>NC_138347.1:75650137-78050137 GCF_046562875.1 Panthera onca | reverse complement strand
ATATATATATATATATATATATATATATATATATATATACACACACACACACACACATATATATATGTATATATATGTATATATACATATATATACACACACACATATATACACACACATACACACACATATATATGTATATATATATATACATATACACACACACATGTATATACACACACACATATATATGTTAAAATTGAAGCAATTAAGGACAAGTGTCCTTAATTTTGAGATATTTATGTACTTTGGAAGGAGCACACTCTGGATGTCAACAGCCAAATGCTCCCTGCTTCCTGGAATCTTGACAAGAAAGAGGATGTGTTTGACCATAAAGTATCAAAAGCCAGAACATTCCCTGAAGTTCTTTCCTGGCTCTAGAAAATGGAATGCTGGGCAATTCTAAAATATCGTGACTTGCTGCATTAATCGTGCAAAGATGAGGTAGCTATCATAGCTCCAGCAACATCAACTAGAACATGAAAGAAGTTACTGCCATGCAAGGTAGAAAAGAATAAATTCACCAAGAGGGGTACACTCTTACAAAGTGACAGTATCTGCTTACGGATCCACATAGTTTCCCATTTCAAGTTTACCTTGTGACCCACGTAGGTGGAATAAACAGAAGTTGTTCCAGGTTGCTGTCACCTGTCTGTGGTCCTGGAATCAAATAAAGCTGAATAATCCAAAAGGTGTTATAATCCACAATTTCTGTCCTCATGTGTCTGAGGAGAAAGGAAATTCACAGAAAAAAGATGACAAGCTCAAGGCTACACCAGCTGCTTGGTGCAAACACAGAAATCAGCAATGAGGTCTTTCGACTACAGGTAAGGACACACCATCCTGTCTTCTCTTGTAAACAGTGTGAGGAAACTTGACTTTGACTCAGCAGTGATGATTCATTTAATCAATAATTTCAACTACCTCAAAGGAACTCCAAAGACAAGCAAGCTAAAACTCCCCTTGGGCTTAGTATTTTTTTTTTCTCATTCTGAATGGTGGTTTAAAACACAGTACCATCTACATCCAAGAGGCACTAAAATTTTTGAAGCGTCCCATACCTACTGTGGAATCTTTAACCAGGAGTCTGTATCTGAAAAATATAAAAATTAGAGAGAGAGAGAAAAACAAAAAAGAGGTAGGAAAACTTTCCTGACTGTTTTTAGCTCTGGTTGATTCTGACTCAGCCCCACTGGCATGCGTGATTGAACGTTTTGTGTATAACACAAATTCCAGCCCAGTGCCCTCCATCCGACATGTTCTCATTCCTGAGCCTGACAGCACAACTGGTCTCCTAGCAACTCTCAACATTTTCTTTGCCTAGTCATCTGTAGCAATTGGCTCTTTTTCATGGTTGTCCTTCTCTCATCTCCTGTCCAGACATAGGAAAAACTTTCTATGCCAGCAAAGGGGTCTTGAGGTCTGGATCCTGATCTGGAAAATCAGTTGAGATTGAATTTCTTCTCTCCCATCCTAGGTTTCTCTCTCTCTCCCCCTTTCTCCTTTCTCTCTTCTGTCACACACACACACACACACACACCAGCAAACAGAATGGTCTTGCAATCTTCCTGAGTGATGGCGATATTGTCTAGTACAAAAACAAACAAACAAACAAACAAAAAGCAAGAAATATGGAATCCTCCTTGCCTAATGGGGAACTTAGGAATGCTGCCTCACTCTTTGGTTACTTCATCATGTAAAAGGGGATGTTATATACCCACCTCAGCTCGTTATTGTGAGGCTCAAAAGACATAAGGAATGATAAACGGTTTGAAACGATAGAGATTTCAGTTATTACATTAATGGTATTAATTTTAACACTAAGAAGAGGAAATACCCTTTAGACACACACTTAGAAAGAAAACAGTAATTGTTCACTTAAGGTTTGACTCCAGTCATAACATGATTAGAATTTATCCCTTCTTCATCACCCAAATTTCAAGTACTGATTGCATCTTACAGAAATAGGAGACCAGAAAAAACAAAACGTCATTCAACCTAACAATTTTCAAATGACTCAAAACTGCTCCTGTTGGCCCAAGGCAAATCAATCAAGGGTCCTTCCGATTGCCTCCAACATGGCTTAAAACCTCATGTGAGAACTGACAGAGAGATACTCTAAGTCCTCTCAATCCTCTTAAGATACAATAAAGTAGGGGAGCCTGGGTGGCTCAGTCAATTAATGTCTAACTCTTCATTTCAGTCCAGGTCATGATCTCATGGTTTGTGGGCTCAAACCCCACATTGGGCTCTATGGTGACAGCACAGAGCATGCTTGGGATTCTCTCTCTCTACGTTTCTCTCTGCCCCTCCCTTGCTCTCTTTCAAAATAAATAAATAAACATTAAAAAAAGACATAATAAAGTACAACCGGCGTTTGTAGGTAGACAGAGTAGAGAAATACCTAAGGGGGAAAAGAACTTAGCAACTGTAACCTAGTTCCATGAATCCAGAGATCAAGGGTTCTTTTCTTTGTTTACATATGGTTCTTTTAAATTATCACTTTGTTTTCATTGCTTAGAACAGGCTCTACTACTTGGTAACCTTTCAATAAACATTTATTGAAAGATGAAAAAATTCTGTAGTCAGGGAAGTCAAACTGCTCATTTTAGCAGTTTTGATTATATTTATGATGAGTTTGACAAAAACCAATGATTACTACTAGTAAACTAGAAAATACATGTCGATTATTTGGCACTTACAAGATCTCAGTAAATGGAAGATGCTGTTGTTTCCTCTTCTACTACTCTCCAGTGCAACCATCATTCATTATCACCTACTTAAAGGCAAGTGGTTAGGGGGAATTATGTACAAGGAACTTTGTAATCTAGCAAAGGAGAACGGCAAACAATAATAGCTCCATTCGACAGGGAAACTTATTTTAAGACCAGATGACATATGTTTTCACAGACTAGAAAGGGCTATAGTAATTCCAAGTGTTACTCTCCTCACTCTTAATTTCACAGCGAGGAAAAATTAGGCTCAGTTCCTTCAGCTTTTGAGAGTATGCCCAAACTTCTCTTTGTTTTTATTTACTCTCGATAAGATCAGCATTTTCTTCCTGCAAGCTAAGACTCTGCTCTTTCAGACAAGCTGCAAAGAAAGCTGTAGGTACACATTAATGTTTATAGTCACAAGGTGCAAGAGTGGTCACCAGCTCCTGTGGGCCCTTTGCTGGGGGTTCAGGTGGATGGGAGCACTGTTTGCATGGAGGCTGTTTGCACAGCACTGGGGGGCATGGGCACTGGAGCCCGAATGTCCGCCATTCTCCAGTCCTAGCTCAGTCACCCACAACCTATGGAACCACTGACATCAACCTAGCCTTTCTGTGCCTCAATACTCCACATCTGTGCGGTGGGACATACTAGTACCTACCACAAGGGATTATTTTGAGAATTGAGTTAATACATAAATAATATATAATAAGTTAATGAACAATAAATGAGCAACTAATGAGCAATAAATATATTTAAATTTTGTTTTTAGTAGAATATGATTTGGCAGCATCCCTTTAGATGCCCACAGCTCATAATACCTTTCCTTGATAACTGATCTTCCTGAGATTGAGAGTCTACTAGTGTCTCAAAGACACAGAAACACTGCCTAAGTTTGCATTACACTTTCTACCTGCTTAACTGACTATCAATACCATACATGGGGCTGGGAACTGGCACACAGAAGTCAATAAGGCATTGAACTTCTTTTTTAATTCACTGACTTGAGGCAGTATGTTTTAACGACAAAAAGCTTTGGCTTTAAAGCAGATAGATCTGAACTCAAAATACTGTCTGTCATATACTAATTGTGTGACCTAGAGAATCAACCTACCAGGGTCTACTTTTCTTTCTTATCCATGGGGAAAGGGTGTTAATAGCAAGTTTGGAGATTTATGAAAAGCCATTAAATAATGCGTGAAAAGTAATTAGGACAGTGCTTAGACCATAAAACCATTCAGTTAACAACTTCACAGTTATTACAATAGGGTATAGAAAGGCAGGTTATATATTATGCTCAAAGTAAAGGCAGAAGAAACAAATAATAAGAGAATTCACAAGCATGGACGAATTAGGGAGGTGATTACACAATCTGGAAAATCAGTTCAGGGGATGGCATTAGGGCCTGCCAGGAAAAAAAAAAAAAAAAAAAAAAAAAAAAAAGGACCATAAGTATAATCACAGATAAATAAGCGGGCAGAATGAATTCACACAATGCCAATATTTTGATTAAGAGCATAAGGAGTAGGCAATGAGGCTACCAGTCAGCAAGGCTGCATTGTATGAAGGACCTTGGGTATCATAATAAGAGTTTTAGTCTTTATCTCATTGTCTCCAGATGATCTCGTTAGCAAAGGTGAAAGGGAATGAGATTTGGGCAAATTTTCTAACCCCTCCTTATGTGGTCTCTGTAAAACTTGAGGGGAAAATAATTGAAAAAAAAAAAAAAAAAGAACACTTCTCCAGGAGACTTCTGTGATGGAAAAATAAGAGAGAATGGAATAAAAATAATGGCTTTCCCCTCTGTTGAATTCACCAACACCTTCTAGAACCTCTTAATTAAAGCAAAAAGAAACATGCTGATGTTTCATCCCCACACAAACAATAATTTGCTTCAAAAGAAGTTCAGGGTTTACATTACCAACCTTACAGCTATGGCTAACATTAACACCCAGTTAAGACATCTAATGCTTACGGTGTCTCCAAGCAAACAGTTGGCGCTTACGTGCCTCTATTTCCCCTTCTCCATAATAGGCAAAGCATAAGTATTTCTCTCTTTTCCATAAAGCTACAGAAGTTGTCAAATAATATGATGAATAAAAATCAATCTGCAAATTATAAAACTTTTACATGTTTTATGGCATCATTTATTATTATTGTAAGTTCATGTATGTAAATTACTTTGACACATAATAGACTAGGAATAGAGATTATAGTAATATCCATTTAAATGAAGTCTTTAAGATTTTCTTACCTATTTTTCTTACTTTAGTATATAATTAATATGTAAAAAAATACAGCTTCATGTTACCCTCGACGTCAAAATAAGTAGCTATAATGTAAGGGCTTCCTACATTAAGTTGTATGTTGTATCTTTACAAAACTGAAACTGAATACAAATGGAATGAAAAAGAGTAATTTGGAGAAAGGGAAAGGGCCTCAAATTTTTTCAGGAAAATGAGTCTGATTGCTAAAGTAAACTATCATCTACTTTGACCATTTTCTCCTCTTCAGGCCTTAGAGATCAAGGGACCCTTTCTCAGTCCATGAATCTAATTTAGAGGAGAGGCACTATTATACATCAGCCATATACCTGCCTGAGGTACCATCACCTTGCACTGTGTTATTTGCCTCAAGATCTTAAAATAACAAATTTACTTTAAGCCAACGCTATTTTAGAACATAAACTAAGTTTATAACATGAAATGCAGAAAAGCTGAACTGATTCAAAGAGGCAATGATAGAACCAGCGCAGTAGGAAGAATAATGTGACGAGACTCAGGCCACTCACTCATGCCAACAAAATTACAGTTCATAGGGAACAAAAATGTTCTGAATTGCTAGGGCTTTGGAGACATCCAGTTTAAGGCATTTAGCTGAAAGGCTAAACAACTCATGGCTGACACATTGACCTTGTGAGAGGAACCTGGATGCAAATCTTGAATTTGCTTTTTCTTAATTACATGACTATGCAGAAGGTAGTCTTGGTTTCCTCATCTATAAAAAGATGATAGTAAGAAGAAGAAGAATGGCTACATCAGGGTTCTTATGAGGAATAAATTAGTTTATACAGGAGATGTGGCTAGCAGAGTGCCTTACATAGAACAAATGCTCAATAACAACTAATTATCATTACTAATATCAATACATCATACAGGAAGATAGAGAATCACTTTTGAGAAGAGGTCATATACTCACACATTTTAAAAACACAAATCGAAGTTTCACTGTAATCGTATTTTAGTTAAAGAACATAACATTCCAAGTTTAAGTAAGTGAATATGTATATTTAACCAGAATCCCATAGTGCAGAGAATCATGGTACTTACCTGCATTCACCTGAAGTCATAAAAACCAACCAGTGAGTAAAGATGTCCAGGTCTTCCTCTTATGAAAAAAGTGGACTTTCTAAAAATGTGAAAATCCAGTTATGAAAATAATTTATGGCCTTGTTTCTTCAGCATAACCCATCCAAGATCGTATTTGGCATGAGTAGGCACAAAACATCTTGTGTATTTTAAGGGAAAGACAGGGAGAAAAGATGGGACGCTCAGGGTAAAGTCCTAACAGCAGGAAACACTAAAATCATCAGAAGTGTTAGGGAGGAGGTGTGTCTCATCCACATCAAAGGAAGAAAACCCATACCCATTCGTTCTAACTTGGATGAGGAAAGGATTCAATTCCCTTGTGTGTCCTTTTCGACTAAAAACTACAGCCTACATAAATCTCCTCAAGAGTGAAAAAAAAAATCTCAATGTGCAAAAAGGATCAGACCCTTTTTCAAAGGGTTTTCAAAAGATTTTTAAACGGTAATCTTTCAACTGGGGAAAAATGAGGGGGTAGAAATTATATCTGTCATCAAAGGATCCACCCATCTAAAAATGTGTAATTGTGGTGTGGCCTGCCCCATCAGAGACATAAAAGAAGCTTTAAATAAAAGTTCTTTCTAAAATTAACTGAGTATAAAAATTCCCGAGGCACCCCTAGAGATCTAATCCATTCTCAAATCATGTATAGCCTTTCAGAAACATTTTGGATTAACATCAAACCTTTCTTCCCCTTTGCCAATTGCACCCAAGAGTAATCCTGGGCTCCACACAAGAGAACCCTGCCTTCTGGCTTCCACTGGGCCTGTAGCAATGTTCAGACAAAACAGCTAATTAACCTTGTTTAAAGATGAACAAATAATAACTACAAACTTGGTTGGATTTTTACAATGAAAATTTGGATGTTTTTGTTATAGGAACAATTAATAGGTTAAGGGCCTATGTAGTGCCCCATGCTCATTATTTTGAAAAAAAGAATTTCTCTCAAATTCAATAGGCATTCGTCAAAGCAACTTGAGTTGTTAATGAAAAGGAGATATAAAGAGTGTTGTATTCTCTCAAAGACTTAGCCCAGGTCAAACAGCTATTAAAGAGCAGAGCTGGCATTTGAATCAACCCATGATAGGTTAGGACTCAAGTGAGTTGATTGTGTATACTATGCATTCGGTGTATATGGCTAGAATTCCTGAATATCCCCTCACCACTCACCTCCTTTATCCTACACCAAGACCTCTTCCATGTCTTTGTAGCTGACAAGCTTGAGAATAGGAAGAGAACAAAAATAAGAAGTCTCTTCTACCAAAAAGGAATATGGATGGCAATTAATCTCATGAGCTTTTAACCAAACGTTCCCATCGTTTAAGACAGAGTTGCAGTTACATTTCATATATTTTGTGTCTAAATTATTTTGCGTCAAAATCATTTTATGTCTAAATTATTCAGAAAGCTGCCTTAATTTTCTCTATCTTTTGGCCAGAATGCCTAAGACTATAGTCTTAGTCACAGGATTTCCAAGTCCTGAAAGCATACTGGAAAGGGAAGGAAGCCCTACTGTGATGACCCTATAATCCAAATGTCAACTGAGTAAATGAATAGCCACAGATGCTAAAAGTAAAACTGTTATTCTTACCAGTGGTCTTGTAGTTTCAAAACTACATTAAATATTAAAAAAAATGTTAATATACAAAAATATGCCAACTCTGTGAAATGCCTTTATTCCATTTCTTTATTTTTTTTTTCCAGGAGACAATAGGAAACAATGCAAAGTACATAAAGTTTGGGGGTCAGACAGACCTCAGCTCTAATCTTCTCTCAGTTGGACTTTTTGAGTCACAGTCTCCTCAATCCTAGAGCAGAAGTGAGATCGCTCACAGCTTTAATTGAGATTAAAACAACAACAACAACAATGTAGCTTTTGGAGAAAACAATTAGGATTGCATTAACCACGAACGTTGCCTCAGACAGTATATGTGGGCTTGGTTTAAAGACGTTTTTGGAGTAGATGCTGGATGATTCTCATGATGCTCCTCATGAAATTCTCTCATTTCACAGAAGTCATGACTGAGGCCCAGAGAGAAATGGTGACTTTTTCTGGGTCACAGGGAGTCACGGGGAAGAGAAAGAGCTGGAACCCAGTGCTCTTTCCGCTGCACAGCACTATCTACTGGTGCAGTCACCTGTGATGTCTGCTGTTTTGACTGAGAGTTTTTAGTAGAAGCATGGTGTCAACCAAGAAGGCCATAATGAGGAAACACCTATGTTTGTCCATACAGACACACTTAAAGATAACTAACCCCCTGAGATGCTACAAGTCTCTGGATATGCGGGGTTAAATACACAGGCTCTGAATTGAGAACAGAAGTGTTGCCACAGCAGAAACATGACTGATTTCCCAATTGTTACACAGGTGCCTAAGCACATTATCCGATCCTTTGCAGCTCGACACAGTCTAACAGATTCAACATGCTCCTTCCAAATGAATGACACTTTAGAATTACTCCTATTAGAGCTGACGACATTTTTCCTCATCGCAGCATATTTTTCATTGTTTAATAGTAATTACTTTTAACTCTTTGTTCGAAACAGGTTAGAAAACCTCGGTGGAGGAAATAAGAATGTTTACGTACAAAATTAACTTTTGAATTATTGGCATATTCGATATGTTTGGGAATGTCCTCCTTGCATTCGTCAACATAGATTATAGAAATGCAGTGCACTTTTACTTTGTTGATAACTTCCTCTTTACCTTACTTTCGTCTTAAATTTAAAAGTCCACACTTTAATATATTCCCAGTAATTTTACAAAATCAATAACATGTAATGGCCTGATCTTTAAATGTCCAGGGTAATACTTTCCACTGGACAGGTAAAGAGAGATGAAAATTGTTCTGTCGAGGAAAGCAAAGTATACTGAAAAGATTTAATCAAACAAAATGTGTTATTCACTACAGCTTATTCTGATTGTTTGTGCCCCTCCCTGCCAAAAAAATTCCTATGGTGGAACCTGATTCATAATATGATGGTAAATTGAGGTGGTGCCTTTGGAGGGTGATTAGGTCACAAGGGTGGAGCCCTCATGAATGGTATTCTTGGTTCAGAAAAGAGACCCCAGAAAGCTCCCTTGCTGCTTCTACCACATGAGGACATAGCAAGAAGTGGGCTCTCACCAGATTCAGAATACGTCAGTGCCTCCACCTTGGGCTTACACACCCTCTAGATCTATGAGAAATAAATTTCTTTTCTTAAAAGCTATCCAGTCTATAGTACTGTTTTAGAAACCTGGACAGACTAAGACAATTAACCAAAACTAGCTAAGTTAAGTTAACTTAGACTAGCTAAGTCACTAAGTTAACTCCCACACTCATCAGTCTATACTGTTTATTTTGACCAATGGAATCACTAACGACACCATCACCCAAGCAACAAATGTTGAGGTCATCTTCAACGACTCATCCCCCAAATTCAGACTAAATCTGTTTGACTCTGACCTTCATGCATCTTGGACCCACTGTCTCCTCTTGTTCCTCAAAATCACTGTCTCATTTTCGTACTTCATTATCTCTGACATGGTGCTACTGAATATCCTCTCCCTGGAAGAGCAAAGCTCAGAGTGGAAATTTTGAAGAAAGAACCACAATATGAGGTGTTGGTGTCACTGGGTGCCCTTCTGGCTTCCGGATACCCAACTCTCCTTTCTACCTCCCAGCGTGCAGTAGTGCTCTGGGTTTCCTGAGGCTGCACACAGCCTGAGGGGATCCACTACTCCTGCTTCCACGGTAGAAACTTCAGAATTGACCCAGTCATTGACACAGAGACCTGGGGATGCAATGAGATTGCAGTGGGTAAAGACTCCACAATTTTATAAAAGATTAGGACGAGGGAAATCATGAATCCAAACTCTTCTCTGCACAAAATCAAATGGGACCAAAGTACCTCAGTGAATGCCAGTCCAGGGGCTGGATCTGGAGAACTCCATGAGGACCTGGACAACTCCATGAGGACCTGGACAAAACTTCCCTGCTACCAAGAAGTCACATAAGCTCTCTCAAATATCCAGAAAGAAATTCTCTTTTCATGGAAAGGAGCATGGGAAGAGACAGGAAATCCGAAAAACTGAGTATTTTCCCAAAGAGATTGAGCCATTCAAAACAGAAAAAAAAAAAAAAAAAAAAAGAAAGAAACCAGGAAGGAATGAAATATAATTAACTGACAAATTAAAGTCCTGCTCCATAGTCCAGCCCCTGGCCCATCCATTTAGTAGGGTGGATATTTATGAAGGTTAAATCTGTAGAACATAAGCTTTCACTTATTCATGCATTTGAGTAGCAGTAAGTAAATCTGTAACCCTTATATGATAACCAGTGCTATTGACTCTATCTTGAAAACTTGATTTGCACACTTTTACCCATCTATCCAGACTCAGTTAAAGTCACTTCTTATGAGGTCACAGCTTTACAAATGCCACCAGGTAAAACAAATTCTTTCCTATGCATATTCTACAGCACTTTTTATTTACCTCTATACAAATACTTTTCAAATTCTATCACTGTTTAAACATTTGTATCACCTGCTTTAATGTAAGATCCTTCAGGGAAAGGTCAATGTGTTATCTATCAATCTGAACTCTTATTTAATGTAAATTAAAGATATTAGTACATACTGTAGGAACTCAATATTTGATTAAAAATAGATTAGTTATTCCAAATGCAGATCTATGAACTTCTATAATGCCCCCAATTTTCATGGGTTTTGTTTTATTTTTGATGACGATTTGTGGGTAGGGAATAAGTAGAAAGAAAGGGCAGGTAGGTAAAAGAAAGAAGACAAAGACAAACTTTGCTGGATTAATGTAAATTAAAGGCAAAGGTGACTACCTCACAGTTTCACTGATAATGAAGCTGAACGATGCCTTATTATATTTCACACATTTAACAAATATTAGAAATAAAAGTATCAGCCCAAGTGTTTAACAAGCTCTTCAAGTGAATGTCTGCTGACTCCTCAACACATGAATTATACAATGAAAGTTTCTCTTATTAAAACTTACGTGCTAGGTTTCCAATTTGACTTTATGCAAGGCAAGTTTAACAGAGACCAAACATAAAATTTCCTGTGGAACACATGGAAATAATCCTCATTTCAATAGATCTGAACTCTCACTTGATGAACATAAAATTTAATGCCATTTTTAAAGGAGTTCTTTCTTAGGTCCTTAAAATTAACATTTCCTTCAAAAACTTTTGGAATCACAAAAAATATTATTTCCTCAGATATAAAGATACTTAAAATTGCATCTGGATAATTATGCAGTGGGGTAAAATCCTTTGGCAATACAGAGTGAAATGACTGTCCTGAACCACACCGAAAACTTTTGAGATGTCTTGGGAGGAAGGGAAAGATGGAAGATTATTCATTAATCTCAAAAGGTCCATATTTCTTTGTTGATCTGAAAAGTGGTATGAACTAAGTCTGTGTTTCTTTGTACACTGCTGATGTCTAAAACAAAACAAAAAACAAAAAACAAAAAACAAACAAAAAAAAATGTGGGTCTCCCTTGTGACTGAATTGTAAACAAAATGAGTCAGAATTGGCAATGGAAGGATAAAAATTGTGTCTAATAACACATCTTTATCTTGGCTCTTACCTGATACCTGCAGTTTTAGGGTAAAACTCAGCACACCCCAAGAGACCAGATCAGAAGAGAGGTATAGGGAAGATTGGGTTTTCTTCCCTGAGTAATAACTATGGACCTGTAAGAACGTTAAACATTGATCCAAAGAAAAATCCCTGGGCTTGAATATTTTCTCACTTTTAGAAAAATAAGAAACTAAAAAAATATATATAGTAATGAGATTCATTTTTATTAAAATGATAAATTTTACTTAGCATTTTTACATATGTGACTGGCATGAAAACAGTCCCTGTAATACTTGAAAATGTTCAGGAATGAACCTCCTTCCACCCATGGAATATATTTTTTAAGTTTATTTATTTATTTTGGGAAAGAGAGAGAGAAAAAGAGAGTGTATGAGCCGGGGAGGGGCAGAGAGAGAGAGAGAGAGAGAAAGACAGAGAGAGAGCCACAAACAGGCTCCAAGTTGTGAGTGCAGAGCCTGATGTGGGGCTCGATCTCATGAACCGCAAGATCATACCTGAGCCAAAATCCCGAGTCAGACACTTAACCAACTGAACTACCCAGGCACCCCATATTTTTTGCTTTTGTTTTTGTTTTGAAATGTACAATATTTGACTCTCACCTATACCACCCTTTAGTTCCCCTACACTTAAAACACCCTGAGTACTCAGCATGCAGGAGAGCCAGAGGGAGAAAGAACTAGACCTATTTTAGTTAGAAGTCTTCCTCACACCCCCTACTGTGCCTCTAGGCAGATGTTAGGAGCCCCACAGTCACACAATGTGCTCTATCCCTTTATCTTCCAGGACCCCTGCCACCACCATTCATACAAAATGACTGAAGCAGCTTCCAACTGAGTGACTCAGATGTTGAGGTTAATTAAAAATTCCAACGTAGCCATTTGAAACAAGAACAATAGAGGATGGGCCTCCATGTCCTGAGGCCAGATTATTAAGAACTGCCTAATTTCTCCTTCCTTGTGACCTTCTGCTTCGGCCCTGCCAACCACAGGCAGGACAAAGTAAATGGTCTCTCCCAATTCTAGGAGGCAATCACAAGTGCTCCCCTTAGGCCCCATCCTCTACTGGCCTTGTTTCTGTATCTTATCAGGGCGAGGATGCAGTATTTACAGGAATAAGCCATGGAGGGCTTTGAGAGTGTGAGGAGAAGCACGTCAGAAACTAGGAGACAAGTGCTGGCTTTCAGGCTGGGCCTTACCAGCCCATGGCGTCATAATCATCTGGGCAGGACACGATGGGTGTCCAATTTGTGAGGTCTGTTAAAAAAGACTTGGAAACCACAAAGCTACCACCCTAGTGCAATTTGGGTTTTCAATCCCATATTTAGCTCTAGTATTGCCTGATACCACATCACATTTCAATCACAGAGTGAAGAAATGATGAATGGGGGCCTTTGTGGGGAAGGCTTTCTGGGCCTGGCAAAGTCTCAGTGGTTGGTGAGGTAAAGCCTGTGGTCAGTGTCTGTGCCATAAAGTGGAAAGAATGTCAAGTCAATGAATCCTCTCTGTAGGTAGATGATCCGGGACCCTGTGGGTGAGTCTTCAGAGCTGCTCCTTCCTCTGTGCCCCAACAGCATCTTTTCATTCCTCATTATGCATCCGGTCAAACCAGTTTCTTACTTAAATAAACATGGTTGTGTCCTCAAATCATTGGCCATTTCTTTAGAAGAGAGCATTTATTTCCTTTTCATTTCTTTTTCCTTCTGGGGTCGATTAGATCATAGGCACTAAAAAAATGTCTTGAGTAAAGTGCTTCTTAAAAACAAAATATTAATCTGGTAAAAAGACAAACATTTTACAGACCTACTTCTGCAATTCTCACTGGGCAGATTATGGACTCAAAAAATCTTTTCCACTCTTACCTTAGAATAGGGACTACCCAGTAGAATTCTTTCCAAGCACTTCACCACCACCAAGTATTTAACCAGGTTTCTCTTCCAATTTGGAAAGCCCCACCCTGTTTCCTCTGTCTGGGGGACTCTCATTCATTTGAAAGGCACAACTTCGATGTCAACTTCCCAGAGAAGTCTTCCTTGACTTAACCCAAGTTGTCCTTTCCCTGATCCACGTTTTCATGGTCCTTTCCACAGACGATTTTTAAAACTTGACATATATGCCTGCCTACACGCCCCCAAAACTATGAACCTTTAAAACTGGGATTCTGTCATGTTTAGTATATGATGTTTGTTCTATACATGAATTAAATAATGAAGCTAGTTTTTATGATACAAACAAAGAGGAATATTGGCCACAAATAAATTTAAAAACAGGTAATCCAAAAATTATGCCTGTTGGCTTTCATAGTAATTCTGATGTGGAGACACAAATTTACCTTCTAGGTAAATTAGAGACAACATTAAGTTTAAATCTGTTGAATGCCTTCTGGTCTGAAATAGCTTTCAAGCTGATGGAACTAGTTCTAGGAGTCACATCTTCCAAGTGGAAACAAAAAATACACGTTATAATAGTGACTTAACTTACTGAAGGCATACTCTCAGCTTCCTGCTTCTCCTTAATTCAGTTAATGAAATAATATAATGGGCTGCCCAGGCTGATTCCTACTTTAAGAAAAGAAAGGAAATGTTATTATAACGTGTGCAGCATGACTGACAACTTGGTTAGGAAAAGATACACGTTAAACAGGTATCTGGCAGTAGTTAGTATATGTGCCTTATGTACCTATGCCAGAAAGTTATTTTCTTTTTTTTTTTTACTGACAATCTATAAAAGTTTAAAAGGAAATATGGCAGATGCCAGACCCCTAGTATATACACTACTTGGATAATACTAAAAACATTTATACCAAATGAAGTGAAATGAAGTGTTTTTTTTAATTTATTTTGAGACACACACACACACACACACACACACACACACACACAGTGTGAATGGGGAGGGGCAGAGAGAGAGGAAGAGAGAGAATTTCAAGCAGGTTCCACACTGTTAGTGCAGAGCCCGATGTGGGCCTGATGTGAGTGAAGCTTGAACTCACAAACTGTGAGATCATGACCACCGCTAAAATCAAGAGCTGGGAGGCCTAACCACCTGAGCCACCCTGGCACCCCTACCAAATGAAGTTTTTAAAGAATCTATAGGCTGGCAGAGGAAAACAGCATTCTGACAGGATGAGAGCAAAGAGATGTTGGAAACTCAGTGTCTATTTCTTATGTTTTGACATTCTCTGTGAAGTGGAGAAGATGAGACACAGAGAAGCTAGAACATTAAGGAAAACACTGGAGAAAGGGAAGAGAGAACCTAACTTGAACTGTATGGTAGGAACCACCAGGATCCCTGGTGCTGCTAACGTATCATTAAGGACGTACAGTCATGGTTTCCAGGAGGTCTTAGCCATACCATATTTCTATCAAAGAGGAAATGTTTCAGCTGAAATAGCATACAAGGGCCATGTAGATATTCCAGCCAAGCTCCTACTAGAATAACCCCAGTGCCATGTGTCACTTCCTCACCAATTCTGTCTATCTTTGACTTGCTAAAAGATAAAACCCTCGGAGCAAACAGTCAGCTTAGCAAAAGAGCTGGTGCTTAAGACAAGACATAAAATCTAGAAAATAGTCCCATTAAGAGCTGCATCTCACTTACATGGCTATTACAAAAAAAAAAAAAGTAAGGGCAAAGGACTTATGGCATTTTCCCAAAGGCAGGATACTGTCCTAGTTATCTAACATTAGAGGGCTTAAAACTGATTTATTAAGAGGATTATTCTTTCTGGAAGCCAGGGCCTGAACCCTATTTGGTCTCTGGTATGTGCTCTTTTATTTTGAAAGCTCATTCATCTTAAGCAGTATTTTTTTTTCTGTTTTATTTAAGGTAATTAAGCACAAATTAATTAAACTTTTAAAAGGGCAAAGAGGAACAGAAATGGCAAGGAAAATCACATCCTTCCCCTACTCTACTTTCTTTCCTATATTTCTTATTTTTGTTCATGAATCACAATCCATCAGTCACCTAGGCTCCAAACTGCTGGGTCAATTCTGATATTTCTCTTTTACCTTTACTTTACTAATAAAAAAAAAAAAAAAGATACAAATGCCTATTAATTTCACCTTCTTAGGGACTCATACACATGCCCTCTCTTCTCCTTTCCCAACATACCATCCTAAATTCCATCCCTTATTAAAACATGACTTAGTAATGTAAGAAATAAAGTCATGCAGAGAATGAAGAATTACAGATCTGGGGACTCTAAAAGATTCTGAACATCAACTCTGACAAAAAAATATTGAGGAACAGCAGGAAACTCCCAAAAAACACTAAAACCCTAGCTGTGAGCCTGTGGTGACAATAAGTGGTAGATCCCAAAGGCATGGCTGTGTGACTTTCATCTTGCAATGTTCAAGGCTTAAATACTGCAAAGCTTGACAAGAGGGAAAGTTAAGGAAAAGAGAGACAGTCAATCTTTATTGTAATGCAAATGCCCATCTGCCTCTATACAAGTGAATAAAGAGGAAAGCCTTGGAGATGATTTGGACAGAATGGTAAATAAATATAGGAGGGGGGGCATCAAGGGAATTTCTGAAATACTAGATAACTAGTCAGGGCAAAATCAGATACAGAAATTTGAGCAGATTAAAGGGAAGCTGTCAAACCAATGTCCTCATGGTTGTTGAATTCGCAGAGGTTGGTAGTTGGAAAGCGAACAAAAAGCCAGGACCATGCCAAAGCCTCATGAACTGGAAGCTGAAGTCTTCAAAGAAGATGTCCAGGAGCCAGGAGGGGGATCAGTAGTGGCATTGGTTAGAATGTGACAGAGTATGGAAGTTAAAGTAAGCAGCTGTACAAAAGGAGTGCCTGTCTTTGTTTTGGTTTAGTTTAACACCATGTCACCAGAATAAATAGTAGATACACAGAAAATAATTGAAAAGTCATGGCTTCTGTTTAAGTTTGGCAAAACTCACCATAATCATCTTTAATGATAATTCCAGGACAACTGAATATTAAATATTATAAGTTTATATATGATTAAACATTATAAGTATACATATATATATAAATATATATATACTTATATATGTGTGTATATATATATATATATATATATATATATACACTTCACTGAAAGATCCCAATGTTATTTATGTTTCCTTTTACATGATAAAAAATCTCATATTCTTTCTCCATTATCATCTCTACTTAAGAAGAAACATGGTGCTACGTAGCATAAACCAAAGAATTTAGGTTAATTCTGAGAGTTTCACAAACATTGATACAGAGCAATGGCTAACAATCCAGTATACTATATAACCAGAATTGAGAATGAGCTGATCTGGAAGATTAATTTCTGTTCTATTGCCTGCAACTCTAGGACTACATACATTACCACAAATGCTAATCAACAATCTAATACTGATGCTATTCCTTCCACCCAGCAAAGCAAAATCATGGACCACATCCTCACGTCTATATCCACATCCGTTTTGAGTTAAAAGCAGGAAATCTCAAGCCTCAAGCTACATTTCCTATTTAGCTTTCTTCAGCACTGCCACTCGCCTTGGGATTCTTGCAGAAAACATTACTTTGGGAACTTATTTTCCGTTTCTCTTGCATATCTGATGTCCTTCAATTCTGTGACCCTGGTTACTGGTGGCAACAAGAACCATTCTAGACAGATATGTCCTAATTTATGAAACAGTAAGCCAAATTTAGCAGCCAAGCAAAACAGTCCACTGATTCACATTTTCCCTGCAATTTCCACGGGACCCAGGCACGGTTCCATAAACACTGGGACAACGGTGGCCTTGGAAAGGTTGACTCAAGGTCAACATCCCGGATATTACAAATATTTTGGTTGCACTTGGATGCACAATATATCCACCATGATTGTTTGGTTATATCAAGCCAATTCTACCACCCAGGCCAAACCTAATCAATATTACAAGTGTGAAAACTTACTAAAAGAATAGAATCAGTATTTCTCAAAGTGTGATCCATTAGTTTTAACAGAAAAGCTAACATGTGCTTCATGCTTATGACTTGCTGGGCATATTTAAGCACTTTATATGAATTAGCTCACTTAATACTCATTATACTTCTAGAAGTTGTTCATTCAGACCAAAAAACCCAGATTTATTATTATGCTCATTTGCCAGATGATAAAACTGATTCATAAATACAGTAAATAAATTGCCCAAAGCTATAAAGATATACACAGGAGCTAGAAGTTGAACTGTGTCGCAGCCACCTGGCTGGCTCACTCAGTAGAGCATGCAGCTCTGAATCTCAGGGTCATGAGTTCAAACCCTATGCTGGATGTAGAGATTACGTAAATAAATAAATAGTTGTGTCTCAAAGACAAACTCTCTCAAAGTCTATAAAATAGTAAGCATTACTCCACAGAATGATACAGTGTTCAACATATTGTTTATAATTTCCCAATATGAAAGAACAAATCCCACCCAAAAGTTTAAGAGCTGAGATTTAAGTTGAAATTTCTCTTGGGCCACATAGTGGCAACAATAAGAGAGGGCTAAGTCCATGAAGATATGTCAACTTAGGGGAAAACTGAAAACAAAAACAAGTTATAATCCTCACTCTACAATTCAAGGGAAAGACATGTAAATATAGAATAAAGGGCAAAAGAAAAAACAAAACAACAACAATAAAAACACATGTAATTGTAAACCATCTCTTTCAATGTACCATCTTAGATTCCAAAAATCCTATAGCCCTATCGCTGATCAGAGAATGGGATCTAACACTGTATATCAGTGCTTATATGAAGCACAAATAGAATGTTCAGAAATGGAACAAAAATATACACCAAGAACTGGCCAATTAATTTAGTTCTATATAACTATGATTTCATTTATATGAAATGGACAATTGGGAGTATTACCCACAGGGCTCAAGAAACAAGGAGGGCGGTGTGGATTCCATCTCTGATGGGAAAAACTTTCGGTGATCTGACATTCATTTGTGCCATCGTGCTAGCTGCTGGCTGGAAAGAGCATTCTCACACCCAGCCCCTCTCATGTTGTCATAGATCAGTGAGTACAGACACCCAACAGGGGCCAAAAGCTCCCATATATTAAAGAGAGAGGCAAATGACTGAATTATAGTCTTTTTAGCTTGGAAATACTACATATCAGAAAAGATAAAGACACAGAAGAATGCCATCATGAGAGCCTTGGAATGGAAACTTTAATTAGAGTTTATAGCTTTGTGGCTACAAAGAATGCTTCAAATCTGAACAGACAGCAGCTGTGATATGCTGGCACAAGAACACTGGCCTTGGAGTGAGACAGCCTCTACTGAGTCACACTGCCATTCTCTCAGCGTCTGACTGGACAGACCAGAGAATCTGGGCTTTCTCACATGGCTCCCACGAAAAAGTGAAGACATGTGTGTGAATGTACTTCATCAATTTCCGGGCATGATGCAAACAGGAGAGGCAATTCTCTTCATTTCCCTGGTAGTCCTCACCACTCAAAAGCAATGACAACCAGATCAGGAAGTTAAGCACTGCAACCTACCTATCACGCGTGTCCTGACTCTGTCACTGATATTTTGCATGACTTCAAGGAAGGAATTGCTCTGATAATGATGCTGGTTTCTCACACACAGTTCCAGAAAAAAGCCAAGAAGGGAACAACCCATAAAACAAACAAGCTATTGATAAAAACAAACAAACAAACAAACAAACAAACAAAAAAACCTAAGAAGGCACAGCACTGAAATAACTTCAGCTCTAGGATCATGACAGTTATTGATCTGATAATTAATGATCCCCCCCCAACACACACACACACACACACACACACACACACACACACACACACTTACTATACTATAGGGCCAAGGAGACCACACTCACAAGCTCACATTCTTTCATTTCTTTCTACTTCATGTATCACATCTAGAAGTCTCACTTGAAGGCCCAATTTTTATTGCTGCTAGATCTCCCACACATTGCCAGATAGTCTTTGGGAGCTAATGTTATCATAAGAATTCAAAACAAGAAGCTGTAAATATTCTAGCCACTGACCTTATCAAACTATTCCTGCTCCAAGTATTGTTTTAAGCAAAAGCTTCCACTCCCCACTCCCCACCCCCCAGGGGTAAAGGCATGCATGGGTCTGGAATGTATTAAAGGAAGTCAGAGATCTTAATAATTGCAAGGACGAAAACAAATCTCTACATATGTTCTCTTATGTCCACACTATCCACATTTGATTTATATAAGCTTGAAAGCATTTGGAAAAATACTTTTAGGCCATATTATTGAGCTTTATGACCAGTATGATACTGCCATTGTCCAAGTAAAAATGGGCAATTCAATGTGGTTAATTATATTTATATAATTATATAAATATATATTATATAATTATATTTATATAATATGTATATATTAAAACAATTTTATAAACTGTATATATTCTTTTACGAATAAATAATGACCTTGCTGGTACATTTGTATAGAACTTGAACATTTTCAAAATACTTTACTCAACCATAAAAGTAAATCTGTTCCACATATAGAATAATATTAGTGATATCCCCATTTCCCATTTTACATAAAGGGAAACTGAGTTTCAAAGATGTTAAAGTCTTTCTCAGGGATCTGTGGAATCTGTCTACTGCTTTATAGTCAGACTGTGTGCCATTTAAGGTTTTAAATGACACTAGGGTAGAGTTAATCTCGTGCTACTAATCAACTGAAAATTATAAATAAAATTGAATCTTAACTATTAGCGTACAAAATTTCAGAGGGAAGTCTATAGAACTGTGTAGCAAATACAACTTTTTTTGTTTGTTTGTTTGTTTGTTTGTTTGTTTCTAACACTGAAGTTACAACTGAACTGAGTGATAAGGTCAAAGTATTTTTTCAGGACTCACAAAGGCCTATTTCTAGGATGCCAGAGGGCTTACACATTTGACTTTCCTTTCTAATATATTCAGCATTTTATGTTGCCAAGACCTACCATTTTCATGACTAAACATCAAAATTTTTCATCCTGAGGGTAAAATGTTAGGATTTATAATGACCAAATCAAGGAGCAAACAACTCAGTTGCTAAAAGTTTCACAATTTAATAACAGTTAATGACTTTTTTAATAGGAGGAAATATTCTGCCTTTTATTTTATTTTATTTTATTTTATTTTATTTTATTTTATTTTTAGAGAGTGTGTGAGCACTAGAGAGGGGCAGAGGGAAAGAGAGAGAGAGAGAGAGAGAGAGAGAGAGAGAGAGAGAGAGTATCTCAAGTAGCTTCCACACTCATCATGGAGCCTGATGTGGGGCTCGATCCCACAACCCTGGGATCATGACCTGAGCTCAAACCAAGAGTCACTGACTGAGCCACTCAGGCATGCCACCTCATTTTATAAATGAAGAAACTGAGACCAAGACAAGGGAAGTACATCATCATATAGCCACACAGACTTAGTGGCATATTATAATTAGAGCCACAATATTCTAACACCTTCCTCTAGCATTATTTCCAAAGTATCACACCCAATAACCAATAACTAGTATCACACCTAATAACTTTCATGTTATTAATCTTTTTTTTCATGTTATTAATCTTAAAATGACTTATAAGGTTGGACCAAGTACAAAGAATCAAGTAGTGATATCAGCTATGCATCAATGTCAGGTCAAAGACTCACATGTAATAATCTGTAGAATGAAAGAGGTATTAATTATGGTAATGTAATATTTATTCTAGGACAATAGGAAAGAGAAAAGGGAATCATCATTTAGGAACATTTTTCTTTCTTAAGTCCTATGTAAATTGGTTTCCCATGTATAACCTAGTAGGCAAATCTTTATTATGTGTCCTATTGGAAAGATGAACCAGGATTATCAAATATTTATGTATCTGTGAAGAGTTACATCATGGTGTTCCAGAGGGGTCTCCTCTATGGGTCCATAAACAAATGAAAGGGCAGGCTAGTGGCAACTCAGCAAAAGTGTTGGGACTTTTTTACAAGCAGGACTTTTTAAATCAGGAGTAGGAAAGAATACTGTTAACAATGAACAGTGGCAAAATCCAGTTGATTTACGTAGGTTTGGTTTAGTGTTGGAGAGAGAAGCGTGACTGAGACTTTTGTTAGAGATCAGAAGGACTTTTCTGTAGCTTCTTGCAGTAAAGCATTGGTAATAGCTCTGCCAGAGTTTTGAAATTACGTCCACTCCAAATTGTATTCATCATCATCATCATCATCTTCATAATTGAAAGATAATTTAAAGAGTCTGCATGGAGACTTCTAGCCCTGAACAAGATAGAATAAACTCATTTCTCCCTAGACCTCTTTTGAAGTACACCTAAAAACTCTGGACATACTACAACAGACAAAGACAGGAAGACTGAAAGGTGGCATGAAGGAGGTGGACAGGCTAGGTGGATTCCAACATAATAGTGAATGTTCTGGATTTTCTTTTTGTCTCCCAGATATCTCAGATAGGACTCTGGAGAAGCCTACAATATGGTAATACCAATGGTGGTATACGAAAAAGGCCCCCCAAAGCATGTTCTCTCTAATTAAAGGACCAGACAAGCTAGTCATAACAGAATAGAAAGGATTCTGACAGTAAGTGTCCTGCTCCAGCCAAACACAAGGGAAAAAACCATGGTCAGCTGGTTGAGCAGAAGGCCTGGACCTCCACTCCCGTCTTCCCCAGGAGAAGCAGCCATGACTCTTCTTCCCATCTAGAGAGTAAGGCAGAAATTTCAGGGAGGAGGGAGGCAGATAAAGGGATTCTATAAATATTTATGAATTCTATAAATATAAAATCTATAAAATATAAAATTCTATAAATATAAAATCCTTTAAAGGATGTTAAATATTCTTAAATATGAAGTCCTGGGCAGACCCCCTAAAAACCTCCATAGGAAACTGACCAGGAATAACACTGGCAAAGGTTTAAGCACTGAAACTATAGTGTGGAATAAGGCCAGGTTTTCAGACCGGTCTCTGGATAGCACAGAAGTGACACAAATAAGAATAGCAGTGCAGGGGCTCCTGGGGTTGAGCTTCTGACTTTGGCTCAGGTTATGATCTCATGGGCTTGTGAGTTTGGGCCACACATCAGGCTTGCTGCTGTCAGCGCAGAGCCTGCTTAGAATCCTTTCTCCCTCCCCTGCTTGCGTTTTCTCTCAAAAATAAATAGACATTAAGAAAAAAAAATAGCAGTGCAAAGACTGTGTAAATGAAATTGGGTTTTCTGAGTATATGGTGATGCACTTGCTAAGAGAGGTATTCCCCACCTTCCATTCTTAAGCATGGATGTTTTGATCCGTTGTATTACATCCAACTTAAAACTTTCAGTGGTACTCTGTAACCGCGACTCAATCCTTTTCAGATGTTACCTCGGAGACACAGTCCTCAGAAACCAGAGGACTGATGTGGATTATACATGTGGATATTGTTACTGCTAAATATTCCATGAGTGTGTGTTCCCGTGAGGGTTTTAAGGCTTGGTACTGTGTTTTGGGTTTTTTTTGTTTTGTTTTGTTTTTTCTCTCTTTTTACTTTTTCACATTTCTGTAAACTATTTACAGAGAATGTGCTGGTGACCCTGGTCTAAGATTATTTTAACCAGAATGAAGAAGCAGGACAGAGAGAGAGCTGTAGGACTTTCCTAATAAAAAAGTACTTAATGATTCCCGCATCTGAGGGTACAAGACAGATTTTCATTTCATAAGATCATGGAGTCTTATTAACTCTGGATTGTAAAAAAAAAATGTTAAATCTTATCTATCTCAATATCAGTTTTGTGCTTGAAATTTAAATGCAGCCTCCCTGTGAAGCATTTGTCAGACTCATTTTCAAACACCTTCTTCTGTGGTTCCCAATTATATCTAAGTACCTCTTAGTATTAGGAAAAGTCTTCTGTGTTTGAGACGAGATCTTTGTTCTCTGTAACTTCTGTTAGTTGGTCTCAATTGTTCAGTTCCTCAATGCCATAAAGATCAAGAATAATTAATTGTCTCAGCTAATGATCTTTTTAAAACCTTGTTTCTTTAGTCTCTTCATCCCTATTTCAACTTTTATAAAACATAGTTTTGAGTCTTCTATCTCTTTGTCTTTCCTGCACATGCCCAAGTTTATCTAATACCTCTTAAGCTACCACTAAATGAATATTAGTGCAACCTTCTTTCAAGTTCTCCTTTGCAATGATTGACTATCCAAATGTGAGGACCAGCATCAGACACACTGGAAGTACTTCTTTTCTTGTGACCTTTCAAATGCCTTTTATCTCATTCTACTTTTTATTCCATTATAATCTCATCATTTTTTTCTTTTCCACAGGTAGATGGTTGAATCGCTGTACCAGTCCACTAAAGTATTTTAGAATCTCTGGCTGGCAGAGATAAATGGGCTCTTATTAAGCCCTCTGGTCCAGTGTTTCCCTTGGCCAAAAGGACACCTTAAGGCCTAGAGAGAAACATTAGTGATAAAACCAGGGACAGAGCCTGAATTATTTGATCCTAGACTAATTACCCTCTACTTTGTTATTTGAGCTACTCGCCCATTTACCTGACTGTTATATAAGAAGCTGTCTAAATCACTGGTGTCTATGATAAAGAGATGTTTCTTGATTCCCAAACCTAGGCCATCCCCCAGGGATACTCAAGACCAGGGTGGGGAAGAGGCTTAAAGGGGTTTAAAATTCCCAAGATGTGTTGGTCTGTGGGAAGAGATTTTATCTACTAATAGGAAACAGAGAAAGTTTGGAATGTGTTTGAACAGAGTCCATTTTTTTGGGAAAATACAAAGAAGAGGCCACAATCTCAAGGAAATTGTGAAATCAGAGAGTCAGAAAACATAGTGGGGAAGAGAGCAAAAGGACTTTTTGCAACACAATCCCAAGTGCCCAGTAAGAAGATGTTTTTTGTTTTAGCCCAATGGTGAAAGGAGGCTGGTAAGTCTGTGCTCCATTGTACAGAGAATTGAACTTGAAGCCAGTAGCTCAAATTGAGCATGTCAGGTTCTGGTTTTTTTGAGTCTCTAAGCTTTTCTCTACCTTCTGCACATGTAATTATCTTCTCAGTTGATCATGATATGTTGGTTTAACTTTCCCTTTGCCTTTCACCTTCCTTCACAAGTTTGTCCTCTGCCCAGACACTCAAAGACAAAGAATGAGTACTTTTTTCCCCTCTCTCTCTTTTTTCTTTTTTCTTTTCTTTTCTTTTCTTTTCCCTTTTCTTTTCTTTTCTTTCTTTCTTTCTTTCTTTCTTTCTTTCTTTCTTTCTTTCTTTCTTTTTTTCCCTGAGAGAGAGAGAGCATGAGTAGGGGAGAGAGCAGAAGGAAAGAGAGAGAGAATCTGAAGCAGCCTCTCTGCTCAGCACAGAGCCCAAGGCAGGGCTCCATCCCACAAACCTGGGATCACAACCTAAGCTAAAATCAAGTGTCAGACACTCAACCAACTGAGCCATCCAGACACCCCAAATAAGTACTTTTCTGTCAGTGCCAACCTAGGTGAGCCCACAAACTTTTCTTTAAAAACTTCTCACAAGAACCCAGTAGAGTAGGTATGACTACTTCCATTTGCCAGACAGAACTCGGGTTCAGGGGTGCCTGGGTGGTTTAATTGGTTGAGCAACCAACTCTTGATTTCAGCTCAGGTCATGATCTTGATGGAATTTTGGAAGAGTGGTGGTGGTTTGAAGATGATGGCCAAGAAAGTATTCTTAAAGACATCTTTTGTGCAAAAAGGTGATTTTATTAAAGCCCGGGGAAAGGATCCATTGGCAGGAAGAGCTGCACTGGGGTTGTGAAGAGTGGTTATGTACTATGCAGTTGGGGGGAGGGAGGTAAAGTCAAGAGGGAGTTTCTTAAAGGGATTTCCATATGCTAAAGAAGACTCACAGATTACTGGAGGCCTGGCTATTGTCAAACTAAGGTTGTTTTCCCCTCTAGCAAAGCATTATCATTAAGACAGTAGGGAGTTCCTGGAGATTAAGCTATTGATAATAAAGCCCTTTTCTTGTAATATTACTAAAATATGTGTAAACTGATGGAGACTCTCACTTTAACCATTTGTTCTCTGTCCTTTTGTTCTTGGGCAGCCAAGAGTGCCTGAGGAATGTCACACATATCCCACCTTGGAAGGGGGAGAGGCAGGTGAAGGGCTGTGCTAATTTGTGTTTGGCTCTCAACTTGCCTTCTGGTCCCTCATCAATCTCACAGTTCATGAGTTCGAGCCTTGCATCAGCATGGAGCCCACTTGGGATTCTCTCTCTCTGCCCCCCCCCCACTTTGTTCTCTCTCTCAAAATAAATAAATTAACTTAAAAAAGAAAAGAAGAAAAGAGAAAGGAAAGGAAAGGAAAGGAAAGGAAAGGAAAGGAAAGCAAGGAAAGGCAAGGAAAAGCAAGGAAAGTAAAAGAAAAGAAAAGAGAAGAGAAGAGAAGAAAAGAAAAGAAAAGAAAAGAAAAGAAAAGAAAAGAAAAGAAAAGAAAAGAAAAGAAAAGAAAAAAGAAACTCAGGTTCATACAGGTGAGCTTTGAGAAGGTCCTACAATGCATAAAAGAGAGGACTTTTTGAATACAGGTCTGTTTGATGTCAAAATGTAAGCCATGAGAAGTAATTGAGAACTCTGGCTTTGTCATCAGAAAAACCTGTGTTCAGATTTTGCCTCGTTATGTCGTACTAGCTGTATGATCTCAGACATATTTTTGATTTTTTTTTTTGTTTTTTTATTTTTGTTTGTTTTGTTTTTGTATTTATTTTTGAGACAGAGAGAAAGCATGAGTCAGGGAGGGGCACAGAGAGAAGGAGACAGAATACGAAGCAGGCTCCAGGCTCTGAGCCATCAGCACATAGTCTGATGCGGGGCTCGAACTCACAAACCAAACCATGAGATCATGACCTGAGTCAAAGTCAGATGCTTAGCTGACTGAGTCACCCAGGCGCCCCAATCTCAGACATATTATTTAACCTTTTAAGCTTCAGTGTCCCTATAGCAAAATGACAATTAAATTACCAATTAAATGACAATTAAATGATCAATGATCAACATTGGTTTGAGCTGTATGGGTCCACTTACACACAGATTTTTTTTTTTCAGGAAATACAGCACAGACTGTAAATGTATTTCCTCTTCCTTCTAATTTCCTTACTAACATTTCCTTTCCTCTACCTTCCTTTACATAAGAATACAGTAGATGACACATGTAAACATACAAAATATGTGTTGATGGACTGTTTATGCTATCAGTGATGCTTCAGGTCAAGTGTAAATTATTAACAGTTACATTGTTGGGGGATCAAAAGTTGTATGTGGAGTTTCAACTGTGTGGGGGTTGGTGCCTTTAACCCCTGTGTTGTTCAAGGGTCAGCTGTACTAAGATCTGTATCTTAGGGTTGTTACGAGAATTTGATGGGAAAATTTTTTAAGGCTTTTAGCATAATACCTGAAACACAGTAATAGTAAATCAATAATATTTATAATTACTAAGAATTATAAAACATACCGCTTCAAAGCTCAGTCCAAATGTGTGATTTCTGTGGAGTTTTTTTTTTTTAAGGTAATTTTATTATCTTTTCACAGAGATGGACACAGAGTCACAGAGATGGTGAGTAACCAGGCATGCCATAAAAGGAAAGATTGAGCTACTCCTACGATTTCAAAGAAACCTGAAGCAGCAAAATGGCATTTCCCTCAACAAACTAAAAGTCACTGAAACCACAATTCACTTGGACTGAGCTTTGAGGCAGTATATTTTGTAACTCTAATTATCAGTAAAATTTCCTAAAAGGTAGCATTTCATATCTTACCATATATTGATTTTTTTTTAAGCCTCAAACATACGATAGAGCAAATGTACTCTTAAAACAACCTGCACTCTTGATTAATTCTTCGGCTTTTCCACCATCTCTGCTTCCAAAAGTTTTTCTTTTTTAGTCCTGTTTTCCTATCTCAAAGTTTAAAATTACCAGCATTTTCTAAAGGGCATTCCTCATATACTACAAATCTTTAAGACATGTCTTTTTTTCATACTTAATTCCATCACGTGGATACAGAACATTCCTGAACAGCGTCCACATAATCTCATAGGAGTTTCCTTCAATGAACCTATTTGAAGGTAGAAGAAATGCTTTATTCATCTTCACATTCCCAAAAGAGAATGTTACCCCTAAAAGTGCTCAGAAAATTCTTTAATTGCTGATTGGGAAAGCAGTGTAGTTTAATATAAATTAAAAGGGAACATTTTTACTAAGAATCTCTTTTTTGTTTGGTTTCCTGTGGCATTTATTTATTTATTGGAGGGGGATCATATCACTTGGTGAATATTCAGTGCTGTGCATATACAATCTCCCCCAAAAGGATTCCTTCCTTCTCTGTTTCACGGAGGAAACTGAGTGGCTCTCCTACCCCAGGCGTTCTCAAAGCAGAAACGTCTCTACTGAGAACAGGCCTGTGGCATTGGAGGGCTTTCAGAATGACCAACATCTGCTTCTGAATGATTGGCTTTATGACAGACATGGATGTCAGAGTGTGACACCCACGTGTTGCTTCATGAAACCTCCTTATACACATGGGACCTTGCCTGGCCTTTGATTTCATTGCCTTCACTTTCCTTGTTTCTATCATCTCTCCATCGTTCTCCCTCTATTTCTGTATCTCTCTTTGGTAGGGTCAGAATGCTTGTGTCCCCCTGATATTCATATGCTGAAACCTAGTCCCCTAGGTGATAGCATTGGGAGGTGGGCATATAGGAGGTGATTAGGTTGTGAAGGCAAAGCTCTTATGTATGGGATTGGGGACCTTATAAAAGAGGCCCTAGAAAGCTTCCTGGCCCCTTCTGCCACATGAGGTTACAGCAAAGCAGGACTCTCACCAGACCCTGAAATCTACAGGTGCCATAATCTTGGCCTCACAGCCTCCAGAACTGCGAGGGATAAATGTTTGCTGTTTATAAGCCACCCAGCCTGTGGGTTCTGTGATAGCACCCAAATAGACTGAGATACCCTCTGACTCTCTCTCTCTCAATCTCTTTGTCATTTTTTCTTTCCTCTGAAACCCTTTTATTTATATTCCCTACTTTTAGGCTTCTATAAGTGGGTGTTTAGGGTTCGAGTCAAGCTGTTTTCTAAGATTACATATGACACAGAGCTAACCCCAAGAAAACTAACAGTTGCAGTGGGTAACTTTTACATGAATGAGTTTGGTTACATTCCAAGTTGAAAGAGATGTAAGTTGGTTCTGGAGTCTGAAGTTTAGAACCAAGAGTGTTAGTTTGTATTGCTAAAGTAACCTGCCCTATCACATTCAGTTGACAAGTGGAAGTAGAGAGAAGCCAGATCCCCCAGGCTTTCATACAAGCTAACTTAGCGCACCCACAAAGGAGGACCAGCTATAGGACATGAGCCCAGGGATCTGCATCTTAGAGAATGAAGCTCCACTTCCAACTTCCAATGGGTTTCCCCTTATAAAAGGTGTCACATTACAGCCAAACATTTGCATAAATATCATGGTTCATCAGTAAGCACATTGCTATCTAGAATATATTGTCAAAAACTTGATTTATACTTGTCTAAACGTGATGTCCAGTTATCTTAAATATGCCTAAATATTTAAATCAGTGATTCCCATGTGTGGTGATTTTGACACCCAAGAAACATTTTGAAATGTCTGAAGACGTTTTTTGTTGTCACAGCTTGGAGTGGGGCTGAAGGTGTGGCTACTGCTATAAAGTGGGTATAGACCAGGCATGCTGGTAACCATCATAACGTGTACAGGACAGCCCACCACAACAGAGAATAATTCATCCCAAAATATCAATAAGCAAAAATTTGGACACTCCAGCTTAAGGCCTACTGACCTGAAAGCATGTAGACTTCACCGTATAATTGAGTCCTCGGTAATCGTATGGAAACAATGATTGACTATGAAAGTCTCTGTCCCTGGTGACTTTTCTAAATGCCATATTCTAGAATCAAATTCTGATTGTTGATCCTGGATTCAATCTAAAAACTATTATTAAGAAACAGCTCTTGCTTCAGTGGGGAAATAATTAGTAAGGTCTTCCGGATTAGTCTTTGATACTATAATTTGAGGTCATTCTTTTAAAAACAGCCAAATCTGGTTTTAAGGTAATTCACTGTGTCTGGAGTCCTAATTATGTGTTGATTTCTTCATGCAAGCCTCTTGATCTTGGCAGAGTAAAAGCTAAAAATTTAGCAGTGAAGCAGGAAAAATAAATCAAAATTGGCTCATTTAACATTTCTGTGATTGAGGGTTTGTTAACAGTTCCTCTGTTTTGCTTTGGATTTGTTTATTTCATTCTATCTCTTGCTTTTCTCCAGTCCCTTCCTGAGTTCCAGTATAATTACGCTGCAGTCCTCAGGAGTATCCCATTACTTGTCCAAAAACTGAAATCCACTATTTGCAGATAATGAATTCCAGTAGGATCATTCTGATACCCCTACACTTCTGGAAAATCTGACATCTTGGATCTCCCTCTCTCTGGCTCTACTCTTTCATTTCTCTTCCAAAGAAGATTCTTCGCCTCATTCATTTTCATCAGGCTTACTGGGGAACAGCAATAACCCAGGTTCCTATTCCTGAGTTTTTCCCAAAGTGGGCAGAATAGTAGCTCAGGGAATAGCATCGTATAAGGTAGCTTTTATCTTCAGGGTTTATTTCCATTTAGCAAATAATGCGTTTCATTTAAATTGGGTTGAGTTTGTGTTTTTAGGGTAAGCCTTATAAACAAAGTGGTCATCTGCAATGTCACAAAGGTGGGACTCAGGGTTCTTGAATTCTAATCCTGGATTTTCCATTAAATTGCTGGATGAGTTTGGACAACTTGATTCTCCTTCAGGCTTTATTTTCCCATCTGTGAAATGAGATGGTTGGAACACTGATGTTCCATGAATGTGGTAGTTAGCAGCTGCAGAAAGATGGGGAGCTGGGAGGGGAGGGGAACATCTTCCCAACATATGTCCAAGTCTTGCACAAGGCATATGGGGAAAAGGGACATTAAAAGAAGTCTCACAGAAGTAGATACCTATGTCTGTATACGAAATTAAACAAGAAGCTCTTATGGCCTTCATTTCATGAGAGCCAGAAATCTGACATTGCTTCTACCACTACCTGCTTTTCTCTCTCCTTTGTCGACCCCCTCAACCCTCTCCTTTTCACATGTAATTGCACTGTGTGGATCACCAATGGGACCAGGAATCAGGGAGGAGAGGAAGAAAGAGAGAAGTGAGTATAGAAAGCAAAGTAAAGCAGAAAGGGGTGTGGTCAAGTGAGACCAGCTTCTTCTGACAATGGTCTGCAACTTCTTCCGTCCTGAAAACCAAAAATCTTACTCTCCAGGACTAAAGCATACCAAATCATTTTTTAAAGATGTGTTTGGGCCATTTGGCAAATGAGGGCTAGGCCTCATGGAAATTACATAGCTAGGAAGTCAGACGGCAGGAAAGGAGGGATGGATAAAAGGACAGAACAAGAATTATAGGAGAAAAGCTGAATGGAAAAAAAGACAGGAGAAATTATTTTTCCTAATGAGAAATGCAAAATTTTCCACCAGACAACTATGACTCTTGGCTGAGTGGCTTATGCATCATGTGAATGAAAATGCAGGGTGGGCAGGGCAGTTCAGGAAGCTCTGCCTTGTGTCTGCTCTGTCTCCGAAGGCAACAGGTTCCCTGCAGACCTCCGCCACACCACTGATTCACCAGACAGTCCTTCAGAAGGTAGCCATGGCCACTGCACAGAGTCTGGGAAAAGCACTGGCCAGAAAGTAGAACACCTACATTTTGAACTCAGCTTCACCTAGTGACCCTCCTCGAATTGTCATGGAAACTCTGAGGCCAGTGTCATCAGCTAGTAAGTGACAGGGACGGACTTCATGATCACTGAGGATCCTTCAAGCTATAGCATCGTTATAGTTGCAACCATTTTCACTTGTCGCCCTTGCTAGACCACATTTCTTGAGCAAAATACTTCTCTCTCTCTCTCTCTCTCTCTCTCTCTCTCTCTCTCTCCCCCAGCTCTAATATCTGTATGTGATTCTAAGAAATCCTGTTTACTCAATTCCTCGGCAATACAGAAGAACCATTATTACAGCGAATCCCAGGACTTTTTGTTTTAGGTGAACCCAGCCATCTTTCAGAATGTATCAAGCCCCATCCATGAAGCAAGCTGACATTTTATTAAACATTCCCAGAGGAATTCCACACTGCTATCCCTCTGGAAATTATCAGGGAGCTAATGATATTAGTGACAGAATACATTTATTTGATTCTCAGAGATGGAATCTGTGAAGAGAGACAAGCAGTGTATTGCTTTCCTTTATTAAAACCTGTAAAGGAATCCCTGATTCACCAGACTAGGAGAGGAGAAAAACTTATAAGCAGTTCCTGCTCTCATCAAGCTGAATATTAAAGCCTCTGTGGCACTTCCTATTTGTAATCGCAATGGATGACTAATAAAGACTTGAGCTCCATTTGGGAGGCCCCAAATGGACAAGCCCCCAGTGGAGACAACTGAGATTCTGATTCCTTGGCTCATAGGACTGAAAAGCTCCTAGGCAAAGAATCTCCAAGGTTTCCTCCCTAAGAAGTGGGACACAAAGATTCTACTAGTGGATTTTGATGATTCAGGCACAAAAAAGGCCCAGTTGTAAAAAAAAAAAAAAGCCATATCCTTGAGGAAATAATCACTAGGGCAATTTCAGAAAAGCTATTTCAAGAAGACATAAAGTTAACTTCCTATTTGAAATAATTTGGGGGAAAAATGTACACTGTCTACATAGAGCTAAAAAAGTTTTGAAAAAGGGACACAAAAAAGGTTTCTATTCTGAAGTAACAGTTCAGAAATAACTAGCAGTCGTGACCTAGGCTTTCCATTTTTTGTTTGTTTTGTTTTGTTAAGGCATTCATCTAGAAAGAGAAAGAAGTTGATAAAGCAGATTAAGAAAGTTCCTTGGGTTTACTTTTTTTTTCTTTTCTAGAAACCCCTAATAAAATAGATTATGGTCAAGAGATGACTCCAGGAGGGAGATAGGATTGCCTAACTTAACTGCTATTTCCGTTTCCCCCCAACCCCCCTTTAATCCTGAGAAGAAAAACAAAGGTCAAATGGCCCAAAGCACCAACTCAGAAACAAAACATGCAGGGGCAAGCTTTTTTTAAGTTAAAAAAATAAATAAGCAGCACTGGTCTTTTGCTTTTTGTTTTTGTTTTTTATTCAAAGGCTGGGAACAGTGGGAGAAAAACAGCTACTGTCAGAGTATTCTGAATATAAAGCACAGAGATAAGGGGAAAAAAGTATCTCTCTTAACGTTTGTTTACATTCAACAAATATACATAAAGCAGGCACAATGTGTCAAAGATTTTCTGAAGCACAGCTTTAAGTAATAATTAAATTAGGGGAAAAAAAAAAAAAAAGATGGAAGAAAAAGACACTGAGGTTTGCAACACTAGCCAGAACTCACAAGCAGAAAAGAGTGAGAAGTCAAGGAATCTGCAGTCTTTCTGTAAGTTTCTGCTGCAACTGACCAGCCAAGAAACCAAATAACTAGTATGAGGATACCTCCGGTTGCCATACGAAGATCTTTCTCAACAGTATCTCTACACAAGAAACCAAGCTATTATCATTCAACAAACATACACTGAGGGTTTATTGCTACTGCACTCTGTTTTTGATATTTGAGGGGGATACAGAAGCTGAGGACTCAAGTGAGATCTATTATACCTAAATTTCTAATTTTAAATCATATTTTAATGCCTGTATGATTAATAATCATCCACCTAATAATCATCCAGATCTAGAAACTCCCACTTTAGGAGATGCAAAAATGACTAAGACAGTTCTTGATGTCAAGAAGCTCACATAAGTGACAGGCAAATAAAGGAATTTCTCAGAAAACAAAGCTAAAAATAAAACATGCTATGAGAGGGAGAAATTCTTTGCTGTGGACATTCAAAGGAAGGAGAAACTGTGTTCTCTTGGGAGCTCCAGATAGAAGGAAGGAGGGCCTCAGAGAAAGAGGTATATTTGTGTTAGGATAATTACCATTCGAACATGCACAGAAGAAGGAAAAATCTATTAAACTAGTAAGAAGAAGAAGTATGTTTATTTCTTCTATGTTTATATGTTTATTCTTATTATGTTATATCTCCAGTGTTTAGTGAGAAATAGGACACTTTACCTAAATCTTCTCTTAAACCTAGCCTAAACCAATCAGATAAGTCCTATTATTTCCCCATGTTGCAGATGGGAAAAGCAAAGCTCAGAAAGTTTACATAATTTTCTCACAGTCAAGCAGCCAAAGACTGAGGAACTAAAAGTTCAATTCAAGATCTATCCCATTCTAGAACCTACCCACCACCTAGAGAATAAACAAAGCCCAGATGTGCAAAAGTATCAAATACACAAAACATCCATTGCCCCCTCTAGCTGGAAGGAGGCAGAGAGGGGAATATAGGACCAGGAAGGTTAGGGGGGAGCCGGGCCATGGATACTGGATTCAACTATGTGGGCTTTATAAGGCAGCAAGGGGAAGCCACTAAAGGTTTCTGAGCAGGGAATACTATAATGAAAGTTCTATGTTAGGCTTTGGGCTATGACTGATGAGTCGTATCTAACAATCTGAAATGATAAAAATCAAAGTTTGAAGAGTCTCACCCTGCATTTAAACAAAAAGGTGTGGCTAGATACCAAGTGGGACTACTGCCTCATAGCTGTCCAGACAAATTCCCAACATGCCAGTTCTTAAGGAACATTCTACAGAGCAGCACTTAAGATAAATGCAGTGAGTGTCTGTTATACCACAGGACAAGGACCTACTCATCCCTGGAGCTGTCCAAATCTGGCAGAAGGATAGCCCTGGGGACTGTAGGATGCCGGGGGACCTAAGGCGACCCCAGCGGGCAGCAGGCATAGCACAGGCAAGGGCATTAGTTATCCACAAAGCCCAGACTCCTGATTCTCAGTCCTGTGCTCATTTCATCAAATCCTATTGCCTCTGCCATTAAATATGTAACACTTATGTGGGCCCCTTTCCCTCTCGGGTTCTCCCTTTCCCCAGCTGTGAAATGAGAAATTGGACTTCATGGGACTCAGATTTTGCAATTCTCAACCCATCTTCCTCTCCAACATACTGGTATAAAAAATCTGCTTCCATCAGTGGCTCACCAGCTGGGATATGGTAGAGGAACAGCAGCTCCTGAGAGCTTCTATAGTTGGTAAATCCTGAACTGAGAAGAACGGTACTCCCTTATCTCTAGGAAGCCCACTAGTTCTGACTATATTATAGGCTTCATGGTTCTCAAATTCTGGTTGTGAACTTGCCATTGAATTCAGTCTGGCCCAGGACTCTCCTTTTCAAGTGCAGCCTGGTTCACTGAAGTCAAAAATAATTCAACAACATGAATAATCCAACAACATATGGGCCATGCTCATATCCAGGCACATGCAGAGAACTCCTCATTCTATCATCAGCGAGTAAGCACTTCTGGACCCACACTTGTCAGAGCCTGAGCATACTTTGTTATTATTTGAGAGTTTTGTTTTACTCTCAAAGGATGGCGTCTGCATGCATGGGTGCATGTGTGTGTGCGTGCATGTGTTTATGATTAAAATTCCCAGGAAGCCAAGCAGAGACTGAACTTGTAGAGTTCTTGGGAGAAGGGAGGGAGGAACCATGTTACACCTTATTACACAATCACAGAGACACCCCTACAAACTCCAGCCATCAAAAATGAATCTCCAAAGAAACACAAATATCTCCCCAAGAGATTATCAGTTATGTAGATCCAAGAAACTTTGCTTATTAGAGTAGAGGTGAATAGGGAGAAGATACGTGTTCCGTTCTCAGAAACACTGCTGATAAAACAGAAATTAGCACACGGGTTCATTTTCTTGAGAGAACGTCTTAAACTTCGTTGGTTGATCCGTCACACCCAACAGTTCACCCACAGAGGTGCCCAGGAGTAGCTGATTCCTATGATCAATTCACGGCAAAAATGTGAGGCGTGTCAAACCTATAGCTTCACCATTTTGACCCTCCAGCCAGGGGACTGAAGCAGAATGACTGCTAAATGTGACATTAACAGCGATGCACGCTTCATTGGAGAACCAAAGAAACCGACATTTCAAAAGTTACCTCGTGGTTATTTATTTTTCTAGGACTGGAGACGAGTACGCATTCCTTCAGGAAAATCTCCCCAAGGTGTGTGACAGAAGTATCAGCGGGACTGCCAACTTCACATCTGAGATTCCTGGGAAGACTGTGCTATGGGGACCAAACTGGACCACCCACACGTTCTATTCTGGGAACTGGCTCAGTTTATCTTCAGCTGTCAGGTACTTAAGGTCTCTTCCCTCTCTGCTATTGACTGATTTCTCTAAGACCACCAAAAATCATGCCATTCATCCGAAAGAAAGCAGATTTATACTTCATGCATGCTTTAGCAAATTCATCAAGAAGCACAAGCAAGCAGAAGACAAATCTTGGAAAGGATTCAGGCTTTATCCTTATTTCTTACCCAAGATATTAGTCTAGTGGACTCCAGCCCCTTAGCCATAGCACTGGTAGTCTCAGTTGTGATTTCCTGAACTCCACAAACAACTGCAAATCTCCAGAGAGCCCTTCCCACAAGAGCACAGACCTTGTGGGATGGTGTTCACATGGATGTACATGGTGTGTATTTTTGCCACCCTAGAAATTCAGCCTGGTCTACCGGCTAACAGTAAGGGCCAACCCACAAAGCTGTCACTTCAACAGGTGTAGAAGAGACACTGACACCTTGACATAAAAAGCCAGAAAGTGGGGGACGGAGGAGAAAAGTATAAGTTCAGAGTGTCATGGATGGTGTCCAGAAATAGACTAAATTCTCTGCTGAAGCATCCAGATAGATCGTCAAAATTGCGGATGTGGATAAAATGCCCACATACACCGTATACTGCCGACACTAACTTCAGGCAGGTTGAAAACACACAAATAAAACCCAAAGGAGACTACTGGGCATCTGACGTCAAATAACTCACTCCAGTGCTTACCTCCAGAAATCAGAAGCTCTCTGTAAAAGGAGAGTAAGTCAGCACTTTGGGTAGATACTTTTAGTCAGATTGCCTCACACAGATTCACCTCTTCCGTACCTGCTCTTTAACTTTTGATCTTTACTGCTTTGTAGGTGCAGGGGGAAATAGAAGAAAAGAAATTTGTTTCAGAGCAAGGCAACTTTTAACTCTGTTGTTCTGAGGTCGTTTTCTTTTAAACTTCAGAGAAAAGCTGCAGACTAGGTGTACACGAGGGATGAGTGAGTGGAGACAGAAGAGAAATGGGGGTGAGGTTGGATCAAGAAACGAAGGGAGGGAAGACCTTATACTAGACCCAGCCGTGCCAAAGTCTCAAAACTTAGCGTGGGACGGGTCCTTTAAACCTCATCGTATCAATGCTGTCCTCTTTTGGAGAGACAAGTTGATGCCAGTGGAGCTAATGGCTTGCGCCGGGTTCATCTAGTGTTGGTGACACACCCTGGGCCACCAGATACCTAGATGCACAAACAGAAGACAGACAGGCAAAAGGAGACGCGGGCAGAAAGGTTAAGGAGCAGAGAGCGCCGGCCAAGGGACAGGGGCCGTGGGGGAGGGCTCGAGAGAGCGTCCCGGAGCCGCAGGGGGCGTTAGGTGCGCGCTCTGGGTACCTTGATGTAGGCCCGCTGCAGGTAGTTGTAGGGCACTCTGCGCTGGAAGTCGCTGCGCACATCCTCGCTGACGCGGTGGCGGGACGCGGGGCCCCCGAGGCGCTGGGTCTGGCAGCTGCGATAGCAGCGCGCCCGCTCCAGCAGCGCGCGGAAGAAGGGCAGCTCGGCCGCGGGGCCCGCGCCGGGGGACGCGAGCGGGCGGCGCGCGGCGCAGTGGCGGGCGCAGCGCGCGCGGACCTCCCGCAGACGCCGGTGGCTGCGCAGCGCCGCTTCCAAGTCGCGCACCGCTTGCTCGTAGTCCTCGCTGTAGTAGGCGGACACGCCGCTGGCGTAGAGCAGGTCGAAGGGCTGCAGAGGCCCGGGCTCGCGCTGCGCCTCCGGGCGCGGGCTGTCCGGGGGGCCGCCCCACAGTGGCGGCGGGAGCAGCAGCAGCAGCAGCGGCAGCAGCGGCAGCGGCGCCCAGATGCGCTCCCGCATCCTCCGGCGCGGAGAGGCGCGGGACGGCCACGCTCACAGACGGCTCCGGCACCTGGCGTCAGGGCCCCGTCTCCCACCTCCGCGGTGAGAGCGCCGGCCCCGCCGCGATCCTGCTGCCCCGCAAGCCCCAGGTGGCCGCCGGCGCTCCGCCGACTGAGAGGCGGAGGCCGGGTCGGCCGGCCGCTCTTAAAGGGACGCCCACAGCTCACACGCTCCTCCTGCTGCCCGAGCCTCCGCGAGCCGCTCGCCGGCGCTCAGCGCGCGCCCTGCAGGCCCCGGCCGCCGCCGTCCGCAGGCCAGGTGCCGCACCGCCCAGTGCCAGCCGGGGAGCGGGCGCCGCTAGGGGCCGGTCCGAGACCGGTGCTTTCCACGTGGGCTCCCTTCTGCGTTGCAGAATGGATGGGAATGCTCCCTTTTTAGAGTGGAGGAAACCCCGGCTTAGGTTAGGACTCCAATCCTCTTCTGGAATTGGTGCATGGCCTCGCAGTTGGCAGAGCCCGTCACATTCAGGGGAAGCACTGAAGCTCCATCTCAGGCTGGGAGGAAAGCACCAGGGGACCAACTGGCCCAGGTGCGGAGGCTTGAGGAGAAAGGCATGAGTTCAAGTTTACAGAAGTGTGAAAAGGCAAAGGGAGGACTCAACCTTGGGTCAATGGAATCCGAGTTTCCTGCGCCTTCCCTTAGGGAGGGTCCGTCCCTTGCCTTTTCATCCCACTTTGCGTGGGTGTGTGGTCTGCCTTGGAGCGGGGGTGGGGGCAAGGGAGGAGCCAAATAGCCCACTTTCTGTGCTCAGGTGGTATCACGGGACCTAGAGGACCATTGGAAAGGCGAAGCCGTCCTTAACATTCTGCCTGTTAGTGTACCACCCGTGTATCTTGTGCAATCAAGCCTCAGCTTCCTCATCTTCTGCAACAGGCAAATGTCCCAACACAGCCAATGGTTTTCAAATAGAAATTCTTATTGTAGGAGTTGAACAAAGAGGCAGTTTAAACTTCCAGTACCCCCAGGACTTAAGCCATGAGCATCCATCTAGGAATGAGAAAGCTGAAAGAAAGGGCTGGCTGCCAGACTCCAATACACTTTAGCTGGGGGCTTTCCTGTTCCTCTGCTTCTCCTCTCTCATAAATACCTTCTGAGTCAAGGTGTTCCCCTCTTTCCTGTTTGTTGGCTCCAAACTCTCCAAAGATTCCAGAGAGCTTACTCACTGGACCCTTGACTCCAACCTGCCTCCTGAAGACATTCCTGTGTTCTCCTAGTGCCTGTGGCAATGTCTCCGAAGTCTCCTCCGCCACTGAGATGGTGAGCAAGAGGGAAGGGTGATGGGAAAGAACCACATCATCTAGTTAATGAATCTTCAAAAAAAAAAAAAAAAAAAAGTCTTGTGTGTGGAATCCCCACTCTGCTGAGGAGGTTGCCAGAATTTTATGGTCCTTCCTTCATTCATCTTGCTGGGTTTGACCACTCTGACCGTGAACAGCCTTGCCTTTGTAATTCTGAGGCGCCCCAAAGAATCATGCTGTTATTATTTTTCTCTACCAAACCTCTCTCATTCTGGCTCATTCCACTGATGGAAAATCTCCAGTTTGGAGCTGAGTGTGTACTGAATGCTTTAAATGTTCAGTATGCCAGAATTTGCACTTGGGTCACCCGCCCAGACTTTTTCTCTAGGGATTGACTCTCTTTTCAGATAAGACTCAGGGTCCAGAGTTAATCAGTGCACTTGTGGCAGGTTTTGAAGCACACTAGGTGAGGCAGTCCTGCTGTGTGGCTGGGGCAAAGTGCCAGGAGGCTTTGCTATAGATCATCCTTAGGTTCCATGTCATTCCCACGTCATTTTATAAATGTCCATTAAACTCCTGTCTTTGGATGCCTGCTCTCAATTCGGTATTCTGGGGAAAACGGCGGATGCATAAGCCAGGGTTCTTATTCCTGAAAGCTCACAATGTTGTACAGGACACAAACTTAATATATGGCACTATAATACAAGGTAGAATGTGGTACATGTTAGATTCTAGTCAAAGTAGTGTAGAAATGAAGATCCTGCAAAGGTGGCTTCTGGTAGAAGAATCTTGGAAAACCGTAGAGAAGAACTGGCACAGAGTCAAAAGCTTAGAGTCTGTAGCCATACCAAACTTCCTCCTGATCCCCAAATCTGAGCAAGTGCTTTCGAATCTTCTGCATATCCTTCTGCTTTTATCTCCCTCTGTAAAAACCCTGTGTGTCTTTATAGAAAGCATTAATTGACATCTCAGAGGTGCTTGAACGTTGGAATCAACTGAAAAGACAAAAAAACTGATAATTGGCTCTCACTCAGAGAGATTCTGATTTAATTGGTCTGGGGTATGGCCTCAGCATTGAGATTTTTTTTTTTTTTAAGTTTCCTAAGTGATTCTAAGATGAATCCAAGATTGAGAACTACCAGCCTAGTGTCAATGCCATAGCCCAAAGAGTAAGCCCATGGGTCAGGACTCCAGGTGCCATGGAGGATTCATGAGTCCGAGATGTGCCAGTCCTCATATCCTCAGATATCTGTTCCCCCAGAAGGACATTCTAATCTCCCCTTTAAGGCTGGATCGGAACAAATGTTCACGACCATATTGGGATAAGAGCCATGTAAGATGGAGAAATTGATACCAGGCAAGGCTCTAACTGATGGCATCAACGTGTGTTGAGGAAGGCAGTCCTCTCTGGGTCTCTCACACTCTGGAATGTCTTGGGTGTGCCAAGAATGCACTTTCCCTTTACCTGCATCATATCTTCGACAACTGGGTCCCATGTCAGAGTTTTGGACTCATTAAGACTGGGATGGGGCTCCAAAATGTGTATTTCTAACAAGTCCCTTGGTGATTGGTTCTTTCCTTCCTTCCTTGAACCCTAATAAGTTCCTGAGGCTTTTTGTGCAAGGATCATACTTTGAGAATCACTTCGTTAATACAATTTCTTACGGAGAGTGATTCTCAAATTGTGTATCCAAAAACTAGTAAAAGACACAGAGGCCCTGGCTTTTTGAAGTGGAATCATGTATGGACCTTAATGTTTCTACCAGGTCCCCCAGGAGTTCTAGATCCACCAAAGTTGGAGAACCTCCGATTTAGTTAGTGCTGTTCCCCCATCCCCAAGGAGACATTGTTGTCACAACTATGGAAGAGTACAGTTGTACACCCGGCTTCTAATGGGTAGAGGCAGGGTGCGGTGCTAACTATTTCATGATGACCAGGAGAGCCTCCTACAACAAGAATTACCCACCCTAATGTATCAACAGTGCACAAGTTGAGAAACCGTGGGCTAGAACATGGCTTAAGCACAGCAAATCTTACTCAGTTTCCTTACATTATGAATGAGGAAACTTAGGCCCATGGGTCACATACCTAGGCAGTGGCAGGAACAGCAGGATTCATTTGATATATTGACAAAGTAAAACATGCCTGCTGCATGTCTGGGACACTGGATGATAGTAGCTTTGTAAATTTTTTAAAAAGGGAAAAGAAACAAAAATGCATGAAAGTAAGAAAAAATGAAGAGGTGGAAAAGGGACCCATTGGAAGTGACAGATGTTGGAGTTTCTGCTGAGATGGGCACTGGTAGAGAGCAATTTTGCTTTTGTTCCCCATTCCTTACAATTCAGAGGACAGCCAGAGCACAACAGAATCCATCCAAAAGCCTTAAAAGGGATTCCATCACTTCCTTTTTTATTATATTTGGAATGAATCTTGACAGAAGCTTGAATTTCCTTTTGACTTCTGTTTACAAGTTGACAGTATTATCGTACCCACTTGCTTTAGGAAACCCCCAGCAGGAAGGAATTCAGGAAAAAAGGAGATCTTCAAACGCTTCTTATTTTCCCCAAATCAGCTCAATTTTTCAAAGCTGACTTCTCTCTTTCCTGCAAAATCCTTATGGTACAATGAAAAGTGTACTCAGACTTCAGCAGCAGACTTAATCAACACTTTCCGTAAGCAAATCTCATAGTAGTTTGTTTTGATCATGTGTAACCGGGGCTCTTGCTTGCCCCAAACATTTTTGATTCCTTTAAAATGAAAGGAATAATTCTCACTATGCAACAACCCAACCCTGTTCAGCTGCTGTTGATGCTGGCGACAAGGGAGCTGTTTGGAATACTTTTTTTATTACACAAATAGGATCATCTGAAGACTTTTTTTTTTCCTCCAAATAAGTTAATGTGAAAGGCAAACCACCAACAATCTATCACCATAAGAAAAAAAAAAGTCCTCCATGGACGGAGAGGTGTTTTTTTTTTTTTTTTTTTTTTTTTTTTTTAGAAAAATTAATATTTAACTTACATTTAAAACCGAGCAGGAGTTGCCACATTCCAGGACTCTCTGTTCCCTTCCAATTTCCTTAATAGCTCTGTCTCTGTGCTTACCTTAATTCCTAATCGAGCTCTACAATTCCAAATCAAACAAAACACTGCAAACTCTCAGTCCCCACTCTCCTGTCATGGAGGCATTCTAAATTCATTCCTCCTGAGACTTGCATTTTAGTTGAATGAGAAAAAAGTGACATAGGAATGCTAATTATCCCCCAAATAATTTAAGCTAAAAACAGTTCAGAACAAGATCAAGAGAACTGGGTATATCCTCTGTGTTGGGTATCGTGCCAGAAACATGCAGTCATTTCACTTTCGAGTTCCTTTTTGGGAAAGACAGTAGTCCTGTCATTTTACTAGTGAGAAAAACGAGACTTCTAAAAGAGGAACAATTTGCCAAAGGCTGCCAGTTTACAAGTTGCAGGCCCAGGGCTGAAGTCTGTTTACTGTTTCTCTTGCTGTACTTAATGGCCACTCCCTACTCCTCAAATATCTTCAAAGCTCCTGTCAAAATTCTGCTTTGGTTAAATTGGTACGAAGCACATTTTTTTCTTCAGTCACCAGCTTTGTTTTATGTACCTCATTCAGCTAGAGTCACAGACTCATGATTTTTTTTTTTTTTTTTTTTTTTTGCAAAATAAATACGGACAAGGTGCATGTGTGTAAAACTATATGTATTAGCCAGAAGCTGAATATGACCCTGAACTCAACTTGATAGGTGACACAATGCATATAGCAAGAGTCATGACCATAAGTAAATAGGTCGTAATTCATTCCTACATAAGATATGCCAGATCACTGTGCTTGGATGCAGAGAAAAACCTTACTCTTGAGAAACGCTGGGAGAGATTACTCTGTACGTATGGGTGATCCATTATTCTGAGATTACCCTCATGCTCTGCCTATCTTTGAGACCCCCTTTCCATCTCCCTCTCTGAGTTCTCCATAGCAGGGACTCCCTGACCTCACATTTCAGGCTCAGCCCTGCTGCAGGCTCTTGAGACCAAATCTGGGCCCAGTCACCTATTTGTTCAAGAAGGTTTCCTCCCACAGCAAACTCAGCTTCACTTTCTCCTACTGGCCTACTGCACCCTTGAAATCTGGTTTAGAAACTGAACCCATCTCTTCTCCTATTAGAGTATTACAGCTGATAATTCATCAATTCTCCTTTCCAACTTTAATTTTAGAACCACTTGAGTGGATGCAGAAATTGAAGCAATGAATATCCAAGTATTACCTTTATTGTTAAAAAGCAGGTTTGGAAGCTGTGGTTTTGTTTTGTTTTGTTTTAATGTTTATTTATTTTTGACAGAGAGAGAGAGACAGAGCATGAGTGGGGGAGGAGTAGAGAGAGGGAGACACAGAATCGGAAGCAGGCTCCAGGCTCCAAGCTCTCAGCGCAGAGCCTGACACAGGGCTCGAACTCACAACTGTGAGATCATGACCTGAGCCGAATTTGGACGCTCAACGGACTGAGCCACCCAGACGCCCCAGCTGTGGGTTTTTATATGTAATAAATGGTTTTTCTATCGCTTTGCCACTCACACCCTGAAATCAAACTTACCTGCCTACTCTCAGGCCAAGGTAGGGAACTTCTGAAGAACTACTCGAGAAGTTCCCACAGCAAGACATATAAGGAAAATGGGGGCTTACCTCCAACATTCTACTTATCTAAATAGAATAATGATCATCCCACTTACTCTGGAATGGGGCCCCACCTTGCTCCTTCTCTCTGTAACTGAGATTCTTCTTAAATCAAGCCCCTGTTTTCAGTTGTCTGACATCCCTAATGCCAGACAGCAAACTACCTAAATCAGCACCTAATTCTTGTTGGCAGAAACTGGGGACCGAGCTTCATTTTTCTGCCATGGCACCCTCTGTCTCATCTTACAGCCACCCCTGATGGTGACTACTAGATGGAAAGCTGAATACAGAACACTTTGGAAGAAATGTAAAGATACTACTTGGCTGGGGTTCCTGGGTGGCTCAGTCGGTTAAGGATCCTACTTTTAACTACAGCTCAGGTCAGGATGTCATGATTCATGAGTTTGAGTTCCACGTTAGGCTATGCACTGGCAGTGGAGCCTGCTTAGGATTCCCTCTTTCCCTCTCTCTTCCCCTCCCCTGCTTGCTCTCTTGCTCTCTCAAAATAAATAAGTAAACTTTAAAAAAAAATAGTAAAAAAAAAAAAAAAGATATTACTTGGCAGGTAAAGAACTTACACTAAATTCCCTCACAGCATTGGACTTTCACCATTGTTCAAGTTTAAATAAAACCAATTGAGGATTCTGAGCTGGGTACATTTTGTGGTTTTATTTGATCTATGGCATTAGGAAATGGGGAAAAACTAAGGACATAATATTGTAAAAACTGTACAGATAAAGTAATTTGGGTAGAAGAGGTTGACTTTTTGTTGTTTTTGCTTGTTTAAAAGAAAAAAAAAAAGTCCACAGAGGAAATAAGTTATGGAGGCAGGATTTGAATATGAGTCCAGAGCCCATTTTTCTCATGATCCCTGATCATGGGGACCCTCATCAGGAATTCCAGACGTGATTTCCTTTCAGCACCTGCCACCAGATGCTTTGTTCTATCCAATTTCTCCAACCTTCTCCTGGCCTCCAGATCATCTTCTATTGGGATCACAGGGAAATAAAAAGAGCCAAATATTAGGGCAGTAAAGCCTAAGCTACGAAGAACCCCTCAATTCTAGAACTAGGTGCCTGTCTCTCTTATTATTCTAGTCTGTTTTGCCCACACTTATCACCATATCCTTCTTTTAGGACATTTCTAACGTTTCCATCATGGATGGTCAAACCTGTGGTACCCTGCATGCTAGCATCCCTGCTTCTCCAGATAGCATCTAGATGTCCCTCCACCAGGACTTTTGAGCCTCTTATGTTCTGTTCTCTAGTGCCTGATAAGTACTAGCAGCCCATCCAACCTGCTGTAGGGTGAGGTCTCTCCAAGTCTCAAGAAGATACATAGTCCTTCCCCTTCTTAGCCCCAGAAAACTCAGCATCTCATTAAGAGCCTTGCCTTGGCACATCTTCGACAAAATTGCTCTTGAGGTAAGAAAATTATAAATATAAATATATATATATATAGTTTAAATATATATATGTATATAAATTAATGCTTCGTCTTTTACCAAAATCTCACTTGTAGACACAGAGATTAACAACTCATATGATTTACTATCAGCTACAAAGTATGTGTGTGTGTGTGTGTGTGTGTGTGTGTGTGTGTGTGTGGAAAAGGTTGGAAAGAAAGAAAAATAATTTTGCTTCACTTTTGAATCAAGAAAAGTGTTCTCCACAGAAATTTTCAAACTCTTCAAAAAAACTTGGTGATCCAAATAAAACTATCAAAACTAAAATACCAAAAATATCTCTTTAAAATTGATTATTTTGCTTACCATCGTAATTTTAAGGAATTCATTCCAACAAATACATTGGCAGTACTCTTACAAAACCCAGCAATGTGCCGCTGCTGGAGAACTTGTCACTCATCATCCCTGAGTACTTTAGATTCTGACTTCACTACTCATTTTAACTCCCCTGAAAATAGATTCCAGCTTCCTGATTACCTGGCCACCTGTTCCTCCTCACCAACCTGGCTGGGGGCCTGTCCGCGGTTTTTTTTAACCATGCTGTACCATGTCCAGCCCACTTCTGCTGTGTTCACTTCCAAATTACCTTTCATTTGCCCTACCTGACCATGTTCAGATCATCCAAATGGAAACTTACTCAAGGAGATATCTCATGATCATCATCCTCTTAACCTCTTGGGAAGAAAGAGACTTACTAGATCTCAACACCATATCTGTGTTCTAGAAAATGCTATTTGGATGAGTGAACAAAATGAACCTGTATTTCAAAAGAGACATGCACATAAAATAACCCTGCACAGGAAATCAGAATACTCCCAATCTCGTTCTGCCTCTGCCATGGACTAATTGTGATATCCCGGGTCTCTTTTACCCCCATCAGTGAAGGAAAGTGTAGAACAAAACTTCTGAAATCCCTCTCAGCTCTAAGTATGCCTTGGATTCTTTCATGTTAAAAATACGATGTCATCACATTTTTTCATAGTCCCCTAAAACATTACTTCCCCTCACCCACATCTATTTCTGGGATACAGTTAAATTTTGGTTCCCAAGCAAATTTCCAAGCTCCCTGGGGGTCATTAAAAGTCTCAGCTTACTGAGAGCTTGTTGATTTTGCCTAGAAATATCAGCCAGCCTCAGCCAGTAGAGCGGGAGACTGGCGTTATTGTTTTGAGACAACCCGTAGCGTAGTAACGATTCCAGACACTGCAGAGTTGATCCATATGCCCCAGATCCCTGGGGAACCTCCCGCTCACTCTGTCCAGCATATGTATTCTTCTGCCCTCTGTCTTTACCCACAGGAAGGAATCATGTAGAGAATCCAGGATCTAGGGAAAATAAGGAGTAGGTGTTTAGCTACCCTACTCTCCCACCCCACTTGATAAATGGAGAAGATAAGACACATGCAGCGATGAAATGACTCAACAGAGAAAACAAAATAAATAAACAATTAGCCAAACTGATATTGTAACTCCTCTTTCTGCTGAATCTGGCTCCTTTGCCACCATGTACTTGGAAGAGTTCAGATTGTAAGTAGTAAACTGACCTGGACTTATTTACTTCTGGAGGATGGAACACTTTATATTTAAAAATTAACATTATCTTCAAACCACATTCAAATTTTTAATAATGACTTTTAAAGTACTGCAAAAATATGCATGTATATCTTTCAAAACTTTTTAGACACCTCCTTCCTCTTACTTGATGATGCAAATTGTATAAATAAAATCTCCATTTTTCCCCCACTTCAATCTTTACATATCCACAAGAATACATGGACTGTTAACTTGACATTTGGCATCTGAAAGACTGCCAGACCTCAGGCTCTACCACACAAAGTATAATCACATGTTGATTTGTTAAAATAAACATAAAAGAAATTGTATAGTCAGCTTCCTTCAAAGGAAACACCCTGGGATGCCACGCGCTGATACCATTTAGGACACCAATGCTTTGGGAAGGATTTGCAGAGATATTTTGCATATCATTTTATAATCAAAACTGAATTTTTACCAAAAAAGAGCCTTCCTAGACTTATTTCCCAGGATCAACTTCAGGTGGCATAGATGTTTCCTGAAGTCAAAAAGATAACGAATTGCCCTTCTCAAAAATATTGCAGGTACTGAAGCCAGTCTTTGAAGCAGTCAGAGGTGTTCCTTTTGATTCACGAATGGTGAATTATTTCATAGACAATAATAGTCATTGTTTTTCAGAATATAACATCACTTTGGGGCGTCTGGGTGGTTGAGTCAGTTAAGCTTCTGACTCTAGGTTTGGGGCCAGGTCTTGATCTCATGGTTTGTGGGTTCAAGCCCCACAATGAGCTCTGCACTGACAGCATGGAGACTTGGGATTCTCTTTCTCCCTCTCTCTCTGCCCCTCCCCTGCCAGCTCTTTCTGTCTAAATAAATAAATAAACAAAAACTTTTATTAAAAAAATAACATCACTTTAATTTTTGTAGCACTTCATCATTTTGAAAGCCCTTCCATACATGTAAGATAATAGATGTTGTTTCCACACCTGGTCTGGACTCCTGGGCATTCCCTGTACAAAGGGTTAAAGTTATACTGCAAAATGGAAGAGTCAAGATCTCACCACTAGCAAACCATAGACAATTTGCTCATCCATACCCAGGGACGAGATATTTCAAGCTAATTGGTCCCTCCTCTTGTTCAACAATCCCATCTGATATCCCTTAGGATGGAAGACTTTAGCGAGGCAGGAAACAATTTTATTAAAGCAATATACTTAACTTTCCAGAAGTATGGTTGCACTTTGAGAGATAAGCTATACCAAAATCCTTCTCAAAGTTGGGGATATATGAAAGAGTTTCTGTCGACTGCCCCTTTCTTCTATGTTTCCCCCCACCTCATTCCTCATACACCCACAAAGAAACAAGATCAACAAACTTCTCCATGCTCCCTCAGAAAGACTGCCAGACCTCATATCCTATCGCACAAAATTTGAAATTCTCTAGAGATCTGTTTCTGTATTATTGTAGGCTAACAGAAAAGAACTCGTGAAAACAGGAGTTTATCCTTGTATTACATTTGCCGCCTCATTTTTATTGGCAAAACTTATATCCCTTTCCATGGAAAATTATACTATAATACTAAGGCTTTTGACAAGCCTCAAGGATATTAAGGGCCAGATATAGATGTTTTCATTCATTCATTTTTCTTCAGTGACATTGTTTTTAAGAGGGCTTCTCATCTGACATTCTAAAAACAGAACAATGAAGACAAATTATGTATTTATGCATAATCTCCACTCTTTTTCCCATGAATGTAGGTCAAAACTTCTCAAATTTTTCTGATAAGGAAACAGATCAAGACCCAAGGATTTGTGCTATCGTCAATCCCACAGTAAACCTGGAACTAAGTCAGTGAATGAGATTCGTAACTAGCTTTCTGATGTGGTGAGCCAAATCCCATATCCTCCTACTACCATGCATATCCAAACTTCCCACTACCTACAATCATATACTGACTTACCACTCAAAGGGAAGGCTGAAGAGGACACCATGAGCATGAATCAGAGACAACCTTGCATAGTTAAACTCATGGGATGTTTTAGGATGAGAGAACATTTTAAAATTTTCTAGTGCAGATCCCCAATTCAGCTGAAGACTTCCAGGCCTAGATTGGAAAGTGACTTGTCAGCATATAAGCATACAGTGATTTGGTGACTTAACTAGCATGTAAACCACACTTTTGTAATAAAATCCTTTTTCTGGGGAGAATGACCTTATCAAGTTTTAAACTCTTCCTTGCTGATTCCTTAATTGAAATGCAATCTGTGAAATCCTTGCAGGTGCTTTACAAACCCTGAGACCTTTTAGAAACCTGCTTCCACATCAGGTAAAGTTCTTGGATTTTATTTGCATGTAATGCATTAGAAAAAAACACTGCATCTCTGAAGTTTTGAAAAACCCTAACTTCAAATATACCACAGTTCCAACAAACATATCCTCATGGAAGTCCAGCAAAGACCTGGGGAGAAGACATTCTTGAGAACAAAGAAAACATACAAAATCTCTCAAGGTTCAAAGTTGAAAATATCAATATTGTTCAATTGCACAAGATATTATAAGTGGCTTTGCTTTTATTTTCCATTTTATTTATGCTGTGCTCAGATTTCTGTAGAAGAGGATATTGTTTACTCTTAGGCAACATGTCAAGATGAGCAAAGGAAACAAACAGAGCTACTGTAATCAGATCTGAATCTGAATCCAGCAGGTCTGTAGAGTCTGAGATGGATCTAAACACAGTGGAAATTCAGCAAAGGGTCAGAGAGAAACTCTGAAGAATAGTTTTATACGCAGAGGGCAAACCGGAGAAACTTGAGACAGCAAAGACAGAGCCATTGGGTAGATCCAACCAAATTGCTTTGGGGACCCCAGAAACATGAGGAAGTGTCTCTTTATCTCAAGCCTTCCCCCTCAATCTCATTGGACTTTTCTAGTCTTCCCCATATCATGAAATCCAATATTCGCCTGGTTGCTCAAACCAAAAACCTTAAAATTATTCTTGAGATCTGTTTTCCTTATACTAATAGCTAATCACTTACCCTTTTGCATTAAAAATTAAAAATATATCTCTAATTCACTTTTTTTCTCTTTAGTACAGGCCACCACTCTAAAGCAAAACATCATAATCTCTCAGTTGGTAAATTGCAATAGCCTTCTTTCTGCTCTCCCAGCTTTCATGATTGTTTTCCTCCAATTTGTTCTCTGTACAACAGTTAAAATAATCTATATTAAAATTATGTAAGTGTGATCATATCATTCCCCAGCCAAATATTCTTCAATGATTTCCCACTGTAGTTGAGATAAAATACAAAATTTTTGGCTTTTCTGCAAGGTAATGCATGATCTAGCCAATGCCAAACTCAGCCTTACCTCTTGCAAATTTCCTCCTACTTACTATTCTATTTTTACAGGACAACTTTTACTTTCTTAAACTCGTCCAGATCTCAGATGCTTTCCCCATAATTCTCTCTCTCTCTCTCTCTCTCTCTCTCATTGGAATTCTCCCTCATCCCTCAGTTATCAACTTAAATGTTACTCTCTCACATGGATTTTTGTTGCCTTTTTAATATCAAATCCATGTCATAATCTATTGCACAGTGCATTGTCATTTTTCTTCATGGCACTGGCCACAATAAATATATGTTTGGATTTCATCTTTATTCTTTAGCAAAAAGGGATTCCTTTAGGAATCAGATATTTTGTTTACCACTGTATACCTAGAAACTAGAACAGTGTTTGATATATATCAATACTCTTAATTGACTAATTAATTGGAAGAACCAATAAATCAAACAATAAATAAAAATGTAACAAATATTCAGCTGATATATCCCTGAAAAACTCATGGAAAGCCCCTTCATCAATCTCCGTGGCTCATGTAACTTACATCAATTTGTTCTCATCATCCCCTATGACAAGAGAAAAAAGTTAAATCAATTTACTTGACATCTCTGACAATATTTGAAAACAACTCTTGTTGTTTCTCAGTTCTTTCATCTTTAGCAAGATTCATAATTGCATGGATTTAATAGATTTCTTTTATGTGTCTGCTATGTGTAAAGTACTTGCTTGATTTAATGGAGAATGGAAGAATGAATAATGGACCCTGTGCCCCCAAAAGACAACCTAGGAGTTATAGAAGCAAACACAGTTCAAAGCAAAAGATGGCTTGTGTTTTAAGAAATTTCAAAAGACCATGTTATTTGTAGCTTAGGAGTTACAGAGAACTTCTTGAAAGAGAGAGTAGTTGAGCTGCACTTTGCACAACAGACAGGATTTCAGTAGAGTGATATGAGGGAAAGATAACCTCATTCTAGGGAGATAAGAATGTAACAAGATGTACATGTTTAGCAAACATGGCATATTTTTTAGAAATAGAAAGGAGCCCAGTTTTCTTGGACCATATGTTATGAAAAGCAGTAAGGTATAGCTAAAAAGGAGATATGATAGCAATTTTTGAGGCCACTGATTCTCAGGGTTTATATTCTATTCGTAGAGAATGGCCATCTATTGAACCTCTTGTGCATGGCAATTGTGCATTTGAAAGATAAGACTTGAGGAATACCTGGGGTTCTCAGTCAGTTAAGCATCTAACTTTGGCTCAGGTCATGATCTCATGGTTGGTGGGTTCAAGCCCCCCATTGGGGCTCTGTGCTGACAGCTCAGATCCTGGGGCCTGCTTCAGATTCTGTGTCTCCCTCTCTCTCTCTGCCCTTTCCCTGCTTATGCTCTCTCTCTCTCTCTCTCTCTCAAAGATAAATAAACATTAAAAAATTAAAAAAAATATATTAGACTAAGGCATAAAAAAACAATGGTATTAAGAACCCTGGGCCCCTGGAAGAGGGGATATTACTGAGATAGTTACTGCAGTTGCTTAGGAAATGGTACTTCAGACCAAAAGTAAGATGTGGTGAAGGAAAGGAAAGAGCAAAACTAGCTCTTGATTGTGATAAAGCTCAGGTATGTTCTCCATTTGTGAGATGTCCCCAGAAGAATTGAGCCTCCTCTGGCCACTGCAGCAATATGCTCCCTAACATGTCCTTCACTGGCTTCCTTTCCTTTTCTGTTTCCCTTCCCTACTTCCCTTCCAGTTCTTCCTGGAATCACCTCTCAAATATGCTACTTGCATTCACATCTTTGATTCAGAGACTATTTCTGGGAAAACTCAGCCTAAGTCAGATGATATTAATAATAATAATAGAAAACATAAAAATTAGAGCAAGCAGAAGGAAAGGATCAAAATTTATTTTTGATATTTTGAGTGGCATTGGAATTTTTATTATTATCCATACTTAATTGAATCAAATCCATGCAAAACATAAAGTATCATTTGAATTGATATGATAAACAAAGGCTTGTAACTGATGCCAAATTATGAGAATTTAACAACTGCAAATAATTTACATCTGTGCATTCAAGTTTTGTTGTTGATCACTCTTTTGTCCCCATTAAAGCTCAAACATCTGAGGGCTCTGGTTTACACACATACCAACACAGCCTAACGTTGAATACCAAAGATCTTCTGAAATAGCTCCATTTTTAACAGCAAAAGCAAGATTATAAAATCCCTTCCTTTTATTAAACGTACGCCAAATAAAATTCCAACAGAATCACAGTTAAATATAAAACCTATAGTCATCAGGAGAACAAGAAAAAATAAAGGTGAGTATTTTATCAATAAGTAAGGAGGAATTTCAGGAACATAAAAGTAACTATGTTACAAAGTAAAAGATTAGTGGATTTAACTATAGACTTTTAAATATTAAAATTAAATATTAAAATTATAATCAACTGTGAAAAATTTCAACATATATTAAAGTGTTATCTTTAATATCAAGATCTCTTGTACTAATATATTAATAATTAATATAAATATTAATTTAATAGAAAGTTTATCAATACAATGAATTCAACTGTAAAAGACTAAAAGACATTATAACAATACCAAAAGAAAGACAATGGAATAAATAGCATATAAGAAAAGTGTTGAAATTTTTAAAAGATTCTATTTTTGTTTATCAAATTGTTAAATTTAAAAATAATACTGGCTAAAAATTCTATGAATTACTATACTCATTCACACTGTAAATGCATATCAATTGATACAGGTCTGTAATCCTTTGTCTACACTTCCAAAGTTTAAAAGTTTTTCATAGCTTATTTTGTAACAAAACAGACTTAAACTGATGAGAGGCTACTTACAGTTTTTGTTTATTCTTTTTAATAACAACAAATGCATTTTGCTAAGGAAATATTGTGTTTGATTGTGTTTGATTGGATGTGTTTCCTTATGACTGATTAAGGATTCTACCTGCTGTCTGGTTTATACAACCTATTTTTATTCCAAAATCCCTACATTTCTAAATTCCAACCTGGGCTTTAATTTTGGGGAGGAGAAAAATTTGTCAGTATCTAGTATCTTAGAAAGAGTTTACATTCCCTTAATAATAATACACTTAGGGACTTACTCTAAGGAAAACTAGCCAGTAACATGTAACAATATTTATAAGTAAGGACATTCATTAAAGTGTTAAACCTAATATTAAGAAACTGAAAATAACTTGTATATTCATCAGGAGAAGAATGTAACATAAATGATGGATGTTAACATATGCTGGAATATCATGGTAAGAGCATGCTTTCGAGGAAATTGAATGACAGCTTCCAGAATTGAGGTAACAGCAAAACACATAAGCATATTTGGAACAATAATACCAACTCTATATTTATAGAAAAACTACTTGAAGGAAATTATTATCTCTGAAAAATGAATTATGGGTTGTTTTAATTTTTCAAAACTTCGTTCCTGTGTTTCATGGATCTTCCTCAAATCGTGTGTTACCCTTACAAACAGAAGAAAGGGCGTGCTATTTAGCCACAAAATTTGAAATCTTTTTAATGATTTGAGCTCAGAAAAGAGCTTTTGAAAACAGAGGCCCACGCTTAGACATTTGGACAAATATTTGCATGGCACAGACTTGATTAAGTCACAAATGGTATATTAGTCTTTGCAATTAAATGAAAATACTTTTCATTCAGACATTGTTGACTGGTCACTCAAGCATATATTTCAAGGTTTTTGCTGTCATTTTTTATTTGTTATAATGGAATGTAAAAAGAGCCTTAGACAACATTTAAATCTCAAAATTAAAACTCACAATATGGGGATGAAAAATACAGCATAGGGAATATAGTCAATAATGTTGTAATAACGTTGTGTGGTGACATATGGCGACTACATTCATCCCGGTGAGCACTGTGTACCCGACAGAATTATCGGATCACTGTATTGTGCACCTGAAACTAATATAACATTGTATGTCAACTATACTTATATAGTAAAAATGTTTTTTTAAGTTACAATATATTTGGAACTTGCTGTACATTTTTAAAGCCTTTTGCAGTTTTCCCACAACTGTCACATCTGTTTTCTAATTCATTCTTCGTGTATATTTCTTATGATTCTGGATTTTATAAAAAAAAGTTCCCCCCAAATCAAAAAAGTACAAAGAATAACAAACTTCTGAGTTCCCACAACCTGGTATTAATAACTGTTAACATTTTGTCATTTTTATAAAAAAAAGAATGAACACCCTCTGGCTAAACTTAAGTCTTCTTTGACTATATTCCTCGTCTACATTCACACATGTATCTTGAATGTATGCACATTTCTGTATATACACATATTTCTCCATGAACAATACATAGTGTTCTTTTGTGTGTGTGTGGGGGGGATATTTTAATTTATACATAATTTTATATTATGTATATTGCCTTTTATTTTTATTTCAAATTATATTTAAAATTTTATCCATATTTGAACACATACACACACATGTTTGCACTGTGTAAACTACCAAATTTTTATTCTCATTTGCTCTTCAAAATAATCCTATAAGGTAGGCAAAACAGTGATTTTTTTTTCCTACCTTACAGATAAGACGTTGAGTTACCAAGAAGTACAGCACAAGGCTTAACTGAAATTGCTCTAATCCTAGTTCAGTGTTCAGTATTCCTTCTCTGATGAAAAGCATTTTTAGATAGAAAAGCCAGAACTTACGCAAAACATGAAAATTCATCAATAGTTATCATTTGATGTTGCCCTTGTGAACATCTGGAGATTTGCCTCTTTTCCAGGGACCAGGAGAGTTGGAAACAATGACTTTAACTTTTACTAGTATCTCTTGCTTGTTGAACTCATGACGTAATGAGATATAACTGTATGTGTGTCTCCCACTATTCTCTGAATTTTAATCAGTGAAGTAAGTCTTCCTAGGCCCTGGAAGACACAGCTATAGGCCCCATGGCTTCAGTTCTTAGTTTATAATTTTATGGTTACTTTCAGTGTAAACAGTTTGAATTCAGACACCGTAATGTCTGTCCAAGATACTAGCCAAATTCCTGCACCTGATATAGCAGCTAATTGTTCTCCTGGCCAAGTTTGGTTCTACCTCAAGTTGCAGGCCTGCAGTGGGGAAGGGGATGAACTAAGGGTGCTAAGGTCCTTCTGCTCTGTCTCTTTCACTTACTCACTAGCTGTTTTCATGTTTCTTTTTCTACTGGAGTCTAAGAAAGAAAAAAAAAAGAAAGAAGGAAAGAGGATGAGTCAGACATTTTTTACTTGATTGGGTGGCTTTCTGCTCCATGGATTTGAATGTTAAGAGTCAAATCTTTCTCTTGGTGATGTATTTGTGAATTCTGTGGAGATTCTTTGCCGAATCGCTCTCTTAAATTCCCTGGATACCTTTATTCCAGGTGGTTATCTGTAATCCTTTTTCCTGCACCTGGTTATCCAGGGTTACACATACAGTTTCTTGCCTCTCCCTCGTCCAGGCAACCCTTTTGGAGAGGACCAAGAAGACTCTTTGCTGGCTTTGTTTCACGTGGCCCTTAATCTGAGCCTTAGAAACATTCAAGCATCCCTTAGCCATTGGGCAGTGATGGATCACAGTGCAGAAGCCCTCTCCAGTCTCTATCCCAAACCCAGGCCTGCTTTTGTTCTTTAGAATTCCTAACTTACAGCCTGAAAAAGCTTTCTCAGGACAGAGACAGCCAGTGTTCTGTAATGCTCCATTTTTGAGAACACATGCTAAAGCTCTTTTAGTTATATTTTCTTGAAACCCCTCCCGCTGTGTTTGCAATTAGAAGTTAACAGCCTCCCTACACCAAATGGATGGGATAAAGATTTAGAGCATAACATGTTTCCAAAGAAAAGTCCCTGCAAATCCCATGATCACACCTTCTCTTCCAGTGTTTTTATTTTTGCTCTGTCTCAGAGATTCCATAGCCCAGGTATCATTTCATGTTTAAAAAAAAAAAAGAAAAGAAAAAAGAAAAGATAAGAAAAAAAAAGTTGGTAGGAAGGGTTTGTTTTATACTTTGGTAACTAAAATTTATCTTATTGGCCTATCAGTCAAAATGAAGCCAGGAAAATCCCATTCTAATTTCCTGTGGTACCTGACCAAGTGACACAGGGCTGATTGTTTACCCACTCTGCCATCTCCCCACATTAAGATAAAGATTGAATGAGGTAATGAGTTAACACTACTACTGAAATCATAGGGTTGTTGAGATGATTCAATGAGTTAGCACATGCAAAGGCTTAAAACATATCTGGCTTGTCTTAAGAATTCAGTAAATTTCAGCTGTTATCATTCCTCTTTCCAACTTCCAGCTATAAAATAAATCAATAAGCCATGAGGATATAACGTATAGCATGTCGACTATAGTTCATAATACTGTATTGCATACTTGAAAGTTGCTTAGAGAGATCTTAAAAATTCTAGCCACAAGAAAATAAAAAGTTTTAACTATATGTTGTGATGGATGTTTACTAGACTTTGGTGATCATTTTGCAATATATACAAACATCAAATCATTTATGCTGTAGACATGAAACTAATATAATGTTCCATGTTAATGACACCTCAACAAAAAAACAAGAAACTACATAAAAGAAAAATTCAACTAGACTAACATTTCTCCAACAAGTTTTTCTTAATTTATCCTGTCAGTATTAAGCATGCCTTCCTCAGTATTTCCCAAATACTGTAGGTAAATTCTGTCTCTTTGTATTTTCAAATTCATGTATCACGTTCTTACAAATAGATGTTTATATGCATTTCTTCCCCTTTAACTCTTCAAGCCAGGGACTTTGATCATTTATTTTTGTTTCCTAAGCATGTTTGATGGATGAACAAATGGACAAGACTGAGAGGATGGCTAAACACTCAAAAATAAATAACGTCAGTAGATGATCAACTTTGCTGAGGTAGATGAATGAACAGATAAAACCTGAATAGCAAACAAGTCTCTGAAAGCTCGAAAAGAGCACAGAAATATGCACAGTTTACACATGATTGCGCCAATATTTTCCTATTAAAGCCATAAGAATTTGTAACAAAAACAGACTAAGGAAACATTGGATTCTAGTAGACATTTAATGATACCAGGCTGTGTTCAGAAAGAAAAGCAAATATCTTTATAACCGTTCCATGTAGGCAATTTATTGAAAGAATATCAGTCTAAATTTTTGTTTGTTTGTTTATTTTCGGCAGAGAGAGAGAGAGACAGAGCATGAGCTGGGGAGGGGCAGCAAGAGAGAGAGAGAGACACAGAATTTGAAGCAGGCTCCAGGCTCTGAGCTTTCAGCACAGAGCCCGATGTGGATCTCAGACTCATGAGATCATGACCTGAGTGGAAGTCAAGCACTCAACCGACTGAGCCACCCAGGTGCCCCGAAAGAATATCAGTCTAAAAAATAGAGGTAACCATTGCTCCCTATTGCTATTAGATTATTCTAGCTGATCATTATGCTCTAAACCCCAAAGAGAGAAAATAGAAATTCACAATTGATCATAGCAGCTAGATGATGAAACTGTTGAGTATTAACACTGAAAGGGTTAAAATTAGAAATAATCTTCTATAATCACCTTATAGTACTTACAATGTCTATGGATAACAGGCTACAATAGAGTTAAACATAGTGCAATGACATTTATTTTTTCTTTTGATTCATAAAGAAGTTTTAGTATTAAATTAATTATTTAAAAATAATATAACTATATATAATTATATATTATTATATATTATTACATATTTTATATATTAATTAATTACTATATTAATATATTTTATTATATATATAATATATTTATATATAAATGCATATTATTTATATATATATTATATATATAAATGTATATTATTTATATATATTATATATATAAATGTATATTATTTATATATATATATATATATATATATATATATATATATATGTTAATATAGTTAATTTGGGACTGAAAGGCACCCTAACAGAAAAAGAACTGATTTCCTTGACATTCAAAATCAACTCAATTATTTTTTCAAATGGATACTTTCTGCAGTTGTAGAGGCAGCTGCTAAAAACATTAGGAATCATTAAGAGAAAGTCATAGTGATGACGTTTTTTGCTTTTTTATTTGTTTTTACTATTTAAGCCAAAATATTCCATTTATTTAGTTGCATCAGATCTGAGACTTTGGGGATGTTTCGAGCCATGAAAAATAAACATGTTAACCCTCATAATTCCCCACGAATTCCTCTTTATAACATGGCTTTACAAACTGCCGTAGGAGCCATGCTGGAACTTTGGATATATCCTTTTGTGAAACTGCTATCCTGTCTACTTCAATCCTTGTAAGATAAGCAGTCTTGAGAAGGTCTGGTTGATAACATGAGGACTGGGGAATTGGTGAAACTCATTCTGCCTTCACCTCGCTATCTGACTTTGGGCAAGTTATTTAAGCTAAGCTTTAGTAATAAAATGGGGCATCTGTTTAATTATTGGTAAATTGGAGATGAGTATACTTACTTCCTAGGGTTAATTTTTTTTATGTGTACTTATTTATTTTGAGAGGAAGGTACAGAGAGAGAGGGAGAAAAAGAAGTCCAAGCCGGGGCTCGATACCAAGAGCTGTGAGATCATACCCTGAGCCAAAATCAAGAGTCTGATGCTTAACCAAGTGAGCTGCCCAGGTGACCCCACTTCCTAGGATTATTTTAAAGCTTAAGGCCAATCTTTACTAAGGGCCTGAGAAATTTCTGCATATTCTATAACTATACAAGTAGTCTTCTAGTAATAGATTTTGATTGCAAGGAACAAAAACTAGTTTAAATAAGGGGTAGGTGGGCAACAGTCTTCATGGTGGAAAATAGTGGTTCCACTCTCCGTTTTCTCAGCTTGGGATATACTAATGCATTCGAGTCCAGCTCAGAGGTACTTACCCCTTGACTGAGCAAATATAGGCACACTTACTTGATATATGAAAACTTGAAGCTCTTTAATTCACTCACACTTTGGATGTTTGAATCAGAATTATAGGTGAGAAGCTGTTCCTCTTTACACAAGGGCAAGTTTTCCTAAGTGATCAACAGCTGGTCAAGATGTGGAGTTAGTTTGGTTGAAAACAGCCCTGATCAGTTAAATGTTCCTTCTCCAGATCCTCAGGCCCTGATAGTTTATAAGCCACAGACCACCTATGGACCACTCGAAAGGCTGGAGGCCACAAAGCATCCAACCCCTTTTTCTGTTCCCGTGACCCATTTTCTTTATTTAGGCTTTCTCTTTTAGAAACTCTCCTCCAATTTCTTGTCCTGCATGGGCTTAACAACTAATCAGAATTTGCTTAATGGCCAACCAGGTGGAGCCTCATGATTTAGCAACACAAAATATGCTTTACATTCTCATTGAATGTATGGGGTCAAATCATTAGAGACACAACTGCTGTTCTTCGTCATCTGTGAGGAAGGAAGAGTGTTTTGTTTTTGTTTTTTCCTTCTTGATACATCAATAGTTGACAATGAGAGCTTCATGATAAAGAAGCAAAAATCAGTAAATACATAAACAGGCAGTTACCTGCCCTGCCATAATACCACAAGCACTTAACCAGATTTCCAAGTGAGGAAATAAAGTAGTGTGCACACAGGCCTCACTCACAGCAGAATGGCATATACTGAGAAGACCATCTCTCAGAGGCCACACTCTTTTCCCCCATTGCTTTATCTCTCTGCATAATTTTGCTTATCAGCTTTATCTATTTATTCTTTAGTATCAGCTTTTTACCAGATCTCTTTATTACCAGCTTCTTCAACATATTCATCTTGCACATAATCTGCTAAAAACATGATTCTTGGCTATCCATCATCAGGTCTTAGGTCTGTCACCTACCTTCAGCTGACAATAGTCTCTGGGTGTCTAAGATTAGAGAGACAATTAGATTGCCCCAGATAGTGATCTGTCTACAGTCAACTTCTTGGAACTATCACCAAGATAACCTGTTGACCACAAAAATAACCTCTTGGAAAAAGAAAGCAGTGTTTATTACTTAACACAACATGGGTAAGGGGCATATTTGGATGCCTCAGTAGCATCTCAAAGACAGAGAGGGCAAGGGTGGGATCTATATGAGGATTTGGGAGTATAGTTTAGGATAAATGTTTCAATGCTGGAGCTAACTTGAGATTGAATAAGTTTGTGACATAACAGTTTAGGGTTGGTGGATATAGAGGAGCAAGGATTTCTAAGAGTCTTGAATAAACAATCTTCTGATGAACTTATGAAAGTTACCTATTGTCCTAAGAAGGGGTAAGAAGAGCTAATTGAGTAGTCTGCTATTCACATAAACGGATTTGGGGGATAGTTATTAAAACAAACAATAAAGGCATTTGGAACTTCATCTTCCTGGCCTGGGTTTTCCTAAAATTATGTTAATTTAGACAATAAACTGTATGTTATAGATGGCTTTCTGTTCTCAGTTCTCAGTGCTGGTTGTCATTAGAGTCACTTGGTAGAGGAGGTTATTAAAAATATAAACTTTATCACACATTGGGACATTAAATGTTTATCTTGAGGAAAGGTACTTGGGCATTGACAAATTTATAAAAAGTTTCCCAGGTGATTCTAATGTTCAGCCAGGGCAGTAAACCAATGATCTAAATGACCTTTTGAAACCAGGCCACAGAAGTCTTATATATCTGTCCATCCAGTGGTTTTGCACTTTTGAGCAGATATCCATCTGTGATGGTGGGGGAGGAGAAGAAGAAGCCGGGAAATGTGAAATATAACATTGTTCCTTCTGGGGACTTTGGGTGGGGCAGGTAACTGGAGTCTCCTAGAGGTATTTGTCATGGGGAGTGCCTGATCAAAGACAAACCACAGTATGTGCACTCCACCCACATTTTTTATCCAGGTGTTAAAAAGCCAACACCCCTGGAAGTCATCGGAGTTTAAACTGCCAGGACGTGAGTGTGTCAGGAGCCTGTGTAGACTGGATATACCAAGAATCATGGTTGATATTGATGACTAAAAGTGCGTGGAGGCAGCAGAGGGAATTTTGTTGTGCCTGGGCCATGGCCCAGAGGTTCCAAAGAAAAGACACACTGAAAATATTATGAATAAACTAATCAGTGATGGAGTGCAAGATTATGGTCAGAAAAATCTATGGGAAACATCGGGGTACTGGAGAAGTGGGAGACTGGCTAGGGACCTGATAGGGCACAGAAGAAGTGTGACAGGAATCGAGACATGTATCCCATGGTTCTCTTCGTGAGGAAAACAAGCAGAGCAGGATCTGGAGTTGAGGCACCAGGGACAGCATCAGAAAAAAAAAAATTTGGTCACATTTTAGCAGAGAAAAAAAATAATCCAGTCCAGGGATAGATGCTGGTGGTATTTGATCTCAGGCTACTTGACAAAGGTAGAACTGTAAAGATTATATATGATGACAATCACGGCTAGCCTAAAATAGAGGATTAGTAGCAGAAAATGCAAAGGGATAATCCTTCAGTGTTACCAAGACAAAAAACAAAAACAAAACTTGTTGAGGCCAAATGACTAAAGAATACCTCAGAGAGTCATTATTCTCAGGGAGGGATCTGATGGCATCAGATCCATGGAGTTATTACTTATGGGCCAGGAAAGTTAGAAGGGAAGATATGCCATAATATTGACCAAAAATAAATAAAATAACAATAAAACAAATACTGATGTGGCAAGATTATAGAGACACAACTGTCATGCACTGCTAGTTTATAAAAATCCCCTTGAAGAGCAATTTGGCTCAGAAAATGACCTGAAAATTCCACTTCTAGGGATAACCCCTAGGGAAATTCTTGCATATATATATATATATATATATATATACAGGAAGAAATTTACATGGATGCTCATTAAACTGTTGATTGTAAAAGCAAAAAGTTAGAAATAGTCCCAGTGTTTGAAGAATTACCAAATTAATTATGATACATTCATGTGAGGGAATACCATATGTCAAAATAAAAAATTAGACTCTAAGAATTGGTATTTACAGATAGTAAGTGAAAAAGCAAGTTGAAAGAGGATACATGCAATATGGTACTATTTATATATACTTTAAAAAACATATAAAAGAGTCATAGATTTCATTTATTGATGCATATATGTATTTAGAAAAGATATGAAAACATAAATTGCATATGCACCAAATCCATAAGAACAATTGCCTCTGGAGAGAGAATTGAGGTTTGGGATGGCATTACAATTTGATGTGTAGTATTTTTTTTTTTAAATCTTAAGCATAGGGACACCTGGCCAGTTCAGTCAGTTAAGCATCCAACTCTTGATTTCAGCTCAGGTCTTGATCTCAGGGTTGCATTGGGCTCTTCACTGGGCATGGAGCCTGCTTAAGATCCTCCCTCTCTCCTTCTAATGCTCATGCTTGCTCTGTCTCTAAAAAAGAAAAATTTGAAGCATATATGATAATTTATTATGAGTTTTGTAGGCTCATGGGTGCTGTTAATACACATATTTTTGCTTCACTGATCTTAAATCAACCAAAAAATAAATATGCAAACAAAAAAGTTTAATCACAAGATGTTCTTCACAATACTTGGTGAATTTTATTAACTCAATTTATCAAATATCATATACAACATTGAGAATGTCAAAGACAACAAGACTTGGTTCATACTCCCAAGGAGTACACAATATCTAAAGAACACACACACAGACACACACACACACACACACACACACACACACACTTATTAAGGTAAGTGTAAACTCTTATGGAAATACATGTAAAGGAGATACAAAGGAAGATTGCTAAGGAAGGGGGGCAAAAAAACAAAACAAAACAAAAACAACCCCCCCCCAAAAAAACATACAGTGTAGATAGGACCTTTTAGATTGGCCATTAGGAAGAGTAGTTTTTATAGCAGGCAAAGGAAGAAATAGTATTCAGGAAGGTAGAATAGTGTGAATGAAAAGTCATAAAGAACAAAAACCTGAGGGTAGTTTTAATAACAATGCTTAGTATTGTGTTATTGGGCCCTATGGATTGTAGAGGTAAATAGCAGTAAATGGACCTATAAATTGGGGCTACTTCATAAAGAGTTTAGAATTCCTTATTAAGAAGTTTGATGTACAAGGGTACATTTCAGTAAAATAATATTGATGCTATGGAAGATAGATTGAATTGACATTAATCTGGAGGAAGGATTGCAAGAATCCAAATAATAGATACTCACCATACATTACTGGATGATCGAGAGTATTTAGATAGACTCACTTCCAGGTCAGTCACTATAAATATAGCTTCAAAATTTCAGAGGTGAACTGAAAGTCAGAGGTGGAAAGATTAGTCTGCTCATGGCAACCCCAGCAAGAAGTCAACAGTGAGGCTCAAAATAACCAGAAAAGTAGAGCACAAAGTTGCTCTTCACCCAGTAGAGAAAGCTTTCTGTTGACTATTCCTCATTTATAATGAGTAAATAAAAAATATTTAATCCACACTCTCTAGGCAAAAAGTTTTATTTGTTTGTGAAGCAAAACCAGATTTCTTGAATGGTTCTACTGTAAACAGGAGCCCTTTGTAACTGCACCCTTAAGATTCTGGTGAACCTGCCAAAGGGTGGGTCACCTTGGCTGGAGTAGAAACAAGATTGGCTCCTCCACAGGAAAACTGAGGATTTGAAATAAACAATCAAGGACCCTGAGAGCACTTGTTGAGTGGTATTGGTACTTGTTGGAGTGACATTTTGGCTGAGACAGATTTTTTTTTTTCTTCAGCCCCCGCCCTCCTCTCCCTCCCCACACTGTAGAAAGAGCACCGCTCTGGGTGTCAGAGGCCTTTGAGCTTGCCTTAGTTACATTTTTTTATCCCATGAATTATTTATAAACCTGCTTCGCCTTTCTGGGTTCCGGGGCCCTCATCTAGAAATAGATTTTACCTCTCTAATTGTAACTTGGTCTGGGAGCATGGAATATGATATCCACAGTACTTAATAGCTTGGTTTAACTTGCTAATTCAGTGTCCTTCTTCAAATCCCTTCCGTTAATTCAAGCTAAGGGAGTGCAGTGTTTTTGAGGGATCTCAAAAACACTCCTATATGCCTTCTAGCCTTGGAGGGGAATGATGATCCAAATGCGGTCTCTGATCTTCACAGGATTTGGCAGAGGGCAGCCGGTCAAGGGTCCATTTAGACGAAGATGAGTGTAACTCAACTGATTCCAAAGGATCTGAGAACACGGCACCCGGTGACTCTCCCATCAGTCTATAGTGGACTCTCTGGCTTTTTCAGGCTTCCTGGAGAACTCCAGGGACAAGTTAGACGCTCAGCTGCCCCCGTTCTAACATCTGTTTGAACACATCTCTACAATAAGAATGTACACGCTACCTGCAAGCAATGGTTAGTAACGTCATCGTTAATCACAAAAACAGACCACTTTTCTGGTATTTTTATTTTGGGCTTCACCATTTAGAAAGAATTAAAAATAGAACGATTAAGCTACTTTTGTTGTTGTTGTATTAACTACTCATTTTCTAATAACATATGGGTAAATTGCTTGTTAATTCCTAATAAAAAATGAGAAACAGAAAATGATTTGGGGACACCAATTATTAGAAATGGAAGTAGATTTATCTGCTTAATTCCCTCATTTAACTTATGTTTCCTCCATATCTTGGAGAGGTAGATGATTATCATGGACAGAAATGGAGCTAGAGTTGTTTTTAATTTCAGTCTTGTGATTTTTCTGTTCAGTAATACCTATGCCAACTAGAAATCTACAGACTATTTACACAGTAAAATAAGATTATTTTATATATATTTCAGAGAAGACACCATAAAGGCATAAGTATCCATACATTTTTGATTTCTTGAATGCTAGAGTATGTGAGCAACTTGGTCTCTTGCATTTAGTCAAGAATATCTTTCCAATTTTTCTGCATTAAACATTAATGAGCAGATCCCTTCGGAAATTTGGCATTGCTTCCTGAACTAGAATTAAAGAAAGTTTTCTCCTGAAATAACTGGAAACATAGCACGTGTTCTATTCATTGCTTCGTACCAAAGCCAGCCTCATAATTCCTTTTCTGATTTTGTCTGGACAGGTCCAAATTAGCTACTACATGACTAGCCTAGACAGTCTTTCATAATCAAAATTGGTTGGCAAACGGCAAAAACTTTGGCGAAAGATGTGTTTTCCTGTGCTCTTATAAATTGCTTAGTTTAGAGGAAAGTGAGAGTTAGACAATTGCTGTTTTTATAAAGAAGTGTCTTAGAATCATAAAGTGGTAGAGTGTATTAGAATAAAAATGCCTCTTTGGGGTCCATTTGGCTCTGTGTTTCTGCGGAAAGGACCAAGTTTTTGGTGTTTTCAACTCACTGCCCATTTGTCAAATACTGATACTCAGAAAAACAAAATCAAAATGAATTTCTGGAAACAGGGCCTACAAAATACAGGCACCACGTTTTATCATACTTCCAGAAGAAAGCACTTTGAGTTGGGAGGGAACACATCTAATTTGGGTTCAGTGGAATATATTTATGTGGCATGCAATTACTTAAGTTAAAAGGATTCAAGTGATATAAACTATTAGCACTGAGCATACGCAGCACACAGATCTCAGCCTTTAATACCATCTCCACTGACAGGAATCAAGGATGCCAAAGTCATGGATGGACCAGTGTCGGAGCAGGTCAAAATGAGCTGGATGAACGATTTGTTAGTCCTGAGAGTAAAGTGCTAAAAAAAGTATAAAGTCATGTACCAGGACACATAAGAATGTGGGTTCAAGAAATTCATGAGTTCACATGCTGATAAATAAGTAAATGATTGGAGAAAAAGAGAGAAAGGCTGAAAAACAATAAAGCAAAAGGGATAAAATATTAACAATGAGGGAATTAGGGCATAGGTTATATGCAATTGTTCTTTTACAAGTTTCATTTTTGAAACTTCTCTGTAAATTTAGTTATTTCCAAATTCAAAGCTTTAAAGGAAAAAGTAGTCTAGTGATAATATTTTCCTAGGAATAATTTTCAGGCATACTCCTACAGCCATTGTGTCCATCCATCTCGCAATGGAGAATATAGATGCAGGACCAGAGCTCATATTGTCATAAAAATAGGTCCTGTGACAGCCAGCAAATGGCCTAAAGGTAATGGAAAGCAAAACAAGGTTTGAAATGCATTGATTCAGAAGATAGTGTGGAGGAAATTCTTCTAGACATCAAACATGTAAACTATGACAGCCATTCAAGTTCTCATCAATACCTGAACAAAAGGAAACCTCTCCTTGCAGAAATAAACCTAATCTTAAAAAAAAGAAATATATCTAATATTATAGGATATGCAATTATAAACATCATCTTTCTTTAAAAATTCAGTTCAGAACTATGCAAAACAGAATGTGCCATATAATATCTGGATATTGTAGAATAAATCTGTAGCACTACTACAATAGTGAGTACATCTGTGAGTGAATATTCATGTCACATATCCCAACATATGGAAGCATGTCTTAGCATTTCTGTCTCACTTTGACCTCACAAGTCTGGAGCTTCCAGATGAAATAGTATGCAAAATTGCCTTTGACCCAGTGAAATGGACTGAAGCAAAAAGTATTCCTGTGACAAATCCCCTGCATTTTTCCATCAATAAGTCAGTATATGCAATATAGTAATTATGCGATCATACAATTATGTAACCCAGTATAACACATCAGGCAATTTCCAAAGCATTTGAATTTTTAATATGTGTTCACATATCCAATACTGAGTTGTAAGGTTGAAAAACATTTCTTAGAACTCAATAAAGAAGACAAAGTTTGATCAATTATGCTAGAGAAATGATTGGATTCTGCTTCTGGCCAGTATAGTTACAAAGTTTAAATTTACTTTTCCTCCCTCTACCATACACACCTGAGATAAGGAAACATCTGTACAAAATGACACACAAAAAATATTGAAACAATTGTTTTCAACACACTGGACCTCAGGCAACAAGGAGCAGCAATCACTTAGGGAGAAGCAAATGAGCATTACTATTGCTCTGGCCTATGACACAGAAGGAGCCTTCAGACTCCATGACTGACATACCCAACTGAAAGTCTGGGAAGATGTTGGCAGTACAGCCATGTTGCTGACAGCTATACGCAGGAGAACTCCAGAAATCTGCAGTCTCCCTCAAGTATTCAGGAGAGTACAAATAAATGAATGGTTATGAGAAAATGGCTTGAGGCCAGGGAAACAACCACCTGAAAGGATTAGCAATAATTGTACTTGAAGCTCACAGGAGGCAAGAAGAATGTATCTTTCTACACAGCCAGACTAGGAAAACTCCTAATTTATGGGGGCATTGGATGGAATGCTCAGAAGACAGGTCTTGTCTCAGTAGCAAGGTAAAATTAGCTCTAGAGTAAGTACTGCTCTACTCTCTTAGAAGAGCTTAAAAGCAAGACTCAAAAGGATCAGACTGCTTCCAAGTCACTTAGCATTCCATACCAAAGCTCAAGAATCTTTACATGAATACAAAACACTGAGCACTATATTCATTTCCTAGAGCTTCCATAACAAAGTGCCAAAATGTGTGGCTTAAAACAATATTGTCTTATAGTTCCGGAGGCTAGAAGTCTGAAATCAAATCAACAGGGTTGTGCTTTCTCTGAAGGTGATAGAGAAGAAATTATTCCATGACTCTTTCTTCAATTCTGGTAGTCTTGAGTGTTCTTTGGCTTGTAGATGCATCACTTCAATCTGTCTTCATATGGTGTTCTCCCTGTGTGTCTTCACATTGTCTTTCCTCTGTGCATTTTTGTCTCTGTGCTCAAATTTCTTCTTTTTATAAGGACACCAGTCACATAACATTAGGGCTTACTCTGAAGACCTCATTTTAACTTGATTGCTTCTGTAAATATTTTTCTAATAAGGTCACATTCTAAGGTACTAAGGATTAGAACTTCAACATATCCTTTTTGGGGAAGACAAACTCATAACATGCACTCAATGGTGTAAAATTTACAATGTCTGGCATCCAGTTAAAAATTGCCTGGCATGCAAAACAAAACAAAGCAGGAATATGTGACCTGTAATGAAAAGAAAAATTCACCAGTCAATACCAACCCAGAAAAGAAACAGGTTTTAAAATTATTAAAAAGTGCATTGAAATAATTATAATTGTGTTTTATATGTTCAAAAGTTAGAGGAAATCCTGGTTATATTAGTTAGAGTCAAAGAAGATATTTTTTAAAAACCCAAATTGAATTTCTAATGATTAAATTATAGTGTCTGAGATTTAAAAATAATACATTGTGTAGATTAATGACAGATCAGATATGGCAGAGTAAAATATTAGTGAACTTAAGGCTTAAGAATAGACACTATCAAAATAAAATGTAAAGGGGGAAAAAAAGTAAAAAAAAAATTAAAAGGACACAGCATCAGTGGGCTGTAGGAGAATGTCAGGCTACTTAGTTGACATATAACTCAAAGCCCTAGAAGAGAAGAAAGGTAGGACAAACAAGAATATTTGCAGGGGTGCCTGCATGGTGCAGTCAGTTGGGCATCTGACTCTTGATTTTGGCTCAGGTCATGACCTCATGGTTTGTGAGATCAAGCCCTGAGTCAGGCTTTGTGCTGACAGTGTGGAGCCTGCTTGGGATTCTCTCTCTTCTCTCTCTGCCCCTCCCCTGCTCATCCTCACAGTCTTTTTCTCTCTCCCAAAATAAATTTTAAGAAATATTTAAAAAAGAATATTTGCAAATATAACCAAAATTTTTCAAATTTGATGAAAACTATGAATTAACAAATTTAATAAGCTCAGTGTACTTCAAACATAAGAATCATGAAGACAGCTACACTGAGATACATAAAAATCAAACTGCACCAAACCAATCAAAAAAAGAGAATTTTCATAAAATACAGAGGAAAACGACAGTTTATGTACACAGGAACAAAGAAGGAAAACAGAAAATTTCTTGTAGGGAGCAATGCAAAAAGCACAACAATGATGTAGCATCTTGAATGTCTTCAAAACATTTTTTTTATTATTATGTTTATTTATTTTTTTTAAGTTTATTTATTTTTGAGACAGAGAGAGACAGAGCATGAATGGGGGAGGGTCAGAGAGAGGGAGACACAGAATCCGAAACAGGGTTCAGGCTCTGAGCTGTCAGCACAGAGCCCGACGCGGGGCTCGAACTCAAGGACTGCGAGATCATGACCTGAGCCGAAGTCGGCCACTCAACCGACCGAGCCACCCAGGCGCCCCTATGTTTATTTATTTTGAGAGAGAGAGAGAGACAGAGTACAAGTGAGGGAGGGGCAGAGAGGGAGGAAGACACAGAATCTGAAGGGAGGCACCAAGATCTGAGCTGTCAGCACAGAGCGGGGCTCGAACCCATGAGTGTGAGACCATGACCTGAGTCGAAGTCAGATGCTCAACCGACAGCCACCCGGATGCCCCACATCTTGAATGTATTTAGAGAAAAATGTCAACCTAAAATTTTATATTTATGAAAGTATCTTTCAAAATGAAGACAAATTAAAGCTTTTTGAAACATATAAAATCCTAAGGAATTCATTGCTAGTAGACTTGAACAAGAAGTGGTAAAGTAAGTTCTTCAAGAAGAAAAAAAAAATGATACTAGATTAAAAGAGATGAATCAAGAAGCCTGGAAATCATAACTGTATGAGTTAAGTACATGTGATTTTGTGAAATTATTTCTTAATTTTAGTTAAAAGATAATTAGCTGTTTAAACAAAAACATCACCAATATAGGTTGGTGTTTATAATATGTATATAAGTAATGTGTATAGCAGCAATAACATAAATGCCAGGAGGGGAGAAATGAAAGTAATACTTTTATAAAGTTCTCACATATGAAATAGTATAACATCACTGAGAGGTGTAGATTGTGATGAGGTAAAGAAACTACTGTTATAACCAAAATTTTGTAGTTAATAAGACAACAAATGAGAGAAAATGGAATCATAACAAATAAAAGAAGGTAGAAAAATAAGGGGAAAGAAATAAAGAACAGATGAGAAAACAGGGAACAAAAAGCAAGATGGAAAAAAGCCTGAAAATATCAACAATCTGGTTAAATGTAAATAGTCTAAACACACCAATTAAAAGGCAAGATTTTCAAGTTGGATTAAAAAAAATACATGCCAGGGCGCCTGGGAGGCTCAGTCAGTTAAGCGTCCGACTTCAGCTAAGGTCATGATCTCACAGTTCATGAGTTTGAGCCCCGCATTGGGCTCTGTGCTGACAGCTTGGAGCCTGCTTCAAATTCTGTATCTCTCTCTCTCTCTGCTCCTCCCCCACTCCTCCTCTCTCTCTCTGCTCCCCCACTCTCTCTCTGCTCTGTCTCTCTTTCTCCTTCAAAAATAAATAAAAACATTAAAAAAATTTTTAAATAAAAAAAATACATGCCAATTATATGCTTCCAAAAAAAAAAAAAAAGCTTTTAAGTATAAAAACAGAGGTTATCTTTGACCTTGGCCCGAGCAACTTCTTACTAGACACATCACTGAAGGCAAGGAAATAAAAACAAACATGAAGTATTGGGACTTCATCAAGATGAAAAACTTCTGCACAGCAAAGGAAACGATCAACAAAACTAAAAGGCAGCCTACAGAATGGGAGAGGTATTTTCAAATTACATATCTGATAAAGTGTTAGTATCCAAAATGTATAAAGAACTTAACAAACTCAACAGCCAAAACACAAACAACTCAGTTAAAAAATGAGCAGAAGACATGAATAGACACTTTTCCAAAGAAGACATCCAGATGGCTAATAGACACATGAAAAGATGCTCAACATCACTCATCATTAGAGAAATACAAATCAAAATCACAATGAGATACCACCTTATGCCTGTTGGAATGACTAAAATTAACAACACAAGAAACAGCAGGTGTTGGCGAGAAGGCAGAGAAAGGGGAACTCTTGCACTGCTCATGCAGCTTCTCTTGAGAATAGTAATGAGGTTCTTCAAAAAACTAAAAATAGTACAACGTTACAATCAAGCAATTGAACTGTTAGGTATTCGCCCGAAGGACACATAAACACAGATTCAAAGGGGTACATGCACCCCAATATTTATAGTAGCATTATCAACAATAGCCAATCTATGGAGAAAGCCCAAATGTTCATCGACCGATGAATAGATAAAGAAGATGTGGTATATATATACAATGGAATATTACTCGGTGATCAAAAAGTGAAATCTTGCAATTTACAACAACATGGATGGAGCTACAACGTATTTTGCTAAATAAAATAAGTCAGTCAGAAAAAGACAAATATCATATGATTGCACTCATCTGTGGAATTTAAGAAACAAAACAGATGAATATATTGAAAAGGAGCGGGAAAGAGAAAAATAAACCACAAGAGATTTTTAATAGTAGATAACAAACTGAAAGTTGATGGAGAGAGAAATGGGTGGGACATGGGCTAGATGGGTGATGGGTATTAAGAAGGACACTTGTGATGAAAACTGGATGTTGTATGTAAGTGATGAATCACTTAATTCTACTTCTGAAACCAATATTGCACTGTATATTAGCTAAAATATAAATAATAATAATATTTTTTTTAAAAAAGGTTAAAAACAAAATGATAGAAAAATATGTAACAAGCTAATACCAAATCTGAAGAAAGTTGTAATGGCTATATCTATACCAGACAAAGTAGATTTCAGAACAGAGAATATTATCAGGAAAAATGAAGGCCATTTCACAATGATAAAGGATTGAACTAATCAAGAGGACATAACAATCCTATACATTTATGTACCTAATAACATAGCTTCAAAATGAAAGAAAAAAAAGATAGAAAGGTAAAGGGAAGTCAGCAAATTTACAGTTAGTTGAAGATTTTAATTTTAATTCCCCTCTTTCAATTAGCGATAGAATAGACACAAAGTGAGTAAACGTATATTAGACTTCAACAACAGTATCAACCAACTTGATCTAACTGACATTTGTTTTTGTTTTGTTTTGTTTATTTATTTTTGAGAGAGGGAGAGAGAGAGAGAAAGAGTACAAGCAGGGGAGAGGCAGAGAGAGAGGGGGACAGAGGATCCAAAGTGGGCTCTGCACTGACAGAAGTGAGCCTGATGCAGGGCTTAAACTCACAAACTGAGATCATGGCCTGAGTCAATGTCAGATGCTCAACCAACTGAGCCACCAAGGTGCCCCTGAAATGACATTTGTAGAATACTCTACTTAAAAAGGACAGAATGTGTTATGTGTTGTACACAAATATTTTCTAAGACAGACTATATTCTGGGTCATAAAACAAATATGAACAAATTTAAAAGGATGCAAGCCTTACAGCATATGTTAATATGGAATAAAATTAAACCTAATGTGGAATTAAATTAGATATGAAAGAGTTTTGAAAGATATCTGCAAAAGTCCTTCGTATTTGGAAACCAAATAATGCATTTCTAAATAGCCTGAGTCAAAGATTTCAAAAAGGAATTAGAAAGTATTTTGAATTGAATAAAAACAAAAACATCCTCAAATTTTACAAGATGTCATGAAAGCAATATTTAAAGGGAATTTTATAGCACTAAACACTCATGTTAGAAGGAAATATAAACATATAAGCTGGTGATGTTGTTAGAAAGCCTTGGACACATTACTACTAACAAAGATCATTCACCTTCACGCTCTACAATTAATGATAAGACCACATAGAAATGATCCAGGTGGTCTTAGTAAATGTTTAAACACCTGACTATAGGGGCACCTGGGTGGCTCAGTCGGTTAAGCGTCTGACTTCAGCTCAGGTCATGATCTCGCGGTTTGTGAGTTCGAGCCCTGCATTGGGCTCTGTGCTAACAGCTCAGAGCCTAGAGCCTGCTTCAGATTCCCTGTCTCCTCCTATCTCTGCCCCTCCCATGCTCATGCTCTCTCTCTGTCTCTCAAATAAATAAACGTTTAAAAAAATAATAAAAAAAATAAAATAAACACATGACTGTTTCAGAACTTCCCTGTTACTGTCAGATACATTTTCTTCCTAAATGCTCTTTCTGAATCAGTGAGAGATTACGGTTTCGAAAAATTTAACGCAAAGAGTTCAAGTGGATTTAAGGCCACACATTCTGTGAGTAGTGACCAACATCTATGACTTTGGAATTAAAACCCAGTGTTTTCTTCTTATCTTAGACACAAGAAGCTCTGTATTACTCTGAAGCACGTATATGGCCATGCCATTGCACAGATGGTGGACTGCAAATGGTAGGAACCTGGCCAATTTCCCCCTGGGAGTTCTAGTACCACTACTCCCTTCCTCTTTATTATCTCCAGGACACACACTGTAGGGGAGGACAATGTGTTTATTGAAGAGCTTAAGCGGGGACATGGCAAGGGACATTCACAACAGAGACTTTTTACAAGGTTTGGCCGAAAGACTCCAGCGCATTTTCCGTGTGATACTTTTTCACCGAAGATGTGGTTTGAGAATTTAATATCTCTCCGCAGTTCTTGCTTGTTAAACCATTTTATTTTCTCTATTTGAAAGACTTGTGGAATTAAGTTGCAATGGCTTCTGGTGAAATACAGAGTAGAGAAAAACAAACTGCTCGAAGTGGGATACAGATTGGAGAAAAACACATTTTATTGTTTTAGTCAAGAATGCCATTGGCTGGAAGCAGATGACTTAAATGGATTGCTGTCTGCCAGACCACAGCATGTGGCAGACAAACAGAAAACAATGAGGTCATGCAGGAGTAACTCATTATCCCTAACATAATATCAGTTTTAATAGAAGCCTGATTGGTGCTTGGTGTGATGTTTAAAGGCACTGGACTAGAAATCAAGACATGTTGATTCTAGTCCTGGTTTTACTGGTAACCAGATGTATGATTTTAGTCAATTCCTCTTTTTTGGTCTCTGGTTTCACTGTTTATGAACAAATAATAAATGGGTAAGTTTAGATAACACTTAGAGCTTTTCCATCTTGGCAATCAATCCGTATTTATTTAGCACCAGTATGTACCAGGAACTTTATCATGTGCCGGGAATACATTAATAAACAAAATAAATTTGATTTCTCCCTTTATTTCAGCATGAAGAAAGAGCCAACAAATTGGTTTATAAGGCCTTCACGGGGCCTGAAATATTCTCGAGGAGCAGGAAAGCCCCAGGACTTCTCTCACTGTGCTTCCAGGGGGCTATATATTTGTATTCAAATTGAGATTTTACTCCCATTCCCCACTTTGTTTTCATTACTTATTGCTGGAACAAGAGCAATCCTCACTAGTCTCTTTGTCTCTACCCTCAGTCCATCCATATAGCCATGCAAAATGCTATTAGAAATTACTGTCAGTGTTCCAAGAAAATATTAATATTATTCTCCTTCTTAAAAAATATTGTTTTCCCAATGGCAAACATAAACATGAATAGGTTCCTTAAGATGAGATTCAAAGCCCTTCTCCTCTGGTCTGAAATTCCCTTTCTATTTTTGTCCATCATATACATCAGCCAAACTACTTATTTCAACAACCTCAGTCTGTGTCAGAATCTCGGTTACCAGTGTCAGCTTCTGTCACTACACTGGGAGCCCCAATGTGTATGCCAGTACTTGGTGGCACACTAGACACTCCATAAATATTTGTGGAAGTGATTGGATACCCTTTGGGTAGGATCTTGCCCTACTTGTGTCTCTCACACTGTGAGCCTTAATAAATAACTGTTGATTGTTGCCTAACCTGTTCTAGGCAATGCTCTGTGAACTCCTAGCATCAGCTTCACTTGAGAGCTTGCTAGAAATAAAAATTCACGAGACATAGCCCAAGTATCTTTTAGTGTGCAGACTAGAGGATGTCCAGACTTCTCCAGAATTCTTATGCATGCTAAAGTTTGAGAAGCATGTCACTAAACCATTACCAGAAACTACTTTATAGACTCCGACTCACTTTTCATTTAATAAAAATGTGGCTATTTAACCAGTGCCAAAACACTTTGGCCAGGGGTTCCATAGGTTGATACCATCTAAAGACAAAGTCAGAGTAAAACCTGAGCATTGATGAAGTTGAGAGAAATGCCAAGAATTGCTTTTGAGCTGCTTTGTTCATCACAGCTCCAGTGTGGTCTTCAGCTCCACTCCCAATAAAAAAACACAAAAAATAAACATTTGCAAAGGTTCCATTATGTGATCAAATTCCCCTATACTGTGATATTGATACGTAGTCAGCAAGGGCTAGGGAGGTGTCAATCCTCCTAGATATGTTAATCCTACTAGATTTTATATATATATATATATATATATATATATATATATATATATAACCAGTATAGTTTTAATTTACTGAGATCTCCATGATAGCAGCCCTTTATTTTTTCAACTAATATTTGTTGAAGGCCTACTATGTGCGATTATGCTATTGTGGAGTCACACAAAGAATTAAAATGCAGTCTTTGGACTCAAATTGCTGATAGTGTAATAGGAGAAACAATGTGCAATTTTAAAACTATGCCATTTGTATTAACTAGGAGTAAACACCAGTTGTCAACCAGGCCAGCATATGAGCCCTAACTCGGCTAACAGGGTTTAGCAGGCTTTCTGAAGGAAATGGTATGTTGGCTGAGGCCAGAAGTACAAGAGTTATTCAGGCTAAAAGTGCAAAGAGAAGGAATGGAGTGGGGAATAGGATAAGAGGATATTCCAAGTAAAGGAAATTGCATTTCCATGAGCCAGGGAACAGGGCAGGACAGTAGCAAGGTGCTTGCATGGGACTCTAAGTTGTTCAGTCTGGAAGGAGCACAGAATACAAAAGGAGTGAGGAAAGATAAAGGTGATGAGAGACAGGGACAAATCACAAAGGCCTCCTGAGCCATATTAAGGTGTCTGAAATTTATCCTAGAAAATGGGTGAACGAAATTAGGGTGAAGAGGAGGATAGGAGGTGGGTGTCAGCCAGAAAGAGCTGAAGAGGCTTAAAGCATCAAAATGGCCACAGTCTTATTTCTGTTAGTCTGGCTGGCCTGTGGATCACTGATTGGAATGGGACAAGGATGGAGGCAGGAAGGGCCAACAGAAGCACTGTGTCCCGAACCAAATCCCAGAGGGGAATGAAGGAAGGATGGCTTCAAGGGGCTAAGTGCTGAGAAGTGGCAGGAATGATATAATATTGGCTGTAGGATGGGAAAAAAAAAAGTCTAAGATGATACCTAAGTTGGGTCTTGGAACAACCTATGGGTGTGGGTTCACTGAGAAGAAATGTAAGAGATGCCGTGTGATGTGGGTGGGGAGTCAAAGAATGGGCAGCGGTGGGTGAAAGATATCAGTGATGGAGTTTTAGCTTCAATGTGGGGATTTGGTTTGAAGGCCAGGGGTCTGTTGCTCTTCAAAGGCATGCTGTGAGAGCACCAGCTCTGCTTGAATGTTCCACAGACATTTCTGTATGAACATGCTCCATTGCATAGCACAAGAGCCTGCAAGGCACAGTGGATTGAAGAGGAAGCATAGTCATAAAACAGCCCTTTGTCCCGTTATCCAGCTCAGTGAACCAAGGAAAGCTCTGAACACGAAGACTCTGCCCCTGAGTTGCTCTATAACCTCTGCATGTTTTTCTGAATTTGTGAAGTGGGAAAAATATTATGTTTTTTGTACAGCTTCTTTGTACAGCTTCCCTAAAGAATGTCCATTTAAAATATGCATAATACATTATACAGATTGAACATAACCATGAATGCATACCAACAGACTTGCAAAACATAAAAAAAGAAAAAATTCCTAATCTGTGAAACTCCTCACCCGTTTGGAACTTCTTTGAAGCCGCAAGTCCTGAGTTTTACAAACTGAGTGTTTCCTACCTTATCCCTCAGCATAAGCTCAGGGAGAATATAATATTTTTTCTTACATAATTAAAAGCAAGTAAAATGTTAACCTTAGAAGGAACTAGAAACGAAACACAGAGCACTTTTCATGTCCTGATGAGCATGTCTAAGCTTTTGGCCACCTGGTCCTCAGGACTACTCTGTTTAGGTGTTCTAATATCTCATTTCAATTTGAAAATAGTATTTTGAGGGGAAAAAACTTCCCAAGATTGGTATCAGAGAATTTGGACTTGAGCCCCTGATTTGATGTTTCCTAGCTGTTTAGCTGACCCTTGGGTAGGCCTCTGTGTCTGTTACAGCTCAATTACTTCATCCATTCTATGGAATGAAGATGGCACTTCTTGTTTTGCTTTCATCACTGGCATCACCAAACATTTATTTAGAAGGATTTACCTAGGGCTTACGACAGACAGGGCAGTTTGCTAGGTTTGGTGAAGCAGAAGGAGTTTGTAGTATCGCTGTGGAGATCCTTGTTTAATTGGAAACATTACTAAATAACACTGCATTTACTATTCATTTCTGTAAACAACTGTAGAAGGGCAAAGAAGAGAAAATCGAACATCCTCGGTGAATCAAGGAAGGCTGCATAAAGGAGGTCGTTTTCGAGCTACATCTTAAAGATCTGGTTGAGTAAATGGGTGGTTGAAGGCCTTTGTTTTCACTTGGAAACATCTTTCATTTCATCTTCATCATTTCATGTGATGAAGATACAGAGTCATGCTGGGGGATTGTGAGACATAATTATTACTATTAAGAGTCATTGCTATCTATAGGCAGAAGCAAAAATGAAGAAAAGATTCAAGGCTTAGGTAATCGTTTCCATCAACAACACCTACACTTTTACCTATCACTACCTTCTTTACCCAAACTATCCAGATATACCCTCGCAGTACCCCAGTGTGAGTGCTGCATTTGAACGTTGTGGTCAGAAATAAGGGCAAAGTTATTACCCAAAGAATATTACCCAAGGAATCTGAGAGCATTGAATTGGAAAGGTGGGTATGAGTCAAAGTCTGCAGAGTTCAACCAAGGACAAAGCCAAGGAATCCGAGTTCCCATGCCAGGTCCAAAGGGCAGGAGAGAGGTCACAAGATGGAAACGAAATCAAGGGTTAAGTGCAGAATGGAAAGTGGCCTAGCACCAGATCATGAAAGAAGAAAAGGTCCTGGAAACTACTATTGGAATATTGTACCTTTCTTTTATTGGTAATCGGGCACATGGAATAAATTGTAGATGGTCAGTTTTATTATTTTTCCTAATCCCGCTTTTGTATTTCCTCAATTCTGCTTCTTGCATTATTATATGATGTGTACTTGGTTTAAAAAGTTCTGGCTTTTATTCATTTTTTAAGTTTATTTCTTTATTTTGAGAGAGAGGCAGACAGAGAGGGAGAGAGAGAGAGAGAGAGGGAGAGAAAGAAAGAAAGAGAGAGGGTCCCAAGCAGGCTCTGTGCTGTCAGTGCAAATCCCAAGGCGGAGCTTGATCTCACGAACCATGAGATGGTGATATGAGCCCAAATCAAGAGTGAGATGCTCAACCGACAGAGGGCTGAGCCACCCAGGTGCCCCACAAAAGTTCTGGCTTTTAAATTCACCTTGAAATTCCTATCTATATTTACTTTCATTCTACCCACCCCATAAATTCATTCTGCAGATAGTCTAATCCTGTCCCTTTTTATTTCTCATAAGTTAACTGTTAGAGATATTTATCCAATTTCCTTCAAATACCTACTAATGAAAGAAATTAAACCATTTTTTCTTGTCAGATTCTCCTCTTAATATTTCAGGTGCAGACTGAAAAATATAATACTCAGGATACGTGAAAACAGACACTTTCCCACTATTTGCAAAAGGGTGAGGAAAGATTTGTAAATATCTTATGAATGAAGTATGTGAATATCCACTGACCAAATAGTTTTATTCACAACATTGAGCAAAATTCTTCAGGCTAAAAATCCATTTATTTTCAAAGAAATGCACAATACAATAGTAAGATTCTGTTTATATTCTAGTAGAATGTTAAAATTTAAAGAAAGATTTTTAATGTCCCATGTTGGCAAGACAGTGAGGAAATGGACAGTCTCTAGGACTAGTGAGACTTTAAAATAGTCAAAGCTTCCTAGTAATCAGTTTGACTATGTACGTAAAACTCTAGTAAGTGTCTCATACATTTTGTCTCAGATTCACTTCCAGACATTTAGTTTCTAGATGGAAAATATTATGGCCCCATGTTCTGACTGTCCCAGGAACTCATTTCACAGTGAAGGAGGTGCAGCACGAAACGTACATCCCTGGAATGGAAAGGTCTTTTAAAGTTGATTTTAAATACTTTCTGAACTTTAGGCTCTTCCTCTCTCGCTCATTAGAAAGAGAATTCTAGGGGCGCCTGGGTGTTCAGTTGGTTGAGTGTCTGACTTCGTCTCAGGTCATGATCTCATGGTTTCATGGTTCATGGGTTTGAGCCCCGCATTGGGCTCTGTGCTGACAGCTCAGAGCTCGGAACCTGCTTCAGATTCTATGTCTCCCTCTCTGCCCCTCCCCTGCTTGCATGTTGTCTCTCTCTCTCAAAAATAAATAAACAAACAAAATTTTTTTTTAAAAAAAGAAAGAATTCTAAATTCTAAACCGCACTTTGTGCAAAGACTATATGTTGGGCATATCTAACCCTGTGTTTGGCTTGTTATGTACTGTAAACCCTCAAATCATGCTCCTCTTTTTTTTAATTACTAAATTACATTTTTATTTGAGATTTAGCATACTTTTCAAAGGGGAATTTTCTTTTTGTTTTATTAGAAACTATAGGTGTTTACAATAAAATTTAGGTAGCTTAGAGCTTAAAAAACCAAGGTATTCCAAATACCAAAAAAAACCATATATACTATTAAAAAGTTCAAACAAAATTAATCATTTCCTGTTTTAATAACATTGTTTATTGAGTTCCCTTGTCTGCAACTTATATTTTATGTATTATATTTTGAATACTACCTCATATGCATAGAACTTTTTACAGATGTAACATTTTTTTTTTCCTTTCTCAAAACAAGCTTATGAATAAGGTTCTAGTTCTGTTCCATTTTACAGATGGTGAGACTAAGTCTCAGGTTGGTGAAGTGACCTGTGGAAGATTTTGGCTTATAGTTACCAGCTGGGCCTGAGAAGCATGTGTTCTGAGAAGCATCTGTTCAGGCTCTTTACACAACATAAGGTGCATTCCTGGTCTCTTGGAGACTTCCCAGAACCACCCTGGAACTTTTGGCAATGGCAATGTCTCCCTCTGTACTAGACATTTTTTCAAGTGTTTCGTTGTTGTTGTTGTTGTTGATTCCCCAAAGAGATCTTTTCTGTGTCTGAGACCAGTACATCCTGTGGCCTCTAGGTGTCCTCTCTCTGGGACTCTTGATTCCAGATCTTCCCCCCTTGCTCACCTCAGTGTCCTACGTTACATCGTTCAACTTCACCAAGGCCACTTCTTGGTCCCTGTAGCTCTGGTTGTTGTGACCCTCTCACCCCCCTACGCACACACAAGCTGCTTGGCTGGACATCTACATAGCACAGTTTGGAAAATCCCAAAACATTTCTAAATTTAGTCTACTATTTATATTTCTTTTTGCACCCTAGAAATGTTATTCATCTACTAGACAGTTTTCTGGAACCCAATTTCAAATCAAGCATACTTGGAAATTGAAGAAATATTTACACTGCTTCTGAATCAGTTGTGAAAATGACAGCATATAAATATATTGTCATTTATAAAAGCTTTTAGATACTGCCAGATGCAATAAAGTTTCTCAGAGAATATTGGCTCTTGCTCTGGTGTCAAAGCAATAAAGAGTGATAATCTACATGGGATAGATCATCTATTAAATTTAGTAAGCCCTCTGATATTTAAGACCCACAACCAGACTGATTAAACTTGCTTTTTGGTCTTTTGCATCAAATCTCAAGGCTCCAGCTAATATGAATTATTTGTTTTTTCTCAAACATGACTTTGGGCCATGACTTTCCTTATGTTGATCCTTTGACCTGGCAGAATAATAGTCCAGTTATTAATAAAAGCCTACATTTGCAAAAGCATCTCCATATATATTATTTTATATGGCTTTTACAATAGCCCATTGCCGTTTTACAAGTGAAAACCAGTGGAAATTCCAGAGGGAAATGCCTTACTGAATGTCTCACCCCTGGAATATTATAGATCTGAGATTTGAATCTAGGCTTCAAAGCTTCACTGTGCTGTACTGCTGCTCCTGCTGTAATTTAATTGAAATTCAAAGAAAGGTGCTTTCAATAAATACAACCACATATTTATGTTATGTATTAGCCAAATGCTATTAATGTCATTGGGCATAAAGATGAAAGAAAATAGAAGAATTTAGACTTATAAACAGCAAAAAAAAAAAAAATAGAGAGAGGCATCCTTCACACATTCAAATCTTCATTCCCCTCCTTTTTTTCTAATTCTTACTCATCATTAAGATTTTATCTTAAACATCACTTCCTGTAGGGAGCCTTTTCTGACCGCTCCCCCTTTGGAGACTAGAATAGATGATCTTGCCATGGGATCCTATGGCACTGTGATTTCTCGCCAAGGCAATTAATACAGTTTAGCATCTCTTGTTTAGTTTTTTTATCTTTGCTGTTAGAACAAAAGCTCCATAGGAGGAAAAGACTATATGTTTCCATTACCCTAGTGTATACCAGAACCATACATATCCCCTGGAACATGGTGGCCATTTGTATTTGATGAAAAAAAGAAAGAAGAGAGAGAGGAAGGAGAGAAAGGGGTCATAAAAAGCCCTTAGATTCTGGAGTTAGACCAAACTAAGCCATTGTGCGTTTTTTACTTTGCGTAGTTACTCGACTTCTCTCAATCACAGTGTCTCATCAGTAGAAGGGTCCCTCTAGAGAGAATAACAGCTATTTATAAGAGATCTTATGAAGTTCCTGGAACATAAACAAATGAAAAAAAATTTTTTTAATCAAATCACGCAACATGTTCTGAAAGTTACATCGTGACTAGAGAACCTCTGCTTTCAGTCTTTTGGTGGCAGTTCGTCTGATGACTCTATCCGCGTTCTAACCATGAAGAGAGAGCCCTTAGATATTTCAAAATCAACATCACAAAATTGAATTTGTTGTGTTTCCTCTCAAGACTTCTCTTCCCCCTTTATTCCCTTATTCTAGTTAAAGGCTTCCCTATCCACACAGAAGACAAAACCAAAGCCAAAACTCTTGTCTCCTACCCTCACCCCCTCCCATTGTTTTTCTTGGTCTATGTAGTGCTTCTCAGGTCGGTGTAATTTTGTCTTTCAGGGGACATTTGGTGATGTCTGGAGACATTTTTGGTTGTCACATTAGTAAGAAGGTGGTGGTATCTAGTGATCGAGGCCAAGGATGCTGCTAAACATTCTACAATACATAGTACAACCACCCCCCCCCCCCCACACACACACAGCAAATAATTATTCGACTGAAAATCTCAACAGTGCTAAGGTTGAAAAAATTTGTGTACAGTGAGGGGTTAGTAGACTTGCAAAACTGACATTCTAATTGTTGGTCTTTGAAACTCCTGGCAGTACTGTGCAATTTGCTGGTAGAAAAAGGAGCTGGCTTCCTCTAGAAAGTGCTGTAATTGTCCCAGATTTCAGTAGAATTGTGGCAAGTTTTCAGATGGAATCCAAGGTTGACTGTTCTGGAAGGAGTTATATAGATTCTCTAGATTGTCTCCACAACAGCAATCTCACAGTGTCTTCCAGGGAACCCTGGAAGCCCCGGAGACATTTCAGCCCCGGAGTATTCAAGATTAAAACCATTTTTATGATAATATTAAGGTACTACTTGCCTTTTTTCACTCGTTACTTTATGGGAATACAGTAAAGTTCTCTGGAGTCTACATGATGTACAATACTGCCACATATTAAATTCACAAGCAAGTATCCAGTACAAGAATCCAGCTGCTTTCTATTAAAGCAGACATTAAAGAGTTTTGCAAAAATGTATAACAATGCTACTTTACTCACAAGTCTTTGTTTTTTTAAAAAAAATGTGCTTACTTTTTCATTAAAATGTGTTATTTATGTTAACATAGAGTAAATTGTTATTTCAAACTAATAAATAATTTCAAAAATACTCAGTTTTTCATTTGTAATATAGGAAATATCAATAGATAAAACCATAGAGACAAAAGTACTTTGGGATCCATAATATTTTAAGAGCGTAAAGGAGTCAACAGACCAAAAGATTGAGAATTGTCATTGTAGTACATTATTTCTCATACTCACATTTGTGTATTAAATGTATGCATATACATTATATGTTAAAAGATATACTCTGGGTAAGTAGATGTGATGGTTAATTTTATGTGTCAACTTGATGGGGCCCAGTAGTGGACAGGCATCTGGTCAAATACCCAATAATTCTGGCTGTATCTGTGAGGTTTTTCCAGATGTGATTGGCATTTGAATTCCTAGACTAGGCAAATCAGAGTGCCCTCCTTAATGTGAGTGGCCCTTATCCAATCACTTGAAAGTCTGAATAGAACAAAAAGGCTGACGCTCCCTAGAGTAAGGGTGAACTCTTCCAGTCTTGACTGCCTTGAGCTGGGACATTGGTTTTTCCCGCCTTTTAACTCAGGGAAACATTTGTTCTTCCAAGCCTCAGCTTGTTGGCTTTTAGACTAGAACTGCTCCATTGGGTAAGTGTCAGACTTCAGCTCAGATCATATCTCATGGTTCATGAGTTCAAGCCCTGTGTCGGGCTCTGTGTTGACAGGTCAGAGCCTGAAGTCAGCGTCAGATTCTGTCTCCCTCTCTGTCTGTCCCTCCCCTGTTGATGCCCTGTCTCTTTCTCTCTCTCTCTCTCTAAAATAAATAAATATTAAAAAAGAATTTTAAAAATATGCAAAAACAAAAAAAAAACAAAAAAAAACAAAAACAAAAAAACTGCACCGTTAGCTCTCTTGGTTCTCAGGCCTTTCGATTCATACTGGAACTATACCATTGACTCTCCTAGGTCTCCAGTTGGCTCACTGCATGTCTTGGAATCTGTCAGCCTCCAAAGTCACATGAGCTAATTGCTTATAAATGAATCTATTTATCTGTATATTTCTCCTGTTGGTTCTGCTTCTCTGGCTAACTGTAATATAGTAGGTCAGGGTGGGGTCTGAGATTCTGCATCCTAACATCCTTCTAGATGATTCTAATGCTACTGGTCCATGGACCACACTTCTAGTGGCAAGGGTCAAAGCATCAGCATCACCTGGGAATTTATTAGAAATATAGAATCCCAGACACTGCCTCAGATCTATAGAATCAGAATCATCATTTGAACAAGATTCCCAGGTGATTCATTTGCACATTCATATTTAAGAGAGACTGCTCTAGTATAGTATTTCTCGACCCTGACCACATAGTACAATCACTTGAATAGCTTAAAAAAAAAAAAAAAAAAAGCCTGTACTCCGCCCTGCTTAAATCAGACCAATTAAATCAAAATCTCAGTGAATACACCCTGAATCCATCTGTTTTAAAAGTTACATGGAAAGGCACCTGGGTGGCTCAGTCAGTTGAGCGTTCATTTCTTGATTTTGGCTCAGGTCATGATCTCAAGGTTCCCGAGTTTGAACCCCATGTCAGGTTCTGCGCTGACAATGTGGAGTCTCCTTAGGATTCTCTCTGCCTCCCTGCCCCTCCTCCACCTGCACTCTCTTTCTTTTTTTTTTTAAATTTTTTTTCAACGTTTTTTATTTATTTTTTGGGACAGAGAGAGACAGAGCATGAATGGGGGAGGGGCAGAGAGAGAGGGAGACACAGAATCGGAAACAGGCTCCAGGCTCCGAGCCATCAGCCCAGAGCCTGACGCGGGGCTCGAACTCACGGACCGCGAGATCGTGACCTGGCTGAAGTCGGACGCTCAGCCGACTGCGCCACCCAGGCGCCCCTGCACTCTCTTTCTAAAATAAATAAATAAACTTTCAAAAAATAAAAGCTCCATAGTTAACATTAATATGCAATGATGAATGAAAGCCATTGGTCTAGAGAAAAGACTGAAGATCAACAATTGCAATTGTCTTTGAGTCTTTTAATACAATTTAATAATTAATTATCTATCGATAATAATTAATAATTGATTAATTATTAATACTAATTAATAAAAATTAATTGTTGTGAGAGCAAAAGATGTAAATTTACTACCTAGCCTTTCTGAATATGGAGTCGATAGCTAATCAAGCAGCCAAATGCTTGAATAAGACACCAAAAGAAACCATGGTACTTCTGTCTGTCAGAAGAGACTATACAACTTCTTGTGTGTTTGAGATCTCTTCTGAGAATGGAGATTTAGCTTTGAGGGTTTACTGAGTATTCTAGGTCTAGGGTTGAATCGTTATGACTTGTACGGTCGAAGGAGATTCACAGAGCCAGAAGTGATCTTCCAGAACTGGATGTAGCCTAGATTATCTAGATTCATTTATACATGGGGAAATCGAGGCTCAGAGAGGGCAATTCACTCACCATAGGAGGTAGTACAGTATAGTGGAGACAAAAGACGGGAGTTCGCCTCAAAGCTCTTACCCCTTCTCTCTGGAGACATCCTCTGAAAAACAAGCCATACACTACAGCCAGCACTGTCAGAAGTCTAGAAGTACAGTGACCAGAATGCTTCCAATGAAATTTTGCTCACTGATTACTACCTATTTTATATATATTATTATATATATATTTTTTTTTCCATCATTCAACAACTGTTTCTTACGCCTCTGCCAAGTGGTGTCAGGAACTCAGTAGACCTCATTAAAAGCAGTGATTTTGTCATACTACAATCATTGGTAGAATAGCCAAGCCAGCAGTCCTGATTTCCACCTCAGTATTTACTTAATGGCATGTCATACTGACCTCCTTGGCAGATGCCGATGGCTGAAAAACTGAACTATTCACCCAGCTGGGAAAGTGGGCCTGAGACCTTGATTCTGGACCCACAACACTGTTCTCTCTGCAAACAGACTGGGGCCTTAAGAGCAGGCACTGACATTGGAAATCACTAACCACTAAAACCTCCTCCCAGCTTTTCCTCCATTCTCTGAATATAGTACTTAAAGAGAGAGGGAAAGAAAAGAAAGAAAAGAAAAGGCACACTGTTTGATGTACTGTATGTTGGAGGGTTCTGGAAAAATTTATAATGTGTTCTGAGCTCAGAGACAAAATTTTCCAAAAGGACATTTATACTATTTTCTTCCAAGAGTCTGCATCCTGTTATACTCTGGAAGAAGTGACCTCATGGTGTTTGTATTTGTCTCTCTCACAAAACCTCTTTTATAGTATTAATGCATGTGCAGATCTTAGGATACGTAATGCATGAGGCTCTGAGTTGGGCAGGTCATTCAAAGAACAGGCTGTTGCTTTTATAATGGCGTCATCTTGTTTTATAGTGGCAGAGAGGCTGGGAGGAGGAGAATTGGATAGGAGGAAGTTCTATGCCAAGTTACTTGGAAAATATATGCCACAGCAATCGAAGGAACCTAATAAAAGTGAGAGAATATTAACTAGTGATACATGTTATTAGTCTCAGAGGAACTGACAGTAATCACTATAATCCCTTACAGACTATTAGAATTATAAGGTGATTGCTTGCACATTACTTCATTTGTATAATACTTTACAGCTTATAAAAGTACTTCCTCATAGATCATCTTCATTGTTTCTTCCAACATCCATGTGAGATATGCAGCACCGCTATTATCCCAAATTTGTAGGTAAGAAAACTGAGGCTTTGCAAGAAATACAAATGGATAAATTCTTTTACATAGGATTTCACAACATCAAAAGCCCTTTTACAGACATGAATCCAATCGAATTCCACAAGTATCTGTAGCAAATAAAATCATTATTAATCCCATTTTGCATCTAAGGACACCAAGAGACAGAGTAAATGGCTTAACCCAGATTTCACAGTAATTTAAGTGGCAGAGTGAGAAGCTAGATCCAAAATGACTCCTTAAAAAGTGCTCTTTCCACTATGTAAAACTGCCTTTTTACATATAGAGCATGGGCTTTTGGAGTCAGCCAGACCTGTGTATAAATCTTGGCTCTTACACAGGCAAACTGTAAGATGAAGTCTGAGAAACCACTTAACCTCTCAAAGCACAGCTTTCTAATCAACAAACTAGGGAAAGTAATCCCCACCTTGTGGAATTACTGTGAGGAAAAAAATGACCTCATATTTGTAAAATGTTTAGCATAGTGCTTGACACACAGAAAGGGCTGTTACTGCAATAAATTTTAATCTCTGGCCCCCACTGCCGCACAAGCCCAATGCTCTCCCAACTTTAGTCCCACTGGTGCGGCTCAAAAGCTTTGGAAAATGTTATTTTTCCCAACTGAAGCTGGGGACTCCTCTTGGAGCAGTGCAAGAAGATTCGCACTAGTCTCTGGAACAGAAGTCAAGATTTGAAGAGCTAATGCTTTCATCTTCCTCCTTTTGCGGCTCCTAGAACTCCTGCAACCCCCCCCCCCCCCCATTTCCAGCCCCTGTTCTCAGATAAAGTGAGAACCACATTCAGAAGGAAAACAAACTGGAGCTCTGTCTGAACATCTGGTTAACATTCCAGAGCCCAGGACCCCACACTAAGAGGACCCTGATCCCCCCACCCCCCGCCCGCCTCTCTCTCTCTCTCTCTCTCTCTCTCTGGCGTCTCGTCAACCTCAGCTGTCTCTGCTGCACCTCCAGGAAATCAAGCACCTGAAACTCAAGGCAGGTTTGAGGCAAAGCAGTGCTTACAGTCAGGGAATAATGAAGACTTGTAGAAATCAGCCCTGACCACTTGTTTGATAAACACATGGCTAATTCTCATGGGAAATGGATATTTCTCAAAGCTTTTCCCTCTTCTGGAAACTCGGCACTATATTAAGGTGGAGTGACCAGTATGACCGCCCCGGCCTGGCTTTACAGCCTCACGTGCATCTTGCACCCACTCGTCCTGCACTGTGTTCAGGTCTCCAAACACACCTCGCCGATCGCTTTTAGTGCCTTTGCACAAGTTGTTCTTTTTACCGAGACTTCGCACCCATTGCCTGAACTGTTGTTGCAAGGTGAGTTGCTATGTTTCACAAAGTTGTAGCTCAAGGAACTCTTCTTTGAAGAAATGCCTCCTGGTGGCCTCTGTCCCTGAGGAGCTGTCTGGGGTGAAGTTGGTGATTTTATCTTTCTCCAACCATCTTCATTACCACCTAAGCCCTCTATATATGCTTAACGTTCACACGCCTATTTCCTTCATAAATCTCTGAGCTCACTGGGGTAAGTTCTTCTGTTGACCCATGAAGCCCAGCGTTGGACATATGGTAGGCATTTAATGACTTTTTTGAAAGCCAGTATGGGAGTTTTTGAATCTTAATCATTTTTACATGCTGGATACCTTCGGCTACCTTGAACTCCAGGACTATTGTGATTTTTTTTTTTTTTTTTTGTCATCACTCATAGTTGATGACAGTGTTAAATTTTATTAAAGATTAGCTTGAAAATGATTACTTTTTTCCCATCCAGGTTGATGGACGTTTTGAATTCTATCTCACATCCTTGACAACTCCTAGAAAAATGTGGAGTATTGAGAATCAGACTGAGAATCAAATTATCAACATCTCTCTAGGGAGAGTAAATTTGATCTTTTTGAGATTCTGTTTCAGATTGGTGTAATGCTTAGCTGTGTGTGAGGTGGCATGAGAGAAACAGACAATACCTACGATGGCATCTGACACATGGCCACTGCTCAATAAATGCTGAATGTTTTGAGTTGATTGACACTTCACGGGACAATGAGAGAAGCCCCAAACACACTGCATTTGAATCTTACCCTGCCTCTCACATGATTGGGCCTCTTTACATGTCCATTTACTCATCTGGAATATGGAACCAATAATACCTTTTTGTGAAGCCTTTCACAAAAGGCTTAATGAAGCCTTTTTGTGACAAGGGATACAACAGGAGATATGGTTGCAGGGGCCTGAAAAATAAGAAATGCTCAATAAATGATAGATTGAGGGGCGCCTGGGTGGCTCCATCAGTTAAGCATCTGACTTCAGCTCAGGTCATGATCTCACAGTCCGTGAGTTGGAGCGCCGCATCGGGCTCTGTGCTGACAGCTCGGAGCCTGGAGCCTGTTTCAGATTCTGTGTCTCCCTCTCTCTCTGCTCCTCCCCCACTCATTCTCTGTCTCTGTCTGTCTCAAAAATAAATAAAAACATTAAAAATTTTTTTTTAAATAATAAACTATAGATTGAATAAATGATTGACATTTGAAAATATAATTAATTCTGCTTTTTTAGATCCAATTTCAGTTCCTAATGAGGTTAAAAATTCTCAAAATGATGGTACTGATTTTATCGACTTATTCAAAATCAGTTAAAGGTAATAATTTATTGATTTTTTAAAGAGAAAAGTTAAAACTTAAAGATGATGTGAACTATACTTTTTGTTTACAGACACCTTTATTTGGGGTGCCTGGGTGGCTCAGTCGGTTAAGCGCCCAACTTCGGCTCAGGTCATGATCTTGCAGTTCCTGAGTTTAAGCCCGCGTCGGGTTCTGTGCTGACAGCTCCGAGCCTGGAGCTTGCTTCAGATTCCGTGTCTCCCTCTCCCTCTTCCCCTACCCTGTTCATGCTCTCTCTCTCTCAAAAATAAATAAACATTAAAACAATTTTACAGACACCTTTTTTATAGATGTCAACATTTTTTTGAAAATCTGAAGAAGGGAAATGGTTACATAAGCAAAACATATTTCAATTGACACATCAATGCAATTCTAAGAAGATAATGTTTTAAAGATTTTTTTTAATGTTTATTTATTTTTGAGAGAGAGAGACAGAGCACAAATGGGGGAGGAGCAGAGAGAGAGAGAGGGAATCCGAAGCAGGCTCCAGGCTCTGATGACCTGTCAGCACAGAGCCCCAAGCAGGGCTCGAACTCACAAACTGTGAGAACATGACCTGAGCTGAAGTCGGATGCTCAACCGACTGAACCACCCAGGCGCTCCTAAGAAGATAAATTTTGAATAATTTTATTAAATAATTACTTATTTCTTAGAAACTATTTTTATAAATAAAGACATATTTTCATCTGTAATATAGGAACATATTGTTAAAATACTGGACATAAATACAAGTAAATCAGAAAGAGTTGGAAAAACAGCTAACGAAATATCTAAGTACTTAACAAATGTAAGAACTAAAGATTTATTGAACACAGGTGCCAGCCACATATGGAGAAGTCCTTTGACTAACTGCTCACTATTGCATTTCCTCATAGCTTCCCATCACTTCTCCAGAGTCTCAAAGGCCATGGTGGATGGCGTATGTGCACGTGAGCTGGCCACCCCAGAGAGCTCTGCCTAAGTTTCTAGCTGATGTTTTACATGAGAATAAAACATTAACAGATGCTGTGTCTTAACGTTGCCTGCTGTCTCACTGGCTTTTCTGGTGGGTCCCTCTTGGCCGATGATCATCTGACGCCAATCCTGGAAAGCTGCCTGGGAAAGGGAAGGAGGTGGACATGGGTGGCTCAGTCAATTGAGTGTCCAAATTCGGCTCAGGTCATGAACTCATGGTTCGTGGGTTCGAACCCCGTTTGGGGCTTTGTGCTGACAGCTCAGAGACTTGAGCCTGCTTCGGATTCTGTGCCTCCCTCTCTCTCCTCCCTGCTCACACTCTGACTCTCTCTGTCTCTCAAAAATGAATAAATGTTAAAATAAATAAATAAATACAGGGAAGGAGGGGAAATGAAAGACAGTGAGAGAGAGAAAGAAGAGATTGTGTTGTGTGCTACTGGGAATTAAGATATCTGAAATGCAGTTTCACTAAAGCCATTAACTTACTGAGGGAATTTGGGAAAGATATATCTCCACCTCTCTGTGCCTTCCTTTCCTCATCTATAAAAGGAAGTAATAAGATTAGATGGCCTAAAATCTTTTCTAGGGCTAGCTGTGGTATTCAGGGCTTAAATTGCAGTCTTTAATTACAATTGGTCCTATGCATTTATAGCCTTACCAAAACAATAAAACCTCTATTAATAAGACCAACATGGCCATTTGAGTAGGTAAGTTTTATCATTCCATCAATAAAAGGGGGAGGAAACTAACGATACGTTTACTATCTATCATGCACTTTCATACATTTCTCCTTGCACATGATGCTAGTCCTGTAAGCTAGTCCTTCTCCATTTTAGGAAGAGTAAAATTAAGTCCTAGAGATTACTAGCTTAACTACTATCAGTATATTATTTAGCAAGTTCAGAATGTGACTGCTTCTATTTATTTACGCATTCCTTCAATAAATACAGTTGAGCAACGTGCTCGGTACTGGATTAGATGTAGGGGTGTCATAGTGAACAAAGTGTCTCCAAACATCTTATCTCTTTTTCTGCTACACTGAAGGCATATTCTTTCCAGAATATATTGAGAATTTCAAGGAGCCAGATCATTTAAATTTTTCAAAATACATCAAATATTTGGGGGAAGACCTCAAAGTCATTTGAGAGTAGCTTTCCAATATTTAGGCTCTGATTCTTATTTTACATTTAAAACATGAACTTCATAGGTGCACCTGGGTGGCTCAGTCAGTTAAGTGTCTGACTTTGCCTCAGGTCATGATCTCACTATTTGTGAGTTCGAGCCCCACATTGGGTTCTGTGCTGACAGCTCAGAGCCTGGAGCCTGCTTCAAATTGTGTTTTCCTTTCTCTTTTCCCCTCCCTGCCCATGCTCATGCTCTGTCTCTCTCTCTGTCTCTGTCTCTCTCTCTCTCAAAAATAAATAAACATTAAATTGTTTTAAACATGAAGTTCATAATGAGGAAAAATGTATTTTATTAGTCTCGTCTCTATAAACACAAAGCATACATATATTTCTCTTTTTTTTAAGGTAGTGACACTAATACCTCACAATTTTCACTACAAAATTGTAGAGTATTAACAGCACTTTTAGAAAATATTAATTCTCCAATATAAAAGGCAAATATAAATACTTGAGGAACATACTATTAAAAGATTAGTTAAATATAATGAATAATTAGAGAATAATAAGATAAAAAAGATTTCTCACAGGCATCCCTTATTACCGAGTGCATTCCACGTAGCAGACATTAAGCTAGGTACTATGCAGGATCAAACACTCAAAAGAATTCAGCTTTTAAAAAAAGGGGGAATTCAGATCATACCAAAGTGAATGAAAGATTCTGCTGAGTTTTTTCAGGATTGCTGCTGCTGCTATCTCTACTACTACCAGCAAAAACAATAATTCACCTTTACTGTGTTCTCACTTTTTGCCAAACACAGTGTTAAAGAGCTTTGAAAGCATCACATTAGTCTTCTCAATGCCTTTGTGACATGGGCACCATTCCTAGTGCCTAGATAAGGAAGACAAAGAATTAGGGATGCTAAGTAACTTGCATAAAGACATGAGGAGAAAAAGTGGTTAAGCTGATATTCAAAGGCAGATTCTTTTAAGTCCAAAGATAATGCTATTAACGTCTATTCTAATAGTCATTTTAAGATCTCAAGCCTAAGTAATTACCAGAGATGAAACCGTTAATACCGTAAAACTCAAGGAGCGCCTGAGTGGCTCAGTTGGCTGAGTGTCTGGCTGTTGATTTTGGCTCAGGTCACGATCTCCTGGTGGTTCCTGGGTTTGGGCCCTGCATCTGGCTCTGTGCTGGCAGTGCGGAGCCTGCTTGTGATCCTTTCTCTCTCTCTCTCTTTCTCTCTCTGCCACTTTCACACACTCTCTCAGAATAAATAAATACACTTAAAAAATTTAAAAATACCATAAAAATCAAGATATTCATTGGGACAAATACAATGAGTTAAGATTCAAACGTGTTCACTTTTCAGTGCCAGTAAGACATGTAAGTGAATGTGAATGTCCAATGGGATTCGAGCATGAGTAGGTTTTAAACCTGCCCTTGCAAACAAGCCAGGCAAAGAGATAGCAGATGCTTAGAGGACAGCCTGCAGGAACGCTGAAGCTGATTATGGCAAAAGAGTGGAAGGAACCTGATGCCTGAGCACCTATGGACAGGCTGGGACTTTAGAAAGACTTTAGAAAGACTTCTAGGTAGATTTCATGGTTCCATGCACCTGGAGATATACTGCAGGAGTTTCATATTTGTGCAAAGACTGAGGGTCTAGACACGAAGTGACCTGTTAAATTTCAGAAGGGGTAGCCTTGGGTTTCTCTATTATATTAGGTAAGGTAAAGTCTGAGAGATTCTAGTAGGATTTTTTTTTCTTCTTCAAACTTTTCGGACTGTGACTCACAGTAAAAAATACATTTTAATCACAATCCAGTACTCACGTTCCTATAGATGCATATACTTAGCTAACACAACTATCTCATAGAAGGAATATTTTCGTTTACTATGTCATTATGTTTTGATAGTTTTCTTTTTTGTTTTTGTTTAAAATTTTTATTGGCTTTTATTTATTTTTTGAGGGAGAAATAGAGAGAGAGAGAGAGCTGGGGAGGGACAGAGAGAGGGAGACACAGAATCTGAAGCAGGCTCCAGGCTCTGATCTATTAGCGTGAGCCACCCAGGTCCCCATTATTTTTCTATTATATTTCATTTTTTATATTGCTAGATGCAATTAACTACATTAATTTCCCAACCCACTAATGGGCCACAACCTGCTGTTTGAAAAATATTTGCCAAGAGGTCACTGAGGGAAGGTAAGTACTAGCAACCTATCTTCCTTAGCCTATGAGACATGCTGGTCCATTATTAAGAATCTGAGACCTGAGGGGCACCTGGGTAGCTCAGTCGGTTGAGCATCTGACTTTGGCTCAGGTCCTGATCTCACCGTTGGTGGGTTCGAGCCCTGCATTGGGCTCTGTGCTGACAGCTCAGAGCCTGGAGCCTGCTTCAAATTCTATGTCTCCGTCTCTCTCTGCCCCTCTCCCACTTGCGCTCTCTCTCTCTCTCTCTCAAAAATAAATAAACATTAAAAAAAAGTATATGAGACCTGAGGATGAAAGCGAGTTCAGAGTCAAGAATGCAGTTTGGGGGTTTTGGGCACAGGGTGATGGTTGAAACAATTTGGTAGTTATCTGGAGGGAGAAAAAATTGAATTAAGGAGAAAGTAAAAAATTGACCTGTATAGAATACCCACAGTTCTGCACTGGATGCAGAAAGCTGAATGAAAGACCAAAAAAACACAATGTTGATTTGAGGACTTTAATAAAGTATAATTTATGGCAATTGTTTGGAATCAGGGATTATTGATCTATTTTATGTTGTTTTTTTAAATAACTCACCAGTGTATGCTGGTGCACTGTGGGCTAAAAATAATTTATTCTCAGTGGGGTCGTGAATCAAGTTTCTTGTCGGAAAAGGGTTACAAGAGTACAGGAAAGACGGTTTGTTCTGCCATCTAGTGGACTGTTTTATTACACTGTCAGCTATAAATTGACAAGTACTGGATTGGAAAACCCAAAACATTTTAGCAAACACACTTTTTTTTTTTTTTTTTTTTTTGAGATAGAGTGTGGGTTGGGGAGAAGGAGAGGGCAAGAGAATCTTAGGCTCCACACTCAGCACAGAGCCCAACAAGGGCTCTTTCTCACAACCATGAGATCATGACCTGAGCCAAAATCAAGACTTGGATGCCTAACTGACTGAGACACCCAGGCACCCCATAAAGACTTAGAATGCTATGTAATTGTATTGACTGAAAGCGAGTCAATAGGGCTACGAATATGAAAATCCGAGGTAGACTCTTAATGTTGAGATTGGCCACCTTTTCAAAATATTCCTTCTCACAAAATTCTAGGAAAAACCATACATTAACTAGGAATAAGCCTAACATAAAATGAGTAAGACTTTCATTAAGATAATTCTAGAACCCTATCAAGGAATACAGAAGAATGGAAAAGTATGTTGTGCTTATTGAAGGAAGATTCATTATTAGAAACATGCACACTTTTTTCAGATTAGGTATAAGTCAAATAAAATCCCAGGAAAATCCACCCATTGGTTTTAATGTTTAAATGAAAGGGAAAATGTGAAACAATAACCTCCCAAAAGATAAGATAAAAAACTTGTTTAAAATGTAAAAAAGTATCATAAAATAATAGTTACTAAAATATGTAAAATTATGCAGAAAGAGACATATAGGCCAATTGAATAGGCTACAGAGTCCAGAAACAGAATTATGAAAATATTGAAATTAAGCTGATGATTAAAATGACATTTCAAATTGGTGGGAAAAAAGAGCAAGTATTCAATGAATGGTGTTGCCAAAATGTGTTAAGCATTTGGAAAAAAATATTTTCAAGCCACATATCAGTATAAATTCCTTATGGCTTAGAGAGGTAAATTTAAAAAAAAAAACAGAATTATAAAAGTGTTAAGGAGAAAATGCAGGGTAATTTTTCTAACCATATGGTGGGGAAAATCTAAGCAAAACACAACCCCAGAGCCAGAAAGAAAAGGTTTGACACACTTAACTACATAAAATTTTTTAATTTGTCTGTGCTGACAGACACCGTAAACAAAGTTGAACAACAAGTGACAGACAGGAAATTATATTCAGAATATAAAACTGCTTCTACATCTACGCATCGATTAAAAAACAGGTCAATAAAAACTGGGCCATTGGTGTGGACCAGGATTCATTGAAGAAATACAAATGGCCAATAAAGTGATAAAAATATGCTCACACTAACACTAATCAGAAAAATGCAAATCACAATCAAAATCAGATATTTTTACTTATTTTTAAAGTTTGGAAATACTAAGAATGTGTAATAATGCGAGAAAGTGAGCACTCTCAAACACTCTGGAAGGGTAATCAACTGTGGAAGCAGCTTTGGAAGGCAGTTTGGCAGAGTCTATAAAATTTCGAAATGTACATATTTTTGACATAGCAATTCTACTTCTGGAATGAATCCTCAGGAAATATTCACATATGTTCACAAACACATATCTTCATTGCTTCATTTTTTAAAATAATAGTGAAAAATAGGAAGTACTTTAAAGCAAAATAATTTCTCTCGCTTTCCAAAACATCGTGCTTCCATGGCCACTCAGATTGGGTCTCCTTTCTTTATTCCTCTTCATCTCCTGTCAGTTCTCCTGTTTTAGGTCCCCAGGACTCAATCCTAAGACTTCTTTCCATCTATCCTCATTTCTTTGGTGACCTCCTCTGGCCTCTTGGATCTGGCCTCTTGGTTCTGATTTAACATCTGCTGCTCTCCACTCCACACTTTCTTCCTCATACATTCCTCCTCTGACCTCCAGATGCCTGCTGGTGTCTCCTTTTCTGTATTTTGTATGCATCCCACACATAACATGCAAAAAAAACCAAACCAAACAAAACAAAAACCCCAAAAACAAAAAAAACAAAAACAAAAACAAAAAACAAACCTCTCGATCGATCTCTTCCAAATCTGTTCCTGTCTCAATTTTCTAGATCTCAGTAAGTTGAAATTTCATCATTCCAGGAGCTCAGGCCAAAATTCTAGAAGGCATATTTGAAACCCGTTATCTCTATTTAATTTGCCAGAAATTTGTACAGCCCTATTTTGTCTATTTAGACAAAGTTTAGAAACATGAAAATTGTACTCATTGTTCACCTCCTCCATTCTAACTACTCTGGTCTAAGCCACCACCATCTCCTACCTGAATGATTGAAACAGCCTCCTAACTGGTCTCCAGACTTCCACTCCCTCCCGTGGTCTACTTTTAATAGGCCAGATAGAGTGATTCTTTGAAAATGAAAATCAGATCCTGTCTGTCTCCTGCTTAGAATTCTTCACCGGCTTCCCCTCTCCCTCACAGCAAAAGCCACTATTTTTACAATGTCATATAAACCTTACCTCAATATAATTTCCTCTCCTCCCAGTGCTCCCTCTCCTTGCCTTTCTCCCCTCCCCACCCACCGCCAACCAACACTCTCTCTTGGCTCACCCTACTCGAGACATTTTTCTATCCTTTCAAATCTTCTAACTCCAGACATAATGTTGGCATAGGGCCCATTCACTTCCTGTTCCCTTTGCCTGTGTTTTATCACTTCTTCCCTGACCTATTTCAAGCCTTCACTCAAAAGTCACTAAGCCTCTCCTGACTACCCTATATAAAAGGGCACACTTCATCATTATCATTTAACATAGTGTGTATTTTATTTTTTTATGAATTTGTGTATTTATTTCCTGCCTCCTCTAACATTGGTGTTTAAGTGTTTTTTTTGTTTGGTTAGTTGGATAATTTTGTAATTTATTATTCACCAATGTACCTCCAGCTCTTAAAATAAATTGTTGGGCACACAGTAGGTGTTCAGTAAGGATTTGTTGATTGAAGGAATGATAGAAGTCTATCAACAGGAGAGTATCATTAGACAATGATCTTTAAAATTTTGTTTACCTATTCTTCAAAAGCACTTTGAGAAACTATGACTTCAACTTTATTTTAATCACAATGTTTTATTGCAAAATATATGATTTCTAATGTTTCTAATATTGTGCACATGATTTAAAGATATTTTCATCCAAATCTAGGTGTTCTAAATTCACTCATTCAATTTATGGAAAATGTCTGCCATATAATCCAAATAGCAAAGATAGTTCTTGCATTTGTGTCAAAAACATTTGACTTCATTTTCAGTTTAAACAGCATACAAATAGCTGGGACAACCATGTCATTTCCAATTCTATGCTATTCCAATTGCCTGAATAAAATCAATGTTATCTCTCAATATGTTAAAACTTTCTGTCCCTTGTTCTTCCAGTCCCTTTGCTCAAGAAGCTATGCATTTTCCAACTGTCTTTTGATTTGCACCCCAAAATCATTTCTATCTTGAGGCAATTGCATCATAGTGAAAGATAAGGATTGGTGAGAGGTGTACTTCTCTGCTGTTAAATGGGTGAATGGTGATTGATCTGATCGATTGATTATTTGATTGCAAATGTGGAGGGAGGAAAGGAGAACTTTCAGTCAATAGGATCATTCTCAGGCAAATCAATTTTAGGTAAACGTTCATTTGAAAGTTGAAGATCTGGAAATCATTTCCTTTTTCCATTCCCATACATTCTTGGAAAGTCTAGGTATAAACAACCCTGGGCACTCAGATGCCCATGCCCAATTCTAAAGATAAATCTATTTTTGTGGAATTCTACTGTGGAATTCTATTACAATAGTGATTTAAAAAGATGATGAAAGAATGCAGATTTCTTCAAGAAATAATTGTAACTGAAAACAACCCACAAGCTGCTTAACAATGCTTCTTATGTATCTCTGAAATATGTATTGAATATATTTGCATATGTGCATCAATTCGTAGAAAGGGGCTATAAGAATTTGTACAAAGCCATGAATAGTGGGTACCTTTGAGGTGGGGTGGAGGAGTGGTGGCTGGGAGACATGGAATAAGGGATTCACAGTCTGCTCAGATAATTTTGTATACTTAAATTCCTGGTTAAATTTTATACGTTAGTTAAGAAAAATTATTGAGGTAAGAAAAATTAATTAAGAGAAGTACTTGCAGACTCTGATATTATAGTGCTGATATCATCTTTTGTGTTTTTTTCTTAGAGCAGTTTGTAAATATAGAATATTGCCAATAGCTTTACATAATGAAAGTCAGTTGAAGCAAACTTGCCTCTCCCTTTATACAATTGCTATTTTCTTATCCCATACTGTTGACAGTCACTTTCAACCTCATCACGTCACGTGTTCTGTTACAGCTCTTTGTACCTATTTCTGTTCCTCTCCCTAGATGGTATTTTCCTTAAAGGGCTATACCATTTCGACTTAGCAGTCCTCATACAATGCCTCGGATAGAGTAGGCTCTCAATGACATTTTGAGTGAACTAATAAATGAATAAATGGATGGAAGTATATGCTCTGTACCCTTGTCCTCCTCTTTATCTCAATGATTAAAAAACAAATAATTTTTTTAAAAAAAATTTTATCTTGCATGCCTAATGATCTATACGTATTGGACAGTGAGTTCTAGACTTTTAACACACTTACAGACATTATCTCATTTTTCTTCCCCATTTTGTTGTGAAGAACCTTGGGTAGACCTAGACTCAGCTTACACATAGAGAAGTAGAATCCCACAGATAGAAAGTGTCTTTCTAAATACACAGCCACAAACACTGTGACATTAGGTTGTAAGTGTTGATCTAGCAACATGAAGAGCCATGGATGAGTTTAGTACTTGGCCAATAGATCTTCTAACAGAACATCATGATATTTGAGATTTAGTAGATGTTTGAAAAGAAGTCTGAAACTGGGCTTTCTTTCCTTAGTACCTTAGATATAATTTATTAAAATATATTTTAGAAAGTTTCTTTAAGAGTATATAAAGTAGCCCTTAGCTGTACTTGAAATCTTTTTTAAAAATACCCGAAAGAGGCATCACAATATATTTGCCAAAGGAAAAAGGAGAATGGCTGTTTTTATGACATGGGTATGTGTTCATGCATGCACATTTATCAAAACGGAAATTTACAAAAGCAGAGAAATTTTTATTTGTGTTTGAATTCTGTCATGCTTTTGATATTGAATATTAGTAGCAGCAGTAGTGAAAACAATGTCAACAAAAACAAAATAACAAAGTGAAGTAAGATAATCAGTCAGAGAAATCAGTACCCTTCTCCCTGCCTCCCTGGAGATAGAAAATTTCCTCTGCATAGAAGCAATAAAGCCATTTCTAGGTTAGAAAGAAATTACTACAAAGTTTTATGAGATGCAGAGTTAAGACAATATTCTACTTCTCTAATTAGTACGGTATTTTCCACATTTATTTAAAGTTAATACAGAAAGAAATGTAATAATTTCAGAGATAGGAATGAATAGAAGGTGAACTATTATACCTTCACTATAGAACCCTTAGACTAACAGGTGTGGTCCAGTTCAAAAACAATATTATAGTTTTTCTTTAAAAAAAAAAGACTGCATTACTCATTTGAAATATAATAATCAATTCCAAATTTTCCAGGAATACATCCTCCTATTCTAATAGGAAAGACCCAACAGGAGAAGCCAGAAAATTTAGGGGAAAAAATCTTGATAAATGGCAACAAAATACCAGAAATTTAACTGCTTTATACACCAATCAGATCTTCATATTAAGGACTAAGTGAAATGTTAAGGTCTTATAAAAATTTCACACTATTCTAATTACTGCAAATTTAAAATATGTCTTAAAAATTGTATTTACTCATCTTTTGCAATTACTTTTGTCTTTACCCTTACAGGATAAAGGAGGCTCTACTAAATCTGAAAGTAATAAATTAAATTAGCAAGTAAAAATATCACTCAATTTGGACAGACAATTGAAATATTGGTACCAAAACTTCATAGATAGTATTAAAAAGAAGAGACAGCCTAGGAATGAATATTTGCATTGTATATGACAGGTGAAATGTTCATATAATCAACACACAAAAGTCTCATTTATATCAATGAAAAATACTTTTTCTCTCCAAATGAATAATAAGCAAAAGATACAAACTCAAAAAAAAGAAATATGACATATCAATTCCCACGTGAAATAAAATTTCAATCTCTCTAATAATCAAAATTCAATAAAAATATCAAGATATTTTTTAACATAAAACATTGGAAACAATTTAAACTACTAAAGAAAATTACTTTGTAAATGTAATCAAAATTTAAACAATGGAGTTTATTTATTATCAATTATATGACTTAAAATGATAAAATATTTAAATGGCTTAAAGACCTTGTGAAACATTGGTATAATATAACATTGAATCCTCAGTAAAATAATAAATTTGAGGAATACTTAATGGCATAATTTTCAATACAGAATATTAAATGAAAAAGGCAAGATTTAAGTTGAAAATATTATTTTAATTTTATTTTTAAAATATAATGACAGTAATTACTTGAGACAGTCATTACTTTATGCTCTTGTACATGTAGCTCCCTTCCCCCCTCACACACACACACACACACACACACACACTAACTTCCTGTCCCATATCATTCTATCCTCCATCTTTACTTTAAAGGAAGTCACAAAGAAAGATTTAAATAAAAAGCAATCATTCTGAAGTCCTCAGAATGCTATGTTCTTGATCTAATACCTTATTTTCTGAAAAACAGTCTCGGCTAATTTCAATATATCTCACATTCCTATTTATCTCAACACTAAAGTGTTGTCTCAGTATATGTTCTAAGAAGCTCAGGTGAAGACAGGTGTTTTGCCTGCCTCCTCTTAACCGTAACTTAAAGATTTCTTCTTCCTTCTTCAAAAGCTCAGCTCTTCCCAAGTTTAAACCATCTGTCTGTGTCATTCACAAGGCTTCCACAAAACTATCACCTCCTGGCCTTATTCATGGAAATCTTTATCTTCTGGATCACTCTTTACCTTTCCATCTTTCCTGTGCTAGTAATTATCGACATCACCATCACCATCATCACATCATGCTCATTCTCATTATTATTGTCACAGATAATACCTGTAGCACTTATTATGTAACATACACTGCCCTAAGCATTTTATAGGTTTTAATGCAGTTCCCACAAAATCCAAAGAGGCAGAAATCATTATTATTCTCATTTTGAAAAGAAAAAATCAGACTGAGGTTAACCACTTGCTTCAAGTCTCATAGCTTGTAAGTGGCAAAATTGGCATTTGAACCCCTGTGGTCTAGCTCCAGAGCTATGTTCTAAACTATTTACTTATCCTGTCTTTCAGTATAAAGACTTATTTTTGATGTCTTCAGGATCCAAGTAGACATTCAAAGCTCTCATCTGCCAGCTCCTTGACCACCTGTTGCTGGAGAAAAATCACAGAACCAAAGGTAATGGGTTTCTTTTTAAATTAATTACTACATTCTGAGCCTGGGTTCTTCTAAAACCAGAGCCTGAGAAAAGGTAGATATGATGGCTAATTTTATGTGTCAGGGTAGGCTATAGTGCCAATTATTTGGTCAAGCACTAGTCTAGATATTGCTGTTAAGGTAGTTTGTAGATGGTGGTTAACTTTTTTACAGTCAGTTGACTTTAAGGGAGATTATCCTTGATAATGTGTGTGGGCTTCACCCAATTAGTCAAAGGCCTTGAGAGAGCATAAGCTGAGATTTCCCAAAGAAGAAATTCTGCCTCAATGAGACCTTAACAGGAATCCAGCTTGGGTCTCCGTGCTTCTGGCCTGTTCTATATTATACAAACTTGCCAACTCCCACAATTACAAAAGCAAATCTTTTAAATCTCTACTCTTCTTTCTCCCATCTCCTTCTCCCCTCTCCTCTAGTATGTATGTCTACACACACACACACACACACATTTTATTGGCTATGTTTCTCTAGAGAACACTGACTGATACAGTAGGTAGGAAAGAAATGTAAAACATGAGTTTATTACCAAGTTGGTTAACCATGTAACAAACACTTAAAAGATGAAGAAAAAAGAAGAGAAGAGACAGCTATGTATTTGTAGGGAATACTTAAGGTAAATGAAGTAACTAACCTATAGTTAGTTAACGATACTCCTTTTCAACCTAGTGAAAATTTGGGCCAGTCAAAAAATAAGAATATGTGGCTCTTGCCTACAAGGAGATGACTGTATAGATATAAATTCAATAATTCTCACATGTAAATACTAAATGGATCATAAAATAGGTAAAAGTAAAATGTGATGGGAATATAAGAATTGAAAAACAAATGTTACTTCCTGAGTCTGACAATCAGGGAAAGGCTGTAATATATCAGAGCCTTGATGTATCATCATAATTTTCAGAGGCAGAAATGGGAGGAAAACATTTCAACCACTTTCAAGAAACTAAGGGGATTGATTCTTCAATAGGAAATTCTTCAACTCTGTGTTGAAGTGTTGTGATACCTGAATTTCAGCTACTAATTTGCATTCAAATTAGTATAATGGTCTTTCTTTGTGTTTTGGTTTTGACATTTATTCATTTGAAAGGATGGCAATCTTTTAATTCTGCTCTATTCAAAGGATTAACTAATAAAAAATGGCTTCATAAAATCTTCATTCTATAGAAGATGTTATTTTGTTATAAATATTTATGGCTATTGGTTATTTCCAGCATAGCTGAAAATGGACTCCAAAGAAATCATAACAAAAATTGTATTTTAATATGGCCTCTAGAGCATGTGGTCTTGTTAAAATTTTATTACAGTGTCTCAATAATACAAGGCCTTTTAATGTAGCTCTTAAAACTAAAATCAGTAATGATTTCACAGATATTTATAAGCTAAGTAGCTCATCTCATTATTCAGGGCAGTGTGTAACACATTTTCCTAGAAGACTATAACCCTCTCAGCTCTGCTCCAAGGTTTAAACTGTCAGAATTCAACTGTCACTTGAAAGTCCTCAATGACTGAGGATCTGAAAAACAATCTTTATGCCTATAGGTGGAGCCACATGAACATAATTTTTAGAATTACTTCATTTAATTATTTATTTAACCTTAAATCATGCCTCAGGCAAATACACCTCTCTCTCTCTTCCTCTCTCTCTCTCTCTTTTTTTCTCTTTAACAGAGAAGTCAATTCCTCTTTACCATTCTTTGGTTATTTCTTTTTCTTTCTGTTTTGTCTTTCCTTGTTTCTTTCTCCATATGTCCCTTCCTTCTTTCTCTTTCCCTTCTCCTTCAGAGTATTAAATGTATTGCTGAAATATATTTTTATGCTAAAATATGAGTCTGACTTTTATACTTGAAAGGATCCTTGTGATGCTCTACTCTAGTCCCTTCTGCCTGGATTTTTGAAACTAAAGTTTTGGTGATTTCAGGGTTCATCAGAAATTTTTCTTTCCCAATTGACTACATATGTCACAGGATCCTAACGGGGAAAAAAAAGTTTTATTTCTTTCCTTTATAAGCTGTACTGCTTCTTGCCCTCTCAAGAGAGTATTTTTCTTTTCATATTCAATATACTAAACACAACTTTACTTCTCAGTGCCATTACAGAAGACTCACCTTTTTGCAAAGGGGCAAAAAAAAAAAATGGGGGATGGGGTGATGGTGATGACAATTCGATTCTTTGCTCAGCAAATACCTCCTAAGCACCTTCAAGGTACTATCATTGCATGTTAAATGTTTCTCTCCTTTTCTCCACTCGCAGCTATTAAGTCAGTGGGAAGGGGGGAAAAAAGGAACGACGGATGACGATAGTAATGATATAGGATAAAAAACAAATGTGCACATTTAAAGTAAAAGGAAAGATGAGGTCAAAAAATGGCCTTTCTCATGTAAGCTATCCAGATATCAGACCCCCAACATCACTTCTACTCTGGTTTTCATTCTATGAAATTTGTCACTTTGATTCCCTGGAGAAGTCATAGCTTTCTTTAGATCTCTCAACAGGAAAACAAAAACTTGAGTTTACATGTCCTGAGGGCTCTCATTGCAAAAGATACTGCATTCGATTTTGTGGCAAATTATTAAGGAAGTAGAAAACATCCGTTTTGTTCTTGAGGAACTTAAAACCAAAGTGAAGGTGGAACTGACCCCTTTGGAAAAAGAAGACAGAGGTTGTCATAGACACGTCGCACACATCCTTTTACATTGTGACCACAGAGAGATAGACTCAGTCCATAGGACGCAGTCGAAAACCTTCATGGAAGAAGCCATTAGCAGCATTCAGAAGAAAAGTGGTTCAATCCATTGTCCAGGAATGTGGGCAGCAGGTCATGCAAAGGAGAAAGGATACGTATGAGCTCCCTAGACAATTCCACTGCTTCATTTACATAGGAAGGTGAATAAGTCTGCTGGTCAGAATAAACAATAGGAGTTGGGGCAAAGCAAACTATTTTGGAGATATTTTGAGGGAAGTGGTAGGAGAAACACCTGTAGTTTTAGATTGATTCAAGTAGAAATTTAGAAACTTATGAAAAAGAATCATTCTTTTACATTTTACTAGGGACATTTTCAAACCTACATCAGAGTCAAGTGGTACCACGAACCTCCATGTGCCCATCATATGCCTGCCGATAAATATCAACATTTTGCCAAATATATGAGTGGGTATTTGTTATTGCTACGGAACATGTGAATTATTTTGTCTCTTGTGAGTGGTAGTGTGTACTTGGATAGATTATCAGAAAGGAATTATGGATTTTCAAGCCAGAAAAGGTTTAAACATTCATGGTAAGTCAAATCAGTTCTGCTTTTAAACTAGCTTGCCATAGGCCAGAAACAGAAACAAAATGGCAAGTCCTTCAGAAATCAGATTTCTGGTATGAAGGTCTTCCCCAGGGAGCTGACATAAGGCAGAGAGACCTTAATGGGGCCAGTGCCTCTCACTGGGCGTAGAAAGAAGTATAGTCTAAGTGTAACTAAAGAAGACAATATTCTTGCAGAGTGGAACCAGCAATAACAGCCAGATAGTAACTTTGTTTCAGATACTGGAAGGAGAAAGGATGTTTGATAAGAATTCTACAAATGCTATGTTAGGCATTTACCCATGTTATTCCATTTAAATATCACCAAAAAACCTCACAACACTTTAAAAAATGTCCCCAGGTTACATATAAATAACTGGGGCATAGAGCTGCTAAATCACTTAATTGCTGACACAGGACTGGCTGGAAAAGTAACCAGTTCAGTCTGATCCCCAACTGTGTTTGTTCCCCAACCAAGCAACCAGAAAGAGAAAATGAGGTCTTGTTCAACATCATGCTGCTCAGGGACCCAAGGCCAGAATGACTTCTAGTAGTGAGCAGTGTAGAATGTTCTGATATCTAGAAGAATATGCAGTACAGAAAAGAAAGCACCTACTTCAAACAGACTGTGGACTGGGCACAACCAAAACCCCATGCTTTTTAAAGTCTTTCCTTAATGTGTGTGTGTGTGTGTGTGTGTGTGTGTGTGTGTGTGTGTGTGTGTTTTATCTTGCATGTGTTTGGACATGAAAGGAAATTGTCCACATATAGCACACAGAAAAGGACTTTGAAAGATGATGGTGGTGGGAAATTCCAGAATGGAGTAGATGGGTAGACCTGGTGAGTTGGGCGGGTGTTGAAGGGAAACTGGGAGGTGGAAAGTGAGGACAGACACAGTGCTGGCTTCATTCTCCCTTGGAATTTCCCTCACAGGCTGCCTTTGTCTTCTCTGTTATGGGGACAGGTTTGCTTGTAGAGCACCAGTAGCCTTTGGAAAACTTGTTTCCCAAAGTTTGATTGGGGTACAGGGTACAGGGATAGACATTTTTAAGTTATGCTGTAAGTTTTGTGAGTATTAGGGGAAAAACTGGTCTTAAATTTGTGAACTGGTGGATGTGGTGAGTTAGAACATGGACAATGTATCATAGAGACCCAGTTTGAACTCTGGCCCCACCTGATCCACGAAGGACTATAAGCAACATACTTGATAATTGAGATCTTGATTTCTACAACATTGGAACAATGAAAAACTTATTGCAAGGTATATTTGAAGATTTCAAATAATGAAGATCACCCGTGTATCTCCTGACACCTAGTAGGTATTAAATATGTGGCAACTGTCATTACATGAGTGGTGGGGTAAGAGAGGACAAGGGAATGTTATGGAATGGTCTCAGGACCAGAAACAGGAAGCATTTTGATGTGGTACCAACAGAAAGTGGTTAAGTAGAAAGTGGTTAAGTAGGAAGGGAAGGGTGGGTTTGGGTTTTTAGAATCACTTTTGGGGAAGCTAGTAGGTATATGTTATGCTTAGGTTAGCATCCCCATTCTGGAAAGTGAATCATTTTCCTCCCCATCATGCCATTTCTCTTAACATTCCCACCAAATACTGGGAATTTAAAAGATAATTTCCTAAGTGAAAGCTGAACTTCTAGGATCTGGGTTCCATGAAACTACAATGTTGACAGCTGTTAATGAACATTTTTGGCATCTGGATCATATCAGCTTTCCTTGAATCATAGATCTTTTATCTTTCCCACTTTTGCAAAAACAAATTAATAATATCGTTTCCATGTGGCTATATTTCTTTGCATAGCAGGACATAAAAATGTGAACTGCCTCTGGGAGGAAGCCAATGCATTGTATATGACTGGTGGTGCCAGCTGACTCCTCCCTTTAGTGTACATTATCCTGAAAGTAAGTACAAACACATTCTTTACATTTGTACAGCTCTTATGAGTTTGTAAGTTACTTTCACACAGATTATTTCATGTACTTTTTATGACAATAGTATGAGATAGGTACTAATAGTCTCATTTTCTACAAGAGGCGGCCAAAGTTCCCAGTTCCAGCGTCTTTCTCAGCATTGCATAGCTAATGGGAAGTTGATCCACATGATCTGAATTCAAATTCAATATAGGTTTCACCATGTATCTCCATTTCTTATTTTCAGCATTCAATATAAGATAAAATGTAAAAAAAAAGTTTGTCCCTGCCCTCAAAGAAACCCCAGTTTCATTTGGCAAGGAAATAACACACACACACACACACACACACACACACACACACATCCCTGAGTAAGACATCCCTACAGGCAAAATACCAGTATATGATGCCAAGTGCCTGACAAGTGTTACTCACAACAGAGTTAATAATGAACAGGAAAAAAGGAGTTTGAGATCACTAGGAGTTGGAGTGGTCAGAGGCATATCATAGAGAAGGTAAGAAGGATATTTTTGAAGAGTAGAAAGCCAAGCACCATTTGAGATGACTGTAATGATCAAGTTGTCCTCCACCCCCAGCACTTACAACTCTCATCTGTAAGCATTCCAAAATGAATAGGACATTGCATTCTTGGCTGGAAATGAAACAAGCAAATGAATCATCTGAAAATGCAGGGTTGGAGTAAGTTCTCATGCGATTAGTATGAGAGATACCCATGTTCCCGGGCTCCCTGCTGACAGTGTACCCACAGTAGCCAAATCCACGATGTCCAACACCTTTCACGTTCTGCTATCCAGAGCCTCACTCATAAGCAGAGTTCAACAAACCAAACCATAACTTTTTTGAGTCAGGGTGGTAAGCTCTGTGGACGGGGACACAAAGGAAAGAGCACGACACTAGGAATCAGAAGAAAGGGACTGTGTCTTAGTGCTGTAGCAACTGGCTGAGTATATCCTTGAGCAACTCGCTTCATCTCTCTGAGTTCTAGTTTCGTCATCCGTAAAATAGGCCTAATGGTGTCTATCCATCCTACCATTTTCTGAAGCATAAGTGAAGCCATATATGTGAAAGTGTCCTGAAAATGGTAAAATATTATATAAAATATTACACAAGTGTATAGATTATACAAATATACATGGTATACAAATATTATAGGATTTACAAGGGATCTTTTCTATAAAATCCACTCCAAGTCTTTTTGTCAACTTTTCAAGCAGTTGTGAAAAAAATTTTTTATCCTTATCATAATTCCCAAATATCTGCTGTCTATGAAGATAACTGTGAATAATTCTACATAAATACTCTGTGAAAAACCAGTTTTCCCTTAATCCTACTCTTCAGTGATGAGAGTACTTCAATGATAACTGTTGGTTATCATTCTGAGCAGGAATGGTATTAAGTGAGCATTTGTATGATTACTAGAGTGTAGGCTGATATGTAGGGTTGGGATAGGAGTTGGTGAAGATGGGGAAAAAATTAAAGTATAAAAACTAGAAATTATCCTTTTCAGAAAACTTGCTAAAATTGGCTAAAAACAACCCATTACCATCTGATGCTTTACTCTCTACCACCATGCTGTTCAAAGTGTGCTCTATGGACCAGCCTCATGGAACATCACCTGAGAACTTGGTAGAAATCCAGATTCCCCAGCCCTGCCTCAGAGCTACTAAATCAGAATCTGCATTTTAACAAGATTCTGGGTGATCTGTGTACATATTTAAGTGTGAGACTGACTGGCCTATGGGGCATTTTCAGATCCATTTGATTCTTGAGACTGTACTGTTACAAACAGTGTTAATCAATACCTTTCCCTCCCACACGCCATTTTCCAATGAAACTCAGAGAAGTTAAGCCCGAGTAACATGGCTAGGTGTGGTGGCTGAGGAGTTTCAATGTCAGCTTTCTGATTCTAAAGTCTGCTTCTTCCATCACAAACCTCTTCTGTTCCATCCTCACACTCCCAAGTATATTGTAGGAGGACCCATGTTGAAACCAGCTCTGATCTCCAGGAATCCTTTCTGACTGACTTATATATCCAAGGTTCCACACTCACATGGCCCTGCCTGATGAAGGAAATATCACAGTATTAAAGGAAGAACTGCTTCCTTTTGTGGCACATTCAGATCCTTTGGGTCTGTGCCAAGGAGATGACGGGAAATTCCCATTTTACATTCTTCTTCTTTTACTTAGATAATTGAGATCTTTAATGACATCAGACTTTCTGAGATCTTTCTGGGAGTTCATTCTTCACTGATTCCATCATCAGAATACCACTGTTATAAGGGAGTCACCCTGGAATTGCTCAAACCCAGTGGCTGACTGGGCTTCTTTCGGTTGCCTCAGGGTGGCTACTTGGACCATAGAGTCTGCTTACATCGTAAGGTGAAGGCCTAATTCAATTGCTTACTAGAAGTTCTTGAAATACGTGACTGAATGTCCTCCAGCTTTCTCTTTCTTAAAAGATTCCCATCCTTGTCATAGAAAGTATGTTTGGGATAGAAGTCAACAGGCAGTGGTTTGAAAAGTTTCATAAGTAGTGATTTATTTACAGCTGGGAACTGGAAATTTAGCTACATTTCACATAATGTAATATGCATATGTAGGCAAAACATTTAAAAAAGAAAACAACTCCCAAATGAAAAATCCAACAAATAATGAAGATAACAAGGGTGTGCTTTGAAGCTTCTTGGCATACCAATGGTGCAAACTGTAGTCCAACCCAGAGGGGAGGCTTTTATTGTGTTCCTTAAGAGTGAGCTCAATTGGATTTCCAGGGTAGGTAGACCTGGGCCTACAATATCTCACTCCCTTCCTATCTACCCTATGGAGGCAGCACAGAAAATAACAACAGTTTCTAGAGACCTTTAAACCAAGGTACCCTCCCCCCAAATCCTTACTGCATAGCTGGACTCAAAGTCATTCTTAAAATGAGAATTAATGGCCAGATGGTTGTTTCTCTTTAGTTCAGGTCAATGAGAAATTCCATTTTAATCTCCACTAAGTCTTTCTATTCATCACTGGAGCCCCAGCAGCTCTAAAAGATGCATTTAACTCTTGCACTATTGCATTGTCTAGCTACAGATACACAAAGATCTTTGCTTATAGTGTTCTTTTAGCCTGAAATGTTCTTTACCAGTTCTACTTTTCAAATCCCAGGCACCATTCAAGACAATTCCTTTGTGAAGCCTCCTGTAATTATTCAAATCAAATGTAACCACAGCTCATAGCTTGTGTCTACTAGAACCCTTGAGTTTTCTGTCTGTTTCAGAGTTATTGGTGTAATGGTCAATCTTTCTTACTGGGCACATGTCAGTCTGTTTTACTAGATTGTGTTTTTCTTTGGGTGATTTCACAAGCTCTTATAATACCTGTTTCTTAGGCACTATGAGAAGTGTGGGTACAATAATAAACCAGCATTAACACTAAATCAGAACAATAACAAATCATAATGGGAATATCTCACTCAAGGTGAAACAAGAAATGTCAGGCCTTGCTCCTGCACTTTGGAGTACTCAGGTCATGATTATGACCCTCAAACCCTGTGCTCCTTTGAGGCTGTGCACCCTCTGGGCTGTCTTCAAACCTGTAGGACTTGTTCTCCCGTCTCTGTGAAAAGAGCTCTTGACTTCAAAAAGAGGTTCCACCCTTTCTTATTTTATGAAACCTCATATCATGCTCTAACATAAAATAGATATGTGCATTAGACTTTTAAGAAGATGTTTTTTATCTTTAAGAAATCACTATTGTGGCACAGGTGGCATAAGAAAAAAAATAAAAATTAAAAGAATAAATACGATTATAAATACTATTATTGTCTCTAAATAATTTTGTCTTAAGTTCTTTTTTATATGCTATATAGATGAAAGCATTCCAAACAGTTCTGAACAAAACTAGCAGTTATTCCAGGATCAGGACTTATGAGGGAGTTGGCTTCTGAGAGGAAGTACAGAAAACACAAACCTCTTCTACATAAAGGTTCTGTAAAGGATTCTCAAAAGGGAGAAATGGAGGCATGTTCCTTGAAGAGGTCTCCAATACCCTGAGATTCAAAAAGTAGATGAAAAAAATTAGAAGGAGGAGCTTGAAATGACAAAATATTGCTGGTGGAGTAGCTGATCATAGGGGAGGTGATGCATGTGTGGGGCACAGGTGTGTGAAAACATCTCTGTACCTTCCACTTAGTTTTGCTGTGAATAAAAGTGCTCTAAAAAATTAAGTCTTAAAAAAAGAAATGTCTCTGGATACTGCCAAATGTCCCCTGGAAGGCAAAATCTCCCTGGTTGAGAACCACTTCCTTAAATTTGTTAGAAATGCAAACTGTGGGCTCCACCCCAAACCTACTGAGTCAGAAACTAGGAGGTAGGTGAGTTTCAACATGCCTTGTAATTCATTCTGATGTAGTTAAGTTTGAGAACAACACTGGTCTTCTCTACTCCTCAGGGCAAGTGTATCCCAGAGGTTACAGACTGGTATTCCTTAGTGCAGGGACCATGGATTACCTGCATCAGAATCACCTTTGTTGTTTGCTACCATAGCATCTGGGGGCCCACCCTAGAGTTCTTTAATCAAAATCTGAATGTGGATGGAGAAGATGAGAGTGAAGTGGGAAGCAGAGATCTAGTTTTTTTTTTCTTTCTTTCTTTCTTTCTTTCTTTCTTCCTCTCTTTTTTTAAATGTAAGCATATTCCAATGACTCTTATGTTTTCAGATGTTTGGATACAACTGACTGGTATTGTCTCTTTGTTTTTTGGGTTTTTTTTTTATGTTTATTTATTTTTGAGGGGGGAAGGGGCAGAGAGAGAAAGAGGGAGACACAGAAACCAAAGAAGACTCCAGGCTCTGAGCTGTCAGCACAGAACCCAATGTGGGGCTCAAACTCACAAGCCTTGAGATCATGACCCCAGGGGAAGTGGGATGCTTAACCCACTGAGCCACCCAGGTGCCCCTGGTATTGTCGCTTACAACTCTCTTTATTCATATCATTAACATCCCAAATTCTAATTTTATGTTTCCAAAACAACTTTCTGATAACAATTTGGCTTCTGGTTTGGACTTACCTACAGCAGTGTTTCCCAACCCTAGTAGCATTTTTGAACTACCTTGGGAGGTTTTAAAAAGTATCAGTGCCCAATTTCACCCAAGTCCAATTAAATCAGAATCTATGGAGTAGTATTTTTTTTTTAAGAGTACTAGATAATTCTAATATGTAAGTAGTCCCCAAAACCACTGCCTATAGGGGGAAATGTACCACTCTTACCAATGGTAATATTCTAGTAGGTTTAATGCTTACATATCTCATTACAAATAATAAAGGTAACATTCTGGTTTGTATTTCATTCCCTTTGTGTGTCTCTTTAAATCCTTTCAAGTTCTGAGGACCATAGCTAAATACCAGATCCTGGAATGCAGTGATGTAATTGGGATATTCTTCCTTCTTCCCACACCACCTGCTAGCCTTTTCTGTTATTCTTTGTAAGTCAATTTCAGGGGTTTGTTCAATTACTTATAATAGAGAAATGGCGGAAAATTGATATCTTCAAAAATAGAGGCACTTTGATGTTAATGTAATCAAATCTTTAGCTCTTACTTTCAATTCATAAGAAATATGGAGGACAGAGGAAGAAAATCAAACACCAATAATGAAGGATTTGCATCAACATACAGGGTGGACTTTTAGAGAATAATTTGCCTGTATTTTCAACAGGTCAATATTTTGAAAATTGAAATAATAAGTAAACAGAAATAATATGTTATGACATTAAAAGAGGGAATATTTTAAACTAAAAGAGAGTTAAGAAACAACTCTCAAGAGGCAATGTCTTGATTGGATCCCAGTTAGACAAACCAGCTATAAATGAAATTATTGCAGCCCTTGGAAGAATTGGAATATGATTTGGGTATTAGATGATGTTAAGGAATTATTCTAAATTTTGTTAGGTATGACAATAATATTGTGGTTACATAAGGGAATACACTTTTTCGTTTTTATAAATGTATCACAGAGACAAAAATGCTGTGCTATGAGTGATTTACTTTAAACTAAAGTCAAAAAATTCATGATGTAAATGTAGCAAAATATTAACAAGTGTCCAGTCTAGATTATATGGACATAAAAGTATCCATTATACTGTTCTTTCCTTTTTTTTTTTTTCATTTGTTTGAAATTTTTTAGCAAAAAATGGGGTGGCAAAAACGAAAAAAATGAGAGAATATATAAAGTCACTTACATAGTGGAGAAACTTCTGGAATGGGAACAAAACCACCTGAATCTGCTCTTGACTTTGAGAAGTGCCCTCTCTGCCTCATTTGCTCCTATGCTAAATGAGGGGGTTAGACCAATGTCTTTCCTGCTGCAATCCTGTGCTGAATGTCCTCCTACACAATTTTATTAGAATCAGATACAGTAACTAGACCCTTTAAAAGCAAGATACTGCCCTCAAATACAACTTAGAACATCTCTGGGTAATAGCACTTGTGGATGGAGAGGTTTTACTTGACAAAGATTTTCTATTAATATTTTAATATGAATAGTTTAGCATTTCTCTTTGAAGTGTATGGAAAACTGGAGTCCTATACCTATGATGGGAAAGCCTAAGAACAAATTTCTTATATGGAATTCTTTGTAGCTGAGAATCCTGTCTAAAGTGCAATCCTGTGTAAAGTGTGAATAAGATTAGCATTTTGTTTTGTTCCAGACTTGACTATTGAAAGAAGAACATGATTCTAATGGGATGATGGTGCTTTATTAGGGAATCAGGAACAGGCTGTTCTTGGGATGCCTGGGTGGCTCAGTCAGTTAAGCACCCAGCTTAGGCTCAGGTTATGATCTCACAGTTCATGAGTTTGAGCCCTGCATTGGGCTCTGTGCTGACAGCTCAGAGCCTGGAACCTCCTTCAGATTCTGTGTCTCCCTCTCTCTCTGCCCCTCTCCCACTTGCACTCTGTCGCTCAAAAATAAACATTAAAATGACAACAAAAGAACAAGCCGTTCTAAAGTCCTCAAGTGGGAAACCATGCTAAAAAGGATTTCAGTCATTTAAGCACATCCTTGCTAAGCACCCCTGTGTGTATGTCAGTGCAGTTGCGGGGGACACACACAACAAATATTTGTGGGGCACCCACCATGTGTCAGGCACTCTTGTTAGTCTGGGGGCATTTTGAATTCAGCCTTTCAGGTGCTTATCAAAATGGAATCCCTAGACACCTGGCTGACTCAGTCTCTTGATGTGACTCTTAATCTTAGGATTCAGAGTTTGAGTCCCACATTGGGTATAGAGAGTACTTAAAAATAAAACCTTAAAAAAAACTGAATCCGTGTCTTCTTGCAACATTTGTACATTCAAATGGGGGGATATGTTCTATAAACATGTAGATAAGTAAATAAGAAAATGTCAGCTACTGAGAAGTATTGTTAGAAAAATAGAGTAATATGTAAGAGACTGAGGAGGGAGGTCTTTTAGGAGGCAGTGAGGGCTTCTTTGAGGAGGTGCTATTTTAAAATTTTAAAATTTAAACTTAAAAATTTTTTTTAATTTAAAAAATTGAGACCTGAATAAGAGGAAGTCAGTGAGTGATATACAGATAATGTCTGAAGATAAACTACCTACTGTGTGCAAAGACTGTGAGCTCTCTACTTTTAACTAATTTAAGCTTAATGGCAACCCTTAAGAAGGAGGGACTATTACTTATTATCTCCATATTAAAGGTGAGCCTACTGAAGCACAGAGACATGAAACCACTTGCCTGATGTGACAGACCTGAAATTTAAACGAGGAAGCCCATGACCAGAGCCTGTACTTTTATGCCATGGCGTCACTCAGTAAGCTGGGGCAGTAGTTTACTTCAGGAAGAAGAAATAGAAATTGCAAAGCTCTCAGCAAAGAGTGTGGTGTGTTTGAGAGACGAAAAGAAGGTCAATGTGGCTATTGCCAAGCAACCACAAGGGAGAAAAGAGGCAGGAGAGCTAGAGCAGACCAGATCATTTAGGGCCGTGTGGGACTTTTTTTCTGCTCGCAATGGGAAGCTTCGAAGATGTTGTAGTCAACAGTGTGACATAATCTGCCTTTTATTTTTAAATGGTCACACTGCCATGCAGAGAATGGACGCTTGGGAGCAAAAGTGACACATAGCTGGACTAGGGTTTAATTTCAGGGACAGATACCAGAACGTTCTTATATGTTGCATGTGGGATGCGAGAGTAGGCCAGAAATCAAGGTTGACTCTTGGGGTCCCTGAGAAACCAGATGGATGATAGTATGATTTAGAGGACTGGGGAGTGCTATGTCAAGTTTGAGTTGGTCGTTAGAATCCGAGTCTAGGTTTTGAGTTTAGAAAAAGTTGAGTTGGCTTATCGTAGCCTGAGAGAAAAAGAAACATTTTGATAAGCAGAGTCTCTTCTGAAATAAATTCAGTCTCGGCAGTAGAAAGAGGCATATGTGGCCAAGAATTTATCAGTCTAGATCAAAAATTGCATACAGGTGGCCCACGGATATGTTTTACTTGGAATTCAGAACGTTTTAAAACTTGGATCTCACATAAAAAATGTCTGGCTTCTCTTTAAAAATAGGAAGTCTAGGGAATACTGAGCCAACATTTCCATGTTTGGAGCTCTCTACTTTTCCACAGACTTTACTCTTCCTTGTTCTAGTGCTCCTGTTCAAACTTTATAGGAATTGGAAATCATGGCACTTGAATGAGATTCTAGTCTTCACTCTGCCACTTATGACTGTTTGATACCTTGTGGTTATTTAACTTTTCTGGGCCTCAGGTCCTCAACCATAAAATGTATGCTGTGACTAGCTCACAGAGTTCTTCTAAAAATCACATTAAATAATGGAGATGAAGGCATCTTATACCGATAATGAACTCTAAAACTGTGAAGTATTTTTTTCCTTGGAAAAACAAGAGTTGTGGGGCACCTGGGTGGCTCAGTCAGTTACGTGCCCAACTCTTGATTTTGGCTTAGGTCACGGCCTCGCAGTTTGTGTGATTGAGCCTGTGTCAGGCTCTGCGCTGACAGCGAGGAGCCTTCTTGGGATTTTCTCTCTCCCTCTCTCTCTTCCCCTTGCTTACACTCTTGCATGATGCTCTCCTTCTCTCTTGAAATAAACTTAAAAAAGTAAAAACTAAGAGTTCAGATTATCAATTCATATTGGTAAATTGACACTTATCAACTCATATTGATAAGTTCTCAATTTAATGACTTAGGTATTTTAAAAGTTTAAATTACTTCTATAATAAAGTCAAATTTAAAATAAAACAGAAATGGGGAGGAATTCATTTCCCAAATAGAGGAGAAGAAATTCTTTCAGGGAAGATGTATGCATAAACTACTGAGAATGCTAGACATTTCGGCGGGACAAGGAGTAAAAGGGAAAGCAGAAGAATGAAAGGGCAGAGAAACAGGAGTCAGAAACCACAGATTCTTGTTTTAGCTTCATAACTTCTCTGTGTCAACTTAACATGTAGTTATAAAAGGAGTTCATCCTTCAGGAGTGCTTTGCATACATTATTTCACGTAGCACAACAATCCTATGAGACAGATAGAACTATTGTCCCCATTTTATACAGGAGGAAATTAAGGCACAGATTAGTTCAGGAATCTGCCCATAGTTATGCAGCAAACAAGTGTGAGAACTGGATAAGTCACATCACTTCTCAGTGTCTCAGAATAAAATGTGAAGAGATGAAACTTTATTTTGTAAAGATTTTCCTAAAGTGCTATAGAGATGTATTCTGTAGACGCATGGATACGTATACATGCCTACATACATCAGTATGTACATACACACATGCATCAATACATACGATGCATACATACATCAAGAAGCTATTATTAATTCCAGTAAGGTATTGCAGTTCTATATAATTCATTTAGAATGCATATGATATCTTAGAGGCTGTTCTCATGTGATTTATCAAATCTTAGTTACAAACTAAGTCATGAGGTGGCAGTTTATGAAAATAGATGCACCACTAATGAGTTGTTTAGTATTTTATTTTAAACTTATTAATGTATGCATCTACTGAAATATATATTCAAAATGTTTCCACAAATACATTTGGCTAACACAACCTATAATTTCTTTTTTTTAATTAATTTATTTTAAGAAAGGGAGAGGGCACAAGCGTGCGTGTGGGGGAGGGATACATGCCCATCTTTATTTTAAGAGAGAGAGGCAGAGAGAGAGTCAAGCAGGTTCCACACTGTCAGGTTGGAGTCCCATGCAGGTCTTGAACTCACGAACCATGAGATCACAACCTAAGCGAAAATCAAGAGTTGGAGGCTCAACCGACTGAGCCACCCAGGCACCCCCAACCTACAATTTCTATGCCCAGCACAGAGCTATGTAATTAGGCAATTTATGTGTCTCTGTTGTTGATGTTGAGGCTCCAAGCACATTGTACGAATGAGATCTCACCTACTCAACCTCCCTGGCTTCCCCTTTAATGCTAATATGCCAATTCCTTTGGTAGTCCATAAATAAAACATGAGGCTGGGAGATATTGATCTGAGTTCTAAAACTTGCTCTCCTGCTTACCTACTAAGTGGACTTTGAAAAGTCAATATCTCTTTTGGGATCTTAGTTTGGCCACCTATAAAATGAGAGTTGGGCTAAGTGATGTCTACGTCCCTTTCCTCTTAAATTCTGGAATTTTTGAAAACTAGGTATAGAGTGAAATGGTGCCCTTTCATTGTTTTTGGCTAAGTATTGGTTGGATTCCTCATTAAAAATAAATGAGTCTCCAAGAGTTTCCAACAGGACTAGAAGAACAAAAATGAACCATAGGTTAGTCGTTCTTATTCCTGAAGTCCATGGCTTATGCTTGACTGCAGGTCTTACACATTTTAATAGCCCTGTAGTTCTTCACTTGAATTGCTAGACTGAATGCAGACCAGGGACTCTGGCTGTGCAGGGTGAACCTTGTCTGATTGCATCAGCAGGGTGGACTGGGATGCTCGATTCAGTTCAGAGTAGTCATTCAGCAGTTCAGTGACACATAGAAGGTCATGGACTTCAAAGAGAATGCTGAACGCAGAGATGAAGGCCTGTGCAGAATGGTCCAGTTAATGATCACACTTCATAATTTCACGGTGTGCTGACTCTCCCAGACATTGGTGTTCAGCCTAACTTGTACTACTTTGGCTTGGGAATCAGGAGCCTTCACCTCCACATCCCTCACTGATTCCTCTGCATGTTTAACTGAGTATTTCCTTTACATAATTTTTTTTATGCTTAGCGAATTCAGCAAAAGAATGATCCACATTATGTTGGGGCACTTTGCTCCATGATTTGCAAGGTTCTTTTCACATCATTGGTCATTTCTGTGAGCCTGTGAGGTGCACAGGTCATACACAATGACTTAGACCTTACAAGTAGGGAAACAGAGTCAGAGAGGAAAGAACTTGCCCTGTATCACATGGCTGGTAAGTGGCACATTTACTTTACATCTTTTATGCACTATGGAGGAACGGGTATAATGTCTGCTTTTATAAAATGCATTTCATGTCATTTAATAATGACCATTTCTTGCTCCCTTGTAGTATGACTGATGATATTATGTTTAGTGTCCATCTGGTTTCCCTTTGTAAACAGTGGTTTTCAAGCCATGTTCTCCTGCAGTGGGTTTCAATAGGTCTCGTAGGGACCATCAGAGTGGTGATGGGGAGAGGGATAAATAGATCAGTCATAGACACCATCCCCACTCCAACTGAAGCATCTTTGCCATTATTTTCTTTACATGGTGAACTGTCTACTCACAGAAAGCCAACCCCAAATTAGGTTAGTAAACACCTTATTTGTTGTCTTACTGAGGATGATAGCCTGGGAGACAGTCTTTTAGATTGCTGTAAAGAACTGCTCTGAAGCTTGTTAGCTACAGGGGATTATATGTATGAAAAGGGAAAGGTGTAAATACTTGCACATCACATGATCTCATTTATTATGGTTGCAATCATTGTTCCATATAGACACAAGAAAGACCCTTAGGTCAGCTGAACACATTATGTTTCGATCACTTCTGATTGCTTAAAAATATTGTTTGTGCCTCTGTCTAACTGGTTTTCCAGTTCTTCCCTTTTTTTACTTCTCCTTGAGATCACTTGAGACAGTCACAGGAGGGTGACATCATCATCCACTGCAATTTTAGTGCACAGAACTTCTTCACTACATTGTGAACAAAGGCATCTCTAGACAAAATGTTTCAAAACCACAGAGTAATCATGTTCTTTTCAAAGAAGACCATATTTTATTACAGCAACAAGCTCTAATTGGGTACCAGGAAAAAGCATTGGACTTTGGCTTCAGGAAGAGCTGTATTCAAGCTTCAACTCACTTGTTATAAATAAACCTGAAGAACCTCTTCAAGCCTTAGTTTCCTCTTGTGTGAAATGATAACACGGAGGGAAAGAGGAAGAATTATCTCTGCACTTCCAGATCTTCTAGTTGGACTAAGAATCACATTGACAGGAGACAGATTAACAGGAGAAAATCAAATTTAATTTTGTACATACAGGGAATCAATCCATATAGACATGGAATTTCAAAGACAGTCAAGAAAAATGACAGGTCCTCTCTCTAAGTTCTTTTTAGACAGTTGTGGGGCTGTAAAGAGCGTTTCCTGAATCTGCTGTTTTTATTTTTATTTTTATTTTTATTTTTTAACGTTTATTCATTTTTGAGGTGGGGGGGCAGAAAGAGAAGGAGACACAGAATATGAAGCAGGCTCTAGGCTCTGAGCTGTCACCCCAGAGTCTGACGCGGGGCTCAAACTCACAGGCTGTGAGATCATGACCTGAGCTGACGTTGGACACTTAATCGACTGAGCCACCCAGGAACCCCATGAATCTGCTGGGTTTTGATTGCTTTTAACTTAACTTCCTGCCACAGTGGCTCAACTTGGGGTGTTCTGCCCTTGTCCTCTACACCTTCTGTATTAGTTTCCTAGGACTGCAATAGCAAAGTACCACAAATAGTGGCTTTAACAACAGAGATTTACTACCTCACAGTTCTGGAGGCACGAGGTCAAAAATCAAGGTGTCAGGAGGGCTGGTTCCTTCCAAGGGCTGTGAGAGAAGGCTCTGTTCCAAGTCTCTCTCCTTAGCTTAAAGATGGCTGTCCTCCCCCTGTGTCACCTCACATTGTCTTCCCTCTAAGAGTGTCTGGGACCAAATTTCTCCTTTTTATAAGAACACCAGTCGTATTGGATTAGGGTCCACTCAAAGGACCTCATCATAACTAATCATGTCTTCAACAACCCTATTTCCAAGTAAGATTCCATTCTGAACTACTGGGGTTAGGACCTCAACATGTGAATTTGGGAGGTTCAAAAACAACTCAATCTTCCTTACAAGAGTTAGATGAGATGCTACATTTAAAGTGCTTTCCCAAGGACCTAAGCCATAATACCTATTTAACAGGCATAAGTTTCCTTCCTTTTGTACAATGCTACCCCCATTGCTAACTTTTCTTCCAAACACTCCCTTCTGTTCCTCTTTGCTATAATCTTTTCTATCCTTACCTTTCCCCTTAGCCTCTATTATGACCTTTTAAGGCTACTCACCTCTACTCCTAATTTCTAGGAGAATTTCTGAATCCTAGGTTGAGGTTATATAGGTCCCAAGCTGCACCTTTCATGGGAGAGTATCCTAGGAATGAGCCCGAGACTAATTTTTCAAGATCATTATTGTTCCTCCATTCTTCTTTTTAAAAGGTGGAGATTGACCACCTTGACCCCGATCACTGCAGCATCTGAGGGAGGCCCTGGGCAGCTAGAAGAGTTGTTGAGAATTCATTAAAATTTGGCTCATGGAAACGCTTCTGACAAAACTTCCCAGAGAGGTAACGTCAGAACTTTCTGAGAAAAGTTCATAAACATGTCTGAGCATGAGGGGGTGGTTTGAACAGCAGATGCCAGATTCTGAAGAAAGAACAGTGCTAATGGAACAAAAGTTCACTGGGGCAAACAAAGGAATGGAAAATACAACTGCATTTTTTCAGTTCAAGTTTGTCTAAAACCAACATGTCAGAGGTACCTTCCACCAGTCTTTGGTTAGCTATGCCTCTCTGAGAATGTTGAAATATGGCTAACTCCCACAGCAACCTGGCATTCCCTCTGGCACCTGCACAGTGTTATTGACCAAGAGGATTGCTTTAAAGTGACACACTTTAAAAATTCTGTTGGTACTCATGGGTAGAACTTCTCTCCAAAGAGCTGCACACGCAACAAATTGTAACACGAAAATTAGAGTGCAGTGGTTGGGCAGATTGCGGGCCTGCTTCTGGTTTGCTGAATCCACCTGCATGTGATGTCAAATAGCTAGACAGAAGCATATCATTAGGAGTGGAGGAAATTTTTTGTGTGCTCAATGCAAGCAAGGAGTCCCAGGACAGAAAGGCAGAAGTTGATTCTGGGGTAGGTGCATTTTTAAGGTGACTGAACTAACTACACTGACAAATGTAAGTCTCCTGCTCCTCAGGCTGCTGTTTGAGAAAACTGGGTCACTGGATTAGGGGTTCCTTTTGTAAACCTGTCCCTGGTGTCTTGATATCAGTGCATACATTTCTAGATGTCTGCGGATGGGATTGGGAGCTTTGGAATGTCAAGGGGAGCTCCTTTTGATGAAGGGATTGGGTGGGTGGAGTTGAAGCTGGAGGCTAATCTCTTTATGCAGGTGTGTGTGTTTATGTCTTGTGTGTGTGTGTGTGTGTGTGTGTGTGTGTGCATGCTGACCTGGGCTTGGCTAGCTCAGCTGTTGTTTTAGAAGAGAAAACAACAGTTCTTAATTCCCTAGAGCACCATCAACCATCAGCTAATGTTCCAGCTCCGCGATAGAGGTGGTCTTGGGAATCACAGTAGACCACCCACACAGAAAAGAAATGAAAACAATACCTAGCCCCACAAGCAGGTTTGGCACTTTTAATCTCAAAACATTCAGAAGCAGGAAATCTTTTGCAGTTTATGATCGTGAAGTCCCTGGCACAAGCATCAGCAGTTGGGAAGGAGTGAAGCTAGGTCAACATGAGGCTTAATAATATCAATAGTGTACAGCAATAACAATGGTAATGTATACTTTCCATCTCTCTTTGAAGAATTCTGTTTTCCCATGGAACTTTCTTGAAGACAAAAATGCCCTCAGTTTGGAGTGACTTAAATTACTGTTTTGACTCTGGGATTAGCTCTATCACTTTGTGCAGTTACCTTTACTTCTCACAGCCATGTTTTCTCATCAGTAAAAATGAGGCTACACGGACACCTGGGTGGCTCAGTCAGTTAAGCGTCCTACTTTGGCTCAGGTCATGGTCTCACAGCTCATGAGTTTTGAGCCCTCCATTGGGCTCTGTGCTGACAGCTCGGAGCCTGGAGCCTGCTTTGGATTCTGTCCTTCTCTCTCTGACCCTCCCCCAGTCACACTCTGTCTTTCTCTCTCTCTCAAAAATAGATAAACATTTAAAAAAAATGAGGCTACACAAGGAAGCCATCCTCACTGGCTAATTACACAGATGTATGGATGGGTAGATGGATAGAGGGATGATAGATAGATAGATGACAGATAGATATAGATAGATGATAGATACAGAAGAGTAATATCTCCCTTTTGCTTCAACTTTTGAAAATCAAGATTCTGCACTTTAATTTAATTTACAGGGTACTTTATGCAAATTACAATTGGGTCTTCATAATCAGCATTAACAAAACAACCACATTGGTGCATTTCACTGCACTAGGGCTTGGGGTAGTCACAAAGACATATGCAGATGGGCTCGCTAGAGAAGCAAGACCCACACCCAAGAGTCAGGCAGGAAGGAGCAATATTAATGTGAAAACTCACACTGATAATTTAAATATGAAGATTCCTCACATATGTTGTTGGACTCATTTCTAAACCCCCGAAGACACTATGCCCTCTTATGTCTCACTCCATAGACGTCTCCTTTTGTGCATTTCAAAAAAGTTTTTGAGAAGTTGTGGTCTCTATATTACAGTACCTTCCTGACAAATCCAAATGATGATTTTTCTTCCTGGCATCTCTCTTTTCAGTAAACACTCCTCAATGGTTCAGTGAGGTTTATTCATTCTTTTCTTCATATTTTGGAGAAAGCACTTTGGCAGGAATAGCCCAGGAGGACGGTAACAACATACTTGTAGAGACTTTGGAACAGGAAGAAGAGTTGCTATTTAAACATTTGTACAGCCTTCCTACAAAACAGAAAGTTCTGAGATTTTAAGTCTTCATGGATCCTCACTGTCTCTAAACATAAGGGATGGAAAATAGCAAAAACTCTCCAGTTTCCAATTCCAAATACTTTATTCATGCCATCCTGTGCAGTATCAAAATAGCCAATGACAAACCCTTTGATGGCTATAAACCAAGTAAACACTGATCACAATCATAACTATGTGGCAGCACCCACATGTACGATGAAGCCAAAGCTTCTCCACACCCTTCCTTCACCTTTATAAAAGTGTTTGAGAAAGAAGATTGCAGAATGTAATTGTTCTCAAACCTTAGTGTTCCAAATGAAAACTCGTTCCAAATTTGGATGCCTGGGCCATATCTCCGGCAATTCCCATTCAGTAGCTTTGGGAAAAGGCCCACGAAACTGATTTATGGACAGGTATCTCAGGTAGTCTCATGCACATGGTCTGGACAGAACACTTAAAGAAATACCAACACAGAGCTTAGGATTTCAAGTAAGAAAAGTGTAGATTTAAATCCCAGAGCCTGTTTTCCAGAGTGGCTGCACCAATTTGCCGTCCCACCAACAGTCCAAGAGGGTTGCCGTTTCTCCACATCCTCTTCAGCATCTATGGTCTCCTGATTTGTTCATTTTGGCCACTCTGACTGGCGTGAGGTGATATCTGAGTGTGGTTTTGATTTGTATTTCCCTGATGAGGAGTGACGTTAAGCATCTTTTCACGTGCCTGTTGGCCATCCGGATGTCTTCTTTAGAGAAGTGTCTATTCATGTTTTCTGCCCATTTCTTCACTGGGTTATTTGATGGGGGGTGGGAGGGAGGGGAGGGTGGGTGATGGGTATTGAGGACGGCACCTTTTGGGATGAGCACTGGGTGTTGTATGGAAACCAATTTGACAATAAACTTCATATATTGAAAAAAAAATAAAAGCAATTTAGCATCAAAAAAAAAAAAAAAATCCCAGAGCTTGAAGTTCCTACACATCATTGGGAGTTGTTCAAACTGTTAAAGTTTTAGTTTTCTCAATGATAGAATAGAAATAATAACACTTAACTGAGAGTGGTCATTAACTCACCTTGAAGGGAGGTGATGTGTGCAGAGAACTTGGCTCAGTGACTGCCACATAGTAGGCACGAAATCAACAGTGGCTATTATTTGATATGACTCCTGGCCTAAACTCTGGCCACTTTTTAAAAAGTTTTGACTCCTTGAAAGATAACAAATTTATCCCCGAGTGGAAAACTAATAGTGTTGGGGTGCCTGGATAGCTCAGTTAGTTAAGCATCTGACCTCAGCTCAGGTCATGATCTCCTGGTTCATGGGTTCAAGTCCTTTGATGAGACTTAGGATCCTCTCTCTCTCTCTCTCTCTCTCTCTCTCTCTCCCTCTCTTTCTCCCTCTCTCTCTGCCCCTCATCCACTCATGCTTGCTCTCTCTGTCTCTCAAAATAAATAAAGTTTAAAAAAAAAGAAAATTCATAGTGTTATTTTTTTTACTAAGATGGCAAAGTACAATAGCATGAGTTTATAATTTATTTATTTTTAATATTTATTTATTTATTTTTGAGAAAGAGAAAGCACAAGCACAAGTGGGGGAGGTCCAGAAAGTGAGAATCCCAAACAGGCTCCACACTGTCAGTGCAGAGTCCAGTGCAGGGCTTGAACTCAGGAATCATGAGATCATCACGACCTGAGCTGAGATCAAAATTCAGACACTTAATTGACTGGGCCACTCAGGTGCCCAGTTCTTCCCGCCCCGGTCAACTCTATACAACCACATTAAAGAATATCAAGTTAATTTGAACATAAAGACATGATACATTTGTCCCTGAGGGATCTGTAATAGAAGCTGAGTGCTGACAAATGTCCTTTACACAGTCATCTGGGGGTATGTTGAAAAAGATTTTGACAGTCATCATAGAATGAGGTAGTAAACATAACGTAGAACTGGGGACCTGGGTGGCTGTTCTCCTGGGGACATGGTGATAATACCAGTTCTGTCTTCTTCACAGTAATGTAAGAATCATATGAAGAAATGTAAATGAAAGCAATTTAAAAATTATGCAACATTAAGATAATAGGATTGTTATGATGAGGCGTCTGCTCTAAAATCCAGAAAACATAACATACAGAATAAATAAGGGACCATTTCATAAAGAGAGCCCAGTATTAAGGACTGATCATAAGTCTAGCTACATGCCACCCACTGTTGACTGACTGGAAGACCAGATGTCCACATGGTAGAAACGAAGAAGAGCTGATTCAAGAATCAGATAGGAGGCCCAGATTAGCTCATTTTAAAGTCGAGTGCAGATATCACAAGATTCTAAGAAACACCGCATCTAATTAGACATTTAAGAAAATACAGAAGGAAAATTTATTCCAAATTTTGTAGTTAAGCTGGCAGACTTTCTAGAAATAAATTTATAGTGAAATATGTATTTTTTTAAAGGCTGTAGTTTTAGGCAACAGCTCAATCAAGTGAGAAAACAAAACCAAAATTACAGACCACGTTGTTTACTAAATGAAAATTCTAGCCTTTATTATGGCTGTGGGACTTGGATCTCTCAGAGCTATCACACCTGGCTTGTTGAGCAATAGATACCTGTGGCACCATGAGTCAGATGGTACTTTAACTGGCAAGTCAGGAAAATCAGGAACATACTCCTAAAATGACGTCTTTCCACCTGTATAGGAACCCTTGCTACCCAGGAACTACTGCAGCTTAATGTAGATAGGAAAGGGGAGGGAGGAGGGGGTAAGGGGCCCAGGACTGGGAACTTCTCTGAAGAAAATGTAGTTTCTATTGACAAACCTTCAGGCAATTTATCTCCACCTTCTGTGTTCCCTCAATACTTTATATACATCTGTACAAACTCATTGGGTACTTGTTGTGATTCCCCCACGAGTCAGGGATATACCTGATTAATACAGTGGCATTGGGCCTAACACACAGAGCCCAGCATAAGGCTAATTGGGCACAATAGCATAGATTAAGAAGTATCCCAGGTCCAGAAAATACCACCAGTTGGTGGTAGAACATATGGGGTTCAGTGGAAACCTCCAGAACAAAAATACACATTAAAGTTAGGTACAAAAATCAGGGATCTTTTACAATAAAGGGCCATGCAATCTGATAGCAGAGACAGCATCAAGGTCTATAAAATCTGAAGGTCTCCCTGTGAGGTAAAGAGGAGTCATTCTGTGCTGGCAGAAGGTCAAGGACACTGCTCCGGTCTTCCCAGTAACCCTACCCCAAAAGATAAGTGATAACACTTGCTAATACGAAAGGCAAGCCTCAGTCCCCAATTTAGCACCTTGAATTCTGGCATCTGCAGGCACTGCTCTTTTAAGATGACTTCCAAATGTTTTTAGGGACCTCATTTGGTCAATTCTCAGTCAGGAATTTCCTAGACCTATCTAGACAATTGGATTGTCGACTATTCATTTCTTTCTGAAACCCAGAACTATGATATTTATGATGTTCTATGGCAGCATTCTCTTCCAGTTTTCTTCTACTTTACAGGCAAATTTGTTTGCAAGTTTTCTTCCTTCCTTCACCAACCCGTGATTATTTACCACAAAACTCAGCCTTTGACCCTCATCTTCTCTCTCTAAACAATTACCTTGTAAAGATTTAATTCACTGGCAGAACTTTAGCTACATCAGTGCTCAAGAGACTCCTTCACAATCTCTATCTCTGGCCCTGACTTGTACTCTAGTTGCAGATTTCCAAATGTTTGCAACACGTCTTTTCACAGATGCCCCATCGTCGACTCATTACCTCTCATTACCTCACACAAATTTGGGTGAGTCTCTCCGTTGGTTTTGGTTTCAACTTTCTCATGAGTTAAATAAAATGGTAGAAGAAATGTTTTTAGGTATTCAGTACAGCTTTCAAATTCATGGTGAATGTTTCTCCAAATGAAACCCACAAGTTTTCTAATGTCATTGCATTTTCTATCATTTTTATAATTGTATTCCTAATGCTCCGAGCTAAAAACCACAATGGATATTCTTGCCAATATTCAAATTCTCAGACAAATCTTATTATTTTTACCCATTTCAGAATTTGAGTGGCTATGGTTGGACTAAACCAAGAGACGTGAACATCAAGAGTCTCAGAAGGGAAAGTTTAGAGCCTGTTATTACCAAATTGATTTAAAACTCTACCTGACATATTATTTCTTCATAGGAGTCCCCGACAAGAGTTGAGGTCCAAGAAGAAAAGATTGACATTTGATTTAATTCTAGTCTCATCTTCTAACTCAGTGTTCAATAAGTATTTGTCGAATTATTTCAGTTATCAAGTTCTAGGGTGTTTACCTATTCATCCCCAATTAGTACAGCAGGAGGTTGCTTAATTAGACAACAATATGGAAGTTTATACTTTTCATAGGATTGTGATAGAAGGGAAAAGATCAAACTCAATGTCCAAGAGGCCACCACAGAGAAAAGGAAAGAAAAGATCCTTTCAGCCTCTAATAGAAGCACAGACTAAAGAAAATAAGGCTGCAACTATTGCTGGAAGGGCAGGGTCCTTTTGTGGTCTCCCTTGTTTTATGATCCCTAATGAGAGTAACTGGGCAATGAGTCAGGGTTATTAGCCAGAAGCCAGAGAGTGGTTGAGGCAGAGAGCAAATCTTACCCTGGAGTTTTGACACATTCCATGAAATGTCTTTCTGACCTCCTTGCTATCGGAATTGTTCAAGCAGAAGCTAGACAAGTGTGGGGCAAGGATGCTGTAAGGGGAGTCTCAGATGCAGAGTCTCAGATGGAATTGAACTAGTGGCCTTTAAATCCTCATCTATTATACTTTTTTTCCCCAACTACTATATTTTTAAAATGAAGCATGTTATTTATTGAGCATTTCATCAGGTACTCTCTCTATATATACATAATTATAGCCAACACATAACATTTTACTATGCACTCAATAGAGTTCTTTGTGTATATGTATTCCATAAACCTTCATACAAGCCTATGGAGAAGGTATTGTTTTAAGTTCCATTCTACAAATGAGGAACTCGAGGCACATTGAGGGTCAGCAACTTTCACAAGGATATTCAGCCAGTAAGTAGCAGAGTTGGGATTTTAACCCACAAAGTATGGTTTCTACTCGTATACTCATATTCATTCTACTGCACTGCTGCTCTGAGATTTACAGGAACTATGTGCCAGTGGAATTACTACTCTTCAGAGATGAGAAACAGGTACAGAGGTATATACCGTGTGCCTTTGATCACTATGGAGTCTTCTCCAACGTCCCTGGTTCCCCTACATGGTTTAGTGCTGCTCCCTCCATGCCAGAGAACCTGCAAAAGCTTTTTATCTCTACTTCCAACCTCTCCTCCTCCCACTCATCCTTCAAATTGCTGCCTGATGTCATTCAAGCATCACCATTGGCTCCTTATTGTCTGTAGCATCATGTTCAAATATGTCAAACCTGTGTGGCTTTTCATGACCTGCTGCCCTTATGTCTTGCAAACTTTTCTCTGACTCTTTAAAGTATAGACTCAATTCTCCCTGTTATTTTATCATTGTTCCACTCATTTTGTAGGTCTGGTTTCCTAGAACCAATAACATGTCTTTGTTAAGGAATATATTTTGTTTACAAAGTCCTCAAATACAAGCTTCTTTTTCTGTCTCTGTCCAACATTCATTCTGGTCCCAAGGTCTCTCTCTTTCTCCCTCTCAGTCTACTCTTCCTCAATGTCACTACAGTCTTAGTTCAGACCCTCCTCACCTTCGTATGAATTACTTCTACATTTCATGCTTTCTTTAATGTCAGTCTTGTGTTCCTAAAAGCCACTGTCAACAAGGCTGATTAAAAAGCCTTTAATTTTTGGTAGATAATCATTTATCTTACTGGGCCTTAAAAGCTAGGCTAGGGATCTGGATAAGGAAGTTTTTCATGTGGTATAAAATAATATTCGAAAAACTCATGCTTTCCTCTAGACTGTATAACTAAGGAGTGTGTTGGACATGCAAAGGAAAAGCAAAGGTACTTGGGAAAGGGCCAGACAAGATGTTTGTTGTTGTAGCTTCCTTTATTCCTCATCCCTGCTATGATTCTGTCTCTGGAGAAGGTTGATTTGGTAGTGAAAAGCCAAGGGGCAGCAGAGCAAAATACTGTAGATGGCAGGTGTTTGCACAAACAAAGCTATAAAGCTTTGGTTCAACCTGTCCGGGCTGACCTTTAAGCATGATGAGAGCTTCTGACTGTTATTGTAGCAGGACCCTACAGCCATCCTGCTGCAAAAAAAAAAAAAAAAAAAAAAATGCAGATTCTGGAATAGATTGAAAAATAGAGAAATCTTATCATGTGTCTTGATTCCATTTCCGATCTCTTATATTTTGCTTCTGTTTCATGAAGTCTCTTTGGCTTCCTCCACACCCTCAAAGTGGATCTTGACATTTCCTCAGATTTCAACTACTTGCCCTCTCTCTTACAGCTCCTGCTATTAAAATTATGCACGTGTTTCACCTTTTGTAATTACTCAGCAGTTCTTGAATGTTCTGGGGTGGGTGTTGTTTTATTATTTTGTTTTTCTCTTTGCTTTGCAGTTTGAGAAGATTCTATCAATCTATCTGCAAGCTCACGGATTCTTTCCTCAACCTTGTCCAGTCTCTGATAGGACCATAAATGGCATTTTGATTTCTGTTATAACATTTTTTACTTCTATCATTTACTTTTGGTTCTTTAGAATTTCCATATTCCTGGGCGCCTGGGTGGCTCAGTGGGTTAAACATCCAACTTCAGGTCAGGTCATGATCTTACAGTTCATGAGTTCAAGCCCTGCATCAGGCTCTGTGCTAACCGCTCAGAGCCTGGAACCTGCTTCAGATGCTGTGTCTCCCTCTCTCTCTGCCCCTCACTGCTTGAGCTCTATCTCTCTCTCTCTCTATCTCTCTCTCTCAAAAATAAATAAAGATTAAAAAATTAAAAAAGAATTTTCATATTCCTGATTACATTATCCATCTGTTTTTCTCATGTTGTCTGCTATTTCAATTCAAGTCCTAACATATTAATCATAGTTATTTTATTTTTTATTTTATTTTTTTAATGTTTATTTATTTTTGAGATAGAGAAAGAGAGAGAGAGAGATACAGAGTATAAGCAGGGGAGGGACAGAGAGAGAGGGAGACACAGAATCTGAAGCAGGCTTCAGGCTCTGAATTGTCAGCACTGAGCCCAATGCCGGGCTCGAAATCATGCACTGTGAGATTATGGCCTGAGCTGAAGTTGGAAGCTTAACCAACTGAGCCATCCAGGTGCCCCAATCATAGTTTTTTAAAATTCTTTGATACTTCCAACATCGGTGTTATGTCGGAGTCTGGTTCTAATACTTGTTTTGCCTCTTTAGCCTGTATCTTTTCTTGCCTTTTGGCATATCATATAATTTTTTACTTAAAGCTGGATATCATGAATCACATAATAGGAAGTGAGGTAAATAGCACTTTAGTATAAGGATTTATGTTAATCTGCCTAGGAAAGGACTCTTTAATGCTTGTTGCAGTTTTAAGTGCCAGAGGCTTCTGATTCCAGTCCAGTCTTTGTTTTATCTCCTGTCTTGACTTTGAGCTTCCCTAAGTACTCTTCCTCAGAGAAAGTATATGTCTTGTAGCTCTTTTAGCTGTAATCCATTGTTATTATGCTGGAGCTTATTGGTGGTAAAATATGGGGGAGGGAAATCATTCCATAGTCCTGTGATTAGATCTCAGTCTTTTAATGGGTCTTTGTTTCTGGCCATGACCTTCAGGAGAGTTTCTTCAGTGATTTAGCTTCCTCTCCCCACCCCCTCAGGTGGTACAGGAAGGCTAGAGGGGACTGAAGCGGGAGGACTGTTCTCCCTCAAGTAGAATAAAGTTTTAGTAGTCCTTTTTTCTTGAGAGTAGGCCTTTGTTACTGGAGAATGCTTGTATATTTCACAATGATTATACTTCCCCTCCCCTGCCAGAGACAGAGCATCTTTCTTGGATCTTTGATTTAAGAACCCAATGGGGTATCTGGAAGTAAAACCTACAAAAATGTGGGAATTTACTGAAGACTGCAGCCCCTAGGAATTTCTCATTCTCATGATAGTCTACACTCAGACTCTAGCATTTCATTAAAATCATCATTTAAGTGTTCCTATTAGCTTCGTACCTTCCAAATCAGATAGGTGGGTCAACTGTGTCTCTCTGAATTTATGTGTTTTTCCAGGGTGGTAGTTTTCCCTGTGATCTCACTTTTCTGATGAGTCCAAGAAAAAAATAATTGATTTTTAATTTGTTCAGCTTGTTGTTGTTGTTGTAAGGACAGGAGTGATGACTTCTAAGATCTTTCCACTGTCAGAGCACAAGCCAGAATTTGTTGGATGTAAAAGGAATGTCTTCAGGAAAAAGACATGTATGTGCTATATGTTACTGAACGTTGCATTTAGCTTTATGCTCAGAGTAGAGTGGAATTCTGTTGAGTGGAAACTCAACAGATTGTAAAGTATTAGTGTTGAGTCAACAGAAAGGGACAAACTTTCCCACATGTTAAGAAACTGGTATAATTAAGTTAATCACCAGAATCAGTGAATATTTCTAACCATAATAATTGCATAAGTCATAGAAGACACTTGCACAATGCAAAAGCATAATAATATTTTGTGGTGTTAGATGTACATTTTTGAATAAAATTACAACATTAATACCAAGTACATTATTATTCATGCTGCTTATAAGTCTGAAACTCAAAAGGGCAACCTATAAATTTTCACCAAACAATAGCACCCACATACTTCATTCACATGTCTGTTCATTCCCAAGCACCATATTTTACATAGCTGCCTGGAACTTTGGCAGAGAACTTCCCAGATGCTGCCAAGATCATGAGAGAGGAAATGGGTCTTAACCTAGCTGATTCCAAGTTTCAGGAAGCAAGAGATCATGCATTTCTGAGTATTCAGCAAATGTAGACTTGGGGATGAGAAAAATGGGTGAGCAGGAGAGAATCTCTTCATTACTGAGACAGAATTCCTAATAAGGCATGAAGTGCTCATTAGAATATAGCTTTATGTTACAGTCCTGTGTTCAATAATAAAGGAAACAAATATTTGTATATGGGTTTCTTTGGGTAGCTCAGCTTTATATCCCTATGTATATCAGCCTCAGCTCTTCCCTTCCCTTCCCCATCTACTGGAAACGCTTTTCATGGTATGACTCTCCTCTTGCCACTTAATCCATGCAAAACCTGTGCAAGTCTTCAGCAGAGCTAAGGCTTTGGGACCTTTATGTTTTTGTTTTTATTAAAGAGTTCCTCTACCATCAAAACCTTACCATTTTAGATTAGAATGAATCTTATGGTGTTGAAATAGGATCAGAGATACTATGGACTCTTGATGTTCATACACACACACACACACACACACACGTACGTAAATATAGAGGCGTATATATATATACATATATTTCTAAGATGTTAACATTAGGAGATGCTTGGTGGGGATATGTGGGAAATCTTCACACTAGTTTTGCAACTTTCCTACAAGTCTAGAATGATTTCAAGATAAAAAGGAAAAAGGAAAGGAGGGGTGCTTGGGTGGCTCAGTCCGTTAAGCATCTGACTTCAGCTCAGGTCATGATCTCGCGGTTTGTGAGTTTGAGCCCCATGACGGGCTCTGTGCTGACAGCTCTGCTTTGGATTCTGTGTCTCCCTCTCTCTCTCTGCCCCTTCCCCCTCTCTCATTCTGTCTGTCTCTCTCTTTTCTCTCTCTTTCTCAAAAATAAATAAACGTTAAAAAAATTTTTAAGGGAAAAGAAAAAGGTTAAAAAAGGTCATATGACATGTTAAAATGTTTAAACAAATGAAAGAACTTTCAACCTTCGCCAACACCCCACCAGGTGTCATCTGTCCTTCCCCCCATCAACCGTTATGGTGGAAATTATATAACAAAGTTTTGGAATTCTATTACATAATTTCAGAGATATTTTTCTAATCCCTAATGGGATGAGTTAAGAAGAAGCCTAGATAAGAAGGATAAACCTGGTTACAGTCTAAAAAGTGACCCCTCACCCCTTCCCTGTCGCATACATGGGCTAGATTTCCATCAGGAATTCAGTTGAGTCCCAGAACAAGTTTGTTAAGTGGTCATTCTTTCCCAGCAGCTGTGGAGCAGAGAAGTCTGACTGTGGGAAATGCACAGATCTGGCTTGAGACAGGAATTTAGGAGTAGATTTTAAAAGGAGCTTGTGCTCCCAAAAAAGAATTTTTTTCTCAGAATAAAACAAAAATGGATCTCCTAGAAGTTGGAATGTCCCATACCTTTTGCACCCAAACTACAAGTTCAATAAATAATTGTGAATTTTATATTGGGAAGGAAATATATTCTAGCCAACAAGTCTGGATTGAAAATCAAGAATGTCTAATGAAACCCAGCCAGGTCAATAAATTCCAGATGCTGGTGTGCTGCAATCCCCCATATGTCCCTATCTAATAACCACAAGTACCTTTTTCCTGAAAGAAAGAGTTATCAGTGTTGCTCTCTATAGGTGTAGTGTCTTCATTTTTCATTATTGTAAGGTTTTCCAGTGTCTTTTATTTGTCTTTTATTGATGGACATTTGCCTATCATAACCACATCACAATGCATCTTGTACTTATAGCCTATTTGTACACATGCAATAATTTCTTAAATCCTACCTTTTATTAACTTTTGTGCAAATAAATACAGACTAAACAAGAAAAGCAAAACCTATTTACTGATAGTTTGCTATAGCAAGGGAGTCAGCCACTGTCACTTGCATTCTGATAGAGACTCAAAGGCAGGCAGGGTGGGACAGCTTTGTAGTGGAGAAAATGGAAGGCTTCAGGTGTGCTAAGATTGTAGACTATTAACCTGCCGAAGCTGTAGGTGGCCAACCAGAAGCGAGGTGGCAAATCATATGTGATTGGTGAGGGGTGCATATTTGACTTTCCCTGGTTGCTTGTAAGTTGGAAGTGGGGAAAATTAAGGAAACTATCAATTAATAATGAAGCCCTGGTCATTTGGAGTCAATTATTAGAGGAGTTATTGTTTAGCTTCCTGAATTATGACTAGAGATGGAAATCAGTCTTCCTACAAGTCTCCATTGTAATAGCAAGCTGGCTTTCTGGGCTGTTTATTATAGAGAGTAAATTGATTTCCTGGGCAAGTTGCTGCAGGTTGTGTATCAGTGCTCTATTTTTCTACATGGCCTGGCTATTGTCCATTTGTATATTCAGTCTCTAGCTTTTATGATTTAGGTTTGGTCATCTAATTTTCTTGAGCCTAAAGGCATAAAAATACAAATAAAAATAAAAATGTCATCATTTTTGTGAAAGTTGAATAATATAATACGTTGAATAACTATCTTACTCTGTGACACATAAATATTCTCTTCTTTATACGTCTTTCAATTTGGTAGATGCTTGGCCTATCAATGATCTTCAAGCAGCGTCGCATCAAGTTTAGATGTTATTTAAACGTATTCCGGCATCAAATATTGAAAGGTATCTTGTTGTTCCTTCCAATCCTGAGAGTCCATGGCCGTGTTCTCACTTGCAGCATCTTTGTGTTCCTTGCAAGTATAAAGGTCCTTGGGTAAATTAATACATTTACCCAAGGTCATAAAGCTAGTTAGGATAACTAAACTTAAATCTAGGGATATCTGATCCCAAAGTGTGTATGTGTGAATGTGGGTGTGGGTGTGTACTTTTTTTCTTTCTTTCCTGTATATAAACACCTCCCAACATTTTAGGTATATTCTTCCAACTTTCCAGACCACAGAAATACTTTTAATGTTATAATGTACTGATAGAAACCCAATAGAGAACCATGAGCTATAATACTTTGAATACAGTCAACACTAAAAATGATTTCACAACTGAATTGCTGCAATAACTGATTAAAAAAATTGTTTTCAAATGTGTTCCTTCCAAGCTTATAACAGATGAAAATGGAGAATTCAAATTATTTCATATTTTGTGAGTACTACTGAATATGAAAATCATATTTTATATATATCCATTAAAGTAAAGAGGAAAAAAATGAAGTGCTTAACAATAACCTGATAGATTTGAATTAAGCTTTTTCAAACATCATCAGTACATACATCTTGGAAAGATTATCACTATTCTCACCATCTTTTTTTTTTCCCCAACATGATTTAAAATTTTTTTTTAACTTTATTTTTTGAGAGAGAGAGAGAGAGAGAGAGAGAGAGAAAGAGCACAAGTTGGGGAGGGGCACAGAGTGACAAGGAGACACAGAATCCAAAGCAGGCTCTAGGCTTTGAGCTGTCAGCACAGAGCCTGACACAGGGCTTGAATCCATGAGCTCTGAGACCATATCCTGAGCCCAAGTCAGATGCTTCACTGACTGAGCCACTCAGGCGCCCCTCCAACATGATTTAAAAAAAAAGTCTCTAGTTGTTTAATTTCAATTTGAGTAAATCTGATTTTTGCTTATTCCATTTAGTCACACTTTGAGAGACTCAAGATTTTTTTTTAATGTATTATCCTTTTAGCCACAGAATCTATATTTGTGTAACCTAGGTATTCAAGATAAACATAAAAGACATTGCATTTTTGGGGCGCCTGGGTGGCTCAGTCGGTTAAGTATCCGACTTCGGCTCAGGTCATGATCTCCTGGTCCGTGGGTTGGAGCCCAGTGTCAGGCTCTGAGCTGACAGCTCAGAGCCTGGAGCCTGCTTCAGATTCTGTGTCTCCCCCTCTCTCTTACCCTCCCCCTCACGCTCTGTCTCTCTCTGTTTCAAAAATAAATAAACGTTAAAAAAATTTTTAAAAAAGACATTGCATTTTTTTCAATAATAAAAGAATACAAAGTATCTTTGTTTTTTAATGTGGTATTAAACATAAATTATAAAAGGAAAATACTTCTCTCATCTTCGTTTTGTAAAAACACTTATTAGCATTTCCTCAAGAAGGATCTTTGAGAAAATACTATTAGAATAGAGCTACAGGCACCAAGCACTCAGCATTAACAACAATTAGGATGCATTGGAATTTTCCAACCCTGTCAACTCTTTTATAGCTAAGATTTCTCTCTCCCTGTATCTGACCAGTTGTCCCAGAGAACTTGAGTTTTTAAAATAGCACTAAACTAAAAAGGAAGAGGCTTTCAGCATATTGAAATATTCCAACTAAAACATCTGCTTGTTTACATGTTTAACATACAGAAGCACTAAAGTTAGCTGAAACTCATAGCACTGAGACATTTCTCTATCTCATCATTTTAGAAGAGGATTTTATGCATGTCTCATCCATAAAAATTATACCAAATGGAATTATGAAATCCTTTCCAAGGCTTAGTAAAGCTTGTTACTGTCCTTTCAAAAAGCCCAGGCCAGCTCTCGTCCAAACCCTATGGAATAAGCTGGCTGATGCCAGTCACCTCCCTAAAAACCTGAGGAAGCCTGCAGCTCAGAAAGGTCTCTCTTTAAAAAAAAAATAATGTTTTATTTATTTTTAAGTCAGAGAGAGACAGAGCATGAGTGGCGATGGGGCAGAGAGAGAGGGAGACACAGAATCTGAAGCAGGCTGCAGGCTCTGAGCTGTCAGCACAGAGCCCGACGCGGGGCTTGAACTCACGAACTGTGAGAAGTTCGTGAGCCGAAGATACATACTGATATTTGCAACACAGATAATATACATTCTTTTTGAATAATCATACAACATTTATAAAACTTAATCATTTATAAAACTATTAAAGTAAAATACTGCAAAATTGAAATTGAACATCTGTGATATTTATTCATAATGTCCTAACGTGAAATATAAGTTTCTAAAGTTTAACTAGAAAAAAATTCAACCACTTAAAATTTGAAAGCAGAGATAGGGGTGCCTGGGTGTTTCAGTCGATTAAGGATCCCAGTCTTGATTTCAGCTCAGGTCTTGATCTCAGGGTCATAAATCAAGCCCCATGTTGGGCTCCATGATGGACATGAAGCCCATTTAGTAAAAAAAAAAAGAAAAAAAAAACAGAAATAAATATATTCAGTTATTTTGGAAAAAAAAAAAAAAGCAACATACAAACCTAATAAAAAAGCAGCCAGGAAAAGATAATCTCCACAGAAATTAACAGATAACTTTTTAATAGCAAGTATGAGATAACATATCCAGTTTTCTATATAAAAATATCTACCAATCTAGAATTCTATACTATTACTCATGAATATGATAAAAATAAGGACATCATAACAAAAAGAAAAATAGAGCCAGTAGATCTGTAGCTGGGGAAATATGAAAGGATGATCTTCTATGGAAAACAAAGTTATCCCAAATTGGAGGCTGTAGATACAGGTGGTAAGTCACAAATAAATTTGAAAAGGATGGGGGTCAATATAAATGAGTATTGTCCAATTAGTAGTAGTATTTTCTGAGTTTACAGCATAGACACGATTGAAGTATATTACAACAGTGGTGTCTAAGTCAAAAGGATCTAATTGGAGTTAAAAATTTCTTTGCTACTTGTAGAACACAGATTAAAAAGCAAATGGGTATTAGACTTAATAAATTAAGGAATCATACTTGAATCTTTGAAAGAGTAATCTAGCATCCTTTTTTAAAATATTTATTTTTAGAAGAGAGAGAGAGAGAGAGAGAGAGAGAGAGAGAGAACACATAAGGGGGAAGAGGGAGAGGGAGAATCCCAAGCAGGCTTTGGGCTGTCATTGCAGAGCCTAACAAGGGACTCAAACTCACAAACCATGAGATCATGACCTGAGCAGAAGTCAAGAGTCAGATGCTGAACAAACTGAGCCATCCAGGTGCCCCAGAATATCTAGTATCTTAAAGAAGAGTTAGAGAATACATAACTTTCCTGCTACTATAAACAGGAAAATGGAGTAAAACCTAAAAAAAAATTCAAAAGAAGGGGACAAAAATACAATAAAAAGATTGGGATGAATTAGAAGATATAGATTTAAACCAATTATACTAGTGACACAATTAAAACATAAGGATATAGAAAGAATGAAAGTGCAAGGATGGAAAATACATACCATGCAAATATTAACCAAAAGAAAGTCAGTGTAGCTATTGTGATATCAGACAAGTAGATTTTTAAGGCAAAAGAACAGTCACTTGATATGATATAAAAAGTCACTTGAAAATGATTGAAGATTTAATTCACAAAGAAGTTATAATAATTTTAAATGTGTATGCAAATAACATTTACTAAAAGTACAGACTCAAACTATATACGATACAATAAAAGCTGTTTAACAAAACACTAAAAATTCTCTATGAATATTTGAAAAATGTAAAAACTTGACCTAATTAATGTGCATGAAATACTATACTCCAAACTTCAAAAGGTGCATTTTTTAATCCCTGAAAAAACACTTATAATAATTGATTATATTCTATATCATAGAGTAAATCTCAGTGAATTTCAATGGACTGACATCACAGTGTGTATCCTTTGGCCAAAAATGAAATTAACATAAAAATTAATAATTAGGAAAAGAGGTAGCTACAATAAAAATTGTCACAGTTTTTAAAATTTAAAAATGAACTTCATGGTGCAGCCATTATGGAAAACAGTACTTGAAAACATTAAAAATGGAAATACCTACCATATGATCCAGCAATTCTACTTTTGAATTTTTATTCAAAAAAATTAAGCAGGGGTCGCCTGGGTGGCTCAGTAAGTTCAGTGTCTGACTTTGGATTAGGTCATAATCTTGCTGTTCCTGAGTTCAAGCTCCGCATCGGGCTCTGTGCTGACAGCTCAGAGCCTGGAGCCTGTTTCAGATTCTGTGTCTTCCTCTCTCTGTCTGTGCCCATCTCCCACTTGTGCTCTGTCTCTCTCTCTCTCTCTCTCTCTACCTCTCTCTCTCTCTCTAAAATAAATAAACATTAAAAAATTAAAAAAAAAAAAGAATCAGGATCTCAAAGAGATACCTCAGTCCTGCAACAGCACTATTCATAATATCTAAGATATGGAAACAACCCGAGTGTCCACTGATGGATGAATGGATAAAGCAAATGTGGTATACACAGATGAGGAAATATTATTCCATCTAAAAAAGGAAGGAAATCTTGCTACTTGTGACAACGTGGATAGACCTGGAGGATATTGTGCTAAATAAGCCAGCCACAGAAAACCAATACTGTATGATCCACTTATGTGTGGAATCTAAAAAGCCAACTCATAAAAAAGTGGGGTGCTGCTTACCAGGGACAGCACGAAGGAAGGGGGTGGAATGGGAGACACAGATCAAGGGCACAAAGTTTCTGTTATATAAGATGACTACCTTCTAGAGATCTCACACACAGCATGGTGACTATAGGTTACAATAGTGTGCCATACACTTTTTTTTCTCAATTAAACTGTTTTAATGGGTTTCAAAAAAACAAGAGAGAGAGAGAGAGAGAGAGAGAGAGAGAGCTTCAAATTAACCCATCGAGCAATGAAATAAAAATGGAAGTTAGAACATATATTTAACTGAATGATAACAAAAGTTCCATGTTTCAAAACCTAGATGATGCAGAGAAAGCTGTGCTTAGAGGAAAATTTTTATCTTTAAATTTATGTATTCGGAAAGAAGGAAGAGAGAAAATCAATGAACCCTAGCTCATTTATCTCAAGGTTTTTTTTTCCCCCTTAAAGAATAACAAGTTAGGGGCACCTGGGTGGTTTGGTCGGTTAAGCATACGATTTCGGCTCAGGTCATGTTTTCACAGTTCGTGAGTTCCAGCTCCACATTGGGCTTTTTGCTCACAGCTGAGAGCCTGAAGCCTGCTTCGGATTCTGTGTCTCCCTCTCTCTCTGTCCCTCCCCCACTTGCACTCTGTTTCTATCTCAAAAATAAATAAACATTAAAATAATAATAATAATAAAATAAAGAGTAACAAGTTAAATCCAAATAAAGCAGAACAAAAGATATAGAGAATATAGATATCAATTAAATTTTAAAAAATTATACTGCAGAGATTATCTGAAAAATCAAATGTTGGTTGTTGGAAAAGACTAATAAAATTGCTAATCCTTGGTGAGATTATCAAGGGAAAAGAAAGACAAGAAGGAAAGTGGATTTGTTTCACTTTAATGATTGGAAAGAAAGAGCCAAGTTAGAATGAAGGAAAGAATGCTATCATGGGCAGTGTCTTTTCAAATGAGGGTGGGTAAATGTTTTATATGTTTTTGCAAAGCAGTTTTTTTTTATAAATGATCCCCTTTTTCCACAGAGATTTACTATAGCAACTAGATTTGACACTCCCCTTACAATTTTCAATTGCTGATTAAAAAAATAGCATTTATCCTCCCAGAACATTCTAACACATAATACAGAACATAATCTTCTCTTCTTCCTTGAAGTTCCATAAAAAGACAAGAATTCCCCAATTCTCTATCAAGTGAATTGAACTAAAACAGTTGAATTTCTCTTTATGCTCACAACAGGCAGGAGAATGTGACTTGAGTAACTCTGACATGTCTTATGGCTTGTAATGAAACTAAGAAAATTGGCAAACATATAGGTATGGATATATTTCCTTTTGTGCCCAAAGAATTTAAAGTATAAAAAACGCTGGTTGCTTAAATCTTTAAGCAATAATCCAGATGTTGATATTTTAAGCAGAAGCACTGGCTAGATCTTATTCTTGGATTTTGAGTGTTGTTATATTTCATGTCTAAGTATTCTAGAATTTGAACCTGACATCAAAGTAAATGGCAAGATATAAAAATATAATAATAAACACTGCTATCTTGCCTTAAAAATTTCTTTATTGGCTATCAGATCAGAGGCACATTGCCCATTCTAATGTTCTAAATTTTCACAAAATGGTCCCAGCCATTTTCTCATGTTTAGCTATTTACTACTTCTGGTCAGGAGAATCCGAAGGCAATAGACTATTCTGTGCCCCCCACAAATATCTCTGACAATCCTGGGATATCTTTGTTCCTGCTGTTCTTATATTTTCATGATGAAATCTTAATTGTCTTTCAAGGCTTCTCCATGAAGTCTTTTCTAAATTTTATAACAAGATGTGATGTCTTCCAATTATTTGCAACCACTTAACACATTTCTTTTATTTATTGTGTAACTTAAAAAAATAATTCAGCTTCATCATTTGTGAAATTTTCTAATTTTGAACTTCTTAAGGATTGGACTGTGTCTTCCAAATATTAATATCCTCATTTGTCTAAAAAACTTGGCTTGAACTAGGTTGCTGTATAGTCAGAGCCCCGATTAAAGGAGACCATGATGTTTTGCAATCATAATTATCAAATTGTAAACATTATGTTGCCCCTGATTGAATATAGTATCAGGCCTTTTTCCTTCTTTCCAATGTAGCTGCAATAAGTTTATAAGAAATTAAGTCTGTGAGGAATGAGACTTAGCCAGGTTCAAAGTATGATTTCCATGGGCTATAAATACTAAAGGCTGTATATTTTAAAATTACGCAGTGGTCCAAAGAGTTTGAACAGTACAGGGTTTTTTGACCACCAGCGTTGCTGAGAAATTGCATGACTGCAGAAAGGGAATTGTATGCACTGCAGAGAAGTCTGGCAATTAAAGATGAAGCTCATACTGGTACTCTTTGCTCAGTGATTGTACAAACAACAGAACAAAGAAGACCCTGCTCACTAGAGACTTTTATCTCAACACCATTTGTATATTGCTGCAGCTGCACCTACACTCATGTAGTCTGTCTAGCCAGAGGCAGGTGCCCCCACCCATCATCATATTCAAAAAGAAAGAGCTAAATGCCAGAGAGAATCCACATTATAAACAATCATTAGTGGTCTATGTTGGGGAGTACACAGTTCAAAGTCAGTTTTTGGTGTCTTTGTGTTTGTGTGTATGTGTGTGTGTGTGTGTGTGTGTGTGTGTGTGTGTGTGTGTTGTTGTTGATTATTTTTCCTTCTAAATGGTGTCTTTATTTGGTTTCAGTGGTGGGTTGGAGTCTTAGTTCTTGCAAAGAACATTCATCAACTAATCCATGATAATAGCTTTGTTATTTTGTGCCAGTGGAGATAGTCTTTGTCTTAAGAAGTAGGACAACAGTGTTAGACCTTAAATTCCTTGGTTATAGTAGTCCATTTCTCTCCCTGACAGTTTTACAGTCTGTAAAGAGTCTGCTGATAGTTGACAGTTGATGAAGTGAATTAAAAGTCAACCGGTAACCCAGGTCCCTTGTTACCAACAAGGTAACCCAGAGTTAGCAACAGCTGGAAGTCTCTAACATGCCATGGCTGGAGGGACCAAGGAAGGAGGTGGCAAACTGGGGGTCTAGGGTCCAGGGTCTCCTGGAAGAAGCTGGAACCATGGGAAATGGGAACTAGATCACAGAAAAGAGACGGAGTCAGAGAGGCTGACTATGGCTGGGAAGGAAGAGGGAAATAGCTGGGTTCTCCCTACATTCTCCAATCTCCTATCTCCCATTAGCAGAAACAGTAGGAAGCCAGCTGACATATAGCCTGGTTATCACGATCTGCAAAGTTTAGCCTCCTACAATATCAAGCAGTACATGGGAAGAGGGAGGGACTGATCTAAGGGGATTGGCAAAGGAGGTAGGAATGGATGGGTGAGGGGTCGCATATTTGGAGGTATTTAAATAGTTCAGTGGCTTAGACTAAGGTAGCAGCAGAGAAATGGAAAAAAAATAGATGATTTGAGGCATATTTACAAGAAAAAAAGAGCATGACTTAGTGACAGATTAGATTGAAAAGTATGGGAAAAATATATTGTGAACAATTTTAACCATTTTCACTGAGGGGGTTTATTTTGTATTTTCCGCAGAACTATAAAGCTGCCACTCAAAATAATCCCTGAGTGTTTAACCAAATTATTCCCCCAATTATTGACAAGCAAGAAAAAGTGGTCAGCGGTTGGTTGGACCTTAGAGAAAGAAGGAGATTGGTTGCTTCTGGGGTTACCACAGTTATTGTCATTGGTTATTGTTATCAGGAACCACAGGAGAAAGGAAAGCAGCAAGTTATATAACCAAGGAACAGAGGATTTACAGAGTAATATATTTCCTGGATATCTCTTCAGGCTGAAGAGCAGTATTGTTTTACTGGTTACAGAGACCATCTCCCTAAAAAAAATGAGAAGGATACCATAACAAGCAGTTTCGGTAATAATTGCCAGGAGTGTGTGTGCGTGTGTGTGTGTGTGTGTGTGTGTGTGTGTGTGTCTGTGTGTCTGTGTATTAAGAACTTTGAGAAGTTCTATAAAGAGCCAACTAGGCAGTCCAAAAATAAGCTTCTAAATTCAAGGTATCAGAAGAAAGGTGGAGTCTAAGGTGTGGCTAAGGTATTCACGGGTCAAAACACAAATGGCTCCAGACTTGTTTCATTCACTTGCCACTGCATCTAAGTGGAGTGGGGGAAGTGGAGTGAACAAGAGAGGTCAGGAGTCCCTAGACTCACCATCAGCAGCTATTGCCAGCTAAGTTCTTAGCAGAAAGCTGGAAACATGACATGAGATCCTTCCATTATTATTATTTTATAAATTTTTAACTTTAGTAACAGTGTGAGCAAAAGATAATTGAAGCAATTTTATTAATAATAATCCAAGTGTGTAATGAGAAAGCATCTCTGTGGCCCAATAAGGAGACATTATTTAAGGGCTTACCACATCCAGGGCTTTTTACGCCAGCTCCTGAAAGGACGACAAAGAAATATAGGGCAAATTTCAGCACAGTTACAACAAAAGTCTTTCATTTTTAATTTTAGCAACATAATTTATTAGCTCTAGTAGCACTGAAGTCCAAGAAAATTCACCTTTCTCGTATATAATGATATCTCACATATACTGAAGCTTCCATGTACATTCATGGAAAAAATCTATGAATGTATGAATTTTTGAATCAGAAAAACTTAATATGTATGTATAAAAGTTGTAGAACTTGAATAGATAATTGTAATGTGGATATTATCAAACTAGAATGAATGAGAAGTCTAAGATAGACAAAAGAGATATTAAACAGTCTTCTCAGAAAATCCCCCAAATGCTATTCTAACCTGCACAAGATCTCTGAAGACCAACAAGATAATTATAGGAGATACATTTTTGTACCAAGAATAAGGAAATAATTGGATTATCTACAAAGGAAAACAATTGAAAAATAGTTAGGAAATCAGGTGACTTCCTGAGTTGGGGGCCTGAAGAGCAGGGTGTAAGTGTCTGGATAAAAAATATATGAAAGGTAAATTGAGATTGAGGTCTTTGATTCTGTGGAGGATATTAACATCTAACTTGCATTCTATGTATACAAAAACAATTGAACTACATTGGAAGATAATGAAAAGATTTACAGGTACAACCAGGATTTTGTATAAGATACTTGATACTTACTATCAAGAGTCCAATGAGGAACTTTGACATTCTAAACAAGCAAGAAGCAGGTCCTCAAATTAAAAAGAATTTTTTGGACAGTCATTCAGGAAAGGAAATGAGGAAAGGGTGGGGTCCTCAGTAGATTCAGAATAATGTTCAATTCTCCTTCTCTGGAAAGTTCCCTGACTTTTGCCTTGGGTTTTCAGCTTTATTCAACTCCATAAAAGGCTAGGGGAAGTCATTTGTTCTGGAGCTTTGACACACTGGTCAATGGGAGGAGGAAGATAACAGAAGGAAAGGTGTAGAATATATTTATGAGGTCAGGAGGAGACTTAAAATGTCCACACTCTTTAAAAACCATTTTCCAATTTGGAGCCCTCCACCTTGTGATATTTACGCCAAAGTCTGGCATTTGTGCATCATCCTGTAGATAGCAGTTTGGCAATGCGTATGAAGGACTATAAAAGTATTCAGTAATCCCATTTATGTAAACGCAGCAAAGAAAATTTAAAAGTAGGGAAAGGGCCATATGCAAGAAGATGATTACCAAAGTGAAAATGAGAAACAATTGAAATGTACAGCTGTAAGAGAATACTAAAGTAATATGTCCCATTTTTAATGGACAGATATTAGGTGATAAAACAGTAACTATGGAGACTAAGCAGAAGCGTGTAAAGTATTAATACAATAAAATGTTGAATGAAATGAGAACACTAAATTAAAGGAATATTCTGGTTATAGCAATGAAAAAAATCATATGCCATGGACAGATACTGGACGATGGTAAGCATCTTTCTCTCTGTTTGCTTGCTTTTCTGCAGCAGCTCATAAAAGAACATCCATCATCTTGGAATCTGGGGGGCAGGGGGAAATCTGCCTTCTATTTCCTTCACCAATCCTTGCCTATGAGAGATGGGTGATTTATCTGATTGGTGATTTGGGGAAAAGAGGTCATCGCACATGTATAATCTAGCATTTTCTCTTTTTTGGGTCCTGGCCAAGGCTCAGCCTTCAGACATTCTTTCTTCCAGCATCCTCCAGTGGGTAAGGATCTTGGGACAGGCCCTGCCCCTGCAGAGAATTCTTGACATTTTCTAACTCCACTGCCTATGACTAGGTGCATAAATCAATTCTATGGGGTAGAAATAGGATGTTCTTTTGGGCCCAAGATGTTCTTGATTAAGTATTTTCTACTCAAGCTTTACAGAAAAAAGCTGATATTTTTATTTATACGAGAAGCATGGGATATTACTTTATTTTCTGATCTAGGTAGAATGAGGATATTATTATCACCTTCAAGAAAATCAGAAAAGACATAGATGCAAAAATAATAAAACACTAGCAAACTCAATTCAACAGAACATTAAAATGGTCATATGCTATGGGCAACTAAGATTTCTCTGTGGGATGCAAGGATAATTTAACATATACAAATCAATAAATGTGACCATCACATTAACAAAATGAAGGCTAAAAATGATATGATAATCTCAATAGACGCAGAAAAAGCATTTGACAAAATTCAATATCCTTTAACGATAAAAAATTCTCAACAAATTATGTATATAAGGAATGTACCTCAACATAGTAAAAACCATAAATGACAAGCCCAGAGTGGACATCATACTCAATAGTGAAACGTTGAAAACCTTTTCTCTAAAATCAGGAACAAGTCATGGATATCCATTCTTGCCACTTCTATTTAACATATTACTGGAAGTCCTAGTACAAGCAATTAGGCAAGAAACATGGACAAGAGGGAAACTTTTTTGTTGGTAATGTTGGCGGGAATGTAAATTGGCATAGCCAACATGGAAAATACTATGGTTATGTTGATAACTAAGATCGCTAAGTTATGTAGATCTTCCAAAGGGATGGCTCATTTCATTCTACAACATTGACAAATTATCTTTGTTAATACTACCAATCTCATCAGGAAAGTCTAAGTATTGGTGAGCTGTCAAGCTCATGGTGGCAGATATATATTTTACAAATTGCGAATGGCTGTACAGTTTTATTTGAAAGTGCAAATGGTATCATTGGCAACAAATACTCTCAGTTGTTTTCCATGAAGTGAGGCTGTCGCTTATTTTTTCAAGAAAATGTTTGCCTAATACCCAAGTTCGAATAACCATAGTTTGTCTTTTAATCATTCTTTCAGGTAAAAATGGTGTCCCATGAAACAAGCAGCTGGTTCAGTTTTCAACTCAAATAACCATAAAATTGCTTTTCCTTCAGACAGCTTTCACACTTTGGTATGGAGCAGAGTGCTTTATGCAAACTTCTCATTTCATCACGCAGAATGTGTACTAGGCTTTTAGCTAAAGGTTGAGGTTTAACAAAATCAATAATTCTTAGCACTTCATGAAGGATATTCTTCGATGAATGAATGGAACTGATGTGGCAGAGAAGAATACAGTGACTACAAATAAAGTTTGATGTCAAAGCATTGGTTCATGCTCATACACCGAAAGTTTTGTACCATCAGTGGAAAAGGCACACTAGTTTTGACTTCAGAAGACTGCTGAACAAGTCCCAGGGTCCTCCAGAAGACTGAACACCAAACTCTGAAAACCTATGAATTTAGGTGATTGTGCTATAGAACTGGAAAAGATTTTAATTTTATGATTTCCTTTAACACATTGATAGGACCATCCTATTTGTGCAAAGATCCAATCTCATTATATCGGAGAGACCCAGTCTTACCATGGAGAGTAAATGTTGATAACAATACCAAAAGAAGATAAATGTAAATGGAAGTTACCAAGTTGTCTAAATAATTGAATAAAATGGTTTTTTTGTAATTATGATACTATTTGTTAAGAGGAATGTCTTCAAATACTTGATTACATTTCACTAGAACAATACATTTGCAAAATATTTTATAAAAATTCAATTTGAATGATCAATAATTCAATTTTTTTTTTACAAATTCTGGTAAGTTTTCTTTTCAGTTTTTATTTATTTTGGGAGAGAGAGAGAGTAAAAGCTGGGGAGGGAGAGAGATTGAGAGTGAGAAAGAGAGACAGAGAGAGAGAGAGAGAGAGAGAGGATCCCAAGCAGGCTTTACAATGTCAATGCAGATCCAACATAGGGCTGAACTTACAAAATGTGATGTCACAACCTAAGCCGAAATCAAGAGCCAGATGCTTACCCAACTGAGCCACCCAGGCATCCCACATTCTGATAAGTCTTACCTTTCAGTTACATATAAGTGAGAACTTTTGCTGAACCAGTCGCAAAGAATATGAGAAGATAAACTAAAATATATGTTTTCCCCATGCCATTATAAAGAAAAGAATAACTAATAGTAGGTAAATTTCCTGAGTGACTATTATGGACAAGAAATATAACTATTTAATACTAACATCAACTCAAAAAAAATTTGGTACTCATAATTCCCAGTTGAAGCTGAGGCAATTGAAGCTTTGAGAGGATTAATGACCTCACCAAGGTCACAGAGTAGTAAATGGAAAAGACTTAATCATTAAGCTATATTTAAGTGTCATTGTGGACTCCAAAACTGGTTAGGGAGAGGTAAGAAGGCTCATGTCTAAGTGGGTGCTCCTCATTCTTAGAACTGTAGCTGGCATTACTATTCATTGGCACTGACAAGCCTCACAAAATCTAACGCTTGAGTATGTTCCCAGCAAGAGTCTCTCCTGAGAGGTTCTCAGGCACCAGTGTGTCTTTGATGTGATCTATGAGATGAGTCACAGTTACAGAAAGCCTGATGATGTAGCCATAAGGCCTTGAGGCTGGGCAGAGAGAGAAGGGCCTGATGTGAGCTTTAGAAATGATGACAGCTTTTACACTTGGTTAAGGATCAAGACTGACAGGGGATCTGGAAGGTAGTTTTCTGGGGACTTGGCAGGAAAAAGAAATCTCTAGTGACAAATGGAATATAACCTCATAATGTACTGAAAGATAATTCAGAGAACAGAGCTTACTGGGGAGAAGTTTCTGACTTATGACATCCATGGCCCTGCATTTCAGTGAGCTTCTTGCCTTTGGAGGTAAAAGGGTTGATCACTCGTGCAGGATGCTGGAAGAAGGATTCAACATAGTCTAGATTGCACCATTGACCTCTAGGATCTCATTCAGGTCTACATGGAAGAAAATTTTGAGCAAAGAGAAAATACTGCTTTCCTACTCATCATTTTCATTTCCACAAGCTCCCCTCCTGGTGGTCAGTTAATCCCTGGAATTCTACAAGCATGTAACTAAGCAGGGCATTTCATCTTCTCTCCCATGCCTCTACCATCTCACAATGAGTATCTTAAAACAGAAATATAATACTATATCTTATACAAAGGATGTGGGAAAAATCAGACATAAAAAATTATTACCGCTCTTCTTTGTTAAGAATCCATGGAACAAGGTATAGGACAATGTTAAAGGAAAAGAAGAAAAGTTAATTACTAATCAATTAAGAAGTCATTGAATACCTGCTCTGACACAGTTGTAGCAGCTGGAAATATAGCAGTGAACAAAACAGAAAAATTCTCAGGGTGCCTGGGTGGCTCAGTTGGTTAAACAACCAACTTCAGCCCAAGTCATGATCTCATGGGTTCAGGCCCTACGTCAGCTCTGTGCTGACAGCTCAGAGCCTGGAGAATGCTTTGGATTCTGTGTCTCCCACTCTCTATACCCTTCCCTGGCTTGTGGTGTCTCTCTCTCTCTCTCTCTCTCTCTCTCTCTCTCAAAAATAAATAAATGCTAAAAAAAATAAAAACAAAAAACAGAAAAGTTCTCCATTTCTATGAAGTGTGCATTCTGATGGAGACAAATGATATGCACATGAACAAATAAGCATATACTGTATCTATTGTAGACAAGAATTATGGATAAAAAGCAGATAAGATGTTAGACAGTGATGAGGGTCTGGGTTACATGTTGTTGTGTTTAGATTGGTCAAGAAGCGTTTTTGAACAAGGTGACATTTGAGCAAAAACCTGGATGCAATGAGAGATGAATTAACAATGTGGATAGCTGAGGGAAGAGCTATGTCGTCAAATGGTATGGCAAATGCAAATGTCCTAGGTTGGTAATATGGATTTTGTAGGGGAGAAATATTTGTGGTTAACAAAGAATGAGTCAGGGAAAGGAGATGACATCAGAGAGGGAAACAAGGGTCATATAATACAGGGGTCCTTACAGACAATGGGCCAAGGTATGGGATTGGAATTTTATTCCAAGTAAAATGTAAAAACTGTGGAGGGTTTTAAGCAGAAGAAAGACACTTATGATTTGGGTTTTAAGATAATCATGCTGTTGCCTAGAAATTGAACTCCAAGTAGATGAGGATTAAAGCCCAGTGAACAATGAAAAGGTCTAATAAAACATCAGTAGTCTAAATGAGAGACTGTGGGGCTTGGAGTTAGGCGGTGAGAATTAGATTTGAGAGTTAGATTTGAGATCGATTTTGAACTGCAGCTCACAGGATTCAATGATGGATTGGATATAGTGTGTAAACCAAAAAATGCAGTGAAGGATATAGCTAAGACTTTGGCTCATAACACTGAAGAGGCAGTCACACTTAGACAGAATGGAGAGACCTTCTTAATTTGTTTTGCTTTGGTATCAGGAATTTGGTTTTGCCCATGTTTTGTTTTGAGATTCCTATTCGACTTATGGTGGAGATGTTGAGTAAAGGCTATATGTCAAGTTTGGGGTTTTGGGGGTGGTGCCTGAATGGCTCAGTGGGCTGAGAATCCGACTCTTGGTTTTGGCTCAGGTCATGATCTCATGGTTTGTTCATAAGTTGGAGCCCCGTGTCAAAGGCCTACTATGTGCCAGTTACTGAGCTCCACACTTTGTTAGATACTCTGACAGTCCCAAGGTTGAACTTGGGGTTGGCAGGTCCACAGCATTGCACAGAAACTATGATTCAGTTACATTCATCCGGATGCAGGGAATTAAAAGATTTGTGAGGTGCAATAAACCCAGGGGAAGAAAAAAAAAGCATGAATGTTACAAGTTTCTGAGGAAAAACAAGTCTTTATAAAAGTGATTTTCCTTTCTTCAGGGAACCTATAGCTTAAGTTTCACTGAGAGGATTAATCCTCATATTTTCTTTAAAGGATTTTTTTTTTCTTTTTCCTGAGCTAGACTCCCCCACAGTGAAGTAGCAGTTTAAATTTTAAAAGATTAAATAATACAAGGAACTTCATCTCAATCTACTTAATTTCCTAGGATTCTTGGCCCAAATACTAGGCTGTTTTGTTAATGCCCAACAACCTAAGATCATGGGGCGGTTGAATCTATTTGTGCAGCCAGCTAAGTGATAGAGTAAAAAAAGACCAGGATTTGGATTCAGATGTTCTAAGCGTAAATCTTGGCTCCATCATTAATTTTGTGAATTTGGTGAAAACTCTCCCCCACCCACCATCTTCCCAGATCTCACTTGATCTATTTTTATATGAGGAGATTGGTAATTATATTAGTCAGGACTCTTTCAGAAGCAAATGACAGAAATCTAAGTCAAAGGCATTAAGAAAATAAAAGGGGCACCTGGGTGGCTCAGTTGGTTAAGCATCCGACTTCAGCTCAGGTCATGATCTCTCAGTTTGTGAGTTCGAGCCCCATGCCGGGCTCTGTGCTGACAGCTCAGGGTTTGGAGCCTATTTCAGATTCCATGTCTCCTTCTCCCTCTGCCCCTCCCTTACTCTCCTTCTTTCAAAAATAAATAAACATTAAAGTTTTTTAAAGAAAGGAAATAAGTAGTGTACTGGCACCCAAAAGTCCAGAGTTACAGCTCTTTTCGGTGTGGCTGCATCTACGGGTTGGCATTACGTTATTAGGCACTGTTCCTTTCCATCCTGCAGTGCTGCTTTTCTTATAGAGATGACCTTATTTATTATTTATTTTTTGGCTTTATGTTTTCCTTCTTTCATCTAACAAATTCTAGAAAAGGAGAGTTTTCCTCTCTAATAATTATAATAAAGAATGAACAAAAAGAATGAAATCTCTTTGGCCCAACCTGGTTCATATGTTCTGCCTTAAAATAGTCATTCACTTGATTAATGAATTTATTTACTAGCCACTACTTGAGTTATACTACAGGGTAAGCTCTATGGTCCTAGACTCTATGATCTAGTGGTGAACAAACATAAAACTTACATAAATATATAAATCTCCTGCCTTCTTTGGGTATTTAATCAGAGGAACAGTCAGGCAATACACTAACACATGAATAAATATACAGTATAACATTCTGCCCTTGCTGTCGTGTTAGGAAAAATGAAGCAGGACAAAGGAATAGAGTGATGGGGCACCATTTCAAATAGGGTGATTAGACAAGACTTTTCTGGTATGGTGAAATCTTGCAATTCTGAGAAAAGTGAAGCTCACAGAAAACCAATAAATTAAAGATGCTTGCTTGTTGCGTTACAAGGATGGCAATGAGACAAGAGGCTGGGGCAGAATGATTTAGGAGGATAGCGGTAAGTTACAAGGATGGGAAGACACCTCGGGTCAGATTTTATTTTAAATTGTTTGGAAATTCTGGAGGATTGTGAAGAGCAAAGATAGGAGATTTATCTAACTTACGTTTTCAAAAGATCAATCTTTTTACTATTTGGAGAATAGACTGTAGGGCACAGGACTGGAAGCAGGGAATCATTTGGGAGGTTCTTCTACTGGTCTTGGTAGGAGATGACTATGGTTTGGACTGCAGTAACAGATGGAGAGAAACAACCTGATTCAGGATGAAATTTGAAGGTAGAGTTGACAGGGTTCATTGATGGATTAAATCTCTTTCTTCAAGAGAAAGATTAAGAACCATAATGTAGGAAGAATCCATCAGACACGCCAATCTTCCTAGTGATGAAATGCAGATGGAAAATTGGATATGCACGTCTAAGGGAGTCTTGGTTATTTTTCCTCTATATTCTATAATAATATTCATAACAATTATTACAGGTTTGCTAGAAATATGGAAGATACTGATGTTCAAAAACATTGTAGATATTTATACACATATGTTTCTATCCTGTTGGGTGGTAGGATAGACCATCTGAACAATACTTACAGAGAGTAATATAGGATATTTATCTAAACAAACCATAGTGCCATTACTAGAAGGAGGAGTGAATACTGGACATTAAAAAAAAAAAATCACAAGAGATGTCCAGTATCAAAAGATGTCTAGTGCCAAATTTTCTTAAACTCTAGAGCTTGTATCAGATCTTCCCTTTAATTCTCAGAGAAAAAGTTATTGAATCTTTGTAGATAGGGAAGCACCTACTCAAATTTCTTAATCTGAAACTTGAATCTTTGCATATGCCTTACCTTTATTACACTTTCTTTTCACTTTTGCTTTAAGTATGCTGAGTCGCTTGGAATAACTTATGTGTTTTGTTCACCACATTGCTTGCCCTTTCACCTGTGCACATCTTGCCCTCCACTGGGAATGCCTTTCTTTGTTTTGTCCTGACCATGCCTCGGTGCTTCTCTCTCTACCAGCTTTCTCAACTCTCTAAAGTTATTAACTGCTCCCTGCTTCTGGGCTTCCCTTAGCACTCAACACCAACAGTTTCACCTCTCATATACATGCAATCATGGTATGCCCAGATATTTGCTAGTCAAGGATTTCTATCTCAAGTTAAAATTGCCAGATCACAGTGAAAGGAGCAATTCTCCTAGGTGTTTTCAAATTGGCTTTCTATAGTTAGTGGTTTACCAGTTCACACTTGTAAATGAGATTGAGAACCCATTTCTTCATATCCTAGCCAACACTTGGCGTTTTTAGGTTTTAAGACTTTTACCACTCTGAAGAATAGGAAATAAATGGTTTTTCTCTGGTCATTAGTGGTCATTCAAGGTTTCTCTCACAACCTGAATTTGTATCCTAGTTGATTAATTTTTTATTTCTCTCATAATTTCTGTTTTTGAAGCCTCTGTGTATGGCCTTCTGGGCTATCCACTGCGCAACCTCTATGGTACATCATTCATGTAGACCACAGTGGCGATGGTATCATTCTGGGTTTTTGCAAAACGGTGGCTCTGAGGCAAAGGCTATGTTTTCCTCATCTCTATACTTTCTGTTTGGATCAGAATTTGGCACAGAGTAAGCACTAACGTACAGAGAGGACAGTTTCACTGATAACATTTCAACAAAATTGCTTTGCTTCCAACATCTCATGAGGATGTAAAAGAGTAAAGTTGCTGCATCTAGACATTTTTATTGTTATGTGCATTTTATGTTTTATCATTTTTTTTAAGTCACATCATCAGGAAATGTGCTTGTCTATATGATGTACAGTGCTAACCTGACTTTTTGATTCATAATATGGATCTCTCAATTCTGAGTAGATATACTATTGTGAAAGACAGACGTGGAGGTTGGTTAATATATGAAATCAGAGAAAAGACCCTACCCAATCAACTGTGCACTTGAAATTGTAAAGATAATGGCTCAGTCAGTTAAGAGTCTGACCTGGGCCCAGGTCATGATATCTCAGTCCGTGAGTCCAAGCCCCAAGTCGGGCTCTGTGTTGACAGGTCAGATCCTGGAGCCTGCTTCGGATTGTGTCTCCCTCTCTTTCTGCGCTCCCTCACTCGCGCTCTCTGTCTCTCACTCTTTCTCTCTCTCCCTCTCTTAAAAATAAATAAACATTAAACATTTTTTAAAAATAAATAAAAAACATAACGGTTTTCCTTTTTCCAAGAGAATTATGCCTGAAAAGCATAATCCCTTATATTTGTTCAGTGTTTTTGGTTTACAAAGGACATTCACATTATGTAATGTCATTTGATTTCTACTAAAACTCTGTGGGTTAAGTCACACACATGTTATTGCTGAGGTTGAGAGACATTCGTAAATTGGTTGAGGTGATCTAGCTAATGAGACAAGCAAAATCTGATACTCAGGGGCAACAATGTGCTCATCTGTGTAACTAAACTTCCCAACTTGCTGTGGAATGTGACCACAGGAACACCATTTTAGCTAATGGGACATAAAAGTGGAAGCCTGTTGACATTTCTTTGTTTTATAACACATTTCTTTATTGTCTTTTCCAATACACTATTTGATACAAACAAAAGAATATATATATGTAAGTTTTAAAGAATAATAATTATATATAATGAATACCTGTGAACCCTCTACAAAACCCAGGACTAGAACATAGCCAACAACATCCGTGTCTGTAAGCTCTTCACTGATCTCACCACAGGCCTTCTTCCAGATGTAACACTGTATTGAATTTTGTGTCTATCATTCCCAGGATTTTCTTTCTCAATAGGTTGTCTCTTATGTATATATGCCTTAACAATATATTACTTAGTTTTGAGTTTTATAAAAATGGTATTATACTCAGTGTGTCCCTGTGGGACTTTTTTTTTAATCACTCAAAATCACATTTCTAAATAACATAATCCTTGAATACATAAAATACTTTATTTTATGTATGGCTGTACTTTTTTCATTTTCACTGCTACAAGATATTCTATTGTATGAATACACCACAATTTATCACACTCTCACCAGTGAACATTTGAAAGAATTCCAGTTTTCTTTCTATTAAAATTACTACATTGGTCAATTGTATTCATGTATACTGTTATATATATTGATTTTTTCTAGGAGTTCATTGTTATAGGAGTTTGGATGTTTAAATTTATAATATAACAGTATTTCAAACTTGGTTGGACCAATTGAGAGACTCACCACCATTGATCAACACTTGTATTATTAGACTTGTAAATTTTGCCAATCTATGGAGTATGCCTATGGCCTAAATTTGCATTTCACTAATTTTATATATAAGGTTTTTTGTTAAGGTTATTAATAAAGTTGGGTGTATTTTCATATCTTTAATGACCTTATATCATTCATCTTTTGTGAAATACCTTTGCATGAGTTTTGGCTATTTTTCTATTGAGTTATATATTTTAAATTCATTTATTGGTGTTCTTTTTATATTCTGTATATAAAATTTTTGTTTATTATATGTTATGTCGTGGTTTCTCCTCCCAATTATGAACTATCTTTTTATGTTCCTATCATGTTTTTGATGAACAGAAGTTCTTCATTTTAATGTAGTTGTATATCTCCTTTAAAAATGGTTTCCATTTGTGTTTTATTTAATAAAAAAATTCTGTAATTAATGGTAAAGAATCTGTTCAATTTTTTTTCTTCTGAAATTTTTTAAGTTTTTGTTTTCATATTCAAGTCCTTAACCCATATAGAATTCATTTTTGTGCTAGATTAAAAGAAAAACATCCATTTTGGGAGAATAAAGGACTTTAATTCAGGTCAACTTAGTTAAGAAATACTTGTCCAGTTTTCAAAATTTACCTTTTCCAAATTATGTGTGTGTGTGTGTGTGTGTGTGTGTGTGTGTATGTTTACTTTTTCTTTTTGTGGGGAAAGAGAATCAAGACAAAAAGTCATAGAGATGATGAAAAAACTGAAATAAAATAATTAATCAATTAAAAACAAATGAAGTAAAATTATGATTTAGCTAAGGACTTTCTGAAAATTTCCTGTAGCAAAGGAAAATAACTCAGGCTCTGTTTTATAATCATTTATCCTCTTGAGAGAATGTTATTTTTAAGTAGAAGGCTGTTCTTTAATAAATAATTTCTTTTGCATTAATGGCTATTTTGGAGGGTTACTTAAAAATAATAGAAAATGACAAGAAAAGAAGTTATTTTTCTAAAGAAATATGAGAAAAACCTCTTAAAACTGCCTCCCTTTAACTTCTCTCCCCTCAGCAAACAAACACACACCACCAACAACAAAAACCCTAAAACTGGAAAATAAAACCACAATATTAGAGAAAGGGTAATTAGACAACAATGTAATCTATGAAGTAGTTGGGTGTGTGTTTAGCCAGAAAAAGATTTTGAGCATTATTGCTGAAGGATGACATTGTCCAGTAGTTTACAACCCAGTTCATGCATTGGAGTCTCCTGGAAAGCTACTACCTGGGACTTCCTCTCAGAGGTTCTGATTCCCCTGATCTGGGGTAAGACCCTAAAAATGGGACATTTCAAAACCATAGGTGAATCTGATTTTGTTATGGATAAGAACCATTGATTGCATGGGGCCAAGCTCCTCATTTTACAGATTAAAAAAAAAAAAATCGATGGAGCTCTCCATAGCTCACTGTGGCTGATCAATGGTGGAACCAGTGCTAGATTCCAAGTTTAGTTCTCTTCCCACATAATAATTGTTCACCCTGCTCATTATCTGGATAGGGTCTTTTTTTCTTTATTTTATTTTATTTTATTTTATCTTATTTTATTAATGTTACTTAGTTAACATGCAGTGCAATATTGATTATAGGAACAGAATTCAGCAATTAATCAACCACACTCAACACCCAGTGCTCGTCACAACAAGCACCCTCCCTGATATACATCATCCATCTAGCCCATCTCCGACATCCCCTCATCATCCCTCAAGTTTTTCTCTATCATTAAGAGTCTCCTGTGATTTGTTTCCCTTTCTTCTTTTCCCCTGCCCTTTTCTATATGTTCATCTACTTTGTTTCTTAAATTCCATATATGAATGAAATCATAAGATATTTGTCTTTCTCTGGTTGACTTATTTTTCACAAAAAACGGGCACATAGATCAATGGAACACAATAGAAAACCCAGAAATGGACCCACAACTATATGGTCACCTCATCTTTGGCAAAGCAGGAAAGAATATCCAATGGAAAAAAAGACAGTCTCTTCAACAAATGGTAATGGGAGAACTGGACAGCAACATGCAGAAGAATGAAACTGTACCACTTCCTTACACCATATACAAAAATAAATTCAAAATGGATGAAAGACCTAAATATGAGATAGGAAACCATCAATATCCTAGAGGAGAACACAGGCAGCAACCTCTTTGACCTCTACCAGAGCTACTTACTAGACACATCGCTGAAGGCAAAGGAAACAAAAGCAAACATGAACTATTGGGACTTCATCAAGATAAAAAGCTTCTGTACAGCAAAGGAAACAATCAACAGAACTAAAAGGCAGTCTTCAGAATGGGAGAAGATATTTACAAATGACTTATCTGATAAAGGGTTCGTATCCAAAGTCATAAAGAATTTATCAAACTCAACAGCCAAAAAACAAACAACCAAATCAAGAAATGAGCAGAAGACAGGAATAGACATTTTTCCAAATAAGACATTCAGATGGCTGACACATGAAGAAATACTCAACATCACTCATCATTAGGAAAATACAAATCAAAATCATGATGAGATACCACCAGGACAGGGTCTGTTGGTACCCTACATCACTTAGCCTTGTCTGCATTCACTGACACTGGACTTATCATTGGTGTTCAGTAAGTATTAGTTGAGTAAATTTATATCTCAAGTTCAATTGCCAATACTGGCCATATTGGAAAAACCTGTCAATGGAAGTCTAGTATACAAAATGCCATGAGGTTTGCAGAAGTTCAGAACATTGAGAATGTTTTTGATTATTTTTGGACTCAACAAGCTATTTCCCATAACCCTAGAATCTACGCTAACTTCTGTCAGTTTCCATGGTACCAGCTAACTGTAGAGATTTTAGGGCAGGCTGGGGACACATGGAATATGTCTAGGCTGGGAGAGGAGGGTACTGCAGAAATCTTACACTTCTGCCACATGCAGAGAGAAGGGAAAGTATCCACTACTGGATTTTATTAGGATATTAGCAACAGGTTTACAAATGGGGAATATAAAAATGGCATGGAGTTTTCCCTGAACCGGACACACATCTACATAGGAAGTGCTAAAACATAGGGGAAATGGCATGGTTTGCAGAAAAATGGCATCCAACAAGGATGAGCTCACACAGAAGTGGGTGTCTACTCGGTATGATTTACTTCAGAGTTCTTGTCAGGAGCACGTACGCATTTTATCTCCTCTCAAACTGCATGGGCCTGGACCCTACCCACAGAAATTTAAATTCTACAGAAAGAGTTGGGATTCTGTTGCATCTGCTCAATTAGTTGAGATCAAACTGACTGACAGCCTTAGTCTCTCACCCATCCTGTTGATGTCTGAAATTCCACACAGAGCTGCAATCATTTGTTTACAAGCCTATATCTTTAATATGAAAATTGCCCAGGGAGGGGTTGCAATTAAGGCTTTATCAATTATTGATATTTTCAGGTAATTAGTGAATGTGTTTCATCACTTGCTTTCCTCAGAGGTAGTTTTGATAATAATCATCACAAAAACGATAATGAATTTCTAGCCTACCGTCTGTCACTCTTCCACCTTCTGAGGAACACAACCACCTTATGCTTGCACAATACTGTACAATGGCTATTTTACCATTTAGTCATCTTTTGTAGCATGTCCCCTATTTGTGGATGAGGAAAATAAAGCACCTTCTCTTGGAATTCTCTTCTATCACCAGCCTTGATGAGGCAGAAACTCAGTTTGAGAGAAATAGGCCATTACAGTGGGTAGAGTTACTCAACTACTTGATAGATGGCCCAGAGGCACAATAGCACTTTCCCAGGAACGTACAGTGAGTCAGATCCTATCCTCAACCATAATTTCTTCCAACCATGACGATCTTGAAATTAGAAAAACAAGCTATTTTTTATTAAAAAAACACAGTTTATTGAAAAAGAGTAATGCTTTATACAAATTCCCATTACAAAACTCCAAAATATCTATTTGTCTGTTTCCAGGCACAGAAGAGGAGTACAAAAATAGCAGAATTGGATAAATTCTGGTGTACCAATTCTGTTGGCCATTTTAGACTATCAATTTCTCTGTAGAGTTTAGCAACCAGTAGCCACATACATTTACACTCAGACATCATTAGGACGTATGTAAGTAGAAAGTCTCTTTGATTTATACCTTCTAAGAACATAGAGTTTTAGATTTGGAAGACACACTAAAATTTTCTGGTTCATATCCTCATATGATGCAGCCCTTTGGATAACTTCCCCATGTGGTTTCACCATGAATTACCATTTCCAAACTACCTATTCAAGTAGTGCTAGCTGCCAGCTAATAGCAACACCTTGTATATGCTGGCCAGTTACTATAATTCAAAACATCTTCCATATTTTGCCTTTGCTAATGCTTACACTCCTGTTTTACCCATTACATCTGCAAACTTGTGCTAAGTCAGGTCTGCATTACTGAAAGAAGAGCTTAGCCACAAAAAGCATCAGGCCATACTAACTGAAGAAACTAAGACTTCCTCAGAATCTTTTCCATTTAGTAAGCTGAATTCCACTTTAGTGTCCCATCATGTGAGAGATTAAGGCAAGAAAGCCATTTCTTAAAATTTCTCTCTTTTCAGTGATTTGAAAAGCAACCCAAAACCTATGCACTCAAATCCTTAATTCTTTTTTCATAGAGTATTTTTCTTTTTACCTTATCAAACCATATTTACATGTATCCCATATTACTGGATCCCCACAACAGCCCTGTGAGGTAGGCAGGTCAGGAGTCACAATCCCCTTTTTACAGATGAGGCAATAAATCTAGGGCAGCAAAGTGCCTTGCCCAAACTCACGTAGTAATTGATAGCACCAAGATTCAGATCAGGTCTCCAGACACCAAAGCCAACACCCTTCCATTACATCATCTTGCTCAAGTGAAGTAGTAATTTCTCAGACAGGAACACGAAGAGCAATTGTTAAAATGGAACAGGGAACCAATAGCATGGCATACACAGCTGATAGAAAGGAAATGGACCAATAGAGAAAGGAAGGTGCTGGGCGATGTAAAGGCATTGTAGAGGTTGGGTTCAGTGACTTCTTAACAGCCAATTGAGCAAATAAAAACACTACTTAGGCATAGTTCATGTTCAAAGCATGAGAATAATATCAACTAATTGATACTCACACTGCCTCTACCAGCTGGTTAAGTATCATTATCTCAATTTGACAGATGGGAAAAAAGGAGAAAGATTAAGTGACTCGCTTACAGCTAGAGAGGGAATATTCGTCATCAGCTTATCACTACAGGAAGTTTAGCACTTCATTCAGACATGTGAGACATTTTTTTCTAGAAAGAAGTAAACTATATGATAATTACATATGAGAAAACAATATGGTTGAGGGGGTGCGGGGAGAAAAAGATAGTTTGGGGGGGATATACAACTGTGAATAAGTAGCTTAAAAACTCAATCAATAAAATTGTGTTACAACACCTGGGAAAGTAGCACACAGCAACTCAATCAGACAAATATTTTCAAAGCAAACAAGAGTGTTGTAAGGCAGAGTACAGAAATCGTGTGGGAAGGTCAACAGGAATATATCATCTGGTCATACAGAAAGATATTCTCCTAACGTTCTGATTTGTAAGAGATTCTTACTGACTCTAGGCATTAAATTGTAGGCATATAAAATGTGTTATCAGATTCAATATTAAGCTCAGCCTAATGAAAAAAACCAATAAAGATATGAAAAATGACTGATGACAAAGCACATAGTGTAAGACTATAATAAAAATAATATAAAAGAAGCACATGAAAAGGGCACATGTGAAGAAGTGAAAAAAGTCATACTTGATAAAATAGATTAGGGCTTCTGTCAAAGACACTAATAACTCATGAAAGAGAGAAAATGATATTTGACCTATTATATATGTGTCCATACAGAAGAATAGAAATATACCAAATAAACTGCTTTTTTCAATCAATATAGAATTAAATATATTTTTCTTTTTTTAGATATACTTTAAGTATAATGGTACCAATATAATGATAAGAGCTTTTGTTATCGAACTTTTTATAGAAAAACATGTATATATACATATCTATATATATTTATGGAGCGCCCCCTCCCCACATTTGAGGTGATTACTCAGTGGGAAGCAGTAATAAAAATGGAAAAGGCTTCCCTCCTGTATTGAAGGAAAGGAGATAAAATAAGACTGAGCCATTTTTAGCAACGGGTATTTTTTTTTTTAAATATCGGGTTTTTTGTTTTCATTTTTTTTTTTTTTTTTTTGGTTTTGTTTGGTTTGGTTTGGTAATACCACAGTTCAGACTACAATAGTCAAAAGTCTAAGGTCAATGACAGTATTACAATGTCCATTTTCTACTTCTTTCGATAGTGCTGTCTCCTTTTGCTTCTGTGTCACACGTAGTCTTTCCCACTGGAAGGTGCAGGTTTTGGATAAGGCCGTGGCGTTGGGTAAGATGTTGTTTTCCGGGGACAGGAACAGCAAAGTAGGGCACCTCCCAGAAGGCAGAGAGAAGCAGCAGCCCAGCCAGTGAAGAGAGCCTGACCAAATTCATACCTAAAAAGAAAAGACAATGCATTTGTTTAATCAATGAACCATTGAAAATTTTTATAATTAAGGATGGAAATCAGTATCATATCCATTTAATATTTTTCCAATTAAAAACAAATCCCCCATGATCCCTTGGGGGAGGTACTCTAAGGTTTATGAATACATACATATAAGAATGTTTACATTACAGTTGTAGACACTTTGCAATAGTAGCTCAGGCAATATGGCATGCAACACCAGGTTAATCACACAAATATTTCCAAAGACTTTACCACATGTAGGAGACCTGTAAAGCATGTTTATGACTTGGACCATGATTCTCAGGCTAAAACTGAACAATTATGCTCTTGCCAAGTAGCAACCGTATCCTGTAAAGAAACTGCTAGAGAGCGATGGAGACTATTAAAATTTCAATAGTTGATCCTAGATACCTACATACGCTGAAGTCAGAAATGTATGGTTTTCTTAAAAAAAAAAAAAAAAAAAAAAAAAAGACTTCTGAGCAATCCACAGACCATTCAGGTTAGCTGATTCAGGTGGATGTATGAAGCCAGACTCCTGAGGAGAGGATCTGTGAATGATGGTGGACCACAGAGTAGAGGAGGGATGGATCTAGAGTGATGAGGCCTGGATTCTCCACTGTTGCAGTTTTGGCTAGTAAGTACCTTCACATCCCAGCCTTAAGTTTCTGCTTCTCTTAAAGCAGGATAATCTCGTCTGCCTCAGTGGATGGTTTTCAGGATCATGGAACACCATGTAAATAACAAGTATACAGTGCCAAGCAATTTATGAAGTGCTTTCACATGCATTACTGATACAATTTTAGCCTATTGAGACTGCAATTTCCGTCCCTATATTGTAAGTCTTAGGGGATGGGCTCCAACAGGATCATGATCACCGCAGTATGTGTTCTCCTAGATGTGGGTGATTACAAGAAGAGAAGCACACTTTATCTCTCCAATCACTGTGATTCTTCATCCATTCATCCTAGCTCTAAACAAACAATAATTATACCTTAACATCCTGACTTTGAATGCAGTTATTAGGCCTTAATGATGTGAACACAGCGAGACAAAGAGCCTTGTCGCTGATCAAAGAGTGTTGTTACATGAGAGCTAAGACTCAGCTCTGTTATTTCTACAACTTGCAATTTTAAGAAAAATGACCTTAGCAAAGCCAATTTTATAGCTGTTATGGAACAGAAAATTTCAAAGTAGTATCTCAACTTATTTTTTCCATAAATAAGTTATATTTTTTTTTTCTTAAATAAAATTAAACTGTTGGGATTGAAGTACTATTCATTAACCTCTACAGTATTACTATTTTTTCAACCAATCATAAACAGTGTGTTAACTTACAAATAATCAATCAATCAAGTGCGGTAAGTATTGGGATATACTTCAAAAAGCAAATGTTAAATATGTTAACATCTTTATTGATATTAAAAGAATAAACAAGAAATAAAGGTCCAGTATATACTTGAAAAGTATAAAGCTTGGAAATGTTCTACTTTTAAGCGAATTTTGTCATCAATATAGGCTGTTAAAACTCATTTTAACATCAGTTAGAGGCCTTTTAGATTATTTTCAAGTTTGACTAAAATTTCATAAACCTCCCAGCAAATCTGGGAAGTTACAGCACTAGTTGGACTTTGCAGAACATAAAAAGGGTATTTTCTCAGAGAACAAACTATTTTATGCATGAATAGCATTACCTGGCATTGACCGGGGTCATGGGATCATAAAATTCTTGAACAATTCTATTGCCATACCATGCTGTGGCAACTAAAACAGCCAGACCTACAGAAATTCAAAACAAAAGACTGTTAATCATTGTGGAACAATGAACATAAAATATACACCCATTACATTTATAAGCATTTTACAAGAATTGAACCTCATCAATAGTGCTGACATTTTTAATTTAGTCAATTTTAATTTAGACAAGTTTAACTGAGGGAGCCTGGAGATTCAGACATGATTTATTCCAAGTATTCTGTTAAGAGAGGCAAAAATATTAAGTTGAAGTTGGGCATGGTTTACCCTCTTCATATCATCTTATTCACTTACAGTCCAAGGTCACAGGTACAAATAACACTTCCTTGGGAAATAACTCAACAGCTTGGTGTCAGCTAAGATCTCCTTCAAAGATATTGTTACACATTAGTGTACTAAACTTTTTGATAAAACCAATGTCCGTTTTAGTATAGATAGTCACTTGCAAAAGAGATGAAAACCCTTCTCCATTTTTCTTGACCCAAATTCGAAATTTACATTTCTACAGGACCAAAAGGAAAGTAAACAACTAGATAGAAGGGAAGAGCAGGACCTGTCTCAGTATGGACCAAATCCTACTGCCCCACTGGCCAGACATGCCAGATATTGCCTTGAGAACTGGTGAGGTGCCATATGCTAGATCGATTTACGTAGCATGCCCTCAATTTCTCACACACTTCCTATTTCAGTAATACCAGGGAAACTACTTACTCAACATAATTACTCCTATCATTTATAAGAAGTATAAAATATCTCAGTATTTCTTATCCAAAGAGATTAAGTAGCTTCTTTTTACAGTAATTCTATAAAACTATCACTATAAACAGATTAAATATGTCCATGTTACTCCCTCCTTCCCTTTCCCCTCCCTACTCCCCGCCAAAATTGGCCCAATCTAATTGTCTCTAATACTTGACAGAAAACACTATTGCTTTTGGCTACCAAGACAAAGGCTACCGATGACAAGGCTCCGGAACCTGCTACCCTCACTACCGTAAAACAGAAGCAGGGGTGTTGCACTTACAGAAGTTATAAGAAGGTAAGCGAAGAAGGGGCACTATGCAGTTTATTCATAGCCTTTGGGACCAAACTGTTGGGAATAAAATGCCATCCGTCCTTTTTCTGACAGGAGCTAATTTGAATAAATTCAAAGACTGATACCTTTAGCCAAATCTTTAGTAGAGCCACAGACACTCTTCCTTCACTATTGGTAAAATCCACATATGATGCTGGGCTAAAGGCCCTACAAAGTCTTTTGTCAAAGAGAAAATGAGAAAAGAAAGTCTAATTCTAGCTCTTCCTAATGATAGATTATATCACTAGCGTCATTTTAAAAAACTATAATAGACTACTACATATACTATATAAGGTATATACACTGTTTATAATTTATATAGTAGTCTATTATTTTATATACACACATATATACATATGTGTATATATGTGTATACATACATATAAACAATCTTATTTAATATAATTCTTATTATAGGCTTAAAAGTTTTTTTTAATGTTTATTTTTGAGAGAGAGAGAGAGAGAGAGAGACAGAGTATGAGCTGGGGAGGAGCAGAGAGAGGGAGACACAGAGTCCAAAGCAGGCTCCAGGCTCTGAGCTGTCAGCACAGAGCCTGACGTGAGGCTTGAACTCACAAACTGTGAGATCATGACCTGAGCTGAAGTTGGACAATTAATGGACTGAGCCACCCAGGCACCCCTCATTATAGAATTTTATAATGGAACTGTCCACGTCTTCTTCTGGTACTCATTTTCTCAAAGGTCACACATGTAACACATCAATCAACACTTGAATGAAGCAACAAATACATGTATGTTGTCTATGGAAAACAAAACTTCATTACTTTATCAAGGCTCTCTCTTTCTTATCTCATCTAACCTAATTTCCTGCCATTCCAACGTTCCACCTCTACTCCATTTGGCCTTTCTCTTCACTTCTCTATAGTACATCCTATTTATTCTGGAATCACATCTGTCTGCCTGGAATGTTGTCCTCATTTTTCTCCAAAAAACCTCAATCCCATCCATTGCTCACAGACCTTTACAATTCACGCAATCTTCACGTACTCTCTCTGTCATTACTCCCCATCTCTGCTACATAGTGTCTGTGGAGACACTACAGAAAATTTCTGAATCATATAGAATTGTTCCTTAGTGTTTGCCAAATAGAAAATACCTCTCTTCACCTGGAAGACAGGTTGTAGCAAAACAGCCGGCACCTGGGACCTCAATGAACAGACCTGCCCGCCCCCCCCCACCTCCGCCGCCATAGAGCACAGATCTCAAATTTTCATTTGGATCCTATTTGAGAGAGTGAAAGTCGACTCAAGGTTTCTGTGTCTTCAAGATTTTAAAGGAACCGAAATACATCCTTCAAGATCTGAAAGGAGCTTAAATAAATCAGTTTAAGTGCAACCAATCCAATAAACTCTCAGGAAACCAAAACCGAGGTCTTCAACTGTGCCAGAGACATGGGGGGCGGGGGGACGGGGCCACTCTTACCTGCAATGAGAAATGTCACACCCCCAATGACAGCCATCCGCATCTTCTGCACCTCATCGTCCTCCATGCACTTCATACACTTCATGCCAACAGTGGCCACAAAGATGGCTATAAGTCCCAGAAGGATGCCAATCACCATCAAAGCGCGGGTTGCTTGCAAAGTGCCTGGAAGGAAACATTTTACAACATGGAAAAAGGACGCCTAGGCCAACAAGAGGAGAATGAATGAAGGCCAAGTATATTCCAATGTTGTAGGGAAGAGATAACAATGAACTAGGAGTCAGGACAGCCCAGTTCCAGCAATGTTTCTGCAGGTAACCAACAAAGTTTCCTCTCCAGAAAAAGAAACACCTGGCTGGATGATGAGTAAGAAGTCCTCCAGCTCTCACATTTTATGTTTTCAATATGAACTTCAAATTCTCTAGAAAAATAATTAATGACCTGGTTGAATAGGTTTAGCAGAACTAATACATCTCTAATCCTCACTAGCAGAGTATTTTAATTCTGAAATAACAATCCTATGTATTATCCTTAATGTTAAACCATTTATAATTAACATGGCTTACAATATACTTTGGTAATAGTCAATGGCTTTATACTCCAGTCATCAAGCTTCAGAAAAAAACAGGTGAATTTAGAAGACGAGTAACGAATTTCTCAAAGATTATCATGGCTGGATAAGTAACATTTGTATCTCCAGTGATTGGGCTGGGGGTGGGGGATATCAATGGCATTTTCTTAGAACAAAACCAAATAAACTTTGAGATGTTAGTTTGGAACATAGTAGTTTTATATTTTCAGAGGTATCACCAGTGTCCAAAATGATTAAACTGTCAGGTTGTAAAATAGCCGACAATAATTTAATGTAGCATTTCTCAAGATTCCACTAATTTTCTCATATCCTGTTATTGTCCTTGGCGTACTAAATCATGATCATATAGATACAGTCGGCTTTGGGAGGTTATACCAGTATGTTACCTAAAGAGTAAAAACCATGATACCATCACTGTGGAATGAAGGCACAGGTTGAAAATAAAAGTTTCTCCCCTTCAACTTTTTCACTCACTTATGGGGAAATGACTTTGATTAATTGTAGATTTTTTTCCTCCTTCAGATAAAGATCTTTATCTTATTGACAGTGTTAACATGTGACAATTATTTTTGCAGATATAAATATTATTTACATTGTAACATACTGTGCCATCTTGGGTAAGCTGCTTATTATTCTTTGGGACCATGCTTCTATTATGGAAAGTGTGAATGACCATATCTCTAGCCAAGAAGTTGGAACACCTTACTTCTTGATGGTCTGCAAAAGTGGCTGACATGATGGAAAGGTTTTGTATCTCATTATCAGACCGATACTTAAGCTCAGTCTTATTATGTTCAAAACTTACATTCCCAGTCGCAGTTAACTCTAAAGATTTCTAAAACATCATTCAATTTTAATGTTTTAATATTTACATCCAATCTCTGATAAAATCACAAGAATCAAAGGTATTTTATTTTACTGTATCTGACAGATATTTTGGAAGCCAAGATAAATTTTTATTTGATTAAAAAATTTTAATGTTTATTTATTTATTTGAGAGAGACAGAGAGAGACAGAGAGAGAGTAGGAGCAGGGGAGGGGCAGAGAGAGGGAGACACAGAATCTGAAGCAGGTCCCAGGTTCCAAGCTGTCAGTACAGAGCCTGAGGCGGGGCTCGAACTTGTGAACCACGAGATTATAATCTGAGCTGAAGTCAGATGCTCAACCGACTGAGCCACACAGGCGCCCCATGATTTAATTACATGCAAAATGGAAACACCTTCCCCGCTTACCTATCCACGTCCTTATAAGCATGTGTGGGCACATGTGTACCCTACCCACACACTTCGCTTAAGATTCCAGGGTAGTATAAGAACTGCTGAATGAAAACACATGTTCCCTATGCATTTCCCAGGAACTGAAGCTGCTTACAAGATTAATGTAAACCTTCTTCCTTGGAATCACAAACAATCCTGAGGTAAGAGGAGGAAAGTACCAAGGAATCCACTGTTACAGTGTGTCCTTCCTTCTCATTTCCCAACAGTTTTTGCAAGGACAATCATTATGCAATAGGGAAATGAAAAGCAAAATAACTAAGTTCTTATACGTAACACAAATTTCAGATTTGGTTCCAAATGCCACTGAGAGCAAAAGAATACCGGAAGAGGAAATACTGAAACTCACAAAGATAATCCATATGCCAGGAGGATAGATGACTCCTGTTTGCCTGGCACTGTCTTTTTTTTTTTTTCCAAGTTTATTTATTTATTTTGAGAGAGAGAGAGAGAGAGAGAGAGAGAGAGAGATAGAGAGAGAGAGAGAGAGAGAATCCCAAGCAGGCTCCATGCTGCCAGCGCAGAGCCTGATGTGGGGCCTCGAACCCACGAACTGTGAGATCACGACCTGAGCCAAAATCAAGAGTTGGACACTTAGCCTACTGAGCCTACTCAGGCACCCTACTGTCTTGGTGTTAAAACTACAAGTCCTAGCTCCTGAGAAGGACCTGAATCCTGGGCAAATGGGGACAGGGGGTCATTCTACTGGAGGATGACAGAATGTGACAAATAAAATGAGGTGGGTTTAGCATGGTGGTCAGAAGGCATAGATCATGCAGGGCTTTGCAATCTGGAGTACGGGGTTCGGTGTTTATTCTAAGTGTAATCAGAAGTCATTGTAGGGGCTAAAAGAAGGGGTGGCAGGATTTTTACCTTCAATATAGAGAGCACAGTTAGCAAATATTCTTACCATGGCGACCCTTAAATTACATGCAGCCTTCCACATCTCTCAGCCTCTTCTGCCTTTTTCTCTCATAAACAGTTTTCCAACCTTTATTAACCACTTTTATTGTTAAACTATGATGTCTCTCCAAGTTTTCCACTTTGTTTGTCTTGTAGGGCCCCCAACCTGACTCAGAGACTGTAATAATCATCCTGATCTGCACTTCATGTAAAAACACCAGGCCACCAGCCCAGCAGGTCTGAGCACTTGAATCACAAGGTATTCTTCACGGGAAGTCTACTGTGCCTCAGTCTCATGAGTCACACTTGTATAAAACCACCCAGACAGGGAGCACACATAGATAAACTACCCCACGTCTCCATCTGTACTCACCTGGAATGATCGAATATTCACAGTTTTCATCTCTAAGTTTTCCCCCTTCAAGTCCTCCGGGAAAGCACAGTTGGTTCATGCCATACCCATTTTATTCTTTCCCCTTATTTCACAAAGCTTCTAAGGGGGAGGAAACATTTTCTTCTGTTCATTACAAACCTCCTCTGTTTTATTTCTTCACAGAATAATGAATTATTTGTACAATGCACAAAAAATAATGGCAAAAATAGAAAAAAATTGCTTGGGAATCATATAAGCTGAATGGAACAGAGATCATGTTTCATTTTTAAAGATCTGATAAAGCAATAGTGTTATTTTGCAAAGCAGTATTTTTCTCCTTCTCTCTTTTCATTTATGTCTCGGCATCCACTGACTTGCACAATTTCTATGTTACAATACTGGATGCACATCAAACACAAAATCTCATCTTGCTTCGTTGGAGACATTTGGATGAATTCTTAACTATATTGATACGTGTGGGGTGGGGGGGGGGTTGTTAAAAAAAAGGCTGAGAATCATAACAACATGAAAACTCACTAGTTAGGCGTATATAACAATGGATTACAAAGTCAAAGTGAGCAAGTGTTGTGTTACAAGTTATGAGAATTTTACGTGGAGATAGAATCTAAATTGCACAATTTTAAGCTGGAACCAGATGAATCCTTCAAATTAAGGTCTTATGGAAGCCTTTTAAGTCAGAGGTCTAAAATATGTAATTGTGAGCTCCTTGAGGTCTTGGGGCAGATATTTGTTCCATCCAAAACACTACAAACAGTACCTGGCAAGCTACATGGGTTATTCAACCTGTGTTCAACGAATTCAAATTAGAGCATGTTTTTATTTTTTCAAATTTGCACTAATACAATAGAGAAAATGCTCTGGTGTTTAGCTTAGTCTTTGATATACTCATGAGCAACGCCTCCCTAGTGAGCCTGGGTAGAGTAAAAATTTCCTATATAAAGCTAGACTTAGTTTCAATCATTAAAAGCCAGAAACTTATACAAGGAGGGAACAAATCATATTTTGTGCTTAACTTCTTTATTTTTTTAGCTTTCAAAATTTTAGAATTCTGCATTGAATGAGCTTCTGAGCTCATTCTTTCTTTCTTTTTTTTTTTTTTCCTAGTAGAATAATGATGAGAAGGATAAAGAAGTTGAGAAATCTTTGAGAGCCACAAAACAGCATTTTAGACCAGATAGATACAGTATAGCCTTGAACTATTAACTCTGAGCTGGCCTAATTGGATCAACTCTGGAAGCAATCTGTTCCTTTCCTGGCCCTTTAAGTTTAGAGACACCTCTACAATATTCTTATCACTGACTAAAGTTGTCTGTGGGGAAAATGGTTAGCAAACATTCAGAAAGTTACACTATTGTTTCTCATCATTATTCAGCAGTAAATAGAGGAGGCAGTCTTTTAATTACACTTACCTAGACCGATAATCTTGAGATTAAAGACCCCCTAAGGGGTTCTCACCACTTTCGACCCGAAAGTATAATTTGAAAAAGTACTTACAAAGACCTCTACTTACAAGACAAGAAATGAGTGAGAAGTTACTGATCGACTACAGTTGGGTTAATCAACATGAGTGTAGAAAGACAAGTATAGACAAGTATGTCCATTTTGTTTTCTAAAGGTTTCTTTTTTTTTTTTTTTTTTTTTTTTTTTTAAGTCTTACTATACAAGCAGCAAAGTCTCCTGTAGATACCTGGCATTGTATAATTGTGTATGCTATTTACTGGCCATATTGCTATATCACTACCTTACGCAGTATGTATAAAACAAAATCGATTTTCATTAATTCCACACCCTCACGTGGTCCCCCTTTGCATGAGTAGTTGCTTAATAAGTGTTAGGCAAGTAAATGAACCGACCATTGGGTGACTGAAACAAAAACGCTCTCTTCCCTGCAATTAAATGAGCTCATCACAGACTCACAGAACTATATACTCCCATGGCTTTTTCACTTTTACTCAAGTTCAAAGTTTCTCAAGAGTTCTCATTGTTATGATTTCCATTTTATTGACGCCTAAGCTGGTGGCCACTGCGTATGACCTCAGAACACTGCCACAGTCACTGAAGTGGTCTGGGAGGAGTCAGGACTTAGCACTTCTCAGGATGTCCTGAGTAGTCTCGCTATCTTTTTTGTTTGTTTCTTAGAGAAATTGCCTCATGATTGAATGTAAGCTTCCATATTACCACTTACCCATCGCTCCCATCAGGGAAACCTAAACTATGCACTTGCTTCTTTGCCTTCAATCATGGCAGTCAGTAACAAAGAATGTTGGCACAGGCAGGAATCAACACTGGCACCTTCTAAATCATTTCAGCTGTATCCCTGGGAGCAAGAATAGGGCCTGGCTTACATTTGTTGAGTTGATGAATGAATCATGGATTCATCTTCCCATCCCCCTCGCTCTGCCCTATTTTATAAGTGGGAAAACTACAGCCCAGAGAGATGGAGTGGCTTACCATAATATACATAGCTACTTAGCACAAAACTAGGGTAAGCATTGAGAACTTCTGATTTCAAGCTTAGATTTTTAATTTTTTTTTTTTACTTTCATCATTCCAAGAGTCAAAACTAATTCATGAAACAGAGTCGAACACCAGTGGCCCCTTGAACACCCCTTGGTTGCAGCATGAATTATGTAGACTGGGGAAATGTGAGTACCTTCCTCTCTGCCTATGCTTTAAAGACTTAAAATCCAAGTCAGTGATTTCGTCTCTTTGATTGAGCCTGACATCATGGGGAGAGTGCTGGGAAACCTCACTGACAACCCATACTCATTAAGCACACCTACACACATGTGGGTTCATGCAAAGCAAGTGGAACAGGCTAGAGGAGCTTATAAACAAATTACAGAATCCCAAAGTTACATGAGACTTAGGAGAGTCTAGCCTAACCTTCCATTTGTCTGGTGCTTGGATTTTCCCTACAACATTCCTACAAAATGCTTACTTCTTTACTTGCACACCTCCCACACTGCAGCCTACTTGGACAGCCCAATCCTTTGGACCATTCTCGCCACTAAAATCAAGCAAGAAGAAACAATGAACTAACTACATAAAATAGACACAAGCTTGCCAAAAGCTTGAGAACTGGATCAACACAAGGCAAGATGTACAGTTTAATCAGGAGAAGTCTACTGCAGCTGTATCTGGCACTCCTCATTGTATATGCCAATTCTCAGCTGCAGGAGTCATCTTGTCAATAAGCATCTCATACCTGGGATGGAACTGAAATGGTTTCGGCCATAGTAAAACCACAATACACAGTGTAACATTCCCCCCCCCCTCCCCGCCCCAGGAAGTTTCTCAGTTACATTTTAATAAACTACTTTGCAAGAACCACATAAAAAAAAAAAAAAAAAGCCCCGTTGTATCCCATTTCCTATACTGGTTTCAATACCCTATATTCCTTTAGATATTTTATGAATGCCACATGCTTTTTATAGCTGACACTAGCTAGAGCAGGGGATCAAGGGCTTTTAACATGTCTGTTGTTACAAACCTTGATAAATTTCTCTATCTCCACCCTAAGATGCCAAGTGGGCTCTACTGGCAAAGAGAACAAGGTACAATTTCAGGAAACTTCTAGTTAAGCTATAAGCTAAAAGCACTTCCTGGAATGCAACCCTTTACAAGGGACACTACTTACGTATAAGATAATCATTCTCTTCTAGATGTTACAAAACTGTATCCAATCCAGCCAATGAATCACCACTACCCCAGGTCTCTACATTAGGTGAGGGTGAGGACCACAGCTCAGGCAGAGAAACAGAGACAGGTTCACTAGGCTTCATTCAGAGGCATCTGGTCAGTCATTGGCAGCTTGGGAAAGTACCTGTGAGTCAAGGCTCCCTCTTCTGGGAATCAGTTTTGAGAGAAAGGCCTCACCTCCACTTTGGATAAACCCTGGTTTTGACCAAAACAAAAAGAGGAATCTGATCTGGACTTAAATCATCAGGAAGCAATCTCTAAAATGTGCAGGGGAGTGTATTTAGTTCCTCCACAATAGCTTCAAAAAACCGCAACTGCTATATTAGCAGGGAATAAATGGAAGTAAAACATTTTGACACTTTATCAGGTACAGCAATGACCTACCTGTTGAAGTATTTACAACATGGATCAATTTGGTCATGGATTCTATTTGGTGGCTTAAGGAAGTAAAAGGAAACCTAGTTAAATGTGTTGAGAATGAACTGTTTTGATCAGAAGAATCAGAGAGCTCTCTGGAATTGCCCTTAAAACCTTCTCCATCTGCCAAGTCCTTAGCATGACATGCAAAATGCCTGACATCATTTCCTTACACGCATTCGTCTTTTCATGGGGAGATTCAATGATTACATAAGGGAGCGTACTTAATATACTTCTTATATTTGGTATAAAGGGATCCTAACAATATGGGAACTTTGAAAAGTTGAAACGAGAACACTCAAAACCACCATGCACATTGACGGACCAGGTGCTCAAGCTGTTTGAACAGATTCAGAACAGATTTAATAACTCTAAACTGTATGGTTTCTGACAAAACCACACACAGCAGGTGGGCAGGTCAACAGAAGTAAGTTTGCATGATGACAGCGAGGTTTACCCTCAGAACACAAAGGGGCTGACGGGCAGGCTCATTTGTCCAGGTAAAGACAGAGGAAACTTTTCTTCAAGTTAGTCCAAGGGCATACGAGGCACACAGGTGCAGGACAACTAGTGGAGTACCTCAAGGAAGGTACTCCAGCCATGAATTGTTATGACCTAGGTAAGTGGCAATTTAATGCATTTCTGAAAAGGCACTCAAAAGCTTTTACCTAGAAAAATAGAAGTAAAAAGCCCATTCTATCATCCTTCTCCCCATCATCCTTAGAAATACATCTCTCGAAATAGTTCTCTCTGCATAACCCTCTCCCACTTGACAGAAGAACGGACGTGCGTTACACAGACATTCCTTTGAGGAAGACGGAAGCTCAGAGAAGACCTACTGTGTCTCTCACTACCTTCCTCCCCGGCTGAGTTCTGCCTTCCTCAACTGCATCTCCTCTGCCACATTTTCTCTATGCCCTCACTCTTCCCTCCCTGTTATGATGGGAGCTTATTTAGAACTTTTCCTTCTTGTCACCCTTTTCCACCTGCCACCAGCTACACTTTCCAAAATAACATGACAATCTGCCTCCTCTGCAGAGTCCAGCTTGAATGCGAACCCCGAGTCAAGGAAGAGAATGCGATGGAGCCTCCCCACACTTAGTGGATCTCAAAACTCAAAAGGATCAGAGTCTTCAAGCTCAAGTGTGGGTAGTACACACTAGGTTGGGACAGTCCATATAGGAATGTGACTTTTACTATGAAAACTCATAGTAAAGATAGATTTTAAAACCCTCACAATTCATCTAAAACTTTGGGATTGTCTAGTAATTGTAGAATCTGGAAAAACTACCAGCCTCTGAACTTTTTAAAGCACAGGGTTTTCTTGCCCAAACCCAACCATTCTTCAATTTACACTGAATCTTACAATGTCCAGGAAAGGCCTTCGATCTGAAGTTGGAGGTTGGCCTTCACCCACTCAATCTCCACTTCACTCTCAAGGGAATTTAAGATAAAAACACACCTACAGGAGAAAAGTGTCACCCAGGGAGTTCGAGGGAAAATCAGAGCTGAGCCCAGGGCGTCTCTTTTCCCAAACCACAGTTCTTTTGCTTCCTCACCACAAAGCACATGAACAGAAGACCTGATCAACTTAAGTTTCATCATGTAATTACATCACGGAATCAACTGGTAGCCTCTACCCAAAAAAGGAGCCCCTGGGGGCCTGGGGTCTCAGGTTCACGGCCGTGGGGGTGGGGAAGGCACTCACTGTTCAGATTCAGCAAGGAGTCGAAGACTTTGCACTGTATCTGCCCGGTGCTCTGTGACACGCAGGACATCCACAGCCCCTCGTAGATGGCCTGGGCAGTCACGATGTTGTCGCCGGCGTAGGAGTAAATCTTCCATTGGGGCAGTGCCGTGCTGACGATGGAGCCGATCCAGCCCAGGAAGGCCAGGATGAAGCCTAACAGCTGCAGCCCCGCGTTGGCCATGGCTCGCTCCGGTGCCCGCGCCGGCTCGCCGGTGGCAGGTGCAGAAGGCGGAGCTGGCAGGTGCGCACCTGGGACTCCCTGGGGTGATGGAGCCGCGCAGAGAAAGTGATTGCGGGGAGCCTTGCTCCTGGTGCTGCCCCTGGCGAAACTGTGGGTCAGGGTCAGCGCTGGGTCCGGTCCGGGTCGGCGCTGGAGTTGGGACGCGAAAAGCTGCGCGGCTCCCGGCTCGGGACTGAGACGCCAACCTGCTGGGCGCCGCGATTTAAAGCGGCTCCGCCCCCGGCCCGCCGGCCGCCGCGCAGCGCCCCCTGGCGGTTTCAGGGCGGCTCACTAGGAAAGCTTCGGGGAGCGCAGGAGCCCTCCTCGCTGGCCCCTGCGCCCTGGGCAGGAACGGTGTGGGGACTTACTGGGCAGGCTCAGGGTCCGGTGTGCTCCTGACTCCTTCTCTCTCATTTCTCGCCTCCCGTTTTTCCTCTTGTGAGACTTCTCAGGCTTTCCATTCATTCGATCTACATTTACCCCAAAATGACTCTATATGTGGAAATGCTAAAAATGCATAAAAGATGAAAAGCAGAGGCCTCAAGAGACCCCCGTTTTCATTTTCAACTTTATTTTACTATCTCATTAAAAGGCATTTTCTGTTTATTCCCACAACAGTTCCCCTCCCTCACACACACTTGTCTCTCTTTTGTCCGTCTTCCTCCGCCTTCTTTCCTCCCTCCGTCCCCTTTTTCCCTTCGTGGTCTCCCCTAGAATCACGTATTTCTGCGTGAGTTGTAGGACATCTTTATAGTTTATAGGTTGGGAAACTGGGACCCAGAGAGGAAACAAGATTTTCCTACGATCACACAGCAAGTTAGTAGCACTTCCGGTACTTTCCACTACAGAGTGGTCTGATAGCGACCTGAATATATACCCTTTAATCTATTATCACCGTTATGAAAGTGCTGCCTACCCTCCCCCACCCCTACACACACACACACACACACACACACACACACACACACACACCAGTCTCTTTCCCACAGCAGTTTGTCTTAAAGCAGTGATTATTTCTTAGAGGGACCTGGCCAATGGGCACCCCCATCATGGCCCAAAGAGTGTTTCATCAATGAGTTATCAGACAACTGTTCATCAAAGATGAGAGCATATAAAAGCCTTCCCCCAGGGGCACCTGGGTGGCCTGGTTGGTTAAGCGCCTTGGTTTGACTGGGGTGGTGGCCTCAGGGTTCCGTGGGTTCAAGCCCTGTGTGGCTCTCTGCTTCGGACCCTCTGTCCCTTCTCTCTCTGCCTCTCTCCTGCATATGCATGCTCTCTCTCTCTCTCTCTCAAAAATAAATAAACATGAAAAATAAAGTCTTTCCCCAGAGGAAAAAGAACTGGGCTAGCATTCAGGAAGTCAAGGTCCTGGTTCCATTTTAGAACCCCCCTCAGGTTTCATTCTAGCTGAGACTTCAGTTTCCCTCCACAGGTCTCTAAAGCTTCCTTCTTTGTAGTTACTCAGAAGTGACCTTGTGGTTTGGAATAATTTAAATGTTTTCCCAACTGATTTCTGTATGTGGTTTGAGTGTGGTAGGAGGAGAAGCTTCTATGATTTTAGTAAAACCAGAAGCACATCGGAGGCAGAAGTAAACATAGAAAACAAGGATAAAGCAAGAGGAGAAAACAAGATAGACTTCCGTATTTACTATGGGAGCTGCCAGTTTGTCACAAGGAATGAAGAGTAAAAAAGAAAAGATAGGCTCAGAGTGTGAATGAGAGGGATGAAAATGACTCTAACACTTGGGAGGTGCTGATATGGGGCTGTGCATGTGTGGGGGCAGGTGGTACCTGAGAATCTCTGTACCTTCTGCTCAATTTTTCTGTGAACATAAAACTACCCTTAAAAAAGTCTATACAGGGTCGCCTGGGTGGGTCAGTCAGTTAATCAACCGACTTGGGCTCAGGTCATGATCTCATGGTTCTCGTGGGTTTGAGTCCTGCATCAGGCTCTGTGCTAACAGCTCAGAGCCTGGAGCCTGCTTCAGATTCTGTTGTCTCCCTCTCTCTCTGCCCTTCCCCCTCACTCTCTGTCTCTCTCTCAAAAATAAACATCAAAAAAATATTTTAAATCTATATGAAAGTGAAACAACAACAACAACAACAAACCAAAACCCCATCACCCTCACTTCTACCTGGCTATCTCCAGACACCTTTTGAAGGTTTAAGTCTAAAGGACAGGTCTGCCCAGAAATTTGGGGACTAGCCATGAAGAGGGTACCACATGAGCTGGATAAAGGATTTCATTTGGAATAAGCCTGATTAACAAGTGAGTGTGAAAGTCTTCCAGACCCCAGGAAGGCTCTCAGTCAGCTCTGAAGGGCGGGACCACATCCATGTTGAGTCCCCAGAGTCTGGGCCTGCAGGTAGTAATTCTTTCTAGGTCCAGGTGGATGTTCTGCGGGCACGTGTGGGTGTAGCTGCAGAAGTATCAATCACACGTGATTTGTCTATCCTCCAGGAGTATTCAGCTCAAAGGAGGTTCTCAGAATTTGCTGTAAGTCTAGACCACTACCATGTGAATCATGATCTTTTTTGTTGTCGTTCCAGTCGATTCAGAATTAAAACTGTTCTTGGAAATGTTTTTTTCTTTGTTGCTCAGATTGGATTAATAAAGACAAGATATGTATTCAATGAATACACTCATGCTTGGGTCCTTTTAACCTGCAGGAGGGCCTGTTTCTATCAACCTACAGTTCGCAGGCAACCCGAGGTTTGAATTCTGTGGTCAGTATGGCCCCGTGTTTTTGTTTTCATTTTGTTTCGGGGCTGTGTGAGGCTGATTACTTCACTGACCGCAGCCTTATTTGTGAGGTTGTGGTAAATGCTGTTTACTGCAGTGTGTCCCATGCCCATCTCTGGTATCCCTAATCCTGTCTAGTTTTCTGTCCTTCCCTCAGTGCACAGAGGTGAGATCATGGCTCAGCATAAATCCACCCACTTAAGAGGAAAAACAACTCACAAACATGGACCTCTAATATATGAAGCATAAGCAAAAGAGGCATCACGGTGACCAAGAAGTTTCTAGAAAGGTTGGCGATGACATGGCAAATGTCTTGGCCTGTTGAACAGGAAGATCTCCTCTGTACCCTTAGACAAATTACTTCTTTTCTCCTCTCAATTTCCCTACCAATAATAATTAGGAATTGACTTCCAAAAGGTCACCCAAGTATAAAGCTCAATGAGCCTAAGTAATAAAAGCTGACCTTTGTGGGTAACACGCTATCATTACTAGACTTTTATATGCTCTGTCCTCTATTACCCAAGATCGCATTTGGTAAATGGAAGCTCTGGGATCCCAAACTACACACCACGGTCTGGAGCACAAGCCTTTAAGCATGCTTCTACAGTAGTTCCCTGTGTAAATGAAATCCGTTGAGGACCATTGGCTTTCAGGGCTTAGCCATCCTTACCCTGTATTTCTCCCCCAGTGAGGTGTTCCATACTGTGGCTACCCTCTGACTCCTTCGTGTCCTTTCTCCATCTCTTCTTCTGTCCACTAAGACCCACACCTGGGGGATCAGATCCTGTGGAAGCGATGTTGCTGCTGGAGACAGAGGTCTGGACGAAAAGACCAAATAGCCTGCTGGTTTACTCCATCCATGTCCGTCTGTACTGATGCTTAGGCTCAGCTATAATCCTGAGGACTGGAAACAAGTTCAAGAGATACACCAAGAGTGGAGAGTAAAAGTGAGACGAAGGGTCATAGAGTGCAGGCGAAGAAACACAGTCTCAAAGGGCGGCATGAGAGGCTCTCAGAAACTAGTGATAAGAGTAAGAAAGCCTTCAGAACGGACATTTTCCCCTTAGTGGCACTGCATGGTAACACTGACTTTTTGCGCTTCTCGGGTTGTGAAAGCAGAATGGATGGATACATTTCTAAGCAAACAATCTGCTGTGTAATTATTCGGGGCTTGAGAGAGGAACCAGAGTACAAATGTGAAAATTTAGCATGAATTTTAGTGTTAGAACATGAAGGTTCTAAAAACCATTGGTTCATGCCTGTCATAACTGCTGAAAACAGTCCTTTGAATCTTCTTTCAGTTTTTAGAGGGTAGCGAGGTGTAAGTGTTTAAAAACAAAAACTTTTGGAGCACCTGGGTGGCTCAGTTGGTTAACAGTCCCACTTCAGCTCAGGTCATGATCTCACCGTTCATGGGTTCGAGCCCCGCGTCGGGCTCTGTGCTGACAGTTCTGAGCCTAGAGCCTGCTTAGGATTCTGTGTCTCCCTCTCTCTCTCTGCCCCTGCCCCACTCTCGCTCTATCTATCTGTCTCTCTCTCTCTCAAAAATAAGTAAAATGTTAAAAACATGTTTTTTTAAAGCACAAATTTTTGAACCCTGGTTCTATTGCTTACTAATTGAGGAATCTTGGAACATTTGTATAACACACTTGGGCCTTAGATTTTTTTCTCTTTCAACGAGTAAAACGTTACTTTATCATATTATGATCACTAAGCAAGTTTATATGTGTGCATGACTTGGAACAGTAGTTAGTACAGAGCAAGCACTTGAAATAATAGTTGTTATTTCACACGGAACAGACATATCTAATTTGCTGATGCTGCCAATTACAAACGATCCTCACATTTGTTCAGAAACTCTCTTTTCCTTGCCTGGATTCTATTAGAATCCCATTTAATGTCACAGTTAAATCATGGTGACAGGATACGCAGGGTTTCTAGCAGCCAGATGCAATTTTGTATTTAGAAATGGACAAGGCAGCAATGAGAGGGATGGGGGCTTTGAATGAGATGTTCACGCCCCTTCTCCTGGCCCTGGACAGGTTCCCCTTCTGGTAGTTTCTGTGGCAGGGACCAAAGGCTGAGGGGCTCTTTCTGAGAAGGGGTGGGCCAAGAGCAGAGGGAGGACGGAGGCCTGGTACCAAGTAAGTGTCTTGCAGCTCAGTGTGGCTTATCAGATGTTTGGCAGCGACGGGCGTGGGGGGAGTGGGGGTGAATCCTTGGTTTAAGATTGTTATTAGCTCTCTGCTGCATCATGTGGAGATGAGCTCCTCCTTACGCCTTCCCCTTGCTCACAGCCTGGCAGTTCTGTCTCTTCAGAAAAGGGAAAAAAAGATGGTGGAATTTCAGCCATAAAATCTACACTTTGAATTATAAAAAATTTACTTTGAAGCAAGTTAGTGAAGGACTATTTCCTTATTTTATCCCTTTGCTTGAATTTTTTGGGGGAAAGGTTTACTTTTACCCATTAGAGACACTAGAAACCCTCCACCAATTTCATCTTCAAGAATCAAGGTCAAATTACTAATGATATTTTACTTTTAATCTGCATAATGTAATTCTAACTATGTTAATTAGGGTTCTCCATAGAAAGAGAATCAATAGAAGGTATGTATATATCTATATCTATATCTATATCTATATCTATATCTATATCTATATCTATATCTGTCTCATCTATGTCTCTATCTGTCTCTCTCTTTATCTCCCTTGATATACATCCCTGCATTAGACAAGATATTAGACATGTTACAGAGAGACAGAGACAGAGAGGTACAGAAAGAGACAAAGAGGTAAAGAGATTAATTTTAAGGAATTGGCACATACTATTATGTGAAGTGCAAAGTCTGAAATTGGTAGAGCAGGCCAGCAGGCTGGAGACACAGGTAAGAGTTGATATGGTAGTCTTGCGTCAGACATCTTGCAGTCTTGAGAAAAATTCCTTTCTCCCCAGAAACATTAGTCTTTTTTTTTTTTTCTTTTTAAAGTTGATTTCATTATTTGTTTTGAGAGAGAGATAATATGAGAGAGCGAGACAGAGAGAGAACATGCACAGGAGGGGCAGAGAGAGGGGGAGAAAGGGAGTTTCCCAAGCAGGCTCCACGCTATCAGCACAGAGCTTGATGTGGGGTTCAACTTCATGAACCATGAGATCATGACCTGAGCCAAGACCAAGTGTTGGATACTTAACCAGACTGAGCCACCCAGGTGCCCTATTAGTCTTTGTTCTTAAGGCCTTCAACTGATTGGATGAGGCCCACCCACACTAGGGAAGGTAATTTGCTTTACTCAAAGTCTAGTGATTTAAATGTTAATTATATAGTAAAATATCTTTACAGCAGCATCTAGACAGGTGCTTGACTAAACAACTGGCCACTACAGCCTAGTCATATGGAGACGTAAAATTAATCATCACAGTCAGTAATGCTGACTGATTATTTAGATTCTAAGGGCTTTATTTCTATGACCTCACTTAATGATCACAAAAGCCAATGAGCTGGGTAAAGCTACAGATGAGGAAACTGAGGGCTAGATAAGTAAAGTAGTTTACCCAAGTAACACAGCTGGACTAGGACAGAACTGACATCCAAATTCAATAGGTCTGGCTCCTGAGGCAAATACTTTATGCAGTGCACTCTACCCACCTGAAGCAAATGTTTCTCTTCCACCACCTTTGCGACTTCCCACACCACCCAGCAAGTGCAATGACAGCCACAAGTTGAGCTCTCTGCAAGTCCCCAAATCAGAGTCATATCAGAGGGAATAGCAGGTATTTAGTAAGAGTCAGTAATGAAGTGAATGAATGAACAGATGGATGAAGTCTCCAATCTTTATACTGAGGTATCTGAGGCACTACAACCCGACAGGAAGTAAAAACAGTTTGGGCTCTTCAGGAGATGATGGTTCTTACGGTGGTGATGGTGGTGGGGGGAGATCAAACAAAAAGAAATGGCAATGTGATAAAGATGATAATTTGTAATACCTTGGCCTTTAGGATAAGACAGAACTGAAGGTAAGTCACTGCTTTCTCCCTGCCGTAGACATGATGCTAAACAAGGTCGTTAATCTCTCTGTGTCTCTTTTCCCCCATCTGTAACATAAAATAAATATACATAACTCTGATTGTTATAAAAAGTAAACAAAATCAGTTGGGGCAATGCCTACGAAGGGCTGAGCTCTGCACCCAGCACATGAGAAGGGTGTGAGAAAGGGTAGCTGCACTGGAAGAACCTAGGTGAGTGTCCTGTGGTCAAATGTAGGCAAGCTGTGATTTCATCATGCAGAACTAAATATTTGAACTAAACTCCCAGCTGCATGAGGGACATTTTGGGTAGAGGGAAGGATTCACACTACAAATATAGAACAAATGTACGAACATAGGAGCTGCAGCTCATATTTGGCCTCAACATGCATTTTTGTTTGAACTTCGCAGTAATTTTTCAAAAACTAAATTAGCTTTGACTTTGAAAAATTGTGAGATTTTGCTGAAAATTTTCTAGATTCTGATCGGAAAGAGATGGAAGTATCTTGCAGCTCTAGATGGGCTCTCTGGTTTCCCATTTCTCCACAGGGTCCACTCTTCCTATTCATTTATGTTATTTCTCTGGATCCTGTAGGCTTTTGGGGTCAACGTACACATAGGACGCACATGTAGTAAGTGATTGAATTGACAAGACTTGCGTGCCATGCTCAGGAGTGTGGGCTTTATCATGTATGAGGCAATGAGAAGCGATCACTGGATTTTAAGCAAGGACTTGAGTTTTGAGAATTTCAAGCAAGGATTTGAGTATTGAGAATTTCAAACAAGAATTTCAAGCCCAGATTTTTCTGGGCTCAGGAGGCAGAGACAGAAGTCAGTTAATGCAAAGGCTGTATTAACAGTATAAGAATAGGTTGGTGAGAGGGTTTGAACAATGTCAAAGGCAGCAACATTGGAGGCAGAGAGCAAGACCTGCCAGAGATGGGTGGGGACGAAGCTTGTATGCCTTTATGAGATTTTACACATTTATACTGAATCAAGATGATAATAACTTTTGGAAATGCTGGATGGTTTTGTCCACCAGCACAGGGCAGAGGCATGTGTGCCCTTGAAAGAGAACATTGGGTGAGAAATAGAACTCTCCCTCTCTGTTTTGACCATTTCAGAGATGGAGGAGGAGCTGGGCTTTTGGATTTACACATTTACACATGAGCCACATAATGTGGCTCCTTCCTATGAGCTGTTTAAGGACAATTACATTATGCATGATTGTAGTCTGTGAAATGCAACACTACTATATGGAAGGGAGGAATAATAAGACTTAGGACAAGAAGGGTTGGTGAGGAAAAATGGGCATTAGAGATTATTTCCAACTAATATGCAGGTGTGAAGGATGAGTTCTACCTAGGGATATTCAGATTTTTTTCTTCAGGGCAGTAGGGAGGCAAGAAAAAATTTTCGGTAAGAACAAGAGCTAATGAGGTTGATTTGATAATGTTTTTAACAATATTGCTCTGAGGAGTGAAGAATGGATTGTGGAGGGGATTGGGCATGGGTACAACACTGTACTCTGGTTAGAAGGATGTGACTATAATCTGGGGGGAGCTGGAGGCCAGGAAAGAGGTGGGGTTCAAGTTGAAAGGAAAATGGGAAAAGCCAGTTGAAAAAATATGATGGGATAAGATCAGCATACTGCTGGAGACCAATTAACTACCTAATTAAGGGATTATTAACAGAGATCTCAATCTTTACCCCTTCAATCATGTGTGTATATATATATATATATATATATATACACATATATATACATATATATATACACACATATATGTATATATATGTGTATATATATATATGTATATATATGTGTGTATATATATATGTATATATATGTGTGTATATATATATGTATATATATAAACACATATGTTGCAGAATGCAAGGTTATGTGTAATTCTAGTCTCTTGGGCTACAAATGTTCCCCAATTCAAGAATATGATACCTAACATTTATTGATTCTTGATTATATGTTCACCATTCTAGGTCCTCTGCCTGAGACTTTTAGAAACATAAACTTGATTTCCTTCTATCTTCTGAAAAACTATTCTCTTACTGACAAATCATAGCTCTAAAGAATAAACTACTGGGGCGCCTGGGTGGCTCAGTAGGTTAAGTGTCTGACTTTGGCTCAGGTCATGATCTCGCAGTCTGTGAGTTCGAGCCCTGTGTCAGGCTCTGTGCTGACAGCTCAGAGCCTGGAGCCTGCTTCGAATTCTGTGTCTCCCTCTTTCTCTGCCTCTCCCCTGCTCACTCTGTTTCTGTCTCTGTTTCTCTCTCTCTCAAGAATAAATAAACATTAAAAAAATAAAAAAGAATAAACTATTAACTTATAGTAACTACACTATTTTATGATACTAACAAATAAATTGTCATCCATCTTCTAACTGATGCCCACTGGCTGTGTATCATAATCAAGTTGTTGAAGGCAATGTGGCAAAAATGACAAAGAGCAGGGACTGTATCACCAGATTGCCTCCATTCCAATCCTGGCCTTGGTTGCTAGCTGTGTAGCATAAGGCAAATTACTTACTGTCTTTTGGATCCTGTCTTTGTCTGAAAAATAAGGATACTAATATTACTGCCATCGTTGTGTGGTAGTAAGGAGAGAGATACTACATGAAACACATGTAGAAAATGTCCTGGCACGTATTAACTATCCAACGAGTCTTATCTCTTATAATAATGGTGTGGGAGGAAAGTGATGAGGATCTGAACTAGAACCTAACAGCGAGGACGGAGAATGGGGTGGAGGTGAGAGATTTCACAATGGGAGAAGCTGCCTTACTCTGCTATAAAATGAAGTATAAATAAATAATTAAGATCCCATAACCCATATAAAAAATCAACACTAACTGAAATTAGTTTGCAAAGGCACGTGTATACGTAAGTACTGTTACGTTCAAGTTAGAAACTAGACTCTCAAAAGGAAATCTACCATTGTTTCAGTCCTCTCTCCCAACCCATCTTTCCCCCACCTGAGAAAGGCTTTGAAAAGATTACTTATTTTAGGAAAGTTGCACAAGGTAGAGGTTAAACCAGGTGGAAGCAGAATCAGGGAGTAAACATGAGAAATCGGAAAAGGACAAAAAATGTGGTATTGCAAAAGTCCCACAGTTAGGAGTGAATTTGAAACTGCTTTCCTGTAACTTTGACCCATAGTAACACACACTTGTGGGGTCAGGACCACTAGATGTGAGCAGTTTACGGTTTGCATAGCCCGCGTCTTACCGCTGCATGGGCCTACCCAGATGGACTGTGGCTGCAGATTTGTCTGAATTTTGTCTTCTCTACCTCCTTAATGTTAATGGTGGTTGCCACCACATTCCCACAAGCTTTGTTAAATATTTACTGAGCACGTTGTCTGATAAACAGGGCTCCAGTACTTAGAACAGGCAAAGACTTGTTTCCGATTCGCTCCATTATTATTCTGTGAGAATTGCCTTTCAATCCCTTGGCAGGATATAGGGGAGAAGCATTTAATTATAATTCAGATAATAGCCGTGCTGGCCAGTTTGATAGCCACTAGTTCCATGTGGTTCTTTAAATTTTAATTAATTAAAACGAAAATTAAAAATGCATTCTCTCTCTTGGTCTTGCCACATTCTGAGAGCTCAGAATCGTGAACGGCCTCACACTGGACACTTGCACATGTAGAACATCCCATCATCTCAGATTCTTCGACTGTTTAGCACTGTGCTAGAGTGTTCTGGTCACAGTTCTGCAATCCAGTTGGCCAAAAACAGAGGTTCTACCTTTTTTTTAAATGTTTTTGTATCCCTCTAACAATGAATTATTTTTCTATGGACACTGTAACAAATTACCACTAAATTAATGGCTCAAAACAAGAAATTTATTATCCTTTTTAAAACATTTATTTATTTTTGAGAGCACGCAAGTGGGGCATTGGCAGAGAGAGGGGGACAGAGGGTCCAACAAGAGCAGGGAGTCTGATGTGGGGCTCGAACTCACGAACCTCAAGATCATGACCTGAGCAGAAGTCAGAAGCTCAACCGACTGAACCACCCAGGTGCCCCCAAAAACTTATTATCTTAACAGTTCTGTAGTTCAGAAGACTTAAATGGGTCTCACTGGGCTAAAATTAGGTTGTCAGCAGGGCTTGGTAACTTTCTGGAAGTTCTGTTCCTTTCCTTTGCAGATTCTAGAGGCTACCTACACCTTTTGGTTCTTGCCTCTCTTCCTCCCTCTTCAGAGTCAGCAGCTTCGGGCTAAGTTCTTTTCTCACTGCCAACTCTCTGCTTCCCTCTCTTTTGCTCCCTCTGCCACATATAAGGACCCTAGTGATAACATTGGTCCCACTGGGACAATGCAAGTTCATCTCTACATCTGCAGGTCAGCTGATTAGCAACCTTAATTCCATCTGCACCCTTAATCCTCCTTTTGCCAGGTAATGTGACATACTCCTAGGTTTGGGGAATTAAGGTCCAGACATCTTTGGAAAAGGCTATTATTCTACCTACCTGGATAAGTAAATGTTTTTAAAAATAACAGTGACTTTCCTTAAAGAGACAGCTGTGTAAATATGTTACAGATATTTATTTATATGTTTCTGGTTTAACAAAAATTATCATTACATATAATGAAATAATGTAATGAAGAAAAATAAGATATTGATAAATATTATGGGCACCATAAGATTCTAAGAGCTTACAGGTATGAACTCATGAATGAATGAGTGAGGAAAGACATGAATAGCACCTTGAGAAGTAGTGTGGACTTCATGAAGAAGACTTGGGGAATATCAGTCAAGAAACCGGGGTTCTCTTCCTAGCATAGCCACCTGACCTGCATGTGCAATTTCTCTGGATTTAAGTTTTTCAGGTAGATAGAAGAAGGACACCAGATAAAACTCTCTCTGAGGTCCCTTCCAACTCTTAACATTTTCCCTTAGGAGTTAAGATAGAAGGAAAGATAAGACTGTAAGAAAGCACAGCATTGAGCAATGTAGAATTGCTTCATGTTACTTCAAAATAAAATAAAACAGTAGGTACAGAAAAAATTAAACACAGGTGATTTATTCGGAGATAGCAGAACATGTTTTTGTTTTTGTTACTGGTAAGATATATTAGAACTAGGAGGGAAGGAAATGGGGTAAAAATAGTCAACCTGAGACTGGGAACTGTGATTGCATACACTTTGCTTTATTAAGAACCAAGGTTAGGAGAGGGGACACCAAGGGAACAGTTGTATTTCCAGTTGTGTTGGACTGACATTAATTATTAGTCTGAAACATGTTGAAACATGGTTTCATTTTCTTGCTTTCTTTTCATCAGGTGTTTAGAAAAGCAGATGGATGTTGTTGCCATTAGAAGAGCTCCAATTCTGTCAAAGGCTGTCAGACTTTACACAAACTTTTGTACTCATCAGAGTTCATAAATGAGACTGTGCTGGAGGCATTAACATGTATGTTATGCATGTGCTCATGAAAGATCACCCCAAAGAATGATTTGCAAAGGCAATTTTTCCATAAAGTTCTGCAAAGAGAAGCTTTTTGAATGAAATTTTGGGTTTGAGAACTCTAAGGAGCCACAACGTTCAGATCAAGGTATTTTCAAACCATTCTGTCTCTATTCTAGAGATCAATCAGGTTCTTAGAAATTTTTCAGCCAGTGACACTCTAAATATACTAACAAATTCACAGTGTTGAGTACCTTAAAACACTCTTAACTGAAATGCATCCTTACTCAAAGACTATAGATAAAATTACATATACTATCATTTGGAAAATTTCCCTTATAAGCATTGAAAACTAATTAGATAAAACTACAGTATCCTCATCACCTCTATCTCTATCTCTCTTTCTACCTAATGCATCATCTGTCTATGACATTCAGTCAAATATTGTGCAGCCTGCTGAACATGCCACACTCATTAAAATCCCACTATAATTTGTAATTCTTCCTCCGATTCTGAAAAAGAAAAATAAGAGGAGCCTCACCAGGAGCCTGTATGGTTCCTCACTGTCTGTTATACTCATTCAATCACTTATTCATCTTTTGTATTTTTCAAGGACCTGTTATTTGTCAGGCACTAGAATTATACTGATGAAAGGCCCATATTCCAGTGTGGGTGACAGGCACCTGAACAAACCACTGTAATGCCATAATGTAAATTCTATAAAAGATCTAAGCAAAGGGTGATGGAAATAGAGTGGAGGGGTATCTAAAATTCAATATAGGAGGGAGAGGAAAGAGTCATTAAAAAGAGGTTCGTTAAAACTGAATATTGAGGGCTATGAATAAATAATCATTATTTATTCCATTCATTCACTCATTGCTCCTCTGTCCCAAAACAATGGAAAAACAAAGTCATCCCTTTCTTCAAGTAATTTAAAATCTACCTGAGAAATGGATTTATAAAGAAGTATTTTATAGGGGCGCCTGGGTGGCGCAGTCGGTTAAGCGTCCGACTTCAGCCAGGTCACGATCTCGCGGTCCGTGAGTTCGAGCCCCGCGTCAGGCTCTGGGCTGATGGCTCGGAGCCTGGAGCCTGTTTCTGATTCTGTGTCTTCCTCTCTCTCTGCCCCTCCCCCGTTCGTGCTCTGTCTCTCTCTGTCCCAAAAATAAATTAAAAAACGTTGAAAAAAAATTTAAAAAAAAAAGAAGTATTTTATAAAATGGTTGTTGTTAGGATAAGGTTATGTATGTGTGTGTGGGGGGGGCACAGTAGTGGTAGCGTGGCAGGGAGGTGTACGGAGATTGGGAAGGGGACTATCAGGCAAGAATAAAATTATTTCAGAAATAGAAGTCACAGAAATTTTGGGGTGTCAGTTGATTAATCACTCGACTTCAGCTCAGGTCCCGATCTCACAGTTCTTGGGTTCGAGCCCCACATCCGGCTCTGTGCTGACAGCTCAGAGCCTGGATCCTGCTTCAGATTCTGTGTCTCCCTCTCCCTCTGCCCCTCCCCCGCTCACACTCTGTCTCTCTCTCTCTCAGAAATAAATAAATATTTTAAAAAAAGTCAGAGAAATTTTGGCCAGAGCATACATTATATTAGGTAGGGAACCATGAAATATAAAGCCTCAAGGCAGGCGAGAAGGAGACAGGTGAAGATCCCGCCAGGCGGAGGACTTTGGGCTTTATCTGTCAGATTATGTGGACATCCGGAATGATTTTATGGATAAGCACCTTTTCTGTGCACTCCTCTACATCCATTCTGCAGTCATCTCCACCCGGCTCTGTGTACCAGGAAATGCATCTTTATAGGTGCATCAATGGTCTCTCTTGCCCTCTGGCTTTGATGGTGAGAAGCAGCTTTAGGAAATCAGAGAGCTGGAGGAGAGTGGGGCTGCTATGGCAGATGCAATTGGTGCCCTGCTTCTTCTTTTTTGTCACCATGGTGACACTCATCCCCCCAGATCCTGCAGGTGTTGGCCGCCAACAACATATTTTAGCAGCCGTGAGGAGAGTCCTAGGCTCGTGAGGGCTCTTTTACTAAGAGATGTCTAGGAAATCATGCAGCCCTCCACTTTAGCAGTGACCAGTAACCCGTGGTTGGCTAATGTCAGAATATTATACAGCTCAGCACCCTTGGATCTAGGTAGTACAACCTCTGTAAACAACTGACACTCCAGAGCTCTTTGTGGGTTCAGGCTGAGGATGAATTTCTCCTGAAACGATGCCTTTGTCCAGCTTCCTCCCTTACCCTGACCCATTTCCACTGCCCCTTTACAGTTTATCCTGACAGCATTTCCAAAAAAAAAAAAAAAAAAAAAAAAAAAAAAAATCATTTGCATAAGACTCTCTGCCTCAGATTCTGCTTCCAGGGCACATGAATTAAGAGAATTAGTACCAGAAATTGTCTTGGAAAGGAAATTCTAAACTTTTAAATTTGGAGTTGGATCATACACTAGCTGGATGGCAGTGACGACCCTGCCCCTAGTGAGAAGTGAAGTGTTGATAGTTCCTTGGACGTTGTAGCAGTACAATTACTAAGATGACAGAGATACATTAGCTTTTACAGTGTCTCTGGCATTTGAGAGATGCGGGCAAAATAATAAAATTAAGGAATGTGGAATTAAGTAGCAATTGGTGGTTGCCCGCTGGCACATTCAGAAGAGAAAACAACGAATCATCGATTTAAAACGAACTGCGAAGGTCACAGGTGCTCTGGCAGTTTTCAAAGAGATTCTTATCATCTGCAGCTGGAAGATATACTGAGTTGGTGGACAGAAGCAGGACTTAACTGTGAGAATAACAGAACTTCAGAGAAGGCTGAATTCACAGCCAAAGTAGACTCTGGAAGCCATGATAAAAACGCGTGTGCTTCAGAGAGGGGGAGAGACGAGCCATACAAAAATTGAGTGGCTTGTCACATCTGTGACACTTTTAGGGATCCAATGGTCTAGGGCACAGTGGAACATCCCCTCGAAGGTAAAGGGGAAATCATTACACCTTATCCATCTGCCCCTTAAAAAGAAGCAAAGCGTGTGTGTGTGTGTGGGGGGGGGTGCCTGGGTGGCTCAGACTCTTGATTTTGGCTCATGTCATGATCTCATGGCTCCAGAGTTTGAGCCCTGTGTGTGCCAGGCTCTGTGATGACAGTGCGGAGCCTGCTTAAGCTTCTCTCTTTCCTTCTCTCTCTGCTTCTTCTCCACTTGTGTTCTCTCTCTCTCGCTTGCTCTCGCTCTCTCTCTCAAAAATAAATAAACATTAAAAAAGAAGCAAAGTGCAGCAAATACAACACTTGGGAATACATCATTGAATGATGCATCAACTGATATGGAAAGCTGCCAGTTTTCAGTGAGAGCCCTGGACAAGAAAGGGCACATCCAGGGTATAAAGCAAGCAGTCCTACCACTTGGATCATGTGATCCAGAAGATCCTACAGTGGTGCAAGAGTTGTCTGTAGGATACAAAATGTATGTGGAGTCTCTGGCCAGACCCAACGGAAGAATTTCAAAGCAGGAGACTGAGATTCTGGAGCAAGATTATGTCATCTGCAGTAGAGAACACCATTCAAAACACAGCTGTTGGAATGTTACTGGGCATGGTGTATTAGTCAGGGTTCTTCAGAGAAACAGACCAATACTATATAAAACTTATTTATTTGTAAAATATATTAATTTTATTTATATTTATCATAGGACTTGGCTCACACGATTATGGAAGCAGAGAAGTCTTATGATCTGCCAACGGTAAGCTGGAGACCCAGGAAATCTGGTACTATACTTCAGTCTAAGTCCAGTGACCAGAGAATCATAAGGACCAGTGTCCTAGGTATAAAGAGGAAACTCACCCTTTCTTTGCTTTTTTGTTCTATTTAGGCCCTCAGTGTATTGGATGGTGCCCACCTGCACTGGTGAGGGAGATCTTCGTTTCTCAGTTTACCAATCAAAATCTAATTTCTTCCAGAGACATCCTCGCAGATGTACCCATAAATAGTGTTTTATCAGCTATCTGGGCATCCCTTAGCCCAGTCAAGTTGACACAAGCACCCTCTAAGCACCCCACCACATATTAAACCCCAATGATATTTCTTATTTGCATACGCAATCCTTCAATCCATTCCTAATAAATTAGGAGGGTTGACCAAGCTCAGCTCGGATTAGGAGACTAAGAGCAGTCCCCTCCATACCAGCTCAGGCAAAGAATAGGAGATAAAGAGTGCCGATATCTTTGTGGTTTGTTGAAAATAGCGGTTTATGAACATGGGTAAAATGGCTAAGTTAAACATTAGACTGTAAATCTAAAGACAGAGGTTCAAGCCCTCTTTTTGCCAAGCTCTGTAGTGACTAACATATTGAATTGCAAATTCAAAGAAGCAGCTTCAAGGCTGCCAGGGTTTCTCGCGCCTTTTTTTTCTAGACAGTGGGAGAAGTAGATTGAAGCCAGTTGATAAACCATCACAAGTCCACTCCTTGTCAACTTGGCGTTTGTATGCATCTTCTTCAACTATACTTAATCTCCAGATAAAGACATTAACATGGTCATACCTCCAATCTTGCATGATATAACTAACTATTCTGCATACAACCGAAAATGTCTTATCCCCTCTCCAGAACAGGTGGGAAAGTCCTTGAGTGATATATACTTTTCTTCTGATATCTCATAACTTAAATACTGTAAAATAAAATTAACAATACTTAAATACTAATATAAAGTTAATAAATCTATGTTTTGTGACACAGAAATATGAGAGAAAAGAAAACAAAGATATTTTGCTTTATCTATCTATCTATTATCTATTTCTCTCCCTCTCTCTCTCTCTGTCTCTCTATATATATATATATTCAAAACAAAATTAGGAGGAAATTCACATGACAGTTCTACTCCTTGTTTCTGACTACCTTCTTCTACTACACATTCTGTATTCCCTTTCTTTCAGCAAACACTTCAGGTGGTCATGGTTCTTTACCTGACAGGGTGACACAAACCTTCATTCCTCAGGTGTCTGGGCTATTAATAGTTCTACCTAGAATGGCTTGTAATTTTCCATTGACCTTATTCACAAGGCATGTTAATACTAAGAGATGCCATAAAGAATCTCCTCTTTCTGGGCATACTTCTCCTTACCCCATTGTGGAGTAGTCCAATTTCCATTTGGTGGTAGGGTTCACAGTGGTAAAATACCTGCCCAAAGGACATCAAAGAACCATGGCATCAGAGATGCTCATTGTGACCTGGTAGCTGTCGGCCTCACCAAAACACACATTTTAGCAGCTCCAGAAAAAAATTACTTTTAAAATGGAAGGATTACATCTTGGATGAGCCTTCAGCAGTTCCAAAGGGCATAAGTAAGCTGGATAAACAAATGTCCCACACTTTCATGTCACCTAGCATAGTCTCAACAGACACTAGTCATGCAGCTCAGAATTTTGACCTCTTGGGGAAATGCTTAGAATAAAACTGCTCAGACTTGTTCCCTAGATGGTTCAACTTTGTATTTTAGTGTGGACCCCACATCAGCTGCTGTTACAATACAGCCCTACTCAGGGGTAGTCTTGACAAAGAGTAGTGATGAAAAAAAGTAGATGGAGCTTTGTTCAGTATTACTCATCATCCAATTTTGTTGAGCGACACATCCTTCAAAGTAAACATATACACAGATGCATGGACAGTGGTGAATGGCTTGGCTCATTGGTTGGAGAGATGTAAGGAATGAAACTGGCATAGTTGGGACATGGAGGCCCAGGGAAAAGGAAAGCAGATGAACATATGGGAACAAACACAAAGTAAGAGGAATTTACCCCCTTATATTAACACTCATCAGAAAGCATCCACTTTTGAAGAGAAACAAAACCACCAGCTATGGAGGATGACTGGTCTGATACATTATAAATCAACCTCTTGTTGTTCAAGGGACTCATAAATAGAGTACCCATGGTGGACAGAGACAGAGACTATTTATGAACTCAAAAGCATGGACTCCATTTTCTCACTGAAGCTGATCCAGTTAGTGTCACAGTCAAATGCTGAACCTATCCAGAAACAAATTCTGATTCTGAGCCCCTGATATGATATCATCCTTTGAGACAATCAAGCAGACACTCGATGGCAAATTGATAATATTGGATCCTTCTCACCATGACAGAGGCAATAATTTTTCATGAACAGAGTGACACATATTCTAAGCATGTATTTAACTTTACCTATCAGCAATATCTCAGTCAGTATCACATGCACGAGCTCATGCAGTGATCTATTGGTTGGGGTTCTGCGTAATATCACCTCAGACCCAGATATCCCCTTTACTGCAAAAGAGGTGTGGAGGTAGAGGAACATGGCAAAGGAATCCTCTGGTACTATCATATATTCAATCAGTTAGAGGCTGCTGACCTGAAAGAGCATGGAAATGCCAATTTTAGGGCACAGTTTTCAGTACCAGAGATGATACCCTGTAATAAGGACATGAGTCTTCAGAAAGCACTCTATTTATCCTAACCCAATGGCTGTTACACCATATTCCAAATAACTAGAATACATGAGTTCAGAAATCAAAAGAAGGAGGAAAGCATGACCCTACTTCATGGGCTTACCTGGAAGAATTTGTACTTCCTGTCTCCTCTACTTTACATGCTATGGATCTAGAGATTTTTTTCCACAAGGAGGGATGCTTCCACTCAGAGATATGCAGAAGTTCCACTAAACTTAAGCCATGGCCGATACCTGATCACTCCGAGTTCCTCAAGTAAACCAACAAGTAAAGAAAGGAGTTACTAAAGTGGCACAATTGTATTCGTTGGGATATTTTATAAATTTTTTTTTAACTTTTATTTATTTTTGAGACAGAGAGAGACAGAGCATAAACGGGGGAGGGTCACAGAGAGAAGGAGACACAGAATCTGAAACAGGCTCCAGGCTCTGAGCTGTCAGCACAGAGCCCAACGCGGGGCTCGAACCCACGAACAGTGAGATCATGACCCGAGCCGAAGTCGGACGCTTAACCGACTGAGCCACCCAGGCGCCCCTCGTTGGGATATTTTAATACACACTAGGGTCTTGTAGCCTGATAATCCTATGGAGATAGGGTTGCTGCAATTAATAAGAGGAATATGTTTGGTACTCAGGTGGACAACAGGGTATCTCTTAGTACTTCCATGACCAACTTGAATTATAAATGAAAGAATAGCAACCACGATAAAGGAATGGTAACCAGGGCATCAACTCTCTGGGATAAGAGTCTGAGTTATCTCACCAAACAAGCTACCTTAGGCCATCTGAAGCTCTAGGTGAGAATAAGAGGAATTTAGAAGGGTGGGAGAAGGAGTCATATTTTTGACTAATTCTGTTCTTAGCCTTCTCTGGCTCCCTTTACTACCTTGCAGATTTCAGTTGAGTACTCCCTCATCAATAGCTTGCACAAGACTACCTGTCTTACCTCTCCTTCTAGGCTGCCAGATCTAAATCAGTTGGGTGTGCTGATGGCTGAGTTTCCTCAGTTTCCTCTGGCAGTTTCCTGTGGCTGTCTTTTCCTATAGAGGCAGCCTCTTGGTGGGTTTTACTAAAGGCTCTTTCCCCCTTTCCTTTAGGATGCCTCATGATAATGGCTTTTTGCTGCTGATAATCCTGAGGTCTTTCCTTTAATCTTCCTCACCAATTTGAAAACAGTCCCTTCATTTAATTCTTCTCAACACCCTCCCCCCCTTTTTTTTGACATTGATTTCTTGTCACAATCCTGACTAATAAAGTAAGGACAAGCAGGAAGTGTGATCCGATTAAATTTACATTGGAAAGATCAATCTGGCAGCAGTGTAGGAGAGAGATTGTAAGAAAGGCAAGTTAAAGGTTATTGTAATAATCCAGAAAATAATGGAAACGGTTTTAACTTCAATATTTATGGACATAGCATTTTGGGGGGAAATTTGAGAGATAGGCAGGCCATAAAATTGGGTTAAGGATAAAAATGTCCTAGCTTACTGAAACACCATATATGTTGTCTTATGAATTCATTAACAATAATTGTGTTCCTATATATAAATTTATTCTTACCTCTAGGAGCTTATGGTCTTAATGGAAAATCATGCCTATTTTGAGAGTTATTATAAAAACAAATTAAATACTATACTAGAGTTATAAGTAAATGACTATGAAAGCCCATAACAAGGAGTAACCATCGCTCTAATGTTATAAAGTGCAGAATTGCCTAATTTCTTTTTCTTATTAAAAATTTTTTTAATGTTTTATTTATTTTTGAGACAGAGAGAGACAGAGCATGAGCAGGGGAGGGGCAGAGAGAGAGCGAGACACAGAATCTGAAGCAGGCTCCAGGCTCTGAGCTGTCAGCACAGAGTCCGACGCGAGGCTCCAACTCACGAACCATGAGATCACGACCAGAGCCGAAGTCGGACGCTTAACCCACTGAGCCACCCAGGCGCCCCCAGAATTGCCTAATTTCTGTAACTAAATACATGTTTGCAAAGAAATTGTTACATTACCCAAACAGCTCTAAGTAACTTCTTAAAGTTTCCCGAATATGTGGATTTTTAGGCATTCATCTCCCCGGGGGCTCTGTTTAATTATCTTAATCATCGTCACTATTACTGTTAAAAGAATTACAAAGAAGTTGCTATTAAATATTATTTAAACAGTCATTGGCATTTGATGAGTTTAATGTGCATATAATTGCTAACTCTAAATTTTCATGTAAGTATAGTGGAGTAATGAATACATGTTATGTATATAAACTTCATAATTATACATGCTATACACTTAGAACATAACATATATTCTCTATATGTGAAAATATATTAAAATTGTATAATATATTGAAATTCTTCATGAGTATATAATTTTTAGCTCAAATATTTATTTTGGAAAGACATTCAGAATTGAATGACAAAGTTATCCCTTGCTCCTCTAGAAATGAGTAACAAGTAAAAGTGTGAAAATGTGAAAATTACCTAAAGATTTCAGAGAACAGTGTGGCTAAGGTATAGCATGTATGAGGATAAAGTTCTGCAGAGAGGGTAGTGAGTTAGCTAACCCAAATTATAAAAGTTCTTCTTGTCCATGAGAGAAATTTGGTTGGGATTTAGGGACTGATTGAATGTAGCAGAGGAGAATCAGGAAAGGAAGTTTTCCAGATTGGTTTACTGATTGGATACAATTCTATTTACCCAGAATTGTAAATAGAGGGCATAGGAAGATCAGCTTTTGCTCAGAGAAGAATATAGGAAAAATAGGCAGAGTTCTGGGACAGAGGAAAAGTTACCCTGACACCATTGCTGACCCAGGACTTTGTGGATTTAGTGGGTAAAGGAATCTGACTAAAGATGTCCCTCCTTACCCTGGCACACACAATGCTGTTATCTGTGTGAAACTGCTTTGTTAGTTCCTGGCTCTTGTTCTCCTACAGACTCTGAGGGCAACCAGGATGGATACTGCTAGATAATAGGTCTTTCATAAATTCTCTGTTCCTTCTGTGGTGCATCTCAATTTAGGGAATTTCTCTCCTCCTCCTCCCCAGATTACATACTCACTGCACTGCAGGAATTTAATTTCTCCTCCCTTAGTTACACATTCTCTCACTGCACTTAAGGAATTTGAGTTACTTCCTATCATTTTTTAATCACCCTATTTGGCAATCCTGGAGTCTTTCGAACATACTCTCATATCATCACTACTCCTGTCCTCTGTAAACAAGTCTAGTGTTTTCCCCAGATCCATTCCTTCAGTTGTGTTAACTCTCATTCATTTATTTTTCAGTTGTCCTGGCCCCATCTTTCTTCAGTGAAAGCACCATAATGCTATGGAAGAACTCTTTGGAGAAGAAACAGAATTTCGGTTCTAGTTTTGTCATTGGTGTCTGTTGGGCAAATGCTTCACCTCTCTGGGCTTCTGGTTATTCATTTATGAAATATAGGAAGAGACTGAAATAAGCACACTTTAGCAACTTCCCTATCCATAATTTTCTGTGACTCTTAGTTTGTTCTAGGTGATCTGATAGCTAACCTGTCTGTTCTCCCTTTATGGGTCACTATTGTGTATTTATTATTGTATTTGTGACATTGTATAAAAATAAGATAAAAACACAGAGAGAGGCAAACCATAAGAGACTCTTAAATACAGAGAACAGACTGGGGGTTGCCAGAGGGGAGGTGAGGGGGGGATGGGCTAAATGGGTGATGGACATTAAGGAGGATGCTTATTGGGATGAGCACTGGGTCTTATATGTAAGTGATGAATCACTGGGTTCTACTCTTGAAGCCAATACTACACTGTATGTTAACTAACTTAAACTAAAAAAAATAAATTTAGGGGCTCCTCGGTGGCTTAGTAGGTTAAGCGTCTGACTTCAGCTCAGGTCATGACCTCACACTCTGTGAGTTCGAGCCCCAGCTCAAAGCCTGGAGCCCACTTCAGATTCTGGGTCTCCCCCTCTCTCTGCCCCTCCTCTGCTCATACTCTGTCTCTCTGTGTCTCAAAAAATAAATAAAAACATTAAAAAATTTAAAAAAGATAAATTTAATGGCAAATAGGTAAATTAATAAATAAATAACCTTATTTATGTAACATATATTTATTAAGGTAGTGCTGACTGTACATCAGGTATTGGCTAAGCACAAGGAATAAGACAATTGTAGCCAGTCCTTTCAGAGCTTACTGTATAACTAGGAATACAAATGAACATTCACAAGTGTGATGAAAGTAGCAGAAGATAGAAGTAGAGTGTACTCAGGGATGCAAGACAGAGGAGTGTCTCCTAATCAGGAAAGCCTCCCTTAAAGGACTTCAGACAGAGACCCAAAGGAGAGTGTCCTGGGAAGGGAAAGGAAGAGTACTCCAGAAGGGAATAGCATCTTAGAAAGCCTGCAGACGGGAGAGAACAAGGATTTGGAAGAAAGTGTGTATAGCTGGAGAAGAAAGAATATAGGAGAAAGAAGTAAACAGAGGTGGGTACATGGTTAGATTTTTGATCAGGGCATTTTGAATGATCTTAAGGTTGTGGACTCTTTCCTGTAGGCAGTGAAAAGCCTCTGAAAAGTTTTAAGTAGGCAGGTTCCTTGCTTATATCTACATTTTAGGAGTTCCAATCTAGATTCATAATGATGATGAAAATAAAATAACTTTTACTGCCTGCTTACTATGGGCATAGCTATAAATGATCCTACTTAATCTTCAGAACAACCATATTAGTTTCCTACAGCTGCTGCAACAAATTGTCACAAAAGGAATGGCTTTGAAGAACAGAAATTTATTCCCTTACAGTTCTGAAATTTATTCTCTTATAGGCTCAAAGTCTGAAAGGAAGATGTTGACATGGTCATGCTCTCTCTGCAGGCTCCAGGGGAGAATCTTTCCCTGCTTCTTCCTGGCTTTTGGTGGTTGTTGACAGTCGTTGGTGCTCCTTGGCTTGGAAATTCACCAATTCAATATCTGCCTTCTTCTTCACATGGCCTTGTCTCATGGGTCTTCAATATTCTTCCCTCTGTCTATCTCTGTGTCTAGATTTCCCTCTTGTTATCAGGCCCACCCTGATGCAGTGTGACCTGATCTTGATTGCATTTGCAAAGACTATTTCCCAAAGATTGTATTCTGAGGATCAATATGAATTTTTCAGAGAGGGGGGATACTATTTAACCTGCCACAATAGCTGTAAGAGATTAACCCAATTTGAGAAATGAGGAAACTGAGTCACTGTGAAGTTAAGAAATGTGTACAAGATTACACAGCTAATATGCGACCCAGGTTTGTGGACAGAGATCAGTGAGAAAACCATTGCAGAGTGATGGCGGTGGCAGTGAGACTAGAAACATGGATGGTTCTGATAAATATTTTTAAATCAGAATAAATAACATTTGTTAACAATTGAGATGTGAAGAGTAACTGAGAGGAAGGAGTCAAGAAAAACTATCTGACTTTCTGACATGAGCAACTGGGTGGAGGTTCTACCATTTACCAGCATAGAGAGCACTGGCCAAAGCCTGGGTTTGGAGACAAAATGGGTAGATTCAGCACTGTCAATGTTGAGTGTGGTACCCATGGAACATCTGATTAGAGACAGATATAATAGACTAGCACCTAAGAGAAAGGTTTGGGCTAGATCATCAGAAATTTGAATCATTCATTCATCATTTACCAAATATTTGTGAGTGCCTACCGTGTGTAGTAACCATCAAGGACACAGCTAGGAACAAGACAGGGAAAGTTCCTGCTCTCATGGAAATGCCATTCTTAAAAAGGGGGGTCAGACAATAAACAACAAAAATAAATAAGACTATTTCAAAGAGAGAAGTGATATGTAGACAATAAAAACAGGTAATGTGAAAATGAATGATTGTTACAGATTACCTTCTTCAGTTTAGATGGTAAGAGTAGGTTTCCCTGAGGAGGTGATGTTTGAACTAGGACCTGCATAGCATAGTAGCTAACTTCGTGGGTCTAAGTGTACAAAAACCCGGAGTTTTTTGTAGTTGGTGAGGAACAGAAAAAAGGCCAGCATGGCCAGGTTCCATAGGGAGTGGGGGTGGTTGGGGATAGTAGGGGATGAGACCAGTATGTCAAGGTCCTTAGGAAGACTTAAAAGTGTGTGTGTGTGTGTGTGTGTGTGTGTGTGTGTGTGTGTGTGTGTGTTTGGAAGTAATGAAGTTTTTCTTTTGTTTTTGTTTGTTTGTTTGTTTTGTTTTAAGCCATGAGAATGGAAGATACCACCTTGGGAGAGAGGGGGAGAGAACAGAGTGAGGCAAAAGAAAGGCCTACCATTACATAAGTCTCGTGAAGATGTGGTGGCCAGACCATAGAGCAGAAAATAATATGCTTTTGTGTCTACTTCCCCTATTAAATTGAAATATGTCCACTCAATTGCCAGAAAAAGGCATCTTGCACAAAGCTGTATCAGTAAATATTCAACACATTAATTTCAAATAGGACAACAGTAGAACAAAGACAAGGTAGGATTCCCTGTTTGTGGTATTGTTCACCAATGGCACCAAGTTCTTATTTTTTTTTTCCTGAGTCCGCATCCTTGGCTATGTGACTTTACTGTTTTGTTTCCATGAAAATAATATGGTATGATTTTCCAACCCTTGACTTTCATAGGGCTTGTTTGGGTGACTAGCTTTGGCCAGTGGCATGAGTTAAAGCGGTAGTGTGCCAGTCTTCTTAGACTCTTGCACATCTGCCATCATGAGGAAGACATGTCCCAGCTAGACCCAGGAAGAAGAGAAAGATGCATAGAGAGCAGCTGCCCTGTTCCCCTGCCCCATCGAGCCCACCGTAGAGCAGAGGCCCCTGGCTAAGCTGCAGGTGTATAAAGGAGTCCAGCCCAGATTAGCCTAAATCAGCCCCGTCAACCTCACAACCATAGAGGTTAGAAAATGAAGGTTTGCTGTCAAAACTGTTGAGTTTTGGCATGGTTTGATTCACCACGATTCCCAATTCACCAATATTTAAAGGGGGTGACCTTCAAGCCATAGGATAATGGTTGAACGAGCCATAGGATAATGAGGTACTGATGGGTGCATCAAGGAAGGGCATGGAAAAAGCAGTTAGTCATCTCCCACATCTACATCCCAATATTTCACAAAGGTTCTAGGAGTCTGATAGAAATATCTGCAGATTTGGTTTAGAAAGGAATATGTTTGTGAGACATGATTCATTTTATTCCCTGTATAAAGCCTGCTAAATTGACCCAAAACCCAGGGTAAAATTATAAAGGTTTTCTACATGAGAGCAGGGTTTGGGGTTTAAGAATCACAATTTATGGTAACAAACTACATTCTAGATATTGGATTACATTATCATATTACTTATCATCTTAAAGATATTGAAAATGATTTACTCAATGTTAAAAAAGAAAAATGGCAAAGCATATTTTTAAAAGCAGCCAAAAATTGTTAATTCCAGTTGTAAAATATTGAATAGTACCAAAATTGAGAGAATATGCAAAGGTCATGAAGAAAATAATAAACCTAACAGCAAAGGGGATGGTGTCTGTAGTCATGGATATACTGGGTTGAATTTCCGCTTCACTACTTATTTAGCTGTGGCTGCCATGAGAACCCATCTCCCAGAACTATAGGGAGTGTAACTGACTGATGTCTCTGGCTGCTGGATTTGAAAACATTTCCTGTGTTTCGCTTGAAGCCATCCTTTCCATGGGCTGCTCAGGCCAATGACTGAGAGTGGCAAACATATTTGGCTGACCCATTCTCTTTTGTCAATGACTTTCGCTCAAGGGCTCCCAACAATTTTGCCAAAACTTCCTTAGACTTCAGGCAGTCTAGGATGCTTACACCCAACCCCCCACACCCTCACCTCCTTCATTTTGGGTCCCAATTGTATTGTGGTCTGTCTCCTTCACCTCTATCCATATTTTCTTCCACACAGTTGTTTCCTCTAATACATTTTTTTTTTTTTGCACATTTAATACCATCTTGGCAGCTGCTTCTTTTTTTTTTAATGTTTATTTTTGAGAAAGGGAGAGAGAGAGAGAGAGAGAGAGAACAGGAGGGGGAAGGGCAGAGAGAGAGGGAGACAGAGGATCCAAAGCAGTCTCTAAGCTGACAGCAGAAAGCCCTATATGGTGCTTGAACTTGCGAACTTCAAGATCATGACCTGAGCTGAAGTTGGACTCTTAACCAACTGAGCAACCCAGGTGCCCCAGCAGCTGCTTCTTGAGTACTTAGAATAATACCCTAGTCTCCCTGAATCTTCAGTTTCCTCATGTGAAAAAGACAACCTATTCCGTAGGATTATAATGAACCAATGAACTTAAAGCCAAATTGTACAGTGACTGGCATTTATGAAGTTTGAATTAATTAATGGAACCTTTCATAATTGTTCTTGTTATTATTACTCCTTAATAGGTTGTTGTTGTTGTTGTTGTTGTTGTTGTTGTTGTTGTTTGAGTCAAAACCATGTAACACATTAGCAGATTCTGAGCTGAAGACTGTTAGGAAGAAATAGATGTAGAATCAACGAAAAATGAAATAATAACTAAGAAATAAACTATATACACAAGTAATGCAAATATGAACTAAAAAAAATTACTGAGAGTCCAGGTCATTTTATCTATTAGCCATCTAAAGTGAAAGATGGTATTTGATCCCCCAGTGAAGTAAGCTGGCCTTGGTGTTATAGAGCTACTGGGGACACAGTTCTCTTTGATTATGGAAAAATTCAAGAGCATTCAGGTTAAACTGGGCCATCTTTTCCCAAACATAAATCAGAGTGTCAGGGAGAGGTCTCACAAATGCAGCAAAATGTTTTCCTTGGCTTGAATTATCCCAGTAATTACATACATTCTATATTTTGCTTAGGTTGAGAGCACACAGGTAATTAATGATCTTCATTTGATAGTGATTATAATTTGGGATCATGATTTACTTAACATTATTTGTCTGAAACTGAAAATGGAGGGCAACTGGAGGAGTAAGGGTTTTTTTTTGTTTTTTTTTTTAAGAAAAATAATAAAACTTAATAAAAGAGTTCAGGATCACTTCTTTCTAAAGTCAAACATAATTAAATATTTTTAAAGAAAAATAATTACAGAGGGAATTTAATTTTTCTCTTTTTAGACATTGTGCCTAGTACATAAATTCTCAATCAATATATTATATTTAATTATGTTGGAATATTTCCTACATAAGGTGCAGGGTTGGGATCATCTTTATGTAGATATGCCCTACAGACCTATGGTAGAAGGATTAAAGTAGAATGATGAACAAATGAACATTCAAGGTCATTTCCAGCTTTAGGAATATTTATGACACTATTTTGGAATGTTTAATCCAACAGTAAATTCCACTTTATGTAGCAAAGTGGAGTTTAAATTACTTATCCCAGAAAGAGCTAATCAGGTTCACTTCTAATCATATAATTAGAAATCAAATTAGCTATGGTTGAGAAAAGTTGCACAAAAAACTGCTGTATTTGAATGTGATGGCTTTCTTTTTCTTCCTCTTTTTTTATCTTGATTTTTTAGTGGCTCATTAGTATAAGTCAAAGCTATAATTCCAGGACATCCCAAGGACTTTGGAATGCTGCTGTTGCTTTCACAATAGTTTAGGACCCCCAGTGAGGAACTTTTAGAGTTTATCAGGGCTTTGTTGCTTTTCTCATATCAACTGCCTCCAGGCAATAGGTAGATCACTGGTTTTAAGCAGTTATGATAATGCTGTTATTTCATGTTTTGCCTTCCTCTTTCTTCTACCTTTCTCTCTGCCCTTCAAAAATAGGTGTCAGGCAGACCTGAATGTGGTCCCAACTCAGCATCTACAAGTTGTATTATCTAGGAAGGTTCCATGACCCCCAACTTAATTTAATCCTCAACCTTTAATAAAGTACTAAGCCTATAGTAATGCTCAATAATATTTTTTGAGTAAATGATTTTATGCAATGAGATCAACAGTTTTGACCCCAGAGAGGTACTATAAGGATTCATACAAAGCCATAGAGATCGCCACACACTTGCAACCCCATATGTTGCTGATTATTATATTATTAACTATCTTAAACATAGGATGTTCTACCTTTATCCATAACATTCTGAGTGATGTAGAGGAAGTCTCCCTGCTTTTAATCTTCAATCCCTATTTTCCACACTTGTACCATGTTATTTTTCTAAAATATAAACTTTACCCCGACAAGCCAATGATCTCCAGGAGCTTCTCATTTTTTATGAATATGTCCTTCAAACTCCTAACAGCAAAAATAAATAAACAAATAAATAAATATTTAAAAATTAAAGTACCCCAGAAAGATGTATATTTAATTATTTATTTATAATCTACATGGACCGCTAAGTTGTTATATTATTTGCATTATAAACACCTAATAATAAACCTTTAAAAAAAAGTTGTGATCAAGGTTAAACACCAGTTTAAAGGTTTTGCTACTCAGGGACACCTGGGTGGCTCAGTCAGTTCAGCATCTCTTGATTTTGGCTCAGCTCATGATCTCGCAGGTTTGTGGGTTCCAGCACCACATCGGTCTCCATGCTGACAGTGTGGAGCCTGCTTGAGATTCTCTCTGCCCTTCTCTCCCTCTCTCTCCCCCTTCCTTGCTCACTTTCTCTCGCTCTCTCTTTTTCTAAAAATAAATAAATAAACATTTTTTAAAAAGTTTTACGGGGAGACTGGGTGGCTCAATCAGTTAAGCTTCTGACTTTGGCTCAGGTCATGATCTCATGGTTCATGAGTTTGAGCCCTGCATTGGGTTCTGTACTGACAGCTCTGAGCCTGGAACCTGCATTGGATTCTGTGTCTCCCTCTCTCTGACCATTCCCTGCTCATGCTCTGTCTCTCTGTCTCTCTCTGTCAAAAATAAATAAACATTTAAAAAATTTAAAAAAGGAAGGAAAGAAAGCCCTCTTGAAAATAATTGACTTTAAAAAATAAAAAAATAAAATAAAGGTTTTGTTAATCATATATTGGGTGTCTTTTAATATTCTTGCCACAATATACACTCAGGACTTAGGAAAAGGTCCATTTTAATAATTGAGGTATCAAATAGTCCTCTTGATATATGTATATACCTTCTTGATACATATATATATATATATATATATATATATATATATATATATATACACACCTTCTTGATATATGTATATACCTTCTTGATATATATAATGTATATACCTTATATATATGTGTATACACACACACACACACACACACACACACACACATATATATATCTGACTCCACCAGACCTGCTTGTAATCATCATCTTAACTTACAAAGTTGGTGACAAAGAGCTGGATCTAAGAGTAAATGTGACAGCCTTGCTGTGTTAGTTTCCTATGGCCACTGCAATAAACTAGCACAGATTTGGTGTTTTAAAAGAACAGGAATTTATTTCTCACAGTTCTGGAGGTCAGATGTCTGAGAATATTTTCACTGGGCAGAAGTCAAGGTGTTGGCAAGTGCTGTGTTCCCTCCGGGGGTGTGCTCTGGAGGATAGTCCTGTCCTAGCCTCTCCTAGCTTCTGTTGGCTGCTCACAAAACTTGGCTTGTGATTACAAAACCCAGTCTCTGCTCTCATAATGATGTTGTCTTATCTTCTGTATCAAATTTTCTTTCATCTCTTTTTTATTAGAATACATGTGATTGCATTTAGGGTTCAACCTGATAATCTTAGATAATTTACTTATTTCAAGTCATTAATTCAATCACGGCAGCAAAGTCCTTTTTTTTTTTTTTTTTTTTGGTTGCCATATAAAGTAACATTCACAGATTTCAGAGATTGGGACATAGATATCTTGGTGGTAGGGAGGGAGCACATTATTCAGTCTACCACTGTTTCTTTGCAGGAATGTTTAATAAGCCCGGGGAGGCAAGAACTTTGAAATGGGTCCCCAAATGCCCACTCCATGTTGTGCATGTCTTGTATAAATCCCTCCCTTCGAGGGTGAGTGAAATTTTGACATGATGGATTTCATTCCTGTGATGATGTTCTGTTATGTGGCAAATGGATTTTGAAGCTGCAGCTAAAGCCCCAAATCAGATTATTTTGAGTTAATCAAAAAGAAGACTATCCAGGAGGCCCTGACTTAATCAGGGAGTACTTCGAAGGAAGCACTTCGAAGCTTGAGAGATTTTTGTCTGGCTGGTCTTGAGGAAGATGGAAGCTGCCACAAGTTCTACAACCAAAAGGACCTGAATTCTGCGCACAACTTGAATGAGTCGGGAAGAAGACAGCAAGGCAGTCCCAGGATGTAAGCCCCAGTTACCACTTTGTTGGCAGTCATTTGAGACCCGTGGAAAAGACCCATCTACCCCATGCACAGGCTCCTGACCTGTGAAAACTGTGAGGAAATGAGAAATAAGCAAGTGTGTTATGAAACCACCTACTTGGTGGCACATTGTTAGCCGGCAACAAGAACTCTTAATAGAATAGCAATACCAAAACCTTGTGAGAGTTAGAGTAGCTAAAACTGCACAAATTGTCCACTGATAAAGATACACAGAAATTGCAATATGTGGCTGTATTCCAGTTGTGAACAAATGAAAGGAAGTGCCACTGTGACCCCTCAGCCTGTAGGCTTTCCAATTGATTTGTCTTAGGGTGCTTTTCTTACCACGTTTGACACCTGACTAGTTGACCCAAAGCCAGAATATCTGGCAGGCCTAACAGTTTCTGAAATCACCACCATGACATTTAAGGACCTCTGCAATGTGATTTCAATTGATTTCTCGATCTCTCTCCCTCAATCCACCTCCACGTTGGTGGCCCATTTATTCAAACAGTGCTAGAACACTCCCTGATCTCCAAAATGTGCAGTTGAATTTCCCATACTTTCTAAAACTCTAGTTCAACAGCTTCACTAAGAATGCTCTTATTTCCCTTCACTTGCTAAGTTCCCTTTTATTATTCAAGATCCATTTCTGACCTTCCCAGCCAAGTGCCATTTTCAGGACAGCTGTTATTTGTCATATTTTTGTCCGATTCTTGATTTTGCACAAACCTTTGGTTTAACGCTCATCTCACATTATCACAGTTCATTTTTATTGAATTTAGTACTCAATTGTGAATGCCTTGAGACCACTACATTTTATCATTGTTTCGTTTCCCCATTGTGGTGGGCATCTTCGCTTCTGATAATAATGCACATTTTTCTTTGGGAAACGATTCTTTCTCCATGCGTTTTGTGTTGACCATCACAGTCTTCTTGTTCCCAGGATGGCAAGATAGGGGGACCAATCATTGTACCCTGATGCCAAGACCATAGTCTGTGATGGCATGTGACTAAACTGGGAGGCCAGAAGCATGTCTCTACTTGCTAAATAGGATGCTACCCAATTCATGAATTGCTTAATAAAACCAATTATATCTTCAAAACAAATACATAAAACTGAGAAAAAAGAGCCCTTTTTACTTTTTAAAAATGAAGCCAGTAGAGAAGAATTCTATTCTATTTCATTGTGAGATTGTAGAGAATGTAAGCCTAGGACTACTTGAAACAATGAGTCAAGCCTAGTGGACTTTCTGCTATTAAAGAATGAAGCCAGTAGATAGGGAGAAACAGAGAGACGAGAAGGGAAATCGTCAAGGTTTTAATACCCTGGATTTGGATGTCCCTGAGACTAGATCTATCCCTGCCCCTTCTGATATCCCTATCTTTTCATGTCAGCTAATTAAGTCTTCTCTTTGGCTTGGGTAATTGGATTTCTATTTACTTTACAGAGTTCTGCTTAACATATCTGCAGTGTCACAAGTGGACTGGCTCACAGAAGGTGTTCACAGTAGTTCAATAAATAAACATTATTCTAAATGTCTTTGATTTGGGGGGAGTACATTCATATTTTTACCTGCAGAAAAGAAACTCAAAGAATCTCAAACACATATAAAATACGATGAAGTTATTTTTAGAACTCTTTTGTGTTAACCTTATTCTTCCACACAATAGACCCCTAGTAATCTGACTTCTCTTTCTCACACCATCATTACATGTTTAGAGGTAATTACATGTCTATGATAAATAGGGATTGCCATGGCTAGACTTGGACTCATTTACTTTTGACTTGTTTATACCTTTAATTCTGTTGTTTTGATATTTTTATTCTTACCAACAAATTGATTTCTGTGATATGTCTTTACCTCACTTCAGCCAAATACTTAAAGAGTTACAGACTTACTGAAAATTTCCAAGTCTTAATTCTTTCTCTTTTAACTTTTGATTTAGTGATAGAGGGGAAATGTGTGATGTGTTTCTGTTTAATTATCGTTTTTGAAATTTTTCTAATAAATGCTACTCAAGAAATAATTTTATAGAAAGCGACCCCCTTTTTCTGGGATGATTTTAAGATGATATGAATTTAAAGGAAAGCATCACATCTCAGGTTATTAGAAAAACGTGTAAGTTGTGGAATTTACATGTCATTATCCAGTAACTATAATAGTAAGCATGTGTACTGTTATCATTTTTTAAAGAAAATTTTCTGTACAATCCTGTGAGAATCCATATAGACCATTTCAATGTAGTGTTCATCCTCACTAATAATTCAGTGGCATGCATATGTTGGATATAAGAACTTGTTTAAAAAAAAGATTTCACATGAGGAAGGTCACTCACACAGAGGGAAAATTGTAATAAAAAAAATCATTGCTGTTGCTTAGGTATGAAAACAAAGAGTGGAACAATATCCAGATTCATAGTTATATTTCCAATTCAGAATTTTTTTTTTTACTTTTTGTATTTGAGAGACATCAGAAGTTTTCAATTTTTACTTTTTAGGATCTTTCATATGAAGACCTTTAGGTTCATTAAAATTAAACTGAGCCTAGGAGCACCTGGGTGACCCAGTGGGTTGAGTGTCTGACTTCACCTCAGATCATGATCTCGAGGTTCATGAGTTTGAGCCCTGCATCAGATCTTCTGTCCTCCTCTCTGTCTGCCCCTCCCCCTCTGGCACTCTCTATCTCAAAAAAGAAATAAACATTTAAAAATAAATAAATTAGGGGTGCCTGGGTGTTCAGTTGGTTAAGCATCCGACTTCAGCTCAGGTCATGATCTCATTGCTTATGGGTTCGAGCCCCTTGTCGGGGTCAGTGCTGACAGTTTGGATTCTGCGTCTCCCTCTCTCTCTCTGTTCCTCCCCTGCTCATGCTCTCTCTCTCTCTCTCTCTCTCTCTTAAATATAAAATAAAAAAAATTAAATAAATAAATTAAATTAAACTGAGTCTAAAAGAAATCAGGAGGAAAACCAATAAGATTTTTGCAGAAAATAATAAAAGCCATCATCTTAGTGTGCTAGGCACATGAAATTGTTTTTAAAGAAAGTCTTGCAAACAATATATTAATTACATCTTTAGATTATTGTCATAACTGTTGCTTATGAAATTAACAAACAACAGGCTTGAATGTATCTCTTCCTTTTTTCAAAATTTTCTCCTTTAATTGCTGATAAAATACTGCTATAGTAAACATACTATGATCTTGAAAGTATAATCATTTTCAAATTTAGATGACTATATTTGTAACAGAATGTTTGTACACACAGAGCATGAGCTACATCATGTCTGTAAATCTGTAAATTTTCAGACTAATGTCCCTGTTGATGGAAATTTTTGAACTGCCACACACAAATAATATTGTAGCAAATTACCTATCTGTGGTAAGCCAGTGGCATGTTTAGTGAGACTATCCCTAGTCTCATTAAACTTGACGTTATTCATACTCAAACATATAAAATAACTTATTCTGTAACAGAGCTGGCATTTGAAAGCAGTAGGGATATGACATTCAATAAGTGGTATTGAAATGGATATTTTGAATAAAATAGTTATATCTTTCTCTTACACAAAGTCTTGCTGAAATAAAGATTCAGTGCTATAAAAGAAAACAGTAATTATCATTACAACTATGAAACATTTATATAATTTTGAATTTTAACGATTGCAGATAACATTCATCATTTAGGTTGAAAATATTTTATCATTCAATCATGGAGCAGAGTTCAAATTGAGAATTTATCCTATGTGGATTAATATATGAGGATTTTACTGTAGCCAGTATATGATTCTCTATGCTAGGTTATACACAGTCTTGTATTTTTTATTCTCAAAAGATAAAATGGCTCACATATGAAAACGCCTACTGACTACTATCAAATATATGCAAAGTCATTTTTAATGTACCCACTTTAAAGGGATTCAACCTAATCATAGTCCTCATTTTTTTTTTTTTAATTTAAAAAGAAGTTGCTTCTGTTTTTACAGAGGATGTTCATATGAAGTGAGTATCCTTTCATGGAGTATGTCCCAACACCAAATTCTGGCAGAATTCTGGAAATGTACTTCTGAGACATGAAGCTTTTCCAAGACTATATAGCTAGTAAATATCAGAACTGGGATTAGAACCAAGATAACATTGACTCTACTTAATCATTAAGCAGGTTTTTCCTTGAGAACTCTGAATTCTGTTTATAAACAATTTTTCACATTCATTGCCTCTTCTTTATCCTCACAACCAATGCTTTGCTTCAAGTGCTCTTTATCTTAAAAAATATTTTAATTGTGGGGGCGCCTGGGTGGCTCAGTCGGTTAAGCGGCCGACTTCAGCTCGGGTCATGATCTCGCGGGCCGTGAGTTCGAGCCCCGCGTCGGGCTCTGTGCTGACAGCTCAGAGCCTGGAGCCTGTTTCAGATTCTGTGTCTCCCTCTCTCTGACCCTCCCCCATTCATGTTCTGTCTCTCTCTGTCTCAAAAATAAATAAACGTTAAAAAAAATTAAAAATATTTTAATTGTGATAAAATACATGTAACATAAAATTTACCATCTTAACCATTTTTAAGTGCACAGTTCAATCACATTAAATACATTTATAATATTGTGCAACCATCACCACGGTCCGTTTCCAGAACTCTTTTCATCTTGTAAAACTGAAACTATCTCCACTAAACAATAACTCACCATGTCCCCTTCCCCCCAGTCCCTGGCAGCCACCATTCTACTTTCTGTCTCCATGATTTTGACGACTCTAAGTACCTCACATAGGTGAAGACATGTTATGTAAAGGTTCTAAGATGGAATTACAATGTGGGGGTGGGGGTGGGAGGTTTCCCCACACATCCACTAAGTCTCTGTGATGCCAGCTGAGTGCCCTACAATTTAACTCAATTCTCACACTACCTACCTGGAGATAGCATCAGATCTCGCAGGTTAAGGGCACAGTCCCTCAGGACTCCCCCCCCCCCCCACAAAAAACACACGCACATACTTCAGATACCTGTGCTTGTCGACTGTGCTTCTAACCAACCACATAGATTGGAGGTTCCAATGACCCCCCTCCTTGGATTTAACTGATTTGCCAGAGCACCTCGCAGAACATACGTACCAGTTTATTAAAGGTTCTGCTAAAGGATACAGATGAACAGCCAGATGAAGTGTTACATAGAGCAAGGTTTAGGAGGGTGCCCAGTACCGGAGCTTCTGTCTGCATTGAGCTTCATTGAGTGTTCATCACATGGAGGTGAATGTGTTCACCCACCTGGAAGCTCCCTGAACCCTGCACTAATGAGATTTTACAGGCTTTCTCATGTAGACATGATCAATTATTAATTCCAATTTCAGCCCCTCTTCTGTCTCTGGAAAATGGAAGATGGAGCTGAAAATTCCATGCATCTAATCATGGCTTGGTCTTTGTGATGATCAGTGCCATTCAGGAACCCTCCATCAGTGCACCTAGAGTCAACCCATTAAAACAAAAGATGCTGCTAGATGCTTTTACCACTCAAGAATTTACAAGGCTTGGGGCACCCGGGTGGCTCAGTTGGTTAAGCATCCAACTTCAGTTCAGGTCATAATCTCACAGAATGTGAGTTCGAGTCCTTCATCAGGCTCTCTGTTGTCAGCACTGAGCCTGCTTTAGATCCTTTGTCCCCTTATCTCTCTGCCCTTTCCCTACTGGTTCTCTCTATCTCAAAATAAATAAATAAAGTTAAAAAATAAAAGGAATTTACAGGGTTCTTAGGAATCCTGTGTCAAAGATGGGGTCAAAGACAAATATCATAAAACCTTGAATTGTGAGTAACTTGTTCTATGAGTGTTCCACAAGATGAGCAAACATTTCTAATAAATTTTAGCTTGATAGATGAGTGGTATCTTACAATACAAGTCGTACGTGATGCTGAATGTCACATGATCACAACTGAGCCAATGGTTCCTCTCTCTTTCTTTCTTGCTATGGGATTGTGGGTCATGGTTTCCCATGCTTGGATGCTTAGTCTCAGGCCATGGTATTTGGAAAAATCATTGATTTTTCAGAATGTTGAAAGGTGTCCACAACTGACACTAGTATATTTTTTGTCACTTCAAAGCACCTATGGACAGTCCTCTGCTTTTCCATCCAAGAGTAAGCTTAGGAATGCTTTGTTCATTCTAGGCCAGGCTGGCTGCAGATATAGACCCTTTCCTCTGCTGCCTTATTGGCAGTTACATTAAATACAGTATATGACAAGAGTTTATTAATACTGTACTGTAGTTGACATCCATGTGAGCATATACAATGCCCCCTGTGCAGACAAAGGTTGAAAAGAAAGGTGGTAAGAAGAAGGAATGATTATCATGGAAGTTAAGAATGAAATCATCATGAAGTAAGAACAAGATATTCAAGTGGCTGAAATTGCAAGATTTTATAAGAAGTCTATGCATCTCGTCTGCAGAGGAGGAGGAGAAAAAGGTGGAGGAATCCCTCACTTCAAATGAGATTAGGGAGATGTGTAAAAAAACAAATGTGGGAAACATTGCAAAATTTTATAGAAGAGCATCACCTGAATAAAGCTGTAGCTGTGTGAGCGATAAATCTGTTTAATGACAATGCAATGTCACATTTCCATGAAATCTTCAAAAGGAGGCAAAGGCAATTATCACTGGATAGGTTCCTTGTTAAAGTTGTGTGAAAAGAAAGATTCCATTGAGCCAATAGATAGCAGCGACTCCATTAGTGATAGTGAAATTCCTTCTACACAACCCTCCTCTCTCCTGTCTCCCTCACACCAGCAACAAAGGTTTTCAAATGTAAGTGAAGGTTAATTTGCTTATTTTTCTTTATATTTTGTATTTTCTTTATTACCTTGCATTGTATTACAGTATTGTAATCATTTTATATGAATATTTTTGGGTTGTGGAATGAATCATCTGAGTTTCCATTATTTATTATGGGGAAATTCACTTTGATATACAATTGCTTTAGATTACAAGCATGTTTCCAGAGTGAATTATGCTTGCAAACCAGGGTTTTACTGTATTAGAACAAGAGGTGCCCTTAGTGTTCTTATCACTTAGGAATTTACAAAGGTTTTAGGGGCCCTGTGCCAGGAGCAACAAAGACCAATGCGTATATACTTTGTTATCTCACATGCAGTATCTGTCTTTTGTGACTGGCTTGTTTCATTCAGCATAATGTCCTCAAGGTTCATTTATGTTGTAGCATGTGTCAATGTTTCCCCCTTTTTTAGGTTGGATAATATTTCATTGGATGTATACACTACATTTTACTTATCTGTTCATCCCTCAATGGGCATTTAAATTTCTTCCATGTTTCCAATACTGTGAATAATGATGCTCTGAACATGGGTGAACAAATATTCTTCGAGACCCTGATTTAAATTACTTGGGGCATATACCCAGAAGTAAAATTGGTGGATAATATGATAATCCTATTTTTAATGTTTTGAGGAATGCCTATACTATTTTCCCAGGTGAATGTATCATTTTACATTCCCACTAATAGCGCATGAGGGTTCCAATTTTTCTACATCCTTGCCAACACTGTTTTCTATTTTTTTGATAGTAGCCATCTAATGGGTAAGAGGTGGTATATCATTGTAGTTTTGATTTGCATTTCCCTAATGATTAGGACATCAATCGTCTTTTCGTGTGATTATCAGCCATTTGTGTATTTTTTTTGGAGAAATGTATATTCAAGTCATTTGCCCATTTTTGAATTGGGTTATTTTTGTTGAGTTCTAGGAGTTCTGTATATATTCTGGATGTTAATCCCTTATCAGATATGTGATTTACAAATGTTTTCTCCCATTCTTTGGTTTGCCTTTTTACTCTGATAGTATCTTTTGATGCACAAATTTTTAAAATATTCATGAGGTCCAATTTAACTGATTTTTCTTTTGTTACCTATGCCTTCAGTGTCATATCCAAGAAATCATTGCCAAATTCAATGTATGAAGTTTTTGTCTTATGTTTGTTCCAGAGATATTTACTGCTTTAGGTCTGAAATTATGACTTATAACCATTTTGAGTTAATTTTTGTATATGGTGTTAGGTAAGGTTTTGACTTCATCTTTCCAAGTGGATATCTAGTTTTTCCACACCATTTGTTGAAAAGACTGCTTTATCCCCATTGAATGGTCCTGGCACCCTTGTCAAAAATCATTTGACTGTATGTATATAAGAAGGTTTATCTATGGGCTCTCTGTTCTATTCCATCAGTCTGTACGTCTGTCTTTATGCCACTATCACACTGTTTTGGTTACTGTAGCTTCGTAGTAAGTTTTGAAATCAGAAGTGTGAGTCCTCCAGTATTGTTCTTTCTCAAGACTGTTTTGACTATTTGGGGCCCCTGAGACTCTGTACGAATTTTAGGATTTTTTTCTATTTACACAAAAAATATCACGGGCGTCTGGGTGGCTCAGTTGGTTCAGTGTCCGACTTCGGCTCAGGTCATGATCTCGACGTCCATGAGTTCGAGCCCTGCGTCGAGCTGTGTGCTGACAGCTCAGAGTCTGGAGCCTGTTTCAGATTCTGTGTCTCCCTCTCTCTCTGACCCTCCCCCATTCATGCTCTCTCTCTGTCTCAAAAATAAATAAACGTTAAAAATTTTAAAAATATATATCATTGGGATTTTGATAGGGATTGCATTGAATCTGTAGGTAATTTTGGGTAGTATTGACATTTTAACAATATTAAGTTTTCCAATCTATGAACATAAGGTCTGTTTCCATTTATTTATATTTTATTTAATTTCTTTCAATAATGTTAGCAATGTACAAATCTTTCACCTCCTTAATTTCTAAGTATTATATTATTTTTGATGCTATTGTAAATGGAATTATTTTTATAATTTTCTCTTTCAGATTGTTCACTTTGAGTATATAGAAATCTACCTCATTTTTAGGTATTGACTGTGTGTCCTGCTACTTTAGTGAAATTATTTATTAGTTCTAGTTGTGTGTGTGTGTGTGTGTGTGTGTAATCATTAAGGCTTTCTACATATAAGGTCATATCACCTGCAAGCAGATGATTTTACTTCTTTCCTTCTAATTTCATTGCTTTCATTATTTGTTTTTCTTGCCTAATTTCTCTGGCTAGAACTTCCAATGCTATGCAAGTGCTCTTTATCTTTACCTACTAAAACAACAAGGCCTTATTTTCCTTGCCCTCATTTTTTCCCCCTTTTCTCATTCCAGTTATTTTTCCACACTACTCAGTTCTAGAGGAATCTTTTAAAGTTCCAAGCATGAACTTTAAGGGCCTCTGACTTCCCAAAGGCTAAAGTTTAATTTCTTCACTTTACAATCAAAGTTCTTCACGAAATGATCAGAACTTACTTTTTCTGGTGTGCAAACTACATTTTTCATTTCCCTTCTTTGGTGTTTTACTCACGGTTTTCTCTCAGCCCAGATTGCAAGTCTGTCTCTTTCTTGCCATTTGTAAGTGTTGATTTTATTTATTTACATATTATAAATATGTATAATATATAAATAATACTATTATATAATATAATATTAACACAGACTATAATAATATTATATATATATGATTTTACACACACACACACACACATATATATATATATATATATATATATATATATATATATATATATAAAATCTTGATTTGATTTTAAAATCCAGGTCAAACATTTCCATGTATTCTAAGTCATCTTTGAATCTTCCTAACACATTTCCTTCTCTATGATCCTACAGAACTTTACACTAGTCTCATGACTCTTATTCAACTTTAATTCATATTAGCACTAGTTTATCTTTCTGCTACAAAGTTTTCATTCCTGAAGTGGGGGGATTGTTTATTTTATTTTTAAGTTTGCATCTCCTCCACATTCTAGGAAGCAGCACAGAGGCCTGTAAGCAGTAGATGTTCAATGTATCATTGTAGATTGGGAATCAGATTTTGAAATTTATTCCCCGGACTCTTTAATCTTTCCATTTCCTCCACAAATTATATTACATATAATTTTTTTGTGATATGAGAAAAATCATTTTCTTCTTGCCAAATTCCTGTTTTGTAAGCCCAGTGTGTAGCTCTGTGAATTTTATATCATAACAAGGGTCACTGAGAGGTGGTATAAAGATAAACCAAAAATAAAGCATGATTTACAAAACATGGTTTCTCTCACATTGTACAAAGAATATCTAACCATGAACGCATTCATTTCTCCAGTTCAGCAACTTTCAAAATAGAAATGCCCCGTAGGACTGAATATGTAAAGTATAATAAAAATCTTGACAACTCCTTCTTGAGTACAAACAAATGCATCAACCAGACACAGAAACTCATCCATAAATTCTCTATAACATACAGAAGATGGAAAGGAGGAGCATCTCTAAGAATGATAGCATTTTTAAGATGATTACAAATTGTGGGGTTTGGAATGAGAGCTATCTGCTTTCTCAGGATATCCTAACCAGTCCTCACAGTGAATTTTTCTGGAAAATTCAAACATGAGTCCATTGCTCAAGACTTCAACAAGCTAAATTGTATTAAAAAACAGATTATGAACTGATCTATTGTATTGGCCTGCCTATATTGAAATTCAATGGGCATTGTCTTTTAATTAAATCCAATTCTGCTGAAGATCATCTTTCCTTTTTCCAGTTGCTGTTCTTGGAGAGACTTCAGTAGTTATTGAAATTTATAGCTCAGTTTAGTAGGTAAATTTGCCTAAATAAGAGAACCTATGGACCTTCCTTTGAACAACATTTACAATACAGGACATTACTGAAACCTAATTTATTATCATTATTTTTTAAAGAGTGTAATTTTACAAATTGCAGATGGTCTCACTCAGGGCTAACTTTCTAATATTCTGCTGTTTGATGCATGTTATTTACTCAAGTTAATTAATAAACTTGTTGGATAGAAGCCTTTTGGAACTTTTCTTATAACATAGTAAGTATGATGTGTAATCAAGTTCTCAATTTTCTGAATATAATTGTGTACCTGTAAAGTGATAGAATTTGGTAATTGAAGTGTTTTAAGTACTCCTCTCCATCTTGTTTGTACTGAAATTTGTCTTATCTCTGCAAAAAAAATTTGCTGAATAAAGATTATAAAAATTTTTGCTCCTGAACAAACAGCTCTAACATTTCAATTAAATTCAAACTTCACTCACTTTGCATGAAGGACTTCTAAATTTGATTCCCTCCCTCTACTTATTCAGTATTATTAACCATAAATTCTTTCCACATACTCTTGAGCTCTGATGCGATATAAGTTCTTAGTAAATTCCAGCTGGATTAAATGAATAGATCCAGTGCAATTTTATTATAATCCTATATTTGATTCTAACCAGTGAAAGGGTAGAACCCTCCATTTTTTATAGGCTTCTTGCTCTAGATTATAATAAACTATATGTTCCCTTAAATATATTGCTTCTTGAAAATCTTTTAAATATCAGCATTTGTCTAAGGACAAAGAGGATATAATGATCTTTTCTTTTTTAATTGAAAAAATTTCCCAGTTTTATTGACAAATAATTGATATATATCATTGTATATAAGGTGTACAATATGATGGTGTGATTTACATATATTGTGAAATTATTATGTTTTAAAAAACTCAAGTTAGTTAACATACAGTGTTGTCATGGCTTCAGGAGTACAACCCAGTGATTCATCACTTACATATAACTCCCAGTGCTCACCCCAACAAGTGCCCTCCTTAATATTCATCACCCATTTAAGCCATCCCCCCACCTGCCTCCCCTCCAGTAACGCTCAGTTTGTTCTCTATGTTTAAGAGTCTCTTACGGTTTGCCTCCCTCTGTGCTTTTCTCTTATTTTTCCTTCCCTTCCCCTATGTTCCTCTGTTGTTTCTCAAATTCCACATATGAGTGGAATCACATATCTGCCTTTCTCTATCTGACTTATTTTGCTTAGCATAATACCCTCTAGTTCTATCCATGATGTTGTTGCAAATGGCAAGATATATATATATATATATATATATATATATATATATATATACACACACACAACATCTTCTTTATCCACTCATCAGTCAATGGACATTTGGGCTCTTCATAATTTAGCTATTGTTGGTAGTGTTGCTATAAATATTGGGGTGCATGTGTCCTTTTGAATCAGTATTATTTGTATCCTTTGGATAAATACCTAGTAGTGCTGTTACTGGATTGTAGGCTAGCTCTATTTTCAACTTTTTGAGGAACATTCATATTGTTCTCCAGACTGGCTGCACCAGTTTGTATTCCCACCGACAGTGCAGAAATGTTCCCCTTTCTCTGTATCCTTGCCAACATATGTTGTTTCCTGAGTTGTTCATTTTAGCCCTTCTGACAGGTTTAGCCATTGTTATGGTCTTGTTTTGTATTTCTCTGATGATGAGTGATGTTGACCATCTTTTCATGTGTCTGTTAGCTACGTGGATGTCTTCTTTGGAAAAGTGTCTTTTCATATCTTCTGCCCACTGGATCATTTGTTATTGGGTATTGAGTTGGTAAGTTCTTTATAGATTTATCCAATATGTGATTTGCAAATATCTTCTCCCATTCCGTTGGTTGCCTTTTAGTTTTTTTTTTGATTCTTTCCTTCACTGTGCAGAAGCTTTTTATCTTGATAAGGTCCCAATAGTTCATTTTTGCTTTTGTTTCTCTTGCCTCCTGAGGCATGTCAAGTAAGAAGTTGCTGCAGCTGAGGTCAAAGAGGTCACTGCCTGTTTTCTCCTGTAGGATTCTGATGGTTTCCTGTCTCACATTTAGGTTTTTCATCCATTTTGAATTTATTTTTGTGTATGGTGTAAGAAAGTGCTCCAGTTTCATTATAACCACAGTAGGTTAAGCTAACATCTGTCTTCTCATATGGATACAAAAAAAAAAAAAAAAAAGGAAAAAATGTTCTTGCAATGAGAACTCTTAGGATTTATTCTCTTAACAATTTTCCTGTGTAATCAAAGAGCACTGTTAGCTGTAGTCATTATGCTGTATATTGTATCCTTAGTACTTGTTTATCTTATAACTGCAAGTCTGTACCTTTTAACTACCTTCCTCCAGCTCTCTCTTCCCCTGCCCTCTGCTTCTGTTAACCACAAGACTGACCCCTTTTTCTATGAGATTGTTTTGTTAGATTCCACATATAAATGAGATCATATAGTATTTATCTTTCTCTGACATATTTTATTTATCATAATGCCTTCAAGGTTCATGCATGTTGTCACAAATGATAGGATTTACTCATTTTTTGTGGCTGAATAACATTCCATTATATATATATATATATATATATATATATATATATATATATATATATGGCATAATTTCTTTATCCATTCATCCATCAGTGGACACTTAGGTTGTTTCCATGTGTTATTTATTGTAAACAATGTTGCTATGAATATGAGGGTGAAGATACCTTTTAAAATTGATGTTTTTATTTTCTTTGGATATATTCCTGGAAGTGGAATTGCTTTAGAATATAGTAGTTCTATTTTTAATTTTTTGAGGAACCTCCATACTGTTTTCCATGTTGGCTATACCCATTTACGTTCACACCAACAGTATACAAGGGTTTCCTTTCCTCCACATCCATGCCAGAATTTGTTATCTCTTATCTTTTTGGTGATGGCCATTCTAACAGGCATGAGGAAGTAACTTGTAATAATTTGCACTCCTCTAATGATTGGTCATGTTGAGCAACTTTTCATATATCTGTTGGCCTTTCATTTATCTCCTTTGGAGAAATGTTTGTTCAAATCCTTTGCCCATTTTTTAGGTAGTCATTTGTTTTTTGCTACTGAGTTGTATGAGTTCCTTATATATTTTGAATATTAACCCTTTATCAGATATGTGACTTGCAAATATTTTTTTCCCATTTTGTAGATTGTCTTTTCATTTTGTTGGTGGTTTTTTTTGCTGTTCAGAAGCTTTTTAGTTTGATGTTGTCCCACCTGGGTTTTTTTATTTTATTTTATTTTTTTTGTTTGTGCTTTACATGTTATATCCAAAAAATCATTACCGTGACCCATGTCAAAGGGCTTTACTCCTATGTTTTCTTCTAAGAGTTTCATGATTTCAGGTCTTATATTTAGGTCTTTAATCCATTTGGAGTTAATTTTGTTAGTGCTGTAAGATAAAGGTCCAGTGTCATTTTCTTACATGTGAATATCCAATTATTCCAGCACCATTTACTGAAGAGATTTTCTTTCTCCATTTAGTATTCATGACTTCCTTGTCAAACATTAGTTGACCATACGTGGCTGGGTTTATTTTTGATCTCTTGATTCTGTTTTATTGGTCCATCTGCCTGTTTTTATGCCAGTAACATACTGTTTTGATGACTATGACTTTATAAGATAGCCTGAAACCAGTAATAGTGATACCTCCCACTTTGTTCTTCTTTTTCATGATTTCTTTGGCTATTCAGGGTCTTTGCGTTTCCATATAAAGTTTAGGAGTGTTTTTCTACTTCTGTAAAAAGTGAAATTGAGTCTTTATAAGGATTGCATTGAATCTACAGATGACTGTCAAAAATGACTGACATTTTTTAATAATATTAATTCTTCCAGTCCATGAACATGGAATGCCTTTCCATTTATTTGTGTCTTCTTCAATTTTTTTTCACCAATGTCTTTTAGTTTTCAAAGTAGAGATCTTTCAGCTTCTTGGTTAAATTTATTCCTGTGTTTTATTATTATTCATGCTATTTTAAATGGGATTAATTTATTTATTTCTTTTTGAGAAAATTCATTGTTATAGTATAGAAATGCTACTGATTGGTGTATGTTAATTTTGTATCTGGCAACTTTACTGAGTTCACTGATTAGATTTAGCAAACTTTTGGTTGGATCTTTAGGATTTTCTATATATAAAACCATATCACCTATACACAGAGACAATTTTACTTTTTTGTTTTCTTTTTTTAATGTTTTTATTTTTGAGAGAGAGAGTGTGTGAGTGAGAGAGGGGCAGAGAGAGATGGGAACAGAGGATCTGAAGCAGACTCTGTGCTGACAGCAATGAACCTGATGTGGAGCTCAAACTCATGAACTGCGAGATAATGACCTGAGCCAAAGTCAGATGCTCAACTGACTGAGTCACTCAGGTGACTGCATTTATTTCTTATCAAAGTCTGATACTTTTTACATCTTTTTTCTTGTCTGATTGTTCTTGCTAGGACTTCTAGTACTATGCTGAATAAAAATGAGTGGTAAAAGTGGGTACCTTTGTCTTATCTCCGATCTCAAAGTATAAGCTTTCAACCTTCCACTATTGACTATATTAGCTGTGGGCTTGTCATATCTGGTCTTCATTATGTTGAGCTATGTTTCTTCTGATTTATTAAGAGTTTTTATCAGAAATGGATGTTGAATTTTGTCAAATATTTCTCTGCATTTATTGAGATTACTATATGATTCTTTTCTTTCATTCTATTAATGCAATGTTATCACAACTATTGTTTGCATATATTGAACCATCCTTGCATCCTAAGATAAATCCCACTTGATCATGGTGAATGATTTTTTAGTGTGCTGCTGATTTCAGTTAGTTAATATTTTACTGACAATTTGTACACCTGTATTCATCAGGGATATTGGCCTTTAGTTTTCTTTTCTAGTATTATCCTTGGGTTTTGGTATCAGCATAATGCTAGCTTTGTTACATGAGTTTAGGCGTGCTCTCTTGCTGCTTTGCAACCCACAATCTTTGTTATTATTTCCTGGTTGTTTTGTAAATCTGCTGTTTTTTGTTTCTTATCCTGCTGTCTTTTTTGTGTGTTTTTTGGTGTCTTTGGTATCAGTATGCTTTTAATTCTTTACTGTACTCTTTTGTGTAATTACTATAGGATTGTACCTTGAGCTGCTGGGTCACACTGCTTCCAGGGGTTGTCTCCAGACTTTCTCATCAATTAGAGACAAAAGACACTTCACAACTGGTGATAAAACCATATGGGAAAAAATGCTAGTGGGGAATGGAACGTAGGTCAGATTTGTTAAACTATATGAAGGCCACCGTTGAGCACTGGTAGAATTTTACATATATACTGTTTACTCTTTAGGTATATACTGTTTAACACAGTATACTCATAAATATTTACTCATAAATATATACTCATACTTATTTGAGTATACTTATACAGTATACTCATAAATATTTAGAGAATATTTATACAATCACTTAAACATAATAAATTACTATTGATAAGAATCACAAAATGTCTTACTCTAATACATTGTATTTTATTAACTCACTAATAAGGAATAGAGATATTTTACAGAGTTACAGTTTTTGAAGTGGAACAGACTCTCTCACAACCAGACATGCTGGATGTCAAATAATAGAACATAACATCTTAAGAATATTACTTCATTCTCCACCAACCATTAAGTGTCTCTCTACCCAGGAACCCTAACATTAATTTTTGCCTTTAAGAACCCTCACTTGTTATCCAATGGGGAGTTCAGGACTTTGAGCATTAGGTCCTCATTCTATATGGCACCACACCAATAACTAGCCTATTTTTATTCTTGGCAGAAGCTCAATGTCATTTTTTTTTCATTGGCTTACTGCACATTGGAGAATGTGCAATTAGCTTATTCTCTAAGGATAATAAGGAAGGATTGCTAAAGCTACTCTCAATTTTCCAAAGAGCCTCTCTGGTTGGGAGGTGTGGGGAGCTACCCTCAGCTTTGGCTATAAATTGACACCCCTACCTGTGCATAGTTGGGAAACACTCCATGCCTGCTACTACTGGCTTTACTCTGGTGACAATCTACTTTTTGCCTGCCTGCCTTTCAGTTTAATCACCGCTGGGCTACACTGATTCCAGTGGTAGCTGATTTGTTGTGGGGCTATGATTCAACTCATTGCTTGGCTGTGGACAAGCAAACCAAACTCTAGGGCCAGCATAACACCTTGTTTGAGGATCCAAATCCGGCAGATCTGCACCCTGCTGAATTTCCTGGTCAGGTGTACTCCTGACTTGGTTTTGCAAATAAGAGAAACCATTGGTTGGCATTACTTTGGCACTGCAGGTTTGAACTCAGTCTGCTAAGATCTGTGTGCTGGTTGTTGCAAACCCTACCCACCTGCTCTATCACGGTCTGATTCCCACTGTTTGAGGTCTACAGATTCTCCTGTAGTTCCCCTGATATGAGATCAGAATAGGGGCCCCACTAAGCAACCCCAATGCTACAGCGAAGCTGGTTCTTCACTGAGTGCTCTTTCCTTCCTATCAAAACTAGGGAGACTTAGTGTTTTAGGGCAGATGTGTGGAACTGACCTATATGAGGGGCAGTGCAACCAAAATGTAGCTACTTCTCTTACCCTTCTAATGCAGTCTGTCTTGATCTCTGAGGTAGAGGGGGTGCTTGAGCCTCAGACTCACGTTCTAGGATTCTCAGTGGTGTCTTTTTCTTAAATAGATTTTAGTTGTTCTACCTGTGAAGAGAAATAAAGTCAGCAGTAACTATGCCACCATCTCAGTAAGACTACTTTCTTCCAATAATAAAATCTTGTTCTTCCCAGATTAATGGTTGGAGCAGGCAGACAGTATTTACAATTCAGTGTGATCTGTGTTGATTCAAAGTAGTGTGGGAACACTGAGAAAGGAGACAGGCTAATTCTGCTTGGGAAATATTTCTCCCAGTTTGTGTAAGATTTGGGCCAGATCTTAGAGGATAAGAGTTCTGAAAGCAGAAAAAAAATAGAGTATTTCAGAAAGAAAAACGGGAGTTCATAAAGACATAAACAAATGACAGAGAAAGGCATGTTCAGGAAATTTCTGAAATTTGGGGGTAGCTGTAATCTAATATTTCTTAAATATATTTGGTCTTTGTCCACAGTTCCTGGATCACAACTTCCAAAACCCCTGGAATTTTTGGTACTGTAGAAGCAATGGGGGCATCTTTTGTTATAATGTTTGGTTTTTTGTCCTCAGTTCCTGATGACCTTCAGAGCCATAATGTTGAAATGTTGAAATAATGACTTTCCTTCATAACAAGCTCCTTTCCACAACTATTGGGTTTATGTTAACAAGGTGACATCTGGAGAGCACCTCAGGATGGGGGCTGGTTGCCAGGGGAAACAAAGTTGGGGTTGGAATTTACAATCCTACTCCCTGATTTCCAGAGATAGGAGAGGGGCTAGAGTTGAATCAATCTCCAATGCCAATGAATTAATCAATTAATTCATTGATGGCTACATCATGAAGCCTATATAAAAACCCAAAAGGAGTAGGGTCAGAGAGCTTCCAGGTTGGGGAACCAGAACACTTCCATGTGTTACCATTCTAAGCCCCAAATCCATGGAACAGAAGCTCCTTTGTTCAGGACCTCGCCCTATGTATCTCTTCATCTGGTTGTTGATTCATAGCCTTTAATATCCTGTGTGATAAAATCAGGAATCTAGTGAGTCAACTGGTTTCTTGAGTTCCATGGGGACTTCTGGCAAATTAATAGAACCCAAAGAGGGAATTGTGGGAACTTCTGATTTATAGTCAGTTGGTCAGAAGGACAGGCAATAACCTGGGCTTATGATTGGCATCTAAGGTGGAGGGCAGTCTTGTGAGACTGAACCTTTTACCTGTGGAATCTAGGTAGGTAGATAGTATGAGAATTCAGTTGAATTGACACCTGCTGGTGTCTGAGAATTGCTTGTTGGTTTGGGGAAGCCTCCACATACGCATTTTGGAGTTGGGTCCAAGAACCAAAAGAAAACCATATGCTCAAGTTTTGACAGTGCAAAATGTTTGAATGCTCCTGCTGGCCCAGCCAGTGATTCTAACAAAGGCTGGGATTCTTAACTGGGTTGGGCTGGCCTGTGTTGGATTAAGCTGAGCTGGGATTGGGGCTTGGCTGACCTTTGGCCTGTAAATTGTCAAGCAAAGAAGAAACTGACTACAGTATTCAGGACAAAGTAAACAAGAAACAAAGAAATCTTGCAAAGCAAGTACAGATGCCTAAAGAACTAGAGCAGGGAGTCAGAAACCTAGTACAAGGGAAAGGGTCTGCAAAATTCTTTAAAATGGTGTAAGCTATTTCCAGGAGGAAAATAGGGACATTTCCTCAGGTTCCAATATTCAGCTTCAGGCCCTCTTTTATGATAAGAGATCTGTAACCTTACATCTAGGCAAGAAAGGAACCAGTAAGGCAATAATAAGGATTGCTTGAGCTGAGTTATCTGATATGGTTTGATTTGGGTTTTACAAAGATTTATCTAGTATTGGTGTGGCATGTGAGGAAGGTGAAGCAGGAAGACCATTTAAGAAAGACTTTCCAATAATTAAAATGGAGATGATAAGAAACTGAACTGGTATAATAAGAAAGAGGAAGTGGGGAAGACAGGTAAGGTAAGAACAAGCTAGAATGTTTAGTTCATTTACTAAATTTAATGTAATTATTGATTTGGTTGGAATTCAGCCTACTACCTTGTTTGTTTTTTTTTTTTTTTTTCTTGTTCCCATTCTGTTTTTCATTCCTTTGTTCCACATTGGCTGCTTTTTTTTAGATAAACTTATTTTTTCCCCTTAAAGTTGATTTTAATTTCCTCTATTGCCATTTTGATTCTCTCTCCTTTGTTTTAATATTCATTTTTAGTGGTTACTCTAGAGATTAAAATATTCATTCTTAAATTATCATTGCCTATCTTTGAATGATAGATTATACTGCTTCACTAATAAAACAAGACCTTTACAAAAATATTTAGCCCTCTTCTTCTTTGCACTATTTTCAAGTAACACTGTTATTTTCTTGCTTTAAATAATCAAATGCTTTCTAAATGAATCATTTTAAAGAAATTAAGGAATTATGTTTAGTGTGGGTTTTCTGGGGGAAACTAATTCCCTCAATTTTGTTTATCTGAAATGCCTTTGTTTCACCTTATTATTATTTTTTTCTAAAGGGCAAACATCTATTATTATAATCACACAGATATGAAACATTTACTTATATGAGACTACTTCATTCTTTTATTCAGCCAATGTTTACTGAGTGCCTACTATGCGTGGATTACTTAATAAGCATGAGAGCTCACAGTCTTTATAGTATTTATGAAATATCTATTATTAATTGAGCACTTAAACATACATCATCTCATTTAGTCCTTATTTTAAGTTCAGTTTTGAAGGATATTTTCATTGGATATAGAATTATAAATTGACTTTTTGTTTTGATTTGTTTTCCTTTGTTTTGAGTCTTTAAAGCATCCTTCTATTGTCTTCTAACTTGCCTTGTTTCTCATGAGAAATCAGCCATTCTCGTATTTCTGATTCCCTATACATTATACGTTGCTTTCTCTTTTTGTCTTTATTTTTTTTCTTTGCCTCTAGCTTCTTTCAAGATTCCCCCCCACCCCACTTTTATTTTTGACTTTCATCGAAAAAGTGTCTAAGTGTGCTTTTATTTGTATGTTTCCTGCCTGGGTTTATTGAAATTTTTGAATTTGTACATTGAAAAATTAAACAAATTTTTAAAAAATTCAGCAATAATGTTTAAAATGCATTTTTCTCTCCTTTCTTTCTGAAGCCTCAGTTACAACAATGTTACATCACTTGATATTAACCCACAGGTCACTAATCCTCACTCTCCAATCCTATTTCTCTCTCTGTTTCAGTTTAGATGCTTTCATTGGCTTATCTTCAGGTTCATTATTTTTCTCTTTTACTACCCAATTTGCTATTGACATCATCCAGTCAATACTGTAATTTCAGATATTGTATTTTTCTGTTATAAGCTTTCCATTTTTTTCCTTTTAGAGTTTGTATTTCTCTCATTATATCTATCTTTACCTGTAAATACTTTCCCAGGTTTATAATTATTATTTTAGAGTCTTTGCTAATTCCAATGATTAGGTCTGGGTCATTTGTGGGACTGCTTCCATAAACTGTGTCTCCTTTTGATTACTGGTTACAAGTATTTACTTCACTGACTGTTTTATATTTTAAAATTATTTTTATTTATATTTCAGATGTGAATTAAAAAGACTGTGAAGACCAAAGTATAATCTTTTTGTTTTGTTTCTTTCCTGTCTGTTAATTAAAGTAAGGTGTTAATAAGTTAAATTTCTCTAAAAGTTGACTTGAGTTGGGGTTACATCTGCAAATAAGTTGTAATTACTGTCTGGTTTCAACACTTATTTGGTCGTTTATTGCTTGTTTAGTAGTGGATGCTCTTTGGTGGACATTAGCATGTGATCCAAAGATCACACTTTGTGTCGGCCCCATAGATACACCCATATGTCTCTCCCCAAACCTCCTTTTCCCAAAGTGAATCTTTCTTCCAGTCTCCTGGCCAATAGTTTGCCTTGAGTTTCTGTATATTCTTCAGTTTTATGTATTCTTCCTAAGAGTTCTTTTTCTTATCACACACAGTGAATGATCAGTTGTATCACCTGAAGTTCTCACTGGTCAGAGGATTTCTCCATACTGCTGTTTTCAGTGTTGCCTTAAGTGAGGTTATATGGTCCATCTTTGGCTTTCACCACCCATTGAGCCAAACTATATAAACCAAGTGTATCTTTTTTTGTTCCTCTTTCATCCAGCCAGATATAAAGAAGCACCCATGTGAACATAATCTTGGCTGATCTTACTATGACTTAATCATACTTTTAGTAACATTAGGATTTACTTGTCATATGGCTCAGGTGACAAGGCTTCTTGAGCTATAGCTTAGAATAGCTACAGAACACTTTATTGTTCTGGGACCATTCAAAGTTGGCAGCCTTGCATGTCACTTGGTAAATAAGTCAAAGTATTCTTAAATATGATATTTTAAATATGATGCTTTCAATGAGGGCTGCCCAGTGTTTCTTTGTTTATTTGTGAGGAGTATTAGTATATCACACACCACAGATTCCCTCAGAACCTCACTGATGCAACAGGTCTCCAAATATTTTTTAGATTTTTTTCTCCTTTAACCCATGGGTTCTGGTCTTGGACATTAAGACTTTTATTAGGACAGCTGCCCATCCCCCAGTTCTTCTTTATCCATCTTGGTTTGTTTTCATTGTGTAAATTAGGTAATACTCTTTTTGTCTGTCCATTTATCTTGTGCCTGAGAACACTATGATCTATTAACTATTTCCATAGGTATGCACATCTCTCATATCCCTTAGCTGTCATTCAGATCTTCAGATATTTAGAGCTATTACATGTCCTTGCTTCAGGTGGTGAATTGCCATCTGAAACAATCCTTACTTTTTTTTTTTTTTAATCTCCATTATTCTATAACATTCTTTCCTGCCATCAGCTTTGGTCTACTGATAATAGCCATGGCTTATCTTTCCAACCATACTGATATACTGATACCCCATTCTCCAGTGCATTCTTTGTTGTATTGGTAAATGAAACATCTTTGGGGCTCTTCCATACCAAATAATTGGCTGATGGGTTTCCAGCCCTAGGTGGTGTAGCCATTCTGACATGCTCACTTCTTTGAGTTTTTTAATATCTCCTGCTACCATCCTCCATGAGAGTTCTAGGATTTCCACTTCATCAAATATGAGCCATCTCTTTCCCTAAGTTCCTAAGAAGCTTATTAATCTTAGAAGCATATTAATACTGTCTACCAGGATTAAATTATTGAGTATTAAATCTTTTTATCACAGAAGGGTGATCCCTTATCAATCAACTTTTCCTTACATAGATTTGAGTCCTGCCTACCTTCTTTCATTTAGCACTCTTAGGTCCTAGTCCTGTATATGCTCTCCCAGCTCATGCCACTGTATTTTGGCTAGGTCTAGCAATTTCTTAAACATAGTATTCATTTCTTCCTTATCAGGCCCAGTTTTTCCCAGCCAAGCTATATTGTGACTCAGCTCTAATTACTGATCTAGAAGACAAGTATAGATATATTTAATGGTGGGGAGAATACATGTTACCTTGCAAGACAGGGGCTTCTACATAGTTCTTGAGTAGGGGGAAAGACTAGTCATTAACTTGGAGGAGTGGGCTACTTTTACAGGCCCAGAGAATTTAGGTTTGGAGTTTGAGGTTTTCAAAGGCATCAACCTAGTTATTCTCATTGGAAGTCAAAGGATACTACTCCTTTCCAATCAGGGTTTTGACCTTGTCGGAACAGACTTTCCAGATAGCAATTCAACACTTTTTATAGAACTCTTGAGTCTTGGGACTGCTCTTATTGGCTCTCCAGCTATGGGGGATAAGAATCTTTTCATATGCTGCCATATCTTAAATTGGTAATTTAAACAGGTAGCTATCACCATAAGCCTTGCATTTTCCCCCAATATATGACATATTGCACCATCAGAATATTCCATTCCAACATTATTATTTCCAAGTTAATCATCAGTGATTTTTTTAAAATAATTTCACTAATAAAGCACACCAATAGCTATGAATACTCCACTGGCAAATTATCTGACTTCTAAAATGCCATTTTAAAATCTTTTTCTCGGGGCGCCTGGGTGGCTCAGTCGGTTAAGCAGCAGGCTTCGGCTCAGGTCATGATCTCTCGGTCCGTGGGTTCGAGCCCCGTGTCGGGCTCTGTGCTGACAGCTCAGAACCTGGAGCCTGTTTCGGATTCTGTGTCTCCCTCTCTCTGACCCTCCCCCGTTCATGCTCTTTCTCTCTGTGTCTCAAAAATAAATAAACGTTAAAAAAAAATCTGTTTCTCAGGCCCAACTTTGGATACCAAAGGTATTAAGTCAAGTTATCTGGGAAAAAGACTCTGAGATGAAGACTGAGAAACGGATTTACTCAGGAGGACTCATTGGAACACATCTGGAAGAGGGTGAGGGGACAAGATTGGACACGGAGAGAAGTTGCACTGTGATGTAGGGACAGCAATGATTTGACCAATCCCACATAGAGCTTTTGATTTAGGATGACCTTTCATAGTTGTCCCAAGTTGGGGAAGGAAGCCATAACTTTCTTTCTTTACATTCTGAGATATGAGTTCCCAGTAGGGGGTGTATGCTTGGATGGGAAGCTCCCTACAACTGAGAGCAATACTTTGGAGAGGGTCTCAGCTGTGATCCACCAGCATCCAACACTCCCAGATGCTTAAGGGAATGAATGACTTATGCTTCAGGGGGATTTGAACAACCTACCACAGCTTCCACTACTTTCAATATAGTGTAAACTGGAGCTTCCAAAAATAAGAATGTCTGAGGATTGCCAAGGCCTTATAGTTGTTCCAGGACAGGATGTGGGAGTGTTCAAGGAAAAAGACAAATAGAAACATTCAAAATTATCATTTGAACTCAAAACTTGAAGGCATGGGTTATTTTTTAAGCTCTTAACTTTAGTGAAGACTATCTTTCATATCTTGATTCCTTTTGAGCGGAAAGATTCATTTGCCATTCTGAAAGAATTTTTTTTCCTTTTCCTTTTATGATAGAATAATACTTTCTGTCCTCATAACTACTAAAGTTTGTATTTGATGATGGATATAAAAGTGCATGGTGAAATCATAGAGTATGATAGAAAGCAAGATAATATATATCATTATTACTCCCATAAAACAATATTTCTATCCTGTGACCTTTTGGAAAATTGATGATGCTTAAGACTTGAAATTAGAGTATATGTTATCTTCTCTCAGAAATTTACCCACACAGCAGATGAAACCTATCAACGAGGGAAATTCGACCAGTGAACCAGAGACTCAAATGTACTACTCCAGTGTGAATTTCTCCAGTGGGAACATTTAGTTCACGCTTGTCAACTAACCAAGGAGTCGACATTAGGATTAGAGGAGGATCAAGGTGAAAATTTTCTCCACAAGTCCAATTAATATTGGCCGAAGTGTATTCCTCAGAAAACAGGACCTACAAAATGCTTTCTTTTGAAAGGATCTTATTATCCAAAAAGGAACCTGTTAGTTTTGTTTTGTTGCCTGAACTTTACTGGCCACAGAACCCACTTTATTGTGGAACATTTTATAATTCATTAGAATTAGTATTCTGTGGGAACACAACAGGATCTAATTTATGTCGGGTTCTCATATACTGTTCTTGGCTGCAAAGTCGTGAACAGGGCTATGGTAGGAAGCCCCCAAAATAGCCCTCAAAAATCTCTCTCCACCTGGCATTCACACCTTGTGTAGTCTCATCCCACATTTTACTGGCACTGGTCTGTGTGACCAACCGAATTTGGCAGAATTAATGGTATTTTTCAGATTAAGTTATTAAAGAGATTGCAGCTTTTTTTCTTGGAGGCACACACTCTGTCTCTGTGACCACTCAGCGTGTGGGAAGCCAGCTGCCATGTCATGAGGACACTCAGGCAGCTAATAATAATATAGGCCCCTAATATGAAGAGAGGAAGTGATCAGCCAACAACCAGTGAGGAACGGGGGCCTGCCAACAACAGTAGAGTGGAAGCACATCCTTCCCAAGCTGTACTGTCACGAGACTTCACTCTGGCCAACATTTGACTTCATGAGAGATCCTGAATCAGAACCACTCAAGCTAAGCTGACCCTCTGTTCCTGACCCATAGAAATAAACATTTGTTGCTTGAAGCTATTAAGTTTTGTTACACAGCAGTAGATACCTAATGCAATAATTTAAACCAAGCCACTCACTGCATTTCACTCTTTTTGCCACAGTAATAGTAGTAGAGTGAGACATTTGACCTGAGTGAGTCCATTCAGAGTCGCTTCAGGATGTTATGGGGAATTTTAGTGTAACAACAGTCTTCTATCTCCTAGATGGTGAAATGTGTGTATGTGAATGTTGGAACCATTCTGTCAGGATGGGGAAAGTCAACTGGAAGACCAAACTACCATTCTTGAAGAGGGTAGAACATAAAGAATTGTGGAGACAGCGCCAGAAAACTCTATACCTTTTCACTTATTCATGTCAACCAAACCCTTTTGTTGTTGAAAGTAGCTTGATTTGGGTTTTCTATCACTTGCTATAAAAAAAATGCAGTTTATCTACAGGCAGAAATCATGCCTTTAAACCTTTAATAAGCATTTTAGCTTGTATTGTATTATTAGAGCACAAAGAGCAATCTTATAAAATGTCCTTGAGGGGTACCTGGGTGGCTCAGCCTGTTAAGCGTTGGACTTCAGCTCAGGTCATGATCTCACAGTGCATGAGTTTGAACCCCGCATCAGGCTGTGTTCTCAGTGCAGAGCCTGTTTTGGATCCTCTGTCTCCTGCCCCTCCCTCGCTAGCATGTTCTCTCTTTCTCTCAAAAATAAATAATAAAATATTTTAAGAAATATATAAAAATAAAAAATCCTTGATTCTCTAAATCTCAAGCACTTGGTCATAGATCCTGATAACCTGATTAATTCTCCTTTCCCTTTCTCTGGCTAATACTGTTGTGAGTCTTGCTTCTTAACAGATGAACTCTCTTCTTTATAACACTGTTGTCTTCATTTAGGTTGTCTCTACTGAATAGCAAATCCTGCTGGCATATGCCACTCATTAATTTAGATCCCCATCCCCAGAGAGTGATTGCCTTTGAAGAGCCAGTCCCCAAGTCAGGCCAATTCTCCTGGCCCATTTTACCCAACTATACATTTGCCTTTCTCTCTGGCGGTTACCACTAAGGTGGCAGGGCCAGCATATCTTTCAACTGACTGATTCACAAAGCTATAAATGAGGCACAAATGAAATTGTGTATAGGTCACAATGCTCAGTAAATGTATGTCGGATACATAAAATTGCTCTTTAACTATAGTTCTAAATGTTCATAAGGAAACAGGAAGCAAAAACTGCTATAATTTGATCATTCGGTCATTTTTATTATACAATTAATATTCATTGTAGAGAAGATAAGCAAACAACTCTCTATTAAAATAATCTAAAATACATTCCTCAGAGGAAACTCTTGACTATTTAAATTTTGATGTAAATTATCCTAGATTTTTTCTCTAATAAAAACTGTATATATTTACTTTATAAAATAAATCTTTACTATTTATTCATTAGCTTTTTACCATTTAAAGATTTATCATGAATGTCTTCCCCTATTGATAAATATATTAATTTGTTTATCGAGTACTATGACCTAATAATCATTCTGTCATTTCTTTCTTTCTATCTTTAGGGAAAAAGGTGACTCGAGCTCATTATGATAAATAAAATCTTACAAAAGGATGGCTAGAAAAATGACTAAAGCAGCTTTGGCTTTGTTGAGACTTGTTTGCTGGAAGGAAAAGCTAAATGTTATTTTCCTTTGCTCAAATAAAAGTAGGTGTGGGTAGACGAAACTTGTAAAGGTCCTGTGAACTGAGTCAGAATTAGCACAAAGTTTCAAAGCAAATTTTACATTCTGAGAAAAGCAGAGGCTCACAGAGAACACCTCCTTTCACCCCACACAGGTGACATTCCTCTATAGGAAGGCAGGACAGCGTAGAAGAGATGGACAGAGCTGTAAATGCACCTTCCTGGAAACCCACCTTCCAAATATAAGACTGTACTTGTATTTATGTAATTTTTGGAGGTTCTCTTTCCTTCTTAGAACTCTCTTAGAGATATTCTACCTCTGCTATTTTAAAAGTTTTTAAGATTAGATTGAAAGATGTGTGGTTTTTTTTAATGTTTATTTATTATGGAGAGTGAGAGAGCATGAGTAGGGGAAGGGCAGAGAAAAAGGGAGGCACAGAAACCAAAGCAGGCTCCAGGCTCTGAGCTGTCAGCACAGAGCTGGATGCAGGGCTTGGACCCACCAATGTGAGATCATGACCTGAGCCAAAGTCAGACATTCAAACCGAGTCCCCGAGGTGCCCCAATGTGTGTTTTTTTCCTTAAACAAACAAACAAACAAACACCTAGAAAGTCATGTGGAAGTCTTGCATCTTCAGGGATTTTTATTTAATTCAAAAGTTCCTCCTTGAACCAGGAGAAAGAAGAACTGTGAAATTTTCTCAATTTATGCTATATCTTGAGCTCTTTACTTTTGAACATGCTCCTTAATTTAAATAGACTCATTTGACTTAGTTTTTTTGCAAACTAATATTAGTGACTGATTTTAGTGTCAAGTATCTTGGTTAACACCACTAGTCAGTTAATATCAATCATTACACCCCGTGGTAAAAGGTTAGGGCTGCTAGATATTGCCATTCAAGTTGCACGCTACTATCTACAGGAATGTAATTCACAAAGAATATGGTCTGAATGATAAACAAGATTTAGGTAATGTGCAGCATACATAATCTGCCTAAATGTCTGCTGGGACCATGCATATTCTCACATAGACAATCAGATAGGTATGAATAAGCTAGATGTATGTGAGGGTTACATTTGTCCATGATAATTTCCTTAATATCGACTCTAATATCATTAGTGACTCCTCTGCTGTTATACACCTCCAAACTAGACATTTTGTAAGCTCAGTGTCACTCCAGGGTTTGAGACCAAGTGTGTCCCCATTCAGCAGAAACCTTATAAATCATAAACTAATAATTCAGGCACAGAGAATTGAGTCAGACTCTCTGAAGTTCTCAATTTGCCAACTAATATCTGTTCTTGAAATTATGTTCTTGCCTCGTTCCTTGGTACCTGAATTACTAGCTGGTTTCCTTCTTCTAATAGAAAATAAGTTCTATGAAGGTAGGAATGTTTGTTTGTCTACTGTGGTCACTGCTATAACCCTAGGCCAGAACAAACCCTCAAATCTAGTAGGTGCAAAAGAAACACAGTAAAACCTTGTATTGCAAGTAACTTGGTCCGCGAGTATTCCATAAGACGAGCAAACATTTCTAGTAAGTTTTAACTTGAGAAACGAGCAATGTCTTGCAATACGAGTAGTATGTGACACTGAACGTCACATGATCAAAACGGAGTCAATGGCTCTTGCAATTTGCTTTAATATATGAGTGCTTTGGATTGCAAGCATATTTCCAGAACAGATGATGCCGGCAAACCAAGATTTTACTGTAATTGTTGATTTGTTAATGAATGGATAGAGCACTGTGCTATTCTGTCCAGTTGATCTGGCAGCAGGGATTTTGTCTACTCCTAAACCGTGGTTTCAAGTCAGGCACCCAGACGTCTACGCTCAACCCTCTGCCATTCTCCTCGGTTCTCTAAGTTGCCAGCTTCCAGACTCTCTGACACTGGAGCCCACATGCCTGCTGCCCCAGATGGTTAAACATCCACCTGAATGGGCTGCTGCCTGCCTGTGGTCACCTACATCCTGACCATGCTTACTGTACTTGAAGCCTGGTTAATGAAAGATTTTTCTTTTGGACAGCATTCAGAGATTTTCTCCTTTTCAACCCAAAGAATCAAGAAACTGCAAAGAGTTAGAGGGCTCACTGTCAGCAAAAGGGCTCATCAGACCCTTTCAGGATGAACGCCACGCTCCTTCATGTCCCCTAAATCTAGAGCAAATTACTAACACTCTCTGAACCTCAGTTTCCCCAAAAGCAAACTGGAATTAAAGAGCTAGCTTTTGAGAAGTGCACAATATGGCCCTTGGCACTTAACAATTATCAGCAAATTAGCTTTTCTCCATTACTTTCTTTAAAGAGAAACGTAAGAGCTGGGATTGGCAAAGTTCTCGCTTAGGTGTCAAAGTCTACCTAACGCTGGTAGATTATATCTGATCTGCTTGCCAGGGCCTGCTTCCTGCCTCCTGCTCCATCCTGCCAGATCCTACTTCCTGATTATTAGTTTTAGTCTTCTTACCTCTGGTATTTCTAACTGCATTTCAGATCTCACTGTGCATGTGGATATCTGCCTGAATCTCTAGATGCAACCCTTGGTTTGTTCTACCCTCTCATCCATGACATTACCACCCCAACTCTTTCTATTTCTCAGTGTCTTTTGTTTGACATGGGGAGGGTTTAGGAAATCCAATTTGGAATAAGACTTTTAAGAAGCTGAGAGCCCCGGGGGCACCTGGGTTGGCTAAGCATCTGACTCCTGATTTTGGCTCAGGCCATGATCTCACAGTTCATGGGTTTGAGCCTTGTCTCAGGCTCTGCTCTGGTGGCAGGGAGCCTGCTTGAAATTCTCTCTCTCTCTCTCTCTCTCTCTCTCTCTGCCCCTTCCCTGCTCACATTCTCTCACTGTCTCTTTTTCTCTCTCAAAATAAATAAATAAACTTAGAAGAAGAAGAAGAAGAAGAAGAAGAAGAAGAAGAAGAAGAAGGAGGAGGAGGAGGAGGAGGAGGAGGAGGAGAAGGAGAAGGAGAAGGAGAAGGAGAAGGAGAAGGAGAAGGAGAAGGAGAAGGAGAAGGAGAAGGAGAAGGAGAAGAAGCCGAGAGCTCCCTTCCTTTCCTCCTCAGGCTTTGAAGTTGAGACTAAAAGTAGTGAACGGGGCACCTGGGTGGTTCAGTCAGTTGAGCGTCCCACTTAGGCTCAGGTCATGATCTCATGGTTTGTGGGCTTGAGCCCCGCATCCAATTCTGTGCTGACAGGTCAGAGCCTGGACCCTGCTTCGGATTCTGTGTCTCCCTCTCTCTCTGCACCTTCCCTATTTGTGCTCTGTGTGTGTCTCTCTCTCTCTTTCAAAAAATAAACATTAAAAAAATTTTTTTAAAGACTAAAAGTAGTGAAATATTTTTTCCTAAATTAATGACTATGTGTCTGAGTTGGGGCTAAAACTCGGGTCTTTTGAGAGTCTTTATTCTTCTTGTTCCTTGTTCCTCATCCATAATCTACCTCCATCTCCAGAATGTCACTGAGAGTATCAGCTAGCAAATTCTTACTTCACACTTAACAGTAATAGAAATATTTTATGAATGATTCCACAAAGCATCCAGGCTCAGAACATATTACATTTTTAGGAGTGACTTATTTAGGAACAAGAAATGTGGTCCCTGATTCCTAATCTGCTTGACCAGTTTAAGGAGAGAAAGGTTAACTTAATTATGTTTTTTAACATTAAGTTCTAAGGGACACTCTCCTTTCTGAACTTAAGCCTGAGTAGTAGACATGCCTTAAATATAGTTGTGATACGTGGCATTTAACTACTTTGCATTGCCCTAAAGCAATTGTGCTGTAGATTGTGAACTCCTAGAGAAAAGACTCTTAGTTATCTTTGTTTGTCCAATATCTAGTACAGTGCTCTGGCAACATGTTTTCTTTACGAATAAATTCTTCAGAACCAAGCAGTGATATAGGAAATATATTACTGGTTCTGTAGAACCAATCAGTGACATGGAAAACACATGACAGTCCAAAATGTACCCATACTTTAAACATATAAGACAAGCATAGTTTTTAATTGTTAATCTGGCAAAGGATCTGAGAGATCCTTATATATTTCCCCTGCAATTAGAACTTTACCTTACTTGTTAGGAAATACATGACTCCCCCTTTTCTTTTCTTTTTGTAAAAAGAAGCTTCTCAGGGGCTGTCTCAGATGCTTGTCTTCCCTTATGGGTGATAAAAGTAAAAGTAAGGATTTCAGGCAGCAGCATTACTGCTTGTGAGGGTATAGCTGATAGAATCATATAATTCAGGCATAGAAAGGTTCTAGAGAGATAAAAAAACAAGTAAAAAACTCCAGCTACCAAAAATCAAGTCCAGTCTACCATGTGAGGGGTGGGGTCATGAATCACTGGAAGCAGCCCTAGGAAGTTCTTTCTCTGTTTTTCCTTCCAACACTGAAAATAGATTTTTTCTTTTTATTCTTTTTTGTTATTGTTGTTGGTAGTTTCCACTTTGGCGGGGTGAGAGGTCTTTAATGTGTACAAGGCTAAATGTGTAAATTATCAATAAATCTTAGGAAGTGCTTTAGCTCAGAAAATGTTCACAGCTTATGGAGGATGCCATCTGAAGGAGTGGCAACTCGACTGTTTACTTTCTTCTCCTCCTGACCTTTCTAACGCCCTCAAACACTCCATTCTTCATCACTCTGCAGGATGGGACTCGTTGTTGGCCATCTGTTTGGAAAACAATCCTCTTGTGGTTGAATCTAATACGTGTAGCACATGGAGTTCAGAATGTGAGATCTGTGAATTCACTCCCACATTCAGATACCAGCTCATCTAGCTAGATCCAGGCACATCGTTTTCAGATGACACATGTTTTGAAAAATACCAGTTATTAATATAAACAGAAATGAGTCTTTTTTGGCTTAAAGGCAATACCTAAAAGAAAACAAACTTCATTTTACATATACTCTATGCTGAGTTCTACTACTATATTTGCTCTAATTTTAAGTATCATTAATAAGAATATAAGCAAAGATCAATTAGGTCTATCATTGTATTTGACATCTTTAAACTGAAGGTAGCAGGGTAGGGTATAGCTAAATAAATTTCAATGGCATTAGATTTACAGGTCTGTGGACTGTATGTTTTTTTTTAATTTTTTTTAACGTTTATTTATTTTTGAGACAGAGAGAGACAGAGCATGAACAGGGGAGGGGCAGAGAGAGAGGGAGACACAGAATCTGAAACAGGATCCAGGCTCTGAGCTGTCAACACAGAGCCCGACACGGGGCTCGAACTCACGGACCGCGAGACCATGACCTGAGCCGAAGTCGGATGCTTAACCAACCAAGCCACCCAGGCGCCCCTGTATGTTTCTTTTTAAAGAGGTGCATATGCTTACAAAACTTTCAACAATACTTTGTGTGTTTATTGTGAAGTACAGTGTTTCTGTTTCTTTCCTTCTTTGCACCTGACTCCAGTCACTTTTATATATTCAGAAGGGATGTTCAAACTCTAGCGTGTGAGATGCACTTTAGGATAAATGATAAGCAGTCTTACCTTTTCCTTTCACATACAATTCCTGAAGGTCAAATAAATAGTATTTGCTTAATAACTTACTGACAGCATTTTTGCAAATGTTAACTGACCAAGGGGATTTACGCTGTTTTATTTTGTTTCATAGACTTGGCATTTAATTTTGCTCCAACTCCTGGGCTCTTTGGAATGTCAGAGCTATGAGTGTAGCCTCATTATAGATCAGAGTTGAGTCCTACTAGAAAAAGCTATTGCCCCTTGCAGGCCTCAGCTGAAAGACCCACATGCCAGGAGTAAAAGGGAATGTTTTAGACATAAAAATATCTCATAAAGCAAAAAACAACAGTTTGTGTGTGTGTGAGAGAGAGAGCAAGCCCAGTTATAGTTGAGAGAATTAGACATTTCTGCCCAAAGAGGATGGCAAAGTGTCGATAGAACACAGTATGATGAGCTTACTTGCAATCACGGACATAAACTGATCCGGATATCCTTTCATGCATTTGTTCATTCATCATTTATCTATTTGTGCAACATTTACAGTTGATTCTGATTTATTTATTTCAAGAGTCTTCCCTCTACCCAGCGAAGTGTTTGTGGGTCAATCCAAAATGAGTACTCAGCATGTTGACAATTTTTAGATTTAGCTTTCTTAATTGTTATCTTCCTCTGGTCACCAACCTTTTCTAATCCTTCTCGATTTCTTCACCCTTGCCCTGATTTAGTCCTTTCATTTTTTTTTAAATCCCTGATTAGTTACCCAGCTCTAAATTTTTGTCTTTTTCCCCCCAATATCTGAATTTCAGATTATCACATTGGGAACAATAATTCCAGTAACCACCTCCTTCATTTTGCCAAACATCAGAACCATTCTCAAGTACTGCTTTTACTGACAGATCCTACTGGAGAGAACTTGGAGCTAAAGGGACATTGGAGTTGAGTGACTGAGACACAATTTGCAAACTAACCTACATCACCAACTTCAGAATATATTTTTCTGAAACTGATTACAGATTTATCTACTATGAAGAATATTGTGTCCTTGTACTAATTATGTCCTACTCCCACATTCTGAAACCTCATCCCTCTTCCTGTTGGATATATATGAGTGTGGTCCTAAATTTTTGCTTGAGAATCAAAAGCTTTTTTTATATGAGACAAACTCAAGTTAATTGGCTGTATTTCTGTGAAATGTTACACGTTATGTGGGCCTAAAGTGTTTGATTCTGGGAACCCCAGTGATATGAAAGATGAGGAAATTAAAGAAATATAAGTTTTATTTTAATTCAACAAATATGAATGTGGTATGTTCATGATTATTGAAAGAATCACAAAATTGAAAAAAAAAAAAAGACTTACTCTGACTTCAGAAGCTCAGAACTCAGTGGGAGAGATGTTCAAATACATAAATATAAGTCAGACTGTAAAGTGTTGCAAAAGAAAAATAAAAATATCTACCAGGATAACTTACAGTATTATCAACTTTAACCAAGAGGATCTGAAAAGCTTATTAGAAAATAAAGTAAACAGAGGGAACAATTTGAGAAAAGAAGCTGGTGATCTGCCAACTTCATTTATTCACACAACCTTGCTTAATGACCTAATGCTGGCTGGTGTTAGAGAAATGAAAGGTGCGTCTCTGCCAATAAGGAGCGTCTCTGGTTGGGAGGAGAGACACAATTACAGTCTGATAAGTGATATCATAGTGAAGGGTAGGTTCTGAGCAGTTATGTAAGGCAGTGATTTCCCAGAATCTCCCAAAGCTCTGTTAAGAAATTATGATGCCCGGAAACCACAATCTCTCTGGGTATCTGCTTTTTGATAACAACTCCTCAGGTGATTTTGATGATCAAACAGTTTTAAAAGTCAATCACCTACTAAATAATGAAACTTGAGTCTATAAAGGGGCAGAGGAGTTAAGTGGTGAGGAGAGGGGAAGAGCAGAGATCTTTCAGATAGAGGAAAAGGCTTTGTCCAGATGCTAGAGAGCGTTACTGGTTCAAAGGAACTGCGTGCATGTTAAGGAGTCGTAACAGGTGAATCTAGGAAAGCAGACAAGGGTCAGATTGGGAAAGATCTTGCATGCTGAGCTAAATACTTTGTATTTTCTCCTGATAGCAATGGGAACCTTTAAAAGGGTAGTGCAAAGCCAATGTGGTAAAGGAGGTACTGAGGAATTGATGCTAATCCAGCTGACCACCCAGGAAAGTTTTTTTTTTTTTTTTTTTCACTGTTTGAATTTTTGTGGTTGGAAAATTTTGTTTAAATGGATGGTCACATGATTAGTTTCCTTCTACCATGAGAATTTTCATGCCTAAACCCCATTTTGGGGCTTTATCCCTTGTAGTTCGTTTCATCTCTGTAAATCAGTTTGGCTTAATAGAACTTAGTTGATCAATTTAATCAATCTCTGCCAAAAACAAAACAAAAAAAGTAAAAACAGTGTCTACCAATGTTTTGATTATCTGTTTAAAGTCTCCTTACATATGTAAGAACATTAGTAGCTTGCATTTGATGTATGTCATTAACAACCATGATATACTCTGATATCTCCACGTGTTCTAATTACTGACCATTGATTACAAAAAAAAAAATCCAGTAAAATTTAGTTTTTAAGCACTTGCTATAAGAAGGTGGCCATGCAGGTGATAAGAGGGTGAGGAAGTGCCCCTATGCCCTGATGAATCTCACAGGCATTGTGGAAAATGAAAAGTGGAGGGGCTTTGGGTCCTATGTATCTCATTCACAGTTGTGTCAGTCACCTTGGATACAATGTTTTCCTGGAGTCTCATTGTTTTTCTTCATCTGTAAAATGGGATGGCTAAACAAGATTACCTCCAAGATAGCCTTCTGGTTTTAACCATGGGTTTCTAGTGATCTAGTAGGAAAAAGTGCAGTGCTAATATAAGGTAGAAGTCTACCTTGTATAGTGGCATTAGTACCATATTCTCTGGAGTCAGTCTGACCCAGGATCCCAGCTCCATTATGTGCTACTTGTGAAAACTGGGATAGCATAAAACATCACTCCAATCAGGCTCAATCAGTTAAGCATCTCACTCTTGATTTCGGCTCAGAGACAGGGCGACCTGTTGGGCTGTGCCCTGACAGCACAGAGCCTGCTTGGGATTCATTCTCTCCCTTTCTTTCTGCCCCATCCCCACTCATCCGTGCTCTATCTCTCTGTCTCAAAATAAATAAACATTAAAAAAATATCCACCACTCTAGGAGCACCTGGGTGGCTCAGTCAGTTAAGCGTCCAACTTCAGCTCAGGTCATGATCTCACGGTTTATAGGTTGGGCTCTGTGCTTACAGCTCAGAGCCTGCTTCAAATTCTGGGTCTCCGTCTCTTTCTGCCCCTCCCCCGCTCACACTCTGTCTTTCTCTCTCTCAAAAATAAATAAAAACTTTAAAAATGTTTTTAAATAATGAAAAAATATATATCACCTGTTTCCTCATCCATAAAATGTGTGTTCATAATAGCAATGACCTCTTCTGATTGTTGGGAGAATGAAAAGAGATGATATTTAAAAAAGAATTAGCTCAGTTTGTGTCATGTAATAAGCCTTCAATAAATGTTTGCAACACTAATAATTATTCTTATGTGTAATATATATATATATATATATATATATATATATATATATATATTATAAGCCAAGAGTTAAAATTAGTTCAAAGGAGAGATTACATACAAACGGGGGCGTCACAGTATACTCATAAGAAGATAACATTTGAGAAGTTTCTTAAAGATGGAAGAGGATCCCATGAGTAGGTTTGGGAGAGAGGGAAGAGGCCAGAATGCCAGAAGGTCTTTCTGATGGAGGGTAAAACTTTACAGTGTTTCTACACGGATATAAAACAGGATACAAAGTACAATAGAGCGCCTTCCACCTTTCCTGAGTGATGTCAATTTCACCGCCTCCCTGAGGGCAGGTTGGTTGAAACTATTTCACTGATAAATTTAGATGAGTGAAGTGACTTGCTTCATAGTTTCAGTACAAAGCTTTTGTAGGACCAAGATGACAATCAGAAGGTCACGAGTGCCAGGCCCTGATTCTATCTTGTTCGGTCTTACGTTGATCTTACACTTGAATCCTGCCTTAGGATCTTACGGAGTCAGGATTTTGGACAGCTACCAGGTAGAGTAGAAGCTTGTCCCTGAATACTTGCCAGGTGTGAGGAGGCCTTGATTTCAGAAGGACTTCCATTTCCCTGACTCATGTACGTTGGCTTTCATAGTTTCTGCTGGACACCTGCCTGTGTTCCGCTTTGTCTTGCATCCAAACTCTGATTCTGCCACATTCTTGTTCTGTCACTTTGGTTAAGTCTTTTGACAAACAGTCCTCATTTTCTTCATCTAAAAAATGGTGATATGATGCTTTTCTAATTATGTCTTAAATACAAAATTAAGTAATATAAGTGAAAATGTTCATGAACTCCAGTTAAATATAGCTAACTTGATAAAGAGTTCTTTCCATTACTTCTTTGAAAACTCGTATATAGACCTTTTATTCATTTGAAGCATAGGTATAGAAATTTACTTGAAGTTTTGTTTTGAACCTCTGTTACATAAATTGACTATCTATAATGATCAAACTTACTGGACAATTGTTAAAGCTTCTTAATTATCATAAAAGCTAAGAAAATCTAAAGTGTACCTGGGAGTGAACCAAGTATATGGAATTTCAGCTCAGTATTTTCTATTAAAACGTCCTGCCTCTCATACTCTGGTTTCTCTTCAGATCATATAAATCTTTCGCCTTTTACTAAAACGTCCTGCCTCTTAAACGTAAAATGTATTCCAGATAAACTATACTATTACTGGACCACTGTAGAGGAACCTATGTAGAATGTGAAAGGTAAACTTATATCTTTATCTGACAGATAGCAAATATCTATGAAGAGCCTAAATATTATTGAATGTCCTTTCCCCACTGGCATATTTTGTTCTTTGATGAGTTTCCAGAATGACACCTAACAAATGGAAATGCAACTCACTTATTAATTTATTCATTCACTCAACATATAGTTATTGAACCCTGGAATTCAGTAAAACTAGGCACAGTTTCTATTTCCAGGAAACTTATATTCTTAAACAAACAAACAACCCCAGCCTGTGAGATTCTACAATGATGTAATCACTGTACTTAGTACAGGCCAAATCAATCAATCAATCAATCAATCAATAAATAAATATCCCTGTTTCATTTGCCTAGAGGATGGCTATCACAAACTCATCCCTCAACAATGAGATTGACCCCTGGGCCTTTGTTCCTTTGCCAGCAATACTCTTTTTCCATCTTTTGTGTTCAGAGACGTCTAAGCATTTAAATACCAGATCAACCATCAGCTTCTCCATTAAGTCTTAGCAATAATTGCCTAGAGATATTAATCACTCCATCATTTATGCTCCTAAAACATTTTTCAGAAACACATATTTCAACACAAGATCTATCTGTCTGTCTGTCTATCATGTATCTATCTATTTGACTGCAAACTTCTTAAATGGTGTTTTATTGATTTGGGGATAGTAAGCCCATCATATGTCTAACATACACTTTATACTGAAGATTTTGTTTTGTTAAGCACTATCTGGAGACATCAGACTAACATATAGAAAACTTGAAATAATGATGTGCTAAACTATGTGGCTGTGGATTACAAATCCAAACGACAGAGAGGAGAGTGAGCTAACGATATCAAATCAGGGTCTGTGAAGTTAATGATGATGAGGATTATAATAAATGGCAAGAAAAATAAAAACCATCCCAGCTAGAAGAAAGAGCATCAACATATGTTCAGAGACAGAGGTTACCACAGATTAAGGGGAAAAAAATGCATAATAACTAGAATGGGAGCTACATTAATAAGGACTGAGTAAGCAAAGAGGGGGTAATATATCATTGTCTTATGAGAGGTATAGAAAGGTTCTACAAAGAAACAGAACTAATAGGATGTGGGAGATATGTGTCTATCTGTATATATCCTAGTTATCTATATATCTATATCTACATGTATCTATCACTCTACTGTGGTTATGGTGGTGGGCAAGTCAAGTCCCAAGACCTGCAAGATGAATGGTTAAGCTGGAGACCCAGAAGAATTGGTCCACAATCTGCATGTCTGAGAACCAGGAGAGGCAATTATAGTTCCCATCTGAAGGCTGGCAGTCTGCAGACCAAGGAAGGGCAAATGTTTCAGTTCAAGTCTGAAGGGAAGAGAAAAACTAACGTCCCAGTTTGGAGGCAGTCCGATGGGAAGAATTCTCTCTTACTGGGAGGAAGTTTAGCCTTGTTCTATTCGGGCCTTCAGAGGACTGGATGAGACCCACCCACATTAAGAAGGACAATCTACTTTACTCAGTATACTGCTTTCAATATTAATCTCACCCAAACACCCTCACAGAAACACCCAGAGTACTGTTTGACCAAATATCAGGGTGCTCTGTGACCCACTCAAGTTGATAACATAGTTAACTATCGCAAGATATACAGAGGAAATAACAGGAAAGATAAATGTTATCTCATGTTATTAATAACAGGCTTTCTGAAGAAGGCATCTGGAAAGATATATTGGTTTGGGATAAGTGAGTTTGGAGTATTAGTGGAGATCACTCCTAAAGACAAAGCAATATGAACAAAGATATAAGTCAGGAAAGGTCAGAGTGTTTGTGGTTCCAGCAGGAGCTACTTACACGGAGCACAGCGTAGGCTATGGAGAACAAATAGCAAGATGTCCCCACCACACGTTCCTCCCCCCGAGCAGTCATGTCCTTTGCATTTCTGTTCCCTTTTGGCTCCCTACTGCTTTTCCAGCTCAAGACTGACTGTGAAAATAATGCTGGATGTGTAAAGTGTAGACAAGTTATGAAGGTTAAAAAAAAAAAAATTAGGCTGATGAATTTGCTTCTAAATTAGTACATTTTAAGTCATGTGCCAAAGAACCAGAGGATCAGTTAAGGACTGGAGTTGCTTCTCCTTGGTGGACAAAAGGAAACAGATCTTATTAAATGGACTGACACAAGGGGAGGTCCCAGGGACTGGAGGTGAGCAGGATGGGATGGATGTTAGTCAGACTGGCCAGGAGGGGGGGTACAAGCTGTGTCCTAGGAGCCACCAAAGGTAAAAACTAGGCAGTCCAGTCCATTTACAAGTCCAAGTGGTCAGTACTAGGATTTCAATGACTTATAGACTCCAAAGACTCTGAATCCAGGAAGCTATTGGAAGACAGGACACTGGCATGGGGTGATTTGGGGCAAAGAGCAAGGGAATGAGTGAAGGTAATTTCCTAAAGTATAATTCATTGATCAGGACTTGTTTACATTTGCTTCCCCATACCTGGTTGGTAGAGCTCACTCTGGTTTAAAGGCTAAGGATTAGGACAGAGAGGAATTAAGTTCACAGGGGGCAGAAGAAAAGGATGCTGTCTGGTCTCTCTGCTACTTCATCACTCATGCTTTCTTGTCGAAAACGTTCACTGATTCACAACAAATATCAAGTTAATCCATGCTCCTCAATCTGGAATTGAAGATCTTCTACAATGTGACCATAACTTGCCACTCCAACTTCATTTTTCTCTACTGTCCCAAAAATATGCTAAACTATGGATACAGGAGAGTACTCACTCTTTCCTCCCAGCTCTAGGCCCTTGCTAACATGATTTTATCACTGATGTCATTTAGCACCAGTGTAGTAAGTGAAATTGGAAGTTAGTAATCCACTGTCTTGATGGGAACTTTCTTTGTGCTATTTTCATCCCAGAGAGCTGAGGTAAGAATACATTAATTGATCCCACTGGATTATAAAGGTGGGCACAGGGGCAGTGATAAGGACACAGCCTGACAGTTTGTGAGAGCATGTCCTGCAATCCCCTAACAGTCTTACCCAATATGGATGAAGGATACACTGAACATTCACCATTCACAGAGTCTTTGGGATTTTTTTTAATGCTTATTATTTATTTTGAGAGAGAGAGACAGAGAGAGACAGAGACAGAGACAGAGACAGAATCCAAAGCAGCTTCAGGCTCTGAGCTGTTAGCACAGAGCCCAATGCGGGGCTTGAACTCATGACCTTTGAGATCACGACCTGAGCCAAAGTCAGATGCTTAACTGACTGAGCCACCCAGGTGCCCCAAAGTCTTTGTGATGTAAACAGAAGAGCTGAAACTAACTCCATGAGTGAATGTTTACATATGAGGAGAGAAAATAAGAATGAAGAGCAAAATGATGAGAGAAACTTAGTAATGGCAAATTGAATGTGCATGAATCATTTGAAAAAAGAGTTTCACGTGTGAGAAGCCTGATTCTGACGGACTCATTTAATACCAATTTAATACTGAACATAAGGATGTGGGTAAAGGGGTGTAGGCCATTCAAGAGAAAAGTTTCATGTTAGGATGGCTTTATGAGTTACGTGTTAACTCAAAGGGAGTAAAATGCTAACCTTTGATACCAGGTTTATTCTAGCATATTCACCCAAAGCACCCTTGAAGGCTGAATGGTACCGTAACATGATGAAAGTCTTGTTTTTCCAGGTGAAATAAATTACAGAATGAGTAATGCTGTAAGCATTGCTGCTGAATTGAGGTGTGATTTTTGATGAATGATTCACTGAGTCATCTCTGAGATTTGGCTTAAGTAAGACTCAAATTCTATGTAAAGTAAGACATAAATTAACAGCATAAAATTTCCAGGACCTCATGCTCTCCCATGTGTTTTCAAATTGGAGAGTCCAAGTATCCCATCATGAACTGATTCATGAACTCTCTACCAGTGGTAAGCCTTCCTCTATGTGAATATCTTCAATGTCAAGAAACCCACCAGACCAGACTGGAAATTGTTGGAAATTTCTCCCTTAACTGAGTACAATTCTGTTTTCCTATGCTTTCAAATATTTTTTTAGTCACATTCACCAAAGCCTCCCAGAAAGATCATCATTTCTTTCCTACATATCAATTCTCCTATTATTTAAAACCCACTATCATGTTTGTCTCCTTTATTTAGATTCAAATAACCTCTTGATCCCAACTTTCCCAGCCATACCTAATATGAGATGATCTCCTCATCTCATATATATAATATATGATATATATATTATTTTATATTATATTATATATAATATATTTTTATTTTATATATTTAATATATATATTAAATTTTTATATATATTAATATTATATATATATTTATTAAATATTATATATTTATATAAAATATATATTATATATAAATATATAAATATATTATAAATATATATATTTATATATATAAATGTTTTATATTTTATATAATTATATAAATTATATATTTATATAATATATAAAGATATATATTATATATATTATATATATATATATATAATATAATATGATCTCATTAACTTCACTACCTGGAAGCTTCTCCTCTAGATGGGTTCCATTTACATTAACCGGTGGTACTCAGAACTAAGCACAACCAGTCTAAGCATGGTCTAGCCAGGATGAACACTAGAGTTCCAGTCTAACATCACATAATTCTCTGTAATACGTTTTTCATTTGGAGGCATTTAGTCCCAGTTTCAACTGAAGTCATTAGACAAAAAATATCACATTCCACAATGGGATGAGAGACCCCAGGCAGAAATTGCAAAAGAGGTGTCTTAGAACCTGTTTTGCAACTCTTAGTGGCCAGCTATCTCAGCCCTGCACCACCCAGGATCCCGCCCCCATCGCCATATACTGTGAACTGCAACAAAGAAGATAAATATTAGAAGATTTTTTGGAGACAACTGGTAGTATGTGTTGGGTCTCACTTCCTTGTCATCATGGAGAAAGGAGAGAGTTCTCAAATCTCACTGTAAGTCTAGGGAAAGGGGTTCCAACTCATTTACTCTGAAATCGTAATTCATTGTTTATTATTTTCCAGGCACTGTATTAAGGCTTTTGAAAATGTTACTTACCTTTCATAGCCATCTTAGACAGATTTCATAATTCTCATTTTATTGAGCAAGCAATTAAGTGACCGGCCCAGGAGAGCACATGTGTTAAGTGGCTTAGCCTGAACTCAGGTTTGCCTGACTCTGAGGTCCAAGCTTTTAACCACAGATTTATTTTGCTATTAGTTATAGTCAGTATGGCCTCTGACAACAGCAACTGATTTTGTCATGTAAGTTTTTCCAATGAGCACTGGGCAATTAAAAATGAGTGAGAAGAGCATTCATGAGTTGTAGTATAAATCAGCTATTCCTTCTAAGGACGTGTATTCTTATAAAGAATATAGATAGAAGGGACAGTGTGTGACACTAAGAGAAACAACAGTTAACACACACACACAAAAAACACCTTACTGTTTTTCTCAAACGAAAGTGCTGAGCTGCTTCCACCTACAGGCCAAAGGGGTAACTGCAGTCTTCCCAGTTGTTCAATGAGCTCCTTCAGCATATATTTGGTAAGACCTACCGCATGCCAGGCGGAATTTTAAGCACTTGGGGTGCATTGGTGAACAAAACAAAGCTGTCTTTATGACACTTACGTGAGATAATGTATTTGAAAATATTTTGTAAACACTGCTGAGCCACATGCATGGTGACAATTGTCCTTTGTGTTTCTATTACATTGGGAAACTCTGCTTTTTTCCAACTAATATGCCTGGACATTATTCTGGGGAGTGGAACTATAACTTAAGGTTGTATTCAGAGTTACCTAAGTGGAGTTCTTCATTTCACACCATGAGCCTGGCTCTGGGTCATTGACTATAACTTCTCCAATACAGGAACCACATCTTCCATCTTCTATTTTTTCTGTGTCCCCAGAACCTCGCATAAAACTGGAGTCAGAGTAGGCTGCCCATAAATGTGGGCATGGAACAGAACTAAACTGTGAATGAGTTGATAAAGCTAGTTACCAGAGTCGACAGCACGGGCAGAAAGGAAAAGTGATTGTCTGTATGGACTTGTGAGTGATTTGTTCTCCTTCTACACTCTCCATCTTCACAGCTGCCTACACATTTCAATCTTCCTTAGAAATGCACACACATTCCATCATGAAGTCCTTCCTCCTCTGTTAGTTGGTATGGCTCTCCTTTCCTGGGTCCCCTTTCATATTATGGACTCACCCACAGAAATGAACATTTAAATCTGATTGCCTTGTGTTGTTCTCTACAAGTACTAAACTTTTGATACAGGAACAGTTCTATAGTTATAGGAATAGTACCTTCACCTTCAACGATATGCAATGTTTAGTACCACTTGAGGAATGAAAGTAATTTATAGTCTATACTTTTCTTATAGAAGAATCTCTGATTTCCCAAGATACACGTGTACATGTTTGTGTTTGCATGTAGAATGCATGCATGTGCTCAGCGTTTTCTCTCTTTCTTGATCTTCTCTGTTAAGCTCTTATATCTGGATCTGGGACCTGCTATTGGTTATCAATAGGGAAGTGTTTGTACCAAAGATGCAATTCTCACATCTCCCCTCCCATGGCTTTGTGGTCTATAATATATGACTATGAAAAATAGTATGCTGGTTTTAATTCTGATTTTCTTTTCTTCTCAGTCTCTCAAAGTGTGGTCATCTGTTTCAGAATCAGAATTTTAAACAAGACATTTGTAAAATCTGAACACGTGGCCTCCACTCCCAATTTCCTGAATTCAAATCTTTGAGGGTGGAGCTCCCACTTCTGCATTTGTAACAAGTGGCTTTGGAAATTCCAGTGTGCACTGAAGTTTTAGAACCATTGCCCTGGGTGCACTGTTAGCGGGAATAGTTCATTGTGAAAGGTCCCTAGGTGGAAAGCTAGCTGCTAAGTCCGGGATTTTTCCTGTAACGGGTTGTGTGCTTTTGGAATGGGTTTCCTCTCCCAGACCAATAGAGCATGAACGTTTTAGATTTTAGGGCACAGGGAAAGATTCAATTGTGACTCAGCAAAATAGTATGTATGCATTGTGGCTGCCTTACACCATAGATAATTCCATTCTTGAATGAACACTTCAAAAAAAAAGCATTATTTTTCCCAATTGTTAAGTAAAATAAGTCAGTAAAATTAGTAAAATTGAAAGCATCTCGAGTGCAACTTACAAACTAACAGTAACTACCTCTAACATATGTATCCTCGTTTATGGTGACAGTTAAGTTTATCTTCCACATAGGGTTTTACATAAACTTATGCATTTACTCTTAACTTTAAATTTACATTTTTATATATTTGAACACAAATGAATTAAAATGAGAAAATAACAAGTTTCAGTTATAAAAAGTTATTAGTTATTATTTTAATATATCCTTGAAAGATATTGTATCAATACTGATTTTAGCCTTTTACCCTAAATAGTATAACCCAATCATTTTTAAGTTGGAAAAAAGGTAATCCTTCCTTGAGCCATTCCTAAAATAACTATCTTAGTAGCTGAGTCTTCCCAAAGTAATGACCTATTTGTAATTCTTTTCCTGTTCCTCACCACCCTCTTCTTTTTCTATCTCACTCCTTTTGTATTCTCTCTCTTGGATTAAGAACCACGTAATATAGTTTTTATTATTACACTTAAGTGTTGTGTTTTAGTTTAGAGAAGTCTATCTGATTATGATAAAATGGGTGTGTGTATGCTCTTCTAGGTATTTTAAAAAGACTACTGGTTATGGAATATTTTTACCCAATAAAACTATCCATTCAGATAAAAGTAAAGCTCCAGTTGTATATGCTATATCAAAAACTTTTTTAAAATGTTTTTCCCTAACATAAACAGGTGTTTTTGTTCGTTCGTTTGCTTTTTTTTTGACATGCATTCAGTCAGGAATATATGGGAGAAAAGTAATCATATAAGGACTTCTTGGTCATGTTAATATTTGCCACTTAACTACTTTTGTTGGGACACTGTCCTAAATGATATACAGACACAATATCAGACAATTCTCACAAATGTCTCATGAAGATGGCATTAGTACCTCCAGTTTTCCAGAACCCACAGCCCAAGTGCCCTCCGCCTATAAGCTTCAGAGCAAGGATTTACACACAGAACTGACGATGAAACTGCACACGCCTTCTCACTCTGTGGTGCCAGAAGGTTAGGAACTGTGACTCCACCTGGGGCGAGGGTGCTGGAAACCCTTCAAGGAGCTGTTCTGCCCAACACTGTGGAATGCAAACTCCCTTGAGCAAACACTTGTTTAGCATAGTTTCACCAGTGGCCTGTCTGTCCAAGGTAGTCAACGAATATTAAAATAGTCCTCATAATAAAAGAGCACTCAGTCAACCGTGTAGCCTCCTTACTGAGGGGGAGGAGAATAGCTCACTTTCCCTGGAGGGCCTGAGAAAGATCGGTTTACAGGCGTCAGCATGGGGTGTGACCCTTCTTCTCTCCATCTTGGCGCTGGCACGTGCCTCGGGTGACCATCACCTCACATTAGCCCACAGTCTGGCCCGAAAATGTTACCACAGTGCCTTTTCTCCCCCACCCAAAACACACTCAGCCCTTTCACTGACCTGGCTTCTGATTGGAGGCTGGTTGCTTTGGATAATGACCTCCAGGACCCCTCTGTGGGTTACAGCCTGTTCGCGTTACTCTTACCACAACTTAAGACGTCTGCGGTGGGGTGTGAGGAAAAGTAAAAGACCGGTATTTTCACATCCCCAGGTACCAGAAGCTCAGAAGACTGACAACGTTCCAGCCACCTGAGTGGGCCCAGGGCTCGCAGCTGCCCATGTGTCCCTTCCAGACAGGCTGCTTGCTAAAATGAGGGATCTTCTTCAGTACGCCGCCTGCTTCTTTGCCTTTTTCTCTACTGGGTTCTTGGTTGTGGCCACCTGGACAGACTGTTGGATGGTGAATGCTGACGACTCCCTGGAGGTAAGAAGTCAGCACCTCTTTTTCCTGACCCAAGCCTGTCCAAATTTTCTCTCAGCCCCGCTGTCTCAGGATGCTTACTGGGGATAGAAATAATAGCCAACATGGATGGACTTACTCCTTACTTACTACTTACTGAGTCTTATGTTAGCTCATTTAATCCTCACAGCTGATCTATGAGGTAGGCATTGTTATTATCCCATTATATAGATGAGGTAACTGGATAATCCCTCTTTTTTCTTAAGGATAAATTCCCATAAGTGTAACTACATAATCCCTGCCACTGAGTCTTCTAGAAACTCACCTCTTCCACTGCTGCTTATACTAAATTATAATAACATTCCAATGACAGCCTTTCTCATAATCATTTTCTAATTTGGATGACAGCATTATGACTGGCCTCTCTTAGAGTGATAATCTAAGAAACTGAGTAATCAAGCTCAAGGTGTATAAAAACCTACCCATTTCCTGCATAAGAGGAATTGTTATTTTAAGGTGCTTCCAAGTAGGAGCGAGAGGAAGAACAAATCTTTCCAGTGGGTCCCAAAATATGGGGGACAGATATGGATTTAAGAAACTCTCAAAAATAAGTTGCTCTTGGAAGCCAACTGTTAACACAAATGAGTGAGTGGTTCACATTTGCAGATTTTATTTTTCTTACTAGAGAAGCTCAGAAAGAAACCATTTTGAAATTTACAATAATTTCCTGCGGCTATAGGAATGTGAGGAAGGTAGAACTGATTAAAAATCAAATCTTCAAAATCAGCTACTATTCATTAGTGAGGTTTCAGAAAAAGTAGGTAAGAAAAGAAACAATATATCAGGAACTCAATGACTATGCAGCAACCCATTCTACTCTCTTACTTATATCCTGAGGGGAACAATTTGTTCTAACAAACGCTATAATATCACCTCTATGAAGTTTAGGAAAGATACCCAAGAGCTAGTTTATATATTTTTTTCTCCTAATTTTATTTATTAGACTCTCATGTTACAGTTAGAAACAGAAAGTAATGACCTTTCTATTCTGCTGTGTATTATTTTGGCTTGCTTTATTTATTTATTTATTTATTTATTTATTTATATTTAGCTTTTAATTTTCCTCTGACTTCTACATGGCATTTCAAAACCAACAGAGTTATAAATACTTCTTTAGAGCTAGAAAATTATGTGCCTGAAAATTGTGATAGAATTGAAATACTGCAAAGGATGTGTGCTATATGTGAGTCCAGTGATGTATTTTATCTGGCCTTGCATGTAAGTGGTGAATGAAAAAAAGAATGCCTTTTGAACAGTGCTAAGAGAAAAGTGCAGATAAAAATGTCTGCTGCCATTAGCTCCCCAGAATCCAGACTGCCAGTAGTAGGAGATTAATTTAGAAATATATTGGACTCTAGCACACACAAAATTATTTTTGAAAAATATGCAAAATCTCATCTAAAAGCACTGTTAAAATATTTTCTGAAACAATTTGAAAATCTTTCTGCTTAAGCTGACAGAAATACTAACTTCACTTGGCAAGAATGGAAGTTTAGGAAGGGTCAGACCTTGCTGAGGGAGATTGAGAGTCCCGGCATTTAAAGCATTTTCTTGCTTGTATCTCAGTACATCCAACCAATTTGCCATCTGCTCTGTGCAAGAACACTTCTAGTTAAAATGAATGGTATGAGCAGTCCAGGTTATTCACCTCGAGTAAATCCTTGCTAACCTTGGACAAGAGTTAGTATTTCTTAGCTTCTTTCTTATTTCCCATATTTGAAACATACTATGCAAACATTCTCCAAGACGCTTCCACATTAAAAGAAATACTGTAACAAATGAGGCTTCTGCTCTCCAACAATCTCTATTTGTCAGTATTTTCAATGCGACAGGGACCTCTTGTAATAATTCCTCCTTCAGTTGGCCAATATATGAAGACATACAATTATCCACAGATTTCAGTGTTCTGATACCCACTGACTCAAGTCTGTTACTCTTGCTCCTTGCTTCCTTCCTTATGTATGTATCATTTTTGGTCCACATGAGCAGCTCACTTTAAACAACTATTGGACAAAAGTCAACACAGTAAAAGCGCTTTTAAAAAACCCACCTGTGCAGTATTTAAGCAAAAAGGAGTATTATGAATTTTTAGCTTTGTTGGCTTTGTTAATCTTCTAGAGCGATGGAGATGGAAACTGGAAAATGGATTCAACAGTTCAATTCAACGTAACAAACATGGAATGTATGACATATAAAAAGTACTGGGCTAATCTTCCTAGGGGAGGCAAAGATAAAGCGGGAATGGGTCATGCCTTCTAGGAGTGGACATTTAGTAGAGAAAAAAGATACACATGGAACTATAATGAAAGGCATAGGCCAGTTCATATTTGAGAAAGAAATGAACAATATACCATTGAAGCAAAGAAGATAGAATGATTATTTCCTGTTGAGGACATTGAAGCTGGCCTCAGGGAGGAAAAGGCATTTGAGCAAAGCCTCCAAAAGGACTTCAAAAGGTAGAAATGGCAGCAGGGGCCTTCTAGACGAGAGGATACACGGCAAAAGTACAGAATGAGTAAAAACTCAAGGCTTGTTAGAGGATTAAGATGAATAACCGGGAGCACAAGGCAGAAAGAGCTCAAATACTCTTTTGTCTTACTACAGCATACTCAAAATAGTATAAAACATTATTTTGCCTTACTCATGCCTCCGTTGAAGAAAGTTCTTTGCATTAAGTAAAAATGTTAGGAGAAAAGAAATGGCACACGGATGGCACAGTGCACAGCTCCAAACCAGGGACCAGGGGCCCTGCTCCTTCATTACTGATTCCTGTGTCTCTGGGAGGACTGATGCGGTGGAAAGATCTAGGGCTTCGAGATTATTCCAGCCTGTGTTCGCATCTTACCTGTCTTCCATTGAGCAAGCCCCAGCTCTGTCTTCAATTAGCTCAGTTTCTTCAATTAGAAGATGAAGTAAACTCCATAGTTTTAAGATCCTTCCTCAGTCTTCATGTTGTTTAACACAAGGACTCCTTGACTATGACTGTCTGTGATCCCAAAGTCATGGCCACTCACTGAAGGACCCATGGTGTCTACAGTCTCCCCAGAAACTTCCATCTGGAATCTAATGCAAACCTTCTCTGTTTCTCTGTTACTTCCTATGTTCTTCCTTCCATATTACTCCATTCCTCATTACTTATTTCTTCTTGTCCTTCCCTCCACCCTCTTTTTCTCGATACTTCCATTCTCCTTTTTTCCCCTGTCTCCTTTCTTCCCTCTTCTACCCCTTATGCTCTTCCTCTCCTTACTTATTCTTTTTCCTTCCCATAATTTCCCCCTCATCTCTGTTTCCTTCCCTCTCTCTCTCTCCCTTTATTATTTTCTTTCTATCTTCTTTCATTCCACAAATACTGTCTGATACCTCTGTCCCCTGGGGTTGCCGTGCGAACAGGTTTGGAAGGAATATGTGACCTGGATCTACCTTGGGTTGTCCCAACATTACTGGGAGTTATGGGCAAGTAAACTGAAAGTTGCCATACGGTGTGACAAGCACCATGATAACAAATAACTCTGAGTGACTGGCTCACCCAATCTTAGAGAATGAGTAAAGGCACCCCAGAAGAAACACCTAGCATAGGACCTAAGGACAGGTGAGTAAGGAAGAAGTAGAGAGTATTGCAAGCACAGGAAATAGTATGGGCAGTGATCCAGGTATGAGAGTAATATATGTGTCTTTGGACTATGTCAGCATGGTAAGAATTTCCAATGTAGGTAGGAGACTATAGGAGCTTGGTCATCAAAGGCTTTGTGTTCAAGTAAAATATAGATCTTACACTGTAGTGAAAGGTGTTTCACTGTAAACAAATATGCACATGTGTTTTACAAATATCAATTGTTGTGGCTACTTATGGGGAAAGGTTAGAATGAATAGAAGGAAATGTAGGAGACTAATTGGGAGGTCTTTGCCATAGAACAGGAGGGAAACATTGATGGCTTGAACTAGTGAGGCAGCAAGCATAGAGAGACGTGAAGATATGGGAAGCTCTAAAGAACTTGAATGGATAGGATTAATAAGTGCATGTGGAGAAAGGAGCTGATTCAAGGGACAAGCCAAGGTTGAAATCCACTTTACTGTTTTTAAGCAATTAGAGGAATGGTGGAGTCACTCACCAAGAGCTCAAATGGAGGAAAATGAGTCTCTGTACAGAAGTCATTAAGCAGCAATGTCCCTGGACCATCCCACTATTTTTTCCTCACTGAGATTTTTATACAGCACCTCGAGGGAGCCAGGAGTGAAATGCTTTCTAGTGGGAAAGTTCACAGGTTGGACTTGATGTGAGAGGACCCTAGATTAAATCCCACACTCCCAGGCAATACCTGTATGATTTTAAATAGCAGACGTTTAAATTGCTGTAAAGCACATTTTTTCTTCTGTAAAGGGAGGATAATAATGTAATAAGTGCCTTGTGAGGATTAAGCTTGTGAGCTTGTCCTAAAGCATTTACCACAGTCCTGGGCAAATACAAATCAGTCAATAAATGAGAGATATATTATTGTCTATTTGCAGTTTATTGTTTTGTTTTTGTTCTGGAGGAGAAGATGACATTTTGTATAATGTTCACTGAAGGGAGAGATATGAGATTTAAGTTCTATCCCTGTGTTAGCTATTGATTCTCTTGGAGAAATTTTGTTCACTTCTCTGAGCTGTGGTTTGCCCATTTTTATACTTATGACTGTTTCCTTTTTATCTAACCAGGGAATAAGAGCAAACAATAGAGACAAAGTAGCATAAGTTACCTATTAAATGCATTTTAAAAAGAAAAATAAAATGAATTATTATTATTAGTTTGTTAACTATATTAGAAGATATGAAATTCTTCATATACCACACTTAAATAAAAAAAAAGTAGTTTCTTGGCAAAGTTCTTTCAATTATCAGAGGGAAAGAATGTTTTCACAAGATTAATCCATTTTCAGTTAATCTTGCGTTAATTATTTACTGAGAATTTGCTATACACCAAGCACTATTATGATTAAAATTTTATTACTTCAAATGAAGGTTTCTCACATTTGGATTTATTTTATCCCCATGATCAGGTTCTTCCCTGGGATTTCTAATTACATTAATGATGCCGCAGTTGTTTTGGATATAAAATCAATATTAAAATTATCATACCTGCATGTACTCTGATTATATATATATATATATATATATATATATATATATATATATATACTGGTTTTACTTTCCCGACTCATTGCAAACTCATTCAGCAGACATTGGCGGCTACAAATATTCTCTTGTTCATCTCATGATCTCCTCCTCTTCACACCAATTTCCACATCATGGAAACTCATGATTCACATGAACTGACAGGGTGCATCTATTAAGATACTTGGCATGTTTATGAAAAGAATGAATATAATGCGATGTGATCTTTGGAAATCACACATTGAGCCATAAATGAAAAGTATCTCTGTGGGGAGACCACCACCATTTTCTAGGCAAGGCTTTTTAATCTTAGTACAATTTAAAATTGTTGAAGATATGGATTTCGTCCCTTTTTTTAAAAAAGCAGGAATAAAAATCTAATTCCCTGGGATGTACAATAAGGTTGGTGAAGAGTGTATTCTGGTCCAGAGAATATAGCTTTTTCTGCCTGGTGCTTTAAATAAAGACAGAAATGAAGAAAAGAAGAGAGGAAAAAGTAAACTAATATTTTATTACCATTCACTCAGCAAACACTGACCTGTCACAACCGATGCAGTAGTCATTGCAAAGTTAGGATGCCATGCTTTCATAAGCATTCTAAGATGATTAAACGTGTGATTTAAATAAATTAAACAATAAATGTTAAAACTGATATATTTAGGGGTGCCTGGATGCTTCAGTCGGGTAAGTGTCTGGCTCTTGTTTTCAGCTGGGTTCATGATCTCATGATTCGTGAATCTGAGCCCCACATCAGGCTCTGAGCTGACAGAGCAGAGCCTACTTAGGATTCTCTCTCCCTCTCTCTCTGCCCCTCTCTCACTCGTGCACTCTGTCTCTCTCTCAAAATAAATAAATAAACTTAAAAAAATAGAAATGTTTAGTTCAAATATGTAAATTAGGTAATATAACCATGAAGACCATTTTACCTACTAAGTAAGTATTATCTCGTTCTTGCCATTTTTACTTTTAGCCAGCCTCCCACAAATAAACAGGCAGAACTAAACCAAATGTATTTCAGCAAATAACTCGTGGCACATAAATGGAGAGGAAAGGAAAGGTAACATCTATTATGCTTACTTTAATCATGCTTCTTTACCTTTATAAATGACTGTTTTGAGTTCTTTTAGACCTTGGGATAGTTATATATATATATATATATATATATATATATATATATATATATATATATATTTGAGAGAGAGAGAGCATGAGTGGGGAAGAGGGGCAGAGGGAGAGATAGAAAGGGAGAGAGAATCTTAAGCAGGATCCATGCTCAGCATTTATCCCTACATAGAACTTGATCCCAGGACCCTGGAATCATGACCTAAGCCAAAATCGGGAGTCATACACTCAAGTGACTAAGCTACCCAAGTGTCCCAATAATATAAAATATTAAAATGAAAAGTTCAGAATCCTGGTATAAAAAAACTCAAATGCATTTCATGTTAAAATTGAAATTGTCTCAAGTATTAGTAGTAAATTATGTTATTTACTATGGAATTATTAAGGTTTTGCATCTTAATGAGTATATTTAAGTAAATACTGGTAACAGCTAAGTTGTATCTTCTGTATTAAAGAACATTAACACAAGAATGGTAAAGTGGTGTGAAAAGCATAAATTCCTATAATAGGTGTGTGCAAGGTGGTTTTTAAAATAGTACATCTTCATGGCTTATTCTACTTTTCTTTTGGGTTTTGCATACTTCTCTCTCTATGTATTATATTTACACACACATCTCAGTGCATATGCACTTATAACTTAATGAGCATTGACAAAGAAAAATCTTATTTTATAGTGGCCAGCCAACAATACATATTTATTCAAACTATTGAGTATATAAATATATTTTTCCCCACACAGCTGGAAGAAAAATAAATGCCGATTAATTAAAGTATTTTTAAGTTTCTCTAATTCCCAAAAGATATATAAAATACATGGAGGCAAGACAAACACATCCAGTACTACAGGAAACAAGACAAGGCAGGCAAAATTATATGTTGCTGTCTGTAAATATTTCCAGAGTGACAAGGAAAAAAAAATGGCAAAGACAAGGGTAGAGAAGCCTTAATGGGAAGTTGCTAAAGAGATGGGAATAGGAAATCCCAGGATTAAGGAACTAATTTAGGATACTATAAATTCAACAGGGAAGAGACGTGGTCAGTATGGTGTCCTAAAGAATTTTCTGAGTGGTATCCTGCTCATCCCGTGTCCTGTGGTAAACACTTACTTCCCAGAGCTGGTCGAGTAGATAGGGTCCAGCCTGAAAATAAATCAGTATTAACTCTATAGTCTAAATCATAATTCTTTGACTCCCAGATTCAGCTGTTTTATCCATTCAGTCAAGTCAGAAGCATATATTAAGCACCAGTTGTGCATAGAGTGTATCAGTAACCATTATCTAAAGACAGATAGTTAATGTGAATTTTAAAAAGTGACCAGGGCGCCTGGGTGGCTCAGTCGGTTGGGCTTCTGACTTTGGCTCAGGTCATGAGCTTGCTTTCGTGATTTGGAGCCCGCGTCAGGCTGTGTGCTGACAGCTCAGAGCCTGGAACCTGCTTCGGATTCTCTCTGCCCCTCCCCTGCTCGCACTCTGTCTCTGTCTCCGTCTCTCTCTCAAAGGAAATAAAGATTCAAAAAAAAAGAAAGAAAAAGTGACCAATTTTTTTTTCTTAATAAACATCTTTTGAGCATCCATTATGTTCCAAGCAGGAGGGTCTGTAAGCTCCTTGAAGCGAGGTGCCATACCTTTCTTGGGCTTTGCTTTATCCCCAGCATTTTGTTAGTCTGTTGACTGGCACATGGCAGATCTTCAATGAATATAGTTTGAAAGAGGACAACAGACAGACTTGGGAGACAGATGTCTGCAAATGCACAGAAGAATAGTAATGCAATATTGTAAATACTATAGAAAATATGGACAGATTATGGTATGATCTAGGAATAAATTAACCCTAGCTGGAGAAACTGGGAGAACTTCTTGGAAGAAGGAGTATCTTTGAAGTGCCATTTGAAGGATAGGTAGAAATTTGACAAATTGAAGGCAAAGGGAGTCATTCTCATTATTATACACAAGGAGTGAGAAAGTTAAATGCTGTTAGGAACCAGGTAACCAACATCCTTGAGAGAGGCAGATTGGGGGAGGAGGGAGGAGGAGGAAAACTGTGAGTACAAGCCCCATCTAAAGGAAGCAGCCAGTCCCTTGGTGCTAATCATTGTTATGTGGGACTGAGGAGTCCAGGTGGCCAGCATGACTAAGTTGCCAAAGGAAAGCAGAAATATGGACTGTTCTATAAGATCTCTGTTTTACTATTGTAATGAAATAATATTAAGAGATTTATGCCAGCCTCATGTTTGTGACTTGTGCTTTTATTGTTACATCTTGGATAAACTGAGTTCTCCCCATTTAGGAGATAATCTCCTCACGTCAGGACAGATATTCATTGAAATAATATAGAAATCCCTCTAGTATCATTATCTGTATTTATTAATGTATAAATTGCATGTTAAAAGAGTAAGCTTAAAATTGCAATCTTCTATTTTGAATGACCTTGCAAGATAAGAATTATTAGTTAACATTTTGCATTTTTGCCCTTTAAGAAAGGTTAATCATAATATTTGAAGCATCAGTCTCCTTTTTAAACAGAACCTTGTCTTAAAACTTTTAAGAATTTAGATTTACTTGCCTTTGAGAGAGTTCTTAATAAGCCTCTGTATAACACAGGAATAAGTAAGTGAAGATTATATATTAGAGCCAAGGAGGGCTTCCCTAAATATGATAAATACCATAAAAAATTTTAACCTTGTCTTTGTGCACAAAGGCACCTTTAAGGGTGTCTCCAGTAAGTGCTATATTAACACAGAAGTTTAGTTAATTACAGCCACTATTCTCACGTACCTTAACCGAGTGTGAATACCAAGCAATCTAATAGTGTGCCCCTGAGCATTAATACCTAATGAAATTAGATTCCTGTTTCCTCTAATGAGCTCATTGCTTTTCTAAATATGGTCATTGCAGGTAAATGATCAATAGCCTTGAAAATGACACCACTGTTGGATTATTTTGCCAAGAGACTCTTTTTTAGTGTAAAATGAGTTTCCTACATATATATCTCAGGTTCCTTTCTAAATAACCTCATATATAAAAAGAAATACCACAGTAGGAATGTTTGTTTGTTTGTTTTAATGGGGCTATGTTAGACAGCAGGAATTATGGACAGTCACTGTCTAATTATGGAACAGTGACTTCAAATCCGTATAACCTAGCTCTAGTTGGTATAAACTGGATCCAGTATGTTCTTGTTAATTGAGGGACTGAACAGGAATAAGCTATGAGAAGTCCTGTTTTCTATTTCAGTATAACAGTTCTGTACCAATCATCTCTACTGTATTTGTCTCCTAGGGCTGCCATAACAAATTACCACAATTTGGTGGCTTAACACAAGAGAAATTTATTCTCTTGCAGTTCTGGAGGTTACAAGTTTGAAATCAAGGTGTTGACAAGGCTGTGCCCCCTCTGAAGGCTCTAGGGGAGAATCTGTTCCTCTCCTCTTCTGGCTTCTGGTCACTACTCCATTCCTTGATTTACAGCCACATCACTTCAATCTCTGCCTCTCTGGTCATAGTACCTTCTTCTCTATGTGTCTCTCATTAAAGCACTTGTCATTAAATTTGGGGCCCACCCTGGTAATCCAAGATGATCTCATTACCTCAAGATCCGTAACTTCACTACATATGCAAAGTCCCTTTTTCCTTTTTTTTTAAATATGAAATTTATTGTCAAATTGGTTTCCATAAAACACCCAGTGCTCATCCCAATAGGTGCCCTCCTCAATACCCATCACCCACCCTCCCCTCCCTCCCAACCCCCATCAACCCTCAGTTTGTTCTCAGTTTTTAAGAATCTGTTATGTTTTGGCTCCCTCCCTCTCTAGCCTCTTTTTTTTTTTTTTCCTTCCCCTCCCCCATGGCCTTCTATCAAGTTTCTCAGGATCCACATAGGAGTGACAACATATGATATCTGTCTTTCTCTGTATGGCTTATTTCACTTAGCATCACCCTCTCCAGTTCCATCCATGTTGCTACAAAGGGCCATATTTCATTCTTTCTCATTGCCACGTAGTACTCCATTGTGTATATAAACCACAATTTCTTTATGCATTCATCAGTTGATGGACATTTACACTCTTTCCATAATTTGGCTATTGTTGAGAGTGCTGCTATAAACATTGGGGTATAAGTGCCCCTATGCATCAGTACTCCTGTATCCCTTGGGTAAATTCCTAGCAGTGCTATTGCTGGGTCATAGGGTAGATCTATTTTTAATTTTTTGAGGAACCTCCACACTGTTTTCCAGAGCATCTGCACCAATTTGCATTCTCACCAACAGTGCAAGAGGGTTCCTGTTTCTCCACATCCTCGCCAGCATCTATAGTCCCCTGATTTGTTCATTTGAGCCACTCTGACTGGCATGAGGTGGTATTTGAGTGTGGTTTTGATTTGTATTTCCCTGATGAGGAGCGACGTTGAGCATCTTTTCATGTGCCTGTTGGTCATCTGGATGTCTTCTTTAGAGAAGTGTCTATTCATGTTTTCTGCCCATTTCTTCACTGGATTATTTGTTTTTTGGGTATGGAGTTTGGTGAGTTGTTTACAGATTTTGGATACTAGCCCTTATCTGATATGTCATTTGCAAATATCATTTCCCATTCCGTTGGTTGCCTTTTAGTTGGCATTTCCCACTCCGTTGGTTTTGTTGATTGTTTCCTTTGCAGTGCAGAAGCTTTTTATCTTCATGAGGTCCCAATAGTTCATTTTTGCTTTTAATTCCCTTGCCTTTGGGGATATGTCAGGTAAGAAATTGCTGCGGCTGAGGTCAGAGAGGTTTTTTCCTGCTTCTCCTCTAGGGTTTTTTGATGGTTTCCTGCCTCACATTCAGGTCCTTTATCCATTTTGAGTTTGTTTTTGTGAATAGTGTAAGAAAGTGGTCTAGTTTCATTCTTCTGCATGTTGCTATCCAGTTCTCCCAGCACCATTTGTTAAAGAGACTGTCTTTTTTCCATTGGATATTCTTTCCTGCTTTGTCAAAGATTAGTTGGCCATATGCAAAGTCCCTTTTTCCAAAAAAGATAACATCCATACATCCATAGGTTCTGGGGATTAGGACTTGGACAGATCTTTGGTGGGAGAAGTGAGGGAGGGGGCATAATTCAACCCATCATACCTACCCTTCTTCACTTTGATTGTGGTTAGTTAGCAATGTTGAACACTGTCACTACTCAGGTTGTTACGATGTTTAAGTACTTTACTAAGATCACTTATGAGCAAATCATTTATATTGTGTGTTTGTAATTTTTTAATTCTTATAACTATCCTAGCACTATCTCCTTTACGCAGATAAGAAGATTGAGGCTCAAAAAAAGGTAAGATCTTGCCCAAAGATACAACACATTTAAAAAGTATCAACTTAGATTTAAAGTCTATACTTTTTTAGTGGCAGCTTAAATTGCATGCATATCTAACTTGAGAGGCTCACATCCATCATTAAAAAATTGGTATGTTAACTTTCACAAGGTAGATCTGTGTTAAATTTTTGGTTATTGCAGTTCCTAAGGCAGATAATATCCCCAAAGCATCCCTTCAGTTTTAACCTTAGGAAGAGCAAGCCAAAGTGAAGGTTTGTAGAATAATAGCCATAGGACAAGATTAAAGTTAGGGTTTATAACCCTTCACCCCAAGCTATCTTCTCATTTTCAGTGCTGGAGTACTCTAGCCTGAAACGGATTTGGAATTTCTTAAAATGGGTTTTAAGTATACTGCGGTGCTTAAGAACAAGCACACAGATTGCCGTATTTGTGAACTATGCTTGCTTGGGGTTATCACTTACCTTTTATATTCCTCATTCTCCTTATTTGTAAAATAGCTGATAGTAATTGATGTCTCACAGGAGCAGTTAAGGAATAAATGGGATAATAATATACTTAAATAGTAACTGCTTCACAGTATGGACTCAATATAGATTTATTATTACTGATTATGTGTATTTTACCTATAAAAGGACAATAGAAGTACAACATTGACATTTGTAGTGGAAGAACAAGCAGTAAAGTTTTATTTGGCACACAATACAGCTGCAAGGTAGAGCACCAAGCAAAGCTTCAAAGCACAAACATTCCCTGATACGGTTTCCTTTTGCAGATCAAAGGGTTTTACGTCCCTTCCTTTCTTCTTCACACCAGTTTTAATCTCCCCGCTTTGGCATTTCTCTTCCCACATTGTTATTTAGTCTTTCTTTAAGGAAAAAAAAAATAAGTTTTTATTTTCCAAGATAATTCTTGGTTAAATTTTACTAAACTATTCCCAGAATCCCAAGGTAATGTGAATCTGTAATTGAATCAGGACAAACAATCATATTAGCTCTGTTCCATATGCATGAGCTGTGTCAAGAATACTTGAAACTATTTCCCATTGGCATGTTTACAATTTTAGGAAATCTTTTGTGACATGCAGCTTACAGATAAAACATGGAATGGCTCTGGGCACTGGTATCTTTTAGCTCTAGGTGGACACTTAGAATCATCTGCACTATGATTCTAAGTAAAAGTGGTTTCCAGCTGTCAGGTTCTATGACATTAATGCTCAGTTCGTTCACATTCATAACATAGCTGGAACATTTGTAATGTGTCAGTGGAGCAAAGAGGAAGAAGCTGTGGGTCTTTATATTTTATTTGTTGCTGTCCTGAGGTATGGCATTCTTTGGCAATTATTGTAAAATTGTGAACTTCATATACAATAATGCCTTTCTTCATGGGACTCAGTGTTTATCGGGGTGAAAAATTAATGTACATTCTTAATAGACTCAGGATGTCAAGAGTTAGCATTTATTGTTTTATTTATTTATTTATTTATTTATTTATTTATTTATTTTTGATGAAAAATGTCAGCAGAGGAAAAGTGACATAAATTGTCTCCATGTGAAACCATGACTCCACGATCGAACCAGCCATAGACATTTGCCTATATGTAATGAAGACTTTAGTTAGGTACCACTGCCCCCCCTCCCCACCCCATCAGGAAGTGAATTCATTTCCTGGTGGAGAAAGCCTTTAGTTGTTAGTGCTTAAGGGAAAATACTGTAAAACACATTGTGTTTGTTGTAAATGAAATTCTGATCACGCTTGCAACCAATGTACTTTACTATCAAACGCACAACAGCCGAGGTCTTCCTTTGATCCAGGGGAACTAGAGTGTGCCTGCATGAGTTGTTTCACACAGTGTCTTCTCCCAACATCTAGGTGAGCACCAAATGCCGAGGCCTCTGGTGGGAGTGTGTCACGAACGTTTTTGATGGGATTCGCACCTGTGACGAGTATGATTCTATCCTTGCCGAACACCCCTGTATGTATGCCTTAGACAACCCCCTTGCCAGGGAGGGATCCCAAACAGGTTTTCATTGTGTGTGTGTGTGTGTGTGTGTGTGTGTGTGTGTGTGTCTCCAGAACTATGGTAAAGTTCTGTCTCATTTTAAATGTTTCCATAAAAAGTTCAGAAACGTGAATTGAAACACGTTGGGCATATTTTATCTTTTTCCATGTTGTATACATTCTTTTAAGGTAAAAATATTAACTTCTTCATCTCTGCCCCCTCCCCCCAAATACCTGGCAGAGTGTCTTACACACAGTAGACTTAAAGTAAACACTTTTTAAATTGAGATGAATTCTTCAGGTTGTGGTTACTGGAGGATTAGAATTGACACATTAGATGAAAACCATTTCAGAGATGTCTTTTAGCTGTGATGTAAGTCAGATAGGAAGTTGACATTAATTCATTGAGAGAGTTGCTGAGAAAGAGAGAAGGTGGAAACAGAGGGGGCAGAGACAAAGAGAAAAACAGACATGGAGATAGGCAAAGAGAGACACACAGATTATAGGATCAGGGAATGAAAAGAATCAATACATATGACACACAATTAACAGAAATAGTAAAGCCAGCTCCTTCTTCTTCCTAACCTTTAGCTTTAAATTTTAATTAGGTGTTAACAAGGTCCATATTTCTATGAATAAAGAGATTTCATAGATGAAAAAATGTTATCATTGATTCTCTCAGTTTTTCTCCACAGCAGATATTTATTTATTTAGAACATTGAATCATGCCAAGAAATACTGGTGCTGTTGTTAAAGCTAATTGGTTTTGGTCTCCTTCAAAGCAGACGGGGTATGGTAGAGCCTGGCAACTTCTTTTCTGAAGATAAATGAAAAGCAAATGCTTGGAATGTGACTTTTCCCCTGGACAGCTATTTCAGTCCAGGGATAAGCACTTAAAAGGAGCAGTGCTCTAAAATATCTTCTTCTGCTATTTAGGATTTGAGTGTTTTTTTTTAACCTAATTCATAAAGCCTATATTTCATTTTTTTTTTGAAACTTCTTAATTCTTTCTCTTTTTCCCTCCTTGTGGTAACCTACTTCTATCCACGAAAAAGCATGATTTGGTCAATAAAAATGTAAGTTCATGTGGACACTAGGCTATTCCAGAAATGCGGTGCTATGGTGGGAGCGGAGAAAAAAAAATAAAGATAAAATATTTCAAACTTGTAAATGTTGTTATGTATATTTATACAAGAATAACAGAAAATCACTCATAAGCTTACTGCACAGAGAAAACTGCTGATTGTATTTTTAAATATTTATTTTTTTTAATCTTTTGCCTGCACTAGCTCACATTTTAAAATATGTTCTTACCTATTAATTTCAAATAATATCTTAAAAAGTAATTACTTTTGTTTAAGAAATTCCATCATATGCTTAGAGACTACATGTATTCTAAGAAAATAACAACTATACCCTCTAAGTTAGGATATTACCTATAAAATTTTATTTTTAGTCTTTGATATCTTTTATAGAATCACAATTAGATAACTTTTCCCACTGTCCTATGGACCTAGGATATACAGACCGAGACAAAATTTTTTTTTCAGGGCTCTTGTTGATATAGTTAATTTGAGTTCCCTTTTCTCCAGTCAGAATATTTAACATTATTCTAGCAGCCTGTTCTCAGACAATACCTGGGAAAAAAAAAATTCCTGGTTCATTAGCATTAGCAGTCTGCCTGCAGAACTGCCCTCTTAGAACTGGACAGGCCATAAGGCTGGCTGGATAACACCATAGACATGAGTCCTGGAGTTCTACAGAGCATCAGAAATCATGCTTTATGTGGGATCAAGGCTTGGAGAGGGGAAAACCAGGGTCACAATTTCAAGGTGTCCCATCCAAAGGCAATCCTGGCCCTGTTGGTCCCAGGTCCAAAAGGGACTTAATATTTAAGGAAGGCACTCCAAAGTGTGGGACTGCTTGGCTTGGGGTGCTGAGTAGGAGACCCACTTCTATATATATAGCCTAGTTAGGCACATATTTTTCTCTTTCTTGAAATTTGAGAAAAATAAGCCTTAGATTTGGCCTAAATTAGAAATATAAATCTAAATTTTTTGAAATAATGCCATATATTAAGATCTTAAATATTCACCTATTAATCAGGTAAAAGCTGATTTTATGCATTGATTTCCTCTCTTAGATGGATTATAAAGGTATTTTTTTATTTTAAATAAATTGGCCACATTTTACAAGCAATCTATTACTAAATCAGCCCTAAATTTATCTCACCACTGCAGAAGAATTATTTAAAATACAAGGAAGCCCCCATCACTATGAAAATAAAACATAATTACAATACCCTCAAAAAGAATAAATTGTATTCCTCCTTTCCATTAGCGAGCTAAAATAGTAGTAGTTTTGACATCAGGTAATTAACCCTTCATTTCTGACAAAATTTCCCATTTTTAAGTTACCATAACCGAGACTCACAGTTCAAGAGGTTTTCACATTTGAAGATGCTTCCACTGCAGAAGATGATTGCTACTATTCCACTTCTACTTACCTAATACCCTCTTCCCTGGACCTTCTACCACATATTCTCATTGGCCATAGTTGAAATTTGCTCAGTTGACAGTGCAAGATTAAAGGGTTAAGATGGAATGTTGGCCAAGAAGGGTCACCCCTGGAGGCGATGAAAAAGAATATGATCTGGCCTTTAGAAGTAGTCTTCGACTAAATAACAGAAGCTCTGTAGCTCCTCCTCCTTCTAAAGAGATGGCTTTAGAAGAGATGGCTCCCATTAGCTTGAATGGGCAAAAGACATCTTGAATCATTTTATCCTGCTCCCCTGTACCAAATTTTAACCAGTTATTTTAAGTATATTTTTCAATGGAACTTCAAACAACTGTAGTGATCGTTTATTTCTTAAATATTCATTGGGCAACTTCTGCAGAATAGATACTCTACTTTCAATTGAGTATTCAGCTATAATACTTGTGAACAAGTCTCATTCCAGAACAAGAAACAAACAAGGAAAAAGGTATTTAGTGTACACGATAGGCCAAGCATTTTGCTAGGGGGCCGACAAGTCTAAGTAATAATCAGTGCTTAAACAAATAATAATACCGATAATCTCATGATATTTTTGCATTTTATGAAAAAAAAATCCAAGTTCATGCAAATTTAAATTCTAATTCAATAGACATTTGTTAATGTATGTAATTATCTGGTTTTTGGATACCTCGACATTAACATGTTTCCTTCCTCTGACCATGATTTAACCACATGCCCTGATCTTCCAGTGAAGCTGGTGGTAACTCGAGCGTTGATGATTACTGCAGATATTTTAGCTGGATTTGGATTTATCACCCTGCTTCTTGGTCTCCACTGTGTGAAATTCCTCCCTGATGAGCCATACATCAAAGTCCGCATCTGCTTTGTTGCTGGAACCATATTACTAATAGCAGGTACTCTCTGCACTAGGGATGGGGGTAGAGGTGCTCATCTACAGTCTTGAGATGAAGGAGGATGCTGTTGTGAAGCAGTTCATTTTTTTTAAGTTTATTTATTATTAAGTTTTGTTCCAGAGAGAGAGGAAGAGCACACGTGCACATGTGCAAATGAACAGGGGAGGGGCAGAGAGAGGGGCAGAGAGAGAATCCCAAGCAGGCTCCACAGTATCAGCGCAGAGACCAATGTGGGGCTCTATCTCATGACCCTGAGATCATGACCTGAGCCAAAATCAAGAGTCAGTCACTGAACCGACTAAGCTATACAGGTGCCCTGTGAAGCTGTTCATTTTAACATCATATGTGACTTGCTTTTCTAGATTGAAGGAATAAGGAGCACATCAGCCCTTCTTTCTTCAGCTGTGAAATCAGATAATTAATTTTTTGTTACGATGTTAGATAAAAGTTTATTGAAGTCCTCAAACTATTTTTAACCATTTAAAAAGTTATATAATGGTTTAAAATTTTCAAATAATTTATTTTTTATTATTCTTGAAGTTAAATCCTAAAGTCCCAAGGTCCCATCTCCTTACCTGTACCCACTGTAAGAGTAGGCAATTCTTTAGCAATTCTTTAGCAACTAAGTTGTGCCAAGTCCTATGTCAGGTTTTCTTATGTGCCAACCCATCTGAATGTAAATGTAACAATAAGCAGATTATATCTCCACTTAAGAGGCAGATGAATAAATGGAATTCTGAAGGATAATAAATCAAGCATGACTTATAAACAAGTCAAGAAGCACTTTACATGGTGTTTATTGATGAAAAAGCATCATTAAATTCTGTCATTAAATTCACTTTAGTCTTTCTCTGTCACAATATGATGTCTTCTTAAGACCTTAATGCAAGTTGGGAGAAAATACACTGTCCAAGAGATCAAAGTGCAGGAAGATTGAAAACCAATGGGCACACCCCCAGAGAGGAAACTATCTTTTTTTTTAATGGTAGTAGTGAAAATTTAGCAAAGCAAATATAAGTGATAACTTCACCAGGAAGTATAAAATGAATGGATAGGGATTTTGGAATTAAAAATACTTGCAGAGGTGTCTGGCTGGCTCAGTCAGTAGAGCATGCAATCTTGATCTCAGAGTTGGGAACTCGAGTTCCACGTTGGGGGTAGAGTTTACTTAAGAAAAATTTTTTTTAGGGGCACCTGGGTGGCTCAGTCGGTTAAGCGTCCAACTTCAGCTCAGGTCATGATCTTGCTGTTCCCGAGTTTTAGCCCCACATCGGGCTCTGTGCTGACAGCTCAGAGCCTGGAGCCTGCTTCAGATTATGTCTTTCCCGCTCTCTCTCTCTCTTTGACCCTCCCCCACACATGTCTGTCTTTCTGTCTCAAAAATAAACATTAAAAATTTTTTTTAAATTTTTTTAATACTTGGAGATATATATGTGTGACTTTTGACCTTAGGCCAGTTTCTTAACTGGTCTTCTTTACTTGATCTGCAAAAGAAGGCCACGTCCCAGCAATAAAATCTATTCTGAATTGCTGTTGTAAAGATCCAGTGTGGACAGAGTGAGCCCATAGCAGAGAGCCTAACCCATCACACAGTCAAAACTGGGGCCTCCCTGAATTTTTTCACACAAGCATTGAGTCAAGGCCTGATGATCCTTAGGTTGTATTAAAAAACCATAAGATTGGGGCGCCTGGGTGGCGCAGTCGGTTAAGCGTCCGACTTCAGCCAGGTCACGATCTCGCGGTCTGTGAGTTCGAGCCCCGCGTCAGGCTCTGGGCTGATGGCTCGGAGCCTGGAGCATGTTTCCGATTCTGTGTCTCCCTCTCTCTCTGCCCCTCCCCCGTTCATGCTCTGTCTCTCTCTGTCCCAAAAATAAATAAAAAACGTTGAAAAAAAAAAAAAATTAAAAAAAAAAAAAAAAACCATAAGAACTTAGTAAGTTTTCCTTTTTAAGACATTTATTCTCATGTCTGGGTTGGCCTAGTGATAACATAGAGCTTTTGTATGTAACCGTGTGTTTTATTTAACAAATTTAAACAAATGCATACAGTTTTGTTCCAGAATACTTTCTGAGATACCACTATATATGCCACTTTTGATTTAAAAAAATAAAAATCAGCTAAATTTTAAAATATGAGTTGATGAAAAATTCCCTATAGGAATGGATGAAGAAATGATGAAATTAAATTTCCAGATATTGCCAAAGGCTTGAAACCATCATTTGAAATTACTATGCCAAGTGTACCTGGGTGGCTCAGTCAGTTAAGCCTCTGCCTCTTGATTTTGGTTCAGGTTATAATCTCATGGTTCATGAGTTTGAGCCCCACATTGGGCTCCGTGCTGGTGGTGTGGAGCCTGCTTGGACTTCTCTCTCTTTCTCCCTCTCTCCAATCCCTGCCCCCCCACTCACTCTGTCTCTCAAAATAAATAAACCTAAAAAGAGAAGAAATTAGATATATATTATATAATTATATTATATTACATATAATAAATATATATATAATACATGAAATACTAATACCATACATATATATAAATATATATGACATGCTATTTTCATATGGTATAAAATGAAATATATGCATATTTCATATATATATGTATCTATGTGTGTTATATGTATATATAATTTTACATAATCTCTTTCTAAGTTTTAAAAAAGGAATTTCCATCTTAAACCCATAGATTAGAAGTACTGTAGAAAATAGGTGGTAATTTATACCCTGTTATCTAAAGGTTATGTGTTCATTATCTGTCCTTAAACTTCTTGCATTAAACAACTGGGAAAATAATGCAATGAAATGGTGACTTAAATACATATCACAGACCCCCTAGAAAAGAATATGAAACACCATTTTCACATAGCATTTTGTCCTATAGCTCCTCACCTTTTTTTTTCCTGCACCTTAGCACTGATGTGCAATTTATACCTTTAAAGCAAGCGGACTCTACTGGCATCATTCCAAGCCAGTCAAATTGTCAGATAGACTAATTTGGGGGGTTAAATTTTGTTTAAAAGGAATAAAATTTCTTAGTTTGTTCTCTCATGGTGTGCGGGTAGTAGGTAAGAATTTATTTTAAAATAAAGACAATTTTTACTCCAGTTATTTGTTTTTAAGCCCAACAGACTAAGATTATTGACTTCAAAAAACATAGTTTCCATATGGGTGCTGATTATGTAGCTGACACAGCTTTAATTGCGGGTCCAGGGGGTGGGGCAGAGAAGAATAGAATATTCTTAAAGATATATACTTTTAATTAAAAAATCAATAGAGTGAACGTATGCTGTGTATTATTTGTCTTCGATTTTGTGTTCTTTCTTTTTTTCTGTTGTTTTTCATATTTCCTTTTACACAGCATTCAAAATAACATGTGAGAGAGGAAAATTAAAGAAAACCACAATGATCATTTTAAGTTTACACAAACAGATGAACACTGCATTTTAAAATTTTTGTATTTCTCTTTATGTATAAACTGATACATAATTTGGAAGAAACACAAAATAGAAAGCAATTATTATTGCCCCTCCAAATGATTATTATCCCTGTCTAAATGATGCCATCCATTTTGGGTAGCAGTCCAAGAACTTACATTTGGAAAGCCTGTATTATTTTAGCAACTTTTCTTTCTTTCAGGTGCCCCAGGAATCATTGGTTCAGTGTGGTATGCTGTTGATGTTTATGTAGAACGTTCTTCTCTGGTTTTGCACAATATATTTCTTGGCATCCAATATAAATTTGGTTGGTCTTGCTGGCTTGGAATGGCTGGGTCTCTGGGTTGCTTTTTGGCTGGTGCTGTCCTGACATGCTGCTTATACCTCTTCAAAGGTAAGAACAAAATAAAATAGCACACTTACTTGCCTCCATTATCAGTCTTCCCAATCTGGTAGAAACAGTTCTCACCAGTGCGAAATAATGTTGCTTACTTGATCCCTACCTCTTATAAAAAATGACACTTGAGAAGTTTCTGTTGTTCAAGGAAAACTGATTTGCAATATTCAAGCCTCATACCTCATAAGTGGTATATTGGGTGGAAAAAAACCACACCTATAACTGTATCCAATATCTAAATATATAATGATGATTTTAATGTGTTCATAATCTTATATATCTAACTTCATCTAATCTACTAAATTTATATCTAGAGTTAAACAGAGAAGTAGACTGAGAGCCAAGTCAAATATTTGTTGTTAAAAAATATAATGTATTACTATTGGGTTTCTAAAAATATTGTTAAAAAGCAAGAAAATCCATCTCCTCATCAGGAAAGAAGGAAGGAGGGAAGGAAGGAAGAAAAGAGAAAGGAAGGAAAGAAGGAAGGAAGGAAGGAAGGAAGGAAGGACAGAAGAGAAGGAGGAGAGAAAAAGAAGGAAAGTACCTAAGCTTTTAATCTAAAAATAACTTTCCAGATGAAAATCTTAGATTTTATTCTAAGGTTCTTCTTAGATGATTCCTTCTTAAAAGTATTTATATTTTTGTCTCTTTATGAGAAGAATGTGTAAAATGGCATTTTTCCCCAAAGTTCACTGAATCATAATTATTTCTATACAACTACATTTATCTCTTTCCAACAGATGTTGGACCTGAAAGGAACTATCCGTATTCCATGAGGAAAGCCTACTCAAATGCAGCTATTTCCATGGCCAAGTCATACGTAGCCCCTCGGACAGAGACCGCCAAAATGTATGCCGTGGACACGAGAGTGTAAAGTGCCACACATCAGTCTGTGTATATATGTTCCTGAAATGATCAATCAATATGTTTAGGTTAATACAATAGCAGGTTGATCTAGGAGCACTTACTTAGTCCTCATGTTCAACTAAGTTAATTGCTCAGCTTAATGAGGAAGTTTGATTCTGCTATCACTGCTCTTTTTCTGTTATTCCCATATTCTCCTTCCTTTCTACCCTCCTCTTGCACATGCTCACATACACTTGCCCTGTATTTGCAGATAAGGTTGCTAGGATATACAAATGTTTGTTTGTGATTTCATATTGCTATTAGAGATTGTGACATGGTGATATTCAAGTAAAATGATACTTTAAGACCAGAAAGCAACCTTTAAAAGAGGCCAGAGATTCTAATCTTTGAAGGTATTGACAGCCTCTTAGCTCCTTCTCTGGCTTTTGGTTCATTCTTTGTGTTCTCAACTGAGTTATTTGATAACTTTGAAGATGATTTTCCACATTTAAACTAGTATATCAAACCCTACTGTTACTCTGACTCTGTAAAACAGAAAAAAGAAATTAACAGCTTCATCTACCAGCTGCTGGTAGAACTGAAAGATAAGAAGTGTCCCCTCCATACTTGGAATGTCAAAAGCAAATGTCAGATTAATACCAGAGCAGTGGTCACTGTCTTCCTTGTAAACAACATAAGAGATCTGTGTATTATTTTATTGCTACTGTAAGTTTGCTTATATATTGCCAAATTATTAGACCACAGCTGCAACAGCTAAACCAGAGAGTTCAGTCATTTATGTACTGGACATCCAAAAATGTTTCAGAAATGCACCATGTTAAAATTCACTGATTCAGGTGTTCTCCCACCAACTGCATCCTTAGCACCCAGGAAAATATCTGACAAATGATAAAATTTAACAAATATTTGTTGATTGGAAGAAATAAATCTCACAACTCTCCACTGAAATAAAGATCAGTATGTCTCACAAAATGTCTATTTGTCGAGAAAAAAAATGGAATTATGTATTTAATAATACACGTAAAGAAATCAGTGAATGATTGCTAATAGCATCTTGTTCATATTCACACTGTGGTCATACATTTATTTTATTTTTTTTTATTTTTTTTTTATTTTTTAATTTTTTTTTTAACGTTTATTTATTTTTGAGACAGAGAGAGACAGAGCATGAACGGGGGAGGGTCACAGAGAGAGGGAGACACAGAATCTGAAACAGGCTCCAGGCTCTGAGCTGTCAGCACAGAGCCCGACGCGGGGCTCCAACTCACGGACCGCGAGATCATGACCTGAGCTGAAGTCGGCCACTCAACCGACTGAGCCACCCAGGCGCCCCCATTTTTTTTAAATGGTAGGGTTTGTTTTTAAAGTTATATAATTTAATCTCAGGTTTTCTGATTTCTTGTAAGTCACATGAATAGCTTAATGCTTTTGCAGTACCTTAACAGGCTATCCACTGAACTAGATAGTAGTTCTCTGGAAAATGGAAATTTAGCTGCGAATTTCTGAAGACCCCCAAAAGAAGTATTTTAAGTTAATAAAAGCTAAAAACAATGTGAAAATAAGATGATGAAAGCCTAGAACATATATTTACATTGAGAGTGGTGTTCATGACTTCACATGGTATCTCTTTACTAGTATTCTCAGGAGAAATTCTAATCTAATTTTAGGGTTAAGAATAACTGATTCACTTTTATTTCATGGATATTATTAACCATGTAATTGACACTTAAAAAATTATTTGTAGATCATGTTTACCTGTTATACTGGTGTCATTCTATGCAGTTTAAAATTAATTTTGTGTTGTTCTTTCTCAACCTTCGTTTTTAAAATTTTTATTCCCATCCTTATTTTATGATACATTGTCTGTCATGTTTTACATATTCTAACAAGTCTCTTGAAATTCTTCTTGGGAAAGTCAGGGTAAAATTAATTAAATAACTCATTAGATTTTAGAGAGATAAATTTTTCCTTCCTCAAAGACTTCATTTGTATGAGAAAATATTTCAGAGGATTCAGAATATTGACATTCATGAGTGTTTTAAAATTTTTCTCAATAAAAATGTCTCGTATATCCTAGGAGAAATATTCATTTTTTTTATTCCTTTGGGAATGTTTATTACTAATTCACTATAATTTAATGAATCTTCCCAAAATAAAGCATAACAAAGAATACAGTGACAACAACACAAATATTAAATAGTGAAGAAGTAATAATTGACATGGTAGCAACTCAACATGCCCAGAAAGAAAAATTAAGATAAGCCCCAAATGTACAAACAGTATCTGATACTAAAATTCAGTCATATCTTGTTACTTGGAACAAGAAAAAATAAAATTTATAAAATTGGACAATTTTATTTACCTATCTCTCCATTAAATCCTATTTTCTAATATCACACTTTTAATGGAAATTAGCCTTTTGTTATTATACACGTTGTATGTGTGCATTACAGAAAGTTGGAGAACAGGGGCACCTGGGTGACTCAGTCAGTTAAGTGTCCAACTTCAGCTTAGGTCATGATGTCACGGTTCGTGGGTTCAAGCCCTGTGTCCAGCTCTGTGCTGACAGCTCAGAGCCTGGAGCCTGCTTCAGATTCTGTGTCTCCCTCTCTCCCTGCCCCTCCCCTGCTCATGCTCTGTCTTTGTCTCTCTCTCTCTCTCTCTCTCAAAAATAAACATTCAATTTTTTAAAATAAATAAAATAGAGGAATTAACTGAGAATTAGGTAGTAAAATAATTATTGGAGCAGGCTCTGCAGCTCTTGAGCTCAGAAATAATTATTCCCAAGTAAATAATGTTGGCCCCTGATGTGCAGTAATTAATTGAAAACAACATAATGCACAATGCGATATTGGTTACCCTAAGTTTCCATTCAAAAACGCTGGTGATTTGTCACTTAAAATTTTTATTGAGATAATCTTATTATCTCAATAAAAGATAAGGAAGAAAACAAACAAACAAACAAAAACACTAATTAGTCCAGCACTTAGAGAATCTATTGAAACAGAGAAAATTATATATGCTTAAGATTTTTCAAAAATTAACAATACAGAACTGTGAATATTAACATCTCTCTTACCAGCATCCATGGACTTCCCTTACAGTCTCTCTCCCAAGAGTTGTACCTCTTACATATTTCTTGTATCCTTTAAAACAAAAAAAATTAAAATTTATGGCAGATATAGATCCTTGGAAAATGTATTCACCATGCTGCTACTTAGTAGTTTCATTTTTAAAATAAAATCAATAATTAAATATATTTGTTGGCATTTTTCCATAACACTTCATTCTTTTTAATGGCTGCATAGTTCATTGTTTATATAAACTGTTATTTATCTCATCTGTCCCTTTAAATACCTTCATTTTTGCAATTATAAGCTATGTGGCAATGGATATTTTTTTAAAAACACCTTTGTCTTCATGCAGGATTATAACTATAGCATTACCCTCTATGTCTAAGAGTAGAAATGCTGAATCTATGTGAATATATTAACACTTTTGATGTCTATAGTCAAATTGCACCCCCCAAAAAATGTACTGATTTACACTTTCACCGGTAACATATAAAAGGGCTTATTTCCCTACAGTGCCATCAACACAAGATGTTAACAATCTTTAATATTGCTATCAGTATCATGGGTAAAAAAGGATATTATATTGTTGCTTTGATCTGCATTTATTTAAATAAATTGAGCACCATTGATCAACTTTTTCTTTAATTTTTTTAATTTGCGTCCAAGTTATTTAGCATTATAGCGCAACAAAGATTTCAGGAGTAGATACCTTAATGCCCCTTACCCATTTAGCCCACCCCCCCCACAACCCCTCCAGTAACCCTCCGTGTGTTCTCCATACAGTTGATCAACTTTTTAAATAATCACTAATTGTTTGAGCATTTCTGCGGATAGCAATTATAGGTTTTCATGTTTTTGGTCCCATATTATGGTGCTTCCCAAATTTCAAAGCTTATATTGATGAGCTTCTCAAAGTGTGTTAAACTAACAATGCTATTTGACATGTTTTTAGGTGGTACATTAAATATTTATGTTTTATAGCCATCTATTTATTTGTATACAGATTTGAAAAAGCACATTTTCCACTTACAATACAATTTAAAGTTTCCATTTAAAATCCATTTAAGTTTGAAACTGAGTTGAAATATAAAAATAAGTAAAAACACTTTTCAGGTAATCAAAAATGAGATAGTCCATAAGTGAAGGACTGGATTTTGGTATACAATGGTTTAATTCTATTTTATTCTTAAAATAGGATATACTGTAAGCAAAAGGTACAATAGCTTATTAAATGTCTTTGCCCATACCAAGTTCATTGCTCATACAAAGTAAAGGCACAAGCTAGGATTAGAGTTAGCAAATTAAAAATGGACATATGCTGTGTTAAATAACAAAATTCAACCAAGTAAATGTGAAGATCTAATCAGTTGTCTTGAACACTTCATGAATCAAGCAGCACCCCAATCCAGCAGCAAGCAGAGAGGTGCTCTGAGGAGCTGTACAAAACTGCAAGGTTTTTATAGATGGGGGGTGGGGGCAAGAAAATTATTAGCAAAAGGAAAAGATTGTTCCAGAGGATGCTGTTTGCAAAGTGTCTTAACATGCTGATGACCTCATCTTTCTTTGGGGGATGAAGAGGACCCAGGTGACAGACTTATTGGTTTTGATGGAGAAAACAATTCCTGACTGACCTGTTAAGGTCACATTTCTGGGGAGGCTGAACTGCAGTTAGATTGGGTATTAAGCCCCAGTTTGGGAACTCAGTTCAAGTGACACCATTTGGAGCCTGCAGTTTTCTATTTTTTAACAGCTCAAGTTCACTATATATGTTTCCAGAGCCAAAAAAATAAGAAAATGATGTTTATTTATTTATATATATGGTTACTTAAAACACATCCCAGAAATCATATTATCCCACTCATAAATACTTCATTATATAATAAAGACCTTTTTGATAATATAAGCACAATACCATTAATGATCGGTCAACAACATTAACAATTAATGACTCCTTAATATCAGTTTTTCCAATATCTGATTTGTGGCTATTATCTGCAATATATGTTTTAAATGGATCCAAAATTCCAAATCCAAAATTGTCCACGCTTTGCTGTTGATATGACTCAAATCATATACTATTATTTTAATTTCTATAGTCTATATTTGAATCCAGGTTTAGGAGACTTTTGCGAAATGTAAAGTACTATGACATTTCCTTTGCAAAAACTTGACTCCTTCCACAAAACTGACAGCTTTAACATTTCTTGATAGTACTTGGGGGGCGGGGGGAGAGAAAAACCAGAGTTGAAAAGGAAATTGAAAGTTTGAAAGAAGGAAAGGGGATGATTTTGCGATGTAGCTTTCATACAGATAAAGGGACATGAAGCCAATACACTTCGGTCTTGAATTGTTTTCCTGAATTTGCTGGAGGAGGGACTGGATGTCAGTGGAAAACTGGGGAGGGTTGTTGAAATCATTAAACTTCTCTGCTGTTTTTTAAATTATGATATTGTAAGCCAAGCTAAGCCCAGAGAACTTGGGGAAGGAATTGAGATATACTCTGGTTGCAAACCATAGTTTCTCCTTTACTAAATTAAAACACACATTACACTATGCCTTTCTTTTCTAAAGCTATTGAGTGGGAAGTATTGATTGGAAAAGGATATCAGGGGATATCTATTTAATAGAGATGGGAAAGGCTTTGAGGTTAGTAAATAAAAACAAAATAAGCTAATTTGGTTAATATAGCAGAAACTGAAGCACTTAGCAAACCTTTTCAAAACAAAGATGAGGGAAACTGAGAAAAATATGCATTATTGGAGAATAAAAATTGGGAGCTAGAAACATAATGGAGACTTCATCATGTGAAGTTAGTGTCCCATTAATGGCTGTTCTGAGTATATGTCAAATCTTGTTGCTTTCTCAATGGAATTCTTGACTTATGCTAATAAAATTACAGTAAAAGAAGATATATTTTTAAAAATATTGTATTTATTTTTGAGAGAGAGAGAGAGAAAGAATGAGCAGGGGAAGGGCAGAGAGAGAGGGAGACACAGAATCTGAAGCAGGCTCCAGGCTCTGAGCTGTCGGCACAGAGCCTGACTTGGGATTCGAACAGGGGAACCATGAGATCATGACTTGAGCTGAAGTCAGAAGCTTAACTGAGTCACCCAGGTGCTACAGAAAATGTATTTTTAAACAAACTCTCTTTTAAAGCCTTACACAGTTCAGCTCTGTAATGAAAGAAACATGTATACCTCAAACAGCAAAGCAAAAGCCCTGTGGTTCCTCACTCTTTTGCTTTCTCTTATATTTAACAGCTTATCAAAACATTCCCCAGGAATGTTTTAACATCTTTTTTTTTAACGTTTATTTATTTTTGAGACAGAGAGAGACAGAGCATGAACGGGGGAGGGTCAGAGAGAGGGAGACACAGAATCTGAAACAGGCTCCAGGCTCCAAGCAGTCAGCACAGAGCCTGACGCAGGGCTCGAGCTCACGGACCGCGAGATCATGACCTGAGCCGAAGTTGGCCACTTAACCGACTGAGCCACCCAGGCACCCCTGTTTTAACATCTTTAAGAGATTGGTATCCCATCCCTTCATACCAACTCTCCTCATATAGCGTTGATTTTTTTTTTTTTTTTTTTTTTGCCATATCTCAGGTGACAAATATTCCACACAATATCAGGTTAAGTTGCAATCATTCACTAATTATATAAAATATGTCCATAGGCTTTCTTATTTTGTGTCTCTCAATGTTCTTCAAGCAAAAATAATAGCTAAATCTAGAAGGCAATTAATTAGTGGTAACTAAGACTCTTTAAGTTTATAAATTTACCCAAATTTAGATACATAAAAGAGAGAATAATCTGAATTGACACTTCAGTTTTCATATGCAATGGAAAAAAGAAAAACTATTAAATATAAAGACAGACATAATTATATTAACTGCTAGAGAAAAAAAATTTCTCTTAGTTTTGCTTGTTGGATCCCATAAACAGATGTTTCCAAAAAAGAAGTCTTTCCCCAACATCCATAATAATAAAAATAAGAAACCTGTATTTATTGTTAATTTCAACCTGCATTCATTGATAGTTTTAGTGCTTCTGAGCAGTACCATTTTTCATTTCATTAATGTAAAAATCTGCCATCTTGATTGGTATACATTATTTGCTTCATGAGTTAGGTATAGACTGACATAATTTTAGAAGGAAAGAATAACTTTTCTAAATGCACAAATTTACATTTTTAAGTTTATTTGTTTTGAGAGAGAGAGAGGGAGCACAGGGGAGGGGCAGAGAGAGAAGGAGAGAGAGAATCCCAAGCAGGCTCCACTTTATGAGTATGGAACCCAACATGGGGCTCAATCTCATGAACCACGAGATCATGACCTGAGCTGTAAACCAAGAGTCATCTGACCAACTTACCAACATTCCACTAACTGAACCATCCAGGCACCCCCACAGATATAAATTACATTTTGTTTATCACTAAATGATTCCATTTTGTAAAGGGATGTCACTTTTACTTCATTTTCCTAGAAATATATTTAGTAAAATAACAACACAAATTATACTTTTTTCCAGGATCCAGTATTAAATAGGAAAGGCAAAAAACAAAAAAATAAAAAAAAATAAAAATAAAAATAAAAATAAACCAGCCTTATAGAGTTATTTTGCACAAAATCACAAAGCAAAATGAATTTAAAAGCAAATGATCCCTTTGGAATGTATATTTTCTTTTTGTTGCTGTTGGTCTGACTTTAAAAAAATCATTATCAAAAGTGGGGTCTCATTGCCAGCACATTTTCATTGTCTCATTTTCTCTTATACCATCCTGACGTATTTCACATTTTGCCTTAGATATAATATTGTGCTGGAGTTTCATTTCATTGTTCACATGAATGCTGTTCAGCTCTATCCCAATTCTATTTCATTTCCGTGAAAGATATTGAATTTTGAAGTTGTCTTTTATAAAAGTTGTGTTCCTCACACAAATGAAACAAGTCTGGAACTACAAAACCGGAAATGAAAGGGGAACTTGTGGTCAGGTAAAAAAGAAATAGGCTGGAACTGTAGGGTCGGTGCTGTAGACGCTACATGTCATGTAAACATCGTGTGCATAAGTTAGCCCGCCTTTGTGGGCAACGCTAACTCATAGGTCCCATCCTCATAAGTAAGGGTACATTTCAGATTTTCTACACCTGGCCGGTGTCTTATATGATGCTCAGCTTCACTGTGAGCAATATGAGCTGAGGTAATAATTTGAATGTCATGATTATTCCATTCGGCTTGGGTCTGTCAAAAATCTGATGTCAATAGTAACCCAGCTTCATGATTTCATCTAGCCGTTAAATCAAATCTAACACTGGGCTAGAATCATAGGTAGGCTTTCATGCCCTCTGCTGGATGTTCAAAGAAAAAGCTACACCCTTTAGCAGTAAGAAAAGCTTTGTTTAAAAAAAAAATGAATGGTCTTTAACAGAAGACAGAAACACTCTAGTCCTATTAGAATTAAAATCTGAGACAACAGGTTAAAAGAATTTTAAAATGGGCACTGAGGAGGACACTTGTTGGGATGAGCACTGGGTGTTGTATGTAAGCGGTAAATCCTGGGAATCGACCCTCAAAACCAAGAGCACACTGTATACACTGTATGTTAGCCAACTTGACAATAAATTATATTTAAAAAATAAGCAAATAAAATAAATAGAATTTTAAAAATTTATTGGTGAACTAAGATGCAAGTAAAGATTTTCAGAAATGAGATGACAGAAAAAAACACAGGTTTATCATTTTAAATTTCTTTTTAAAAGGTTATGATAATCATATAATCCAAATTAGTTTTATTACTTTCAGTTGTTTTCAGTGGACCATAAAAGAGCATCTGCTAGAACTTCTAAGTCTCTGTCTGGAGATCAGAGCAAAGTAGTGGAAACTCGAATATCATTAAAAATCATACTAACTTTGGTAGGAAAAATACATCCAGAACCTCGTACAATAATTAACATGTAATCGCTTCTCGGCCTTTTGGCTAAGATCAAGTGTAGTATCTGTTCTTATCAGTTTAATAATTAACATGTAATAGTTGTTTAGTATGTGGTTTTTTAGAATTAAGTAAAAAACGTAGTCTGGGATCTCTGATGAGGTCTTTGCCAAAAAAGTTTTTTTTTTTTTTAATTTTTTTTTTTAATGTTTATTTATTTTTGAGAGAGAGAGAGACAGAGTGTGAGCAGGGGAGGGGCAGAGAGAGTGGGAGACACAGAATCGGAAGCAGGCTCCAGGCTCCAAGCTGTCAGCGCGGAGCCCGACGCGGGGCTCGAACTCACAGACTGTGAGGTCATGACCTGAGCTGAAGTCGGACGCCCAACCGACTGAGCCACCCAGGCGCCCCTTTGCCAAAAAAGTTTTTATGGAAAGAAACCCTTTTTCTACCAGCCTTACTCGCCTGCCCACACCCTATCTCCATTCTTTCTTCCCTACCCCCCTAAATTAACCAGCCTACCACATGCCAAGCATACGTGTTGGTTAGGCTTGTTCTGACACATAAATTCAAGTCACAAAAATAAATTCTGATCACTTCAACCATATTGTCACTAATGTCTTTGGGAAACTCCAGATGCTCAATCATCAGCCCTGTTTCCAGATGTGCTTATACTTTTCTAGGTATCAATGTAGCCACTGCCTGTTCTATACCTGGGATGAATTTTAACATATGAAGCTCATCGGATATGAACAAAAACTCCCTAGCATTACTTATTTGAGATAAACTTAACTATAACCCATTTTCTCTGATGTTTATTTTTGTAGCCACTTATGAAGTTAGAGGATCATTGTGGAAAAAAACCTGGAATAGGAATTGAAAGATCAAAATGCCTAGTCTGTAATATAGTCTCCCATGCTAATTAGCTACACGTCTTGGGCAAGTCAATTACCCTTCCAGAACCCACATTTTCTAATCTGTTAAATGAAGGCAGTGATATATTTTTATATTTATATTTACATATATAGAGAGAATTAAAGTAACACACATATTTAGTTTTAAAAGTCAAATAGTACTGTAGACTCATGATAAAAGCCAGCCCTTCTCCAAGTCCTATTTCTTGAGGCAATAATTTTCAACTCATTTAGTGTTTTGCTTCAGATACTTACGACCTAATTTCCAAATGATGTACTTTACCATTATTGTTTTCTTTTACTTTTAGATATTATTCACTGACTTCCCACCATCTTACTACGATTTAGTTTTCTTATTAAATCCTACCACCTTTCCTCAATCACACTTCCCCCTCTGCCTAGCTTGTCGAGATGACTAATGTTCAATGTAAAACTCAATATTAATTATTTTAATTATTCATAGCATAACCATTTCGGGGGCTGAAGGGTTAATCCAACCTCTGTTTTTCATAGATTTATAATTGCCTTGTCTTTGCAGTTCCTTCACTTTCCATTTACCAATCATCAATTTATCACCACATTTTCATTTCTATCTTTTCCTTTATCATCCCTCTTATCATCCTACACCATTTGCTGTCATGTTCTGACTGGAACTGGCTCTTCTACGGGTTGCTTAATACTATCTTCCTGTAGATAATGTTTATGATAATTTCCAGAATTCCCTTCACCTCTCTTACCTCTTATTCTTGGGCCCTTCTACATTGTTACAGCATGAATTTGCTTCATTCTTCTCAGTTTCTTCCCTGGAGACACTTAGCAAAGTGGATAAACTTGAAACCCAAATGAATTATGATTTCTCCATCTATACACATCTAAGACATCTTCCAGGTACTAAAATCTTGTTGTGCATCCTCTTTGTCATCTTCTTGCCACTCTCTTTGTTCTTGTGAATTAAAAACATTTTTACTTTTTTACTGTAATCTTAGTGGATTTCAGAAGGGAGTGGATATGTTCAATTTCCCATGGATACCCTGAAGTTAGGAATAGCTTGGTCACAAAATTATGACAATAAAATCTGAAAGCAGTGTGTGCATCTTAAACCCTGCATGCCTACCTGGGATTATTAAAGTACATTAACACAAGTTTCTCTGGTCTTCTTTCAACAGTAGATACTAATGAGGTTATTTTAGCAGCACTAAGCCAGCTGTCCCTGGCTCTTACCCACATTCACTGTCATAAAGCCTTGTCCCCATCAAATCTCATCCTATTTTTGGGACTTTCCAGAACTAGGTAACATTGCTTAAAAAATGTGTTTGAATACATGCTAAGTAACAGACTCTTTTATACCCTTGGATATAAATTATTGAATAATGCAAAAGTCCCTCCCACATAGATTTACATTCTATCAAGGGAAGATGAATACAGATTTTAAATAGAATTCAAATATGTAGTAGAGTAGATGAAAAATTCTTTGGAAAAAGTATATCTGAGACAAAGAATTGAAAGTATCAATTCTGGGAAAGGTTGCAATTTAGAATAATCAGGGGCACCTGCGTGGCTAAGTTGGTTAAATATCTGACTCTTGACTTTGACTCAGATCATGAGTTGGTGGTTACTGGGTTCAAGCCCCACATCGGGCTCTGTGCTGACAGAGTGGATCCTGCTTCAGATTCTCTCTCTCTCCCTCTTCCCCCTCCCTGCTCGCTCTCTCTCTCTCTCAAAATAAATAAATAAAGTCAAGAAAAACCTTAAATTATGAAAAAAAGTAGAATAATCAGGGTGGGTTTCATGAAAAGGTGATATTGGGACAAAGACTTAGAGGAAGTAAAAGGGTGAAATAATATCGATATCTGGGGGAAGAGTATTGCAGGCAAAAGAAACAGTGAGTACCAGAGTCCCTAACAGAAAGATGCAGGGAGGTTAACACCTGATAGGTCTGATAATAGTGTTCCTGGGGCAAATGAGGAAGGATATGACTCATAGGAAAGGAGACTGAACAGGGTATTGATCCTACAGGGCCATGGGTCAAGGACTTCGGCATTCTCTCTCAGTGAGATGGAATGTCATTGGAGTTTAGTTAAGGGACATGATCCTCTTTACATTTTGAAAAAATGACTCCAGCTACTGTGTTGGAAACAGAATACAGAAAGGCAGGCTAGAAGCAAAAGGACAAATTGAGATGCTATTACAACCATCCAGGCAAGAACTGGTAGTGACTGGCTCACAGCAGAGATGCAGTAGAAACTGTATAGAGTGTAGGCTTATTTTGAAGTTAAAGCCAAACCAGTCCATTTTCTTGTTTTGTTTGTTATTTTTTTAAATATTATTTTTTTTATCAATTTATTTATTTATTTTGAGAGAGAGAGAGAGACAGAGAGACAGAGAGAGTGAGCATGAGTGCGATGGGGCAGAGAGGGGAGAGAGGATTCCAAGCAGGCTCTAACATGGGGCTCCAACTCATGAACCATGAGATCATGACATAAGCCGAGGTCAAGAGTCGGACGCTTAAATGACTGAGCCACCCAGGTGCCCAAGAGCCAAGCCATTTTCTGACAACACGGATATAGGAAATGACTCAAAGGGAAGACTCAAAAATGACTCCAAGTTCTTTGGTCTGAGCAACTGGATATTTGCTGTTACCATCAATTGAGATGAAGGAGGTTTGGATAAACCCATTTGGGAAAAGATCAGGAGATAAATTTGGTCAAGTTAAATTTAAGAGGTACATTAGATGAATAAGTGGAGATACAGATTGCTTTGTTCGACAAATTTGTCAGCCGATGACAGCCGGACATGTGCCATGGATTTCTTTTTCTGTCCCCCTTGCTCATGGCCACCGCAAAAATGCCAGTTGAAAATGTCCCATTGCTACTTCTGTACTCAGGGTTTTCAATGAGAACATTGATATCTATGCCAAAGGTTCTTATCATAGCACCCCAAGAAATGCCAAGTCTTCAGACACCAGAGAAAGGCTGAGGGCTCCAGAGTCCATATCTACTCATACAAAATGAGAGCTTTCTTTTTCTCCACACTGTGCTATTACATATGGTCCACAGCTTAGGTAGAGTTCTTCAGCTTCTATCTACACTTTCTCTCTCCTCAGGCTGAGACAGGCAACTGTTTGAACTGGGCTCTTAATCTTCCTCTTCATTCATCCTTCACCCTTCAATTCTGAGTGTCCCTTGTTCCCTAGTGTCGCCTTTTACCTTAATTCAAATATTCTCTTTCTGGTCTGGGTCTGGCACCATGCTCGGGTCATTGTGAAATTATGATAATTCTTATTAATTCCATACTGGGGGGGGTCAGATTAAAAGAGAGATAATAAGGCCAGGAAAGCTGTAATGTGTACCTGGAGTGAAATCCCAAACTTAATGAAGACCCACTCCATGCATTAATCACTGTCTATTTGAGTACTGATGGAGAAACATTGACTTGATTGTGTAGCACAAAATATAACACAGCAATGACACACTAAGAGTCCACTAATTTACTACTGAAATATCTTCCTGACCAAAATTCTTTCCCCACATTCATTCTTCTGCCTATTTGTCCTTTTTCAGGCTATATTAATTGATTTCTGGGAATTCCCACTAAATAAAAGAATTGTTCCTAAATTTGATTTTTAGAATTAAAAATATTTCTGATGTTTCCAGTTGATGATCCAGAGCTAAAATCGACTTGATTTCAGAGTTTCTTCATATGGAGGTGGGGGTCCTAATGTGCCAAAACATGGAGCAGGATATAGTTCAGGGTTTTGAGTTTGAAGGTGAATTCCAACAGTTGAATTCACAGCCACTTCTGTCCCTGGAAAGAGAAAAACGGGGACTTGTAATCTTTCTAGTCAGCATAAAACAGAAGTACAGGAACTGCCTAATAAAATCTGGCATTTCTTGGATCACTAGAGCAACAGAAAATTATTTGTACCCTTGAGAAAAAATTTACAACTATCTTGCTCTCTACAGTGATAGGTTAGTCACTATAGCAAGAAAATTTGCTCTCGTGAACAGATTATATCATCACTGACTAACCCATCAAGAAGCATTTACATTTTAGCAGCTGAAAGTAGGAGGGATGCCCTTTTTGGTAGATTAGAAGATAAGATTCCTGTAAATACTAATGGTATTTTAGCTAATGTTTCCTTCATGGGAAATGCAAATTTCAATACAAATATTTAAATATAATGTCTGAACTTCATTATTTTAGATTTATGCTCTGCAAACTACAACTAACATAACTAAACATTTCTCCATAATAAATAGTAAAAATGTTAACTTGTGCAAAGTTTGCACTTAAAGTACACACACACAATAAAGAAAAAACATTACAAAAGTTTTGAAAAATGCTTCAAAATCAAAATTTTGACTTTATTATTATTTTTAAATTTTTTATGTTTATTTTAGAGAGGACAGAGCATGAGTGGGGGGAGGAGCAGAGAGGAAGAGGGAGGGAGACATGGAATCCAAAGCAGGCTCCAGGCTCTAGCTGTGGATACAGAGCCTGACAAGAGGCGGTGGGGGGAAGGGGGACTCAAATTCATGAATCCTGAAATCATGACCTGAGCAGAAGCTGGACACTTAACTGACTGAGCCACCCAGGCGCCCCAAAATTTCAACTTTTAAATTATACACACTAGACGCCATTAAGTATCAAAAACAAGCATTTTCTTCCTCAAACTGATCACCTGGAGAGACGAACTTATTTCAGTACCTCTTTTGGAAATCTCCTATTAGTATTCCCTTGAAAGACTGTTACTATTTTTGAGTTTCAACAGGAACCAACAATAATATTTCATAACGACGTCTCTCCCTCTCCTTTTACATATATATATATATACATATATGTATATACATATATACATATACATATACATATATATATATATATATGGGTCTTCGGCTGTCTTGAAATGATTTGATTCCTTCTTTTCAAAACAATAACAACTATAAATTTCAGTAACAGCTCTAAATTCACCATTAAAGAAAAAATAGGCCCTTGAAATAAATCTAGCTCTTTGACCATTTTTTTGTATATGGAATTTAATTGGAACACAGCCATGTCATTCATTTACATATTGTCCCTTTTTGCATTACAATGGCAGAGATGAGTAGTCCCCACAGAGACAACTGGCCTGCAAAACCAAATGTGTTTCCTATCTAGCCCTTAATAGAGAAAGTTGGCTGACCTCTTCTTGAAGGGTTAAAATATGATACCACCAAGGAGATCCCAAAGAAAATGACACAATTATCAAAACAACTTAAGGAATAGTTACATGTTAGGCAATAGCTGTATCACTGGAATCCAAACGCAGGTTGCTCAGAATCTTTACCTTGGAATGAATAATGTTTATTTGGAATCGTGAATGTTCATATATTTGTATTTGTATTCACTGGCTGGGAGAGCAGAGTAGAATAATTCAAACATTAATATAATCTATGAAGGGTAGAGAATGTTGAATGGAAACCTGGTTCAGCACTTTCTGGAGGAATTATTTATTTAATTGAATGATCTACTCCTAGGCTATTACATGACATTTCTGCATGTCAGTTTTCTCCTATGCAATAAAAGGATAATGTCAGTATCTATGTCTGTAAAAGCAAGGCTAAATGAATTTAGAGTGCTTAAAACAAAACCTGATACATAATAATTATCCATTAATAACTAATTATCATTAGTAGTAGTAGTAGATATATCAAGAACTCTACCATATGCCAGGAATATGCATGCATTTTCTTTTATTTACAATATTCTGTTCTAATTTATCTTATTTTAATGGTTAAATATTTAATCATTATCATTATCAACATTATAGCACAGAGATTATTAAACAGAATAATTTGTGGAGTTAGAGGCTTTTGCAGTTAGGAAACTTAGGATGATGTAAGCTAAGTCTGAAGCACTGGATAAAGCAGTTAACATTGGCAAAGCGTATTTGCCCCAGCACCTCCCTGCATTGTGGGTACTGGTACTAAGCATTGTCCATTTCCTAGGTGAACTGCTCCTGGTATATCTAGTAGCAAGTCAATGGTCATTTAGCTATCATTCTGCCTGGAGTGGTTGATCAGATTAACTTGACAATTTTTTAGCTCAAATTTATCTCTACTGCTGCTATTATCAATATTGTGCTTCTGGCAAATGGATATTAACAATTACTCTCTGTGGTAGGTAAGTTTTATGTTATCGTCTTAGTACAAATTTGGCCGTTGCTCTTAAGCTTGTTATGAAAACCACAGCGCATTCATTTGATAAACATAACTAAGCGCATGTGCTCAGAAAGCTTTTGTGAAATCAAACATATATCAGTTTTTAATTTTTTTTCAAAGCAGGTTTACAGGCAATACCGGTACCCTCCACTTTCCGAATGTTCGCATTACCCCACTTCTGTTTTATGAAACACGTCCATTAGTAACTGCTTTTGCTAACCGAAAGAAATTCAAAGAGGGTTTTTGTTTTTACAAAAAAGGGTGAAAAGCGAATGATGTTCAGTATTTGTTTCGCAGTGAGCCACTGTAGAGGCAGTGTGCACCTGAGCAGGAGAGTGGCCCCACGCAGCTCCTTCCCTGGAGCTACATTCCACATCCCAACATCAAGCCACCATGGCTTTGAAGTGTGTCTGTGAGCATCTCTCTGTGCTTTATCTTGACTTACTTTGTGCATTCAGTAGCAAGGTGTGTTCTAAGGAATCAGAAAAGACAGGTTATTTTTGGGGTCTGGAGACACTCAAAAATTTTTCCATATAAATTAATGGTAATCGCTTCTGTAAGTCTTTTCGGCTTATGAAAGTCTTGCTTTCAGATAGCGGGGGATATCTGTATCGTATGAAGGGAGCAGGGAGCAGACATAATTTTTATATTCTGACAAATTAAGAAGCTGGAAGAACTCAGTTAAAATGCCTGCAAATATCCTGTCATTTTCTATGGAACTTCTGGCAAAGGTATGAGTTTGTTGTTGAATTTTGTAAAACCAATATACTCACTGCTGAGTTTTTATAGCCAGAGTTCAGATTTCCCACATCGTTAAGAGCAGTCCCATTGACTTGCCTTCTTGAACCTGCCCCTTCCACCTCTTTCGTCTCTTTTCATTTCTGTATCTCATTCCTTCCTCTTCTATCAGAGTGGTGGACAGTGCCTGAATTTCAGTCACTGTTCTACTATCGGCTAACTGTGTCACTTGATTTCTAAGTGCCTTGCTTCCCTCATCTTTAGAGTGTTCAGAATGATAGTGGACCCCTCGTAAGTTTGTAGGGAAGAATAAACGAGACTAGAGATGGTAGTACAGAGCATGGCACATGGTAAATGCTCAATAAATTGTGAGCTGTTACTATTATCATGCCCTGAAAAGAAAGCATGTGAATGAAACACTCCCTCTTTCCTTGCCTAAAACAAGTCACAGAATATTTACATGGAGAACATAAAGTATACAGAAGTAACACTTCAGAAACCATCCTAGGGGCACCCTGGTGGCTGTTAGTTATGTGTCCAGCTTCGACTCAGATCGTGATCTTATGGTTCATGAGTTTGAGCCCCATATCTGTGCAGTTGGTGCAGAGCCTCCTTTAGATCCTCTGTCTCCCTCTCTCTCTGCCCTTCCCCTATTCTCTCCCTCTGTCTTTCAAAATAAATAAACATTAAGAAAAAAAAAAAGAAACCATCTGAAGATAAGATAGGATCCGGGAGAATTGGGGGAGGAAAGAGGGGCATGGAAGGGCTGGCTTCTTCTCTGTCCCTGTCCAGTTCTCCTTCCCCTCCCCAATTCAGAACCCTCCCATTTAATCATTGCTGAAAGGTTAGTACTTCTATTTACCCTGAAGTAAGAAAAGGGGAAAATTATCTCTGAAATTGCAGAAGAAATGGGGTCAGGAAGATTAGATCTCTGAAAGGCAGAATTATTGAGGAGATCAGCTCCCAAGAGGAGCTAAGCCAAGATGAGTGTCTTCAGGAAGGGTGTCAATGTGGGTGCTCACCTTGCTGGCTTCTCAGGAATGGCATGGGATCTGTTTTCTGCCCTGTTAGAGCTGATAGGACCCAGCTCTGAATCACACAGGATGGAAAAGCAGTCAATATAGATTTTATCGTAATTTATTATTTTAGTTAAATAATGGCAAGGATCTCTCTGCTATGCTGTCAATAATGGTGGGGATCTCTCCTCTATGCTCTCAAATTTTCTTTTCTAATGAACACTAGATTGCTTTTTCTCCCTCAAGCCCTTAGTCCTTCTCTCACCTACCAGACCCCAAACGTTTTTCTTTTCATTATCCTTAAATGTCTTGCTTTCTCATAAATAAGAGTTTTATTCAGCTTCAAAACCTTATTTTCAGTGAAAACTTATTTTCATTATTTTCAGTAAATTAACAGAAAAATTTCTGTTTGTAAACAAATTTAAAACTTCTTTGCCATTTTTTAAATACAGATTTAATAAGCAAAACCATTAAACTGACAAACTCAAAACTTTTTCTTAAGTCACTTGTATTTTCTCTCTGTTCAGCCTGTCTCACAGTCCTTGATCTTGGGGTACAGATGGTTATGGAGAATTTTAATGATTTTCTTTTCCCACTTTACTAAAAATTTGCATACATTCCTTTAAAAAATCACTTTCTGTTGCCCAATGTGGGTTCTCTCAACTTATACATTTGAAGGAGGGAAAACCTGCAAATCTCTTGTTTTCTGTGGACTTTGCAGATAAGAAGGATCCTAAAAGCATCATTAAAATAGGTAAGGCAAGGTAAGGCCATAAGACAACATTGAAACAAGAAATCATGTCTGCCCCTAACACAGGTGCTGAGTTAATTCTAGAACTGCTGGGGTCTGATGACTGAAAGAAGGGGTGAGAGGTCTCAGAGATCACTTTATGGAAAACCCCATTCAGGAAGGTATAGGACGTTGAACAGGTCCTTTCTAGGGAATAGCAGGGATGCTAAGGGAAAACGAAGGATCCAGGAGATGAGTCAGGGGTAGCAGGGGAGGGTGATAATGGGAGGACAAACTGTCTAGGAGACCCCTGGGGCTGAGTCCAGGAAAAGGAGGCGGGACTGACACAAGAGAACAAAACAAAACAAACAAACAAAAAACAAGCATGACTATAGGGCTTGTATGAAATTAATAGGTATTAATTTCAGTACTCAAAATATCTCCAGCTTCAAACTGTAGATTCCTTCTCCTTTTGCTCTTATCTTTCCCCTTTCCCTTCACCCTCCTGACTTTCTTTTGGTCCCCCTCTTTCTTTCCCTAGCAGTACCACCCTTCCTCCTTACCCTCCAAGGGGGTAGCAGAGAGATTTTTTTCTCCCTTTATGCTGCGCAAACAATTTCATTGTGATATGTTATGGACATGCAAACATAACATGTTTACACACTGTTTACGAGGATCCCAGGCCACACATTTGTCTTTCTCTCTTGGATATTTCTAATTGAGATAATTGACAACTTGGTGGGGTGCCTGGGTGGCTCAGTCGATTAAGTGTCCGACTTCAGCTCAGGTCATGATCTTGTGGTTTGTGGGTTTGAGCCCTGCATCAGGCTCTGTGCTGATAGCTCAGAGCCTGGAGCCTGCTTCGGATTCTGTGTCTTCTTCTCTCTCTCTGCCCCTCCCCTGTGCTATTTCTCTCTCTCTCTCTCTCTCACATAAATAAATAAATAAATAAATAAATAAATAAACATTAAAAAAGGTCATTGACAACTTGAGCCATAATAATATTGCCTGGAATTGCTAGTGAGAGAAATCTCCCATTGTACACATTTTAACAGCACTCAAGTTCAGTCTACTCTACCTTTCCATATTCTGTCAAAATTCTCTTCTTGGCTCTTCAGTTGAGGGCAGCTTCTATGGGACCCTGAGAGTCACATCTTGGATCCACAGATCAGAAGAGCAGAGCTGTTTCAACTAATATATTCAACAAATAGTGGCAATAGAATGAGATAATTTTTGAAGAAATAAAATAAGGATCTAGGAAGAAACCCAAGTTTAATAGAGCAAATCCAGTTCTCTCCATTAAAATGTTTTAAATGACCCATTTCCTACATTTTGTATGCAGGAGGGAATTTTCTATCTTCCCCTTTGTGCTCAGAGGGTGGCAGGGAGTCCAGAAATCTTATTTCATATTCTCACGTCACCATTATCTTTCAACTGGGTTCTCATTTTCCTCTGTCCTCTGACCTGAGACTGTGAGGAAAACGCAGGTGAAGCCCCATACCCAGCCGTGTGGGTGTATGAATCTGGCAGTGACTGGATCACCTTGAAGCTGTGAGCACATACTCTATGGGGTACTGTGGAGATTTGGGTCCTGACCTCCCCTGTAGCCGTAAAAAGATCCTGTAGTGGTTCTTCATTTCTCTTTTGGAGGAAACCTCTTTTTCCAGAAACAGTAGATCGAAAGAATCGTTTGTCAGGGGAAATGAAAGTGTAATGGGGATCCAGTGGGGAAATGAAATCCAGTCTGGGTCTGGGTCTGGGTTTCAGAATGCCTTAAAAAATTGACTCTCGGGGCGCCTGGGTGGCGCAGTCGGTTAAGCATCCGACTTCAGCCAGGTCACGATCTCGCGGTCTGTGAGTTCGAGCCCCGCGTCAGGCTCTGGGCTGATGGCTCGGAGCCTGGAGCCTGTTTCTGATTCTGTGTCTCCCTCTCTCTCTGCCCCTCCCCCGTTCATGCTCTGTCTCTCTCTGTCCCAAAAATAAATTAAAAAAAAAAATTGACTCTCTGGGATGTGTAATACACAAATTGCTAGTCAGAAAGATATCACTAAAGATCACAGAGAATACCACTTCAAAAATTATTCTGTTGCAATTTTTTTTCAGAGAGAGAGAGAGAGAGAGAGAGAGAGAGAGAGAAAGTGAAAGAGAGCACAAGCAGAGATGTGGCAGAGGGAGAGAGAACCCCATGCAGGTCAGGGATCATGGCCTGAGCTGAAATTGAAAATCAGATGCTTAACCAACTGAGCCACTCAAGTGCCCCTGTTCTATTTTTTTTTTTTTTTTTTTTTTTAGAGAGGAAACACAGGAATGCAAGGAAGCACAACTCTGGGAGCCACATTCACATCCAAGACTGTGTGAATAGCTGTTCACTGTCCGTACAGCTACTCTGAGCATCCCTGAGATAGGATAGATGGGTAGGAGGTGGGATAACCTAACACCCAACTAGGCAAGGGGAAAATAAATAAATAAATAGAAATGGGAAACTGAGCTTCTGGTCCTAAGATGGAAAGCGACAAAAATGAGTTTTGTAATAACTTCAGCTGAGGGAGAGTTTATGTGTTTCTTGAGCAAAGTAAGATTCAGTGAGCTACCAGTGGGATTAAGGAGGACCCAAGAGAATGGAAAAGGGGATGTGGATTCTGGAGAGTAATCCCTACCGTTGAGGAATCACCCAGTGGAAATGTCTGGAGGTTTGAGATACCAGGCTGTACTTAGCACAAGGGATGAGGTGACTAAACCATGAGTGTCCTGCCCAGATTTCTGCTGGCTCCCTGCCCTCAATTATGGACAACTTGAAGTCTATTAGTTGACTTGCAGCAAAGGCCTATGTGGTATATTTATCCAGCACAGTGAGAAAAGTATATAACATCCTTTGGGAGAAATAATAGCCACTTTTCCAGGTTGGTTTTTAGCAGTTAGAAATAACATCCAAGAAGCCCCAATCTTGTGCCTAGCACTTGGTAGATGTGAAATAAACTGTGACTGTATTTTTTTAAAGAACCATTTCTTCCCAAGTATATTCTTTTCCTGTCCTTGATGACTTCAGGGTCATATAGTAATACAGAGAATGTGATTCTAATGCCCTGCATTTGATATGATTATATTCAGATTATTGCAGTAATCGATCACGCTTGACACCTTCGCTCCCAGTCATACCTGTCTGTTGAAGCAAGTTCAGGCAAATTCAAAAGCATATGTGTAAACCACCACACAGGAAATATAAAACATCAGATAAATGGGGATATAACTGTGGCAAATAAACTGCGTTAAAAGTGAAAACAGTATAACTGGGTAGCTTACTTATTAAGAGGAGACATTTTTAAAGATTCAAGACAGTCTAGAAAAGAGTCTTCTTCTGAGTAAGTAAAGGCTAAGAAGACCAGAGAAGATTTTCCTCTTTAGAAACTCGAGTCAGGTTGGAAGAATCATAATTGCATTTATTTGTTAAATATCTCAAATTAAATAAAGAAAAATAGACCAATGTGGCCATGTTGACCACTTTGACTAATAAAATTTATTAGAATGTCAGTGACCCGATTTCCTCCTATGCTTAATAGAATGTGTTCAATTTTAAGAGAAAGATTATTTTTTCATTGGAGACTTTAATTATCCTTCCCCAAGTAACCATTTCTCAAATTGACATGTGTTTCTTCCATTAAATATAACTTTTTAAAAAGTCAATAATAAATATAATCCCTAAATCTTAGAGTACCAAGTTTTGATATTAAAACATTTAAGCTAATTTTTTACCCCACTTTTTATTTAGCTGTTAGTTTTCTCAGGGCATGCCCTGTTCCATCTATTAAAAATCTTATGCTGGTCCAAGTTCCTGGAGGGTGGCTGTTAATCTCCACCACACCCTCCCTATGTGCACTATGGATGGTGTACAAAATAGCATCTTAAAGGGAAAGTTTCACAACAGATGGTCTGGTTGAGAACAATGCTTAACACAAATAAATAAACTATGATCTGTGACCTCCCAGATCAGTTAAGTGATAGTTCTATTACTTATAGCTAAGGCTGCTGCTACAAATAACTCTGAAAACTTGGATTCCCTCCATTCCTTACTCTTACGTAAACTAGAAAATAGCAGAAAGGGCATGGTTTTGGGGGTGGGGGTTGGAAGCAGGCAGGATCAGGGTGCTACTTGTGTGTCTGGAGAGAAAGGACATGGATATTGACATCCGCCTGCCCGATTCCAAGTATTTCAGGCTGTCCATTGGTAGCAGACAATCTGGAAAGTGTGGTTCAATGTCATTGCAGATAAGTGAGGCATAGAGAACTTAGTAAATGAGACTACGAACACAAGGCAGGCTAGACTTATATCAAAGGCTCAGAGAGACTATTCTGTACCTTAAACCCTACCACTCGGAGTGACAAGCCCTGTATCTCTCTTCACTTTTGTGTATTGACTGAGAAAATGTTTAGGTCTATCCTTGTACTAAACTACGAGTCATTTCCCTAAGTCACATTTGGCGGGGGGGTCCTCCTTTCTTCTGAAGTTATCTCATGTAGACTTTCTCCCCACTGAACTCCTTTGAGTCTCTAATAAACTATGTTTTGTTCTCAGTTCACCAATCTGCTTTCCAGAGGTTAGTTTTTCAATTCACTACAAACCATTAGATTTCTAACAGGAAGTCTAGAAGTGTGCAGACAGCTCACCATAAACGGGGTCCAAGTCTCCAACAGCAAAAACAGCCATAGTGCGTCTTGGGGAATCAATTTGAGGTCTCCGCAGCCAGCAATGGAGGCAGGAGAACACTACTCCACAGAGAAGAGCCACCAGGAAAATCAGCAACAAGAACCTGATGCCAGAAGAAGAGCAGAGGAGTATGTAAGACTGCTGCTACTTCCTGGAGAAGGGGCAAGAGCTTCAGGAGCTAGGATGCAAGGTTCTGTGAGGCCGGATTCCTTGAGCAATCCCCTGCCACACCTCACCCATCCTCACTGAACCAGGAATATTCCCTGCCGCAGAGTGGTGGATCTTGCCAGGGGGTAATGATCACTTCCTCTGGAAATTGGAGGGGTGTTCTAAGGAACCAGGTCTTTGTTCCTTCATTCATTCATTCATTATTCCTTTCTTTCAGCCAGCCAGCCATACATTCAACTAGTATTTAAGCAACTGAACAAGTTCTAAATGTTGGGGTTGGGGATTTAAAGGTGGACAAGACAGGAGCTAACCTTCTAATTGAGAGAACTGATAAACTTGCTTAGAAAATATGGAAGTCATATATGAGGAGATTGATAACAACTGTCTTATAATTTCTGAAGGACTAGCTTATAAAAGGCAGCACTTTTATTTTGAGGGTTTTCAAGACTTTTGGAATCAGTAGAGGAGTCATGTGGTGGAGATTTCAAGAGAAAGAACAATTATTTTACTGTTACGTGTCTCTAATTTGGGAACAAGATATTATTCCTAAAAATAGTTAAGTTCCCTGCCACAGGAAGTACATTAGTAAACAGGGGACAATAAACTGAAAATGATGTTTCCACATGTATTACATGACCCCTAACATTTCCTTAACTGTATGATTTCATGTGCCATCTCAATTATTTAGGACACAGAGTGTATACATAACACCAAAAATGTATCACAAATTGGGATGTCCTTACCAGATATACCAGCCATTTGTGTATTGATCTTTATAGTTTATGCACCTGGTGATAGAAGGACAATAGTTAGTGCTGGACCTCTAGATGGTCAAAGCCTATTCTTTCAGACCATGTTATCCGTTCTGACCCTACCAGTTTCCCTGGAACAATACTCACTGCACATCACACCCCGCCCCAGCACATGTGAGTATCACTCACTCACATACTCACTGCACATCACACCCCGCCCCAGCACATGTGAGTATCACTCACTCACATACTCACGGCACATCACACCCCACCCCAGCACAATTAAGCAAATGTATACAGTGTGCCCGCTTCATTCAGGACACTAAGAATACAGGTAAATGTGAAACTATCCGAAACATACATAGATAATTGCACTTTAATAGGTTTGATTCTCGAGTTACATATATGGTTGCATATTGAGAAAGTAGTGACTAACTTCCCAGGGCTAACATGTCATAGGTATTAGGTATTAGGCAGATAATCTTCCCACCATTCTGTTTATCCAGAGACCTAGAGTTTTTTAAAATGCAGTCACCTGGAAGGTTTAAAATCTATTAACCTTTAATATTTTGGTAAAAAGAAGCAGGCTGCAAACCAGCTTGGAGGAAGAAATTGGGAAAAAGGGAAAATGAATGAATGTGGGTACATGTGCCGTTTATCAAGGAATGAGAAGCTGATTTCTTCAGTCAGGACGGACAAATCATTTGTGTGTCTAGGCACGATTAAATCATTCTGGGACAAGTTTATTTACTTATTTTTAGTTTTCAAAGAGAGAGAGAGTAGAGAGAGTGCAAGAGGGGAAGAGGGGGAGAGAGAGAGAGAGAGAGAGAGAGAGAGAGAGAGAGAGAGAATCTTAAGTAGGCTCTACTCTCAGCATTAAAACCTGACGTGGGGTTCATCACAGGGCTCGGTCCCACGACCTTGGGATCATGACCTGAGCTGAAATCAAGAGTCAGATGCTCAACCCATTGAGCCACCCAGGGGCCCTTCTTGGATAAGTTTTAAAAGATCACACGAAAACAAAATTCAAAAAACAAAAACAAAACAAAAACAAAAAAAAAAACAAAAGAAAACAAAAACAAATGAACATACACATTAAAAAAAAAAGAAAAAAAACAACAAAAAAGAAAACAAAATCTGCAGTGTGATTTTTAGGGGGTTTCACTCCCCAGGTGTAGATACCTCTGTGATATTCCACTATGCCAGGCATGGTGCGCTGAATGTAGGTTTGCTGACAGCATTTTCTCATACTTCAGTACATGGATCGTTATCAAAGTATTCTGGGATTAAACAGTGGAAACCTGTTCATCACAGCTCGATAAGCTTGTGAGTTGGAGCTGTACTTAATCATGGCTACTTCAGTCTTTGTTAAAATAACACCCAGTACTTTTCAGCTTGAAAGCACTCATAACTGTCAGCTAATTTATTGCTCCCAACATCTCCAAGGAGGCAGTGTGTCATGTTTATCATCACACTAGTCAGAAGTGGCTTTTTAACAGTTGTGAAGTGTCAACATAAAAATTTTACCCCAAATATTTAATAGGAAACTTAATCACCCAGAGAACAGGTTTGGTTTTTTTTTCTTTCATTTTTTGTGTTTTAGATTGTGTGTGTGTGTGTGTGTGTGTGTGTGTGTGTGTTCACCTAAAGTCACAGGTTCAAAAGGCTGGGAAAAAATGGCAGCTGAAGTATAACTTTAATAAAGCATCCTAAGACAAGCAATCATCAACAAAGCATTTAAAAATATTAATGCCACATCCTTATAAAAGAATGTTATCCAGTCATCAAAAAGAATGTAGATTCATATTTATAATTAAAAGCTTTGTGAAGTAAAATGATATAGAAGGCTCAATTCTACTTTGTATATTTTCTTTTATGCAATTACAATGATTTCACTAAATAGTTATTATATAGTAGTACACTCATATACACCAAATTACTAATCATGCTTCCTTCTCTGGCAGATGGTATCATGAGGCTCTTTATCTTTTCCATATTTCCATACTGTTTGAATATACAATGTATTATATTTATAGCCATACAATTTTAAATATTATCTTAAAAATATATAAATCTTAAATATGTAGTACCCTGCCTTAGATGGATGTGGGGGAATTCTCTTGTGTCCTAGCCCAATAAAAGAGAAGAAGGTTCCTATCTGGAATCTTAAAATCTGAGGGCATGATCAGAAGTGTAGATTTCTTCATCTTCCTCCATTATAAATCTGTGCTTACCCTCCGTACATGTAAAAATAGACCATATCCTTTTCAGAATGTCGATTCTAAAGATTAACTACCTCAATTTGTTTCTCAGATCTAATTTTTGAGCCACTCAATATTTGTTTCCAGTGATAGCAATTATCCAAATTGACTTATTTCACTTTCTCTTTCTGATCCTGTGCACCCACAGGTGCAGTTTCTGATATGCCCTAAATACAATGGCCAAGAAGCAATTAGCTGGACAAATGCTAAGTGATTATATAATTTCAGAATTGCAGGCACCTTTGGGATCATTTCTTTCACTCTCAGAATTTTACATACTTTACAACGAAAACCCAGAGTAGGAAAGTCAGTGGGGAAGTCACTAGCTGGCCAAAGAATGGATTTATTTATTTATTTATTTATTTTTAATTTTTAAAAAATATTTATTTTTGACAGAGAGACATAGAGCATGAACACGGTAAGAGCAAAGAGAGAGGGAGACACAGAATCTGAAGCAGGCTCCAGGCTCTGAGCTGTCAGCACAGAGCCTAACATGGGGCTCAAACCCATGAACTGTGACATCATGACCTGAAGGGAAGTCAGACCCTTAACCAACTGAGCCACCCAGGTGCCCCAAGGCTGAAGAATTCAAACCAGATTACAGGTCTTCTGACTCTGTGTGCTTCCCTCCTACCCCCCCCCCCCCATTATTTCCATGTTTTTCTCAAGGTCAGTTTTTAAAGATTTTTCTTTTTTTTTCATTTTTTTTTTTTTTCATTTTAAGTAGGTTCCAAGCCCAACGTGGGGCTTAAACTCATGACCCTGGGATCAAGGGTCTTATACTCTATTGACTGAGCCAGCCAGGTGCCCCTTAAACAGATTTTTCTTAATTCTTAAAAAAAAAAACAGTATCTAAACTGTAATAATGTTCTAATTGCTCGAATTTTAGATGCAAGATAGTCATTGTAGGAAAAGTTGCAATTTTAAAAAATGAAGTTACTATTTGGAGATTTATATATGATTGGTCAAATTGGGAAGATGCCAAAAATGAAAAAACGATCAGGAGAAATGAGAACCAACTCTGATGCTTAAGAAAGACGTTCCCAATAATCAGAGTTCTCTGGAAGTGGTTGCTGATGGACATCATTTCTGACTCTACTGGAAGGCTATTGTCCTTCTCTGCTTGGGTGTTGTGAAGATGATTCTTCCTCTACAGAGATGATTAGACTTATTGATCTTTATTATTCTTCTCAGTGCTGAGATTCTGTGGACCTAAGATTAACTACCATTTCATTAATTTGATAAATTCAGGAAGAAAACTGCAGAGTCACTCTGTTGGCTCCTTTGCTAGAATCGCCCAGAACTTCCTGTGCCAGGCATTCTTCTAAACCAGTTATATAACTTCAGGGGAATTAACTCGCTTTCCAATTTACAATGTTATTAGGTAAGGTCACAATATTGTAATCCTCATTTTACAATTCAGAAAATTCAGTCGGGGAGACATTAACTGGCTTGCCCAAGATAACAAAGCTACAAGTGGGAGAGTCAGGCTTCACATCCAGACTGTCTGGCAGTGGAGTCGGTGTCTCCTACCACCATGCAGCAACCCCCCCCCAACCGCCCCGGGAACAGTAAAAGCCGGCTCTGGCCTCACATTACTATGTGGAGTCCTGCCTGAATGCATTCAGTATCCTGTGCTCCAAAATGTTTCAAAAATATTAAAAATTCCCCCCCAAAAAAGAAAAAAATAGAAATGAGAGTGTGGAGGGTCTCACACAGAGAGACTAAGCCAAGAGTGAGATCATTTTTTAAACTGAATGTAGTATGTAAAATTAGAACCCAACTCGAGATCTGGCTTAACCTTTCTAGCAGTGAAGAGGATGAGAGGGAGAACTGGCTATATGGTATCCTCTAAAATTAACAAAATCATGCAGCATTACTCACCAGATGCACAACTATTCCTGGAGTAGACACCAGGGGAGAATTCAAACTATGGGGCTTTATGAAGAGGGTACTGTGGGCAATAGGAGCAGTGTTTTTCATATGCCCTTAGAGTAAAAGCAGTAACAAATTTCATGGATCCTTTCTTTTTTAAACCATTCTTTAACATAGGCAAAAGTGAGATTTAGCTACAATAGTCCGGGAGAGAGATAGGTGCCATATCATATCACCCAGAGATGGGTGACTTGACTTAATTAATCCAGGGGAGGTTGTGTAGTATCTAGAAGAATAAGCGAATCATATATCCCTCAGGTATTTCTGCCAGTGTATCATTTCATTTAATATTAGACATACAATATAGTTTTGTAGTGCAAAATTATAACACATATACAGTAGTATAATAGTACATACAGTATACGTATGTGTATGATACATGTGTATAGTTGTAATATAAAATTCTGGACTCAGGAGTCAGTCCTGGGTCCAAATCCAAGCTCTGCATTTTACTTGCTTACTCTTGAGAAAAACACTTCACTTCCTCAAACCAGGTTAGATGGCGACATATTAATCAATTAATGCAATCTGTTAATGCAATTCATTTACAGAATCCTATATATGTATGATCATATTTATCTTTTATAAGTTACCTTTTTTCTGGACATACACACACATCACTGTACTTGCTTATTTCTGGGAGGGTAAAGGATTAGGCATGTAATGGGGAGGATCTATCAAGTTTTTTTCATATACTAACTTACTTACAGTATTTAAATTTTATACAAAGACAGCCTAGCAATGCGTTGTTCATACTAAAGAAATGCTGTTATAAAAATAAATTGAGGAGGTTAGATCAGAGAAAATACGTTTGAAAACAGATTTAAATAGAACTAATCATCTCTCAAACACCTTCCTGTGGTGACAAAAGATTTGGGAAAGCATCTTCAATGTATACAGTTACTTAATCCCACCTGCGATACCAGGTACTTTCTTGCCTTCTCTTTTTATCTTCTGCTAACTTGCATTTTATTTGAAGTAGTTTCTTATTTCCATTCAAAAGAAATGGTATTAAATAGTGACAAATACAACAGACATTTACATGCAAAGTGGGGTAGCCAAAAAATTGTACTTAAGTACTAATTGAAACCCTGCGTTAATTCGCTGCTGTCTCCCTTTGAGTCTCCATTTCTTTATGTGAAAAGGAGACCAGTGGCCTCAGTGACTCTAAAGGCAGCTTATCAATTTCCTCAACAGTATAGTTTCCTATCATGTTGATTGGAGAATTACGTTCAACATTTATGAGCCTTTCCAATTATGAATTTCTTTTTCTCTTATTCTGGGTCAAAGACAGAAGAGATTGGGCAAGATGAGGCAGCCTGGAGGTCCAGAATTAAGTAAATACATCAGTCATCAAAACCTCCATTATGCCACAAACACCAGAAGACAGAAAAAAACAAGTCTAAAATCAGTGCAAAGAAAGAACAAAGGAGAGCAATGGAAAAGCTGGAAGAACAGCACAGACTTAACATGCAGCTTATCAATAATGAGATGAACCACCAAAACCAAGTGAATGGTTCCAGGGCCGAGGAAGGCATTCACATAACATGGCCTCTTAATTTGGAGGTAATGCCCAGGCCTTGAGACTGTGGCCTTGAGGGTAACTGGCAACGATAATTGAAAACAGTTAGTTGGCAGTGAGGGCTACACCCAGGAGAAGACAGTGCTTGGCAGACATGCTTTTCTGACACTTGCATGAAGTCACAGTGCATTACAGTTGTCATTAATCAGCAGCAGCGTTATTAATGGCACCTTCTCCTCATTTCCCGAATAGAATTCTGGGAACCATTAAGTCTATAGCACAAAGAGTGAGAAAATTGAGGCAATTATTCACGTAGTATACATCAAAAGCACTTTGAAATATACATATAATACAGGTTAGAATTTTTGTGAGTTTGCTTCTATTTGAAAATGAATATGCAGAAAACTGCAGCCCACTATCACTGTGACTTAGAAGTGTGGATGCAACCATAGATGACGTTGTGATTCTTTCATGAACCTAAAGAACCCTCAATACCTCCGTGGTGGAGAATGGAGTAAGCAAAAATACCTAGAAATCAATGAGGCCCCATATATTTAACAAAGCCAATCATAATGAAAGTGCATCTTTTTTCTGCGTTTAGAAAAATTGAGCCATTTGCATTTAAAAACAATTTACTCTTACTTTGCTTGCATGATTATAATCATGTGAAACTCATTTGGGGCTTCTCAAATGACTTGAGCCTTATTTATTCTTTGAATTTTGAAAATGCTAAATAAAAACATGGAGCCTCTTGCTATTTACTTACATTTCCTTTTCTTCACATGGTGGGTCCGAGAGCACCAACTGAAACACATGTTTAGAACAATGAAACCCGAACTTCTCATTAGTCTAATCCTTTAATACAAACGGCGCTTAGAGACAATGTGGGTTTATATCATTTCGTTTGTTTTTTTAATTAAAAGCTCTGTTGCAGAGTCTATTATTGGTGCACAGAATTTTAATTGAAAAATAAAAATCTCTGGATAGATCCTCTAGCTGAGCAGTGACAGGGGATATACATTGTGAGCCAGATTCCTATCCTACACACCCGTACAGATGGATGTGAAAATGCCTTTTGTTCGTTCTGCAGGCAGATTTGGCTTGCTCTAAAGACCTTTTTTGCACCTTGCATTTTTTCTTTTTTTCACATTTTAGCCAGAGGAAGGAAGTTCATTATTTGCGAGTAGTATTTTCACACAAAGAAATCAAGTTCCCTACCTGAAAACAGAAGTCCATTCCATTAGCATTAATGGGTGTTAAATATATGCATGAAGAAGTGACTTTAACTAGCTCTAAGGGGAAGGCCGATTTAAAATTACATGACATTCCAGTTGAGATTTACTTTTCTCTCTTTATCAAAGAAGAGAGAAAAAGTAATAACCTTGATTGCTTTGTTTTAAACAACCCAAACCATAGGAATTTCAATATAATTATCTTAGTTCTCTGTGTTGAACCTTGCAGGTTACAATAACTCACATCACAGAGGAAAGAAAGTACTCCTTCCTAGAGGTTTTGTTTGTAGGTTTGTTTTTCCCCTGAACTGAGACTCTTTCAAGAAAATCTTTACAAGTCATTTATATGTAGTCCTAAAACTTGGGTTAAGGAGATCAGTGTAGTATTTATTTTTCTGGACTATGCCACACAAATAACAGAACAGATACGAAGTTGCAAAATTTAAAATGATAGGCTTGGGAATTTTTGTGAGACACGTCTTTTTTCCCTTTAATCCCGAATGCATCCTCTTCAGCACCTTATATTTACACCACCACGTTTATCTGGGCAAAGAGATTTGTGGAGTCGCAGATGGAGCCATGAATTGGCCATCAGAGAGCATGGTAATGAACAATTTATAAGCACAGAAAATGAGTTGCACTCTCTTTTGCTAGAAATGCTGCAAATAGATTTGCATACTAACTGAGAGGAAAATGAACATTCAAATTTTTGTTCATAAGGAAAGTTTATTTATGAGTAGATGAAATCATTTGGGATCCAGCTTAACAGATAAACAAATAAAGCCCGCATTTCAATTTCAAGTCACTTCCTAGACTTCTTGGGTGCTGCACCCTACCTAGCAAGGAGTCCACAGTCTTATATTATTACCACCTCGCTGCCAATGCATTAGCTGTCAGGCTTCAGGCTTTTCATGAAATGGTGAGCAAAGTCTTAATGTATTTCAGAACTAAATCTTTCAGATACATTGCGTTCAAGTAACACAGATACAGAGATGCGGGTATTAGTCTGAATGAGATGCTAGAGCAGAGGAGCCAAAATAAACTCTAAGATGGTTCTGTCTACGTTGCTCAGCACTGAAAAAATGGTCAACCCTTAAGTACAGTTGCAGGCAACAGTAAACATGTCTTAAAATGAATGCTGCCGCAGCAGTTTGATATATCAATAACATTTTTCATTTAAAAAAATTCACAGCCTAGTAAAGTTAAGCAAAGACTAAATTGCATCATGTTACTTCAACAGCAACAGAACTGATACAGATACAGAAGAAAAAAGACTACTGTCATGGACCATTTTGTTTTCTGTGTCTCTGACCAGTAAATATAATAAGTCATAAGATGCTGGTAACACTTTCTTAAACGGAATCTTCTAAATGTAAGAGTAGTTAAGGTACCCAAAGAACAAACTATCACAATCAGATTCTTAGAGTACCTCCAAAAATCTTTTCCCGAAAGGAGAGATGGTTACCTGGAATAGTGGCAAACATGAGGTTCCCATTTTTGAGATGACTGATGTAAAACGAAAAGGTCTGGATCTCACCATACTTGAAGAACAAGCTGCTCGAAACTGGTGTCTGGCCGTCTGTGTTGATCTCCCTCTTTTCCTAGAACTTGTTAGCCTCTAAGTTATGCTTCCTACCAGAGCACTCACTAATGGTGCTCCTTGTGACTGGTAACATGCACGCTGGGGCAGGCATGTTGGGTGCGTGCGCACAGGTACACAGAGTTCAAGGAATTTCAATGTAAGGTCAGAACCCTGGTAGTTTGTCAAGTCCTTAGAAGCCAGGGTTGTACATGCTGACCTGCAAAACCAGCTGGCTGCTTAAATTACTTAGGTCATTCAAGAGCATGTTTTATTCCAGGGCATTTCTGGGTTTTATACAGAATCTGGTACCTGGAATGTTTATTTAGTTTTCTTCCCCTTGTTGATCCTTTTTGCTCCTCTTTTTCTGCGTATCATTTTCAGTCCCAGGTCTAACCCAATCTTGGGCATAAAGCCTTCCTTTTCTCATCATGACCACACCCTACTTTTAAACAGTGTATATTTCAAAGTTTATTTTAATGAAATGACACAATCACAAAAAAATAAAATAAAACTTTGCAAAAATATCTAAGGAAGTACTGAAAAAGAATAAAGAGGCACAAAGTTACTTTATATTAAGATTTATTAGAAAAATACAGAAATTTACAAAAATTGGTACTGATGTTTGTAAACAATAAGATAAATTTAACAGGAGCACATGGGTGGTTCAGTCCATTAAATGTCTGACTCTTGATTTTGGCTAAAGTCATGATCTCATGGTTCGTGAGATTGAGCCCCACATCTGGCTCTGTACTGACAGCATAGAACCTGCTTAAGATTCTCTCCCTCTCTGCCCCTCCTCTGCTCTCTCTCTCTCTTTCTCAATAAATAAATAAATAAATAAATAAATAAACATTAAAAAATAGAATATATTTCAGAAACTATTAAAATAAACAACGATGTCAGCTGCTATTTCGAACCAGTGAGGAATAGGCATTATTCAGGAAATGATAAAGAACTGAGTGGTTAGTGGAAAGAATATAGCCAATTATTTTTAAGATGCTTAACCACATTCATAATTAGATAAATATAGCTTACAATTATAATCAGAATGGCACGTTGAAAAAATTGATACTAGAATAAAGAGAGGTAGCTGTGGGGAAACAAGTCCTCTCTTACATGGTTGGGAAAACTGTACAGCGTCTTTGGGAGAGGCAATACCTATTTACCTAAAACCTGAATACATCTGTTGGTCAAGAATTCTGCCAAGAATAAATCCTAGACATACTGCTACACGTGGCATAAATAATTACATGCAATAGTGTTCACCAAAGCATTGTTGGTCACAAAATATTAGAAATAGCAAATATCCATCAAAACGTGGCTATTTAAATACGAAAGGATTATATCCACTCAACAAAGTACTAAGCAGATATTTAAAAAGGTATGATAGATGGGACATCCGGGTGGCTCAGTCGGTTGGGCATCTGACTTTGGCTCAGGTCATGATCTTGTGGTCCATGAGTTAGAGCCCTGCGTCGGGCTCTCTGCTGACAGCTTAGAGCCTGGAGCCTGATGTGGATTCTGTGTCTGCCTCTCTCTCTCTCCCCCTCCCCCAATCATGTTCCATCTCTCTCTCTCTCTTTCTCTCTCTCTCTCAAAAATAAATAAAAACATTAAAAAAAATTTTTTTAAAGGTATGATATAGACATCAGGACAGCATGCAACTCTTGGTCTAAGGGTTGTGAGTTGACAACCCATGCTGAGTGTAGAGCTTACTTTAAATAAATAAATAAATAAATAAATAAATAAATAAATAATAGAAAGGTAGGGCAGATTGCAGATGCTGACATGGAAAAGGCCTCTAAGAGTTATAATTAAGCAAAAGGAACAAATTGTGAAACACCGTGTACATCATGCTAGTTTTTATGCAATAATTAGGGAAACATAGCTATAGTGTTTTCTCTCTATATAAAACGTACACTCATAGACTCCTATACGCATTGAATGAATATCTCTGCTTAAAACTTAACAGCGAGTTTCTCTGTATAAGGGAAATGAGGGTGAGGAAACAAGAGTAGGAGGGAAATTTAATTTTCACATTTAAAGCTTTTTGTACGTTTGATTTTATTTTTTAATTGTCATCTAATCATTTTATACATACATACATTTCTAAGGATCAATTTTGAAGCCAATCATAGGATTCAGAACAAGCATGTTGTAGTTGAACAGGATAGTTCACGACATCCAATTCAAATGGTAATACATGAATTCATTTATGATCACATACCTCGATTGCACAAGAAACAAACCAGCAGTGTTAGTTATCTAACCTGCTGTTATGAACGGGCCATTAAGGTATATACATTAGTTGAGCTGCATCTGGACAGGCTAAGCAGGCTGCATGGTGGCCTCAGTCTGTTTAGTATGCAGCACAGACACGACCATGAATTTCAAAGCAGAGGAAGGGCTTGGTGCCAGTACCAACGGGAGATAAGTAAACCAAGCCTACAGTATTATTTGTCCCTAGGACACCCTCCATTTTGAGTGTCTCTGAAGCCTGTAATTAAACAGAAGGAAAAATAGGCTCTTCACTGGTGAACTTATTTATTAGGCGGTCAGAAGCCTGACTTCCGTCAGCGGAGTCAATGGTCTTAAATCCTGGGAAAGGAAAGGGAAGCCAGAAAACTAGAAAAGAGATGGAGTGGAAACAAAGGCAGCACGTTTGGTTTAGCTTTGGAAACTGGAACTATGACCAGCCAGATACATAGATTAAATAATTCTTGTGAAAAAAACAAAAAACAAAAAACCACAATTTTGTAGCAGGTGGCTGTCTGGGAGTATGGCAGCTGATAGGAGGTGGAATCTATACTAACAATAATACTGCAAACATGACGACTATATCTGGTGCTAAAATAAAAATTCATATTCATCGCCACCTCTCTATTTCCAGATTGCTATTTATCTGTTGGCTTCTGTGACTTTTTTATACCACTTCCAAAGGTCAGCATGGTAGATTCTGCATAAGACAGAAGTTTCCCTTGGATATTCCCTTCCCAGCGTTATGACAGTTTGAAGGTCTTGGAAAAAGAAGACTGCTCATGAATGTCCTTTTACCTCTATAAATTTTAAGCTTTTTATTTTGAGATAATCGTAGATTCACATTCAGTTTTAAGAAGAAACACAGAGGTCTCATATATCCTTTTTTCCAATGGTAACATCTTGCCTTGTACAATATCATAACCAGGAAATTGACACTGATATAATCCACTGTCTGTAAGGTTTGTGTGACTTATGTTTTATCATCTAAAAGTTGTGGTTAATCCAGTATTTTTTCCCAAATACATGCTCACATGCATGAATGGTCATGAGTTACCATCCCTAGGAAGTCAAGTTGAAGATGGATGACTGCTACTCTTAACAATATGATCTCTTACGTCATTAAGATTCTATGGACTTCTAAGGCACCTGGGTAGCTCAGTCGGTTAGGTATCTGACTCTTGATTTCAACTCAAGTCATTATCTCACGGTTGTGAGATTGAGCCCCACGTTGGGCTCCATGCTGAGTGTGGAGCTTGTTTGGGATTCTCTCTCTCTCTCTCTCTCTCTCTCTGCCCCTGCCTCTCTCTCTCTCTCTCTCAAAATAAATAAGTAAACATTAAAAAAAATTAAAAAAAAGATTCTATGGACTTCTTATGTTTGAATATAAGGGTGGAAGACAACAAAACTCTTGGAAAGAATCAGGAAGAAGGAGAAAGAGGACATGTAACTGTGATGATAGATGAGATTATACTCACAATATTTACTGAGTAGTTGGAGGTTGAACTCTACATCAGTATTTTTGTAACGAGAGAATGGACAGCTGTATGTTCAATGGTACAGTGCTGGCCATTTACCCTAGTCTTTCTCTTGTGCTGGATAGTAGAAGAGAGTAAATCCTACAGCAGAGGATGGACAGGAGAGGATATGAAGCTATTATCTGGATTTGGAGCCTGGCAGAAGGCCAGATTCCCTGAATCTCTAAAGTTCTATCGATATTTTTCCTTAAAGGTCATGGTGTGCAGGTGTTAAAAAAAATCTAAGGACGCAAATTCAAGGGATTAAATAAGAATAAACAGAAGTTATGAAAAGAAGTGGGCAATTCATAAAGGAAGGTCCAAAGAAAAAGGAAGGAGGCATCAACCATTCCCTTTATGGAAACTAAAGGAGCAGGAGAAAGTTCTAGGAGTCTGTGCTCATGTGCTGAAGTCACCACTTTGCCACTAACCAGAAGTGTAACAATAAAACATTTATCTTCTCTCAAAACTGTATTTCTTACAAAATAATGATAATAATAATAATTTACCTCCTTCACATGATCTTTTTAAAAATCTACTTAAGATACCAACATGAAATCAGACAAGGCAAAGACACAAGCAGTGATTTCTGGAGCATAATAAAAGAAAGAAATTCCAAAATCAGTTCAGTTCATGAAAACTGTGGGATCCAGGGGGTAGGTGAGGCGGACTTCAAATGAGGCAGCACGTCTGGTTGTTCGATTTCATCATTTGCTGCTCCATCCCAGTGAGAGAAAACATTGATCACATTGCTAAACCAATGGTCAATTTTCAGTCTTCATCTTACTTGACCTAATTGGCAGCATTTGACATAGATAATCACTTCTTCCTTTAAACACTTTCTTCACCTGACTTCCAGAACAATACATTTCCTGATTTGCTTCCATTTTACTGACTGCTTCTCTCCATCTCCTTTGTGGATTTTCCCTCTTGTACCCAGACTTGACATGTTTGAGATGCCATGAGAAGAGCTTTCTTCTCTGTATACAAGCACACTTTCAGGAATCTCATTCAGCTTCATAGATTTTCCTCCACAAACTAAGGACTCCAAGATTCATTTCTCTGATCCAAATCTGTTCCCTGAACTTGCATAACCACCTGCTAACTCCATGTTACCATTTAGATGTCCACCAGACCTTCTGCAAATAAACTTGCCCTAAATCTAGCTTCTGATTTCCCCCACCTCTCCTCTCCTCTTATTCCCACTGATTTTTCCTATCTCAGTACATTACAACTGTTTCTTTTTGGTTGTTCAGGCAAAAAAGACTTGAAAACGTTTTTTAGGTCTCTCTTTCATATTCCATCTCCAATCAATCAGCAAATCCTGTGGTCTCTGATTTCAAGATACAGTAAAACCTTGGATGATGAGTAACTTGTTCTGTGAGTGTTCTGCAAGATGAGCAAACGTTTCTAATAAATTTTAACTTGATAAACGAGCAATGTCTTGCAACATGAGTAGTACATGATGCTGAATGTCACATTATCACAACTGAGCCAATGGTTCTTGAAATTTGCTTTGATATACATGTGCTTTGGATTACAAACATGCTTCCAGAGTGAATTATGCTGGCAAACCAAGGTTTTACGTATGTACAGAACTCTACCACTGTTCTTTTTTTTTAATGTTTATTTATTTTTGAGGAAGAGAGAGAGAGACAGAGTGTGGGAGGGGGGCAGAAAGAGAGGGAGACACAAAATCAGAAGCAGGCTCCAGGCTCTGCAAAGAGCCTGACGCAGGACTTGAACTCCCGGACCACGAGATCATGACCCAAGGCGAAGTCGAATGCCTAACTGACTGAGCCACCCAGGAGCCCCTGTATCACTTTTCATTAGCAATTTTTCACCCCAATCACTATCACTTGGCACCTAAATGATCTCAGTGGCTTCCTATCATGTCCTTCTGTTTTTACACTTGCCTGCGTACTGTCTACCTGGATACAACAACCATAGTCATGCTCTTAACTATAAGTTAGATCCTGTCACTCCTCTGCACAAAATTCTTGAGTGGCTTCTTATTTCCCTCAAAGTGAAACAGAAATACTTGCAATAGTTTACAAAACCTTATAAGGTCTGCTCTTTTTGACCTTATATTCTACTGATCTTCTCTTGACTCACTCTGTTCCCAGCACATTGAACTTCTTGCATTTCCTTGAACTTTCCAGGTATTCCTCTGCCTCAGGGCCTTTGCATTTGTTCTTCGCTTAGTCTTCAAGGCAGCGCCCTCATTTCCCCATTTGGCTTACTTCTTCACCTCTTTAATCTCTTGGCTAAAATGCCACATTTTCACTAAGGCCTTCCCCGACCACTCTATTTGCTATTACAATAAACTCCTCCTTAGCCAACTCTCCCTGTCTACTCTTTCTGTAATTTATGTTTTCCAAAGAATTTTTCTAAATGCCTACTTGTCAGGCTATTGTTTCTCTCCCTCTGGAGTGAAAAAGTCATAAGCAAATGTAACCCAACTAACATGAGGTGGCTTCTTGATGAGTTACAGGTAGAGACTACACCAGGTGAAATTGTCACACAAAGGAAACTTTATTTGCAGCAAAAAAGGAGATCACAAGGAATACTTCCAGAACCATGACTTTCTGAGCAGGGGTGAATAGGTTCCATTTATTTAAGGCTAGGATAAATATTCAGACAGAGGAGCTCTGTCTTCACTTGTAAAGGCAGGCATAAGTTTGTGCAGGCTTACTTGGAAAACATGCCTATTTGTGCGTCCTATGTTATGTTAATGAAGCTTGTGATCCAACTAGGGCAGAGACTTTCACATTAAAATGAAGCAGAGGTAACTTCCAACTGGGGAAGTCACTGTGGCTGTGTTCTGACAGACAGTTTAAACTGGATGGAGTCCTGGGCACCTTATTTCAGGTAAAGAATGCAGGGCCTTGCTTACTTTTCAAACAGCACTGGAACTTTTTACCACTGATTGATTGTCTCTGCCTAACCTGTTAGTTTGTACATTTCCTTTGTTCCTTTAAAATCCTTAACTAGGGAGATTTTTGCATTTCTTTGTAATTCTGACACCTCCTAGGAAGTTCTGCAGGAAGTATGCTTGGGCAAGGAAAGCTGGTAAGGCATGGGTCACTGAAAATAGCTGGGGTGGGGGGCAAAAGTATCATTTCTTGCATCAAGAAAGCTCTATTGCATCTTTCTTTTTTCTGGGGACCCATAACACTTTCCGCTTCTGGGAAGGAAATTTGCCTATTGCTGTTTTGTTCACTGTATATCTCTAGTACCTATGATGGTGTCTTTCACATAGTAAGCTCTCAATAAATATTTGTTGAATAAATGAGCTAGTTGATGGATGAGTGGGTTTAGAGCATCACATACAGCTGGCTGACCAGAGAGCAAGCTGCTTGTGGGAGCAAAGGAGCAGACATTCTTTGACAGTGAAGGTGCCTTCCAGATTATATGAGAGGGGGAAAAATAAGCACACATTGAAGGTCACTTTTGCTGGAACTTTCCTGGCCAAACTAGTGTCACATGAATATAAGAAGGTATTAACCAGGAAAAACAAATGTGGAGGGTGGAAAAAGAGAACAAGAACTTCTACAAAAGCATAGTAGTTGGATGAATTTAAGTTCAGCTTGGGGAGATAGTGTCTCTACAGCTTTTTGAATGGAAAAAACTTGACATTGGTTTGTTCTACATTCATTACTAGATTGTACCAGCAACTAAGAGGCCACGTCTGAAATGGACCATTAAATATAGTCCTTTGCAGATTTAACACAAATTATATCACTCTGAAAAGTGCTTTGACATAACTTGGAGTTAAACATTTGCTGTAAGTGCCACTGTTTATGGTAATAATTGACAAACCATGCTTAGATTAGATGTGAGTAAGAGTAAGAGTTGTTTTATTAACCAGTAACATTATTGAATTCTTGAAAATTGCAAATTCTGGTCGTGTTTTAAAAACAATTGGATAAACATTGCAGTTGCTAAAGAGCTGAGTTTATTGCTTTGTAAATGTAATGTGACAGATATTAAGCTCTACTTCTTAGTCTCTTTCCCAAACTTCAGTGGAATTTTTTTTTTTTCTTGTCAGATACTAAAACTTCAGGATTCTAACTTCCAAATTAGATTTTTACGAAACATTACTCAAAACTTTGTGAGTGCATGAGGGGTAAATAGTCTTCATTTTCCTGTCATATTGTAATCCAACCAACATGAGCTCACTCCTGGTGAGTCACAGATGTATCAGGTAGAGTTGCGGCACAAAATCAACTTTATTCAAGGCAAATAAGGAGGTCATGGAGAATAGCTTCTAGAGCTGTGACTCTGTGAGAGAGGGTGAATGGATACCTTTTATTTAGGTTTAGGATGGATATTTAGATAGGGAAGCCTTGTCATCATATGTAGAGGTGGGCATAAGGTCACATATGTGCCTTAGGAAAACATGCCTATACATACATTGTATGTTATGTAAATGAAGGTGAGGACAGAGATTTTAGTATTATAATGAGGTAAGAGCAATTGTTCTAGACCCTGGGGGCCACACCAAGGTCTGTCTGTGCAGATGGGAGTCAGAGGTTTAGCTCAAATTGTCTGGGTGGTCTGGGCTGGTGAGAGGTCTTGTCAGGACAGTGATCATCAAACTGAGGGATAGTTTTGGGTTTCATTTGCCTGAGTTAAGAGGTAAGCCAGAAAGAAGAGCTTAGGGAAAAATTTAAGACAAAGGTTAGTGAATATAAGGAGGTTCACAGTGAAGGTCAGGTCTTGGGGCAGCATCTCATATTACTTACCTTCCTACCTTCATTTTGGGGTCCTTGGTTTTCTCTCTTTTCACATAAAGGTTAGAGTCAACTTCTTTTAAAAGAATAATAAAAAAATGTCTTTGAGCAGTTGTGTTGTTTTAATTCCAGAAAAGGTAATGGGAAAATTCAGAATTAATCAGTTTTGCTGACTTTGTTGCCATGACAGTAGAGAAAAGGTAAATGTGTCTTGCCAGTCCCATTTATCTATATGGAAATTGGCTTGTTTTGGTTTATAGAAAGGATACATGCTCCAGGAAGCTTATTTTGTTTCCATACCCTGCATTGACCAAAACAGCCATAACTTTGTGATCCAAGGAGATTACTAACTGTAGCTACCAGTCACTAACTCTCTGTCAATGGACTAAGCAACTGGCAAACATTGATTCACTTCAAACTTTACATGAAGATTTTTTATTCTCATGCAGAATCATTCCATTTTACACATGGCAACAGTGAAGCTATGGGACTCATACAACTTGCCAAAGTCCACACAGCTAGGAAGTAGCAGAGATAGAATTAGGAACAGAGCCATAACCACCTGCAGTGTGTATACACAAATGTTGTTCTTTCTTTAACCTCCAGTTATGGCCTTCTACACATGGGGTTCAGAGTCATTGTTCTGCCATTGAAGAATATTAGTGATGGTCACTTAAATAAGATTTAATTCCAAAGAACTTTGTTGGTACCCACTGTGTGGCAGATACTGAGATAAAGAGATAAAATTTCAGGTCTATTCTTGATCTGTAATGCAGGCTAATTGAAATAGGCTCTGTTTGATAACTGTATATAAAGAAAATGCTATTGGAATTTCTAGACATGACAATTAACTTTACATTGTAAAAAGTTGAAAACAATGACAGTCTACCGAAAATCTATGTCTCTCCTCTTCTAACACTGCCCTTATTGAGCTTTTCATTCTTCAGCTAACCCCATGGATCCCCATTTGTGACATCCATTCATTCGCCTTGTTAATTAGTTTAGGCATGGTACATGACCCACCTATATAGACAATGAGACATGAAAGGAAATATGCTGTAGGGGGCATGGATTATGGAAAACACTTCTCCACACTTATAAAATATTAATCAGAGAATGGCAAAACCTTTCTGACTTTGGATGTTTTGTGTTTGAGATATAGTGTCTATTTCATAGCAGTTTTCATGGAGAAGACAATATTGGAGATGGATCAGGAAGGATGCATAGAAATAAATAAAGCAATGGCATGTCAAGTGGAAATAACGGAGTGAGCAAAAGTATGAAGTCAAGATTGTGTAACCGGCAGTTGGGCATTGGCAACCAGAGATTCCAGTGTGGCTAGAACTAAGGATGTGGGGCCAGATCATGGAGGCCTTAAATATTAGAAGAAAGAGATTGGACAAGTTTTTGCCTTCAGGAAATAAAACTGCTTTGAAGATTTTTGAGCAAGACAACACACTGATCAGGATCTCATCTAGAGATCACTCTGGCTAAAATGTCAACTGAAGTGTTTGTAATTATTAACATCTAGATCCAGAAAATGGCTACATGTTCTTTGGCATATTATTAATAATTAATTATGTGTTTCATCAGCTTTTATTCAAAAGTTAGGCATGCTAATAATTAATCAGATTCCTAACAAGATGAAAATAATGTAGAATACAAACATACAAAATGTACCAAAATATCAAAGAAGAAAATACTCATTTTTTTCGTATCATGTAATTTTGCCAGAAATTCTCTAGAATGAGGAAAGTGAAAGAAAATGAAAGATTTACTGTTGCATGCCCTAGGGAACAATTTATGCTCCGTGGAGTCTGCATTCCAATGTGGCTGAGGAAAGGAGTACTTTGTCTTTATAATTTAGACTATAATTTGGGCTGTGATAGGGTGACACTAAGTGGCTGAAAAGGGAAAGGCTTAGTCAATAGAAATCAAAATAAGAACAAAAACTTGCACTTGTGGTGACATTTATGACTCCCAAGCAACAACACGAGGAAGTTATACTCATAGCTTGGAATCATTAAAAAAAAATCAACAACTAGCAATTTCTTTCCTTCTGAAGTTCCTTAAAGTCCTTACAAATGGATGATAATAGCCAAAGGAAATTGAATCATATAAGCTGAATTGGTAAATAAGTTATTTTTATTTTAAATTAAAAAAAGTTGAATTCTGCTATTGAATTTCTTGATTCAGAAGTATATTAGATAACAGTTTTTTCTTTTTTGGTGTTATCAATAGCAATAATAATAAAATAATAATTTTGCTGTTCGGTCTACAGAACTTACAATTGACTTTCAATACAATATTTATCATTAAATTTACTCAAGTAAATAAGTATATAATAATACTTAACTAAAATATTGCTTTTGGACCCCTTTAAAAATTTCTGTGTGAGAATGGAAGGGAACTTATCTCCTTCTAGCACACCATATAGTCAGTTTGTGTTATTTCCCTCAGCGTTTTTAGAACTGCCTTTTTATTTTTTAATTTTTTTAAGTTTATTTATTTTGAGAGAGAGAGAGAGAGCAAGTAGATGGAGGAGCAGAGAGAGAGGGAAAGAGAGAGTATCCTAAGCAGGCTCTGCAGTGACAGTGCAGAGCCTGATGTGGGGCTCAAACTCATGAACCTCGAGATCATGACCTGAGCCAAAATAGAGTTGGAAGGAAGCTTAACCCACTGAGACACCCAGCCACCCCTAGAACAGATTTTTTTAAGCATATATATTTTTATTGACTGAAAATCAAAAGGACTTCTTAGTCCAATATTCATTCATTCATTCATTATTTATTTATTTATTTATTTATTTATTTACTTTTCAATATTTTTTCCATTTAGTAAATACTAGATTGAACTAAACAAAATTGTCATTTTTGTTGGTTAAAAATGGCTAACCATTAACAATTGCATGTTATTCAACACACTGTTTATTAAGTACTTCTGGATAATGGTGATACATATATGGTGTCTCTCTACATGAATCCCTGATCCTCTAACATGTGGTCTATCAGTCTAGTACTAACAACCTCTACCAAGGCAGCCCATTTTATGTTTTGATAATTCTCACAAAATGCAGAATTTTTTGTTAAATTTCCCTTTCCTTAAATGGAGCTGAAATCTTTCTTTCTGAACCTTCTATGTATTGATTCTAGTTCTGGATTTTGAGCCCTCATATACATAAAAAGCTACTCCATTTTATGCATCATTAGTCTGCAGATGTCAGAAGACCAACTCTGTACTTGTTTCTGCTTCTATCTTGTGGTTTTATCTTCTCTGGATTAAACACTTGAGTTGCTTCCCTTGAAATGTGGTGATCCCAAATTGGCATTTGAAAATGGCCACTGCATCTTCCCATTGTGTTGTATTTCCTCTCTGAGCTTCTGTAATAGCCCCCTCTTTTTGGCTTTCCTCTAACCTCTCAGAATCTCCTTAATGTTCTCTGGATTCTTTTTCTTTTTCTTTTTAAGTTTTATTTTATTATTTTAACTTTATTTAAGTTTAATTTTCTTCTGGATTTCTTTTTCAAGTTTTTTTTTTTTATTTTTGAGAGAGAGAAAGAGAGAGAGAGAGAGAGAGAGAGCATGAGCAAGGACGGGGCAGAGAGAGAGGGGGGAACAGAGGAATTTGCTTGGACAGCAGTGAGCCCTATGCGGGGCTTGAACCCACAAACCACAAGATCTTGACCTGAGCTGAATTCCAACACTTAACCAACTGAACCACCAGGCTCCCCTCTAGATTCTTTTTCTTTCTTTTTCTTTTTTTAAATTTATTTTTTAATGTTTATTTATTTTTGAGAGAGAGACAGAGCATGAGCAGGGGAGGAGCAGAGAAAGAGGGAGACACAGAATCCAAAGCAGGCTCCAGGCTCTGAGTTGTCAGCACAGAGCCCGATGTGGGGCTCAAACTCACAAATTGCAATATCATGACCTGAGCTGAAGTTGGAAGCTTAACCTACTGAACCACCCAGGTGCCCCTCTGGATTATTTTTCTTATACTCACCCTTTCAATGTCATGTCAGTGTTCCCGGGAGCTCATCCTTAGCCCTTTGCCTTGTTCACTCAAGGGACCATGGCATCATGTCTTTTGGTTTCAACTGTCATCCACATGCTAAATATTTCCAGCTCTAGCTTAAAACTCTCTGAACTGCAGACCTTTTTATTTAACTGTCCCATGGATATCTCTACCTGGAAGTTCTATCTATACTTCCAGCAGGACATATCCATACATAATGTATTCACAATACATCATCTTATATCAAGCTGTTATTTATTCTGTATTCTCTCTGTTATTTCTCCATCCACCCCATCACGAGACACAGAAACACAGATGTCCTCATACCATAATTCTCATTCCCTGCTTATCTCTCTCCCTTCCTTCCACCCACACACAAGAGGTGACATCATAGTAAAACTGTTCTTCTTACTCTCTTCAATGCATCTACTCTTAGGTTTTTTGCTACAAGAGTGCTGGGACCTATCAGCCAGACTCCTATGCTCTTATAAAGGTATTCTCATTTGTGAGTGGCTGTTCAAAATTGATGTTTCTGTAAGAGTTTGAGTACTAGAATCTCCTATTCTGCCATTTTGCTGATGTCACTCTGTTGATTTTCGAATATTATACCAACCTTATATTTCTGGAATAATCCTTACTGGGTCTTAACATATTATCCTTTTTTTTTTAACAACTTTATGGAGATAAAATTCACATATCATAGCATATAGTCGCCATTTAAGGTGTAAAATTCAATAGTTTTTAATATGTTAATGGAGCTGTGCAACTATCATCACAATCAATTTTAGGATATTTTTGTTACCCCCAAAAGACACCCTGTACTATTTAGCTATCATTCTTAACCCTCCAGCTCCTCTATTCTAGGAAACCACAATCTGCTCTCTATCCCCGTAGAATTCTGTATTCGGAACATATAATATATATGGAATCACAGCATATGTAGTCCTTGCGATTGGCTTCTTTGACTTTACATAATGTTTTCAGGGTTTATGAATAACCCAGACAATATTATCACTTCACTCCTTTTTATGGCCACATAATACTCCATTGTAGAGATACACCTCATTGTGTTCATTCATTCATCAGTTGATGGACATTTGGATTGTTTCCACCTTTTGGCTGTAAATAATGCTGCAATAAACTTTCATGTACAAATTCTTGTGTGGACATATGTTTTAATTTCTGTTGGGTATATACATAGGATTGGAATTCTTGGATCAAATGGTAACTCTATATTTAATTTTTTGAGAAAATGTCACACTGTTTTCTAAAGCAGCTGCACTGTTTCACATTCTCATCAGCAGTGAACTAGGGTTCTGACTTTTCCATATACTTGCCAACATTTGTTATTATCTTACTTTTTGATTCCGACCATTCTACTAGTATTGCCTTGTGGTTTTGATTAGCACTTTCCTAATGACTTGTGACTTTTAGCATTTTTCTTGTGCTTATTGGTTATTTGTATATCTTCTTGGGAGAAATATCTATTTAAATCCTTTGCCTATATAAAAAATTTATTTGCCTTTTTACTATATGAATCCTTTATATATTCTGGGTACTAGTCCCATATGAGATATATGATTTGCTCCATATTCTTCCATTGTGTTGGTTGCCTTTTCACTTTCTTGATAGTGCTGTTTAAAGCGCATATTTGTAATCTTGATAAAGCCCAATTTATCTTTTTTCTATGGTTGTTTGTGTTTTAGTTGTCATCCCTAAAAAAGACATTGACTAATCCAAGGGTACAACGTTTACACAGAGATTTTTCTAAGAGTTTTATATAGTTTTACCTCCCGCACTTAGGTGCGATTTAGCTTAAGTTAATTTATCCATATTACACAAAGAAATATGCAGACATTTAAATTGTTATCTTGCACGTAATGTGTCATTTTTGTCTATTTCTGAGATACTCTCACTACGTTTGCTTCTTAGAAGTTTGATTATAATTTGTATAAACATGGGTTTCTGTGGGTTTGTCTTGCTTGGGAGTTATTGACTTTCTTGAATCTGTAAATATATACCCTTTATCTAAATTTTTAATGGGGTTCATAATTTTTTTTAATCTTTTTTTTTTTCCATCCTGTCCTTACTCTTCTTTTCCTTCTGGGCACCAATTATGCATATGTTAAGCCTTTTTAGATTGTCCTAAAGGTCTCTGAGACCTTCTTAATTTTTTTTCAATCTTATTTTTTTCTTTTCTTCAGATTGGTAATTTCTATTGATATGTGTTCAAGTTCACTGACATTTTTCTCTGTCATCTCCATTCTGCTAGGTCTAAAATTTCTTTGTTGTTTTCCATTTTTTTGCTGTGATTTCCTCTCTTTTCTAATATATTTTCTTTACCCCATGAAACACAGTTATCATAGTTGCTTTAAAGTCCTATCTGACCATTTCAACATCTATGTCATCTCAGGTTGGCATCTGTTGTTGCCTTGTTCTTAGAACGGCTAGCAGTTCCTAATTCTGGGTATGTCAGTTGATTTGGGATTGTGTCAGGAAAATTGGTGAGTGTTTTATATTTTTAAACTGTAGATTTTGCTTATAGTTCTTTGGAAAGAATTTTTATTTATCTCTTAGCAGTCAATCAACCCAGTTATATCTAGATTATAAATTCTGTCTCATTTTCTGAGGATGGTTGTTCAAGTTTCATTTCAGTTTCTTAAATGTTATTCTGTTGTTTGGGTCAGTCTTCTACCTGCAGTTGGGCTGAAATTTAGGAGAGTTTATTCCCAGAATGAAGGATTCTTTCCCTAGCTCTCTACCATCTACCCACATCTGCAGCCCACCCGTGTTCCTTTCTTTGTTTCTTGTGGCCAGAAAAAAAAGTTTTGGAACTTCCACACTGTGTCAATCTGAAGTTGCAGTTTACCTTCAAATACTTCTAAATGGGGTAGGGATCCCTGAAAACTCACCCCCATATTGTTGCTATTGTTGCTTCCTCATACCATGACTCCTATCCGTAGTCTATAGTTGTTTTTTGTTCATTTGTTCTTTGTTTTGTTTTTTTTTTTTGTAGACTTTATAGCTCTTATAAACAGTAGGGTTGGGCTATTGGGAGCTCCTATAACTATACCAGAAATGGATTGCTTTCTTTGTAAAGGGTTCTGCTCAATTTTTTTTTTTTTGCGGGGGGGCAGGGATCGTATATTCCAGAGGCAATGATTGTTCTGATTACAAGGAAAGAGAAAGGGTGTGACAAAAGAAGAAGTATTCAATTATTAAACCTACACTTTCAGTATATGAGGAAGTTCGTGGTATAGAAGAAAGTTTTATTCCTATTGGAAATTAATTAGTTGTCTGTGCTTGGGAAAGTCATTTTGCTTCTCAGAGCATTAATTTACTTAGGTATATATTATCAGACCTCTTTGCAGAAATCCTTTATAAATCCCATATTTCTACAGAAAATAAGGGGTTATTATACTCAGAATCCTGACACAGCTTTCTTAATAGATAATTTTGTTTATTATGTTCCATTATTAAGAAACATTTTAACATTTGGCCAAAGTCAAAGAGAAACACCGGAAGCATGCAGAGACTGGCTTTTGATCTGTGACTTAGTCTACAATGTTGCCACCCCATTAGTTGAGGCTGAAATAATCAGCCTTTGCTGATCCATCACATCCTCTGAGCATATTTTTCTTTGCTTAGTTTTCAGGCAGGCTTGGAATTAAGATCTAAATTAGAAATTATCCTATCTGCTTATTAACTTATAGATCAGTTTCATTTTTTAGCAAAAGCAATTAAGAATATGATGAACCTGCAGTAAGAGAGGCTGTCTGAAAGCTCTTTATGGTTCTCATCACTTAGAAGAATAGCTATGCAATAAAATACATCTGAAATTTATGGATTTACAGCTTAAACCACGGTGACTATAATTTTTGATTTTAATAAGCTTTTTACTCTTCAGTAAATGAATAAGGAGTAATTTTAAATTATATTTGCTCCTTCACGCAGTGACTTTTATTTCTGCTTCCTCACAACATACCCATTTGTTCGTTAGAATTTGTGTTCAGATACTACTTATAACTGGCATACAGGTAAAAAGCTATGACAGAAGTAATTTACTTGGGATTTCAAACCATGAGTTTCGCTTGATTTTAGGAAGGAAAAGACAGAAAGGAAGAAAATGACTTTTAAAAATATAAAAGTTGGGGGCTGCCTGGGAGGCTCACTTGGTTGAGTGTCCACTTTGGATTTCAGCTCAGGTAATGATCTCATGGGTTTGTGAGATCAAGTCCTACGTTGGACTCTGTGTTGACAGTGTGGATCCTGCTTGGGAGCCTCTCTCTCTCCCTCTCTCACTGCCCCTCCCCTTCTTGTGCTCTCTCTCTCTCTGTCTCAAAATAAATATTTAAAAAAATAAAAATAAGAAAAATATAAAAGTTATATTTTTTCCCATTTTGAAATGCTGATATAGGTTTATTTATTTTTTAATGTTTATTTCTGAGAGGCAGAGTCAGACAGAGTGTGATCAGGGGAGGGGCAGAGAGAGAGGGAGACATAGACTCTGAAGCAGGCTCCAGGCTCTCAGCTGTCGGCAGAGAACTCGATATATGACTCGATCCCACAAACCGTGAGATCATGACCTGAGCTGAAGTCAAATGCTGAACCAAAGGAGCCACCCAGGGGCCCCAAAACTGATATAGTTTTAGACTGGAATTTGAAATTACATAGTAATACCTGGCACCTTTCATGAAGCTATATCTGATCAACTTATTAGACAAAACAGTTGAGCAATGAACACTAAAATATATTTTTTATATTTTAAGGTATGCTTTATGCTTTAAGGTATTTTATCAACTAATTCATGCATACTGTATTTGAAATTTCACATTTGGGGGGTACATATGAATACAGCATGTGATAAATACCCCAAATTACTATTGAGAACCTCAGAATTTCAATGGCTGTGAATAATTTATTTTCCTTTTGATTTCAATTTTTCAAAGAACTTGTCAATATCTCTCACTTTAATATAATTTCACCATCTTTATGTTCTGCTCCTAATTCTTTTCTTAGTAACGCTTCTAGAACCAGAATGCATAATTTGTTATATTATTATGATCTATATACAATGAAACCTTAGATTGTGAGTAACTTGTTCTGCGAGCATTCCTTAAGACAAGCAAACATTTCTCATAAACTTTCACTTGATAAACGAGTGATGTCTTGCAATATGAGTAGTACATGATGTGGAACATCTAGAGCTGACCACCAGGAACTCATTGATCTGCACTGCAAGCGACAGCAAGAGGCTATGGAGGAGATCTCATCTACAGAGGAGGAGGAGAAAAAGGCGGAGGAATCCCTCACTTCAAATGAGATTAAGGAGATGTGTACAATGTGGGAAACAATGCAAAATTTTATAGAAAAGCATCACCCAAGTAAGGGTGTAACAGTGCGAGCGATGAATCTGTTGAATGACAATGCTATGTCACATTTCCATGAAATCCTCGAAAGGAGGCAAAAGCAAGAGTCCTCGGATAGGTTCCCTGTTAAAGTTGGTGAAAAGAAAAAGATTCCACTGAGCCAACAGATAGCAGTGATTCCGTTAGTGATAGAGAAAGTCGTCCTGCACAATAACCCTCCTCTCGTCGCCCTCACACCAGCCACAAAGGTTTTCAAAAGTAAGTGCAGGTTCATCATTATTTTTCTTTATATTTTGCATTTTCTTTATTATTTTGTATTATATTACAGTATTGTAATCATTTTTATACTAATATTTTTGGGTTGTGGAACAAATCACCCGAGTTTCCATTATTTCTCATGGGGAAAATTGTTTTGAGGTACAAGTGCTTTGGATTACAAGCATGTTTCCAGAACAAATTATGCTTGCAAACAAAGGTTTTACTGTATTCATTTTTGGTCTTTGAAAATGGAAGGTCCCTGCCGTGAAGCCGAAGTGTCTGGGTTTTGCTGTAAGGTTAGCTGAATGTTTAAAATAACCTTCTGGTTTCCTAACACTCGAAAAAGGAGATATTTGTTGCCATTACCATTAACAGAGATTTGAATTAAAAGCTTTTTGAAAATAGTACCATGTTTTCCTATGAAGTTTGGTGCATGGCGAGATTTCAATATACAAATTACTGGAATTGATCGACAGTGCTATCCCACATGCTTCTAGTAAACTGGTGGGCTGAAGGAGAATAAAATTCCTCCCACTATGAATAACTAGAGATGCTGGATTTAATACAACGATATATATATATATATATATATATATATATATATATATATATACACATACACAAACATATATATATGAAATGTGTGGCTGAACTAAGAAGATGGAATAAAAATCCCTAGGTGGTAAACATGAAAAGTAGTAAGTTCATGGGCCAAATCTCTGGAAACCATAGGGCACAATAAAAAGAAACATTGAGTATCAGACAAAATGTCTAGTACTTGAATTTTAATGACAAAACTTGAGTTCCTTCATGTAAGAAGTTGGATAAAAGATTGATGCATATAGCTGGGGTCCTAAGAGAATTGAAACCTCGGTGAAAAGGTAAAGTAGAGTAAAATCTATACACTGACATAAGAAGAAGATAGACAACAGTGAAGATCCTCCCTGCATCAATTCTGGATGGAAAAAAAGAAAACATAGAACTTGGAAACCTGAACCCAAGGCTTTGAATATTAGAGTCTGAATTACCAATAATTGCAAGATAGAGAAACTCTCATCTCAACAATTAGGATAAAAATTGGTTCCAGATCAGTGAGTGCCTAACAAAGCAAATATAAAAACATTCTGAAGAGACATTCCACCAATTAGATCATAAAAAATCTCTCACAGGGGCGCCTGGGTGGCTCAGTCGATTAAGCCTCCAACTCTTGATTTTGGATCAGGTCATGATCTCAAGGTACATGAGATCGAGCCCCATGTTGGGTTCTGTGCTGACACTGTGGAGCCTGCTTGGGATTCCCTCTCTCCTCTCTCTCTGTCTCTCTCTGTCTCTCTCCCTCCCCTACTAACACCCTCTCTTTCTCTCTCTCAAAATAAATAATATTAAAAAAAAAAAAAGAAAAGAAAATGTCTCACAGAAGGGGTCTATCAAAATATCACAATTAAATAGTTTTGGGGAGGCTAATAAGAACTGAAGCATGATTTAGAGAATTGAACGATAAATTGGATAAAATCATCTGGAATGCAGTACAGATACAGTGAGATAGGAACATGAAGACAAGTTCAGAGACAAGGAGAATAGACTATGCATGCCCAACACACAATTGATAGGAGTTCCAAGAGACAACCATATGGAAAATAACAACATAATTGTTTGAAAACAACATTGTTGAGAATTTACAGAATTAAAATTCTTCATTATCAAGAAGCATAAGCTCTATAAAGAATGAATAATTCCACACCTAGACATATTTTATTAAAACTTCAGAACACTAAATCAAAGAGAATATGTAACATACAACTGAAATAGAAAAGACATTACATAAAAAGAACTGTAATTAGACTGACTATAGATAGCACAACAAAACCAATAGGGATCAAGATTATGGAAGAATAGCTTCACAGTGTGGAAAGACATAACTGTCAACCTATAATTCTCTGCCCAGCCAATCTCTCAAGAATGAGGGTCATCTGAAGAAAATTTCAGATAAACCAAAACTGAGAGAATTTTCCCTGATAGGCTCCTCCTGCAGAAAGAAGGATTTTAAGGCCTGGAAGAAATGGGCTGCAAGAAGCAATGGTGAGCAAAATATTGAGAAATATGTGAATAAATAATCTTACCATTTTTGTATTGTTTGTGTGGAAAGCAAAGTTACTGATTAAACTTTTAACTTAAACTTTAAGAAGTTAAAAGTAATCACAAAAGAATATAAATGGCAATGTAAAACTTTGAAATTAGTAAGGACAAGAACAAGAAATAAGTTATGTGACCCTGAAGTTAATCCAATGGAAGAAGACCAAAAAGAAAAAGTGCAAAGAACGCATAGTATGGAAAGTATAAAATGACATAAACAAATAAAACCATTAAATGCCTATAGTAAAATTAGGCAGCATTATAAGTGTATTAGATGTGTTTTCACATTGAATTCTTACAATGATGTCAGGCAAAGAGCATCACAAGCATGTCATTTTACAGATTATGAAATTGGCAGGCAAATGGTTTAAATAGTTTGCTCAAACTCACATGGTTAGTAGAACTCAGAGTCTGGGTCTGGAGTCCATTCTCTTACCTCTATAGTTTTCTATATAAAAAAATTAAGATGGTAAAATAAATCTAAAGTCGTCACCAATTATAGTAATTGCAAAGGATTAAAAATTGACAGTTAAATATAATATTGCCTATTAAAAGATTCTCAGAAAGGATTAAAGGAACAATATCAAAATATGATATTTACAAAAGAAAAAAACTTACATAATAGACAATAAAATAATTGATAATGAAATTATAAGGAGGGGGGAAATATCAAACAATGTCTGGCCAAAGGAATGTTTAGTTTATATTAATAACAAAATAGACATTAAGGCAAAAAATCTGTTAGGAATTAAGAGGGTCATTGTATAATGAAACAGGAACACTTTACCAAGAAAATAGACAATACTATTAAACTGCATTTTCAAGATGAAAGCAAAAAAAAAAAACCCTGCAAATCTACAGATTTATTTGGAAAATATACAAAACATCAGCTAAAGAATAGTATTATGTCCTTCATATTTATGCATGAGAAAATATTCATAGCATAAGTTTCCTCTAGCTTTATAAATGCCCTTTGCTAAAACTCATGCTCAAAATTAATAAATCAAACTTGTTCAGAGCTCAAGGGGTGAACATTTTAGCCCAAATTTCAACATAGTGCTAATAATGTCTCATCTTAAACAACTTATTCATGAAAACGTTCCTCACTTTTTTAACCAGTTGTGTCTCTCTTATTTTGAATGTCCAAAGTACTTTGTTCATATTATTTTACTGAACGTGCCTTACGTTAACTTGGTGGTTCTCAACCAGGAGCAACTTTGCCCACCAGGGGACATTTGGCAATGACTGGTGACATTTGTGCCTGTCACAAGTGTGGGAAGTCTTATGGATACAGGCCAGAAACAATTCTAAGCTTCCTGAATGCACAGGACAGTTCCCTACAATAGGGAATTATTTGGCCCAAAATACCAACAGTGCTGAGGCTGAGAAGGAGAAACCCATTTTTAGTTTGTACCTTGTTAATTTTCTTTTTCACCATCTCTACTTTCAGTAACACTGAAATCATCATGCACTAGGCGTTCCCTTGGATCCCAAATACCGTGTAGTGTTCTGTCTGCTACATGGAAAGTCGACATTTGTTAAACTTCATTTTCATTCAATGCCAATCCTTAGTGTCCATTAGGGTATGGGTGTTCTTTTCAGAATGTGTGTAAAAGTCTAAACAGATAGTCTTTATCCTCTAGGAATTCCTAGTTTAATAGTGAAAGTGAGGTATAAATAGATAATTTATAAAACAACACGCTATGCACTTAAACAAAAAACATGAGGGAAAGTAGGTAGTGTGAAGCCAAAAGAAGAACTAGGGACATTTCATGTCATAAATCAAAACAAACCAGAACCTACTTGATCTACAATACTGAAAAGTCGTTTTGACTATTTAGGTTAGGTAAATTAGGATTAGGAAACAAATCTCAAGATATAGAGCTCTAACACCAACACAATCCCTTCCTTCCAAAATAGAGAATTGTATTAGATTTGCACCAAAGTGGGACATTTCCTTGAATTCATATTTGAACACTGCTCTTGAATTGTTTAACTGAGCAGTTTTTTTTAAATTCTAAGACCTCTTCCTTGTACTCATTTGTTCCCTTTCCATGGCATTCTGCTTTTGTTTTATTTATGAAATATTTTTTCTAATCTCTCCAAGACCTCTGATTAGTGTTGTTTTTATTTGAAGTCTTCCTTAGTTTTCTTTGAATTATCTGTGTTAGCTCCAGGGGTATCTTTTCTCTTTTATGCTTATTTATTGTATTCAGCTTTTTGATTTTGAAAGATTTATTTTATGTTTGATCATTGTTTGTATATTCATATTTAAGAATGCACCATTAGAATTCAGTAACGCCTTGTGTATAAAATTATTACATAAAAATAGCTATTCCTTCTATTTTCAAATAAGATCTATGTGAATATGAGTTTAAAACTATTGACCAACTCAAATAAGACTTGAAATAATAAAGAATTCCAGTTTTTTCAAGTGACCTATCATAAAATACAAATCTATATAAATTAGAATTATGGAGAAGTTAATTAACAACATGGGTGGAATTTTCACTTTATATTTAGATTAGCTATTTATAATACTCATATAGAAAACTAGACATGAAAAAATCCAGGATATTGTTTAAAAAGTAGAGAAATGAGAGATGACTGACATCATCATATATATAATACATATTATCACAGTATAATAATCTAAAATGCATATTAGAAAATAAAATTCAAGGCAACTACCTACCTCACTTTCTACACTGAAATAAATGACAGGTGATTCACAGATTGAAATGTGAAAATTAAGCACTAAAAGAACAAAGAAGAATTCTGAAAGTGGTACACACACAGAGAGAGGCATAAATGCACACCCATACATGACATGAGGCTGTCCATTTGAATATAAAAGGCAATTCAAAATCCATGAAAGGAAAGATTATTCAATTTAATTATACAAATGCACTTTTAAGAATCGACATGGCAAAGTAATATAAACATAGTGAAAAGAAGAGGGAAGGTATCTGAAATATATATGACAGATAATTGGTCTGATTTCCTTAATACAGTCTCCCACAAATCGATAAGCCAAAGATGAAGAATATAACTGAAAAAATGCAACAATTATAAACAGAAATGTGAGTACATATGTAGCAGTCAACATTCTCCAGAGAAATAGCCCCAGTTGGGTAGATAGATAGGTAGATAGATACATAGATAGATAGATAGATAGATGATAGATAGACAGCTGTAGGTAAGAGGAGACTTATTACAAGAATTGGCTTACATGGTTTTGGAGGCCAAAAAGTCTCACGATTTGCCATCTGCCAGCAAGATAATCAGGAAATCTAGTGCTATCTTTCAGTCTGAGTCTGAAGGCCAGAGAAACAGTGTGTCAATAGTGTGAAGTCCTGGTTTGAGTTTGGAAACCAGGAGCGTTAACGTCTGAGGGCAGATGATGGATGTCTCAGCTCAGGTAGAGAGCAAATTCACTCTTCTTCCTCCTTTTTGCCCCCTTCAGGCTGTCAGTGGATTGGATGATACCTACTAGCATTGGTGAGGGAGATCTTCTTTACTCAGTCTACTGATGCTATTGCTAATCACTTCCAAGGGCGCCCTCAAGGGCACACCCTGTAATGTTTTACCAACAGCTTGGGTGTTGCTTAGCTCAGTCAAGTTGACACACAAAATTAGCCATCACAACATATCATTCTTAAACACATGAAAGTATGTTCAACTACCATCAGGAGCAAAACAAACACGCTGAAATACAATTTTTCTCCTATCAGGTAGTTATTTTTATAAGGATTGATCATATACAACATTGGTGAGAATTTGTGGAAATAGGTAATCTTATGCATCCCTAGTTAGAGGTTATTGATTCAACTTTATGGGAGGATATTTGGCAATATCTACCAACATAAAAATTCACATCTCCTTTGCTCACAATTATAATTCTAGGAATGTATGCTTTAGTGATTCCCTACATGTCTCAAAGAGAGACAACATAATGTGGAGACTAACAGCATAGAGGCTGCAGTCAGACTGTTTGGATTTGAATCCTGGTTTTGCATTTGCTAAGTGTATGGCATTGGGGAAAATATTTGATATTCCTTTTGTCAGACTTTTCTAATTTGTCTGATGGGGATAATAACAGCAAGTTCTTCATTGGGTTATTATTAAATATAGTAATATATGCCAAATGCTTAACACATAATAGGTGCTATATAAGTGGAGTGATGATGCATCTTAGTTTGACTGGGATATAGTCCTGGTTTACACTTGTTTTGTCCCAGCATAATTACAGATATCCTTACCTTTTCAGTCTCAAAGATGGCCTCCCCAGATAATATATGATATAGACATCTTGTAGGTAAGCATGAAAGTAATTGTACATAAGTATATTAATTGTGGATATGTTAATAATAGTAAAGATTAGACATTATGTCAATCAATTGGTTACTTGTTCAATGTATATTTATAATATATATTTAATATATAATAATTAAATGTGCAATGTATAACATATGTTTCATCTTTTCAGAGGAACACTCTACAGCTATCAAAAAGAAAATTAACCACAACATTTGTTTCAAACAGTGATTTTCAAACTTTTTGATCTCAGGATCTCTTAAATCATTTAAGATACGAAACATCTTTTACTTTTGTAGACACCTAGTGATATTTACCATATTAGACATTAGAATGAAAATGTGTTAAGTATATATTTATAACTCATTTTAAAATAACTATAAAAATATTACATGTTAACAGCATAGTTTGAATTAAAAATCACATTAAAATTAGTACAGAGGTACATTGGCTTTGCATTTTCACTACTGTGAAACACTCCTATTTGTTTCATCATCCGGCGTATTGTACAATCACATGCTGCTTCTGGAAACTTCACTGTACAATCAAGAGAATTGGAGAGAAAAAGGCAAATGATATTTTAGTGTTATTATAAAGACAGTTTTGACTTCACAAGCTCCTGGAAAGAATCTCTTGTATTTCCAGTGGTCTTAGGTCAAAGTATACTTTGAGAAGAACTGATTTAGAACTTGGACCAAAAAATTTTTTCAAAGAGGAATATTTTATTACTGGCATTTCTTAGAGGTGCCTGCACATGGTGATAATAAAAATCAAACTGAATTATAGTCAGTTTTATTGTGGTTTACAAATTCTACCCACAATGTACTCTCTCACTGCCTGCACCTGGGGTAGACACCCTTCCCACCTCATCATTTATATATCACCATGAGGGAGAAACCAAATAGACCAAATCCATCTGATGTCAAAGAGCTTGAGATCCTGACTGTCAATATGCTAAAAATTATGTTAATGCTTGGATCTAAAAATGGAGACATTCACTCACGGTCATTTAAATTGAAAGAAGGATAAACAACAACAAAAACAAAACAAAACCAGGTCCACAAAAGAAATTTCCATCATAGACTATGAGAGAAAGTGGGGAATGAGTGCAAAAATCCTAGGAAGGAAAGGGAAAACAAACGTTCAATCATTCTCTGGAATCCAAACAGAAAATCCAAACATGCTTATGCAAAAATGGATACAGTTAGAGCAAAGTAGGAGTTCTTTAAATCTCTTAAAATGTGAAGAAAATCGTTAATTAGCATTCTGAGATAATCACTGCTGTAAGTTCAGTCATTCGGCCTCTGTTTTCACAACCTGGCATTTTCCACTGAGAAGAGGAATCTGCCCTTCTCAGGAATTTTATTTTCCAGGCTCTTTCAAGGGTTCTGCCAGCACAGCCCTGACTCACCAGCTGGGGCTCCCTGAGGAGAGGCGGGAGGGGAGAGAGTCCCCAGTGCGTGTGCTCTAGCCAACTTCCTGGAAGTCCCTGTGCATTTTGTCATGACAGTTAGACTCTATACTTACACAAAATCTTCAAAACATCTTAATTAAGTTAGATTGAAGGAAATTACACTAAAAAAGATTTGAGGTGTGGAGCATTTCTTCCAATGTAGCTTGAAATGGAAGATAATAGGGTCGGTATAAAAGTCCCATTGTAAACCCAAGGATGGTGGAGATCAAGTAGAGTCTGACTACTGCACAGATAATGAATTTGGAGGTCTCAGATATATCTTTAGAGATGAGGAATAAGAAATAGTGCAAAAAATATTTTAACGGGTGGGGAAATAAAGGGAGAAGAATGACAGGGAATGGGAGTTATATTGGTAATGATACACAAAGCCCCTAATATTACAGGATGTCAGAACCGAGAGGTATTTTAGAGAACATCCAGGCTATCCAGACAAGCCCCCTTATTTTATAAAGGGGGGAGATAACACCTAGAGCAGCTAAGTAATAAAGCTGGATGTTTACAAAGTTAATTTATTTATCAGATAAACTATAAGACACATAATATCCCTTTGAATTTCCATGTTTTTTGAAAGAACACATATCACAGGCATTGTTTTTGTTACTCTTTCTTTTCACATAAATTAATAAACTATCTTAACATTATGTAACTGAAACTATGGCAGTGAATATAATACCACCATAAATTGTAACCAAAGCCCAAAATGATTTGAACTTTATAAGTTTGGATCAGTCACATCATTAATAAACTTCAATTCACGTTTTGTTGCTTAATGCTTACAAGCACTGTGCTTAAGCTCTTCAGAGGAACCATCAATGATAAAGGTTCCTGATCTCCAGGGGCTCACAGTTATCCAATGAGCTTAATTATAGGCAACATACACAGACTTTAACTTTAAAGGTGAAAAAGGCATTTTAAAGGGGTATAGAGAAAATAGATCATGAAGAGTTTAATTCTCTCTAGAGAGTTCAGGCAACCTCCATGAAATTAAATTGAGAAAGGACCTTGAAGGAATACTAAGACTTCAGTAGATGTAGACTGGAAAAGTAAGTCATTTTAGATAGAAGGGAATATACACACAAAGGCAGAGAGGTGGGGAAGTCTAGTGTGCTCTTTAGGAAAGACACTATGTGTACTTAAGGTAGGGAAGAGAGGGTGCAGTGCTTGACAATATACAACCTCTTATTGGTCACCACTCATGTACCCAACCATCACTCAGGGCTTTCTCTTAGGTAGCCACTATCATTACCATGGCACCTTGTCTCCAAATACCTCTCATTGAATTAGAGTTGAGCTACTCCACAGGTTTGTCAGAAACCTACACATTGGCTTGGCCCAAAAGATGATTGAGGCCAATCATATATATGCCTTCTATAGTTATTTGAGCTTTGGAACACAAAGTTTCAGTGGAAGATAAAGCTGGAAGAGAAGATATAGAAAGGAAAACTGTAAGATAGAATCAAGGCCATGGAAAATTAAAATTTTGAGGGGATACAAACTCCAAGAAGAGAAATCATGGAGTTCTTTTATAAGAGTCAGAGAGTGGTTTGTCCCTAGGGTTACCTCAATCCTTGATATGTCCATCTTATAAACCAAGCTTGGAAGGAGTCTCAGGTTCTCAAATCAAAAGAACCTGGCTAATCCTGAGACTAAGAAAACTAATGAGAAATTAGGCCACATTTTATAGAACCTCTTGGGGTAAAGTGGGTATTTTAGACTCTACTGTATACATTAATAGCTGATGGTTTAAGAATTACCAACAAGGCTTGTTAGAAAGGTACACAGGTTCTGACTAATTAGTTTGGGGAGGAGACTAGGAATCCACTTTTTTGGTAAATGATCCTTAATCAAAGAGTTCATGGACCATACCTTGAAAAACTGTGACGCAGATTTTTTTCTAATAGGGAATTTCTAAAATAAAGTTTTGTTTTATTTTGTGAAGGTGTGAAACCAGGAGGTAAGCTAATATAATATTCTAGATGGGAGAAAAAAAATATGGGGGAAAAAGTTGCTTTTAATACAGTAAGTCTTTCATAAAATTCCATTGTTGTAATTTAGAACTATATATACCATCCCATTTCTTCATCTGTGTTCCCTTTATCTCCCTCTAGTATTTTTTTTAATTTTTTAATGTTTATTTATTTTTGAAAGAGAGAGAGAGAGAGAGAGAGAGAGAGAGAGAGAGAGAAACAAAGTGTGAGCAGGAGAAGGGCAGAGAGAGAGGAAGACACAGAATCTGAAGCAGTTTTCCAGGCTCTGAGCCCGACATGGGGCTCGAACCCATGAACTGTGAGCTCATGGCCTGAGCTGAAGTTGGACACTTAACTGACTGAGCTACCCAGGCACCCCTCTAGTATTTTCTATCTATCTCGTCTATTCCTGAGCATGGTTCTCTATAGACGGATGTAAGAATTAGTACATCTGATCCCTGGGTTTAGTGATCTAACCAAAGTTAGCTCAGCAGATGGCTAAGAAAACCCCTGAAAGACAATAGGTTTGGCCAAAATGAAGATCTAATAGTGTGAAGAATTACATCTTAATGCTGAGAAATCATTTAAATAATTAAGGGTTCTTTTTTCTTTAATGTTTTCTTTTTTTTAAATTTAAGTTTATTTATTCATTTTGAGAGAGAGAGAGAGAGAGAGAGCAACGGAGGGGCAGAGAAAGAGGGAGAGAGAGAGTCCCAAGCAGGCTCTGCACTGTCAGCACAGAGTTGGATGTGGGACTCGAACTCACGAACTGTGAGATCGTGATCTGAGTCAAAACCAAGAGTCTGATGCTTAACTGACTGAGCCACCCAGGTGCCCCAATAACTAAGGGTTTCTTAACAGTCTTTTAATGTAGGAAAATAAAAAGAAGGGGGAAATGGAGGAGGTAATAAAATACCTTAAAAAATATGAAATGTATGGGGCGCCTGGGTGACTCAGTTGGTTACGCGTCCAACTCTTGATTTCAGCTCAGGTTTTGATCTCACGGTTTGTGAGTTCCATCTCCACACTGAGGTCCCCGCTGGCAGTGAGGAGCCTGCTTTGGATTCTCAATCTCTAAAATAAATAAACTTATGAAAGGTAAAGGCAAGGCACAAATAGTTGTGTAATAAAGATTTAGTTAGAGTAGAGACTTCTTGGCTTTGACGAGTAGTGAATTCAAACAAGATTTTGGTGATTGATGAGTAATGGGGAGCTGAAATGGTCATCCATAAAGAGCAAAGCTCAGATTCCAGTATTTCTGCTGTATTCCTACTTACTATAAGGGTTTTTCCAGTTGGCGTCTTTAATACAGGAAAGTGATTATACTGATGAACTGTTGACAGACAGCTATCTTTGAATTACTCTTATCACTTACTTTTCCGTTTTAATTTTTAAGAACCCAATTTCCCTGTGTCTCTGTATGTGCTCAAAGACACATAATCTTCCAGGTTGTGAATCAAATCTAATCCAAAAGGGAAGAAAGGGAACTGGAGAACTAAGAAGACTTGGTAAGTTTGAGAAGACTGTAGTCCTTCAGTGGGAACATTAGTGATAAAACAGAAGACAGCTAGGAATCCCCCAAAGCATCTTTGGCTTGAATTAGCAATATAATCCCCATTTTTCTTTATGTGTGTTGCAAATAAGAAGCAGAGAAACTGGGCTCAGATGTGCTTTTGAAGGTTCCATGGAATAGCCAATCTGCACAGATTTCTAATTGCCTTAACTTGAAAAGAAAGTATACTTTTTTTTTTTTTTAAAGAATATAACTCCCTGCAAAACCAAACTGATAGCACTGCAGGATAATTACAGCTTCTTCTGGTTGCTATGACACCTCTTATACCTACGTCATCCTCTATCATAACTGTTTTTGAGTGCCAATAAAAGAAGTTAGGACGGTGACATAATTGTAAAGGTATGAGGGGGAAAGATCTCACTAAAGGTGACATTAAGAAATTATTTAGAGGTTCCGGAAGATGGCGGCGTAGGAGGACGCGGGGCTCACAGCGCGTCCTGCCGATCACTTAGATTCCACCTACACCTGCCTAAAGAACCCAGAAAACCGCCAGAGGATTAGCAGAAGGGAGTCTCCGGAGTCAAGCGCAGACTAGAGGCCCACGGAAGAGGGTAGGAAGGGTGGCGAGGCGGTGCGCGCTCCACGGACTGGCGGGAGGGAGCCGGGGCGGAGGGGCGGCTCGCCAGCCAAGCAGAGCCCCCGAGTCTGGCTGGCAAAAGCGGAGGGGCCGGACGGACTGTGTTCCGATAGTAAGCGCGACTTAGTGTCTGGGAGGTCATAAGTTAACAGCTCTGCTCGGAAAGCGGGAAGGCTGGAGGACAAAGGGAGGGAGAGCTGCTGAGCCCCCGGACGGCAGAGCTCAGCTTGGCGGGGAACAAAGGCGCCAGCGCCATCTCCCCCGCCCATCCCCCAGCCAAAATTCCCAAAGGGAACCAGTTCCTGCCAGGGAACTTGCTCGCTCGGCGCAAACACCCAACTCTGTGCTTCTGCGGAGCCAAACCTCCGGCAGCGGATCTGACTCCCTCCCGCTGCCACAGGGCTCCTCCTGAAGTGGATCACCTAAGGAGAAGCGAGCTAAGCCTGCCCCTCCAGCCCCCGTGCACCTTGCCTACCCACCCCAGCTAATACGCCAGATCCCCAGCACCACAAGCCTGGCAGTGTGCAAGTAGCCCAGACGGGACACGCCACCCCACAGTGAATCCCGCCCCTAGGAGAGGGGAAGAGAAGGCACACACCAGTCTGACTGTGGCCCCAGCAGTGGGCTGGGGGCAGACATCAGGTCGGACTGCGGCCCCGCCCACTAACTCCAGTTATACACCACAGCACAGGGGAAGTGCCCTGCAGGTCCTCACCACGCCAGGGACTCTCCAAAATGACCAAACGGAAGAATGCCCCTCAGAAGAATCTCCAGGAAATAACAACAGCTAATGAACTGATCAAAAAGGATTTAAATAATATAACAGAAAGTGAATTTAGAATAATAGCCATAAAATTAATCGCTGGGCTTGAAAACAGTATACAGGACAGCAGAGAATCTCTTGCCACAAAGATCGACGGACTAAGGAACAGTCACGAGGAGTTGAAAAACGCTTTAAACGAATTGCAAAACAAAATGGAATCCACGATGGCTCGGCTTGAAGAGGCAGAGGAGAGAATAGGTGAACTAGAAGATAAAGTTATGGAGAAAGAGGAAGCTGAAAGAAAGAGAGATAAAAAAATCCAGGAGTATGAGGGGAAAATTAGAAAACTAAGTGATACACTAAAAAAAAATAATATACGCATAATTGGTATCCCAGAGGAGGAAGAGAGAGGGAAAGGTGCTGAAGGGGTACTTGAACAAATTATAGCTGAGAACTTCCCTGAACTGGGGAAGGAAAAAGGCATTGAAATCCAAGAGGCACAGAGAACTCCCTTCAGACGTAACTTGAATCAATCTTCTGCACGACATATCATAGTGAAACTGGCAAAATACAAGGATAAAGAGAAAATTCTGAAAGCAGCAAGGGATAAACGTGCCCTCACATATAAAGGGAGACCTATAAGACTCGTGACTGATCTCTCCTTTGAAACTTGGCAGGCCAGAAAGGCTTGGCACGATATCTACAGTGTGCTAAACAGAAAAAATATGCAGCCGAGAATCCTTTATCCAGCAAGTCTGTCATTTAGAATAGAAGGAGAGATAAAGGTCTTCCCAAACAAACAAAAACTGAAGGAATTTGTCACCACTAAACCAGCCCTACAAGACATCCTAAGGGGGATCCTGTGAGACAAAGTACCAGAGACATCACTACAAGCATAAAACATACAGACATCACAATGACTCTAAACCCGTATCTTTCTATAATAACACTGAATGTAAATGGATTAAATGCGCCAACTAAAAGACATAGGGTATCAGAATGGATAAAAAAACAAGACCCATCTATTTGCTGTCTACAAGAGACTCATTTTAGATCTGAGGACACCTTTAGATTGAGAGTGAGGGGATGGAGAACTATCTATCATGCTCCTGGAAGCCAAAAGAAAGCTGGAGTAGCCATACTTATATCAGACAAACTAGACTTTAAATTAAAGGCTGTAACAAGAGATGAAGAAGGGCATTATATAATAATCACAGGGTCTATCCACCAGGAAGAGCTAACTATTATAAATGTCTATGCGCCAAATACCCGAGCCCCCAGATATATAAAACAATTACTCATAAACATAAGCAACCTTATTGATAAGAATGTGGTCATTGCAGGGGACTTTAACACCCCACTTACAGAAATGGATAGATCATCTAGACACACAGTCAATAAAGAAACAAGGGCCCTGAATGATACATTGGATCAGATGGACTTGACAGATATATTTAGAACTCTGCATCCCAAAGCAACAGAATATACTTTCTTCTCGAGTGCACATGGAACATTCTCCAAGATAGATCATATACTGGGTCACAAAACAGCCCTTCATAAGTTTACAAGAATTGAAATTATACCATGCATACTTTCAGACCACAATGCTATGAAGCTTGAAATCAACCACAGGAAAAAGTCTGGAAAACCTCCAAAAGCATGGAGGTTAAAGAACACCCTACTCAAGAATGAGTGGGTCAACCAGGCAATTAGAGAAGAAATTAAAACATATATGGAAACAAACGAAAATGAAAATACAACAATCCAAACGCTCTGGGATGCAGCGAAGGCAGTCCTGAGAGGAAAATACATTGCAATCCAGGCCTATCTCAAGAAACAAGAAAAATCCCAAATACAAAATCGAACAGCACACCTAAAGGAAATAGAAGCAGAACAGCAAAGGCAGCCTAAACCCAGCAGAAGAAGAGAAATAATAAAGATCAGAGCAGAAATAAACAATATAGAATCTAAAAAAACTGTAGAGCAGATCAACGAAACCAAGAGTTGGTTTTTTGAAACAATAAACAAAATTGACAAACCTCTAGCCAGGCTTCTCAAAAAGAAAAGGGAGATGACCCAAATCGATAAAATCATGAATGAAAATGGAATTATTACAACCAATCCCTCAGAGATACAAACAATTATCAGGGAATACTATGAAAAATTATATGCCAGCAAATTGGACAACCTGGAAGAAATGGACAAATTTCTAAACACCCACACTCTTCCAAAACTCAATCAGGAGGAAATAGAAAGCTTGAACAGACCCATAACCAGCGAAGAAATTGAATCGGTTATCAAAAATCTCCCAACAAATAAGAGTCCAGGACCAGATGGCTTCCCAGGGGAGTTCTACCAGACATTTAAAGCAGAGATAATACCTATCCTTCTCAAGCTATTCCAAGAAATAGAAAGGGAAGGAAAACTTCCAGACTCATTCTATGAAGCCAGTATTACTTTGATTCCTAAACCAGACAGAGACCCAGTAAAAAAAGAGAACTACAGGCCAATATCCCTGATGAATAGGGATGCAAAAATTCTTAATAAGATACTAGCAAATCGAATTCAACAGCATATCAAAAGAATTATTCACCATGATCAAGTGGGATTCATTCCTGGGATGCAGGGCTGGTTCAACATTCGCAAATCGATCAACGTGATACATCACATTAACAAAAAAAAAGAGAAGAACCATATGATCCTGTCAATCGATGCAGAAAAGGCCTTTGACAAAATCCAGCACCCTTTCTTAATAAAAACCCTTGAGAAAGTCGGGATAGAAGGAACATACTTAAAGATCATAAAGGCCATTTATGAAAAGCCCACAGCTAACATCATCCTCAACGGGGAAAAACTGAGAGCTTTTTCCCTGAGATCAGGAACACGACAGGGATGCCCACTGTCACCACTGTTGTTTAATATAGTGCTGGAAGTTCTAGCATCAGCAATCAGACAACAAAAGGAAATCAAAGGCATCAAAATTGGCAAAGATGAAGTCAAGCTTTCGCTTTTTGCAGATGACATGATATTATACATGGAAAATCCGATAGACTCCACCAAAAGTCTGCTAGAACTGATACATGAATTCAGCAAAGTTGCAGGATACAAAATCAATGTGCAGAAATCAGTTGCATTCTTATACCCTAACAATGAAGCAACAGAAAGACAAATGAAGAAACTGATCCCATTCACAATTGCACCAAGAAGCATAAAATACCTAGGAATAAATCTAACCAAAGATGTAAAAGATCTGTATGCTGAAAACTATAGAAAGCTTATGCAGGTAATTGAAGAAGATATAAAGAAATGGAAAGACATTCCCTGCTCATGGATTGGAAGAATAAATATCATCAAAATGTCAATACTACCCAAAGCTATCTACACATTCAATGCAATCCCAATCAAAATTGCACCAGCATTCTTCTGGAAACTAGAACAAGCAATCCTAAAATTCATATGGAACCACAAAAGGCCCCGAATAGCCAAAGTAATTTTGAAGAAGAAGACCAAAGCAGGAGGCATCACAATCCCAGACTTTAGCCTCTACTACAAAGCTGTCATCATCAAGACAGCATGGTATTGGCACAAAAACAGACACATAGACCAATGGAATAGAATAGAAACCCCAGAACTAGACCCACAAACGTATGGCCAACTCATCTTTGACAAAGCAGGAAAGAACATCCAATGGAAAAAAGACAGTCTCTTTAACAAATGGTGCTGGGAGAACTGGACAGCAACATGCAGAAGGTTGAAACTAGACCACTTTCTCACACCATTCACAAAAATAAACTCAAAATGGATAAAGGACCTGAATGTGAGACAGGAAACCATCAAAACCTTAGAGGAGAAAGCAGGAAAAGACCTCTCTGACCTCAACCGTAGCAATCTCTTACTCGGCACATCCCCAAAGGCAAGGGAATTAAAAGCAAAAATGAACGACTGGGACCTTATGAAGATAAAAAGCTTCTGCACAGCAAAGGAAACAACCAACAAAACTAAAAGGCAACCAACGGAATGGGAAAAGATATTTGCAAATGACACATCGGACAAAGGGCTAGTATCCAAAATCTATAAAGAGCTCATCAAACTCCACACCCGAAAAACAAATAACCCAGTGAAGAAATGGGCAGAAAACATGAATAGACACTTCTCTAAAGAAGACATCCGGATGGCCAACAGGCACATGAAAAGATGTTCAACGTCGCTCCTTATCAGGGAAATACAAATCAAAACCACACTCAGATACCACCTCACGCCAGTCAGAGTGGCCAAAATGAAGAAATCAGGAGACTATAGATGCTGGAGAGGATGTGGAGAAACAGGAACCCTCTTGCACTGTTGGTGGGAATGCAAATTGGTGCAGCCGCTCTGGAAAGCAGTGTGGAGGTTCCTCAGAAAATTAAAAATAGACCTACCCTATGACCCAGCAATAGCACTGCTAGGAATTTATCCAAGGGATACAGGAGTACTGATGCATAGGGGCACCTGTACCCCAATGTTTATAGCGGCACTCTCAACAATAGCCAAATTATGGAAAGAGCCTAAATGTCCATCAACTGATGAATGGATAAAGAAATTGTGGTTTATATACACAATGGAATACTACATGGCAATGAGAAAAAATGAAATATGGCCTTTTGTAGCAACATGGATGGAACTGGAGAGTGTGATGCTAAGTGAAATAAGCCATACAGAGAAAGACAGATACCATATGGTTTCACTCTTATGTGGATCCTGAGAAACATAACAGAAACCCATGGGGGAGGGGAAGGGAAAAAAAAAAAAAAAAAAAAAAGAGGTTAGAGTGGGAGAGAGCCAAAGCATAAGAGACTGTTAAAAACTGAGAACAAACTGAGGGTTGATGGGGGGTGGGAGGGAGGGCAGGGTGGGAGGGAGGACAGGGTGGGTGATGGGTATTGAGGAGGGAACCTTTTGGGATGAGCACTGGGTGTTGTATGGAAACCAATTTGACAGTAAAATTCATATATTAAAAAATAAAAAAAAAAAAAGAAATTATTTAATGTTAGTATTTTGGTTAATGGAAACATAATTATCTTCCTAGCAAATATTACCACATACGTCTTATGATACTTTGACTGTAACAGCTTGTACTTGGGTGAACAAGAGTTTTCGTTTGAAAGCTTCTTACAAATGTAAAACTAAAATAAATCTACCTATGACAAAACCAAGAAAATGTTTGAGCTTTTCTTTAACCAACCCCTCAGTGGTCTGGAGTAACTTGATGCTAACATAAAATGGCCAGTGACTCAATAGAAGAGTTGTCAGCAATGAAGAGTTTTTTTGTTTTTTTTTTTAATCCTCTGCCAAACCACCTGCACACTATAGGATGTCAGAACAAGGCTTCACCCACTTGGTATGAAAAAGCAGGCTGGCTCTTGTGGAGGGAAAAAGAAAGGAAGAGATTAGGAAGAGGAAGGCAGTGTGGACAGAATGAATGGTAATGAGTGCAGAGGAGCCGCTTAATCATTTGCCTACTATGGGCTTCCACCTGGATCGGACCAAAAGGGCTTCATTTAATGAGAAGATTTATCTTTGGTGTCTATGAAGCGAGAGTTGATCTGCCTTTGTTTAAACAGACAACATGAGAATGCAAGGGTGTAAAGCTGGTGTATTACTGAAATGCTCAAGAAATCTCATCACAAATACATTCAAAATACACAATCTAAATCCCTTTTAAAGGGCACCTCACATTAATCCCTCAGCTGGGGTTCCTCATTTTTATAGCATCATTTATCACTTTAATGTAACGTTAGTTTAGCGGCTAAAAGCCATGACAGAAAACCTGCTCCGAATGTTGGAACATTAATGACTTAAGCAAAAAGGAAACACTTGAAGGACCAGCCGGCGCTCTAGTTCTCTCCCCTAGGTTATAATCACAGATGCAGGAAGCAATTGCTGCTATATAAATAATACTGCAATGTGGTTCACATTGGCAAGACCAGACTTATTTGTGACACTAAAGGATAAATAACAAAAGGTTTGACAAACTGACTCAAGGGAGAAATGTGTGTTTGTGTGTGGGGGGAGGGAGTGGTGAGAGGGAGAGAGAGATGAGCTCAAATAGTTCTTAGCTTCCAGTGCATATTTTCCTAAACAGAAAATCTAGGGGTGGAGATGGGATGCAGAGGGTGGAGGATGGAAATACCAGGGCATCCTAGCAGCACAGATGGCATTGGGACTCATGCCTCCCACTACACCTGAGGCTGTGGGTGCTGCTGGAGGATGGACGGGGATGTGGGTGTGGGGAGGGCTGGGGAGGCAGTGCAAACTCCATTTAGGAGGGGAGAATCCCAGCTTTTGTGAAATCAAATTTCCCACTGCTTCAACAACTGTTTTTTCTGAACCTAAACCATATATCTGACACATATCTGACTCTCTCCCTAACTAAGCATTGTCTTGGGAGAGACACTTACCTTTTCTTGAATCACGTTGTCCACATTTACTTTTTTTATTTTATTTATTTAGTTTTTTTAATGTTTATTTATTTTTTAGAGAGACAGAGCGTGAGTGAGGGAGGGGCAGAGAGAGAGGGAGACACAGAATCTGAAGCAGGCTCCAGGCTCTGAGCTGTCAGCCCAGAGCCCAACATGGGGCTCAAACTCACAAACTGCAAGGTCATGACCTGAAGTAGGATGCTCAACCAACTGAGCCACCCAGGTGCCCTGTCTACATTTCTGAAATGCACCAGAGATGGGGATGATGAGGACGGGGCTGTATGGATGAATCCTTTGAGTCTTTCCAGCACTAATTTTTTATGGTTTACTTTGCTATTATTAACATAGCTGATAGTTCTTTTTTATGCATCTTTGATGCTCTGATTAGAATCATAGCAAAGGACTGAATGTGGGCATATTCTCCAAGCTTCAGAATTTTCCAAAGTAGAGCCATTTAGGAAATTTCCAGAACCCTCAATGTCATACTATTTAGTGACAAAGATTTCCTCTGACCGAACTCCAGCCAGGCTCCTCTGGGCCCTCTTCTTGACTAGGCCTCAACCTTGGCCTATAAAGACTTGACCAAAATAACATCATAGTTTCTAACAGCTTAAGGCTCTATCCCTAGGATGACCCTAGCTCCTCCTAAAGTACCTGCTTGAGAAAACTCAAGGCTGCCAAAATAATTTACTACTTATTCCAGCCAACATCTGAAATAGGGTCCCTGTCTCTCAGCCTGTATGGGAAACCAAGAGCCTAAGTCTGATAAGAACCAGTTAACAAATCCAGATGGGTTTGATAGGGACCACCGCCCCTCCCACCACCTTCCTGCTTTCTGTGATTTTTTACTTCATTGACTCTGCTGAGCCCCTACTGATTTCTTTCCTTAATCCCTCATTCTCCCTTTTTATGCCCAGTCACTTCTGTACAAATCAAAGTTGAAAATTCAGTTCGCACTGCAATTTTTTCCTTATTGCAATAGTATATTACTGATTAAAATCTGTCCTTACCAATTTAACTAGTATCCAGCTTTATCTTTGACATTAGACAGTTGTCCCCATCATTTCAAGGTGATTAGTCTCCTAACACCCTTTCAGTTCAAAGGGTAAAATACAAATTTCTCATCCTGCATTTTATATAGCCCTTGAAGGGCATTTCCGATCTGCCCCACCTCTTCTGTCTTTGGGGCCCATCTGGCTTTTGTTTCAATCTCAGACACAGCAGATGACATTCTCTGCCAGTGAATCCTATTTTCAGCTCTCTTGGGTAAGCTACAGACGCTGAGCCATGCTCCCGAATTTACTGCCAGGTTTAAAACAATAAAAATCTCATACTTATTATTTCCCACTGACCTAGGGCAGGGTCTGAAAAGACTGACTCCAGTTCTTCTGCAAAGATATCAAAGCTTGTTTAAAAGGTATTTATATATATCAAATGACTACTTGAGAATGACCCTGTATGGTGTGTGGGTCTCAGAGGAGTGCTTTCCTAATGAATTGAGACTCCTCTCCATCACTACTGTCACAGCAAACAGAGACGGGGAAGGTGGGTCAAGCTTAGCCTGTATTGAGTTCTTTCCTTCTACATAGCAGAGGTTGAATGATCCCCACATGCCAGTTTGGACTTTGGAGTTTTCGGGAGGGATCCTCATCTAAGACAGCTCCAGGGCCCCTGACACCAAATCTGTTCTGACTCTCTTTTGCTTTTAGAACTCTGCTACTCGGCAGAGAACCATCAGCATCCATAACACCCGAGAACTTGTCAGAGATGCAGAGTCTCAGGTCCTCCCCCAGACCTATCCATTCAGAATCAGCATTTCTGAAAAGACCTGCAGGTGATTCTAATGCACCGAAAAGTTTGAGAAGCATTGCCATTTGTAACACTCTGACTCTCGCTTTTTCCTGGAATCCTTACTACAATTCCTGAATCCTTGTCTTCCTAATACGCCCAAGGGGCTGCAGATACAGAATTTTCCTTAGTCTTTGCAGATGCTTCCCACATAGACTATGGGTCTACTCAGTAACCTGCCCTGCCCTACAGAGTTGACTGCCTAATGGGACTCTTGAGTGTCTCTCACTCAGGTCTCACACATGAGTGACAAGGGACAAATATAGGTCTTGCACTTGCAGGTTGGTCACTCCCCAGCCCCACTGCCATGCTCCGTCTCTGCCTCATCTTGGTTAACATGCCTGGTTCTAGCTCAAACTGTCCTCATGAGCCCTATACCATGAAGTACACCTTTTTTTGTGCCCGTAGCTTCCCAGAGCACTAAGATCAAGTGAACTGCAGGCTTAACTGGGGATTATTGTAAAGAACATGGACCTTGAGTTACAAAACACAGGATTTAGCTCCATCTGGTAGAAAACAATTTCACCTACATCTCCTTGTTGTGAAACTTGAATGAGAATATCTATGGAAGCACTTGGTAACATCAAGCACTAAAATAGTATGTGAACAAGAGGTAATTGAGGGCTGAAATTGTTTCTCCATATTGCATCCCTCTTACAGATATGTTTTAGAAAATAAGGAGGGGGAAAGAGCTTAGTAGACGCTCCTTAATTTGCTGTTCCAGAGCTTCTATGATGTGACAACCACATACCTACCTTTTGCCATTTCTCTCTTCGTTCTTCCCTTTACCATCACCTGCCCCATCACACAAAATTATTTCTTCACCTATTTACTTTCTTTGAACATACTTTGAGTTGTTGCCTTTTTCTCAACCTAGAATTCTTCCTTCAACATCCATTTATACTTGTTTGTGTGCCAAAAAACTCGCATTTCTTTATTATCCTAAATGACATATATCTGGATTGTCTTTATCCAGAAGAACTGACAGGAAATGTTATTTCACTAATTGTTTTTATTTATTTTTTAACTTATTTTTAAAATTTAAAACCAGGTTAGTTAACATAGAGTGTAGTAATGGTTTCAGGAGTAGAATTTAGTGATTCATAACTTGGATATAACACCCAGTGCTCACCCCAACAAGTGCCCCCGTTAATGCCCATAACCCATTTAGCCCATCCCCCCACCCAATACCCCACCAGAAACTCTCAGTTTGTTCTCTGTATTTAAGAGTCTCTTATGTTTTTTTTATCTTACTTTTCTTTCCTTTTCCCTGTGCTCATCTGTTTTGTTTCTTAAATTTCACATATGAGTGAAATCATATGGTATTTGTCTTTATCTGACTGACTTATTTCACTTAGCATAATACACTCTGTTACTGCATATTATGTTACTGCAAATATCAAGATTTCATTCTTTTTGATCACCAAGTAATATTCCACTATATACATACATACACACACACACACACACACACACACACACACACCAGATCTTCTTTACCCATTCATCAGTAGATGGACATTTAGGCTGTTTCCATAATTTGGCTATTATTGATCATACTGCTATAAACATTAGGGTGCATGTGCCACTTCAAATCAGCATTTTTATATCCTTTAGATGAATACCTAGTAGTGCAATTGCTGGGTCGTAAGGTAGCTGTATTTTTAATTTTTTGAGGAACCTCCATACTGTTTTCCAGAGTAGCTGTACCAGTTTGCATTCCCACCAGCAGTGCAAAAGTGTTTCCTTTTCTCTGCATCCTCACCAACATCTGTTGTTTCCTGAGTTGTTAATTTTAGCCATTCTGACAGGTGTGAGGTGGTATCTCATGGTGGTTTTGAACTGTATTTCCCTGATGATGAGTGATGTGGAGCATCTTTTCATGTGTCTGTTAGCCATCTGGATGTCTTCTTTGAAAAAGTGTCTGTTCTTGTCTTCTGCCCATTTCTTCACTGGATTTTTTGTTTTTTGGGTGTTGAGTTTGATTAGTTCTTTATAGATTTTGGATACTAACCCTTTATCTGATATGTCATTTGCAAATATCTTCTCCAATTCTGTAGGCTGCCTTTTGGTTTTGTTGATGTTTCAGGGGGCAGTGTAATTCAAAGACTAAGCTCTTAATCATGGAACTTACAATATAGGGAATGCACTGGTTAATTACCCAAGGCAATATTCTTCTAAAGAAAAAATGGACTTCATGGGGTTCAAAATGGCTGCCTTGTATTAAAATAGTTTATAGATGTATACTTTTCCTCTACTATATTTTATATAATTATTTTGAGAGAAAGATTTATATCTGCTTGATTTATTGTTCTCCTATAGCACCTGGCACGGTAACTGTCCCATAGTAAGCATAAAAATATATATTGAACTACCTATCCATATCTGAACATTACCAACTCCATAGGCTCTGATTCATTCAATGAGGGGTACCTGGGTGGCTTAGTCGGTTAAGAGTCTGACTTTGGCTCAGGTCATGGTATATGGGTTCAAGCCCTGCGCTGGGCTCTGCATTGGCAGTGAGGAGCCTGCTTGGGATTCTCTCTCTCTTCCTCTCTCTCTGGCCCTTCCCAACTCACACTGTTTCTGTCTCTCTCAAAATACATAAATACGCTTAAAAAATAAGTTCATTCAATGATTGCCTTTCTCCCCCTGCCCCTACCTTTGGTATTCTATTCTACTCTGCATATAGGCAGACTCAAAACACATCCTCTGCAGCATCAAGGAGAATCTGATGTCCCTTATGAGCTTTGTGTGAAGGAAAACATCACAGACAAGGAGTCAGGAGACATAGGCTTGAGTTCTGATTCTGTGAATCCATGTTATACATGTAATTTTCCCCTTAGAACTATTTCTTCCACAAAATGAGGTATGGACAAAATGATCTCCAGGTTCCTGTCAAGTCTTAGAGTGCAGAAAAGTGGCTTTGAAGTCAGGCACCATAGGATGCAAGGACTGCATCTGTATGAATTTAACACCATACTTAATCTCTAAGACAAATAGAGTGCTTACCGTCTCTCAGTAATTATTAGCTATTTTTATTAGTATACTATTCTTGATTATAATAAATCCTTTAAGGTGACTTTATCTAAGGCACATATGTATGGTAGCTCATTTTTGGTTATGGGCCGGTAATGTCTTTTATAGCTTCCATTAATCCACCTCAAATTTTCTCTGGTTACATATCCTGCATGAGACACTCACATGGTCGTGGAAACTGAAAAACTGAATCATGTAAGGAGTTGTTTTATAGCTGACATCTCCTTGATTTATTTTCCACCCATTTGACTTGCTTTTCTCTTCAACCTGAATTGACCAGATTTATGACTTTGTGTAGGCACAACCCATGTCTGATCCTTAAGAACTGATAAAAGAAGATCAAGACAGTGAATTCTTTATATTTATGATTCTTTCTGAAGATTCATCAAGGGATTCACTTTTACCAAAAGCAATCAGCAGAGACAGGCAATACATATACTTTCTTATTGAGAAAATAGTAAACTTTCTGTCATTTGGGGAGAGTTATAAATTTTAGGACTTGTCTTAAAATATGAATTTACTGAGGACTCAGCTTTCATTTAACATTGTTAAATTATAGAGTGCTTAGCTTCAACTCTACATAGATCTTTGTGGTTCTTTATTCTCTACCTATACATTTATTATTCCTCTCAGCGTCTGTTATTTGAAAGTTTAACGAATCTTCCCCCTTTGTTTTTAATTCGGTAGCAGAAACATTGAACCAAATTAGACACAAGATGGATTTCTGTGTCACTCCACTAGAATCTTCCCTCCATTAGAGTCTTCAGATGGATATTTTACAAGTTCCTAAAGGTAGAAATATGCAAACAAAAACTTCCTAAGGACCTTAAGAAGTCAACTTCACTCTCAATTGCATTGATATTTCCTACCCTTCTTTTTAATTACCAAATGGTTTCACGGTATTAAAAATAGAGGGAGAAGGGACAGATATTTGGAGCCAAAATTGAATATGCATTTTTCTTTTTTTTTTTTTTTTTAAAGTTTATTTATTTATTTTGAGAGGGAGGGAGAGAGAGCATTAGTGCATTAGAGCCTGTGCTCATGCGTGGGGGAGGGGCACAGAGAAACTCCCAAGCAGGCTGTGCACTGCCAGTGCCAAGATGGATGGAGAGCTCAAACCCACGATGTGGGACATGAACTCCAGAACCATGGTATCATTACCAGAACTGAAATCAGGAGTCAGTCGCTTACCTGACTGAGCCACCCAAGCACCCCTGAATATTCATTTGTCAATGACCCAGATTGTTCCTCAATCCTTCCTTAGGGTTGGTTTCTAGACCTGTCTTTGACAATCTTCTCTCCTTACTCCATTAATTCCATCAATATAAGCCATCAGATGTTATTTTTTATTTTTTTAAATATTTATTTATATGAGAGAGAGAGAGAGAGAGAGAGAGAGAGGATGCCAGCAGGGGAGGGGCAGAGAGAGAGACGGAGACAGAATCCGAGGCAGCTTTCGGCTCTGAACTGTCCGCACAGACCTGGATGCGGGGCTCAAACACATGAACTGAGATCATGACCTGAGCCGAAGCTGGATGCTCAACAGACGGAACAACCCAGGTGCCCCTCTAAGATGCTATTTTTTAAAATAATTGAGAGCTTCATCCTCCCTCTAATAAATACAATACTCTGCTGAAATGTATCACAAATTTAATTCTGTTGATGTGGCAGTCTGGGTCCAGTCAAGAGATAAATAGAAACCACTTAGATTAAAATGGGGAAGTTAAATATAAAAAATAATTAACCACCATAAGAGAGTAACTGTAAGATATAAGGAAACTCTCTATGGTACCACGTAAAGTGCCAAGAAAGCACATACTTGGAAGCAGAGACCTCGTTAAGGAAGGTATGGTTCAGCCACAGGATAACAGAGACTCCAGAACTGGGCTGGTGTTGCAGGGCAAACAGCAGATAATCCTCTGGTTACAAGTGAGCTGCAGAAGGTCAGCAATCTGTGGTGTAGGGGCAGAGTAGGAATCCTGGCACGCCAAGGCAGGAGGGCTTCAGAGTCAGTTAGGCCACACACACTGAGGAGGGGAAAAGCCTCACAGTTGAAACCACTGCTGGGTGTGTGACCCTTTGGGTCACAGGAGGTTAGGACTCATCCAGAGGATTTGGGTAGCTGGCTGTGAGAAGGTTATCAGACAGAGGCTGCAAGATCCTAGAGAGACTGTGTTCTGGGCCCGTGGCTGAGGCAGGCTCCACCAGATATTTTCACACCCTCTCTGCTGACCCCCAGTCCTCAGAGGAAGCCTCCTCCTTCTCCAATGTCCCAATAGCGCCCTCTACTGAGAAATCTTTGTGCTCACTTGTCAGGAAAAATGATTACAAATATTCCATTGTTCATCAGAGTATGTATTGAAGGATGCATTTGGAGCATAAAGACAATAGACTACTAACTTATTTTTCTTTTTTTTTTAATTTAAATTTAAGTTACTTAACACACAGCGTAGCCTTGGCTTCAGGAGTAGAACCCAGTGATTCATCTCTTACACATAACACCCAGTGTTCATCCCAACAAGTGCCCTCCTTAATGCCCATCACCCATTTTAACCTAATTTATTTTTCTAATTTTACTATAACTTAGCTGTAATATGGGAGATAATTCTCTATGTTTAATAATCAAACAATCAGGATTAAAATACTAAAATTACTTACAGGTGTTAACTCTCTATGACTTAGGACTATACATTTTGCTTTCCCAAGCTTTAGTTTTCTTGTCTGTAAACTATGCACACTACCATCTTCAAGAGATCATTGGGAGAATTAAATGAGATGTATAAGTGAGAGTGCCTGGTAATGAAAATATAAATGTATTTTATTTATTCTATGTCTCTTGAAATCATTAGATTTTTTTAAATATAAATTGCATGCTAAGAGTTGCTTCTGGAAGCTAGAATCTTGACAAAAGTAAGATAATTCCATCACTGACTTTTAGTGAAAAGGCGGCTTTGGAGGTCACTGAATCACTTCCCTTGACAGGGAGTTGTAGAAAATTGGTCTCAGAGCCCAAAAGTGACTTACCCAAGTTTGTATGGAGATGGAGTGGCAGAAATAAAACTGAGATTTGGATATACCAGCTGGCTGATTAGAATAAATAATCAAACCCAAAGCAAAAGCCCCAAATAAGCAAAGCTCAATTCTTAATTTGGCTTTACGTTTATCTCCAAGGGGGTGGGTATGTGCTCATAAGGGCAAAGAACCTAATTAAACAAGAGGGTTAGGGAAGATTTATGTGCCATGGTTCTATTTCGGTTTATGTGAAGAATCTTTTGTAATCTGACCTGAGTGTAGTCCGTAATTTAGACGATGCAAAGGTTTACCGTAAAAAGGGGTCTTTTCATCATTAGCGTGTCATGTTCATGTTCTTTCTGGAGCAACCGTTCAGACCCTTTTTCCAAAAGCACTTTTCCTTAATTCTTTAATGTACTTACTAGTTCCTGAATCCCTTCAGTGTGGTAGCCCTAGCATTACTCTGCCTCCCAGCTCAGTGCGAAATGCCGGTTGCTAAGCAGTGCCTATTTTTACTCCACTTGAACAGAACAAGAGAGGCCCACTCAATGAGATCCTATCACTGACAGAGCTGCTAAGTGGCTTCTGCAGGTTAAGCATTTACCGGTTTTTCTCTATGAACTCTGTGGACTCCATACTGTGGCATCCAGGATGAGGGCGTAAAACTGAGGCCAAAAGCCCGTCCAAAGAATGTGTTAATAAAACAACAGGAAAACCTCAAAATATATTAATTCATCAAATAGAGATTGAGGTCCTAATATGGTTTGTGGCTATTAGACATTTGGAATGAATTATTGGACTAAACAGATCTGGCCCGATTATATAGTTTGTAGATTAGATGGAAAAAGAGGCAACCGGAAGTACCAAAGTGACAAATTGTGATAAGAAATAAACATGCGTGGGGCTCGTGGGTGGCTCACTCAGTTAAGCACCTGACTCTTGATTCCAGCCCAAGTCATGATCTCACGGGTTGTGAGTTTGAGCCCCGAGTCAGGCTCTGCGCTTACAGCGCTGTGTCTGCTTGGGATTCTCGCTTTCCCCCTCTGTCTGCCCCTCCCCTGCTCACACGTGTTCTCGCTCAAAATATATAAATAAATAATCACTTTTTTTTTTTTTAAAGAAAGAAACATGTAACTTAGAATAACAAAGAGAGAGGGGGAGTGTGTTTTAGATAAGAAGAAAGAGGAAAGCTTTCTGAAGCCAAAATACAAGCACCAGGAAGGTGCCACTCATGTGAAATGTATTCTAGGCAGAAGGAACTGTCGGTACAAATGCCCCGGGAGTGGCAGGGCAGGTGAGCAATGGAGAATGGGGCAGGAGGATAGGGAAGGAAGGAGCTTGCCATGGAGGCACTGAGAAAAGACCAATGTGAAGTGGTGTTTAGTGAATCTCAAGTTATAGACAGATGTGCATTTCAGCTACAGTGAGTGAAAGAAAATCACTTGGACAGCTTTATGCAGGGAATGATTTGATCCATTTATATTTTTAATAGATCATATTCATTTCCAGGAAGGAAATTGATCGAAGGAAGACAAGAATAAAGCAGAGAGCCCAGTCAGGGAGCCCTGGCTAAAGTCCAGGAGAAAAAAAAAAAATGCTAGATAATTGATAAGAGAGGTGGCAGTGGAGATAGCAGAAAGGCAAGTCTGAAATATATTTGAGAGGTAGAAGAACAGAAACTTGATGATGAACTTCTGGTCTTCTACCACAAACCTGCTCATTTTACAACCTTTCCCCTTAATGGTTAATGACCATCCATCCTTGTTCCCTTCATTCAAACAGTGAACAATCTACTGGTTCTACATGAAAAAGGTATCCTGAATCTACCACCTCTCACCAACTCTACCTACAAATCCCTGACTGAAACCACCATCATCTCTTACCTAGATAATGGCAACAGGTTCCCCTGCTTCTTTTTTTTTCCCTCCTGCAGTCTATGATCTGGGTGACATTCAGAGATGTTCCATCCCATTAAAAAATAGATCAGATCTGGCACCTGGGCAGCTCAATTGGTTAAACACCAGACTTTGGCTCAGGTCATGATCTCACAATTCCTGAGTTTGAGACCGGTGTCGGCTCTGTGCTGACAGTGCAGAGCCTGCTTGTGATTCTCTCTCTCTCTCTCTCTCTCTCTCTCTCTCTCTCTCCCTTTCTCTGCCCCTCCCTCACTTGCTCTCTTTCAAAATAAATAAAATTCAAAAAAAAATAGACCAGATCATGTTGATTTTCTGCTCAGAATCCACTAGAAGCCTCACGTCTCACTCTGAGTAAGAGATAAATACCTTACAATGTAGTTAAAAAGGCACTACATGGTCTGACCAACCACTGTATGTCTTACATCACCTTCTAGTTTACTCCAGCCACACTGGTGTCCTTGCTACTCCTTAAACACGACAAGCTTGTTCCTACCTCAGAGTCTTTGCCCCTCCTATTCTATCTTCTTGAAATCTCTTTCTCTAGTTAGCTATGCATCCCCTGCCTCACCTTTGAAATCCTTGTTCAGATGTTACCTTCTCCAGTAGACCTCCTCTGACTGCTCTGGATGAAATTATACAACCCCCAGCAATCTCTACTCTTTTCTGCCTTATTCTTTTCACAGAATTTTTTTCATCCTACATACTGTATATTTTACATTTTATCTTATGTAAATTATTAAGCTCCATTAAGTGGTGAAACTTTTTAAATACACTTTAATTTTTAGTGCAACATTGTATTTTCAGGAGAAAAATGAGACAATAGCACAGAGAATCCCTGTATACCCGGTTTCAGTCATTACTAACATCTCCCTTTACTATGGTGCATTTGTCACAATTAATGAACCAATATTGAAACATTATTATTATTAGCTAAGGCCTGTAGTTTAGTCAGATTTCCTTAGTTTTTCTATAATGCCCTTTATCTAACCCAGAATCCCATCCAGGTTACTATGTTACATGAAGTTGCCATGTGGCCTTGAGCTCTTCTTGGCTTTGACAGTTTCTCAGATTTTGCTTGTTTTTGATGAACTTGAGAATTTTAAAGCATACTAGTCAGATATATTGTAGGAATACCCAAAATGTCCTCTTTAGGAAATTTTATGATATTATTCTCATGATTAGATGGATCTTACAAATTTTGAAGGGGAAGATCACAGAGGTGTGGTACCATTTTCATCACATATAGACAGTGCATATGGTCAACAGGGTTTATGAACTGATGGTATTGACCTTGATCACTTGGCTGAAGTAGCATTTGTCAGGTTCCTCCAGTGTACTGTTTCTTTCCCCCCATCCAGTTGTCTATATTGTAATCTTTGGAAGGAAGTCACTATACACAGTCCACCTTTAAAGAGGGGCAATTATGCTCCAACTCCTTGGAGGCAGAGTATCTGTGTACATGATCTGGAATTCTTCTGCGTGGGAGATTTGTCTCTCCTGACCAATTTATTAAATTTTTTGTTATTTGCTTTTATTAACATAAACTCGAAGATTTTTGTTTTTATACTTTGGGGTATAATCCAATACTACTTTATTTATTTTGTTGTTCAAATTGTTCCAGATTTGACCATTGGGAACCCTTTCCATCACTCTTATTCTTATTTGACATATTCCCACCAATTTTTTTTTTAGCACTTTCTTACTTTCTGGCATTATGAGATGCTCTAGGCTTGTCTTGTGTATTTCCTGCCCCAGTCCTAGGTTCAGCCACTTCTCGAAGGTGAAGTGGTGAATCTTTATCAATTCAATTATTTCTACATCCCTAACACTTAGACACAGTACCTGGAACAGAAAAGGCTGTTCATAAATATTTTTTGAATAAATGAATGAATTGGAAGCAGGATTGGTGGATAGGGCTTTTGGGGACAGACTATCTTCCCCAAACCTCATTCTGTTATTCTTTCTTTCTTTTTTAATTTTTAAAATGTTTATTTATTTCTTGAGAGAGAGAGAGAGAGAGAGACAGAGCACAACTGGTAGTAGGGTAGAGAGAGAGAGGGAGACACAGAACTGGAAGCAGGCTCCAGGCTCTGAGCTGCCAGCACAGAGCCCGATGCAGGGCTCAAACTCACAAAGTGTGAGATCATGATCTGAGCCAAAGTCAGATGCTTAATTGACTGAGCCACCCAGGCAATCCCCGACTCTTTTTTCATCAAGGCAAGTGGGATCCAGCACTTTGGCAGAAACCCTTCCATGGGCAGTATTGCAGGCCTAAATGTGCATCACTCTCAAATATTATTATTTTTTTAAAGAAATAGTTACCTTGAGGAGTGTTATGGAAATTTACAATTCATTTATTTTATATTAGTAAGCATTGTTTCCTTTAGTCAGAATTAATCACTCTCTCCTCAAAACCCCACTCCTTCTCATGCCCTAATTAGAAGACATATTTGTTCTTCTTCAGTTGTCTTCTCTTTTTCTGTCTCAGTTGGCAACAGGGACCATGTCTTATCTTGTGCAGCTCCCGTAACACCAAGGCAGCTGACACACGGGAAACTCTCAGCAAGCAGCTAAAGAGAGAATATGAGAATGAGATTAACTGCCATTGTTTAAAGCAATAATTCACATTACAAAGCAAGCATAATCAAAGATCTGCATTTTTAGCTAGGAGAGTTGGCTGGAAAAGGGTGCATTTCAATTTGGACACTTATGGAGATAGAGGAAATGATAATAATAAAAAAGAATCCATTGTTCGATGGGACCAAATAACTTTCCTTCCCCCCCACTTCTTCCTCTGCTGTTTCTTATAAATTCAAATAAACAAGAACCTTTTCCTGCGTGCAGAATCACCAAAGTCAGGGTAATCTTAATATACGGTATAAGCCCCTTCTTTTAAAGACAGAGGGATTGTGGGGGCGCCTGGGTGGCTCAGTCGGTTGAGCATCCGACTTCAGCTCAGGTCACGATCTCGCGGTCTGTGAGTTCGAGCCCCGCGTCAGGCTCTGGGCTGATGGCTCAGAGCCTGGAGCCTGCTTCCGATTCTGTGTCTCCCTCTCTCTCTGCCCCTCCCCCGTTCATGCTCTGTCTCTCTCTGTCCCAAAAATAAACAAACGTTAAAAAAAAAAAAAAAAAGACAGAGGGATTGTGGGCCAGAGGCTGGAGGAATGATTTGCCCATAGTCAGAGTCCAGCTCTCACTCTCCTAACTGCCAATGCCCTATGAAGAGGTGGCACCACTATTGACATCCTTGTGTAAAAGTGGACACGTCACAGTTAACTGTTACACTGGAAGGTTCGTGCTTGCTGAATAAAATAACAGATCGTATAACTGAACTAGTTCAAAGGTCTAATATTTTTAAGCAATTAATTTTCCTTTAAGTAGGAGAGGGAGTGCACATTTAAACTCCGGGAAAGACAAAGCTATTCCTTCCAAATATTAAACAGCTGAAACTTAGAACAGAAAATGAGCAACCGTGCAAGGTGTACCGAGTACTTTGCACCCACAAGTCGCCTGTACATGTTATTTAGTCTGATGTTTCACGCTTCAACAGGGAAGGACTGTTGCGAGATGTTAAATAAATCATCCCCAGTCACACAGCTATTCAGTAGCAGAGCTGAGATTCGCACCCAGATTCTGTGACTTCTATGTCTGGATATGCTCTCTTTACCTCACCTTGATACTTCCAAACTCCAGGACTTGAACTATTCTGATTATAGTTTTAAGCCAGATCTCTCTGTGCCTGTGTTATCTATCTTATCAATGCTGTACTGATTTAATTCATTATATGTGGTATTCACCATTCAATCCAATTTAGTTCAGACAAGATTTGCTAACCACCTATCATGTTTTGGGGCACTCTACACCATGTGCAGAGCAGAAATAAAAAGATGGATTCACCTGATCTCAAATCGGAAACACATGTGCACATTCAACTCTATTGAAGGGAATATATGGAAACTTCTTAAACAGATGGACAAAGTACTATATAAAGTATCGTACATGTGCGTTTGTGTGTACACATACATATATATAGTAAGAGTTCTGCCTGGTGTGTGTGGGCTGTGTGTGTGGGCACTGGTGTACAGATGCATATGAAAAATCAGCACCATAGATTTATAGTTGCCCTATATACATATAATATATATGTAAATAGACATATAAAAATACTACTGTTTAATTTTAGTAGGTTCCATAAATTCCCACCCCCGAGGCTTAAAGCTGAAAGCGGAACTTAGTGTTTATGTGCTAGTTTGTAAACAACTCAGAAAAAAATGCACATTCACTTTTAATGTATGTTTTTCCATGATGATGATAATGGTGATGATCTGATCATGGCTCAAGACTTTAGAAACACAATAAAAATAAGAATAACGACAAAAAGGCAAAAAGAAAAAAAAAATAGAAAAAGACTGACTGGCCAAAAAAAAAAAAAATTAAGAAAAGAGACTTCTTCACAAGGACTTGGGATTTTCTCATAAGTTCATTTTTTACTTCAGACTTGGCACATTGTATAAGCATGCCTTATTTGTCAAATTCCAAATTTATAACTCTCCCTTCCTATTCTCTAGTCTCAAATTAATTTTCGCTGTCATACCTCAAAGAAATTCAGAAAAAGAATGCTTTTATGCTTCTCCATTTGTCGTGACATACATAAATGGTGAGTTTCTAATAGTCATTTTATCCAGCTAATCTCTTCAGAACATTTGTTCTTTAGTCACTGTGAAATTCACATATAAGAGCAGGTCACTTGCAGTCTGACCTTTAAAATTTTCAGTAGCAGGATGCACGTTTTGCTGTCATGTGTTGTCTCTCCCCCGTTGTCCTTTGTAAGAGATGGTCTCAAGTCAGAAGTCACGTGTTTGCATCCAGACAATTGGACAAGCCCCCATTTTCAATCTCCTTTGAAATGTTCGCTCTATGAATGCCAAGGCTTCTATTAGCAGGAAAATAAAACATAATATTTAAAACCACTTAATGAGCAGAACTAAGCTTTTTCTCTCTAAAACCAAGAGAAGGAATAGCAGGGGCAAAAAGAAACCTTAATTTTTTGATGATGATGAATTTAGGAAGAACCAACATAGGATACAAAGTGAGAGTGTGGAATGTTAGGTTTTCACAGAATTGTTTAAAACCAAGGAATATATATGGAGGGGACAATTTGCCAGATGGAAGCAATTGGGGTGATTTGTTTTATTTTTATTTTTTCTAAACCACTTTGCACTCTGTAACCGTCTTTAGTTCTCATTCCATATTCTTTCTGTGGTATCTATATTTGTCTACTCTTACCTCCTCTGAGATTCTAAGAATTTGTTGATAGCAGAGAATGTGTCAGATTCAGAATAGTCTCCACAATCCTTGTGCAGTACTTTGCACATAGTAGGTGCACGGTAAACAATGACTGCATGGCTGCAGGCATGAGAAGGGCTAATATTAAATACCCATAGATTATATAGCATGTGGTTTTGGTGTCTCTGAATTGTACTGTCAATCAATTCCAACTTTGGTCCCTATATCTTAGATTAAGACATGCCAATGGGATGATAAAGGCAGCCACACAATTTAACGTTCCCTAATACACCAGAGCTTCTTAAGTGACAAGGTATCAGGTTGTTATATCAGCAAGACTGGCCTGTGAGGCCAAATCACATGGCATTCGTGCTCATGACAGACAGCTGCCATCAACAATACCTGGGAAAGATGCTGGCAGTCTCCCTTTTGAGATGCCGACTTCATTTCATTGGTCTGAAGACCAGACAGTTTTACCCTCTGATTTTACACTAAGATTCTCTTCAAAACCTTAGCCCTGAGTTGTGGGTCATCAAAGGTAAAAAAATTCAAAACTGATGATTATTTAATATGAATGGAGTATGAAAAGCATTGGTGGAGCAGTCCCTATAAAACAATTATGATTACAATAATTAAAAAAAATCATCTTTTTGTGTCTTTCTCAAGGGGAAGTCAACATGCCTCAATAAACCACAATGCAATTGTAGGTGTGACTCATATCTAAATGCTCTGAAGCCTGGTGATGAAGATACTGACTAGTTCTGTGTTACATGGAGATGGGCAAATAATAGGTCTGCAAGGTTGTAGGAGGTCTTGTGTTGGAACAAGTCTTATTCTGTCATAAACCAAAGCAGCATTGTAAAGAGACCATGGTGTGGCAGACCTGGATTCAGGTCCCTTTGCTGACATTTACTATATATTTGCAAGTCACATCACCCGATTTGAGCCTCATGTTAAAATCAGGATAATAATTACTGCTTCTTCCCTTTCTTACCTGTTGTTTTGAGGATCAGGTTATAGACAATAATGCCTTGTGAGGTGGATTGAAGTGCATAAACTTAAAGAATTGTAATTATTACAACAATTCCAGCAAGGATCGTTCCGTTCCCTCTTCTTAAATAGTAAGGCAGGAGCTGGCTTGGTACTTTGGACATAAGCTTAAAGAATTGTAATTATTAAGGATCTTTCCTTCTTAAATAGTAAGGTAGGTGCTGGCTTGGTACTTTGGACTTCTCACAATAAATCAGGAAAGCATCTTAAAACCATATATCTCCTGCCGCAATGTTGATCGAGCAAAAAGTGTTTATTGAATGCTTGCGTTAATCAATATATGTATATCAAGTACCTATCACATGTAAAGAATTGTGTTGGACTTGGGGGAGAATAAGAATTAGTATCAGCTATGGTTTCCTTATGGTACCCGTGGTTCTTTATGAAGAGTAGACAAATTAGGAATTCATTTTAAGTCAATGGATGGGGCAGAAACTTCCATTTTCTGTTCAAGTATAATGCACCAGACACTAGAGTAGGCAATTTAATTTTTTTTTTTTTTTAACGTTTATTTATTTTTGAGACAGAGAGAGACAGAGCATGAACGGGGGAGGGGCAGAGAGTGAGGGAGACACAGAATTGGAAACAGGCTCCAGGCTCTGAGCCATCAGCCCAGAGCCCGACGCGGGGCTCGAACTCACGGACCGCGAGATCATGACCTGAGCCGAAGTCGGACGCTTAACCGACTGAGCCACCCAGGCGCCCCTAGAGTAGGCAATTTAAATGCATTATCCTTTTTAATCCTCACAGTAATTCTTACTTTTTGAGATAAAGCGTTTTTAATCTCCAGGCATGGGGAAGTCAGATACCTTACTCAAGAATCCATCACCAATCAGTCAGAAAGTTGAACATCCATCCCAGGCTGGGTCTTGGGCAAAGAGTAGGAAGGGTCAGCCAAGCATGGTAGGGACTCTTTGGAGTGTCCCTTCCTCTCTTGTTTTCTGTGGTTCCACTTTCATGTACTCACAGAACCACATTTGGGCATAATATAGCTCTGTGCCCTCTCTCTATCTCTTTTTCTCCATTTATCTGCTTCATAATGAACTCTTCATTTAAATCGTAATTGTTTTACATATAGTGGTTTCATGTGATTTCACTTATGCTTACAGAATATTTGATTATCACAAAGGGAATGAGGGCACTTACCTCATTTTTACAGTTAGAAAAACTGTTACATGTTAAATAACATCTAGAGACATCTAACATATTTGTGAATTTTAAACATCAGTTATAAATTATTTTGTGAAGAAAAAAACGTGTATTTATTGAATGAGTAAGCACTTAAAGCTAGCATTTGGTATCTTTTCAAATCTACTTATTATAAAGAATATTTACCAAATCACATCTTTCTATCAACCTCCATTATAAAATTGGAGATATGGTCCAATAGAAAATTGTTTTTGCATCATTAGATATGAACAACTACAAAGTAAGGTTACTAATCTCATAAAACTATACATCTAAAAGGAAAAAAATTCAATAAAACAATCATAATATTACAAATGAATCACAAATGGGATATGCTAAAACATAAAATGTTAAATAATATGCTCAGTGTTTTTGTATCCTTGTGATTTTCTATAATTCATGGTTTGAGTTCCATTTTATTTGATTGCTCTTATCCCAAACTAAATACATGTTTTGATTTCTCTTTCTAAAGGGGCTTCTCTATGTACAAGTTACTTATGCGTGCAATATTCCATGGGTAGGAAGTATATTTGTGTTTATAGGTGAAGGAGATTAAGATTACACATATGATGAACACTAAGTGATGCATAGAATTTTTGAGTCGCCATATTGTACACATGTATGTTAACTATACTGGAATTAAAACAATAAAGAAAAGAACATTTATTTTTAATTCTTTCTCTCAAAATAAAAGATATTAATTCCCTCTTTTTGGAGAAGTGGCAATTTTATTCCTTTCACAAGTAATATTATTGTAGAACAATATAAAGAAAACATCACAAAGTTTATGCATATACAGTTCTACACATCTTAATGCTTTACTTTTCATTTTTAATTGTATTGCATGTCTATAAATATGAATTCAGAATTCTGTTTTAAAATTTAAATATCAGATTTCTTATACTGTATATAATTATAATCCTAGTGGATGTATCATATTCTACACATGACCTGTCGATATTGATCAAGTCATTTTCCTATTTCTTAAAAAATCAGGTTGCCCTTGTTTCCTTTTTTTAATTTGTGCTAAAATACACATAGTAGGGCGCCTGGGTGGCTCAGTCGGTTGGGCAGCCGACTTCGGCTCAGGTCATGATCTTACGGTCCGTGGGTTCAAACCCCGCATCGGGCTCTGTGCTGACAGCTCAGAGCCTGGAGCCTGTTTCAGATTCTGTGTCTCCCTCTCTCTGACCCTCCCCCATTCATGCTCTGTCTCTCTGTCTCAAAAATAAATAAACGTTAAAAAAAATTAAAAAAAATTAAATACACATAGCAATAAATGTTCCCTCTTAAACATCTTTATGTGTACAGTTTGGTAGTGGTGAATACATTCATCATGTTCTTATGTAATCAACACCTAGAACCCTTTTCTTTTTATTTTAAGACCAAAAATCTGTACTCATTAAACAATAACTTCCCATTCCCCATACTCCTACCCCCTGGTAACTAGCATTCTACTTTATGTCTCTATGAATTTGACTGTTCTAGATACCTCATGTAAGTGGATTTATAGAGCATTTGTCTTTTTGCATATGGCTTCTTTCACTTAGCATAATGTCTTCAAGATTCATCCACATTGTAGCACATGTCAGAATGTCTTTCCTTTTTCAGGGTGAATAATATTTGATTGAATGTATTTACTACCTTTTGTTTATCCATCTGTCAGTTGATGAACACTTGGGATGCTTCCACCTTTTGATTATTGTGAAAAATGCTGCTATGCACATGGGTTTACAAATACCTCTTTGAGACCTTTCTTTCAATTTTGGGGTACATACCCAAAAGTGGAACTCCTGGATCATATAGTAATTCTATTTTTAAATATTTTGGGGAAGAATTGTACTGTTTTCCATAGAAGCTGTGCCATTTTACATTCCACCAACAGTGCACAAGGGTTCCATTTTTTCCACATCCTCACTGACAGCTATTATTTTCTTTTCTTTTTTTTGCTTCCTTTTGTTTTCATTTTGTTTTGTTTTGTTTTTGTAGGTGGTGGCATTTCATTGTGACTTTGATTTGTATTTCCCTACTGATGAGTGATGCCGAGCATATTCTCATGTGATTACTGTCCATTTGTATATCTTTGAAGAAATGTCTATTCAAGTCCTTTACCCATTTTTTAGTTGGGTTATTTGATTTTTGTTACTGAGTTATAGAAATTCTTTATATATTCTGGATATTAACCTTAGCTTACCATTGCATTTTTTTAAAATATGAAATTTATTGTCAAATTGGTTTCCATACAACACCCAGTGCTCATCCCAACAGGTGCCCTCTGCCATTGCATTTTGTAGTCCGTATCTCTGAAGATAGTTTCCTCTTTGTTTGAATTATTTCTTTAGGTAAATTTCCAGGATTGAAATTTCTAGCTTAAAGAATATAACATTCTAAGATCTTGATTTTGATTGCCAAATTACTTTTTCAAAGAGTTGTGTCTATTAACATTAGCATTATGGAAATGTAGCTGTGTACCAATAATCCCATAATTTCATTACCAAAATTAGTTTTAAGTCTTTTTCAATAATAAATGTAAAAATGTTCCTTATTGTTGCCATTTGCATTCCTCTGATAAATAGTGAAGTTCAATACTGTTCCAAATATCTTTGGAACTACATTTCCTTATTTATTAGTAGTTTTATCACGTATTTGCCTATCTAACTAGTGGAATTTGAGGTTTGTTGTATGACCTTTCAAACATTTTGCAATATTATCTCCATGCATATGTTTCCATTTTAGTTATGCTTTAGTTTTCATTATAAAAAGTTAATGTGTGTATATGCATAATAGTTAATTAAACCTTTTTGCCTTTTTTTGAGTTTTTAAATTTATTTTGAGAGAGAGAGAAAGAGAGAGAGAGAGTAAGCACAAGCGGGGGAGTGGGAAAGAGAGAAGGAGAGAAGAGGGGGAGAGAGAATCTCAAGCGAACTTCATGCTGTCAACGTGGAGCCCAATGTGGGGCTTGAACCCATGAACCATGAGACCATAAGACTGTCACCTGCGCCGAAATCAAGGGTCAGATACTTAACCTATTGAGCCATCTAGGAACCCCTAAACCTTCTTGCCTTTCAAAATGTGATAGTAGACTCTGTTTTCTGCTATATTTTCTAGAGTTGTATGTTTTCTATAATTTTTTTTTAAAGCAAAGTCAACCTGTAAAAAGTTTTTTCAAGGTACCTCACAATTGACATGCAGAGCTATGGAATTTACACAATCTGCTGCTCTCCTGAGTGGTGACCAAAATGTCAGCCTATGCTATTACGTGGCCAGCTGAACATATTGGTGGAAGGAAATTCATCCTTTAGAAACATAGCACCAATAAATAAAATGGCCTTCAGGGGCAATGAAAGTGTCTTGGTGTCAGCAGCAGCAATCAAAGCCATATTGGAAACGCCGTGGCCAAGAAAAGAAAGCAAAGAGTCCTGGTTTGGGGATGGGAGGAAGGCTGAGAAATGCTATCCCATGAATTTTACAGGAACAATAAAATTAAGGTCTCTGACCACAGAGGGTCTTTACAAGGACCCAGGACGAGTGGTGATATTAAATCTTGAGACCTTGGCCAAATTCCAACTTGGGTAATTGCATTTGGTCAATTTTAAATTCCCTCTGCAGTTTCTAATGCAATGCCCTTCTGTGCCTCCTGATGCCAACCTGCTGCATGCTACTGATCTGCACTTATAAGTACCTGGTGCCCTCTACCCTGGAGAAGGCCAGAAAGCTCCCAAGGGGAATGTCATTATACATGTCATTTTTGTCTTTCACTTCTGAAGAACCTAGTTCCAAGCACTTAGGCTCTTATAGAAAAGTCTTCGCATCTTTAAATGTGGTGTATTTGGCCTGGGTGTTCTCCCATGACCCTACCGACACTTTTCCAGTAGTTGGGGACAGTGAAAGTTATCTTTAGACTTCAGCTCAGAGGATCTGAATTCCAGTCGATCTCTCTAACTCCTATCATCTTTGTGACCTGAGGCAACTCACTCCCTTTACTCATCAACTTTGAAGGGCTCCTCACAGTTTGAGACGATGGTGCTTTAACATAGCCAATGGGTGCCTGGGTGGCTCAGTCAGTTAAGCATCCGACTTCAGCTCAGGTCATGAGCTTGCGGTTTGTGAGTTTGAGCCCCATGCTGGGCTCTGTGGTGACAGCTCAGAGTCTGGAGGCTGCTTCGGATTCTGTTGTCTCCCTTTTTCTGCCCCTCTCTTGCTCATGCTATCTGTCTCTCATAAATAAATAAATATTAAACAATATAAAAATAAAAATAAAACAAGATTTAACATAGCCAAGCCTGCCATGATTAGTTTCCAACTAGCCTTTCTTCCCTATCTCTACCTACTCCCAGGGTTAGAGACTACAGTCAAGAAATCTCCACCATTTCTTTCTTTCCTCCTTGCTGTGTGCACGGATGCCACTATGTGTCTGTCCCTGCTGTGCCTACTGCCTAAGTGCCTCCCACCTCCCTCTCCTTTTGACAAATCCCATCCATCTTTCAAGACTGATCTCATATACCATCTCCATAAAACTTCCCTGATTTCCCAGCTAGAAATCATCTTCTATTCCATAGCGTGAGTGTGAGTGCGTATGTTTGTTCAGCTTTCGTACTAGAACTCTTTCTTTTTAAGTTTACTGTGCATTTCCTCTGGAACACAATACAGGATTTTATACTTACTAATCGTTCTAGTCTCTAAATTGTTTTCATTTTTATTTTCAAATGATAGCCTTTCCAAATACCAAAGCAAATTTTAAATAAGCAAACAATATCGTAGTTCATTTGGGATTAGTAAGCATACACAGAAACAGCCAAATAATCTCTTAATTGCTCTTCCTTCCCGCAGACTTTCTGTGATATTCAACCACAACAAATGTGTATATTTTACTAAATGTATTTACATTTAATTATCTCTTGTGATAAGAACCGTGAGAGGAGCCTGGGTGGCTCAGTCGGTGGGGTGTCCAACTTCGGCTTAGGTCATGATCTCATGGTTCGTGAGTTGTGATGGGCTCTGTCTGACAGCTCGGAGCCTGGAGCCTGCTTTGGGTTCTGTGTCTCCCTCTCTCTCTGCTCTTCCCCCACTTGTGCTCTGTCTCCTTCTCTCTCTCTCTCTCTCTCTCTCTCTGTCAAAAATAAACAAACATTTAAAATAAACATGGGGTTATTCTCTCAGATAAATACATTTTAAATATACAGCTTTTGGAGTCAGATCAAGTGACTATTTTTGAACTTTTCCAGATTTGTGTTTCAACTAATATATGATAATTTATGAGCTAATACATGACCTGCAAGTCCAGTCATTTTCTAGTCAAATTTCCATTATTAGAATCACTTCTGGAGTGAGGTGATTAATCTCATGCTATGTCCACAACCCACAGGTTAGCATAAAGATGGGGCATCTCTAATCATTAAAGACAAAATAAACCATATGAAAAGACCAATAAAACAAAATTAAAAAGCCCAGGTAATTTAGATGCTTAGTAAGGACTGACGACCAATACAATGCTGGAAGTTCATGACCATTTCCAAGGCAAAGAAGCAGAAGCTCAGAGAGCACAGAAAATGAACAGCCACACCTGGACTGCAAGCCAGGTTGTCTTCCTCCAGTTAAGTGCCTCTTTCCTCCTATGCCTCTTTCCTCGCTGAAGCATCCACTCTTCCTCTTCTTTTGCAGGATTTTTCCATATCCGGGCTAGCTCCGTGACAACTATAACTTTCACAGGTTATAAATGTAGGAATACAACAAACCCGCATGCTAATTATAAATACATTTTCAAATTAGATAGAAAAGTCTCATTGCTGCTTCCGTTTTTACTGCTTGGGATTTAGACACAGCCAGATTTGCCCCTGGCCCAGTGATCCCAAGGTATGCCTCTGGTGCTTAATAAAGACAACCTCTGACTTTAGGGACCTCACACGCTCCGCAAAGAGGAGCTATTGTTTACCAACCAACTCATTTTCTAGGCAGATTTTCACTCAGTAACCCATGAGTTCCCATGAATGGTATGTACACAAATAAAGGGGGAATATTTTGCTGTAACAGAAATGAAGATACTTGGGTGCCTGGGTGGCTCTGTGGGTTGAGCATCTGACTTCGGCTCAGGTCATGATCTCACGGTTTGTGAGTTCAAGCTCAGCATCGGTCTCTGTGTTGACAGTGTGGAGCCTGCAGGGGATTCTCTCTCTCTGTCTCCCTTTCTCTCTGCCCCTACCCCCCACTCTCTCTCTTTCCTTCTCTCTCTCTCAAAATAATACAAAAAAAAAATGAAATGAAGATACTTTCATATAAAGTCAAACTGTTGGTTGTGATAATGTGATTTAAAAAAAAATGTTTATTTTTGAGAGAGAGCAAGCCAGAGTGTGAGTGGGGGAGGGGCAGAGAGAGAGGGAGACACAGAACCCAAAGCAGGCTCCAGGCTCTGAGCTGTCAGCACAGAGCCCACTGTGAGGCTCAAACCCATGTACTGTGAGATCATGACCTGAGCCGAAGTTGGATGTTTAATCGACTGAGTCACCTGGGTGCCCCAATTTTCTTGATCTGGATATGTTTACTTTTTGAAAATTCGTCATGCTCTACACATATGATAAGTGCAAATTTACATACTTGTGTCACACTTCCATAAAATCTCTATTTAAAATAATAACAAAGGGGCTAACAATACAGCATAACATACAGCATAACAATACACCGCCTTAACCTGCCATTTACAGTAGGCCAGAGAGTGGGAAAGAAAGGACAACTTCTAGAGTCAAAGTTTAAATTCCAGCTTTATATGTTTTTAGTTCTGTGATGTTGGGCAAGCCCTATTACCTCACTGGGCCTTAGAATTCTTCCTATGTCCTAAACAGGAAAAAATAAAATACCCACCTCATGGAGATGCTGTGGTAATGACATGAAGTTTGTAAAAAAGCACCAGGCCTACATAGCACCTGGCCCTCAGCAGGCATCAGTAACTCACGTATTTGTTCAAGCATTTCTTATGTCAGGCACCATTCTGGGATAGAGGGGCCAGCATGTTATAGTTCTTGCTCTCTAATGGGTAATTTCAATAGAATTCCCCCCTTTCCTCCAGTATCTAAGTAAAGTCCTTTCTCCCACGACTTCCCACATGTTCTCCAGCTAGTGAGAGGATTCACCCCACTCTCCTTTCCCACCTCTTGGTGCTGTGAAACCACTTCCTCTGAGCTTAGGAGAGCATCATGCTGTCTTTCCAAAAGCACTTACCACCTCACGTTGCAGTTCCTTTATTTACATTTCGAGCAGTAGTTGGGTGGATGAAGAAATGAATGCTGTGCCCTTGTCCTATAGCTTCTCACTCCTTCCCTCTGTCACCATGAATCTTAACTCCACCTGTCTTCCCAAGCCCTGCTCCTGACCCCCCTCAGTTTCTTTCTTTGACACCCTCCAAACAGAAGCCATTTCCCTTCCTTCTTTCCTTCCTCCAAACAGAACCAGTGCTCCAAAAGTCCTTTATTTGAACTGTCTTGTGGACCTTAGCATAGTATGGAGAAGTATGGCCTTCAGAATTTGTTCAATCTGGGGCTCGCCGCTAGGTTCAAGTTAATTAGCTGTGTGGCCTTAAGCAAGTAAGCTTCTCTGACTTTATTTTCTCAACACTTAAAGTAGGGAAAACTCTGTCTACCTTTTAAAGTTATTGGAAGGTTTAGAAATAATGCATGTTTGAAGGGCATGCCATGTAATAGCCATTTATCGAAGAGGAGCTATTATTTCAACTTTGTGTCTTATAATCTATGTAGACATCATGTCTTCTTCTATAATGAAGGATCCATGTCTACCCTACCACAGCATCACCCACAGTGCCTGTATAAAGCAAGTGTTCAACACATGTTTGAATAAACAAATGAATAAAAGATAAACTTCTCAATGCTGGGGGCAGAGAAGAAATCCCATACAAAGTCTCTGAATCCCAGGTGACTATTTGAAAATCTTTCTCTGGAAGTGAATAATATAAGCGCCTGCCTGCTAGGAGATCATTCAGTCTTCCTGGTGCTGCACAGAAAGAAAAGGACTAAATGGCACAGCCCTCTCATACTGCCTATGAACAAGCACATATTAGCGTGATTTTAACTGGCACCGATTGGTTGTTATTCACCAGATGGTGAGCGATTTCGATGAGTCTGCCCTAAAGAATATTGCAGTGGTTTGGCTTATGGGATAAAATAGGTGATGGTATCTATATAAAGAGCATGCCTTCAATTTAGATTAGATTTTGGAGGCTGGAAGCTGGTAAATGTGTTGTTAACTACTTACAAGGCCAAATGAGAACCATAAAGGTAGGCTTCCCCTCTCTGCATGCAAAGATCTTGTCTTTAAATTTCCTGCTGTAGGGAAGTGTCAACACCGCATAATAACCATCCTCCAAGACTTTATTAAAATCCTGACCTTTACTTCAAAGCTTCTGTGTGGAAGGAGAAAAGCAGGGAGGGAAAATTAGGTCTTTTCTAGCAGTCTCCAGGAGCTTTAGGCCATAGGCCAAGAAGACTCAGGCTGTCTTTTGGAAAACATGTCTTTGCCCGTCACCCTGTCACTCATCTAGATACGCTCCCGTGACGGTGCAGGAGGTGTATCGCCATGAAGACAAGCATTCCAAGGGAGAGGAAGCTAGTGTTAAAGCAGAAGCAACTGGGGGAATGGGGTACTGAATTTCCCACTACACGTATCCCGTGAAAGACTCTAGCAGCCTCTGAACACTGCAGAATTCTCGGCATATAACAACTCCATCCAAACTCCTGTGCTAAGAGACTAAACTCTAGCATGGCTTTTAGCAGCATGAGTCTATGCCCCTGTGATGACCCCAGCCTCCCATTAAATGCCTGCCTGAGAAAGCTCAAGGCTGCCAGGAAAATTTATTATTTGTTCTAGCCAACATCTGATGAGAGGACTCTGACCTCCTTTTCTTAGAGCATTTACTAAAAAGGGCTTCCGATTGTGAATATGTATCTCTTACTACACAGAAGTATCTTTCTCAAGGATCTGAGAGCCACTCCTTTGAAATGCAATCATCAGGCAGGCCAGTCTCCATGGGAGGATAGAATCTTAACTTTAACTGCCAACTAGCAGATGTAGCTGGCCTAATCGTATTTACATTGAACAACTTCTTTTAATTTTTTTTTTCTCTGACTCTACTGAGCCCCTCTCCTCCCCTCTCCCTCTTTCTCTTTTGAAACAACCAAATTTTCTCTGCACAAATCAGAATGAAGCTTAGTTCTTTTACCTACTGTCAGTAGTCACCGAATAAATTTTGTTTTCATTGCTTTAACTGATGTCCAGCTGTGTTTAACATGTGGGAAAATCACCTGCTCCTGGGGCCCACCTCCATCCCTATATGAAGAGAGTTCTGGAGGGGATCGAGGAATTCTGCTTTCACCTCTCTTCTTCCAGGGCCACACATAACATACCTTCTAGGTTGAGGGGTAGAAATGAAGAAAGTCTCCCATTGTGCAGCCATATTTCCTCTTCTAAACCAATTGACTTTCAGTAGTCAAAGAAGTGTGTCTGGGCACATGAGCACATGCCGCTGGTAAGACAGGGCTGAGCTCTTAGTAATCTCTATCTTGACATAACTTTGTTCAATCTGCTTGTTTACCTACACCTAATCGAACCAAACTGAGGGGAGGGGGGCTTTTATTGGGGACAGAGGATGTAAGTAGCAAGAGGGAGGATTGACTTGGAAACACAAGGCACAGCAGGGGCAATGAGCAAAGCATGGTTGAGCACAATAAGGGGACAGTTAGAAAGCAGCTACAGGGCTTGGGTTGTGATGGGAGGAAAAATGGATAAGAAGTATAAATGGGGGGATGTAAAAGGGCAGGGAAGTGACATCATTACTTGTTGCCTTGTTCACGTTTTTCCTTTTGGCTCAGTCCTGCTCTTCAACTTCCATCCAAAAACTTAAAGTAAAATGTCTCTGTATTGTACTTTCTTTACTCTGATCCCAGCCAATAAAAGCCACTTATTGTTTTATTTCATCTCTTCCATTATTCTGGCTTTGCAAAGATGTAAATCAAAGGAGAGGGGGCAAGGAATTGGTCACTTAATATCTTTGGGTCTTGGTTTAATCATGAGAGTTTTAGACTGCGTTTATAGTTCAACAAATGTTTATTAAATGAGTACTATATCCAGAGTACTGTGTATTTGCTAGGGAAACATCATATCACCCTTCTGGAGCCTAAGGTCCAGGTTCCAGCAAAGGAGACATTCAATAAGCAAATTAAAATGTAACATAATTAAGATCAAATGTAATATAATTAAGATAGAGAATAAAAGAAGTAGCATTTGATAGGTTGTCAGAAAAGGTCGCATAGATTGTCACCTATGTGAAAAGGTGACAGTTGAGTGGAGGTGTGCATGAAGTAAGGGAGCAAGCCAAAGGGGAAGAAAATTCCAGGCAGAGGCAACAGCATGTGCAAAGTTCCCAGCATGGGGAATTAGTATGCTTGGCAGCCGTGAGAAGCACACGGTGAGAGACCTAAAGAAGTAATTCAGTGTTGGGGCACCTGGGTGGCTCAGTTGGGTAAGCATTTGACTCTTGATTGCATCTCAGGTCATGATCTCGTGGGTCCGTGAGTTCAAGCCCTGTGTCGGGCTCTGTGCTGACAGCTCAGAGTCTGGAGCCTGTTTCAAATTCTGTGTCTCCCTCTCTCTCTGCCCCTCCCCTGCTTGGGCATCTCTCTCTCTCAAAAATAAATAAACATTAAAAAAAAAAAGAAGAAGAAGTAATTCAGTGTCCAATCATGTAGGGCCTTGTAGGCTACAGTAAGCGCTCTGGAAATTTCTCTAATCATGATAACAAATCATTGAATATTTGAGAACAGAGGATGACATTTTACCACTAGTAAAAATAATAACTAGTATTTATATAGTACTTCCCATGTGCCAATCTCTTTTCTAATTAGCTCATTAAATTTTACAACAACCCTCTGATGTAGACATGATTATTATTATTATTATTATTATATTTTTACAGATGATAAAAGTAAGGCACAAAGAAGTTAAGTAACTTGACCAGTTATGTTAATATGTTATAGAATTTAAACTAGAAACCAGGCAGTCTGGCTCCAAGGTCCTTGCCCTCAATCCCTAGCCTGCTTTTATTCTGATATCCATTGATAAATCACCTGAAGTGTGAGGAAAGACCCTGGAGGCAAGCAGCTAAGCAGGGGGCCAGTGAGGGGAGAGAGGACAGTGACCTGGTCTATAGTGGTCGTGGTGGAAGAGAGAACTAGTGTTCAGATTTGAGATGTGTTCTGAATGTAGAGGAAACAAAATTTGCCACTGGTTTGCGGATGAGCTATGAGAAAAAGCCAGGGATCAGTGGTGAATCCAACCTTTTGGCCTGAACAACTGGGTAAAAGATGGTGTTTCTTATCAGTCTGGGAAAACTGGGAGAGGAGGTGGTTTGGGGAGTGGTAGAAATAGTTTGTTTGGAGTATGTAAAGTTTGAAATGTATATGAAACATTAGAGAAGACATTTAAAGGAAGCAATAGGATAAAGACAGTCTGGGGTTCCGCCTGCAAACTTAAATTTGCAGGTCATTATCGTACAGATGTTTGAGAAAGCTATGTGCCTGGATGTGATCTCCCAGGCAGGGAACATAAGCACACCAAGGATAAGCCCTGGGGCATTCTAACCTTCAGCGATGATGAAGAGGTGAAGGAACCAACAAAAGAGTCTGGAAAGGAGCAGCAGATGAATCAATGGAAAAAGAGAAGTCAGGTAAGAAGGAGTTTGAAGGAGAAACTGATCAACTGTATCTAATGATGCAAATAGGTCAAGTAAGATGAAGACAGAATTAACCACTGAATTTGGCAAAGAGCAGGTCATTAGATACCTTGACTACGACGTGTTAGGGCCCAAACTCTGACTGGATTGGGTTCAAGGGACCAGCAATATTCTGAGGCATACGAGTAAAGATAATCAGAGGGAAAAGGTGAGGGATAGTAGCAGAGGGAGGAAGAAAGTCATGCATTTCCAATACTTCAACCAATTTCAGAATATTTTATTGGGCATGTCCTACACACCCAACACTGTTAGGTACTGACACCAATGAGTTTGCAGCCTCATTCATTCATTCATTCATTCGCTCATGGGACAACTGTTCGTTGAATACCTAGTATGTGAGTTCTTAAACATTTTTTTCTTTTTACACTAAAACAAATTTAAAAAAGGAAAAAGGAAAAGCTTATACTCTCATGACCCTAATACATTCACGCTTTCCACATTTCTTCCAATTACCGTCCATGTGTTTCCATGACTTTTACACAAACTTATTAATTATATTGTAAGCATTTTTCTTTGTAGACATATTTTTATAATATGTTAATTCGATAGCAGCTATTTTATTGTGTGCATACATAACATTAGTTATTTTTTCATTTTCATTCCCACTTATGCTGTCTTCAAATTTCAATATATAAGGCAATGATTATTTGTCTATATGTGTGTCATCTTCATTAAGCTATGAGTAGCCCCTCACAGTCCAGGACTATAGGTGGCTCAATTTTGAATCCCCAGCATGTGCCTGGCACACAGTCTTGTCTTCTAGAAAGCACACGAGGCTATACAGTGGAGCGGCTAATCACAGGAAGACTGACTGCCTCAGTTCTCAATAGTTCTCAATTTATATTCTCCCCTTGTAGGCTTGTAGCTGTGGGCAAGATACAACTTCTCTGTATCTCATCAATAAGTTGGAGATGATGGTAGTACCCCATTGGTCATGAGAATTAAATAAGCAAAGTGCCTGCTATATTGTAAGCACCTATGTAAGTGCTTGATAAGGGTACTATAACAGAAAAAAAAAGTCCATGTCCTGAGTATGTTTAATGAATAAATAATAAATCAAGGAACAGTTTTCTTTTTGCTTCATACAGGTCATTTTGAAAATTCTTTTGGATTATTTGCCTTTGGGTTCAGAAACAATGTTGTGAGCATGTACTCTGGGAAAGGTATCCAGGGACCAATAATCGTTTCCAGGGATTAATTTTCATAAATGATATCAGTAAATGCAAGAACATGGACACGTCTATAGCTTCCGTTATAGTGTTATTTTGCCTTGGGGAGCTAAGCTCCTCAAAGGCATGGGCGCTGTCTGGGTTTTGCATTGCTGGCCATCTTTGGCAGGTAGATGCACAGAGACTGCCACCCGCTAGTTCCACCTGATACTTCATGCAGGCCCTCTTCTTCTCCTTTGCCTTAACTTCTGTCTCTCTGGATGCCGATTTCTTGGATAAATTCATAAGATTCAATTAGCTAACTCTAAATGTGGAAGGAAAAAAAAATCAAGGAGATGGTGGCAGGCAAGGCATGTGTGAAGAGACAAGTCAACGTGGTAGAGGGCCTTTGTTAGGAAGTGTCAGAAATGGGGACAGGTGATGATGACAGGGCCCCGCCAGTCAGGAAGAAATCGTGATGGACCACCAACAGAAGGTTCTTGAACAAAGAAGTTGACTTAATGAAAATCTTTATGAAGTCTCTTGGGATGATTATCCAGACTACCATCTAGAATGGGAGAGAGTACTTGAGGTCTCTGGCAGAAACCTTGAGAAATGGGAATGAAAGAAGGGGAAGTAATGTTTTTGAGATTTATTTCGTTCGTTCGTTCATTCATTCATTCATTCATTCAACTCACACGTCTTCGGGGCTTACTTTGTACCAGGCACTGTGCTAGGCACTGGGTATCTACCAGTGGAAAATACAGATGCAGTCCTGCTCTCATGACCAGTTGTTTGTTCCCACGGGTGCCACTCGTGGCGGAGCAAGAGCCCCGGAAACACCGAAATTTTGTCTGTTTCTTCCTGTCGCACTCGGTGCTTGGCACCTGGTGGGCTCGCGCACATCCTGTGGCCTGAATTGATTCACGGCCCTGCTGCAGCAGGATAGCTAAGTACACAGACCCGGGGAGAAAAGGCGGGGTGGCATCGATGTCGCCTGTGAAGACAGGGTGCTTGCAATGAACGCCTGTGTGCATCTCTGCGCACGGTGGGGGCGTATTCTGGCCGTGCGCCTGGCGGCGGGCGGAGCTGCGGGACCCACCCTCTCCTTCGCCGGCGCGCTGGAGCCAGCCCAGGCGGGGGCTAGGCGCAGACGGGGCCGGGCGCAGCCTGGAGTCCGCCCGCAGTCCGGCCCCAGCGCGGCTCCTCCTCGCCGCGGGCGGAGCTGCCGTCGGTGCCGCCCCGTGGCCGCAGCTCCGCGGAGCCCCGAGCGCCTCGGGCTGGCGAGCCAGGGCTGCGGGTGGAGCCGGAGCAGCGCGGCGCCCGCCAATCGCGCCGCGCCGGGGGAGGAGCCCCAAAGGGGGAAAAAGAAAGTGCGGCGGAAAGTAAGAGGCTCATTGGGGGAAGACTGGCCCGATCGGGGTCCCCGGGCTCTTCTTTGGCCAGACGCACCGAAAAGAAGCAGTGCTGGGCGACCCTGCACCCTTCCCCACCGGTTCGGTGTGCCCCGCGCTGCTTCCCAAAAAAGGTGAGTCTCTCGCTGCCTGCAGGGCTTGGAGGAATCACCTACCCACCTCTCAGGGTGGAAGGGCCCCCCTGGAAATCATCTCTTCCACCCTCTTATTTTCCAAAAGGACAAACTGAGGCACAGAGCGAGGCAGCGGCTGGGATAGGTCACACAGCTAGTTAGTGCCGTGACCAGGACTCGAACCCCTCATTGCTTTGTGGAGCTTTAGATACCGCAGTTTGGGGACGGCTGCGCGTTGCTGCACCCCACTTCCAGCCCTTCAAGGGATCCACCCTGGCGTACCCCCGCCCGGGTTTCTCCAGGGCGCTGCTGTGAGCGATGAGGATAGAAGAGGGCAGTGTGTCCCAGCGTGTGTCACGCCGCTCCCAGCCTGGAGCTGTGACAGCCTGGGGAAAGGCTGCTCGCAGCTTCGCTCGGTCTCCCCCTGACCTGCTTTCTCAGAAAGATGCCCCTGCCGAGGTTGTCTGGCAGGCGCCCGGGGAGGTGATGGCGAGGGGAGGGACGCCCGGGCGCGGATGACTTGGGTTGGTACCCGCAGCTGTCTCCCAGCGCCGGGAGGAGGCCGGTGGTCCTGTAGGGGATGGGATGCCCCTCGTTTAGGAGTAGCTGGCTTCACGGAGCCATGGCCCCTGGCACTTCTGAATGCTGGCATGGAACAAGGAAGCCGAGTTACAGAGAAAAAAATCACGAACATAAAAGCAAACTTCTGCCGTTTCCTTTAAGAGCCGTCCCCAGTCTGTCTTCCCTCCACCTCCGGTTGTGAAATTGAGAGCCGCCGCGCCTCTTGAAGCGCTTTCGCTGCTTGGCTTCACAGATCCTGGGGTAGCTACGGGCTCAAGCGGACGATTTACCTGGTTTTGAGTCCGGCTCTGCCCAGTGTTAGCTGTGTGAACTTGGTCGGGCAATTCAGGCAGTCCTTCTGGTACTGTGTGTGTGTGTGTGTGTGTGTGTGTGTGTGTGTGTGTTTCCTCCCCCTCCCCTCCCCTCCCCCCAGCCGCAACATGGAGATTATAAGGATCACAAGGAGCCCTTAGGGTCGTGGGGAGGACGAAATGGGATCATTCAGATAGTACGTTTAGCACAGTGCCTGGCATGGCACCTGGTTAGTTTGAGATTGATGGCTGCTATTGTAAATATTGTTATACAGTAACCCTGAAGACAGGGGATTTTCAGAAAGGTGATTTCATACCACCTTACAGGGACTTTTTTTTTTTTTTTTTTTTTTTTTTTTTTTTAAATCTGGGATGTTGTGGTGTTTACTTTTTTGGAGTTTGAACTGCTCCAAAAGTGTTTTCCCAGTGCTGTCTCCATGTAACTTTGATCATGGATGCTTGACTTGGAATACAAAATGAATGTTTCTCAGTGATGGCAAACCCCCTAGATGTTAGGCCAAGCCTCAGGTCTATGAAGCCCTGATCTGTGGCATCCTTTATTGGCAAAGAGCGTCTGGAATTTGACAAAAAGTAGGAAGACAAGAGAAGTTGGAAGTTCCATCTGTGTTACAGACTGTTCTAAGCCTTGTATTCCTGCTGTCTTCAGTCAGACAAGCAACTTTATGGTTTGTTTTTTCTTCTCTTTTCTTTTCTTTTTCATTTTCTTTTTCTTTCTTTTCCTTTTTTTTTTTTTTTTTTTTTTTTTTTTTTTTTTTTACTGTAGGAAAACAACAACACAATTCTCATGTGTTTCTTTTGGACTATATAGTGGTGGTGCAAAATTCAGTCCCTGTGGACACAAACTTGCCTTATTTAAACAGAAATACTACAAATGCCTACTCTTGTCTTCCTTAATTATTGGCATTTTAAAATGAAAAAAACCTCCTCATATATCCTCACCATGCTCATGAAAATTGATTTTATTCTGATTGACTTCATACAGTTATTTACTACTGTCTCCTGGCTATGCCGTAAGTGTCTGAATTGAGTTCTCAGCATTTGTAGTTAGCTACCTGCTTCCCAGTCCCTCTCGTTTGTGTGGGGTATTGATGAGTGCATAGGGGGGAGTGCGATACATCTTGAGGGCAAGGAAGAACTTGGTGGTGCCCCTGAAGATGCCTCCCACACCAAGCGTTTGCAGAGGATGGGATCACTTGCTTCCGTCAGTCTGTTCCGTGTGCATGCATTGTGATGAGCTGGCCAGTATGCATCTGAACGCGTGCCTGAGAAACCGGTGACCTGTGGGCAAAAGGAAAATGTTAAAAATAAGGTCAGAACAAGGGAATGGAAGGGAGATTGGAAGGTAACTTCTTTTGGTTCCGGTTCTTTAAAGAAAGAATACCCAGTTATACCTTTTCTCCTTATCCAGATTACCTGTGACAAAAATCATACACACATGCAGAGAGAACTTTAAAATTTCCAAGGCATAGTCCATATATATGATCTTCCTTGCTACTTGCTATAGCCCTGAGGGAAGGACGTGGCAGGCATATTAATAGTGGAAGGAGCTTAGGTTTTGTGGCCAAATTCGAATTTCAGTTCTAATACCTGTGTAGCTAGGTAATACTGAGCAATTTATTTCACCACTTAGAGCTTTCATTTTATCCAATTCTAAAATGGAACAGAAAATGCTTACCCCAAGGATTTGCGTGAGGGTAAAATTAAGTGGAATAATGTGAAGTAGATGTAGTGAGTAGGTGCTCATTAAACAATATCTCTTCTTAGCTGGTCTCAATTTTACTGAGAAAGAGACTGAATGAGACTCAGAGAGTTGGGAGGTTTCTAGAGTCACATGGTTCTTAAGTTTCAGCCCTGGACACACAGTTCACACCTCGTGACTTCTAGTTAAGGGCTTTTTCCGTCACACCCTGTCACATCTTCAATGAGCTCCTTAACAATTTACTTCAGTTAAGTTGGCCTTACTTGGCTGCTGATTGCAGGGTATCCTTTCTGTCCCAAAGAGGAAATTTCCTTGCTGAGGGAACAATTCGTCAACATGTTCTGTAGAGGTTAGGGGGGCCAGCTCTCAGGAGAGGAAGTTTGAAAGCCCCGATCTCTAAGGCAACCTGCCTACTCTCCTGTGTTTGATGTAATGTACTTTCCAGTCCTAGGAGGAAGAGTACTGTGAAGACATGTCACGTTTTTTTCTTCCTGTTCTCAATGGTTTCCTCCCTCTGTCATCCTTGTGCTAATTCACAGGGTAGTAAGAAGATTGAAAAACAAATGCCACGAGTGGCCATAGCGTTCTTCACTTCTTTCACCAATTCTGTGGGTCCAGGATGGAATAGGGAACAGCATGCACAGGCGGCATTTGCAGAAAAGACCACTCACTGCTGCTGGCGGGTGCTGATCACTGGTCTGGAGCCTCGGTCCTCCCTGTGGAAACTGATGGCTGCAGGCTTATGTAGGAAAATGAACAGATCTGTTTCTGGCCCAGGCAATGGGGCCATTTATCCGTTGAGACTCCCCACAGGCCATCAGGTTTCTCTGCTCTGCAGCAAGCAGACAGGCTTGCAAATGCAGTTCTGGGAGAAATGTTTTGCTCCTTGCTTTTGGCATTTGGAAGCATATGTTTGCTTTTGCCAAAAGGTGCCCAGTTAGCGTCATCTCACCTGGCACTGTTAGAAAAGCAGAATGTAGCTGGAGGAAATCAGAGGAGGAGGCAGAAGAAAAAAAATAAAATAAAGGTTATCTCCAGCATACACACAGTTTCATTTGTTGCTCAACTTTGTCAGGCTTCTGCTAGTGACACAGATGTAGGACCTGGTGAGTCATTGTCGCCTTGCCCGTGAAATATTAAAGAGAGCCACCTACTGTGCTCTTTGCCCATTTTGGAAATTGTTCTGTGGGAGAAATAAAAGCCCCAATGAACTGGCAAGTTACAGAACATTTGGCATCTGATATTTTGGAGGATTAATTTGGGTTAGCTACTCATTTGCTCAAAACTGAGCAAATTTGGTTTTTGTTTTTTTTTTTTTCTTTTTTAAAAAGTGAGGATGTAATGACGGGGTCGTCACACGGATGGGGTTGTCGCACTGATGGGGATACCTCCTTGTAGCCTGACTTTATATTCTGCCTAGCTCAGGCAGTTGGAGCCGTGTGGAGTGGTGCAGCCTGATAGGTGCAGGGGGCAAGGTAGAGTGTTGACATGAACCTCCATCTCTTCAGTTGGGAAACAGGGACACTGATGCCTACCCAGAAGCTAGAGTCTCTCTCTCTCAGCACCTCAGTCACAGGAGGCATTTAATAAACACGGATTCATTCTTCTGCCATACATTCCTTCGATGTATTTGTCTGTTAAAATGTGAAAATCAAGGGGCACCTGGGTGGCTCAGTCAGTTAAGCGTCCGACTTCAGCTCAGGTCATGATCTTGCGGTTTGTGAGTTTGAGCCCTGCGTGGGGCTCTGCACTGACACCTTGGAGTTTGGAGCCTGCTTCGGATTCTGTGTCTCCCTCTCTCACTCTACCCCTCCCCTGCTCGTTTTTTCTCTCTATCTCTCTCAAAAATAAACGTTAAAAAAATTAAAAATCGGGCGCCTGGGTGGCTCAGTCAGTTAAGCGTCGGACTTCAGCTCAGGACATGATCTCGTGGTTTGTGGGTTCGAGCCCCGCATTGGGCTCTGTGCTGACAGTGCAGAGCCTGGAGCCCATTTCTGATTCTGTTTCCTTCCCCACCCCCCGTGCCCCCACCCACTCATGCTCTATTATGTCTCTCTCAAAAATAAATAAACATTAAAAAATTAAAAAAATTTTTAAACGTGAATATCAAAATTTAATAACTACTCTTTACTGAACTCCATCATGGATTGTACTGAGTGCCTTACAGACATCACCTCATTCAATTCTTGCAATGATCCTGGGTATTTTTGGAGGCAACTAAGGCTCAGAGAGGTTAAGTGGGTAAGAAAGACCTGAAATTGTGTGGCCTCTGGATGAGAACTGAGAGCCTGGGCTAGGACTGCTTACCCACCTGTCCCCATCCTGCCATTCTGATCCTGGTATTACCTTGGCTGTGACTGAGAAGTCTCTACCTCTGAGCCTCAAATGTGAGCGAGCTGTACAGGATGATCCCTAAGTTCCTTCTGCAATATGTTGTTATTTATTTATTTTTTTTAAAGTTTCCTTTAACTCTGAAATTCCGTCCCCGTATCTCTTTGTGAAAGTCTAGGCTAGAAGGGGAAAGGGAAATAAACAGAAAATACCCTATGTTTTATGCAGAGAGATCTATTTTCCGGTCAAACAGAGGAGGGCAAAGGAAATCAACATTCATTGGTGCATGCACTTCTGTCATTTCATTTAAGCATAAAAGTAACTCTTAGGTGTATATTATTGTCTGCCTTTTACGGATGGAAGAACTGAGGCTCAGAGACACTTACAGACTTGCTCAAGGTGATCCAATTACTAAGAATTAGAACTGGTGTGTGCCTGAGTGTAAAGCCGTTTGGTCTATGATACCGCCACATTTGCTAGACCCCAACCATAAAATCAGAAGACTTGTATAGCTAGATCTAGGAATGTCCCCTCCTTGTGTCCCCACACCATGCCACCTCAGCAGCCATCTCCTCTCCTCCTCTGTCCTTCCTACAATGCTGCTTGAATCCTTTCTTGCTCCTTCCTGGTCCATGGACCCCTTTAAATGCTTTACCATCTTCTTCCTATCTCTACTGTGATTTTAGTTATTTGTTTGTACTCTGAGCCAGTAATTTGTCCCTTTGTGTTCTTGTCCAACTCCCTGATTAGCACCTAAGCAGCTGAGACACGTAGCACAGTGCCTTGTATATAAAAGGAACAGAGTTAAGTGAATGATGGTTTCATACTGTGTCAAGTAAGCCCAGAATACGTTTCCTAGTTTTCTCATGCTTTATTATGTTTCTAAGTATCTCAAAGGCCATCTCTACAGACTAGCAAGGTAACTTTTAATTCCTTTAAGTTTATGGTCACAGAAAATTGGGAAAATGCTAAGGAATCACAGAGTCTAAGAAGTCTGGACATTGGGGCACTGGGGTTGCTCAGTCAGTTGAGCATCTGACTCTGGATTTCAGCTCAAGTCGTGATCCCAGGGCCATGGGATTGAGCCCCACCTTGGGCTCCACACTGAGTGTGGAACCTTCTTGGGATTCTCTCTCTCTCTCTCTCTCTCTCTCTCTCTCTCTCTCTCTCTCTCTCTGTCTCTCTCCCTCTCCCTCCGTTCCTCTCCCTCTCCTTCCTCTGCCCTTCTTCCTCACTCATGCTTTCTTCCTCCCTCTCTAAAATTAAAGAAAGGAAGAAAGAGAGGAAGAAAGAAAGAAAGAAAGAAAGAAAGAAAGAAAGAAAGAAAGAAAAAAAGAAAGAAGGTTGGACATCACTGGCTCAATGATGGAAAAGGACATTTTTTATTCTAATGATAAAGGGTGTTTTGCTGCAAACAGAGGGAAGGGAAGGAAGTGCTCGCTTGCATATATTGACAGCAAGGCCAGTGTCAACTGTCATGAATTAATTAACCAAAAGAAAGTAGGAAGTTTCCAGGGAAGCGGGCAGCTGCAGTGAACTCTGATCTCAAGATTTCTGAAAGCAATGAAGAATATGCATCCGTCCAGCTATTATTTGATATAATTTGGATAAAGACTGGTGACTTTTTATTTCTAGTTTATATCCAGGAGATGCCTGTGGTTTCTACCTGTCTGGCACATACGTCCTCATGATTACACTGGTTTCCTCCTTTTCCAATCAATGCTAAAGACAACAGAAAAGAGAACGAGTCATTTTATAAACACTGCTATCTGAAAGTGTTCTTTTCATAGATAACACAGTTCTTTAAGCCAGCTATGGTTAGATGCTATGGTAACCTAAAATTTTGGCGGTGTAACATTTGTGAGCTCTAGAACCAGACCAGCTTCCCTGCGTTTGGTTATTTGGTCTGTCTCTGCTTTATTTTCATCATCTGTAAGAAGGGATACTAAAACCCCTTTCATCAGGCTTTTGATAGGTGTCAGTCATATGTCATAACACTTGTTAAGAGCCTGGTGCATGGGGATTTTAACATCTAATATGATTAACATCTGCAATGATATTCAACTGCATGCCCAAATTGATATTGGAGTAGGAAGTATAATACTTAGGTCCAAACAATAATAGTTTTTGTTTATATAGAACTGTAAAAGCCCTCAGAATGATTGTTATTGTATACACACCCACCCACCCACACACACACACACACACACACACACACACACACCCACACACACATATATATTTTTTTACAATAATTTGAGGTAATTAAAGCAACAACATTTTTCATCCTGAGTCTGAGAGGCTAAATATTTGCTGAAGCCACATAGCTAGTGACTAGTGGCTCTGGGACTTGGACCCCAGCTTTCTAACTCCAAGTTATATGTATTTTTTTCCCTTTAATGATTCAGTCCAACAGTCCAACCCACTACTGGTTAATTGCTTTTCCTTCTCAGTGTCCTTTTTCCCACTTCTAAAATGAGAAATTTGGACAAGATGCTCTCTGAGGTACGGTGTTCTATGAGTCTGTGCCTGTAGAGTAATGACTTAGAAGATACCATGAAAAGCTAAGAGAAGAACAACCTTCTTCTTGCCACAGAGGCACCCACACGCCATGGCATGTGGAGCACCCTAAATCCCAGACACCCAGCAGCCTCCTTGTCCTCAGTGAGACTCACAACTGAGTGTTGCACTGGGAGTCAGATCCATAAAGACACCTTCCATGTCCTTCAGGATGGGATTCTGACACATTCCCATGACCTACACACTGTTTTCCCCTCAGGATGCAGGTTTGGGGGTGGGAAGAGAAAAAAGATGGCTGGGTTATGCACATTGACATTTACTGTTTGGGAAATGAAAAGAGAGCCTTTTTTATATAACGCAAGCTCTGTATCACCATTAATCACCATAATCTTCTACAAAGAAATAAAGAGATAAAATATTTGGCTTTCATTTGAATTTTAGCATTATGAGTGCATATTTTCTGCTCTATTCTTTTGAGCTAATTTAGTGCCCATGGAAGAAGCTTGGCTCTCATTGAATAAATATAGGAGTTTTTTCAACTTACAGAAATGGTGGATGCTGGAGAGTGGAAATACACACTAAATAGCACTTTTCTGGAAGCTTGGACTTCGGTTTCCAATTACAGAATGAAACAATGGCAGGGGTTGGGGAGTGAATGATTAGAATGGGTAGTGAAAAGTTGGCTGGTTTTAGAGTCGTTGAACCCCAGATATTGCTTGCTCAGCCTGTGTAGACTTGGTTTCCTCATCTGTGAAATGGAAATTAGCATACTCTGGCTATCTCCTAGATAGATACACATCAATATCTATATCTGTACCTGTCTTTATATACTTATATATATTACAGAGGTTAAAGCAAGATAAAATGCATCAAGTCCCTAGACTGGCACCCATAGGTCCCACAGTAAATACTCATCCCTCTCCCCATTCAGCGCTGCTATTTGCCCCAAACCCTCACCCATGTGATGAAATTCACATGAAACTCTGATGGAGAGGGTGGGTATGTTGAGTAGATGCTTCTGCTGGTCTAAGGAAATTTTTCCCAATTTGACAGACAAAGGGGATGGTAAGTATAGGAAGTGAATGTGATATTTAGCTTAAAATATCTGGAAAGTTTTCCTGTGGAGGAGGAATTTGGTGAAAATTGTGATACCTGGGCCATCTACATCTGAATCATACAGATAGCTTGTTAAAGAAGCAGGTATCGAGGGCCTTTGCACTGAAGTCTGAGAATCACTGGATCAGAATTTTCTATACTGAGAGGCAATATATCGTAGGGGTTTGGAGACTTACATAGGTTCATATTCTGGCTCCATTTGTGTAATCCTGGGCAAATTACTTAACTTCTCCGTGTGAAATGAGATTAACATGGCACATAACTCATTGGGTTGTTGTGATGACTAAATCAGTTAGTACAAATGAAGTTCCCCAGGCAGTAGCTAGCACAAGTAAGCACACATTATTTCACTCGGCGTGTGAGCCAGTCTTAAAATTGCCTTGTAAGACCCTGTATGGTTTGCATTCTGTTTCCTCTCTGACCCAGTCTCTCAGATAACCACGTAGCTAACTCCCCCATCCCCTTGAAGCTTTTGCTCAAATATCTGCTCCAAGAAGCCTATTTGATTGCTTTACATAAAATCACCCCTCATCCTGCTTCCCATCTCCACCCATGCCATTGCTCATCTGATTTACCCACTCTGCCCGCTTTTCCTTTTTCCATAGCAGTTGTCACTTTTCTCAGCTCCCACATGTGATTTATTTAGTTAATTTAGTCTGTCTATTGTTTATTGTTTAGTTCACCCCCACTAGAATGTAACATCCTCAAGGCCAGAGACCCCGCTGTCTGCTGTATGCCATGAACAGTGCCCGGCGAATAGCAACGACTTAATCCTGAGTAAGTGATGAATAAATACATGCACAGATAGGTGTTAGTATAATTATTTGTCCTCAAGGGGTAGAAAGAAAGAAATGGAACTGAACAAGAAAACAAATCATGTATGTAATATTGAAATAAAAAACTTGTTTTGTACACACGCACACACACATATATGTTTATGCACATTCATGCACACGTACACATACTAACATATATGTTTATGCACGTGTGCATAGGTACACACATGTATGTTTATGCACATGCATGCATTCACACACACGCTTATGCACATGCGCGCGCGCACGTACACATGTATGTTTATGTACACATGCGCGCACACGTGTTTATGCACATGCACACATATGAACACATATGTGTTTATGCACGTGCACACATGCACACACATACACATATGTGTTTATGCACATGCATGCATACACACACGCACACACATATATGTTTATGCACATATATACATTTATGCACATGTACGCATACGTAAACATACACACACACACAGTCAAAAATTGCTTTGGGAAGCAGAGATGTTGAGGTAATTCCTTGTTGGGAGGGAGAGAGACAGAAGAACAATATAAGTGAACAGATAACAGACAAGCAGACAGAAGAAATACAAATGATTTCAGGGCAAGAAACAAGGAACTGAGATGAAACAATGACAGCAGCACTAAAGGGATGTGGAGGAGGGACAGTTTTAAATAGGGTCGTAAGGGATGACACCTCTGAGAAGGCAACATTTGAGCTAAGGAAAATGCCTGAGAAGGAGCCAGGCTGTCTGAAATCATGGCTGAGAGGGCAGCGGCCAGGTGAGAGGGGAAGAGGGGCTGGAAATAAGGTCGCAATATAAGCTGGGGCTACATCACACTTTCAGGCGGTGGGCGGGAGTTGGGATTTTATGCAAAATGCAGAAGAAAAGTCACCAAAAGGATTGAAGTAGGATAGTGACCAGGTTTGACATATTTGGAGCCCCAGAGAGTGAAGGAAAATGGAAGAATTTATTTGTTAGATGAGGAGTTAAACTCTTCTGATCCCCTATGAACAGAGGAGAGAGACCGTTCAGTTTCATTGATGTGTCATTCATGGACTTTCCTATTAGAATGTCTCCAAACAAACAAACAAACAAACCCCCATTAGAATGTCTCAAAACACACAAACACACACACACACACACACACACAAACAGGTAAAATAGGCAAAATCAGATTCCTTTGCTTTTTCTCAAATGATATTCTTATTTCCACATGCACTAAGTAATGGATGGAAATGTAGGCACTGCTGCTCAGTTCAATTCAGCTGGAAATTTTACAGTTCTTGTGTAGGTGTTTTATGTAATCAGTCCCCCAAAACACTGCACCCAGAGCTATTTCCTTTTAAGATTTTCAATACCAGTTTCGGAAATCTGCTGTATTGAGGAGTAAGCATATGAAAGGCAAATTTAATTCCACGTAATATCAGTTTCTTCTTTCTGGATCTACACATTTAGATGGTGCCCAACTCTTCCAGAAATAAAACTCCTCCATGAACTCTTCACCTACATATGCATATGGAGTCTCATACATGCCTTTAATAATGCAAACTAAAAATAGCTTGAAAACATATGCCAGGCACCTTTTAAGTGCTTTACAAACATTAGCTTGTTGAACCACAGAATGACTTGATTCTCTATTACTTTTCATTGAGGAAGAGAAAACTGAGGCTCAAGATCACAGTCAGTCGTAGAGCTAGTATTTGAACTTGGGCAAGCTGAGCCACTATACCGTCCTGCATTTTGATTGGAAGTGACCCTGAATATTTTATTCATCTCTGTTTGTCCCACTTTATGGTGGGATGAGGAATAGGTCAATGAGAATATGAGGAATAGTTCAATAAATGTATTGAATCAGTGAATGAATACGTGACCTATTCTTCAAGTTGTATTGTTTCATTAGCATAGTGATAAAGAAAAGTGGGTTTTAGAATGAGACAATCTGTGCAGGGTAATGCTACTCACTACCTCTGCGATATGGTAAATTTACTTAACATCTTTAAACCTGTGTCCTCATCTGCGTTGTTGGCACAAGAATAAAATCGTTGTTAGGATTAAGTATGTACACAAAGTGCTTAGCACAGTGCCTGGAACATAATTAGTGCTCAGTCCATTTGAGCTATTTTTATTATTTTTTTTGAACTAAAATAACCTCCCCAAACATGCTTACACTTACATACTCAGGCAGTTTTTCACTTGTGCTTATTTTACTAACTTCCTTCAAAACTCAGAGCCAATGATCCAATCCTATAATCAGTGATACTAATTTTGTTCTAGGACCCATTCTGGTACCTTGCCCTCAGCAGAAAACTCCTGCAGGTAGAAGGGCCAGTCCTGGGGAATGATATGGGAGCCAAGATGCTGTAGGACTGCCCTGTCTCTCTCTCTTCCAGACATCTGACATAACTGTAGACAGTACTTCTCACCCTGCACATCCTTCTGTCCAGCCGGACCTGGCTTGCTGGGAAGTTATTTTACATTCCCGTGATGACTCCAGAACATTCTGGGTGGCAAAGGGAAAGCAGGAGAAGACTCAAATTTTACCCTAGATAACCCTTAATGAGGCTAATTTACAGAGCTTGCTGCAAGTTTAGGACTTCTTGCTAATCATCACACTAATATTGATGCAATTTTCTTGTGTGCCAGAAGCTGTGCTGAATGCTTTATTTTTATTATCTAATCCAATCCTATTGCAACCTTATGTAAATTATAAGTTTTAGTTTTAAACCAGGGGATAAAACTAAAGGGTGTTATAGTTGCCTCCATATATGTACTGGGGAGGCAGTGATGATAAAATCGAATATTTCTTACCTGTGTTTTGCCACGTTTTTCTTCCAAAGCAAATTGTGCAGGGTTGCAGCACCTTTGGTGTCTCCAGGGATCTTCTCTGCAGTGAAAAGATGTTTGGCAGAGAAATGAGGCAAAGGTCGTGTTGGGAAGGCAAGAAGCTTCATTCTAGTTGACAGTTTATTTTGCCCTGGAAGAAACTAGTAGCAATGAACTCAGTCCTCTTTGGTTGATTGCATTTGCTTGCATCTTTGTAAGAAACCAATAGGGTGCTGACTTACAATGACCTTTTTTTTTAATGAGATATTTAAAAGGTGTAAATTTATCATCTCACACGGCCCAAGTTTGATGATTTCCTTGGAGGAAAGGTCCATACACACAATACACACACATACACACAAGCATGAGAACAGTTCCTGAGTCTTGGTTGGCCCTCACTATATATTAGTTGAATGAATGCATGACAAAATAAAAATAAAAATAAACTTTTTGGGGGGCGCCTGGGTGGCCCAGTTGGTTGAGCGCCCAACTTCGGCTCAGGTCATGATCTCATGGTTCACGAGTTTGAGCCCCGTGTCGGGCTCTGTGCTGACAGCTCAGAGCCTGGAGTCCGCTTCAGATTCTGTGTCTCCCTCTCTCTCTGCCCCTTCCCTGCTTCTTGCACTCTGTCATTCTCTCTCTCTCTCTCTCTCTCTCTCTCAAAAGCAAATATTAAAAAATTTAAAAAAAATAAAAAGCTTTTTCTTTTCCTGAGAATGGGAGGTGCTGTGGGATTTTTTTTTAAATAGTAAGATATCAATATGTAACTTTTTTTTTTATTTTTTAGAGAGAAAGCACATGAGCTGAGGAGGGGGGGGAGAGAGAGAGAGAGAGAGAGAGAGAGAGAGAGAATCTGAAGCAGGCTCTATGCTCAACAATGGAGCCAGACAATGGGGCTGTATCCCCTGACCCTGGGTCATGACCTGAACTGAAATGAAGAGTCAGATGTTCAACTGACTGAGCCACCCGTACCTTTCTTGTAAAATTTTTGTTTTAAAAATAATTTCAGAAGGAGATTATTCTAAGATACGTGGCATTACTTAATCTTGGTAATTCAGGACAGCTTATTGGAGTGGACTGTAATTCCTTTAAAATTTATTGAGATGAGATCATGTACCCATGTAATAAGTGGCCCTATACTGGTATACTTTTAAATTTATGTAATCTGATTTTCATAAATTTCTGTCCTCTCTTTCATTGTCTGCTATTTTTTTTTCTTACTTTCAGCATGTCTTACTCTAGCAGCTTTCTCTCCATTCCCCATATAATTAGCTGTTTCTGCTTTACTAGAGACTAGGGAGCAGGCTAACGAGTTTTGTTAGAGCCGTGTGTACGATAAAAATATACAGGGTTGGATTCGCATGAGACAGGCTCTTCTCTAAGGGAAGGGGATGGAAAGAATAAAGTGGCCCCAGAATAGTCTGCATGTAAGTGAGCCTATACCATATACTGTAGCACTGAGTTTTAGTTACCTGTGATATTAAAAAGGGAGTGGTAGCATGGATAATTCATTTATTCTTTGGGATGTTTCCTGAGAAGCTTCTGTAGGCAAGTCACTAGTGAGATATGGAGATTAAAATATCGGTACACAAACACAACCCCTGAAGAACAAGAATTTATAGATCATTTTGAAAGATAAGATGCTCACAGAGGTTTGCAATACAACTTGTACAACATTTGGAAGAGTGTAAGAGTATGTAAGATAACTAAAAGATATATGGAAAGAGCTTTTCGTGTTTTTTTTTCCAAATTTTTATTTAAATTCTAATTAGCTAGCATATAGTGTAATATTGGTTTCAGGAGTGGAATTTAGTGTTTCATCACTTACATACAACACCCAGTGCTCATCCCAAGTGCCCTTCTTAATACCCATCACCCACTTAGCCCATCCCCTGCCCACCTCCCCTCCAGTAACCCTCAGTTTGTTCTCTATCATTAAGAGTCTCTTAGGGTTTGTTTCTCTCTCTCTTTTTGCTTCCCGTATGTTCATCTGTTTTGTTTGCTAACTTCCACATATGAGTAAAATCATATGGTATTTGTCTTTCTCTGACTGACTTACTTCGCTTAGCATAATACATTCCAGTTTCATCCATGTGGTTGCAAATGGCAAGATTTCACTCATTTTGATGGCTGAGTAATAGTCCCCTTTTAGTGTTTTAAAAAGACAGCTGTGTCACTCAGGAAAGGATTTATGAGGAGGTGGTGTTTGAAGTGACTCTTGAATCGATGGGCAGGTTTTGGACATAGATTAGTGGGGAGTGTAAAAATATTAGTGTATGAGTTTGGGTCCAGCCAGGGAGCATAAATGATATGGGTGAAAGATATGGAATGTGGGATTTATTATAAGGATGGTATCTACAATTGCGGGGAGTGGGGGAAGCTGGACAATTAAAGCCTCAAAAGGGAACAGTGGGAGATGAAAAGGAGGTGGCGAAGAAGACTGTGGAAGACTACTTCTGTCTGTGGTAGGCAGGCAGTCAGGAAGAAAAGCTGGATGTGATGGGGAAGAGAGAAACCTGGACAACCCTTAACTATCTCTCTGTACCTAACCTGGCCAATGTGAATGGCCTGCAGAAGGAGCTGGGGGTCTTAGCCACAGAGCTCCACATCTGCCTGGCCTTGGACTGGAGACGTTGAAGGTACATTGGGTATGGCTGCTGCCCCCTCTTAGATCAGCCACCAGATCAGCAGTTATGTATGTGATAGTCAGTAGTACCTAGGAGCCTAGACAGGCCCTCACAAAGCAATGGATACTGCTACACGTCCCTTCCAAATCTCGTGTGCACTTCCCTGTGGCTACCCCTATGTAAGAACCATGCAGAGAAGGGGATTCCAGAAAACATAATTCCAGCTGACCTAAACTGACAGTTAAAAACCACGAATGATACCCCAGATAAAGGAAAATGAAAACATAAAGTGGGCGGGGGGGGGGAAGCTGGTGCCTTGCTTGGGGAGAGCCCAGTTTGAGCGGGAGATGATATTCAAGCACCAGGGTCATTGAAGATCGTATTTAAAAAAGGTGAGCCAAAGCCATATTGTTGAGGACCTTAAACACTCTGTTGAGGAATTTGCACTTAAACCTGTAAGACAAGGAGAAGCGCTGAATATTTTTGAGCAAGGGAGGATCATTATTAGATCTGTATTTTAGACAGATCTGGTATTCGGTGTTATAGCACTGGAACTTAGGAAGGGAATAATGAACATTCTATTATAATGATCCAGGCAAAAACGGTTGCATTCCTTTATTTTCACTTGGGAAAGTGACTGAGAATCATTGTAAGTGATTGTTCAGGACCATCCCAGGAACTAAAAATATTAGTGTACAATTGTAAGCCAACGTGACTTGACCTATGGCTAATATGTTGACTGTAATGTCCTTCTGACATATATTGGTAACTGGTTCTTTAAAAATTCCCTGATGATTCTGCCTTCAGTATGTGAAAAGCAAGAAGAAGTGTATAGGTAATTGGAACATTGACTGAAATGAAATTGGCTTATGTAAGCATGTCAGTATCATTTTGGGAGGAAGAGCCTATAAAAATAAATATTGCTTATTTAATTCAGTAACATAATGCTTTTTGGCTTTACTGAGTAGTGATAGGAGTACTTTCTTATGTTTGTCCACATGCTTAACAATTTGCAAATTGCTTATGTGTCCCTTACCTTGTTTGCTTTGACGATGACTCCCCAAGGTCAGTTTGGTCTGAATTGGCTTCAGTGAGGCAACTGAAGTTCAGAGATTGTGATAAGGATCAAGTAACCACTTAGCCCTTGATTCAAGGGTACTCACTGCACATCCATAGATCCAGTGGATACCTTTCTGTGGCTCATCCTTCTGTTTCACACTATGCACCACTGCCCAATGATCTTTGTGGGGCACATCTCTGGTTCTTCTGTGTCCCTGTTCTAAATCTGCCCACAGTTTCTGGACTTCATTACTTGCAAGGTCTTGCTCTACCCAGAGGGTAGGCTCTTTGTAACCCCAGTGTTATAGTGGCAGCTGTCTGATTCCTCATTCACCCCCTGGCAGGCTTTTTACTACCTTCTACCAAAGCACAGTACACTACAGAGTAAAGAGGAAGGCCTTCTTTACAAAAGCACACCTGAGTAGGTACCCAGGATCTCCCCAGGAGATCCGTACATCTTTGAATTAGGTCATTCTGTAAATCTTTCCTGTCAGCGTTTCCAAGCACATATTCCTGAATGTGTATAAAACAACCCTCCTGGCTTCCCACTTGTTGAAACATGGCAGAGCTCATTCACTTGTCTTGACTTATTTAAAACAAACACACCTAATGCTTTGTCTCCTGCGATTGCAACAGCTAATAGCAAGTGAGTACAAAACCTATAACCTCCATTCAGTGCTCCCCTGAAGTGTTGTGTCCTCTTAGAAGGATCCTTAAGGAATATCAAATTGGGGTGACAACTTCACGTTCTGTGCTTCGCGGTGTGTGGAATTTATGCGGTTGCATGTAGAGACATGACTCAGGGGAGAGGGAGGAGGCTTATGGAAATCAAGCCTTCCTCGCTGTCTTTACACAGAAGACTTGTAATGGTTCTCTGAGAATACTAGCATGTTAGGGTCAAAAAAGCTAAACCCCTGGCTTTGCAAATAGGACAGAGTGGGATGTGTCTTGCTTAGAGTTAGCCAAAACTCTGTAATTGGTCTTCTTTTTAATTTTTTAAGTGTTTATTTTTGAGAGAGAGAGATCAAGCGTGAGTGGAGGAGGGGCAGGGGGGCGGGGACAGAAGATCCAAAGTGGGCTCTGTGCTGACAGCAGAGAGCCCAATGTGGGGCTTGAACTCAGGAACCGTGAGATCATGACCTGAGCTGAAGTCAGATGCTCAACCGACTGAGCCACCCAGGTGCCCTTGTTATTGGTCCTCTAAGCTCTGTTACAGTGTACTTTCCACTGTGATGCTGCTTCTCTTGCTTTGGTTCTGCCACGTGAGAATTGGCCTCATTTCACCCCACCAGATATATGGGTTTTCTGCTTTCTGCATTGCTACGCTGGGTCGGGAAAAATTTGGGAGAATTGAAGGCTAGACTTCTCGTCATAATAATAAAACATAATAGCTGAGAAATCTGAGTGTTTACTATGTGTCAGGTGCTTTATAATATTATCTCACATCATCTTCATACCTGATTTCATGAGTTGCTTTACTGACCTATCCACCAATGAGAAAATGGAGACTCAGTGTGGTTAAGAAACTCACATAGCTATAGAGGATGTGAGTCTAGTCTGTGAGACTCCAAAGTCCTGGTGAAACTTTGCTCTTTGCTTCACTCTGCCAAGGCATACCCTCTGTCCCGTGGCCCCATCCAGTTTGCCTGGGGCACATGAGAATCTTGTGACAGATGTTTAGTTACAACACTGATCGGTCTGATAATTCCCTAGAAACCCAACATGGGTGAGCTAACCCACTGGTCATATTGCTTCCTTTTCTCCTTTTTCAATTCCCTTTTAAGCCTGGATAGCATAGGAGGTGCCTTGATCAATTGACGCTAGTTTTTCCTGTTTTAGTGATCTTTTCATTTCCTCAATATCCTTTTCTTACATTTGAGGGTTAGAGAAGCAAGTAAGGAAACAAGTGCTTGGTAAAAGCCCTGGTCTCCCATTTTGGAAAGTGAGGTCTGTGGAGATAAGGCAATGCTGCTTCCAAATACCAGAACCACCGAGCTGAATGTCCTCAGGTGTCTGTGGAAGACAGAGGGAGGCTTCTGACATGATGCCAGAGCCCTCAACCAGGACAAGGAGGTACAGATTCCAGGGGATCAGAGTCCAGCGCAACATAAGTTGACACTTATTACAATTCGGGCCATAGGAAAAGTAACTTGGTAATGAGTTCGCCATCCTTAGAGATATTTAAAGAGGGACTGACTGCACATCCGCTTGGCAAGGATGTCAGAGGGATATTTGAATATTGGAAAATGTCCGAGTCAAAATGATATTTGAGGGCCTTTCCGGCGTTGAGATCCCGTGGCGAATTCACTTAGAAACTTCATATCGCGAATAAAGGTTTCCCCTTGTTACAATGAACACCAACTAGTGATGTCGCCTCCTCCCTCCCCCCTGTGCCTTCCCCGTGGAACAACTGCTCAATTTAGGAAGGGGCCTTAGGATGAGGAAGGATGTGGTTCCTTCCCGCTTGGCAGTGCTCCGTGTCAGAATGGAGGACTTGTGTCTGGGCCTGGCACAGATCCGTCGGGCCCTCTCACCAGCCCGGTCATGTCTGTGACTGGAGCACGTGGGAGTGCACATCCGTGTAGAAAACCTCCCACTGGCTGCCAGCTCTGGATTTGTTTTTTTGTTTTTTTTGTTTTTTTTGTTTTTTTTTAATTTTTCTAAATGACTGATGAATGCGGTCTTGCCCAGGGCAGACCTCTCGGAGGGGATGGGGACACACCCTGAAACAAGTGCGAATCAGCCCAGACAAGCTTCCCCTGAGAAATAGTCCCTCTGCACTTGGCAGCGTCTGAGAAAGTGTCTTTGAGAGCAGTTTCTTCTTGCCGTTTCAAAGGCTAGCCGCTTGCAGGCCAGGATATCAGGAGTGCAAAGCTCTCTCTCTTTTTATTTTATTTATTTATTTATGTGCTGTTCAAAAATGGTAATCCTTTGATTGGATGTTAGAATTGAGACTCTGCCTGGGTTCTGGAAGGAAGGAGCGTTGCAGTGATAGAAAGCGCCCAGCAGCTGATTAACCGCTTTAATTTAAAAGAATAAAAAGAGAGTTACCAAAATGAGCAGCGGTCACACCGGGCCAGTGCTGCATGTAAGAATTCACACTAAATACAGAGCTCTTTCCCCTCAGGATTTACAAAGACTTTACCAATCCCCAACCCAGTTCAACTTTTTTTTTTTTAATGAAATGTTACAGCTAAGGATGTTTGGCTCAAATCTCTCACGTTTGGATATCTCAAAGTATGGTCTTGTTCCTTACAGAGAAGCTTCAGGAACTCACAGCTGTCGGGGGGGCCCCCGCAGATAAACATGTTAAAAGCTTCATAGCTGCAGGGACTCCTTTAGGGATCTGGTCCAACACTGCCTGGAGGTGGTTTGGCCAGGATTCCCCATGTACACCATAAATCTTCACGGAGTCGTGGGAAGAGAGCAGCGGCTTTAGCTTCTCCAGGCAGCTGGCTCCTTGCCCCTGGGCCCGAGGAGCTGTCTTCCTTTGACACAGACCCGTTGCCTGTTTAGACATGACTTTTGCCTGGGATATAAATGGTGTGTTATTTTTAGGGGACAGTTACAGTTTCTGGTAGTTTTTCAGAGTTGGGAGGCAGCATGGCTTCATCAGAGGAAAGTCTCACCTGGGAATCAAAAGTGATCCCACATTTTTCACAAGCAAGCTGTTGACCTCAGGAAAGTCACTGCTCCTTCCTGAGCTTCTGGCTCCCAAATAGTGTCCAAATAATATAATTGGGCTTCTGAGGCCCTTTCTGATTTTCTTAAGGTCATCTAGATAAGAAGATAGAAAGAGGGAGAGAATTAAAAAAAAAAAAAAGAGCAGCGAAGTGGAGGATAGGGCTTAGGAAAAGAAGGCCTCTATTTCAAACAGGGCTCAGAACGCCTTTGTTGCAACAAGCCCTTGTTGCAAATATATGAAACTCTGTCTGTATTGCATACTACATGCTACTGGGATTTCCCCTATTTGTCTCATTTTTATTTGCTAAGACCTGACTAAAAACATGAATCATAACCATGAGGAAGCTTAGAGATCTTCAGATTCAGTTCCCTCACTTTACACGTCACAACCCCGAAGCCCTTGTCCAGACGCACACAGAGCCTTGAATGGAGGTCTCCTGCCTCCTTGGGCAGTTTTCTTTGAAATCCGTTGCCTGTTCCGTTTATTTAGCAATGATGAGTCTTCAGAGAAAGAATCAGGCTACATTCTCAACGTTGATTGATCCTAAACAATACTTTGGTGACCAGAAATATATGCTAGCAAGGACACACACACACTCACACACACACACACACACACACACACACACACACACACACACACAACTTGTTTTTCCCATGCTAAATGTGTTGATCTTTTAAGTTCGCTTTTGTGCTGCTCTCTCCATTGTCAATAAACACTGCGTTTCTCTCTCTTCTCTCTCTTGGGGTTAGAAGGTCTACTTCTCCAAGAAAGACCATGACTTATAATTCACTCTCTGTCCTCCAGCAGGGCCACTCACTCACACCTCTGATCACAGTATTTCTTAAGGTAAAAACCTCGGCTCTCTGAAAAGACTCTGGGATAACTACTTTCTGGGTTGGAGAGCATTACGAGAAGTTAAGGCAACAGTTCCTAACTGTCAATTTTGTAACCGTGGGGTGGCCACAAACACAGTGTCGTAAGATTCGCCTCTCCTGGATGGCAGCTCTGATTATTTCCAACAACCCACTGACCTTGGATCAATCAAGTTATGTTCCTGCTTTTGTTTTTCTGTTGAGTGAGGTGGTTGGCTTAGGGCTTTTTCCCTGTTCTGTGATCAAGGATCTTGTAACTGTTTTAATACTATGTCTTTCTAAAGTGTATTCCATACCACACAGCTGTCTTACAGTGAGTATCCTGAGAAATTATACCTTTAATTAATAATTCAGGGCCATGATTTTGAACATCAATTATTTTATATTGTGCATAATGATGTCCTCAGGGCCTGTTAAAATATGTAAGGCTTTAACACTAAATGGTCCCAGGCTCCATATCACTGTTTATTATATATATTTTTGTTTTGTTTTGTTTTTTAGTTTTGTTGTTTGCTTTCAATAGCTCCAGTTTCTCACTGCCATCAACATGCCTACTTATAAAAGCCTTTTGCCTTCCATTCAAATTTGCTTTTCTTCTGTGCTTGGGCATAAGGACTCAGATGAGCAAGTTAGCAGAATGAGGATCTGAGGATGCTTGAAGTGGATTAATTTTCTTAAGTTTGTGCCGAAATCATTCTGTGCCGAAATCATTCTGTCGCTAGTGTGCCTACTTGTTAGCTACTGGGTTTTTGCTTGGTAATTGATACTGCCTAGTAAACTGAGTTACCAACTGTTTAGCTATAACCATATGCCTTTGATTCTGTGTATTTTGATTTTCTCCCCTTTTAGATGTTATGCTTCTTAGCCACTAGAATCACTTCAGATTTTTCCTGTGGTCTTCTGGGTAGATGCAAGGGACCTATGGATTTTTTTCTGTTAATATTAAAATAACCTAATCATACTAAATGTGGTATGAAATTTCTGAAAATAATCAAAACACCATCAATAGGGAAATAGTTAAACACACTATGTATGGTGTAGCTGGCAGTGGAATTGTATTTAGTTATTAAAAGGAGTGAAGTGGGGCGCCTGGGTGGCTCAGTCGATTAAGCGTCTGACTTCAGCTCAGGTCATGATCTCGCGGTCCGTGAGTTCGAGCCCCACGTCGGGCTCTGTGCTGACAGCTCAGAGCCTGGAGCCTGTTTCGGATTCTGTGTCTCCCTCTCTCTCTGACCCTCCCCTGTTCATGCTCTGTCTCTCTCTGTCTCAAAAATAAATAAATGTTAAAAAAATTTTTTTTTAAATAAATAAATAAATAAATAAATAAATAAATAAATAAAAGGAGCGAAGTATAACAGTATAACTATGTGAACTGATCTGGATAAATGTGAATGATATGTAGAGTTCAATTTTTGTAAAAATAAAAATAAAGAAAAAAGTTATATGCAAAAAATGTAAAATTCTAAATCTGGTAGTTCCATGTAATAATTTTGGGAATGGGATTAATGAGTGCTAAAAAGAGAGAAGACGGGGACATAATATTTTCACTTCCTACTTAATATATTTTTTTCATGTTTGTTTATTTCTGAGAGCGAGGTAGAGAGAGGAGAGACTGTGAATGGGGGAAGGGCAGAGAGAGGGAGACACAGAATCCAAAGCAGCCTCTAGGCTCTGAGCTGTCAGTGCAGAGCCCCACACGGGGCTCGAACTCATAAGACAACAAGATCCCATGACCTGAGCCAAAGTCAGATGCTTAACCAACTGAAACACCCAGACACCCCTTCTACTTAATAAAATTTTTAAAGGGGGAGTAATAGGATCATAGGTAATTTTACCCTAACATTTTATTATGCAAACATAAAAGCATGCAGCAAAGTTGAAAAGCTGTGACAGCGAACATCCATAGAACCGTTACCTTGATTCTACTGTTAATGTTATTTAATACCTGCTTTATCACATGCCTATTCATTTATGTATCTATGGGCAATTTTTACTGTTGTTATGTTTTTCATTACCTCCAGACTTATTTAAGCAATTGACATGGAGCCTCTTGCTAAGTGAGACCCACATCCTATCCCAAAGAACCATCATGACATTTACAAATTTTACTGATTCGGACAGACACAAAAACAAATACTGATAGAAAATTTATTAGATACCTTTACCTTAGGTACCTTAGATATCCTTTCTTTTCTTTTTATTGTTATTAGTAATGTTGGCAGAGAAGGCAATGAACTTTTCTATTCAGGGTCTGGCAGCTTACTTGAACTTCCTGGGCATCCTGTGAGTTCCCCTGCCCTGTGCCACCATGAACTGACTATGCTGTGCCTTTCCATGTTGACTGCTGTGCAAATTCTATATATTCTTATAAACCCATTTAACTTCCTTTTTCCAGTATATTACATTCTGAAATGTTTTTGGATATTATTAGGTTTTCAGAATAAATACAAATGATTTGTGATTCCACTGAACCACTGCTGGAATTTAGGGGTTCTAATGGCAGACACTGAAAGACTTTGGGGCAGACCATATTTTTTTCAGTCCTACATAGACTTGTTTTTTTTTTAATGTTTATTTATGTTTGAGAGAGAGAGAGAGAGAGAGAGAGAGAGAGCGCGCGCGCGCGCGCGCGCGCGCGCGCATGAGCGGGGGAGGGGCAAAGAGGGAGACACAGAATCCAAAGCAGGCTCCAGGCTCTGAGCTGTCAGCACAGAGCCCAAGGCAGGGCTTGAACTCATGGACCCTGAGATCATGACCTGAGCTGAAGAAGTCGGAGGCTTAACTGACTGAGCCACCCAGGCACTCCTAGACTTGTGTGAAGAAAGGTTATTTGGCTGAGGCTGGGGCTATGATTTGCAGAAAGGCAAATTATATTGAAGAACAGTAATGGTTTTGGGTACTTAGCTATAAATGTCCAAATGTGGAATATGAATAACTTTAAACAAGACCTACATTCTAGGATGTTTTATTTGGAATAATTTATTTTAACAGCTGGACTTTCCTTCCTTTTTGGTGATCAGATGTCCCTCCCCCCCAAAAAAAAGAGTCCAATCCATATGACCCCCATCATTTTTCTCCTGCTGATCAATCTAGGCCTATTTCCCATAAGTCTTTGTCACCCCTTTTGCAAATTGCACTCTGATCTTACCAGACACCTTGCTTTTCTCTAAATAGTTGATGCATTTTTCTGCTTTCAGAACTTTTGCTCAGCTCATTTTCTCTCTTTTCAACTCCTTCTCCTCTTTCCTTGCCTCCTTTCCTCTACACTCTCCCCTCTCCTTTTTCTGGTTTCATCTGCTTACACAGACACACACCTCTATTACCTCTGCTTCTCTACCTCTTTAAATGCAGAATCTTCTCTGTGGAACCCAGCTGATCTTACTTGCTAGAAGGCATCACTTCTAACTTTGCATTTCCATAGCCCTTTGTTTATTTGCGCTTTATCCCTTAGACTGTTGCTTTTCAGTCTGTGGTTTGTGGCACAGGAGCAACAGCCTCCAGGGGTGACTTAGAAATGCGGACCCTTGAGTCTTGTCTTGTACTTAGTGCATCAGAATCTCTGCTTTACCAAGATCTCCAGGTCATCCTTATGCACATTACTATTCCAGAAGCACCGTCTTATAACAGACATCTAACTTTGCGTTTCACTTGATGGCTTTTGTGTTGGTGGATTCTGATAGACTGTGTCTTGTGATCAGAGACTGTGTCTTCCTCATCTTTTGTCTGCAGGGCAGGGCGGATGGCTTTGCACACAGTAGAAGCCCTTCAGTGCATGTTGTTGAATGAAAGCCTCTGCTTTCAACGAACTTGGATATGTGAGGGAAAGATATGAATAAAGGACATTTTCATGATTCTTGTCAGCAAGATATCTTTCAAATGGTCTCAGTCCTGCCATTGCTGTGACCAGGTTTTACAGACCCTGGCACAAAAGGGCTTGCCCCACTATCAGATCTGTTTTCTCCTCCCACTGCTTTGAAAAGTACCTCAATGATAGGGGTATTTGAGCTTTCAGAAGCGATGGGAATTTACTGTGCAAGGGATTATATTTAAGAAGGCACAGAGAAACTTCATATTGATATTTTATTAATACGGTTATATCTGTACAACACGATTGTGTATTTGTTTTAAGAATTGGAAGCCTGATCACAAAGTCAGAGTAAGGTCTAGAATCGGATTTTGGTGCATCTGATCTCAGGAAAATAACGTTGTGTTAGTTGATTATGTTTGCTTTTTGAAAACTTGGAAAGGAAGGAGCTTCATCATTTCAAAAGGGCTTCTTCTATCTCCTCGTACAGATTCTTTTCAGATTCTTTTTCCCAACATCTCCACGTTACCCACTTTCCCTGGCATGATTGTTTTTCTTATTGTCTGGCACTCTGTTTTCTTTTCTAGTCTGTACATCTTTGTCGTATAGTTTCCTTATTCATTCTACTCATTTCTCCCATAATCACACTTCTGTATTGTATAATTCTGATGAAGTTCGTGACCCTTCACAAAACTGCTGAGTGTAATCAGTAAAATTACAATAAATATAAACAAAAGTAAATATAATAAATGAATATATAAGATAAAATAAATAAATAAAATATAAAATGATCAGTAACATGATAAATCAAGTAAAATAAAATAAATGTAATCATATAAAAATATAATTATAAACAAAATAAAAAGTAAATAAATAATCAAGCAGACAATTATTTGACCTATATAAGAACAATCCCAGTGAACACTTGCTATTTTTTCCTGTTATTGAAAACAGATCTTGAATATGTAATGCCTGTTTCCTCTTTTTGGGGGGGATTATTAAGATTATGAAAATTGTTTGAATACTTCTTTCTACTTATATTCATTCATTTATTTAGAAGATATTTTCTAGTCCTGTGCTCTCCATGTGACATCGTAATGATGCAAACAAGAACTAAAAAAATAATAAGAAAACTTGTTTTGCCCTCAAGCCCTTAAGGTGCTCACAATGAAATCAGAAGAGATGAGACATACATAGAACTAGCTTAACACAAGGTAGAAAGGAATAAATGCTAACAACCCTATAACAAAATGGTCAGAGTGTTTTTAAGGGAAATCCAAGAGGTATTAAATGTGCAGACATGACAGGAAGTTCGTTAGAAATTGAAGGATAAGTTTCTACGAACTCTGATTACTGTATTCACATTAATATCCGCCCCCCCCCCCCCAGTTGTTCTCTCTCTCTCTCTCTCTCCTTTCCTCCCTCCTTCCCAAGGTCTCTTTGCCTTTCTTCCCTTTAGACTTTCCATTTCTTGTCTTTGGTGGACTAATGTTTGTATGATACCCATTTTGAAACTGAAGGCATGGAATTCTCTTTTTGGAAGTAATTTTACAAAATTTTTGTCATGAGTCCGTCTGTAGGGAAATTTGTTTCAGTCCTGGTTGTTCCATTGGCCATTCATTTGCTTTCATAAATACCAACATTCATTATTTTAAAATTTGTTTTTCCTTTTTTTCCACATGTTCACTTGCCCTCAGTTTTCCTGCCAGTTTGTAATAAAGAGAGTTAGTCTTTTCTCTCATGTGTGTCTGTGTTTTAGTTTTTCTCCCACTAAAATTAATTTTAGTGAAAATTATACATATTATAGTATAAATGTTATAGATTTACATATAGTTGTGCAAATATAATTAAGAAAAAACCCTCTCAACCCAGAAATTCTTTCCACAAAGGTAAGAGAGAAAGAAGACACTTTCAACATTAAGTAAGCATTAAACCAGAATATGAAACACATCACAGGCAACCCACTAAGAGATGGCAAAAACAGAAAGAAATCTTATCCTTTTATATGGCCAAGCAGCTCATTGCATACATGTTTTTGAGATTAAACTACAACTTGTTTTCAAGTAGGATGAATTTGTCATGCAAAGTTCATGCTGACTTAACTTGGTAATTGTTAGTTAATTGATTTTACTCGGATAAAAAACTTCTCATCTCTTTATTTTGTTTTAATTATACTTTACTGTGGTACAGATTCTTAACCTGAGATCTACACTTTTAACAAATGTATATGTCTAAAATACATTATTGTTGACTATAAGTACAATGCTGTAAAGGAGATCTCTATAATTTATTCATCTTTCTTAACTGAAACCTATGCCCGTTAATTAGTACCTCTCATTTTCCCCTCCCTGCAACCCCTGGCAACCACCATTGCACTCTGATTCTATGAATTTGACTGTTATAGATACCTCTTCAAACTAGAAACAAGTAGTATTTGTCTTCCTGTGATTGGGTTATTTCACTTAGCAGAGTGTCCTCAAAGTTCATCCATGTTGTCCCATACTGCAAAATTTCCGTCTTTTTTAAGGCTGAGTAGTATTACGTTGTATTTATATACAACATTTTCTTTATCCCTTCATTTGTGGTTGGGCATTTAAGTTTTCTCCATGTCTTGGCTATTGTGAATAGTGCTACAATGAGTATGGGAGTGAAGATACTTCTTGGAGATCCTGGTTTCAGTTGTTTTGGATAAATATCCAGGAATGGGAATGCTGGATCTGACAGGAAGTAGTTCTACAACTTAGAGCATTGCGTCCTACCAAAGTAAAGCATCTGTCCTCCAACAGAAACTAGAGGAAGCATCTCTATTTTTTTTTAATTTTTTTCTAAATGTTTATTTATTTCTGAGAGAGAGACAGAGTATGAGCAGGGAGGGGCAGAGAGAGAGAGAGACAGACAGACAGACAGAATCCAAAGTAGGCTCCAGGCTCTGAGCTGTCAGCACAGAGCCTGATGTGGAGCTCGAACTCATGAACCGTGAGATCATGACCTGAGCCGAAGTGGACCACTTAACTGACTGAGCCACTCAGGTGACCCAGCACCTCTATGGTCTTTGGTCTATGGCCCACTGGTCTTTGAGAAAGACATTTCTGTGTCACAAAGGTGACAAGAGACCTATCTATGTAATCTTCAAAAGGATTTATATACTTAAAGAAAGGGGAAGTACCTAATAATGACTAGTTTTCTAAAGTAAATGCGCTGACAAAAAGTGAGGGGGGTGGTGGGAATCTCTTTCTTTATTTTCAAGGAGAATTAAGTCTCTTATTCTTAATTTGCATTTGTTCTTACAGAGGCTAGGACTTATTTTAATATGTCTAACTAATGCAGTTTGGAATTAAAGTCTTTTTTTTTCTGAGTTTGTTATCAACCAGAGATTCAACTGACGGTTGACTTTGGCTTTGTATAAAAAATTATATACCTTCATGATGAAATATGTTTTGAAATTCATTAGCATCTTTTTAATTTTCATTTTTTATCGTGATAAAATATATATAACGTTTATCATCTTAACCATTCTGTGGCAGAGAGTACATTCACATTGTTGTGCAACTGTCACCACCATCCATCTTCAGCACTTTCCCATCATCCCAAGTTTCAACAGAAATTGTACCCTTTAAACACTAACTTCCTGTATCCTCTGCCCTCCAGCTCCTGGCAACCACCATCATTAGCATTTTAGCCTACCTATTAAAAACTGCCCGTGAAATTTCAACATCCTGCCTGTAGTGATAAGTAGAGTTCTATTTGCCCAAGATTCGAAACACAAAGGTGTTTTCTTGGGAAACTGACTGGGAAAAACAACTTTAAAACCTTTGAATGTCATGCCCCCATTTACACAAGTGATGCTACACTAATTACAAATAATCTAAGTCTGTGCAGTTCCCAGAAATGCATCATTTGTGCCACTCCATTACTTTCAAAGTCATAAAGAAAAGCTTTTCGAGTGAGATTTTTTTTTTTTTTTTTTTTTGCTTATAATTCAGGGATTTTACCAATCTAGACTGGCATTTTCCATGACCTTTGCTCCAGTGAATCTTTATTGTTTTTAACTGATCTTTTGGGTTGTTTTGTGAAACACAGCAAGCTAAATATTGAACACTTCCTACATGTGTTTAGTTCATAGCTTGCCATGGGTGTCGGGCAGAATAAGGCAGAAGAATCGGTCAGCAATCTGCTGCAATCAGAGAACCTTATTTGAAACCAGCTCTGCTATGTGATTGCTGTGATAGCTTGAGTAGGACACTTCACCTTTTTGCACCTAATTTCTTCATCTGTGAAGCAGGAAAATTATATTTCTTTCTGAATAAGTGTCATGAATATCAAATAAAATAAGACCTGAAAAGAAGCCTACAGTCAAGCATGGCTTGTTTTGGTTAAGTAAGGTACCTGGTAGAGAGTAGGGGTTTGAAAAATATTTGTTGAATGAACAGATATTGTTCTCAAAGTGAAATTTCCTGGGGTTTTGTTTTTTCCACTCATCGTCCTGGCTTGCCTTATTACCTCTCCACTCTCTGCTTGCCTGTGTTCCTGCTCATACCCCTCTCTCCTGGCCCAAATCATGATTCAGGTAAAAACTCCAGAGTTCAGGGTTTGGGAAGCGATATGAAGGGGCCAAAGGAATGTCTGTTATTCCTCTTATCAGTTCTCCCTTCCTTTTTTTTTTAAGTATATTTATTTATTTTGAGAGGGGGATGAGGGGCAGACAGAGAGAGGGAGAGAGAGAATCCCAAGCAGGCTCCGTGCTCTCGGTACAGAGCCCGATGTAGGACTCGAACTCACGAACTGTGATATCATGACCCGAGCTGAAATCAAGAGTTGGACGCTCAACGGACTGGGCCACCCAGGCACCCCTCTTCCTTTATAATCTAGACGTTTCTCAGAGCTACTGAGGAGTTAGAAATAGCAGTTAGAAATACAGTCATCTACTGGAACATACACAGTTAAGAAGAAGGGAGTTCCTTTTTGCCCAGCAGTAGCATGCCCCAGGGATCTCACCCTGGCCAAAAAATAATGAGCTGCAATCATGTTGAATCAGACACTGTGAATCCCCGTGAAACAATATTCTGGGCCTACTTCCCTGTGTAGACACTTGGGCAGGAGCTCCCTGGGGTCTCACTTGCTCAGCAGCATCATACATGGGGTAAATGCAAATGTGCATAGTATAAGGCATAACCAAGTACTACCCTGGCAAAGCAGAAGATAGTCCCAGGGCATTCCTGTAACTTGTCTGACAGATTTTAGTGAGAAAACACCTCCCTAAAGGTGATCTGGAGAAAGAGATGAGTGCTGAGAGACCAGAGGTGTGGAAAACAAATGACAGAGTCAGAGTATTTCCCTAGACTGAGAAACAGCCTGTAGAATCACAATATTCAGGAGACCACAATCTTTCAGTCCCACAGCACTGAGTACTTTCTGTGTGCCGAGCTTCATGCGAGGCTTTGCGAGACAGACATTCCTCACAGGTGGACCCTGTGCTCAATCTCAAGAGGGAGAACACACACACTTAACAGTCATACAAAGTAGAACATTCCATTACTGGAACCGTAAGGCAAAGTTGTAGGGAGAAGGGATAAATTGGGCCGGGCTAAGAGAGGGAGGGACATTTCATGAAGGAAATATTTGTGGAAATCGATCTGGAAGGACGAGCAGTGTGTGTTCATGTGAAGAGGGGAATGCAGGTCACACAAGGCAGAAGGGATGATTTAAAGGGAAGGGAGGCATGGCGCTGATTTGTAGCACCATCTGTGGGAATCTGTGGTGGGAATCTGAGCTTATGAGGAGGGTTCTGAAGAGCGTGAGGTGAGGAGTTGGTGGCACCAGATCCTGGAGGATCCAGAATGTCCCATGAAGGACATCAGGGAAATAGAATTAAGTTGTGCTGTGTGGGAGAATCGGTTTGGTCCTTGCCATCAGTCAGTCACTAGGGGTGCCTCATGGCACCCAAAACTTACCTAAAGCTTTTACTGCCTTCTTGTTTGTGATGTGGTAGGCATTGCTTCCTTGGGCTTTGGAAAATAAGATTTTGGTCTGTTTTTTCAAGCATCAGTGGATAGAAAGAACTATTTACATGCAAAAAATACTACCAGTTTTTAGGTCAGCCTAATGAATACATGCTTTTTCTCATCTTTCTCTTTTTCAGGGAAAGGCAGACCAATGAACACCTTTAATTTTTCGGGCATCTATGAAGGTCACAGAGGTGAAAGGGTTATTTGCTAGGTCCCTTTATGTGGTTGACTCCTTTTCTAATTGAAGAAATAACAGCTCCCCTCTGTTTTCTAACTCTGTATCTATGGTGTCTTACACTCTGATTTGGCAATGGTCTTTAAGCATCCGAAATGCTAGAAGAAGTGAAATCATAATCGACTCCAATTAGCTATACTGGCCGAGCATAGCATTACTGTACTTACGTTCACCAGCATGCCTTATGTCTCATTTTAGCTAGTCATTATGTTAGTGCTTCTCCATCAAATTGCCATGGGGATGGCTTAGTAAATTAGAAAATTGATTTGAATTTCCCACTTTTTTTCCTCAATTAAGAATTCATGACCCATACCTCACTAGGAGTTTTTAATAATATGTCCTATGAGAGAATTTACAGGAATTTCTCAAAGCCTGGCCTATTGCTGGGTGCCTTTTACAGATGAAACCCCTTTCTTCCTGAAAGAACTTCAGTCCGCATTTCTAAACTGTGCCAAGAATCCTAATAACTTGGAGATATTTTAAACAAAAAATGTGAAAGTCAATTAAGTTTGAGGAGTACTGTGAATGATTCCTAAGTGATTTAGTTCACAGTGTGTATTATTAGCATTCTAAAGGCCCTGAGAAGTCCTGTAAAAGAAGATAACTTTGTAACCTAATTTTTAATCTAATATTAATCACTTAATATTTCTCTAAAACGAGGACACAATACCAAAATGTAATTTCTTGAAATCATTCTCTAGAAGCCCACGCTGGACAATATGGATCACTATGTGACCTTTGGAGGGTCTAGGTTAATCCAAGAATAAAATAAAACTATTAAGAGCCTTGAATTTAGTAGGGGTATTAGGAGTATGTATTGAATTCATTCTCTGTCTACCTGCCAGGATTTATGGGAGGATTTTATTTATTTATTTATTTATTTATTTACTTACTTACTTACTTATTTTGTAACGTGGCGATCCTTTAAAACCTTGTCTGTGTCAACATAGCTGCTGCATCTGATACTATTTTCCTGAACCTGAAGAAACACTGAAGGGGACTGAAATAATAGGACATTAATTTTGGCTACAGAATGCCAATCTTGCTGACCCTGTGGGGTTATTGCAGAGTGAGATTAATTATGCGGACATGCCGCTCCAGGCTTTGGAGTTGAAGTACCCTGTTGTAATGCATGGCAGGGTCGTTCATGTAGTCGGCATCTTGATATGATTATTATTCCACCAAGGTTTTACCCGCCCCTAGACAATTACAGAACCACTTACCAGCATCTCTCATTGACTCCTTATTTAAAATTCCCAGGGCCACAGCAGGCATTCAGGTCCTTTTGTTGGAGACAGCTACAGATCAATGGCATGAAGCAGCATGGGATTTCCTTTCGGACATGATAAATGCTGAGATTGTTTGCTCAGCAGAAGATAGTCATTCAGCCCCCAGCAGAAAATAGTGTTTCTGTCCCCATGTCGCTGATACAAACATCTAGAATAATGGCAGCAAAACCAGAGAGGGAGCACATAGTAGAAAGATCATGAGATTTGGGGTCAAGTTATCCGAGTTTGAACACCATTAATGCTGGACCTTTGGGGAAATCACTACTTTTTCTGTAAAATGGGATTGATATTAAATGTCAAACTCCTGGCAGTCTTAAGAGGCTTAAATGAATATACATATGAATATATAAGCTTTGTGAGTGACACAATGTTTTAAAAATATTGTGTTTCGTGTGCTAATGAGAACGCCTTCCATTCTTGAACTGGCGGTGTTGACATAATTGAACATGCGTTTAAGGGCTCCATCGCTTGGGTAATATCCTATTAACTCCTATAGTCACTAGTACTGCTACCTAGAGTAGAAAGTGGTAACCATGCATTGATATGATTAGCAGCTGCATTGGGTATATGCCCGTGAAATGATGTGCAGGACAAAGTTTCTGTTTCTAATAGTTGTTCTTAGTCTGTGGTTTCAGGGACTTCATAACTGCAAGATAATATTCATCTAATTGGAATTTTTCAGCAAGTTTTCCTTCCTGTTCTATGCCCAGTGGTCAAAAGTAAGGCTTGTTTTACTTTAATTTTGCACTAAATGCCTTTCTTCCTATGCATGGCTGCATTTCAGCGTGTTACCTGTCTCCAGAGTCCAGCTGTATTGCCATCTGATTCAAGGAGCCTCTCATCCCGCCCAATCCCTCTTGCCTCCCCCCCCCCCCCACCAATTAAAATGCAGATAATTCCTTCTTTACAGCATGTTCCTTGGACTCATTTGTATACTTATGATGGTGTAAGCAAACATAGCTGAACTGCTTTGTGTAGTTAAAGAAATAATAATAGTAAATATGCATTAAGGCATTTTGTATATGTTCACTTATAAGATTCTGTCAACAAACATGAAGTAGGGACTGTTATACTCCCCCATTGTACAGTTGAGGAACCTAAGCACACACAGATTAAGTAATCTGTACCAATATTCTACAGGTACTAAGTGAAAGAACCAGGTATTGGAACATTTAACTAAAAGAACAGATTTAGCTACAGGGTTGTAATTAACAATATGCATGTTAGGAGATCCCTAGTAGGTTGTGAGTTCCTGGATGTTCAAATCTGTTTCATCTTTTAGCATTTAATGTCGCATAGTAGATCCTCAGTTATCATTTATTAGCTTTGCATTGGAAATCACAAAATCCCCGCTTGTACTTTGTCTAACCCACCCTCCCCCCCCCACACACACACAAACACACACACACACACACATACACACACACACATTATCTTTCTCTCTCTCTCTCTCTCTCTCTCTCTCTCTCTCTCTCTCTCTCTCTCTATATATATATATATATGGTTATGTGTGTGTGTGTATACACATATATTAGTATATGTTCTGTCCTCCTGCTCAATTTTCTTGTCAGAGCATTTTAAAACCTCATATTAAGCGCTGCTTGAACACCTCTCTGTGAGGGCACTGTTTTTTTCTAAGTATCATATTTGTTGGAAATAGGGTCACTTGAGTTTTTAGTGGTTTATGGATCAGCAGATAATGGCACTATAAAATTCCAGCCCATTGTCATTCTGATGAAAGGGGGATTGCATGCTCTTACTTTATTTGCAATAAAGTCACCAAATGTCAAATGCATATGTAAAGAACTGTGGCCAGAGCCCCTCACCCCTTCCCTCCATCCAGAGTGATCTGGTAGACTGAGGTCACATCCCAGACTATGGGACTGGTGGGTACACATTGCCATCTGTCAGGATAATACTGGTGTCCAAAAAGCCGTGAAAGAAGCCATAGAATTTTTTCAACCGGGACACAGATGCCCACAGACTCACACAGTGTTAGTTCATAAGGGGACGTTCTTTAACACTTTAGATACAGAGAGATGATACTTTCTTTAAGGCTCTCTACTTTTGGCTTATGTGGGTTCCCAGAAAGACTTGGAATATTATCTCTGCATTTCAGGGACAAGACTGGGAGTAGGAATGGAGAGGATGCCTAATGGATTGTTCTCTCTAACAGGCAGAATGCTTGAAAGCAGAGGCTGGCCTAAAGGCCCCGTGTTTTCTCATCATTAGCAGTGTCAGTTTGGTACGTGGTAAGTCTTCTGTGAAAGTTCTTTTTTAACTTGTGGCTTGAACTCTTCTTAATAAAGCTAGTTGTGGAAACTAAGCCACCTGTGGTGCATAAGCAGAGTCATACCACTAATTAATGCAAGAGTCAGGACTAGGACCCAGGACCCATCCCTCTTGTTTCTCTGCATAATTTACAGTGAGGAGCGCTTAGGCACTATGGGATCTGTTTGAGTAGCTGAAGCTCCTGACGCTTCCAGGTCCCTGAAGACAAGTGCAGGTGAAGCTCTAGTCTGATGGATGATAGCAAGCCAGTCATTTTTTCCTGCCAGAAGCAAAGATGACACAGGGAAGTGATCTTGTGAAAGGACAATTGATTCTGTTGTGAGACCAAGATGGCAGAGACCCATTCAAGTCTAATTTCTGAAGGTGGGTTCAGTATTTAAGCAGTGGATTTTGAGGAGAGCCACAGGGCTCACAGTGACGTGTGTCTAGACCCACTCTTGGAAGAGAGGGCATCCTTTGGATGGCTTTTAGCCCTGCTGAACAATCTAGTTTGCACATGAAGATGTGTGTAAAATAAAGCATTAACATCTCATATTTGCATCACACTTCACTGTTATGAAGCTTTTCCATGAATAGTGTCTAATTTGATCCTTACAGCAGCCTATTTTTTGCAATATTTGCAATATTTTTTGCAATATTTGCAATCCTATCTTACTGATGAGGATACTGGGATCCACAGTAAATTATCTAAGGGGCACACAATTAAAGAGTGACCAACAGCAAACTAGAACAGAGATTGACTGTGTCCTTGGGATAGGTTCTTTCTACTTCTCAGCAGTTGCCATATGCATATATGTGTTTATTGTGTAATAGTGTTGGACTGTGGACATAAGCTTGGAGTCCTGGTCCAAAATGGGAGACGAACAGGGAAAAAAAAACCCAAATAGTACAGATCAGGATAGACAGTTCTTAGGGTTCTAAGAGAAGTACAGATACCTGCTTAGAGTTTTTAGAAAAGGTATCATTTACTTTTAGCCAGTGACAAGATAAGAGAGAATCAGGAAAGTCTGCAGAATGGGGATAAAGTTGTGGGGAACTGTCGATTTACTTCCTTTCCCTGGTAGCCAGTTTAGTCCCAAGTTGGGTGACTTTGAGAAGCATCTGTATCTTATAAATTGAGGATTGATCTGGGAATTAGGGTTCGGGCTCTCCCTTCCCCAGTTAAATTTTTTACTATCTGTAGCAGGATTTCCAATGGAACTCTAAGATGTATAATGCATAAAAAAGGGGTTCATGGTCAAACAGCTTTGGTTAATGCTGTGCTGAAACAAGTCAACCAGGATATTTACTTGGCAGATGACCAGAGTCTTTAAAATGCTAATGTGTATACTGAATCTCCACGAAAGAACTTTGGGACATGTCACTCTTCAAAATCATTTGGCCACATGGTCCTTTGGCAGAATGCACATTATGGGATATGACAGTTTGATAGTTTCCATCATGTACTTTGGTGTGATTATATAGTATGACCATATACTTGTTCTCGCCTCTACTTTTTTCTTGTGTGTGTGTAAGTCTGACTTGACTCCCAAACTGTTAGATCCATGATCATAAGAACTGTATGTTTATTTCTCTATACCTCACAGTTTCTATTAAAGTATATGAAATAGGGGTTCAATAAATCTTGATTTGAACAAAATTTGATTCTGTAGATGCAGAAGCGAGAGCGTACAGTCTTTATGGAGAAATCAATGGAAACTTGGCCACAGCTTTGTTACCTGTGGCCTCTCTAACAGTTTGTACGTGATGTCTTTCTCTTGTGAGCCTCAAAGGCAGCATCCTGATATTCAGGCCATCCCTTTGAATTAGAGGTTATTAGTGGCAGTGTTCTTATATGACATTTAAAGGGAGAAAACCTCGGATGGCTAAGAAGCTTTTCTATGCTGGAAAAAGTAATTAATTTCCTAACCTGGAGGTTACTGGATCTGAGCCTATAAGGTGACATGACTGTTTTGTGTCTGTGATAGCTGTAATGTCACCTACTTCCCTACTTGAACTCCAGATGGCATCATATTTCCCCAGGGAGCTGCTCCCTCCTCTCTCCTCTCACACGCTGTGAAATGCCTTTGGTTTAGCACTGTGCTTCAAGACTGTAAGCTCCAGGAGGACAGGGGCATTTTCCTTCCCTCCTCCACCCTCAGAGTGTGTCCAGAGTTTGATAAATATTTGTTGAGTGACTTAGAAGGAATCTTAGGTACATTCTCATAAATATTCTTCCCCACTGCAGCCATAAAACTCCCTGAAATGATTCCCTGTCATATTCGGTGTTGGATGTTAAGCTGCTTTCTTGATTTAAAAGGTTATAGTGTTACCCTGTAGTTTTCTCTAACCTCTCCGTGTTGTTTAAACCACTCTAACTTCAATCAAGTGAAAGTTTTTCCGTAATATTTTGAAGAAGCATAACATATTAACAGTAAAATACATAAATACTAAGTGTACAGATTGATGAATTGTTACAAATGCATCATTATGAAACCATCACCCAACTAAAAGATAGAATATTACCAGATCTTAGAAGATGTATTCTTGCCTGTCTCCATCAATACTGCCAAAGGTAATCCAGGTTCTGATGTGAAGTAAGTAATTTATGCTGTTCCTTTTTGAGGAAGTGTTCTCCACTGCTTCAGATTCTTTCAAATTTAAACAAGCAAAATAAAAATTTCAGTTTATTTCATATAAACCCAGCAGCATAACACATTATATTAAATCTCTGTCCACATGTCACATCATTTGGTCCTCTGTAACCACCTCATGAGATAGTCATGGCAGAGGGTTTTACTTACATTTAAAAAAAAAAATGAGGTATTGAAAGACTAGAGAAGGAAAACGCCCTGGACCATAATCTCCCCAAGTTCAACTTGATTGTAGAGGGTATCATAAGAATCTTAGCTTTTCCATAAGGTACAGAGGCTGGATTTACAACTATTGTCAATCAGAGGACCATCTTCTCTGAAATATTTAGGGAATAGAGCACTACACTTGGACCTGGTACAGCAAGTTTTGCCCAATGGTCAACTTGAACTAAGTCACTTGGGCTCTTCTTCTTTTAACTAATATTAATGATAACTCCCATTGGTCAACTGCTCCACATTTTCTCAAGTTTTTCACGTTTGTTATCTACTTTAATAAGAGATAATGATAATAAGTATTTGCTGAAAGCTTCCTATGTGCCTGGACAGTGCTAACTCCTCTACAGGAATTATCAACTACACTCCTCCCAACAGACTGATGAGGTACGTATTGTCACCCCCACCATGCAAAACTCCTGCCTCAGTCTCCCTGTGTACGTGGTTAATACTTAACCATCAAATTGTCCACCCACTAGGAAATGGAACACTCTTTTCATTCTCATTAAGAAGTGTCCATGAACATCTAGCATGTCAGTCTTAACTTAGTCATCAAGATAGTGATCAGCTTATGACTCTTAAGTGGTTGTTCTGAATCTTTATCTCCTCCTCTCTCAGGCTATTCAAGGTCAAACAATCAAACTTAGAATTCCAAGTGTAGTGCGCTTCTTAAGGTTTCTTTCACCTTCATCTCACTGAAAACCTAGTTCTAGTTCTCTCTCATGAAGGATGAGACTTGATGATATTTCTTCCCTCACCCCACAGAGCATGTTGCTGTTCAAAATATTAAAGAACAAAAGGAAATCAATCTGTTCACATTCTATTCCAAGCTTCTAAAGATGGCAGGTGGTATATTATATATGTCCTCTCAGAGTTCCCAACACTCTGAAGCTCTTTAGTAACAAAAGGGAAGGTAATATCTAAGAGGAGTGTGCCAATGTTTTCTGGAGTGAACTTTGACTCTGCTGTTATATCAAGGTTAGCGACACTGGCTTATGCTGAAAGTGGGGATGTTTCATTGATCTTTCTATGTATTTCTACTGCTGGGCTTTTCTGGAACATTCAGTACTTAACAACAGGACAGTGTTATTTTCAAAGTAAATGTTGAAAATAGAAACCATATTTAGGTTAAAACAGCTTTCATTTATTTAACATGTCTACAAGGGTTCACAAATCATTTGCAGAACTGTTAAAAAGGAAGACTCATGCTACTTAAAAAAATAAATTTTTAATTAACATACAATAAAATTGACTTTTTTAAAAGTACAACTCTATGAATTGTATAGACTCATTTAATCACTGACCCAGTCAGGACACAGACTCTTCCATCATCCCAAAGACACTACTGTGCTATCCCTTTATAGTTAACACCTGCCCACTACTTCTAGCCCCTGATCTGTTCTCTGTCACCCTAGTTTTGTCTTTTCAGGTATGTCATTTAGATGGAACTGGACAGTTGGTAACCTATTGAGACTGCCTTTTTTCTCTTAACATAATACCTTTGGCATTCATCCAAGTTGTTGTTATGGACAGCTCGTTGCTTTGTCTTGCTGTAGAGTAGGCTATTTTTTCCAGTATACCAGTTTGTTTATCCATTTGCCTGTTGAAGGGCATTTGAGTTGTGTCCAGTTTTTGACAATTAATAACAGAGCTGCCGTAAACACTCATGTACAGGTTTTTGTGTCAACAGAAGTTTCCAGTTCTCTTGGGTAAATACCCAGGAGTGGGGATGCTGCATCCTATGGCAAGTGTATGCTTGACTTTCTAAGAAGTGGCCATGTGATTTTCCAGAGAGGCAGTGCCATTGTGTAGTCACCGCAGTAGGACGGTTTCAGTTGCTCTGTATTCTGTTTAGCACTCAGCATTGCCAGTATTTCTTACTTTAGTGATTCTGAAAGGTATGTAGCGGTATCTAATTTTGTGCTTTTAATTTTCATTTCCCTTATGGCTGATGATGTTGAACATCCTTTCCTGTGTTAATTTACCTCCTGAATATCCTTTTCAGTAAATGTCTCTTTAAGACTTTTGACATTTAAAACTGGGTTGTTTAGATGTATAAAGAAAACGTTGTGTATACACACAACCCCATGCACAGAAGGAAATTTTACCGTTCACAACATGGATGGACCTAGAGGATATTATGCTAAGCATTTAAGTCAGACAAAAAAAGGCAGATACCAAATGACTTCACTTATATGTGGAATCTTAAAAAAACAACAGACAAATAAAGAACAGAAAAAGACTTATAAATACAGAGAACAAATGTGATTACATGTGGTTACGATAGGTGATGGGCAATGGGTAAAACAGGTGAAGGTGATTAAGAGGCACAGACTTCAAGTTGTAAAATTAGTAAGTCATAGGGATGAAAAGTACAGTATATGTATAGTCAATATTGTAATAGCTTTGTATGGTGACAGATGGCAACTGTACCATGGTGAACATTTTGTAATGTATGTAATTGTCAAATCACCATGTTGTATCCCTGAAACTAATATTATATTTTGTCAACTGTACTTCAATTTTTAAAAAAGTTGGGATGCTTATACTGTGATTCCTACAACTTTATTCTTCATTTTCAAAATGTTTGTCAAAATTCAAGGCATTTCTCTTTCCATATACGTTTTAAAATCAGCTTGTCCATATCTATAAACAAATCTTGCTAAGATTTTTTATTGGAATTTTATTAAATATGTCGATTAATGTGGGGGGAGAATTGACATCTTTCTATGCGGAGGCTTTCAATCCATAAATATGGTATGTCTCTTGCATTATTTTCTATTGCCACTAAAAAATTACCAGAAATGTGGTGGCTTAAAACAACATCCATGTATTACATCACAGTTTCTGTGAGTCAGTTCAGGTACAATATTCTCTGCCTAGTGTCTTACGTGGCTAAAGTTAAAGTGTCAGCAAGGTTATGTTCCTTTCTGGAGGCTCTGGGGAAGAGTATGGTTGCAAAGCTGGGCCGATTTTTTGAAAGTTTTTATTTAAATTCCAGTGAGTTAACCTAAAATGTAATATTAGTTTCAGGTGTGCACTGTAGTGATTCAACAGTTCCATACATTAGCCAGTGCTCATCACAACCAGTGCACTCCATAATACCCATTATCTTTATAACTCATACCTCCATCTCCCTTCTAGTAGCCATCACTTTGTTCTCTACAGTGAAGAGTCTATTTTTTTGCAGCTCTCCCTCTCACTCCCCCCCTTTGCTCATTTTTTTTTGCTCCTAAATTCCACATATGAATGAAAACATATGGTATTTGTCTTTCTCTGACTGACTTACTTCACTTAGCATAATACTCTCTAGCTCCATCCATGTTGCTGCAAATGGCAAGATTTCATTCTTTTTTTATGGCTGAATAATATTCCATTGTGTGTGTATGTGTGTATATATATATATATATATATATATATATATATATATATACCACATCATTTTTATCCACTTATCTATTGATAGGCACTTGGGCTGCTTCCATAATTTGGCTGTTGTAAATAATGCTGCTATGGACATCGGGGTGTATGTATCTCTTTGAATTAATATTTTGTATTCTTTGGGTAAATACCTAGTAGTATGATTGCTGGATTGTAGGATAGTTCTATTTTTAACTTTTTGAGGAACCTCTATGCTGTTTTCCAAGTGGCTGCATCAGTTTGCATTCCTACTGAGTGTAAGAGAGTTCCTCTTTCACCACATCTTCAAGTTGTTGGTAGAATTTTATTTCCCATGTTGAAGGCCCTAGTTACCTGTTCTCTCGCTGGCTGTCAGGCTATCAGCTGAAAAGCTCTCACAGCTCTAGAAGGTCACCTGTGACCAAACAGAAGGTACTTGACAGGTTACTACATTTATCTTTAACACCAAAGTCCTCTCAAGTTCTTTTCTCACTTCACATTTCCATGATTTGTCTGTCTGCTACATCTCTCTGACTTTAACCAGAGAAAGTTCTTTGCTTAAGGGCTGATGTTAATGATTAGATTGAGTCCATGTGGATCATCTAGTATAATCTCCATATTTTGAAGTCCATAACGTTAATTATGTTTGCAGAGTTCTTTTGGCTAAGTAGGGCAACAAAACAGATTCCAGGGATTTAGGGCATGAGGCCATTTTGCCAACCATGTATTTCTATTTATTTAGGTCATCTTTGATTTCTTTTATCAATATTTTATATATTTCAGCATACAGACCTTTTTACATATTGGTTAGACTTTTTGCTCAGCATTTTTTTTAGTTATTATAACAAGTCTTTTTATTTATTTTTAAATTCTTTTAATTTTTTTTTTAATTTTATATTTGAGAGAGAGAGAGAGAACACAAGCAGGGGAGGGGCAGAGAAACAGAGACAGAATCTGAAGTAGGCTCCAGGCTCCTGGAGAAAGCCTGATGTGGGGCTCGAAGTCAGGAGCAGTGATATCATGACCTGAGCCAAAGTCAGATGCTTAACTGACTGAGCCACCCAGGCGCCCCTTATTATAAGGAGTCTTTTAAAAAGTTTTGTTTTCTAGGCACCTGGGTGGCTCAGTCAGTTAAGCGTCCTCTGACTCTTGGTTTCTGCTTTGGTCATGATCTCACGGTTTGGGTTTGTGAGTCCAAGCCCTGCATTGGGCTCTGCACTGTGAGTAGGGGTCTGCTGGGTATTCTGTCTCTCTCCCTCTCTTCCTGCCCCATCCCTACACACACACTTGTGCTCTCTCTCTTTCAAACTAAATAAATAAACTTAAAAAAGTTTTGTTTACCGTTGTTATTGCTAGTATATATAATTTTTTCATGTTAATTACGTATGCTGTGACTTCTTTTTTTGTAATAAATTCTTTAGGGTTTTCTATGTTGAAAATTACATCATCTGTGACTAGCCTTACTGTACTAGTTAAGACTCCCAGGATGATGGTGAATAGTACTAATAATGAATATCCTTGTCCTGCTGCTGATCTGAGTGGAAAAGTATTTGGTTTTCAACATTAGATGTTATGTTAGCTGTAGGTTTTTTATAGATGCTCTTTATTGGTTTGAGAAGGTTCCCTTCTATTCTTAGTTTGCTAAGGACTTTTATCATGAATGGGTACTGAATTTTGTCAAATGTTCTTCTTGCGTCAATTAAGATAATCATGCGGTATACTTATTTAGACTTTTAAAATACTGAAACCAGTGTTGCATTCCTGGGTTGAACTCTGCTTGGTTGTGGGATATCTGTAGATTTGTTTACTTATATCATCTGTGGCAGAATTTCTAATCAGAGTAATGTTGTGTCATAAAATGAACTGGTGATTGTTTTGTCTTTTATTTTCTGGAAGAGATTATCTAGAAGAGATACTATTTATTCTTCAAATGTTTGGTCAGATTCACCAGTGAAATCATCTGGAGCTTGGAAATTTCTTTTTTGTAAGGTTTCTAATAGCAAATTTAATTTAAAAAAATAATGATAAGACCAATAACATTGTACATTTCATTTTGGATGAGCTTTGGTAGTTTGTGGGCTTTGAAATATTGGTCCATTTCATCAAAATTGTGTAATATGTGACTAGAATATTTAGTATTCCCTTAATTACCAGTTTTCCCTTTATTACCATTTTAATGCCCCATGATCATTAGTGATGTAGCCTCTTTTATTTCTGACATTAGTGATATGTGTCTTTTTTTTTTTCCATTGGTTTACCTGGTTAGAGGTTTACCAACATTTTTATTATTGTTGTTCTTTTCAAAAAAACAACTTTTGGGTTCATTTTTTTTTCTCTTTAAAATTTTTTCATCTCTACTTTTCATCATTTCCTTCATTTTGCTTGCTTGTTGTATTTTTCTCCTCTTATTCTAGGTCCTTAAGGTAGATGATTAGCTTATTGACTTCAAATTTTTCTTCTTTTCTAATATAAACCTTTTAATACTATAAATTATTTTCTAAATGCTGCATTAGCTGCATCCCACTCGTTTTGATATGTTGTATTTTCATTTTTGTTCAGTTTAAGAATTTTCTAATAGTCTTCTTTTTGACCCATGAATTATTTAGACACACGATTGACCCTTGAATAACATGGTTTTGAATTGTGCAGATCCACTTATACACAGATTTTTTTTTCAATAAATGTACTACATTTCTGTCAATGTATTTTCTGTTTCTTATGATTTTCTTAATAACATTTTCTTTTCTCTAGCTTATTCTATTGTAAGAATATTGTATATAACATATATAGCATACAAAATATGTGTTAACCAACTCTTTGTATTAATGGTAAGTCTTCCTGTCAACAGTAGGTTGTTAGTAGTTAAGTTTTTGAGGAACCAAAAGTTATGCATGGATTTTTGACTGTGTGGATGGTCAACACCCCAACCCTTTCTTGTTCAAGGCTCAGCTGTATATACCTTAATTTCTAAGTGTTCGAATATTATCCTGTCATTTTCTTTTATTGGTTTCTAGTTTAATTCTATAGTTAGAGCATATATGCTCAATTCTTTTAAATTTGTTAAGGTTTAATTTATAGTTCATAATGTAGCTGATCTTGGTAAATTTCCTATGTGTACTTGAAAAGAATGTGCTTTATTTACTTTTTGGAGTCTTCATATAATTGTTTTATGCATTCTTCCCAGGTTTATAGCTGCATTTGTTAAGAGAAACAAAGTGGGTTTTGCTTACTTCGTTTTACTCATCATTAGAGTTTTCCATGTCACTTTGTTGGTAATTTTATTTACTGGTAAATATTCTTTTCTGAAGTATTCTGCACAAGGGTCCCTTTATGGTTCAAAAACTGTGAACCAGATAAAAGATGGATGGTGAAAATAACTTTCATTTCTTAATAAATGCCATCACTCCCTTTCTGTAAGATGGGATAATTAATAACTTGTCCCATGTCCTTTAAAGGCTTGTTTGTCATATCTTAGGTGAGCATACATGCAAAATCTGCTCAAATTTTATTAGTAAGTTAGAGAAGTAAGTTAGGTACAGTTACTGAGTTTATCAGTAAGTTATGATCTGGATGGGATCAGGACTGAAGGAAGTGATTTGGCTGCAGGGTTGACCCGGCATGGAGATGACCATCTAGGGTTTGTAGCTTGGTGTTTATGGCCAAGTTTTCAGTGCACAGATCATAGCAAAGGACATCTGTCAACAAGGAATGAAGCAGCTCACGGCAACTCTGTGCCATGATATGAGAGGCATATCTAGCTTGGAGCAAGACCTTATGGGGGACAGAATTCAGGCTTCTGGAAAAGAGTGCTGACAAGCCCCAGGTGGAAGGTCCATGTTCCAACTAGGTAGATGGGCTTCAAAGAGTGGCTAGGATCTGGGTATGGGCTAAATATGGAATCAGGAAACTGAGTGAGAAATCCAGTCCTGTGGCCTGGTGAAATGTTACAGTGCAGGAAGAAGGCGAAGTGATTCAGGGATAATACCAGCCTTGGGGTAGGAGACCTAGTTTCAGCCTGTCACCTGCTGGCCCTGTGAGAGAATCATTGGTCAGAGCTGACTCAGAGGTAAGGAGATCCTGAAGCTTAGTAAGCCTAGAGAATGCAGGCAATGGAATGATTCATATGCAGGGGTAGATGTTAAAGTGCTGACCACATGTTAACAATCATCATTAATATTATTGCTGATTACATAAAAATAAGTAACTTTTGAAACTTTTTGCCAGGTGGTATTGGCATCTGAGTTGATATACCAGGGAACAGTGGAATTAAATAGGAGCGAAGTACCAATACCTAAGAGGGGACGTATGAAAATGATTAGACGGTAGGTAAAATGGATAGTGCAGGAAAGGCTGACTGGGAATTTATTTTTGTTGGTTGCAATCATCTGAAGCAAGGGCAGAGTCTGTTAAATGCCATGGCAGTAATCTAAAGCTGGGTTGTAATTCAGACCATGAGAAACTGTGTGTTATTAGGCAGGTTCCTTTGCTTTCTGACAGCTTTTCCATCTCTGAAAATATCCAGCACCCTCTCTCCCCAAGACACAAGAACCAAAAATGTATTACTAGTCACAATAATAAAATTCTGAGGGAGAACGGAAGACGATGTTAAATGAACCAGCCAACCTCCTCCCGCTAACCTTGGTACCTTTAGTCTGTCAAACCAGCCTGCACAGTCACATTTTCTTTTCAATCTGCTTTATTCTAATTCATCACAGGACAGGACTGACCCTGGATTTGTGTTTGCACACAGGTTATCTTTAGATTGGCTTTACCTTGATGACCTGACTCCTTGCTGCCTCTGAAATAATCCAGTTACTCAAGGGAATATCAATTAAGGCCCTCTGTCACACTAATTAGAATGTCTTCTAAGTGTTGCCCCAGGAATTCAGCAGCTTATAAACAGGCGAATTGGGACAATCCAGAGGTGTGGGCTTTTGGTTTTGTTTTGTTTTGTTTTGTTTTGTTTTGTTTTGTTTTGTTTTTTTATATATAGCCAAAAGCAATTTGAGAGGGAGAGTGCTTTAGCACAGGGAGTATTGAGGCTGAAGTTACTGTGCCCTGAATCTGCAATGAAATATCTGGTTGTTCTCCACTGACAATGATTAATGCAGAATTATTAAATACTTTTATTAATGACTTGGATGAGGACATAGGCATGCTGATCAAGTTCATAGATGACACAAAGCTAGGAGTTAAACAATTACTGTGATGACAGGCTCAGGAGACAAAATGATTTCAAGACAGAATTTAAAGGAAAAAAAAAAGAGAGGTTAGAGTGGGAGAGAGCCAAAGCATAAGAGACTCTTAAAAACTGAGAACAAACTGAGGGTTGATGGGGGGGTGGGAGGGAGGGGAGGGTGTGTGATGGGTATTGAGGAGGGCACCTTTTGGGATGAGCACTGGGTGTTGTATGGAAACCAGTTTGACAATAAATTTCATATATTTAATAAATAAGTAAATAAATAAATAAAAAGACAGAATTTAGTGGCAATGCATCCATACATTCTGGCAAGAATGATCTCCAGAAGGCACAATTTGATGATCAAGTCAGTCTTCTAATCAGAAACCTTCATTGATTCCCTATTTTCTGTTTAAATTAAATCCTGAGTCCTTTGCTTGCTATTCAAGGCCTTGCTGGAATCTGATCCTAACACTCCCCACCTTCCAACAACTCTTTATCGTTCTTTTACTAATACCCTGTGCTTGAGCCAAACTGAATTATTTACAGACTATTTCCTTTTTATGTTCCATGCTTTTCCTATCTGTGAACATTATTCTCCACTGAGTTTCTTTTCGCCATTTTCCTTCTGCTTCAATTCAGTTCTTGCTCAGTTCAAAAGCTACTTCTTGTATTTAGTCTTCTTTGATTGCTTTGGCTGAAGTAATCTCTTTCTTTGTCTAATCTTCCATAACACTTATCTGTTCCTCTCTATGCTTATCAGTGTTTACTTTGTACTGTCATTATTTTTGTGCACATTTTAAGTCTTTGCTAGACCTGCTTAGTGCTCGAACTTGTCTGATAAATCTTTGTATACCTTATAGTGCCTCTGCATGTGTCTTGTTCATAGCTGTGACGTTGTAATGATTTATGTCCTCTACTGGGAAGAAATGCCTTTAGAGGAGGTCCCTGTATTTGTATCACAGAGACTTGTAAACAGAAAGTGCTCAGCACATGTTTTATTGAATAAATTAATGACAGAAGAGTGCCCTAAGTTAACAATATAAGAATTGGAAGGGAATGGTGGTGGTAAGAAAGAAACATTTAATCTCTGGGATAAAAAGGTTGTTTAGGATATAATAAACTCACTTGTGGTTTTTGAACAGTCATGCTAAAGGAGAGAGTACAATATGAACTGGAGATTTGTGGTGATCAGTGATCAAGAGAAGTGACAGGTGTCGGAAACTTGCTTTGTCCTTTAAAGTGAGCAGGTACTCTGGACTGCTCAGGCAGTACCAGTTTATACCTTTGTTTTGGTGCCACACTCTTACAGGTGTCTCATTTAAATTTTCTTTTTTTTAATGTTTATTCATTTTTGAGAGACAGAGTCAGAGCGTGAGCTGGGGAGGGGCAGAGAGAGAGAGGGAGACACAGAATCTGAAGCAGGCTCCAAGCTCTGAGCTGTCAGCACAGAGCCTGATGCAGGACTCCAACTCACAAACCATGAGATCATGACCTGAGCCGAAGTTGGATGCTTAACTAACGGAGCCACCCAGGTGCCCCCACACGTGTCTCATTAAAAGTGCTGTTGTGTGGCCACCCTATCAAATACCTCTTACACCTTTTTTTAGATTATTGGGTCCCTATGGTTGTGAACCTTGTGTCATGGGCTATTATTGGCTGGATGTGGCATAAATCCCATCTCTGTCACTTACTAAAAATGAGATCTGGACAAGTTATCAAGACCTCTGTAAGCACCCATAGGTGACTGCTGTGTTCAAAACAGCGACAGCCTTGAATATGGAATTTTTCAGAAATATCCAGGTATCAGTAGTTATATCCCTACCAAGGATTTATCAGGGGGAAGGTATGTCTAAGGTAGTAAGGAAATAAGTTTCACAGGATTGTTAAATCTCTAGGCCTTCTGTATTAGAGATCATGCAACCAAATGTAAGGGCATAGTTCTTGCTAGTTTGCTGGTTCAGCTGGTTATCAATAGAAAGGCTAACCGTCACAGAAACCCGACTTTACCCTCATCATTTGTCTCTTCCAAGGAGAAGAGGAGAGCAGGCACAGCAGGACATGAGGTTTATATATTTCCCCCTGCTATAAAGTCAGAGTGTAGTGGACTATAAACCGAGTTTGAACCCAGGATTTCTAGACTTTCTATTTATCACTAAGAAGGAGAAGTGCCTGGGTCATAAAATATTTCCAGACCACGAGAATGCTAAAGAGATCAAATTTATCTGCCAGAAATGTGACTCCTGATGAAAACATTGAAGAGGAATATTTTTCATAAGTAGGCAGTTATAGTTGAATGATTGAGAGATTGTTCTAGAGCCAAACTGCTGGAGCTTGACCATTATTCTACCACTTTCTAGGCAAAAGAGGTTGGCTATGTTATTTAAACTTGTATCAGTTTCCTTATCTGTAGTATGGGTGATGAAAGAAAAAAAAAACTATTTTATTGGTTGGTTCCTGCAATTAAATTTGTTAATATTGTAAACATGTTAGAACAGGTCCCCGTCCACAGTCAGCATGGGGATGCAGTAATTATTAAACTCTTGAGAGTGATAAGTACTCTCCCTTAACTTTGTATTTATGTTGACAGGATGGGACTTCTGTGGTGTGTAATGAGTCTCTACTTCTATGGGATCCTGCAAAGTGATGCCTCAGGTAAGTGAATGGTTTTTGGCAATCTATTAAGGTACAGATGATCTCTAGGGTATAATGTGTCAACTCTCTGAAAAATGAGTTAAGACAAAATAATATTTAAATCCATTGTCTTTTGTGGTACCATAGAATCACAGATATGAAAGAAATAGAATTTTGGTGATGGGAGGACCACTGACACCTTTAGTCTTTAAGGGGCAGAGTGTACTTGGGGCAGTGGTCTGGTATGTCTAAATATAGGAATTTTCCATCATATCCAAGCCAACCAGAATCTGGCTTCTTTCCCTTCACCTCAGGTCTTCTGAGACAAGAAATGACAGAGATGGTAGCATGACCCTGTTTTTTAAACTTCAGGACGTAGTGGAAGAGGCCTTGGGGCTAACAGTCCATTGAGACCTTTTAAGAATGATGGGTTCCTGTCATACTGCTTCTATCTGGGAAAGAAAGAATCTATCATTAGGCTCCTTTTTTTTTCCTTTGGGTGTTGCTTCTTTTTTTAAATTTTTTTTTTAATGTTTATTCATTTTTGAGAGACAGAGAATGAGCAGGGGAGGGCCAGAGAGAAAGAGAGGGAGACACAGAATCCAAAGCAGGCTCCAGGCTCCGAGCTGTCAGCACAGAGCCCAACCTGGGGCTCGAATTCATGAGCCATGAGATCATGGCCTAAGCTGAAGTCGGACACTCAGCCAACTGAACCATCCAGGTGCCCCTGGGTGTTTCTTCTTAAGAGAAGCCAGCCAAAGCTTGTTTGAGTTTGAATAATCAAACTCGGTCATCACAGAACTGGATCATGTGAAATAAGATTCACAAGGGATTCGAAAGTTCATCATTTCAGGGCTCCTCTCATCTCCAGAATTACTCCCCAGAACAGTTCCATGGTAACTCTACCTAGTAATCATCTCATTGCAGCCCATATGTCTTTGGACTGGCCAAGTTCTTACAAAGCTTTTTAGTATACATGATTGAGATTTGTTTTTGTCATTTCCACATTTCTCTGGTTCAACGGCTTGATTTAAGTAGAAAATAGTCAATCCAGTGGTAGTCTAATTTTAATTCAAGGAACCTAGATATCTTCATTTGAAGAAGCTTCTCATGTATAATTCCCCTGAAGACCATGGAGAATACTTTGAATACCATTATTTTAATTCCTCTCCTGTGTGAGAGGTCTTCAGAAATGTTAAAATAGTGATCATATAACCTTGACAGTGTTTTCCTATGTTCTTCACATACCATGGATTTGAGCCCTCTTCAACCTGATTATCTTTTCTGGGTATGTTTCAGTTTTTCTATACCACTTAAAGCATTTTATCGGAAACCAAAAATAGCACTAAAGAAAGGGTATAACTAGGACAGAGTACGACTCAAAGCTGAGAGAAGTAAAGATAACTTCCAACCTCATTGGCCCTTTTCACAAGGAAAGCATATTTGCTAACCTGGACTGATATGCAGCTGGGAACCACTAGTACACAGATCTACGGGCTGTTTAGACCAGCATCTTTCCTGCTCGATTGAGTGTCTCATGTGACTGGTCAGTGCTGTGATGTCCTTAATTTTAAACGTGTTGAACATAATCCCTGATTATAATCAGTTCTTATTTGATTTAGTTCTATGCTTGAATGTTATCTACTTACAGAAGCCTTCTTTAACCACCTTAACTAGAATAGCCCTGCCAATCACATATTCCTATACCCACCTTTAGTTTCCTTTATGACACTCATCACTTCCTGACATTATACTAATTTTCTCTTATCTCCTTCTCCTCCTTTCTCCTCTTTTTCCTCCCTGCCCTCCTCTCTTTTCTTCTCCTCTCTCTCTCTCTTCCCCCTGCCCCCTTCCCTTTCTCCTTCCTTCCCAATTTCTCTACTTGTAAGCTGTGCAAGGACAAGGACTTGTCCTCTTTGTTTGTTACCCAAATACTTGCAGTAATGATTGGTACATAGACACATAGTAGGCACTCTCTCTGTATATATATTTCATAAATGGATGGAAAAAAGTCCCTTCACATCCCTTTTGCCCAAATTGGCCAATTTTATAATGGAACTTGTTTGGATTCATACCAGTAATTCATTGATATGGTTTTATGTCCTGCCTCCCCTTGAAGGTAAAGGGAGAGTTGACCATGTTACTCTTGTTGAGAGATCAGTGAGATCTCAGAAGTTTGAGGGTACTGGTATCTCCCCAGACATCCTGGCAGTGTTGCTTTTCTGAATGACCTTTACTGTAATCCATCCAAGGAGGTCCCCCACCCCCCACCCCAAATGCTATTGGAAAGCAAATTTTCTACCCAGGAACTGTGACTCATAACTCTGCTGGGGAAGCTGACTTCTTGAATAAGATAAGTTTTCATACCAGCCCCATTGAGTCACCATGGGAGCAGGAAACATGTTGTAATCCCCTCAGCCCATCTGGCACATACTCATTTGCCTTCCTTATGAAAAGGTATATTGTGTCTGTGTCAGTGATGCACTTCCTAGTTGGAGGAAGAGGAACAAAAAGGAAGCGTTGTTGACAAAAATAAAAGGAGCAACTAACTCTGGGCTACTAGGGGATAAAAGAGACCATTGCACGTGTTGGGGGAATCAACCAACTTCTCATACATCAAGGTATCACTTCGTACAACCATATAGATGCTGGCAGACTTGTTGGCCTTTCATGAGCTTCTTCCTATGCTTCATGTTCCCAGCTTTAATGGAATCACAGATTGATGTGAAGAATAAAGGGGTAATAGCCAGAAAACCCTAAATCAATGTACATGCATATGATATTAGTAGGAGTCTTGTTTGGTTGTTCTGGGCCTTTCTGTGTGGTCTCTTCTTTTAAGGGGAGCCCCACATTTAAAAAACATAATTTTAGAGGTGCCTGCGTGGCTCAGTTGGTTGAGCATCTGGCTTCGGCTCAGGTCATGAAATTACTGTTTGTGAGTTCAAGCCCCATGTTGGGCTCTGTGCTGACAGCTCAGAGTCTAGAGCCTGTTTCAGATTCTGTGTCTCCCTCTCTCTATGCTTCTCCCCTGCTTGTGCTCTCTCTCCCTCTCTCTCTCTCTCTCAAAAATAAATAAACATTAAAAATTAAAAAAAAATAAAAAACATAATTTTCTTTGTTTTGAGAGAGAGAGAGAGCCGGCATGATCAGGGGAGGGGCAAAGGAGAAAGAATCCCAAGCAGGCTCCACACTGTTAGCTCAGAGCCATACCTGGGGCTTGATCCCAGGAACCGAGATCATGACCTCAGCCAAAATCTAGAGTCAGACACTTATTTGACTGAGCCACCCAGGCACTCCTGGGAAGCCCCACATTTAAAAAAGAAGCCATATTGACATAAGAGCTTTAGTTCCAGGCAGTGTGTTTTAAGTGCAGTGAACTGGACTTCAAGGCACAGAATTCTGACCTCAGAACACAATCTTCCTGGTAGCAATACTAGGATTTCCTTATTCATTCAGGGAAGTGGAAGCAATATTTTCATCTCAGGTGGCCATTAAAGCAAATGCTTAAGAAAAAAGCATTTACTTTTAAGGAATTAGAGCTTGGATAATTATAATGGTGATATTATAATATGGTAGTTATAGTGGTAATAATAAACCTTCCTTTGCTGAAAAAGCACTTTGCATTTTACATATCCAATATCATTTGACTCTCACTCCCAAAATATAAAGTGGTCAGGCTGTTGTAACCACCTGTTTTGAAAAAGAAAATTAGAATTAAAGAGGTTAAGTGAATTACCCAAAGTCACAAAGCTAATACGTAACATAACTATGACTTCAACTAGATCCTCACACAATTAAAAAAAAAAAAAAGATTAAAATCCAAAGGGTCACAGGTTTCACTAACTGTTAAAGAACCACTCAATAGATTTCTGCACTTTTTAGATAAGAAATATCTTCCCTCATGACTCCTCCGCCCCCCACCTTAGTTGTTTTCTTCAGGAGGAAAATCACTGCACTGTAAGCTCAAAATTCAATATTCCCATTTTTGCTTCTTATGGTATTGAACATTTCCGATACTAAACTCAAAGAAGTTTTGTTTTGCAACAATTCTGAAAGCAACTTGTCACACATTTCTCCTTTGGTGTGTTCCATTGGCAACATGTTAGGAAGTTGAACTGTTAAAACTGCCTTTAGAGTAGAAATAAATATTTGCAATTTGTGATTCCACGCTGGGGACAGGGTTGAGAATGGCACCACATGTAATATGGTGACTTTAAAAATATTGCCATATCAAAATTATTTGTTACAGAGACCATGTGAAAAAGATAGCACTGCATTGTCACTCCAGGTGCATGCACACACACACACACACACACACACACACACACACACAGATCTTTGAATATTGTTTTTTATTTCAAGGTCAACAGATGACTATGTGCCAGGTGCAGGGCTAGATTTCACACACATTGTCATTAATGTCACAGAAAACAATGGAGACTGGGGTTGGGAACCTGGAGATTCTTACACACATTTTATGGTTTAGGAAAAGAAGAACCAAAGAAGTGACCTAGGTTAACAGTGGTCTGTGGCATGTCCAGTAGACCTAGGTTCTGAAGACTGCCTCTACTCCCGAAGCAGACCTCTTTCCTTTAAACTACATTGTCTTCTTGGGGCACCTGGGTGGCTCAGTTGGTTAAGCTCTGACTCTTGATTTCGGCTCAGGTCATGATCTCACAGTTCATGAGATTGAGCCCCACATTGGGCTCTCAGAACCTGCTTGGGATTCTCTGTCTCTGACCTTCCTCCATTCTTCATGTTCTCTGTCTCTCTGTCAAAATAAATGCTTAAAAAATAAATGACATTGCCTTCTTTTAGGATTTTGTTCTGCTAATAGAGGTTAAGATCCTGTGATTTAATTGCCATTAATTTTGAGAAATTTGCCAAGGGTGGAAATAATCTTTTGGCTTTTTGAGAGTGACTAATAAATAACTTATTTATTTATTTTTCACTATGAAAAATAAATAAGTAAAAACACTGGCTTACCAAGAATCGAGAGACATTGCTTTAAGTTCTGACTGTCACTTTGTGAGTGTTTAATGACATTAAGGAAGTCATTTAATCAGTCTGTGGTCACTGTGACCTTACCTATAAACCCAACCAACCAACCAAAAATAGCAAAGCTTCAGCCAATTCTGCTTTCTTGTTTGATTTTATATTAAAGAGCACTATGAGAATTATTACACATTATGGACGAACACAGATACACTCTTCCTTTTATTTAAATAAGCAATTTGTAAATTTTTTCAATGTTTATTTTTTGAGAGACAGAGAGAGAAAATGAAAACGAGAGAATGAGCGGGGGAGGGGCAGAGACAGAGGGAGACAGAATCCAAAGCAGGCTCCAGGCTGTAGGCTCTGAGCTGTAAGCACAGGACCCAACGCAGGGCTCGAACCCATGAACTGCAAGATCATGACCCGAGCCGAAGTTGGATGCTTAACTGACTAAGCCATTGGAAGCCCCTAAATAAGCAATTTCTAAATGGCAAGTATTTCTTTTACCATGATTTTACTTTAGTCTAAAGATCATGTGTTTGACAATTTCATATTATAGAATCCGGGACAATAAGGGTAGGCTCTTATGTAAGTGTCTTAGAGTCAAGTCTGACAGAGAGAAGAGAAAATAAATAACCAAACAGAATGCCATGGGAGAGCAGAGAAAGTTACTAGCCTGGTACGGGGCTCTGAGAGAACACATCCCAGTCAAAGAACAATTGCTCTTTTCTTGGAGATAATGTATCTCTTATTTGGGACCAGAACAGTGCAGTTGGACTATTGGACAATGTGAGGGTATTTAGAAGCCAAGCTAGAAGGGTAGGTTGGGGATAGGAATTCTTACAGGTGAAGAGACTATTTGTGTTTAATACATTTTAGATATAGTTGGCTGGTTCTTTTGTGTGTGTGTGTGTGTGTGTGTGTGTGTGTGTGTTTGTGTGTGTGTATCTTACTTTTGTAAGGGCTTATAATATTTCTGATGCTATGTAATGGTTCTTTTAGCTTTGGTAAGCTTTTATTTTTTTTTTTTATTTTTTTTTTTAGTTTGTTGCCAATCCCAGTAGCTCCCTAGTATCTGAATATGCTTTCTGAAAAACTCCATACTTGGATGTACTTGTGACATTCAGTCCTGTCTGTTGCTCATGGCTGGTCATCCTGAACATACTTCGTTTCTATGCAATTTAGTCGAAACAATTTGAGAATGTCTGAAGAATACAGTTTCATTTTATTCTTAGACCTAAAGGTCATTGGAATTATAACATTTCACCCTGGTGTCCTTTAAATGCTTCTCCTTGGGAGCAGATATATTCCCTCTTTTTTTTCTTTTGTTGTATTTTGAAACACCCTGATGCTTATTTTTAAGTTGCTTATGCTTCCCAAAGGTAGGTATTCTGTAGCTTGATTGAAAAGAGATTTGAGTACCATAATTTATTGGCCTGATGCTAACTTTGCAAATATAAACTCTCCTGAACAGCTTCTTGTATCACAGTGGTAATTCTATGTTTAGAGAAATGACCTGATTCTTCCTTCACATGGCTGCATTAGTTAAGAGAAACCCAGATTTTTGCAGGGAATACATTTTGTATATGGGGTTATAGGTGACAATGTCTGCTTTATGAGAATTAATTCAAGGTTTAAACACCTTCATTTTTGCAAGGTGTTTGCAAACCTCTGTTTCTGCCTTATGATGAGCTTTATAAAACCAGACCACTGTCTTGATGATCAGTGACTAAATCCTATGCACTAAATATATATATATGTGTGTGTGTGTGTATGTATATGTATGTGTGTACATAGGTATATATATGTGTATATATACACACACACATATATATGTATATATATAATAAAAATAATTAAAAATATATATACACTATGTATATATGCACTATATACATATATACACTAAAATAAAATAATATATATATGTACTCTCAAGATAAAAACACAATGATACTTGTATTTTGAAATCCACTAAGGGCCAGTATCTCTCATTATTTATTTTTGAGGCACAGAGAGAAATGGATCCATTTTACAAATACTCTGGGAACCTCAGTAAATAATTTCAAGTACCTTTTATCCAAACCTATAAAAGCTGAAATACAAAAATGCCCTCTTTTTGTCTTTCTCTGTTTTAGAGGCAATAGGCACAATGATAATACAAGATGGCAGAGAAAATGAGAGAAAACAGATAAAACAGTCACACCCATAATAAACTAGACTTGGCGGAGTTCTATTGTTTTCATGAATTTTATTTCTCTTTCTGCTGTCAGAATCAAACTTTTGGTATAACTGTACATTACTGAGAAATGAATATCACTTTCCCATGGTGTTTGTAGAGTCTGAACTAATAGTTTAAGGCTATTTGTTCATCAGCCCTTTCGAAATACTTTCATATTTTTTGAAGTGCTTCCTGAGGTAGGCAGGAGTGTGCACTTTGATATGTGCATGAAGGTACTGATGTTTGCATTCCACCTTAACTTCTGTAATAGAATGTTATGGTCCCTTTAAAGGGACCACACCAACAAGAGGGAACAAGTGAAGAGTATCGCCAACTATGCTTCCTAGCGGAACTTGTAGGGCTTACACTGTAAATGTAGATTCCTGAAAGGAAAGAAACAGAAAGAGAGTGCATCCATCAGCCACCAATGGCTTTTCTATGTAAATATAATTTTTTGTTTATATTACATGGTGGGTTTCGATTTCTAATTACTTAAACTTACCTACAAGTACAACCATAGTTGAAATATAGGACTGTACTGTTGTTAAAGCAAACGCGGATATACAAATTGTTGTTCCCAAGTGGATCCCTACCATCGTGAACCATTATTTACTATATAACTTTGTTTTCCCTTTTTTCTTTGGGGAGAAACCTTTAATCATTCACCATGGGCTTGTTTGCTGTTTAAACACATTATACCTAATAGCTTAAATTGACGAGCCTGGGTTAACTCTGTTATTCTCTAGATCCTTTGGGAGTTCAGACTGCCCCCAAAAGTTTCCTGATGAACTAATTTTTGCTTTTCAGAGAGAAAGCATTAATATTATCCTCATATTTTCTAATTTGCTTTGGACTTTTTGATCTATCTGGTCCCCTAGGGAGAATTGAATTTCTCTTATGCAAGACTTTTTGACATCCATGGCTTGATTTTAAATGCTTCTTCAGCACTTTTTACTCAAGGTACAGAACTATGACGAGAAGGAACAGGGAGGCGGAGAGAAAAGGAAGGGAAAGGGAGACAGGGAGAGAGAGAAGAGATAAGAGATACAGATAGAGACAGAAAGACTGAGAGAAAGAGGAGAGAGGGAGAGGAAGGGAGGTAGGGAAAGAGGAAGGAGGAGAAAAGGAGAGAGAGATACAAAGAGAGATAGAGACACAGAGACAGTCTTCCCACAGAGGAGCTCACTGGATTTGATACCAACCCAAGTATATATCCCCGCCCCCCCGGCCTCCCCAAGGAAATAGATGGTATTGGATGGTATTCTTTTTTTTTTTTTAAGGTTTTTTCATTTTTCAGAGTCAGAGAGAGACAGAGCACAAATGGGGGAGGGGCAGAGAGAGAGGGAGACACTGAATCTGAAGCAGGCTCCAGGAGGCTCCAAACTGTCAGCACGGAGCCCGGCGTGGGGCCTGAACTCACGGACTGCAAGATTGTGACGTGAGCTGAAGTCAGACGCTTAACTGACTGAGCCCCCCAGGCGCTCCTGGATGGTATTCTTTCAAACATTTTTAAACATTTCTTTTTTATCTAGGTCTTTTTTATTTTATTATTATTATTTTTTTACATTCTGACTCTTTTTCTCATCCCTAATGTATTAAAATGATGAGAGCATGGAGGACCTGGATGGCTCAGTCCATAAAGTGTACAACGTGATCTCGTGGTGAGTTTGAGCCCTGTGTTGGGCTCTGTGCTTACAGTGTAGAGCCTGCTTGGGATTCTCTTTCTCCCTCTCTCTCTGTCCCTCCCTGACGTGTGCTCACTCTCTTCTTCTCTCTCAAAATAAGTAAATAAACTTAAAAAAAATGATGAGAGCAAATAAAACCCATGCATATTGTAGAGGTTTCCTTAAATACGGTCACCTCCAACCATGAGAGCCATCAACATGTCCAGGGATACTGCTTTGCCGGTCGCAACTCTGACGAAACTGTACAGCAGATATGGTGGAAGCAAAGAGCTAATCGTGGCCTTCATAATAATGAAGAGGAGACAGTGACAGACTCTGTATCCCCCTTTACACTCTGCCTTCCTAAGGTCTAAGGCAGAAACAATCTGCTGTTGTTTGCAATTGACATGAGCTATAACATGTCTTTCCTATTAGCAGTGTATTTGCTTGAGGCTCAGTAGAAACCCAGCTTGTATTCAGGTCTAGGAGGAAGGTGTAGCTTTGGAGAATAATTGAAATCATGGAAATTGTGAATAGAGCAATTAGTAAGTGAATGTGTTCGAGGAGTCACTCCCACTGCATGCAGTGTTCTTAGTGACATACCAAGGGAGACTTCAGGAAGAAAGTGAAGGCAGGGTCTTTGTTCCTGTTTGCTTTATTAGAGCCAACTCTTAGATATCTCACCTTTATTACTCTAAATATCCTGTTATTACAAGGGTCCATTCTCTCATCTACAATGCAGTGGTAATTGATGATGGCAATAATAGCCATGAAACATTACACACTATTGGATTTTTCTTAATCACTAAAGGAAGATCATGTTAAGCTAAGCATGGCTTTAAATCTATTTTATTCTAATTTTTTTGTGAATTGGTAATAACTATGTAGTGGAGTGTGTATGTGTGTGTGTGTGTGTGTGTGTAATAGAAGAAAAAGGAGGTGGGGGAACTAACATTAATTGAACAATTGAACCAGGGATTATGATTATATATAATATTACATAAATTTTTGAATAGCCCCATAAGATAGGGATAGGCATTTTTATTTTGTTGCCAGTGAGGAACCCTAGATTCAGAAAAGTGAATTAAAAAGTTAAATTAGCTTAGTAACTTACTAGAGCTATTGAGTGGTACAACTTGTATACCTGTTTGATATTAAAATGCACGCATGCTAGTTTTGCTATACCACGTTGCCAAGGAATTCTTTACAGTTAAAACTCTGCCTTCTAAACATGCCAACCAAAGCTGTCTTTCAGTAATTGATATAGTGGAGCACATATATTTGCAAAAAGAAACACTCAACCAATTAAACAAAACACAGGATGTGATTTTTCACATTGCAGATACTATTTTAAATTGATTTGCTCCAGGATTCCTGAAACATATACAGTGCACTTTGACTTCATATATTCAGATGAGACACATTTTTCCAAGGCTATAAGAAGTTTTCTAAAGGAAAGAGCAGTTCTGAACAAGGCTACAGATGGATGAAGGTATGGTGGTTCAGTGCCGATGCAATGGGTTTGAGTGAAGTGGGAAACCATTAACTTTGGTATACTGCAAGATGGCTTTGCCGTTGTTCAGTTAGCTTCCCATGGGGCAAACTCAGAGATGGTAACTGTAGCTCCCTATCTTTTCCTTCTTACCCAACTACAGCAGGCTCTGTCCTTCCTCCAGGGTGCTTGGGGACTTAGTAAATGATATTTACATATGGCTCAGAAAGTTTTTTGGTACCCAACAGTGTAAAGCTCTAGAAAATTCTTTTCAGTCTAAAAATATCAGCTTTTTTTTTTCCCTGCTAGACTTTGGCAGTGATTGGGTGTGAATTTTGAAATTTGATGATGGTTTCACTCCAAGTTCCATTTTATTCCTGATGGAGCTGGAATGTTCTATCTTTTTCAGAAACTGTCACTTTTGTGTATGTGTATATGTTTGTATGTAGGTGTATGTGGCAACAAAATAGCCAGAGTAACACTCACCTGGGTCCAGCAAGTGCACAAAAGATTGGCTGGCAGCATTATCACCAATCCATACATAGATATGTTATTTCACTCCCCGCAAACTCTCCAGAAGTGAGCACCTGAAAAATTTTTCAGGTTTAATGCACAAATCCCCTTCAGTCTCAGGGAAATCAGTGTTTTCCATAGATTAGTTATCTGTTTTAAAGTATGCAATACTTTAATCACAGAAGGATGGTAAGTATTCCCCTTTTATTTTGAGAATGTACCTTTGTGATTTAAAAGGAACACGTCAGAGGTCTGTATAACCTCTACATTTAGGAAAACTGGTTCTCCATGATGAGATGTGAAACCTAGCTCAGTTGATGTTTCCTGGGCATCTGTTATGTGCAAAACTTTGTTACCACAGGGAATGTAAAGATGAGTAAGACACTTTGTAATCATTCATTCATAGTGTATGGATGTATGCTAGACGCTGGGCTTTCCTGTAATTTATTTGTAAATAAGACAGAAATGATCTGTGCTCCCATGAAGCTTATAGTCTTCGGAAGAGCATGGGACAGAAGAAAGTAAGTAAATAAACACATTTTAAAAGACAGTTCTGTGAAAATTACCTACAGGTCGTTACATTGATGAAAAGAAATCAGACGGTGCTCCATTTGTCAGGTGGCTAGGGAGCATCTACTCAAGTGGATGACGTTCTCTTGAGAACTGAAGGATAAGAAAGAACCACCTATACAAAGCAAAGGGAAGGCAGCGGGATGGCCTGTGTGGAGACCCTCAGCTGTGAGGATCATGCTGCCAGTGTTGCTCTAGTTGCAAGAACTAGGGGGAGAGCGAGGTGGGCAGGATCCAGCGCATATTAAGGGTGTTGTCACATTTCCCTTTACTGCAACAGAAAGTCATTGACAGGGTTTGAGCTGGTTCCTGACATTATCTAGTTTTTACATGGTCATGTTAGATGCTATGCGGGAAATAGATTGGAGAAGATTTCAGCTTCTCCCGTATGGTGGACAAGGTCTCCTAAACAACCCTTCTGCTGTGAGGCAACCAGAAATGCTGCATTTAAAAATAAATGTCTTTTAAAATGAATTGCTGAGTTGGTAAGAAATCCTCAGAGGACAAGATTGAAGTGAAACCGGGAATCCAGAAAAGAAACGAAGCCAGCTCTACAGCTGGCAGCTGCCCAAGGTAGCATCCAGAGTTAGTGAGAAAAGATATATTTAGGTGCTAGAACGTTTGGATACTTTCTTTAATATAAAGTTACATTCTTACCTTTTGCCTCCCCCCCTCCCGCCCCCGCCAAAAAAAATCTCAGTTGAATGAAATATTTAAAGATAACAAATAAATTAAATCCTAAAAAGTACTAGAAGAAAATATATGCAAACTTTTTCATAATGTTGAGGTAGAGGATACCTTTCCAGCTATATCATCAAAGGTAGGGGCCGTTCAAGGTTTGCTATATTTGACTACATAAACATTGGCATTATAAGTTAAAGGGCGAATGAAAAACTGGAAAATATAGAATATGGCAAAGGGTTGATGTCATTAAGGAACTCTTGTATGAACACTCAAAAATATTTAACTTGCATTTCAGGCAGTTCAAAAAAGATAAAACTGAATTGATCATAGTTGAAAGGATCAAGTTCATAAGTAAGAAGATAGATGCAAATTGAACCAACCATTCTTGACCCATTACTTTGGCAATGATTGAAGAGAACAAATCCCACCCAGCAATGGCCAGGATATGGTGGTCTAACAACCAGATGCCAGATGTGGTGTTAATATACCCTGTGGGCCAGAGTGTTCTTGGAACAGGCTTTGTGGAGGGCACTGGAGCTATTTGTTTCAAAGATACTACAGTGCCTCCCTTTGACCTAGTAATGAGCCTCTACGCATATAGCCTAAGGAAATAATCAGAGAAGTGTATCAAAATGTAGTCACAACTTTGTTTTTCATACAACTGTTAAAATAGGTAATATTGGAAACTTTGCAAAAATATCCAGTGGTAAAAGATGCTTAAATAATGTGTTATATCAGTAACATGGGGATACAATTGAAACATTAAAAGTATAATTTTGCATTTGTTGATACAGAGCTTAGTTTATAATAGATATTTCTGGGGGTGCCTGGGTGGCTCACTGGGTTAAGCATCTGACTCTTGGTTTTGGCTCAGGTCATTATCTTGTGGTTCCTGAGTTCGAGCCCTATGTCAGTCTCTGTGCTGACAGCTCAGAGCCTGGAGCCTGTTTCAGATTCTGTGTCTCCCTCTCTCTCTGTCCTTCCCTTGCACGCTCTCTCTCTCTCTCTCAAAAATGAATAAACATTATTTTTTTTTAAATAATAGATACTTTTGTTTAAAAACAGATACCATGCAGGGGCTCCTGGGTGGCTCAGTCGGTTTAGCAACAGACTCCGGCTCAGGTCATGATCTCACTGTTTGTGAGTTCGAGCCCCATGTCGACCTGTGTGCTGACAGCTCAGAGCCTGGAACCTGCTTTGGATTCTGTGTCTCCCTCTCTCTTCCCCTCCCCCGTTTGCACTCTCTCTCTCTCTCTGTCAAAAATAAATGCATCTTAAAAAACAACAACAACAACAACAACAACCAGGTACCTTACAGCCGGACTAGTCTGCAAACTTATAAACTGTGGCATTTGTTTTTTGGTGCCAGCTCTCACCAGCTGGCTTATGAGAGCTACTTGTTCAGTTTTCAGGAATTTTATGAGCCCTTAGGTAAACTGTTGGTTTAGAGTTTCGCTCCATGGAAACTGATAAACAGACTGTACAGAGCAGGCCCCTCCTACTCCCCAGCTCGTTTGCCACACACTGGTGTGTGCAGGTGTGTGTATGTATGTGTGTGTGTACATATAGAAAACCCTTGGTAGAACATACTGAAATCTTAACAGTGATTATCTTTAGAAAGTGGAATTATGTTTGAATTCATTTACCCTCTTTTCAAATAATTTTATGTATCATCTGAATATATTCCAACCCAATAATTAGAAAGAAAGTATCTTAATTCTTGGAAGAAAGAATGAAGGCCTAAGCCATTGGAGTCCTCAGGATGGTAAGCAAGGAGCAATTGCAAGGTACTGTTGGTTAATGAGCTCTGTTTCTATTTGTAGACTGGGTTGTTAATAACTTCCCTAGCACAGGGATGATTTCAGTATTCATAAAATGATCTTGGTACACTACCGAGTTTGGAGATTGGTAAGGCAAAAGAGATACTACTGTTAAATTTCCTGCATTATAGCTATGACTGATATTTGTGTTAGATGTGTAATTTAAAGAAAGTAAATATTTAGCCACCCAAATTGTTGGAAGTTGAAATCAGTTGAGTTCCCAGTTCTCTGCTTCACAACGTTTGCTTATGCTAAATAGCCCCCCAAATATCTGTGTACCCTAATTCTTATTTCATTCATCAGCTCACTTAAACATTTCTGTTGATTACAGGCAGTTTTCTGTTTTTGTTTTTTAAGATATCAGTACCACAGAGTGTACTCAGCCAGCTGTCAATATTTCAACATCTGTGGGCATGATGATACATGTGTTCGACAAATGAGTGTGCTTTCCTTCATCTGTCAGCATTCCTTCCTTTCTCCATGCAATAAACATAGGTAATTTTAGGCTTACAATGTGTGCCAGATACAGTTCACATTATCATTATAGCAACTAATTTTTAGAGTGGTAGATGCAATTATATAGTGTTTTATAGTTTTAAAATGCCTGCATTATTGATCATCAGAAGTGTATCATATTTTCACTTCACAGATAAGAAGCAGAGACTTGGAGAGGTTGGGTGACTTAACCATAGCCATACGGATAGTAGGTAAAAGAACCAGGACTCAAGCCCTTGTCTTCTAGTCCCAAGCCCATTATTATTTTACCTTGCAGACCTAGGGGACCCCAACCCTTTCACTACTAAGGACATAATTTATTTTATATTTTTTTCTAAAGACTCCACATGTTGAAAGCAGTAGAAACTAATCATGTTAGCCTTGCCATCATGACATCCTAAGCCTAAGTTAAGAACATATTCATCACCCAAAAAATAAACTCTGTATGCTCTAGCTGCCAATCCCCATTCCTTCTCCTCATTTCTCTCAGCTTTAGGCAACCACTAGTCTCCTTCCTGTCTCTATAGATTTGCCTACTCTGGGCATTTCATAGAAATGGAATTATATGTGGATTTTTATAACTGGCTTGGCATAATGTTTTCACTTAAGTTTTCAAGATACATCCATGTGGCAGCACGTATTGGCACTTCATTACTTTTTACTGATGAAGAACACTCCATTATTTGTCCATTCATCATTCATGGACATTTAGATTGTTTCCATTTTTGTGTCACATCAATAATACTGTGAACATATGTGTACAGATTTTTATATGGATTGTTCTCATTTCTCTGGAGTGTATACCTAAGAGGGGAGTTGCTGAGTCATACGGTAATTCTATGTTCAACATTTTTGAAAAACTGCCAAACTGTCTTCCATCATAATTGCCTTTTTGAAGTGTTGAATAGAAGGTGAATCTCAGGTTGGGTTCGATACCGCTGCCACTTTGAGAATGGTCCTTAAGATAAAACACATTACATCAAAAAAGATCATGGTGAAATCAGAGGTCTTCCCTAGACTCAGCCATTACTCTCTGTCCGGGAGAGGAGCATCTGAGTATTTTCTTTTTTGTTAGTGTAATGAATTTAAATCCCAGTGCTATGGGAGCTCAGAAAATGGCCTGGGTCAGAAAATGCCCTGAATTATTCACAATATATAATGCAGAGAAAAAAAAAATTCTGGACTCATGTCAAATCTTGGCTTCATGTGACTCTCTGTCCTTATTTATAAAATGAAGATGATAATATCACAAAGTTGTTATGGAGATCCAGTGAGATAACATATTTCAAAGTTTTTCTGTAATCAGCAAAAGCAAGTAAGTAAGCAGAGAGATTCAGCTGAATGAGCTCGAAAAATGACAATACTCACTGGGCATATGGGTAAGCACCAATTTGTTCTCTGTATTATGAGATTAGGATTGAGATTTTTGCATTTGAAGGTGGGTGTTTGCCCACAAGAATACACATTTCCAAACGCAATTAAATCCTTGCCCAGAGGGTTATCTTTTCTCCAGATGGTTATTTACTTATCAATCTTCTAAGAATTCAAAGGCAAGTAGTAGCATATTCTTCAAAACCAGTTGCTTGAAAATTTGTCTATGCTCCCATGATTCTTTGCCACTTATTTTGACTTTGATGACTCTAAGTCAGTCGATATTTGTATTGTTTTTGAATTGTATTTTTTTAATACGAAATTTATTGTCAAATTGGCTTCCATACAACACCCAGTGCTCATCCCAACAGGTGCCCTCCATCACCCCCTTTCCCCTCCTTCCCACCCCCCCATCAACCCTCAGTTTATTCTCAGTTTTTAAGAGTCTCTTATGGTTTGCCTCCTTCCTTCCCTCTCTGTAACTTTTTTCCCCCTTCCCCTCCCCCATGGTCTTTTGTTAAGTTTCTCAAGATCCACATAAGACTGAAAACATATGGTATCTGTATTTCTCTGTATGACTTATTTCACTTAGCATAACACTCTCTAGTTCCATCCAAGTTGCTAAAAAAGGCCATATTTCATTCTTTCTCATTGCCAAGTAGTATTCCATTGTATATATAAACCACGACTTCTTTATCCATTCATCAGTTGATGGACATTTGGCTGTTTCCATAATTTGGCTGTTGTTGAAAGTGCTGCTATAAACATTGGGGTACAAGTGCCCCTATGCATCAGCACTCCTGTATCCCTTGAATTGTATTTTTTAATATAATTGCAAAAGAAAATTTATTCATTCATTGAGCAAGTATTTATAATATTTTGACATTTTGATGAGCCATTATATTTAAATGTCTTGGGGGTCTCTACAATTGATCATGGCCCATGGATGGCACCATTACTGTGCTTTCTTTAAAAATGAAGAATAATGTATGCTGATTTCTCCTCAGAATAAAGCAGAAGTTGAATTTGGACTTTAAAAAGTATAAATAAGAATAACACAAGCAACATAAAATTGCTTGATATTGTGGTTCAGCTCTGTTGATACTTTTCTGGATGACCTTGTGTTTGAATCTATGTTTCTAAATCTGTGTTTCCTCATCTGTAAAATTGTCTAGTTCCTTCTGAGTCTAGCCCTCAAGGATTCCATAATTGATACTGCAAGTTTGAGGTTCGAGAGTCTCTGGACCAAGTTAACTGTTTTGTAGTGTGTGTTTTGTTGTTGTTGTTGTTGTTGTTTGTTTGTTTGTTTTTGTTTTTTTCTGCACTTGTTATCAATCCATCTTAGCTGTTCTTTCATGTGACTCTGTCTACTTCTCTTTAGCTATCATCCTAGCCTAAACCATACCATCTCACTCTTGACTTTTCTGCAGTAGCTTCACAACTGGCCATTCCTCTTCCACTCTTGCTCCCTATAGCCCATTCTTCACATGGCAACCAGTGTTACCTACTTAAAATGTTAAATTAAATAATCTTCCTCTGATGAAAATCTCGAAAGTATTTCCCGTTATTCTGAGGATAAAATTTCAATTCCTTACGGTGGCCTACATGGCCTTATATATTTGGATCTATACTCATTGATTCAACCTCCTTGTGTTCTATCTTCCTGACCCTGGCAATGAAGCTTCCTGAGATACTCTCAGACATTCACACAGAGTGTTTCCTTTCTACTCTAAGTCTACCACACACTCTCCCCTCAACTTTGTTCCTCTTGTCTTTATTCTACAGCGCTCGGTGCAAAAGTCAGTTCTTCAGAGAACATCCCCTTTTTCCTCCAAGCACTTGGGCTCAGACATATATCTCCCTGTTATATATTCTTTCACATCACTCTGTACTTCTTTTTCTTTGTACCTGCTATGATCCCATCTAAGTTCTTAATTATGTAAATATTTACTTAATTACTGAGTTAATTCTTTATTTAATATCTGTCATCTTCCCTGAAATTAAAGTTTCATGGGGACAGACACAGGTTTATTCACCTCTCTATCTTTAGTAGCTGGCATAAGGCTTTGCACTTACTAAGCGTTCAATAAAAACTCAGTGAATGAAGGAATGGATGTGATAATTGGCTGAAATGCCAGTCCTTACATCATCTCTGAGATGATTTGTATGGGAAAGCATAACGTGTGTATCAGGAAGTTCTGAGGAAGTGTAGACTTTTATCCCTATTCAGTTATTGATCTTTGCTTTTTTTTTTTTTTTTTTTTTTTTTTTTAATTTTTTCCCAACGTTTTTTATTTATTTTTGGGACAGAGAGAGACAGAGCATGAACGGGGGAGGGGCAGAGAGAGAGGGAGACACAGAATCGGAAATAGGCTCCAGGCTCCGAGCCATCAGCCCAGAGCCTGACGCGGGGCTCGAACTCACGGACCGCGAGATCGTGACCTGGCTGAAGTCGGACGCTTAACCGACTGCGCCACCCAGGCGCCCCTTGATCTTTGCTTTTATAGTAAGCTTCCTCATCGCACCCAATTTGAAACAAATATCTGCCAAACTCTGTGTGCTCAACATTATGTTGGCTAGTCAGGATCCAAGCCCTGTCTTTGAGCTCACAATCTAGCCAGAGATCAGCCACAAACGTAAATAACAGTTATGCAAGGAGGAAAGTAGTCAGTGTCACAAGAGAGAGCCAGCCATATCTAGAGCAGTAGTGACCAAGTTGGGTCTTGGAGGATTTGACTTCTCGGATATGGTTGGGAACAGGCAGTGCAGAATGAGTCTATAACCAAATGTCTCTCCCCTGCCAGTTGTTGCAAATAAAGCCAAATCTCTAATGAAGAGCCTGGAATTATTTAGATCCATTTTTATTCCACACACAACTTTTGGCCTTTTGGAATTTATGTATTTTTATTTACTGTTTTATTTTCATATAGTATCAATCAGGTTTTGGTGTATGGAGTCTCTGAATTTTAGCAAATGCATACAGCCACATGAAAGCTGCTGCATTTCAGGGGCAACAAAGTTCCATTATGCCCCCAAATTTCTCTCATGCTTCTACTGTACGGCCAACCTTTCCTGACCCAAGCCCCTAGCAATCACTGATCTGTTTTATGTGCCTATAATTATGCCTTATCCAGAATGTCATTTAGATGGAATCATATGATATTGGACTTCTTTCACTAAGTATAATGTACTTGAGATGTGCTCATATTGTCTAGTGTATCAGAAGTCCGTTTCTTGTTGCTGGGTCGTATTCCATTTTATAGACATACCACAGTTTGTTTATTCATCCGCTAGCTGATGTTCATTTGGGTGCTTCAGGGTTTTGACAATCATGCTTAAGACTGCCATAACAATCTGGGTCTGAACATGAATTTTCATTTCTCTTGGGTAAATATCTAGAACTAATATTGCTGGATCCTACTGTAAGTGTTATGTGTAACTTAAGAGGAAAATGTTACTTGTTTTCCAAAGCGATTGTACTTCATTATGCATTCCCATCAGCTATGAATGAGACTTTCAACAGCTGCATATTCTCCCCCAAACTTGGTATTTTCCATTTTTTAAATATTAGCCATTCTAAGAAGTATGGAGTAGTATCTTATGTGATTTTTAATTGGCAACTAATGACTATGATTTGGGCTATGTGTTCATGGGCTTATTTGCCATCTGTATATCTTCTTTGATAAAATGCCTATTGAAATCTTTTGTCCCTTTTTAAATTGCTTTCTTGCTGAATTTTGAGTTTTTTATATGTCCTGCATGTAAGTCCTTTATCAGATGTGTAATTTTAAAATATTTTCTTCTCATGTGTGCCTTATCTCTGCTAACCTTTAATTTTTTTAGTAATTTTAAAGTCCTTTTTCCAGTGGATCTGCCACTGTTTTCTTCTCTGCTTAGAATGTTTAAGAGCTTTTTGGTTTTTTCAAGCATAGTGGGGTCATGACGATGAAAAGGACAGTTTTCCTGTTAACAAGGAGCTCTTAGGTAGATAGAAGGAGGATCCAGGCCTTGAAACATCTGTACCCATGGAATGGTGTTCTACGTGCCATAAGTGATATATAGACAGTATGCTGCGATATAGAGCACTGCCATTCATTGAGGTTTCTGGTTATTAAAATAATTTGCAGACAGGCTCAAGAGAGACACAGTAAAGGTTCTGGATAATTAAATTTTAGGAACTCTAATAAAACTGTTGCCCCCTCTACAGCCCCATGTACTATCAGTGGCGATGACGGGGGTTGGGAGATGGAGAAGGAACAGTAATGTCTCTCTCACATCGATAACTCACAGTCCTCCCCTCCAGCAACTGTAGAGCAAAAGGACCACCTCAGAAGCGATCAGCTTCACTGCCTACCCACTCCCTCCTTCCCCATTGCTGTAATGGTCTCTTCTGTCTTCATTTGTGGTGTGTACAAGGAAAAGCTGAGATGACAAGTAGATAGGGAAATTCCATTCTTGATTCATGTGGAATTGCACATGTGTATGACCCATCAGAGAGTCTCAGGGCACAAACATGTATTTCCCAATCCAGTCTTTATCTCCACCATAGTTGTAATTAATATGTGTCACTTCATTCTTCCAGAAGCATCAGTGACTCCCAGTTCCTGCAAGATAAAGTATGAACTTCTTACCCTGTAGAACCATGGTCTTCCATTCTTGGGCTCTGCTGCCACACCCCCCACTCAGTTGACTGACGGGCTCATCACAGTTCCTGCACGCTCTAGGCCTTTGCTCACCATGTTCCATCAGCGTGGACCCCTCCCCTCGAATCTGTCACTGCATCGTCTATTCGGTTTTCAGGCTTAATTCATATGCCATCTCTCCTGTGAAGGTTTCGTTGAACTTCCCACCTCTCACCGTCAGAGATAAGGATTCCTTCTGCCCTCTTATGACATGCTGTATCTTTTTTGTTTGAACATTTACTTCATTTTGCTGGCATTGTGATTGTCTGCGCTTCCTCTCTAGCTAGTGAGATCTTTGAGATGAGAGACCATGTCTTCCTTGTGTCTTTATCCCCACGTTGGAACCTGCATATTATAAACTGTTGCATGTATTAGGTTTTCACTGCGGGTTTATTGATTGAAGGACATGCCATAACCCACGGTTCACCTTTCTTTCTAACCCAGACAGAAGAGGTGTCTGAGTGGCTGATAGTTGTAACCAGAGGTGAACAGGGTGATCGTATGTGCTCTAAGCGAATGCAGTTTTGTTTCCCTATTGGCTGCGATTATGCTCTCCTGTCTAGGATAAGAAAAGGATGATTTGATTTTGAGTAATAAGCAATGCAGCTCTAATTGTGTACCTTAAATGCCTTCTATATTTCTGCTTAAGGTGATTTTCTACCAGCGTGAAATGTTCTCCTTCACAGACAGTTGATGGAGGAGCTGAGTCATGCCTGACTATACTTAATAAGACAGAGGCAGCTAATGCCTGAGGGAGCTGCCTTCGAGGACAAGCTGACATTTCTGACTTCTCTGCTTTTTAAAAGGGGGTGTTGTGAGGAGAAGTTGAGCATTGAAGATAGCTTCATTGTCTCCATTGGAAACATGACTACATAATGACACTCTAATTCAGACAGATGTGATCTGGCCGGTTGCCTCTTGGCTGTGACGTGTGCCTTCTGATGCTGGGAACCACTAATCAAGGATTTTATGCTCCTCATTAAAAAGACCCAGTTTGTTCCACTCTATATTAACTAGCACCCCAACTCCACTCTTTTCCCTGAAAAACTGGCTTGATTTTACGTTTTTAAGATTCAGCTAGAAAACACTCTTGAAGTTAGTCTTGATTGTAAACCCATCATATTGTAGAGGTGGAAGGAATCAGAGCTCATCCAGTGTTACCTTCTTACATATTATACATGAGAAAGCTGGATGCAAGAAAAGGGAAGTTATTTGGCCACCGTCAGGGTTAAATTTTAAGGTCTGGAATGAGGCAGATCTGTGTTAGAATCCTCTGTCACAAACTTACTATCGCTAAAAGATAAACTGAGGCATATTAAAAATTTTAAGAGTTTATTTGAGCAAAAAATCGATTTGAATTAGGCAGTACCAAACTGGAAGTCATTGGGAGCACTTCAACAATGGGAAGTGGGGGCAAGACTTTTCTAGAGAAGAGGTGGAAGCAAAGAAGAGAACTGTTCATTTGACTATAGTTTGAGTAGTTGCATTACCTGATAAAGTCTAGTTGGCTGTTTGTAATCAGTTGCCTTGGGTTTTGATTTTTTGACCTTGAGGCATTACAGGCTTAGGCTTTGGTTTGCTTAGGTAGGCTGCTAAGGCATTAAAACCACCTGAGTCTAATGGCCTCCTTGTTTAATTAATTAACTATGTGTAATCATGTGGATGTTTTTTAACTTACCTAAGACTCATGCATTTATTAAGTGGGGGCAATAATAAAGTTATCTGAAAGAATGGTTAGGAGAATTAAAAGAGATAGCAAAAGTAAATCACTTAATAGCTGGCATATGGGAAGCATTCACTATTAGTTGGTTGTGGTAGTTATAATAATAATGATGGTGGTGGTCACACTGACAGAGTTAGGATAAGAAATCAGGTGCCCCAACCCTATGTTGTTATTCTCTATAGAGAACACTACAAAAGGTACCTCAGGAACTATATATTTAGTGTCAAGGAAATTTAAATATATCTGTCTGAGACTGCATTCCTATATTCAAACAAAGGTTCAGTAGCTAGTTGGCTAGAAGACAGAAGGAAAGCGGGCACCAGGGTGGCTCAGTCAGTTAAGACTCTGACTTTGGCTCAGGTCATGATCTCCTGGTTCATGAGTTCGAGCCCCATGTTGCGCTCTGTGCTGACAGCTCGGAGCCTGGAGCCTACTTTGGATTCTGTGTCTCCCTCTTTCTGCCCCTCCCCTGCTCACTCTCTCTCTGTCTCAAAAATGAATAAACAAAAAAAGGTTTTTTTAAGACAGAAGGAAAAAACATAGTTTGAGATGTTTGTTAACATAAATAATCTGAGTGGGAAGAATTGAGGGAAGAAATTATGTATAAAGTCTTTAAACTGGAAATCAAAGGACTGAGCATGATACAAGAGAGCCTGAGAGGGTTAATGGAGAAAGGACTGGCTCTCGGAGGGTCATTGGTTCTGGACTCAGAAAACTCTGCCCACCAGTACCATGAGTTTTCCAAGTCAGTCCTGAGCCTCTCTTTCCAAACTCCAAAACAGGGTGACAACGCCTCATTGTGTGATCAAAGGATATAATGTGTCTGAAATTGCCATGTAAAACATAAATTATTGTGGATTCTGTTAACAATCATGGATTTGTAATCTTGGATGAGATGTGATAGGGGGAAGAAAACAATGATTCCTAAGTGATGAGTTTGACACATTTTCCTGCCTCTAAGAGTATGGAAACAAGATGTTGTGTTTCTAATCAACCACCTTCATAATCAGTTTCTCCATGAGGTAGAGAACATTGGAGCATTGGGAGACTGAAAATGCCCAGAGATGAACCTTCTGGACCGGACAGTTTTGCTTTGGGATTTATACCTGGATGAACACATACCCCCTGAGATATATATACCACGACAGCTTTACTTGTACCATTAAGCACCTAAAAGCCCTCTTGGCAATGACAGCAGATCCTTTTCCTGATCCTGCACCAATTTATGTTATTTTTGTTTTTCTAACGTATAGTAATTATATTGCTGCTTTTCAGTGGCAGACCACTGGTGTATGTGTGTGGCGAGGGAACATGTGTGTCATGAGAAAGGGGGTTAACAATAAGAAGGATATTATAGGAGAGATTCTACATTTTGATTTCTCTGGAGTTAAACTGCTTTTACGTCATATATGAAATGTTCCTTCTCCTGTTTTGCTCCCTAAGTTTTAAGAGCTCTGGAGTTCAGAAAATTTGGTTTGTGGTTTCCGCTTTCTCTTCAGCACTATATATGTTAGAGGCAAATGTCCTCAACCTTAAGACTACAGCGAGTCAAGAGCTGAATGTAGGGTCATAGGAGTGTATGGGAGCAGGTGGTGGCTACATTTGTGGTGAGCATGGTGAAATGTATAGAATTGTTGAATCACTATGTTGTACACCTGAAACTATTGTAACATTGTATGTCAACTAGACTTAAAAACAAACAAACAAACAAACTGAACATAGATATAGGTATAAAAATTCAACCTCTGACATCCAGGGAGAAAAGACAAGCAAAGACTGATTGATTTAAGTGCAGTGTGAACTCTCTTTCGTAGTTGGTTTTATAGGCAAAAGATAACGTGATATGGGGCAAATAACTAGGACCTGGAATGTTTCATCTTGCCTCTGTTACTAACCAGTCTTTCACTCAGGCACTCTGTCACCACTCTGGGCTCAGAGCCTAATCTGTATAATGTGTCATCCTGGGTGATTCAGAAGGATCCCTTCCTACTCCAATGTGTGGTGGTTTTCTAAGTTGCATAGTGGATTGTAAGTGACTTAAATATTTAGAAAGGTGGACCATGATTGTATCTTGGCTTTTATCTTCCCAAGATCTGCTCCTCCTCTTGGGAGCTGACACTGTTCTCTAGCCAAAGAGCCACTGAAAACCCAGCCACTCTGAACTCCTCCCTCATGAATCCTTCCCACCACCCCCTCATCATTCACAGCCAGACGTTTCCCCAATCCCCACTGCTTATGCTCTCAGCTTCTGATGTTTGCTTCACCTGATTTTCTCTCAGAATCTTTTGTCTTCTGCTTGTCACGACCAGCCTTCAAGAAAAATCTACATACTTGACACATTATTAAAATTGAATGAGACTGCACTGGCATTTCACAGGTGATGCCTCTCTTAAATGCAGTGGCAGGATTGTAGCCTGTGTCTCATCCTGGCAGGTGATGAAGATCTCAAATGCCCTTTTACTCCAGGCAATTTCCTGAGAAATTGCTGGGGAGGTTGCTTGCAAGATGTTCTTTCCTTTGGCTTTGTGGTTATGTGTAGAATATGGCTGCAAGTCTTGAGGTGGAGGAATCAGATAGCTCCTAATTGAGAGTTCAAGGCCATTGATGTACTTTCACTGAACAAGTCTCCTTGAACCTTTATTGGGATTTCTGATGTAGAGATGGAGGGCACGGAGACCAGTTGAGTACCTAGAGGGCCTTTAAAACAATTTTTTTAAGGTTTATTCATTTTTGAGAGATAGAGACAGAACACGAGTGGGGTAGGGGCAGAGAGAGAGGAAAACACAGAATCCGAAGCGGGCTCCAGGCTCTGAGCTGCCAGCACAGAACCCGACATGGGGCTCTAACTCACGAACCATGAGATCATGACCTGAGCTGAAGTCTGATGCTTAACTGACTGAGCCACCCATGTGCCCCAGAGTACCTAGAGGGCCTTTAAATTTCCACCTCACTGTTGAGTGGGAAAGTGACTGCTTGAGTTATCTACACTAATTTAAGAAGTCAGTCCATGCTTAGCCTGCTTTCTACATTTTAGGATCCAAGTCTTAATTTTGTGTTTTCTTTCCCTGGCTCTGGTAAAGTGCAGTAAAAACTCACAAGCCAATACACGCAATAATTTGTTTTCCCTGCTATCTTTCTAGGTCTTAATTCCCTCATCTATGAAAATCAACATAATCGTAGCTAAAATTTATTAGGTTCATACTGTGCACCTGAGCCTATGGTATTTTTGTGTATGACCTTTTTTACCCCTGTCAACCATTTTATGTGGTAGGTACTTTCATTAGCATTGTATTTTGCTTCATGCATTATTACATATGAGGAAACAGGATCCTTCTTTCCAGGTGCCCCAAGTATGGTCCGCATTACCACCTACTTTGTTTTCAGCCTCAAAGACAAGATCCACATACCAGTGTCTTTACCTATAGTATGAGTGGGAGGAAAAGAATAGTTGTGTGGCTTGATCACATAGAATGCACGCAAAGTTATCATCTGCAGTCCATTGTTAATGCTATTTGTTCCACTATTCTGAGGTTTGCTATTTTGCCTATTTCATCCTCTATTTGGAAGAGGAATATAATATTGTACTGCTTACATCCCCAGTACCAACTAGGAGTGTTTCTGGAGATATGTCTTAGGAATATCTATTTTACCCGGATGATGTAAGAGAAAGGAAATGACATTTGGATCAAAAAGAAGCGATTCCGTGCTTGCCACTCGTGAGCTCAGTGCCATTTATCAAGTTAGCTCTCTGGGCTTAGTTGCCCTGTTTGTAAAATGAAAGTGTTATTCTGAATGTTTTTTAAACTGCCTTGCAGTCTAATGCCCTCAAACACTTTGTTAGGGGCAAGTCCCCATAGTTTAAATGTTAACAACATTTGTTGGGCCATATTCAGTTTGAAATTGGCCATACTCAGCGTGGAATTCAGAGAAGAATGCAGTATAAATAATAGGACCACTGAACAGCTCTCTGCTAAATACTTTAAAGGTGTTGTCCCATTTAATCTTCAGATTAGCCTGCTTTGGCATATAGGATATTTAATTTGCTTGTGGGTACTCACATGGCTAGGAAGTGACAGAACAAGAATTTGAACTAGGATTGTCAGACTCCAGAGACTAGGTACCGTATACGCCAGAGGGAAAGTTGTTTCGGGATATAGGAGACATGGTTTGGCCCCTTCACACCTCTATCATCGATTGTTGGCTCAGACCTGTTTTTATTCTCTCTTAGCTTCATTCACTCATCTGTGGTATGGGGTATTACCAGCTATTCTACCAACACTGGAGGCTACAAGCAGACCTAAAATCCTTATGTTCTGGGATTCTATGATAGAGTGTGAAATACCTTTACTTCTAATGCTGACAACCTGGTTCTTGAATAGAAATCTGAAGGCAGAGATCATGTTTTTCCCTGCATTTTGTTTATAGCCGCTGGCACTCATAGGACCCTGAATAAATATTATGTAATAATGAAAATAGAGAGTGAAGGCTGCTTGATTATTATATGAGAATGGTAATTGGATCTTTACATCTTAATCACAGATTAGAAAAGATTTCTTAGGGATAAAAAAAAAAACCATAGAAACCAGATAATGACTGCTTAGAGTTTCTCCAGTGTGCTGTGCCACACTTGACATAAGCCAGTTTATGTATGGTCACAACAGCCCTGCAAAGAAAATCATTCCCTTCAGCTACATGAGGATGCTCATTACAAGAATTTTTTTTTAAAGAAAATAATGGAACCATGGTACAGAGGCAGCACACCCAGAATCCATTCTTTAGCCTGCTAACCCCTGCTGCAACTTTGATGGGAGAAACAGAGCCTTTTGTAGGTGGCTATTAGATGATGCTATTCCGTGTTCTTCTTGATTATGCACAGCAGCAGGCAGGGGGTCTGTTGGACCCTACTTGGACATTAACACATGATGATTAAGCATCCTTTTGTTGGAGCTCCAAAAACCAGTTGTGTCTGACTTCATGGAGACCAAGAAAGAGCCTGCAGACCTTCAGCCGCTCTTCTAGACCTAGGGACTGTAAAATTCTCTGGAGATGGAGACCCCGGGGTTTTTCCTCACATCCTCTGCCACGAGGGAAACTTTGTAGGACGTGGCACTCATGTTCAGAAAGTCAGAAAGGAACCTCCACATGACAGAGACGGAATGAAAACCATACTGTTCAGAGAGCCTGGTGTACTGGCTCCGTGATGATAATTAGGCTCTGAAAAACCCCAACTCTCAGTCATCTTTTAGATAATGTGATTTCGTAACTTTAAGTATCAGTGACAATGGTATATGTTCTGGCTTTAAACTTCATGGGTTTGGATGTTTTCATCGGTGAGGGTTCATTTTCCTCTTTTACCTCTTCCTTTATGTTATTTTCTTTGTTTTCGTCTTTGCCTGGTAATTATTTGCTCCACATTTTGTAAAAGAACTGGCCAGACCCACCTCTTTTAATTGATATAAAGTAACAGTCTTTAGGGCAGGGTAAAGATGAAAGTCTGGTGCTATAGGAAGGAGCAGCACACAATCGGGAATAAAACTTGTCCTAGGAGCAAGCTCTAACGACATCTGCAAAATTGAGGCTGTCGCATGCGGATCCCCCACCCCCTGCCCCCATCAACCAGCTTTCTGAATTTGGCATGCTTTCTTTATCTCACAAATCTTCTCATCTGCTCAGGACTATTTCTTATTTTCTTCAAATTACTCAATCAAGAAAACTCCCTTTTTTGGTGGGAGTAAGGTATGTCTAATTATCTGGTCCAGGAAAACCATCTGCCGAGTTATTAGCTCAGTGTTGTTGAACAGTACAAGCGACATGAGGATTTCTGATGGATGCTCACAGCCTCTCCGGCTCTTCCTCCCCCACCCCTCACTTCTCTCTCTTCTTTTCAAAGCTTAGTTGATAACCACAGAACTTCAGAAACATTTTCTAGACCTTTGTTTGGGTAGCTCTCCCCTGGATTAAAAAAAAATACCTCTTTTAATAATATTTTTCTACTTACATCATATTCTAGGAAATGTAGTTTGTAGATTTTTTTTAAAACAGTTGTTTGCTATAGAACTTTGCTAGAAGAATATCCTGCTATTTTAAGCATTTTTTTTTTCCATTGAGGAACAAAAAAGAAAATATTTTTTAAACGTAACTAATCAAAGAGACATAGACTTATGGGGTAGATAAACCTCACAATTTATTCAACAATCTGCCTACTTTAATAGATTAAATAAGACATTGTTATCCTTCAGTATGATGATCAACTGTGACTAAGGACACACAAAACAATCCTGGTTTAAACTAATACTTATCCAATGTTAGCGTGCTTAGGAATAATCTGAAAATCTTGTTAAACTGTAGTTTCTAATTCAGTTAGTCTGGGTGGGGCCTAAAGATCTTCAGTTCTGACAAGCTACCAAGGTGCTGATGATGCTGGTGGGTTGTGAACCACACTTTGAATAGCAATGATATGGGAAAGTTTCTTTCTTATGTAAAATCTAGAGCTAGAATGCTGAGGGCTGGTAAGGCAGCACCTTACGTTATGCCTTTCACTTGCACATTCCACCATCTGTTAGGTGTGCCCTTCATTCTTATCTTCCATGATGTAGCATCCCTGTTCCAAGCAGCAGGATGGAAGAAATGGGATGGGAGCCGGAGCCTAGGAACATACCAGTATCTCTCAAGAAATGTTTTGGGGACACCTGGGGGGCTCGGTCGGTTAGGTGTCCGACTCTTGATTTCAGCTCAGGTCATGATCTCAGTGTTGGGAGATCGAGCCGGGCATGGGGTTCAACACTGAGCATACAACCTGCTTAATATTCTCTCTCTCTCTCTCTCTCTCTCTCTCTCTCTCTCTCCCTCTGCCCTTTCCCCTGCTCATGTGTGCACGTGCATGCTCTCTCAAATATAATAATAATAATAATAATAATAATAATAATAATAATAATAATAAAAAGAAAAAAATGTTTTTGGAATCTACCACATGAAATTTCAAATATATTCCAATGATTAGAACTTGCCACTTGAGCACATCCAAGTGAGGGGAAAGCTTGGGAAATGTAGTCTTTCTTCTGAACGGCTATGTGCCCAGATGAAAATTCCCATACTTTTGAAGAAGGGGAGTGTGGGGACAAGGTCAGTGGGACATGACTAGCAGTTTCTTCCATAGACCAGAGTGAGAAAATCGTTTTCCAAAGGTCACATAGAAAATGGCAGCACACAGATTAATTGTAACTAATATGTGCATAGAACTTTACAGTTGCTATTGTACTTTATGTCTTAGGCTCATTCAGTTTTCATAACTCCTCTGTAGTATGAGCTTGAAGTTTTGGTTTTAGGAGCTGAGTTTCGTAATGGCTGAGGGACTCACCCTGACTGCCCTCTTTAAAATTGTAAATTCCTCCTTCTTCGCTCTTCCCTCTCCCTCATTCCTGATCCCTCTTACCAGGTTTTATGTTTTTCTTTGTTCCATTGACTAACCTTCCAAAATACTCTGTGCTTTTCTTATTTATTTAAAAAAAATTGTTTAATGTTTATTTTTGAGAAAGAAAGAAAGAAAGAAAGAAGGAAAGAAAGAAAGAAAGAGGGAGAGACAGAGCATGAGCAGGAGCAGGGAAGGACAGAGAGGGAGGGAGACACATAATCTGAAGAAGGCTCCAGGCTCTGAGCTGTCTGCACAGAGCCCGACGCAGGGTTTGAACTCATGAACCGCAAGATCATGACCTGAGCTGAAGTCGGACGCTTCACCGACTGAGCCACCCAGGCACCCCTATACTTTTCTTATTTGATTGTCAGTCTCCCTGTGTTAGGAGGTAGGCTCCATGAGACCTTTGTTTTGTTCACCAGTGCATCCTGAGCTTGACCCATGGCAGGATGCTCACTGTGTAATTTTTTAATGAATTAATAAATGCAGGTGCCAAAGCCTGTCTTTAAATAATATCTGTTGTCCCCAACTGTGGTGCTCTGTGCTCTGTGCCATATGCCTCCTCTATTAGGGCTCCTGCTAATGTTCCAGTGTCTGGCACTCCTCTATCTTGCCTCAGAAACTTGCCCACACTCAACTTGTTGACTTACTCTTTGTCATCGTGCAGGTCATTCAACATTACTCACACCTTGGATTCTCCCTAGACCACAGTCCCCGGCTAATATTTCCTGAGAAGCCACGTATACCACTAGAAAAACAAAATTAAGCAAAGCTATAAGAATGGGTTATAAAACCAGCCTTTTCATTATACTTAGTCTCTGCCCTCAGGCTTAGATAAGACTACTGAAATTTACTGGTGGGACGGTTTTTAAAGCATATTGAGTTCCAGCTGAAGATATGAAAAAGGATTGTTTCTGATCACAATCCAATCTCAAGACTACCATTTGCTTCCCCTACCTAATATAATATAATGCAATCATATGATAGCTATACTCCTACTTAGAAGCCTATTATAATAGTTGGTTCATTCCACCAGGTATTTTCACTTAATCTTTCTTTTTCCAAGATTGTCAACTTCTTGACAGGCAAGGTCCTATTCAGATTTATGATGCAAGTTCAGCCCAATATGTCCTGAGCTCCTTGTATTTTACCAAGCCCCTTAATCCTCACTCAACACTATAAGGTAGGCATGTTACACATGCAAAAACTGAGTCTGAGAGGGGAAGAATTTGCCCAAGGTTATATGTCAATTAAGTGGCATATGGCGATTAATCACATATGGAAAGTAATTCTACCTGAAGTCGTCCAACATTTAAATCTTTCCCTTTTTCTTTTTTATACCTGAGCTTCCTAAGTTTTTATATCTACATATCTTTCTACCCAGCACCCAGCCCAGTGCCTTGCTCCCAGCAGATTCTGAATGAATATTTAATAAATACAAATATATGAATAGCTTTTCCTGTGGGAAATATCTTGCTTTGAATGTGTGAGCACAGATTAGGGACAAGCATCCTAGATCTATGTTCAGGAAGCCTTTATTTGTGCTACCAGTCAGGCAAAAGTAAGTCAATTAATCTCTCTGTCTCCGTTTCCTGGCATGTAATGTGGGAATGGGCATGAAAGCCCAAGAGGGTGTTGTGAGATTAATTAGTTAAAATGTATACCCTGCTATATAAATGCTAATTGCTGTCAGGAGCGTGGGTTGGATTTTCCAGTGACTTGGCTTTGGGAAGCTTTGCACATTCCATTAGTCCTCTGTGCCACCCAGCCTCAGCCTTAAGAAATCCTTTGGCTGAGGGAAATGATGACTTCGTGGCTCCCCATGTCGAGGGGCCAGTTGAGAGAGGACTTCCACTGTGGAGCACACCGGGTAAGAAGGGACATTTTAAACAAAAAAGTAATTCGCTCTGCCAATAATTTGCTAAATTCCCTTTGCTGTTATTAGAGACAAATATATTTGCATAGCAGCCTTTTCCCCAGTCTTTTCTTCAGCTGGTGCCTGCAGTGAGTCATATAATTAATTTGGTATTACATGACACTCCAGCCTGTTGCCATAGATTTTATTTTTATTTGTTCATTGAATAATTTAAAAAGCTCCAACAAAATACCCTCGGGTGGCTGGCGAGGGAAACTTAAAAACTCAGAGAACAAATTTCAAATGGACAAACACCCCAAAGAAAAATCTCAATAATACCTTTTTTTTTTTTTTTTTGGCTAATGTTTAGGAATGCCGATATGTGTATTTTTCAGTCCCTATTGTAAAGGAGGCTGATTCACTTTATAGATATGTTTACTTGGCCCATGGGACAATCTGTAAGGGAGATACCTAGTAGGTATAGTGATTTATTTGCCACTTTAAGATGAATTGCATTTAAATTGATTGAAAAGATTCTAAGTCTATGGAATCGGCCAAAAATCTAAGTGATTGATCTGCATTTAAATTTTAGTATGTGAGGGACTTTAACAAAAGCTGTTTTAAAATGTGTCTGCTCTTGATGTATTAAGTTATGCGATAAAAGGAGAATCCTGCCTTTTGTTAGTTAAGGTAGAAATACTAGTTAGTGTAAGAAAGATGGAAATACTAGTTACTGTAACAATATGCCCCCACATCTCAGTGGCTGAACGCAATAGAAGCTGATTTCTTCACTCAATCACAGCCCCCTGAAAGTGAGATGGCATTTCCAAGGAGCTCTGCTCCAAACAGTGGCAGGGATCCAGGCTCCTTCCATCTTGTGATACTATGTTATTCAAAATTTTCTGGCCCTCAGGGACTCCATGTGAGGGAAGGAGAAAGCTTCGTAGGTTAAGCTGGGAGTTTCAGGTTAAAACATTTCCAGCTGCATCCATTGGCCAGAACCAAACCAAATGGCCCCAATTCAGTTGCCAAGGATATGTAGTTTCCATATGGGCCAAGGGAAACCAGGGTTCAGGAACATTAAGCCAGTCTCTGCCACATCTGCCCCAGTGGTCACCGGAGTTCCATGTCCTACTTCCTCCTCGGTTGGTCTGAGTACATGCTTGCGGTTGAGATGTCACACTCGCGGTCTGCTCATCCCCCTTTTCACAGTCTGCATTCTCCTACTTTTACAAAAGAAAAATGGACCTGTCACTTATCATCCATCTTACTATTCATCATTCCCAGGACTGTAAAGACCTCCAGGCACCAAACAAAGTGACAATTTGTAATATTGGTGTCAGGAAGTCTCCTTTAATCAAGGTGCCATTAACCCTCAGATGGGTCTCTTCTTTCTGTCTGGTTTACCAGGGTTCCTGTTATGACAGTCATGGCGTGAGAACTGCTGTCTACTGGCCCAAGTTGGGGTGATCTGAATTGAGAGTATTAGAGAGCAGAGTTGAGAGAAGGATGTTAACTTTCATTTGATAGCCTTGCCTCTACCATCATCCACATGTGGACACATAGAAAGACCTCTTGAGGGAGGTGCATATGTTTATGGAACAGCATAAAACATATTTTTATGAAATACAGAAGGCAGTGGCATCTTTTCCCTTCAGGTGACAAACAGTATGGTGACGTTCCAGATACCATCAGCTGCCTGTCATTCTCTTTTTCTTTTAAACTCTACCTTATAATTCAAAAGTGAATGACTGCCGTGCCAAAGCACACTGATAACAAATTTTGGAATTAAAAAGTGAAATCAAGACTTTTTTTTTTGTCCTAACGGAAAGTTGATATGATTAGGGTGGTGAAACACGGAGATTGGCTTTGCCAATTGTATTGCATGATAGATATGCACTCCCTTCCTTCCTACCATCTTTCCTTCCCTTTTTTCTTCTAATTATTAGGTTAATTATGTTCAGAGAAATCACGCACAGAGATTTTTTTAAGGCCAATATATTAAAAGGTTTACACCAAATAATTGTACTCTTTCTGCCTAAAGTTGCCTCACATCTGCTAGCTCTTTTCTTCAGAAGCCACCACTTCGAGGTATTTTATTGATTTCTTCTGGCATTTCCTATCTATATTTTGCTAATCAATTTGTGCCTATTGTTATTTTTCATGTAGCCAACTCTGGGCATTATTTTTTTTTTCACTTTTTTTTTTTAAACACTTATTTTTGAGACACAGAGAGAAACAGAGACAGGGGAAGGGCAGAGAGAGAGGGAGACACAGAATCCGAAACAGGCTCCAGGATCTGAGAGTCAGCACAGAGCCTGACACAGGTCTCAAACCCACAAACTGTGAGATCATGACCTTAGCCGAAGTTGGACACTTAACTGACTGAGGCACCTAAGCGCCCCTCACTTTTTAATTATAGTAAATGAGATCTGAGAGTATCTGAGAGTCAGCACAGAGCCTGACACAGGACTCAAACCCACAAACTGTGAGATCATGACCTTAGCCGAAGTCGGACGCTTAACCGACTGAGCCACCCAGGCGCCCCTCACTTTTTAATTATAGTAAATGAGATTTCTCTCTCTTAAATGGCCGTACCCTCTATTTACCCATTCTTCTCTACGTATGTGCTACAATATTTGAATCAATAATCATTTAATTAATATGCCTTCACATATTAATGAACTATGATTATGTTTACTTTCTTACTTTTGGAAGTTATTAATTGCCTTGCCTTCATATGCTCACTTTAATTTGGATCTTCTGGATAACTGTTTCATACTTTACAGTTGCCTTTCAGCATAATTTTCCACAGCGCTAATTTCATCAGGTAATTTATTAGTTACAATTATTATTATTTTTTTAATTTGAGATTTCCATCCCCTTCTACTTACCTTGGTTCATCACCAAGCCCTGCTGCATAGCTGTGTGCCTAGAATCTCCTTCATTGTTATTCTGGAGATTCCTTTCCCCTCTGTCTTGAACTGGATCCCTTCTTCCTCTATCCCATAATTTGCTTTTTTTCCCTCTCATTTTACTAACACAAATCCCTCAGAAGCCTCATGATAAAGAGCATATGGGAAGTAAAATTACTGAGTCTTGATGTGCCTGAAAATGCCACCTTCACACTTGATTGTTTCCTTGGGTTTAGTTTCAAAATTGAAAATAATTCCCCTTCACATACATTGCTTCATTATCTTCCAGTTTCCAATCTTGTTTTTGAAAGTTCCAAAGCCATCAAAGCCATTTTGATCCCTGGTCTTTTGTAAGTGACCTTTTTTTTTTTTTTTTTTTTTTTTTTGGTCTCCTTTCTTACTCTCTGGTTCTTTATAGCATCTTCTCTTTTTCCAGTTTTTTTAAAAAAAAATAGTTTTGTGGTGTAAGTCTGTTTTCATTGACTTATTTAATTGATGGTTCTCTGCTTTCTGGTTTTTTTTCCTTTGTTTTATGTCATCTACATCAAGGGACCCAAGTTAAAGGAGGCTCAATCCCTGTGCTTTTCTATTTGCCAAGGCAGACGAAAAGGGAACATGATAAAATATGTTCTAGCCCTTAAAATAATCAACACAAGTGACACTCACTACATCATATTGGCCAAATTTAGTCACATGGCCTCTCCTTCAGAGGGGTGGAAAAGTGGAGTCTTCAACCTAGAAGAGAACCCGGAAATATTGAGTGAATGGCACTGGTGATTCCTTATCTCAGGGCTGACAGTTCCTTCTGGGTCTTTTCTGAATTCGGAATTGTACATTGGTATGCTCTCCAGCCTTCCGTGCCAGTTTAGGATTTGTCTGTTTAAATGTGCTGAACTGATTACAGCTTGTCAATTTTGATGTTGTTCCTGTCTTTTTTCCTATTCTTGCTATTACTTGGGGTTATGTCTTGAAACATTATTTTAGTTTCAGTGAAGTTTCAGAAAGGAGTGAAATTGGTTGCATGTATTCAATCTGACATATGTATCTGAAAAACTACAGTTGTAATTTCCTATAAACTGAATGAGCTGATTCTGCAACTTTTTAACTTTAATGAAAATGTATTTCAAGAATCTGGTAAGATAAATGTTTTATTTTTAAAAATTACTGTCATATTTGGATTGGTGTGGACAACATTTTGATCTTTCCCATTCTTTCTTTGTATATTGGATTTTAAAAGGTATTTCTAAATAAAAGCATAGTGATTATAAATAATAGTAATTTGTTGAGTCTTGGAAAAGCCAGTTTGTTAAATTTCTCAGAGATCTATTACTTAAGGGTTTACTGCTTACAAATTCTTCTGCATGTCACATGGCTTCCAATTTTTGCTTTTATCAAAATTAAAGTAGCCACAAATTTAGTTGTTCTCTTGGTTATCTGCTGCCACAAAAATGTTGCCTTGACAAACAACCACAAACTTTAGTGGTGAACTTCATTTTATTTATTACACATGTGGTTTGCTTGTGAGTCTGTTACGTAGATACCTTTGCCTGGGCAGATCTAGGCACTAAATCAGGAGACCTGGGAAGAACCGAGAGTCTTGAGGGTTGTCTTTTCAGTTACAGTTTTCCCCGTAGAACCTCCTCTGTCCCCACAGGGGTGAAAGAGCACATGATTTCTTTTTCAGGTGAGATTCTCCATCATACCTTATAGGGTACAATAGGATCAAGTTATAAGATCAAATCATTATCCAAGAGGTAATCAAAAGATGATAAAGGAAGATAGAGAAATAATTTCTTCATACCACGGGTTTCTATTACATGCAATTATTATTATTATTATTATTATTATTATTATTAAAGTTTGCTTATTTATTTTGAGAGAGAGAGAGAGAGAGAGAGAATGCAAGTGGGGGAGGGGCAGAGAGGGAGAGAGAGAGAGAGAATCCCAAGTAGGCTGTGCACTGTCAGTGCATGGTCCGACGTGGGGCTCGAACTCACCAATTGGGAGATCATGACCAGAGCTGAAGTTAGATGCTTAACTGACTGAGCCACCCAGGCTCCCCATAGGACATGCAATTATTACAGAAGGGTTACTAAACCTGAGCAGAGAAGGGGGTTCCTGGAATTGATTGGGTGTCCTAAGGGGAAGGTATGTTCTCTGCAGCCCTTTAAGATGAAATGACTCACCAGCCTTTCCTTTCTTTTCTGATCGTTCCAGAGCGCTGTGATGACTGGGGACTAGATACCATGAGGCAGATCCAAGTGTTTGAAGATGAGCCAGCTCGCATCAAATGCCCGCTCTTTGAACATTTCTTGAAATACAACTACAGCACAGCCCATTCAGCTGGCCTTACTCTGATCTGGTATTGGACTAGGCAGGACCGGGACCTGGAGGAGCCAATTAACTTCCGCCTCCCTGACAACCGCATCAGTAAGGAGAAAGATGTGCTCTGGTTCCGACCCACCCTCCTCAATGACACGGGCAACTATACCTGCATGTTAAGGTAGCCTGATTCTTGGTGGTGACTTTCTCTTTTCCCTTTAGTTCTTGGGCTTTTTTCCAGATGATGCATCTGCTATGAAGCTGGGGAGGGGAAGAAAGCATCTAGAAAGAGTTAGTTACACCTCACCTCAGTGGCTTAGCAGAGGTTGTCTGAAAGAGTTGTGCAGAGAAAATGGCTGTACTCCTGAGAATTTTCTTTATAATTGGTTCCTTTTCAAACCCTGGCATATATCAGGATTATCTAATGCTGGAATCTTGTTTATTTGTTCCTTTTCCCTGATATTAGAGCCTGCCTTCATTTCTGCCCTACCTGGAGGCATTCATTTCCCTAGACAATAAGGAGGGCGGGGACTAGAACCCATATATATCTGTTATTCTTGGCATCTTTCAAAATTCCAGGCACAGAATAAAGCCTTGGGATGCCTTATGGAAGAAAGAGTATTTGGGAACCATCAAATATATTTAGAGCAATGCCTTTCAAATTTTTTCACCAAAATCCCCTAGGAAGCAAATAAACACCATATCATTGGGAATCGAAGAATGTAACCCAAAGCACCCTACCAACACTGCAAAATTTCTTTCAAATCAATTTTTTTTAATTTTGAAAGTTCATGTAGATTTTGCATTTTACTACATAATATACCCATTCTATTATTATTTTAATTAATATTAATTAATAGTTTTTTGCTCTGAAAAAAAATCTTTAAAAAACTGAGCTCCCTCTGAAGAATAATAATTTATTTTTATTTATTTATTTATTTATGTATTTATGTATTTATTTATTTATTTATTTTTAAGTTTTTTAATGTTTATTTATCTTTGAGAGGGAGAGACAGACAGAGAGCAAGTGCGGGAGGGGAAGAGAGAGGGAGACACAGAATCCAAAGAAGGCTCCAGGCTCCCAGCTGTCAGCACAGAGCCCAACGCAGGGCTTGAATTCATGAACCTCGAGATCATAACCTGAGCCGAAGTCAGACACTTAACTGCCTGAACCACCCAGGCGCCCCGAGAATAATCATTTTTTAAATGTTTATTTATTTATTTTGGGAGAGAGAGAGAGTGTGCAAACATGGTAGGAGCAGGGAGAGGGAGGGAGGCAGAGTGAGAACCCCAAGCAGGCTCCATGCTCAGTGCATAGGTGGATACAGGGCTCCATCCCATGACCCTGAGATCATGACCTGAGCCAAAGTCAAGAGTCAGACATTTAACCAAATGAGCCACCCAGGCAACCCTAGAGAATAATTATTTTAAGGCTTAGTTCTCTGGCTACTTTTTCCCCAAGATCCCCTTTTAGCATCCAGGCTTTACTTTGTTGTTTAAATTTCCATCTGGCTTATGGCTTATAACTATTTTGTTGTTTTGGGTTTTTTTTGTGTGTGTGTGTGTGTTTGTTTTGTTTTTACATAGTTTCCTGCTGTTTAATAGGTGCATTGGTTTGCTATGGCTACCAAAACAAAATACCGCAGACTGGTAACTAAATACTAGAAATGTGTGTTCTCACTGTTTGGGAGGTTAGAATTCCAAGATCAATGTGTCATCAGGGTTGATTTCATTTATCTCTTCTTCGTTCATACATGTCCATCTTCTTCCCATGTCTTCATAAGGTCTTCCCTATGTGTCATCTCTGTCCTATTCTCTTCTTCTAAGCACATCAATCATATTGGATTTGGGCCCACCATACTCATTTTACCTTAATTACCTCTTTAAAGGCTTGTCTCCAAATATGGTCACATTCTGAGGTATTGGAGGTTAGGAATTCAACATAGGGATTTGGGGGACACAGTTCGGCCCATAACAATAGGGCTGAATGACATACCAGTACAACAAAGAATAACATAATGATAGATAATTCCACATCTTCTTCTGAGTGCCCCTTGTCTCTCATGGATATTAACTATTCTCTAATGGAGAAATATGACTATGTTTTCATATACTTAAGCTGTGTTGTGATGAAGTGAAAAAGGACCTTTTCTCTGTCACAGAGCATTTTCATCACTGTGGCCTTGGGAGTCCCTTGTAACTTCTGAAGGCCTATTTGAGATTTTCACCTGACTCTTTAGTTTTATTGGAGTGGACTCTAGACTAGCATGTGGGCTTCCAAGGAGCCTGTGTCCACTGTTCATGTCCCAAGACAGCATTGTAGGAGAGTTTAAGACAGATTATAGTGGAAGGAGCACTGGATGAAAAGACACAGAAACTAGGCCATCTGCCCAGCCCTGACCCTACTTAGCTGGTGACCTCATGCAAGTCAGTATCTGATAACTTTGGTATCTGTATCCACCCAATGAGAAAATTAGCCTAAACTCCTTGACCTCCTTTTCATCTTTGACCGTTGTTAATCCATTAACATTCCACATGTAGTGGATATCAGGAAATACTTGGGAAGGGGTCATCAGTAGCTTTCTGGATGACCTTGTTGTCTACTCTGCATTTTAGTGTTTCATTATCTCATTTCTGTTTCCTAATTATCTAGAGCCCTTCCTCAAACTTTTCTAATCTTCTTTTACATTACAGGAGCAGTATGGCTGTTTAGGCCTGAGTATTCCTTAAATGTTACTTAGCAGTTTCCATACTTATCAGATGGCCATATATTCAGTTTATCTGTCTGCCAATATTCTGTGTCCCCAAAGAAAATCTAGAAGTGAACCTGTCTGGTGGGGACACCAGAAGCTTCCCACTGTCCTGAGGTGATTCCTAAATGAAAAATGACCTTAAACTGAACCATGTAAAATCAAAGGCCTTATGTATTTAAGGCCATAAATTAAGATTCATCCTTTAAGACTGAACCAATTGTATTCTTGCTTCAATGTCCCTCTTAAGATAACATCCATATTTTACTTTTGGAGCTGGAAAAGTCAGTCCCACCACTGTTCATCATTTTTTTTTAAATCAGAGAATATATCTTACAAAGCTGAAAATTACCCTCTGTATAATTTCCAACTGTAGAATATTTCTTCCAGGGCTGCCTGGGTGGCTCAGTCGGTTAAGTGTCCAACTCTGGGTTTTGGCTGAGGTCGTGATCTCATGGTTCTTTGAGTTCAAGCCTTGCATCAGGCTCTGCACTGTCAGTACTTTGGGATTATCTCTCTCTCTCTCTCTCTCTCTCTCTCTCTCTCTCTCTCTCTCTCTCTCCCCCACTCCACTGCTCGTACTCTCTCTCTCTCTCTTTCTTTCTCAAAGTAAATAAACTAAGAAAAAAAAGAATATTTCTTTCACATGATAGACCTTTTGCTTTTTGTAGGTAGAAATCAAAGCTGCCACTCTCTCTTCTCACCTTATTACCATTGTCATAAGTCATCTTTAAACACCCCTCTTCTCATCTTGGAAAGGGGGGAATTGCATCTCCCTATTTCATTGTATTTAGTCTCAATTAATCAGTTAATGAATATCTAATATGTGTTTGTCACCTTACACAGAAATCACAAAACAAGGTTGAACAGTGAATAACCCATTTACCCATCACCCTAAGAAATCAGTTACTTTCATTATCTGTGTTCCCTTTATTGTTTTCCCATATGTAGATGCATGTATTACATTCATTCCATTTGTTTAAGAAACATTTATTCAGGGGCGCCTGGGTGGCTCAGTTGGTTAAGCGTCCCACTTTGGCTCAGGTCATGATCTTGCAGTTCATGAGTTTGAGCCCTGCGTCAGGCTCAGAGACTGGAACCTACTTCAGATTCTGTGTCTCCTTCTCTCTCTCTGCCCCTCTGCTGCTCATGCTCTGTCTCTCTCTGTCTCTCAAAAATAAATAAATATTAAAAATAATATATTTATTCAGTGCCTTCTGAAAGTTTAGACACTGTATTACATGCAAGGAACAAAAGAAAATACACATGATTGTGCCCTTGTTTGAACTATGATAAATTCAGTCAAGGGAATGTCTAAGGTGCAGGGTGATGGGAGGAGAACAGCCCTGTCCAGGCGGGTGAAATGACATGTGCAGACATTCAAACACAAGTGCAATTCCCCAGTCACCCTAAAAGGTAAATATTTCAGTATACCAATAGTAGTTAATGGTGTCTGTTTTTATTTTGTGATGTCAAATTGGTACAGGAAATACCTCCATAATACATTTAATTCTTACATGAACTTACGGATAAATGAAATCTCCATATGTAGCATTATTTCCTTTAGCTCATTTCAATGGGATTGCTGCGTTAAATCAAATGAAAATGAGATTGCCCATTTACTGTGTATTTCTCTTTTCAGGAACACCACGTATTGCAGCAAAGTTGCATTTCCTCTTGAAGTGGTTCAGAAAGATAGCTGCTTCAATTCCTCCATGAAACTCCCAGTACATAGACTATATATAGAATATGGTGTTCAGAAGATCACTTGTCCAAATGTAGATGGATTTTTTCCTTCCAGTGTCAAACCAACCATCACTTGGTATATGGTAAGCAAGCTCAAGAGCATTTTGCCCTCTCTAAAATGCCAATAACTGTTGAGTTAATGTAGAGAATGCCATTTTGCTCATCAGATTTCTTATTCTTCCTTAATAACTTTATACAAATCTTTTATCACTTCCTCAGTTTGTGCCATTTTAAAGAAAGTGGTAGAGAATGCTTTGTCTCCATTCACCATCTCCCAAATTATATTCAGTGGATAACTAGAATTACTATATTTCTATTAATTTCGTATGAAATACCATTGGAGAAATGCCACACGCTTCTGCTGGCTGCTGAATGAGGCCAGCAGCTGCCCGTTCTTCTGGTGTATTTCAACACCTTGATTAATCAACACTGTATTTTATTATTACTTGTGTATGTGTTTATGTTTGCCCTCATTTGTGGACACAATCCTTCTGTGGTCTTTTGCACATCTAAGAGACTTGGAAATTGTTTAATCAAAAATGAAAGTGTTGGAGGTGGCCCCTGGGGTAGTGGCATTGTTGTTTAATGTCTTCAAATATCCACAGAAGCCAAAGCTAAACCCTCCTGGACCACATTTACATGTGTTTGTAAAACATGTGTCTACTTATGGGAAAACCACACACAGAATCAGTGTCTAGGGAAGAGGGCAGATGGAAGTAATGTGGTACCTGGCAGACTTGACAATAGGGAACCCCCCAAAAGCCAGTGGTACTCACTGGAAAGTAAGGTGGGCCAATTTGAGAATAGCAGCTGAAATTAGGAAGAGTTATGCTCTCAAATAGAAGGTGAATCCAAGAGGCCCATATCAAGAAGTTTTGAAGGGACTGAAATAGTCCAAGTGCCTTGTAACTCTGAATAAAATGCCACCTCCACTGAAGACAAGCTGCTGGGAGTGTGATCAAAAGTAAACAGGATCACTGGGGCACCTGGGTGGCTCAGTCAGTTAAGTGTCTCACTCTTGATTTCAGCTCAGGTCATGATCTCATGGTTCATGAGATCGAGCCCCACATGGGGCTCTGCACTGACAGCTTGGGATTCTGTCTCTCCATTTCTCTCTGCCCCTCTCACACGTGCATGAGCTCTCAATAAATAAATAAATAAATAAATAAATAAATAATAAACTTGAAGACAAATAAACAGGATCAGGACAATACAGAGGAAGAAAAGAGAAGGACCAGCTAAAAATGGAAGAGCAGAAGAGGCTCAGGAAATCTCAAGATCCTAGTTTGTAAGAGAGATCTCTGTGAAGTTAGAAAATCTGCCAACCTAAAAGCTCAGGGAAAACAAAACAAAACAAACAAACAAACAAACAACCCCTAACTTTACATAAAAATAAACAACAAAAAAACCAAGGGAAAAATCCCATTCAAAGTTATAAGAAAAAGGAGAATAAGAAGCAGAATAACATTTCTATCAAAAAAGAAAATGCATGCCAGAAGGACATAATATGACTTACTGTTTCAAAAATGAGCCACAGGACATTAAGAAATGATATAAGATGAGAAAGAATAACATAGATAAATAAGAATTAGAAAAGTCCAGAAGTTATATAATTCAGTAAAAATTTAGAAAGAAGAAAATAAGTCATTTCATAAATGAAGCCTGAAACTAAGAGGAACATAATTGTAAATGAATGTGATAGATAATGCCTTAATATGTACAGAAAGTAGAGTGGAGAAAATAACTTTAAATGGAAAATAAATGGTGAATAAAAATAAGGAAGCTAGAATGGATATGCCAGTAACACATAAAGTAGACTTTGTCGGAGATAAAGAGGACTTTTCAAAATAATAAAAGGGTCAGTTCATCAGGAAGCCATAAAAATAGTACGTGTGCTTCACAGCAGCGTGTCCAAATGCATGAAGCAGAAGTTGACAGATTTAAAGGAAGAAATAGGCAATTCATAATCATAGTTTAAAATGTTATCGGGGCACCTGGGTGGCTCAGTTGGTTAAGCATCCAGCTTCACTCAGCTCAGGTCATGATCTCACAGCTGGTGACTTCAAGCCCTGCATCGGGCTTTGTGCTGACAGCTCAGAGCCTGGAGCTTGCTTCGGATTCTGTGTGTGTCTCTCTCTCTGCCCCTAACCCACTAGCATTCTGTCTATGTCTCTCTCAAAAATAAATAAACATTAAAAAAAATTTTTTAAGAAATCAAAATAAATAAAAAATAAAAATAAATAAAATGTTAACATCTAACAGTTTAAGTCATTAATGAAATGACCTAGGAGCTAACTTTAAGAGTTTTCCATTGGTTGAAAATGGAAGAATTTGAATTTCAGGAGGGATATTAGTCACAATGGGTTAAATCTTAAGAATTAAATTTAAATCTGTAAGTTCATACTATTTCAAAATAATCGGTCACATTTGGTGGATGATAGAAATCAGTTTGTTATCTTGAAAACTGATAAAGGGAAAATATCAAGTATTTTTTCTGCCTTTTCTATAAGAAATGTGCACTGAGTAATGAAATAGTACAGAGAAGTGTGTTTTTATATAATCATTTTGCAACCCCGAAAGAATTAATAAATCTAAACATTAAGAATCAGTGATTGGTACCATCATAAGAAATCAAACAGCTGGGCATATTCATTCTTATGAAGGAATAAAATATCACTTATAATTGTTCCAAATGGATTAAACCTGAGTCTGATTTGCATCCTGCTGCCATTTTGCAGGATATATAGAGAAGAGGGAAATGTATTGATCTACACAATGAGTTTGCAGTCAGCAAAATCCATACTGGAGAATTTTTTTTTTCATGAAATTTATTGTCAAATTGGTTTCCATACAACACCCAGTGCTCATCCCAAAAGGTGCCCTCCTCAATTCTATAGGCCTTGAGTTATTCAACAGATAAATGGCAAGAAAAAAGAAAGGCAGGATGTGAAAATGTGTAGATTCAAAGAAACATATAAGACACATTTAAAAATGGTTGAGACTATAGTGTCTGTGGAGGTGATGAAATTATAAATGAAAACAAGAAAACAATTCTGTGAAAGTATAGATAATGGCCTCTTTGGGGGATAGTAAAAGATCTGTGATTGACATGGGGCATGCAGAAACTTTTCAGGGGTGAGGAGTACTGTTCTATTCCTGGACCTCAGTGGTGGTTTGAAGGTATTTGCTTTACAATAATACATTAACTCATATATACATTGAAGTATTTTTCTATATCTATTTTATGTTATACTGAGAGGATTAAGAGAAAGGGAGGGAAAGAGGGAAGAAAGAGAATGAGAGAGAGAGAGAAAAAGACTGATTTCAGATATATAAAAAACAATTGCAGTATATGGACCTTCATTAAATCGTGTTTTATTCAAACAAACTCTAAAACAACCTAGGAGAAAATTGGGGAACTCTGAACACAGAATATTGATAATACAATGCGTTATTATTACTTTTTAAATTGTGATAATGTTACTACAGTTATGCTTGCAGAAGGGGTCTTGTCACTTGGAGATACACACAGATATATTTACAAGTGAAATTATAGAATGTCTGTCATTTGCTTCACAATAGTCTTGGGGTGCAGTGAGTAGGTGTAAATGAAGTAAGACATAGCCCGAATTGATACATTTGAGGCTAGGTACAGGTACAGGGTATCATTGTGTATTCTATGATTGTAATGTTCTGTAGTAAAAAACCCAAAAAATGATTAAAAGAATCATGAACAATTTTATATCAATAAGTGTAAAGTATTTTCCAGTTTTTTAAAAATGTATTCTTCTATTTACCTGCAAATGAGTTCTCTCATCTCTAACCCTGTTCACTTTTTCTGTACTTTGAATACTCAATAGTCTGAAAAACTTAATTTTATTTCCTTATATATTCTATAATTTTCCTTCTTTTTTCTTGATACATTCCTGATGCCTGGCATGTCCCCTATTCTTTCATTAGAACATATCAAATTCTACTGTCTTCATATCAATGTTTGTTCCCTGTTCTCTCCAGCTATAGATAATTTTTCCCTGATATAATCCCACAGCTACTTATTTATGCCTGTCTCCATCTCACTTTTCACTTCCTTTATTGTTTTACAGTCATTTATATATACTTTCAACAGCTGTTGAAGATCAATCGTATTCAATGAAATATGTCAGGGGGTTATAATCAATGAGATATATGTCCTGCCCTACATAGTTTCAAAAAGAGACCACAGTTTAATTCAGACAAGTTTATAAATAAGAATTCTTGGGGTCCATGGGCGACCCCAAGCATCTGACTCTTGATATCAGCTCAGGTCATGATCTGATGGTTTATGCAATCAAGCCCTGTGCCAGGCTCTGCACTGAGAGTACAGAGCCTGCTTGGTATTCTTTCTGTTCCTCCGTCTCTGGCCCTCCCCTGCTCACATGCTCTCTTTCTCTCTCTCTCTCTCTCTCTCTCTCTCTTTTTCTCTCAAAATAAAAATAAAAATAAAAGAATTCTTACTCTTATCAAAAAGTAGAATTCTAACTTCCACAAGAGTGACAAAGATCATTAATGTTGGTTTTAAGAAGAGGGAGAAATTTACATGCCTGTGCCCTGTGAGACTATTTCTTGAGAGTAAAGTTATAGCACACCCATCTCTGTATTCTTAATGATTTCCAGATTTTTTGGTTTTCCTGGTTGGATGAATGTTGGTGCTATTAACCAAGGTATGAAAGAGCAGGGAAGAAGCAGGTTTGGGGGGCAAGTAATGTATTTAGATAATGTCAGATGGAGTTAGAAGTGTTTGTGAGATACCTATGTGGCAGTGACCTGTAGGCAGTGGCTACGTGTGTATGGGTCTAGAGCTTAGAAGAAAAAGTCAAAGCTAGAGACAGAGAATCTAATTAGATAATTAGATAGAATTATCTATATGATAGTTGAATCCCTTAAGAAAACAAAATAAAATGACAAGAGAAAAGGGCTAATGTGAAAATCTGGAGAGAATATTCATGGGTGAATAAAAGCAGGAAGCCTGGAAAGAAGATCAAGAAAAAAGTCATAGCAGTGAAACCATTGCCATAGCAGACACCCAACAATGTGCAGGTGACTAAAAAGGACAATCAGTAACCAGACATCCTTTCTATTCTATGATTATGAAAAGGTTGCTACTGATGTGTGCTATACTGCTTTTTATTTCTCCATCTTGGAGTAATTGACACCTTTAATCCTAAGAGTTCTGCAATCTTGGGAGCAAAATCAGTTTTCTTAGAAGGGGCATTCTCCTATGCTGACATTGCTTTTCATTTTCTACCATCTACAGTCACTCCCTGCATCCATCTGGGTTTCTTGGCCCTCCTACAGTAACTCTCTCTCAGTTGTTATCAGCTGAGTTCCCTACCCTGACGTTGGAGAAATGGTCTCTTTTAGTAATAACTGTGAGAGTTAAAAGACACATTTATCAGTTCCAGCAAATTTGTTTTCCTGTTGGCAGAAAGGTGAAAAGGAATGAATTGAAAGGAGGAAAAGGAGACTAACATTTCTTGCATTTTAGCGGTAAAATACATTGTACTGGGTACTTTATATGTTATATGTAACACTTACCACAATCCTTCAGGGTAGATATCATTAGGAACAAGAAGCTCAGAAAGGTAAACAAGAATAGCTGACATTTACCAAGCACAGGAATTTTTCCAAATGTTTTAATTATTTTCATTCTCTCAACATGAAGTAAGCTCTACTGTTCGCTCCATTATATCGTTATGAAAACCCCCAAGTATATAGTGGTTGAGAGATTTTTCCAAGGTCCCAGAGCTATGAGCTAAGATTCAACCCTATACAATCTATGTCAGGAGCCCATAGTTTCACACTATTTTATATAATTTACTCGAAACAATCCAGCCAATATTGGGAGAATCTGGAATTTCAAGCCACTTCTGTTGGGTTCCAAAGATTATACTCTTCAGAAATGACACAGAGAGAGCACTCCAGTCTTTATTTCTGGAGCGTAAAGGATTTTGAAGGGCAGAGCAGGCTTTGCACATGGATTAGGTTAAGGGAGTCTGTGGGCCATAAGGAAACCTGTGGAAATAGGGCCTCGGGGAAGTGAGAGGGGGCTCAGAAACCTGGGATTAGTGGGACCAGAAGATCCAAAGTTTCTCTTTCAGAATTGCAGGGGACATGGGGCAGGCTTGACTTTTTCTTCTCTGCGTGTCTTCTCTCCTCCTGTCTTTCTGCATGGCAGGGTTTTCTTCAGTCTGGGCCCAGAATTCATAGGTCTCTAATTCAACAACCCTGTGAGTTAAACTGATGTTTAGTAAATGTTTGTTGAACAAGCCAGGTTTTGTTACTAGCCTGGAAAGCAAACCATGGCTTGGAAGTGATTTACTGAATTTCAAATAGCCAGCTTATAAAAGAACTTCTGGAACAAAACATGTGTATAAATTGGAGGCTGCCTGTTTGTTCTCATAGGGACTTCCAAATACATAGGAATAAAGACACAGGTAAGTGTGATCCTGTTGTTGTTGTTACTATTATTATTTATTCGGAGACCTAAGCTTTAAAATATGGCGAGCCATCCTAACTTTTATACTACTGGATCATTCCTCGTTCTCATCGGTATAACTGGGCATGTGAACATTTTTTGCCAGAGACACTTGTAGAAACCAAGGCAAATTTTCCCTTCTTACTGAGGATCAGAGGAACCACTTTAGTAGGTGTTTTGGATATTACATTTATGGCAGCTGCTGAAATGTTCTCAAGTGCTATTTAGCAGAATAGATATCATTCCGGATATCACTTTGCAAATAGCTGGTTTTCCTTGTACTCAGTGTGATCATTAAAATTGGGATATTACCTCCACCTCTAATTTTCAGTGTGAGATTAATCAGAATTGGCCATATATTGTTTATAAATCTCTTGGAAAATTGAAAAACTTTTGCCTCTTTTGACAAAATGCCATCAGGAAAGCACATTTCTGAAAGCGTGCCAGGCTTGGCCTTCTTGTTGGCACGGCACGTATTGTTAAGTTAGTCCAAGGACTATGTAATAGACTTTATTTTAAGGTGCTTGTTTCAATTTGATCTGACATCTTAGTTTGGTTCGTTCTTTATCTCTTTCCTTTCTTTATGGTCCCTATATAATGATTTTTAACCTTTGGTATAAAGGAAGTGTGTATCATATTTTCTTTCCAAGCAATACACATTTAATTCTATATATGCCTATATATATACACAGCATTTTACACATAGTTTGAGGGCTTCTGGGGAGTTAAGTTACATCCTTTAAACTTAAACCCAGTTCAAATATCTGTGAAGCCCTGAAGCTGACTTTAGCTGAATGAATCACCCACTCTGTATTTTGACAGCACTTAAATTATACCTCACCTTTGTTACTGTAATGACTGCACTTTTCTCTCCTGTCCTGGGTAGTGACCTCTTTCTTTCTATCCCTTGAATCACAAGCACACAGCACAAAACAGAACCTCTGTACTCTGTATTTAGGAATTGATTAAATACCTGAATGAATTAGACTGGACTGGAAAATCCCATGGGAATAAGGGCCATTTCTGTTTTTACCATCTACTGTGTGTGTGCCCATCTCCTAACATAGTACCTGTCACGTGGGAAGGGTTTTATAAATATCTGTTGCATAAACAATGGATGACATAGTTCTGTTCCCTGGAAGTGACTCCAGTGTAGAACTCTTATAAAATTTTGTGAACAAGTATGATGCATTTCAGACCAACTTAATCCTGGATGCAAAAATGTCAGTAGATATTCCTAACCCATTATTTCTGTTAAACTCTTTGTATCCTCGCTTCAGTTTCCCCATCTGTCCTACAGCTCACCCATCCCATGTCTCATATTTCTTGTATTCATCTTCTTGTTCTCATTTGCATACCGCTTGAACTTGAGGCTCCACATCTTGAGCTTGCTTCTCTCATTCATATTTTTGACCACACAACACAAATGTATTGTGTAAATGTATTGCACGTTTCCCGTGTGCCAAGCATTGGGCAAGTTGCTGCCCATGTGGATACAGTACTCATCTACCCCCTCTACCTGCCCCTAAGAGTACCTCTTGTAGAGGAAGAAATACACATGAAAAGAGATCACTACAATAACGTTGGTGAAGGACTCACACAGAAGGCAAAATGCTGTAAGAGCGGAGGGGGTTCGTTCACACTTTTCCTTGTCCCTGGAGTGGCATCTCCCACGTCTCCCCTCCTCCTACAGAGGTGGTAATATTCTACTTAACCATTTAAGAAGCCAGTCCACATTTTCCTTCTCCATGAAGTTTTTCTAAATGTTTTCTGTTTAATCTTCCCCCCCCACTCCCCTACCCCAATATGCTTTCCACAGTATTTGTTGCGATTCTCCATTAGACTGCGTACCTAGAGGTTAGGAACTGTATCTTCACCATTCTTGTGCTCTCATACAGTTCTTTAAAAGTTGTAGGTTGGTTAAATGTACATATTTGTCCCCTTTTACTCACAACATCCCCTAACTCACACCCCACACTTCAGCACATGATTTATTTCCTCTCGAAGATCTCAGAGTCATTTCTTGTGTTGTTCTTTACCTATACATTGTGGTAGGTTGTCATGGCCACCACTATGTGTTGGAAAAGAATTTCTCCTGTCCAACTTCTCTTTTTTTAATTCAAAATGAGGAACTGACTGGTCAACTAAGTGGATGACTTGTTTTCTAGTCAGGTAAGTGTTTGCTTCACAGTGGAAATCAATTTACCGTTAACTGTTTATTGTATTTGGAAACATTTTTTCCCCCTTTGGACACCTTTAGATTCTTGTTCAAATCTTTTTTTTTTTTTTCCTGGATTCCAAATAAATGATTTTGAAATATGTAGGATTTATTTTTAGGAATAGTTTATTAGGTTTGAAAGTATCCTATGTGGATCAGGTGCATGTACCAAAGGGTCCAGAGATGCAATTGCATATAGGAAATAGAGTTCATCACACACTACAGGCTAAAGTTAATGGTTATTTATAGTTAAACAATGCCTCACAGGTCCCCCTACCATGCACATGCACATTTAGAATGTAAAATGTTTCTTTCATTTCCTTTGTTAACATGCTATAGGTCTTATAACTTAAAAATGGCTTTTTATTTCTTTTGGTTAAATCTAGCTAATTTAAAATATTTGAATGGTAAGCCTTTTCTGAATAGTAGATTAGACCCCAAACTTTCCCATTGATTTTTATGGAATATTCCTTAATTCAAAATGCTTTCCTAGACAAAGAAGCTCTAAGAAAAACCTGTCCCTGGTCGACATTTTTATCCTTTACGGAAAGAAGGGAAGAACTCACAAGAAAGCATACTTCGACCATTGACACACAGGCCCATTGAATACCTTTAAGTGTATCCATCCCAAATTTCAAGTTCATGTTCATGGGTTTGAATAAGAAGAAGAAAAAGAGAGAGCTAGCAAGAGATCAACATATACCTGTTTTGTGCCATTTTCCTTGCTATATAGATGTGTATGATTCTATTTCTCTGTTCATGATGAGTCCGTAAGAGCTGATCCTTTGTTTTATTCAATGTCGTATTCTCAGAACCTCACACAGTGGCTGGTATGTGGTTTATGATTAATGCTCAAGGGTGAATGAATTAATGAGTGAATGAATGAAAAGACTTTGAGCCAGAAGTGTTTCTTCATATTTTTAGTACATACTATGAATCCTAAAACAATGTGTTTTTGAATAGTTTTTACATAAATGATACTTAGCCAGTCAAAAAAGAAAGGTTTCTTTTAGTACATTCTTAAGAAGTACTATTGACCAGTTCAGTACTAGTTGTCAACTTCCTTTTTTAAAATTGTTTTTAATGTTTATTTAGTTTTTGAGAGAGAGAAAGAGAGAGAGGGAGAACTTGAGTAGGGAAGGGGTAGAGACAGAAGGAGACATGGAATCTGAATCAGGCTTCAGGCTCTGAGCTGTCAGCACAGAGCCTGACACAGGGCCCGAACTCATGAATCATGAGATCATGACCTCATGAAGTCAGAAGCTTAACCCACGGAGCCACCCAGGTGCCCCATAGTTGTTCAACTTCTTATCCTGAACAGTGTAATTGTACAGTTTCTCACTATCTATGGGAATCAACCTTACTGAAATGATAGAGCCATGGCATGCTATTAACACTGGGACTGGCCCAGGTGCAGCATATGTGCATAACCAGGGTAGGGAGACAGGGTCAGTTGGGGTTCAAAGAAAAGGCCTCAAAGCAGGTGGATCTAGATTTAAATTTTAGCTCTGACACTACCTAGCTCTGTGGCATTGGCAATCACTTAACCTTTCTAGGCCTTTCTTTATATCCTCATCTAGAAAATGGGCATAAGAACATTCCAAACTTGCTAAGTTTGGAATAAGGATTAAGTGAGATAACAGAGTGCATGTCACTACATGTGTCAATATAATTTTTCCAGCCTCAACTAACTCCCAAGGAGAGGTGTTCATTCTTAGTTAAGAAGCTAGTCAAAAACCTTTGTTCTTATATCTGAAAAACTGAGTTTTGGCTTTGCTGTGTATTATCTGGAATACCTCCTTATCTGTCTCATTTTTTTTCCACCTGTAAAACTAGAGCATATTTAGTGTGATCTGTCTACTTCATGTGGATTTAAGAACAGCTAACCTAACAAATGAGAGAAGAAAATAGCTTTGAGCTGTTTAAATGAAAGGTGCCACAAAAATCAAATAGAATTCTATAGAGAGTCTAAACTCAATTTAAACCAAATCTGACATAAATTCATTATAAGAGTACAGGTCTCTGTGGCCTTATTCTTTGTGATAACCTAAGAACATTGAAATATTTTGCTGATGTGACAAGTGTCTAGAAACACTGTTTATCAAAACAAGATAAATTGCATTCAGAAAATAAGCGTATAACAGCTTCCTCTTGATGATCATTTCCATGAATCAAAAGTTTAGTGATATTCTTAAAAGACATAGTTCCTGTGACAAAGAATTGCAAAATATGCCATTTAGTGTAACTATCATATTTCAAAACACATGCTCCAGGAATTGACGTAAGAAAACCGTAAAGTTTCAAGAATCAAAGTTAAATATGTGAATATAGTAAATCTAAGCTATAAGCCAATAATAGCTTCCCAGAATTTTCAAGAGCTAAAAAACCTTAGGTATAACCCAGTCCATTTTGTTACAGATTATTGATTTTTTTATTTTTTCATTTTATTTTTAAAAAATCAAATATAAATTTTATTTTTGCATAAAAGTTAATTTGAATAAGCTGCGTGGTTTTTTGTTTTTTGTTTTTTGTTTTTTGTTTTTTTGGTTTATGTGAACAGCTGAAAATGTGTATGGTACACTCAATTTTTTTAAATATGAAATTTATTGACAAATTGGTTTCCATACAACACCCAGTGCTCATTCCAACAGGTACCCTCCTCAATACCCATCACCTACCCTCCTCTACCTCCCACCCCCCCATCAACCCTCAGATTGTTCTCCATTTTCAAGAGTCTCTTATGGTTTGGCTCCCTCCCTCACTAACTTCTTTTTTTTTTTTTTTCCTTTCCCCTCCCCCATGGTCTTCTGTTAAGTTTCTCAGGATCCACATAAGACTGAAAACATATGGTATCTGTCTCTCTCTGTATGACTTATTTCACTTAGCATAACACTCTCCAGTTCCATCCACGTTGCTACAAAAGGCCATATTTCATTCTTTCTCATTGCCACGTAGTATTCCATTGTATATATAAACCACAATTTCTTTATCCATTCATCAGTTGATGGATATTTAGGCTCTTTCCATAATTTGGCTATTGTTGAAAGTGCTGCTTTTTTTTTTTTTTTAAAGAAAACAAAGTTTTTCTAAAAGTAACTGTTCAACACATAATTTTGTCACAGATGCTGTATTTTTTCTTTAGTTTTTTTTAATGTTTACTTTTGAGAGAGAGAGAGACAGAGAGAGACAGAGACACAGAATCCCAAGCAGGCTCCAGGGTCTGAGCTGTCAGGACAAAGGCTGATGTGGGGCTCAAACTCATGAGCCATGAGATCATGACCTGAGCTGAAGTCCAACGCTTAACCGACTGAGCCACCCAGGCACTGCTATATTTTTTTATTAATAAAATAAAATAAAATAAAATAAAATAAAATAAAATAAAATAAAATAATGTAAGCCAATTAGTGGGAATCAGAGAGCCAAAACAGGAGTCCAGTTATGTTTCATGAGCTATTACACTCTCAAAATTTTAAAAATCAACAGAAGTATATGAAAATATAAGTTAGAATAGAAACAAACTTCACTCTTGGTCAGACTCATAAAATATCTTTTAGTTTTAGATTCTGAAGTCTGTAATATTGGATTGTAAAATAAATAAGGAAAACACAAAAAGGTTTGGAAGCAACTGATAAAGTGATTCAACAGGGTGATCAAGAATGCCAAAACCTCAGGGTCGCCTGGGTGGCTCAGTTGGTTAAGCATCTGACGCTTGATTTCCGTTCAGGTCAATATCTCACCATCATCGGATCGAGCCCCACATCAGGCTCTTCTCTGAGCATGGAGTCTGCTTGGGATTCTCTCTCCTTCTCACTCTCTCTCTTTCAAAAATAAATACTAAAAAAAAAAAGGAAAAGACTGCCAGAACCAGACACCTAAACTAAGCCTGAATTAGCAGAGTGGCTGGACTCCCAAATTAATATAATCAGTGAATAAATGGAGATAGGAAAACTAAGTGTTTCTTAAATGGCAGCAGATGCATTTTCTTAAGTTGCCCTAGTTGTTTTCACAACATTAACCTTATTTAACTACTAATGTGGGATTTCCAAAATTCAAATACTGGATCCTGAGACAGGAAGCCCATGCTTTTGAATTCATATCTCAGTTTAGAATTCCTATTTTCATTTTGCATAAAATATAATGAAACATCACATTCATTCTTTACAGAAATATCATTAAGTACTGGACCAAAATAGTTTGTAAAAGGTGCAGCCATGATAGATATTTGTATGTTCCGTGTAAAATTAGATGTGTGTATATATATGTGCATTTGTATATTTTCCATGTATGTATCTCAACACTGAATGTCTTGTTTTCCTTCTTCTAGGGCTGCCATAAAATACAGAACTTTAATAATGTAGTACCTGAAGGCATGAGCTTGAGCTTTCTCATAGCCTTGGTTTCAAACAATGGAGATTACACATGCGTTGTTACATATCCAGAAAACGGGCGTACCTTCCATCTCACTAGGACTCTGACTGTGAAGGTGGTAGGTAAGCATGGTTTTGTACTAAGTGCACACAGCAAAATGCAGTAATTTTGTTTTGGCTCTTGATAGTTTATTACAAACAGGTATGTAAATTCTATGGGAAAAGAGGTTGATCTTTTTTGTTCACTGTGCTGGAGCCACAACACATTCCACATTCAGAGTAGGCACTCAATACCTATCAGTGTACCGCATGAATCATTGGTCTATATGAATGAATGAGGAGTGGAAACAGTGCCGGGTGAATCTGTGTTCAACTTGTACCCTTGCCATTTATTAGCAAAATGCCTTTGCTCAGGGTCTCAGTCTCCTTGTCTGTCCTCTGGGACTAAGAGAACCTCACATTCAGTATAGTTGGGAATATCAGAAATAATATATATATTATGTTAATCCAGTTCCAGGCAAAGAGTGGAAACTCAATGAATAGTAGTTAATATTATTGTCAAAAAAGTGTTGTATTTGAATTAAATGAGCTCTGTCTTTCTATGTACTGGAACTGTTGTAGATGGAGCTGCTTGCTGGCAGGGTTCAACCATTGCTTTGCCACGAGAGAATAGATGGTGGGAAATGAGGAAAGTGGAAAGGACAATATCCAGGCCATAGTCAAAAGACTGTCAAATCCAGAAATCAAGAGGACCAGTGTCAGGATAGGTGGCAATTAGGGGAGAGCCCTGAATACCCTGTGCCCATGGTATTCAAAATCAGAGCATATCAGAGTGAAAACGTTTCACACCCCATCTTTTCATAGATGTCATTGAGACACAACAACACAAAGTAACCTGTTTTGGGGGCTCCTGGGTTAAGTGTCCTACTCTTGTTGTCCACTCAGGTCATGATCTCAAGGTGGTGAGATGAGCACTGTGTTGGGCTCCATGCTGACCACTGAGCATGGAGCCTGGTTAGGATTCTCTCTCACCTTCTCTCTCTCTGCCCCTCCCCCACTCCCTTCCCCCCTCCCCCCTCAAAATAAATAAATAAAAATTAAAAACAAACAAAAAAACCAAAGTAAACTGTTTAGAGATGCTCTGTTAGTGGAAGAAGTGATTCCAAATCCCAGGTTTCTTATTCTTGGTTCAGGGCCTTCTCTACTAGTTTGACATAATTTGGGCATAATTTTTAAGGGCTTTAACATAATAGTACAAATAAAATTCAAACTGAAAAATTTTGTAATCACCTCTCCTCTTCCTCTTCCTACTTTTGGAATAATGCTGAGCTGGGAACTAATTCAGAAGAAAAATCAGACTAAATTTTTAACGTAACATGAATGGGGATACCAGGTGGCTTAGGTCATGATCTCACTGTTTGTGAGTTCAAACCCCATACTGCACTGACAGTGTGGGGCCTGCTTGGGATTCTCTCTCTCCTTCTCTTTCCACCCATCCTGTGCTCGCACTCTCTCATTCTCTCTCAAAATAAGTAAATAAACATTAAAAAAAAAAAAGAGCTTAATGTGAATGGCCTTAAAAAGCCAAATGAATAATCTAACCTTAAATTCATCTTGGAAATTATTTCTGATATATATTCTTAAATTCAGGATTAGGAAAGTTGAGAATAGGCATGCCTGGTCACCTTTATAAATACAGAAGTTGACAGATGCTGATGTGAGGTGTGGTTCTTATCTAACCTTCAAGCAAAATACAAGTTTGTTTTTTAAAGCTGTGAAGTATTGAGTACTTATTATATACCAATAGGATGCTTTAATATGCATTACTTAATTTAATATGCATGATTTAATTTAATTCTTATAATGAACCTGTGCAGTGAGTTTAATTATCCTCCTTTTAGAGGTGAGGAAAATTAGCTTTTGAAAGATTAAGTAACAACCCAGAGTCATATGGTTAGTACATGACCAACTAAGGATAAGAACCCTGGTTGTTAAATCTTTGAAGTCTTTACTCTTAAACACAACACTGTAAAACCCCGTGGGGGTATTTTTCTTTCAATTTAGAAATATAGAATGTTATAAAGAGCAGCAATCCTAGGAATTAACAGACATCAGACATCAGGTAGACTTGTGTGCTGGCTTCATAAATGTGATTTTGAATTTTCCATTTACATATTTGTTTACTTAATATTTACTTATTTAGCCAAGTCCCATACTAGACACTCAAGCATGTTCTGGAGAAATATGTAGAAAAGAAACAATTGAGTAAGACATGAAAGCAATTTATCTTATACTATTAGAAGTATATTTCATGTAAGCTTTGGAAAGCAAAAATACTGGTTAAATCTTCTGTCCTGAAACATGGAAGCTACTTAGTATTTTATGTACGTCTCTTTGTTTGTTTTAAATGAATGAAGTGTTGTAATTTACTGTATATTGAGCTATTGGCCCTGTCAAGAAGAATTGCCAAACAATGCCAGGAAGTTGGACAAAAGTTTACAAAAGAGCAAATCTTGGAAATGGGTTATGAGAGATAAGGGCTACATGATTTAACATCATCTCCCTTTTGTCTCTTCCTCTCGAACATAGGCTCTCCAAAAGACGCATTGCCTCCTCAGATCTACTCACCCAATGATCTTGTAGTCTACGAGAAAGAACCAGGTAATTATAGCTGTGCCTCTTAATTTCAGTTAGATTCTCTTAATTACAAGGAATAAAATGTCACTTAAGTTAAAGTATGAGAATAGAGGGCTATTGTAGGGAAACAACATGAAGTGAAACTTGAAATGGTGTCAGAAACGAAGGCAGCTCTAGGGATTAGCTCCTTCGTCCATCTCTTGGGTGTCTCTGAGATTCTCGGCTTCTCTCTCCGCAGCTGCTCCCTTCTTCCTCTGCAGTGGCTCCCCTCTCCTGATTAGTGATTTCTGTGTGATGCACACATTAGCTTGCACAGGCCTTGTGTTTTCCAAGACTGCAACATGAGCACAAGACTTCCTTTAAGCTTTTGCTCCACTGCAGAGGGGCGAGGGCAGGAGCTCAAAGGAAGACTATGAATTTAATGGATAACAACTGGTAGACCTCATACAGCTTGATCAGAACACTATTGGGTGCTTCCTGTGGCTGTCTGGGGCTCCTTTTAGTTTTCATAATTTTCCATTCTGGACAAAAATCTTCTGTGACCAACCGAATAAGGCATAATTTGTTATTCTTCTGGCTCAAAGCTTCCCACAGTTAAACTGAAAACCATAGAAAATTTTAAGAGTTTCTATATTGTATCCTTTATAATAAATTCCCTCCAAACCCAATGAAAGGTATAAAAGAACATATTTTTAAAATCTACTAAAGATAGCAGAGGTTGTGATCAAATGTAGGTAGAAAACAATGATGCCCTCCTAAAATTAAGATAAAGTTTCAAATAGTGAGCTGCCTGTAAAACAAACAAACAAACAAACAAACAAAGAACACACTAAGAGGTCTGCCAACCCCAAATGGACCACATTTCCCAAAATTCTCAGTGGCTTTGTATAGTAATATGTACATTCTTCCTGCTCTCAGGTGAACCCTTACGAATGATCTAGTGTGTTTCATCTACCTCTACCTACCGTATGATTGCAAAATCTATGTTCATGTTTCCTTCCTGCATATTAATATAGAAACTGAAGGGGAAGGCGTAAGAACCATGCATCTTAGAGGAATGGATGGAGTAGGACCACTCAGTGAGACATACCTGAGTTCAAATTTGGATGACAATATAATTTGTCATCTCAACCTGCACACTTTCTGAGAGTGCAAGCAGCTGATATCAATAACTAACTAGGAAAGCAGGCATAGAACAGAGCTGTCCTGGGTAAGCTGGAATGGAAGTCATTCTGGGTCAAATTCTGGTCTGCCACTTATTAACAATTTCATCTAGGAATGGCATTTAACATCTTTAAGCATTAGTTTGCACATCTATAAAAGGTGGATTTTAATAATACCCCATAGTATCTTATTAAAATTAAATGAGACCACTAATAAATATAAATATTTATCACAGCAAATTATATAAAGGTCTTAGTAAGTATGCTGCTGCTCTTTGTCTCATTATTATCATTTTTCTGCCTACGGATCCCCCTGACCTCATGTTCCATCTTGGAAAGATAGCAGAGAATGTTATTCATAAATACTAATATTTATAAATATATAAATATTCACTATATATATTAACTACATATAATATTCACTATATATAAATATATATGTAAATGATATTTAAACTTATTGACTGCACCCTTATAGCCGGATCTGACCTGCCTCTCAGCATTGGCATTACCCTGTATTTTCTGGGCCAAGCTCCAACAATCTGGAGAACCTCTCCTCAGTCACTGTTTTTGAGGGAAATAAAGGATAAGAGTAGTCCATGGAAGTTTAGGGCTCCAAGTATGTTGACAGAGCCTCTTTGAACAAATACTGTTTTGGTAGAATGTACATGGATTGTATACAAAATGGTCATTCTGGAAATTTGGTATAAAGCTGCTCCACCTTTTTTCTTGGTTTGTTTATTTTGTAATGAAGTATGGTACATTACTGTGACAGGCCACTTGAAAACTACTTAGAAGTAGAGTTTTAAGTACACTTTTATAGCTTCTGATTAATCACAGAGTGGAACCATTATAGCCATGTGAAGGGTACACCCTGATGGGTTAACTTGTTATTTTAGGTGAGGAGCTACTCATCCCTTGTACAGTCTACTTTACTTTCCTGAAGGATGCCCGCAATGAGGTTTGGTGGACCATTGATGGAAAAAAGCCGGACGACACCAATATTGATGTAACTGTCAATGAAAGGTATTGTTGGCTCAGACAAGGGGTGACCAACACTTGTCCTCAGTCTAATGCCCTTGGGTATATACTAATCATTGAAAGTAACAACCCTGACTTTTGCCCATCATTACCAAAAATCAGCAAGATTTTCAAGTCTTTAGTGGCTGCATTCCAAAGCAGAATTCCTGGATTTGCAATTCAAGACCCAGATACCTTCTGATAATCACACATTCATGATTCTCCCTTCAGAATAGATGGGATGTGTAGCCCACATGCATGAAAAACTACAATATAGGGCCCTGGATACGTGTAAGCTGGTCAGTGTGGCCCTGTTCTTTTCTTTCTCAAGTCTGGAGTCTAGGCCTCTGTATTTGTGCCTCAGCTAAATTGTGTGTTTCTTGTCTTGCAATAAGCATACATTTCCTTTCTTCTTCCTCCTCATTCTTATCTCACATAGCATGCATATCACCTTTATAATTGATAATCATTTTTTAAAATACTGACTAAATACATTCTTTAAATTTTATTTTTAACAAGCTGAGTCATTTTATTTATCTTTTTTTTTTGTTTTGTTTTAATGTTTGTGTTTTAGAGAGAGAGCATGAGTGGGGGAGGGACAAAGAGAGAGGGAGACTGAGGATCCAAAGCAGGCTCTAAGCTGATAGCAGAGAGCCTGATGTGGAGCTCAAACTCATCATGACCTGAGCCAAAGTCAGACTAAGCCACCCAGGCACCCTCATTTTAATTCTAGATAAATATAATTTTTTTTTTTAAGGACATAGGGTTGGCAGGAAGGAAAATACGGGTCTTTGAAAAAAGATTCTTCTGGAAATGAAGCAGACAATTGCAAGATAACAATTGGTTCAGAACAATAATAAATAAAAATCAGCAGCTGACCAACTACATGACAAAGTAGTTCTAAAACCTCAGGCCTTAACGTGATATGCAAATAGATCTTTGGCTACTTGAACTTCTAGAAATCAAAAGATATGTCTTTCCTAGTAGTAAAGTCAGACTTTGTGCAGAAGTTACAAAATGTCTACATTACAGCAGGTGCTATGCAAGATACTTAGTCCCTAACTGAGTAGATTTTATCAGAGTAAGAGTGATAGAGCAGAAATTTCAATAATTGTGATAAATGTAGTGATTGGAAAGTATTAGAGGTTATCAGAAGCTTCAGTTAAGGATTCCAGTCCATTTTGGAGGATTAGGCAGTGCTTCTCAGATGGTATAGTACCTACATACAGATTTGAAGGATGAGTAGAAATAACCCAGGTAAAGAAATAGAAAGAATGTTCCTGGTAAGAGGAACATCATGTGCAATGGCTGGATGTTAGAAAGCAGAGCATATTTAAAGGTACAGAAGGAGCCTCCTGAAATTAGAGCAGTTTTTTCAGAAGGAACTGATTAAAGATGTAGCTGGAGGCACAAAGGGAGAGTACTGATCATTTCAGGAATTCTGAACATTGTGCTTTCTATCCTCATAATAATAATGAATGAATGATAATGAAAGTCATGATGTTCTTCCTTGCTGCGATTTCAGCACAGCTCAGTGTTCTGGTGGAGCAGTGCAGTTGAGTTTAGGCTAAACTCATCATAAGCTTTGACCAGGTTCTCATGACTGATGGTAAGCCTTATTGGAAGGAGAACCTGGATGTCAGCCATAGGAGAGAGATTTTGTTTTCTCTTCATAGCAAGTAGTTCCCAGGGATTTTAGATCTTGATCTTGGACCCAAAGCACTTGATCTCCGACATGGAGATTGAGAGGTATTTATTTTTCATAAAGCTTACTTGCTTTGAGAAGTTTCTTCCTTTAATATGTTAAGATTGAACCCATGGGCTTTCAGCATTTTGACTAAAATATTCTACCTGTGTTCAAAACTCAAGCTTTGGGAATCCATGAATTCAAACATATGAACTATTGCTGTGTATGGTAATAATAGCCTATATGTATATTTATTTAGCATTGTTCTCATACTTACGCATTGACATACTCAATCCTCACGGCTCTTGAGTAAGTTAGTACATGTAATACACTGTGTAGGCATTGCTATTTACCTCTTTCAAAGAAGGAACGCAAGACTTTTAAAGATTACTTACTGTGCTGAAAGTATATAGCCAGTAAGTGACAGAGACTGGATCAAACCCCAAATGGATCTGGCCTCAGAAGCTTCTTTCTACTCTGATACAGAATCCTGTCTCATAAATTTGTAAGGAGACATTTTGCTTTGAAGAGAAAGCTATAATGTGTTACCAACAAAGAGATTTGATCTAGATACTGGGATTGTGTGTGGTATAAAATGTAAGGACTGCTATTGGAGGGGCACCTGGGTGGCTTAATCAGGTAAGCATCCAACTCTTGGTTGCAGCTCAGGTCATGATCTCATGGTTTGTGGGATCCAGCCCTGTGTTGGGCTCCATGCTTGAAATTCTTTCTCTCCCTCTCTCTCTCTCTCTGCCCCTCTCCCACTCACATGCATTCTCTCTCTCTCTCTCTCTCTCTCTCTCTCTCCCCCCCCCCTTTCTCTTTCCCTCTCTCTTTCTCAAAATAAATAGATAAACTTAAAAAAAAAAAAAGAATGGTATTGGAATCTAGAAGTTATTCTTTCTTTGTAACCATTGGATCACGGGCAACACAGCCTATGGGCATTCTGTCTGCCTTCATCTAGGGGCTCTGTGGTTGTCTACTTGTCTGATTCACACACAGCACATGGCCCTGCAGCCTTGCTCATGCTTTGATTTTCTTTCCCCTATTTCTAGTATAAGTTTGACTACAACAGAAGATGAAACGAGAACTCAGGTTTTGAGCATCAAAAAAGTTACTGCTGAGGATCTCAAGCGCAACTATGTCTGTCATGCTAGAAATGCCAAAGGGGAGGTTGACAAACCAGCCAAGGTGAAACAGAAAGGTAATGGATGCACTCAGCAGATGAGTCTGTGAACTCCAAATGTAACATTGTGGTGAATAAGGAAAAAAAGAAAAATTGAGAAGACAGTGCTCCAGCACCTAGCACATCTGGCATATAGTAAGGAATCAGAGATGAATTGAAAAATCTTGAAAGAAAATATCCATCTATGTGAAGATACTCAAAATATTAATTCTTATACTCTTAGTAACTTAGTGCCCAAGTGTGGCTTAAAAAATCCATATGATTATTAAAAGGAGGTATAATTTTATATCAATACAGTCATGAAAAATGAAAAATAAAATATTTAAAACTACCAAAGATATAATAAAACTGGTAGAGTTACATTTTGTGGTGAATTGTAAAGACCCTTTTAGAAACCATTGATGGCAGAGTTCAAGGGTCATAAAAATGACCATATCATATGACTTAATACTTTTGGAATTTTTCCTGCACAAATAACAGAAAGAGAATTATGTACCCATCGCTATTCTTAGAAGCATTATCTATAATAATGAAACATTATAAATAGCAACCATCTAATTATATTCAAGTAAAGTAAGATATAAAATATTTCTTCTCAAAAATATAATTTTAAAATGATCATTTTAAATATTATGTAACAGCATTCAAGCAGGTTTATAATATACCACTAGCCACAATTGCTAAAATGAAAATTAAACAATGACTTAAAATATGTAAAAGGATTTCTATGTTGCTATTACTAATTTCTTCTATAATAAAAATGATAAAGCTCTTTTGTGTGAGCTGTTGCTACTGAAACAGAGTGTGTCTAAAATTATCTTTGGGTCTCTCACCTAACACAGAACCTCAGACAATTAATGCCTTCAAGAATGTTTTTCAGTGATCTAGAGAAAGATCATGATGATTCATCACATGTGCAGTCATGTCATTCAGAATCATCGCGGATTCTAGTCTCCTATAATATGTATACCAAAAGTAAAAAAACAACAAAAAAGAAGTTAATACATAATTCTTACATTTTGCAATGGGATTTAAACCTTTTTTTAAAGCTGATGCAAAAACAAATTTCACCTTAACATTCCATTACAATCTAGAAAGTAAAAAGCAAAGTCCTGGAGTATATATGGCACTTAAGTCTTAGTGGATTGGTTCTGGATAGTTCATTGCTTCAGCACCTCAGAAGCCAGTGTAAAACAACAAGACTCAACCAGATAATATAAGGCAGTTTCCCAAAGTTCGTTCCTAAGAACACTACTGGGACTCTTTCTAGTACTGCAATTCAATATTTGTACTCTAAACTCAGAGGGCCTGTGTTGGAATCCTGGTTTCTGAGCATCCTAACTCTGTAACCTTGCAAAAAATCACTTAACCTCTCTGACCTTCCATTTCTTTATATTTAAACTAGGCAGATGATACCACTCTCTTATAAGGTCGTTTAAAGCACTCAGCACAATTACTTGCTTTTATACAAATATATTAAATGCTCAACAAATGTTAAGTCTACTTATTTCCACAAAATTTTCACAGGTGTTATTTGACAAAGGCTTTTATAATACATAAAGTATCTTTAAACTCTAGATTAAACAAAATCAATCAAGTTACTTTAGTCAAGGGCCCCTGAGAGTCTTTCATGTGTTAACATTTGGTATGAATATCTGCAGGGAGTTGGAATATAGGAGGCAAATATATTTTTCAAATATATTTGACTTCAGATCCTTGGAGAATGGAGCATTTTGTGGGACTCGTTTTCTGAAGCAAGCATTTTGGGAAATAATTATAGGGGATAACATAAATTACTTATTGTCAGAGAGGATTAAACAGTCAATTAAAATCATGTTTAGTCTAGGAATGATGCAGAAGTCGGCCTGCCAGAGGTACATGAGTAGCTCCTGTCCACAGAAAGCCATGCTCTGAATGGTTATGTATGAATGGTATCAGGGATGTGAAAGGACAAGTATGTCCACTAGACTGGAAGATCTGTGTTGATATTACATCAGTATTACAGATAATCTAGTCTGGTCTGCGTACATCTCGTGGTACCAGAGGTGTGTGTTTGTTACTTGGCTTCTGTTCTGGACCAGGCAATGCTGCAATTCAGTGGTGATACCTGAGCTCATATTAATACATTATACATAAGGATCCTTCTGGATTCGTTGACAAAGCATTCTATGTCTTTCTTCAAAAAGATGACAGGAAGGGCTCCAAATAAGAATTTACTTGGGTAGGTCTTTGGACCTAATAGCTCTTTGGATGGCACAATTTCATCTAGTCGGTTACAGCAAAGTATTAAAGGAGACACAGCTAACGTAACCATGTTAAACATGCAGTTGTTTTATAGAGGAGACAGGTGGGAGCTAAGGCTAGATGTGTGTTGAACTTTATGAGAAACTGCCAAAACTATTTCCAAAGAGGTTGTACTATTTTATACTTCCACTAGCAATGAATATAAATTCCCATGTTCTACCTATATTCTTACCACCTTTTGAAGTTGTCAGAGTTTTCAATTTTAGCCATGCTAGTAAATGGGTACTGGTATCACACTATATTTTTTAATTTGCATTTCAGATACTAATGATGTTGAGCACTTATTTTTAAAGTCTTCCTTTTTAAAAAATGTTCTTACTTATTTTGAGAGAGAGAGAGCACTATACCTGTAAGCTGGGGAGGGACAGAGAGAGAGAGATAGGGAGGGAGGGAGAGAATCCCAATCAAGCTCCACACCATAAGTGATGAAGTCAGAAACTGTTGTCTTCCTCCTTTTTTCTTTTCGAAGAGTTTACCTATTTCTGAAAACGATATTTTTCTATAGATTTTAGTATTATCTTGTGAATTTCTATGTTAGAGCCTGCTGGGATTTGATTAGAATTGTATTAAATTTGTAAACCAATTTGGAGGGAATTGAAATCTTTACAGTATTGACATTTCCAATCCGTGAACATTATGTGCCTTTCAATTTATTTAGTTATCATTGGTTTTTCTCAGCTTTTTTTTAATTTTTGGTTTTATGTGTACAGGTCTTACACACATGTTAAATTTACCCCTAAATGTTTTGTGTTGCTATTGTAATGGTATTTTGAAAATTTCACTTTTAAGTTGCTCATTGATAGGAAATAGAAATGAGTTCATTGATTTTTATGTATTGATCTTGGTATTCTGACTTCCAAATTCACTGATTAAATAGGGTTTCTGTTTATTTTGTTTTTTAGGTTCCTTAGCATTTTCTATACACTTGATCATGTTTACAAGATATAAACATACTTTTACTCCTTCCTTCCCAAACTTTATGCCTTTGACTTCTTTCTTCCTCTGTCACTCTCTTGCACCTCCAGTACCATGAACAGTAGAAGTTATCAGAGTGACCATACTTGGCATTTTTCTTAGAGGACATGCATTCAGTTTTTATGTGTTAAATATGATGTTATTTATAGGTGTTTTTTTTGTAGCTGGCTTTTATCTGTGTGAGAGAGTAATCTTCTATATCTATATAATGAGTATCTATTGAAATTTAACAAATTCTTGGTGTGGTTTTATTTGAATGCATCTTAGGGTTCTTTAAACTCCTTGGTTCCGCGGCGCCTGTGTGGCTCAGTCATTTAAGTGTCCGACTTTGGCTCAGGTCATGATCTTGCAGTTCTTGAGTTTGAGCCCCATGTTGGGCTCTGTGCTGACAGCTCATAGCCTGTAGCCTGCTTGAGATTCTATGTCTGTCTTTCTCTCTCTCTGCCCCTCCCCGCTCACATTCTCCCTCTCTCTCTCTCTCCCTCTCCTCTCTCTCTCTCTGAAAGATAAACATTTAAAAAATTTTTCTAAACTTCTTGGTTCCGTAAGTTTATGTTTTTAATTTAATTTGAAAAATTTAGCCATTATTTCTTTAAATATGTTTTGCTCACTTTTTCATTCATTCATTCTTTCCTTTTCTTCTAATAGCTCTGTTAAATTTAGTATAGACCACTTGGGGTTGTCCCACAGATGACTGAGATTCTCATTTTTATTTTATCCTTTCCTGTGTTTCAATTTGGGTAGTTTCTAGTTTCCACTAATCATTTATTTTTTGATGTTTAATCTGAAGAATTTTAAATTTCAGAATTGTATTTTTCAGTGTTTGGATTTCCATTTCTCCATAAAAATACCCCTATTGATATTTTTTAGTTGTTCTTTTTTTTTTTTCTTCCAAGATCTTATTTAAGTTTAAGTGAGTTAATATACAGTGTAGTATTGGTTTCAGGAGAGGAATTTAGTGATTCATCACCTACATACAACACTCAGTGCTCACCCCAACAAGTGCCCTTCTTAATACCCATCACCCATTTAGCCCATCCCCCACCCACCTCCCCTCTAGTAACCTTCAGTTTGTTCTCTGTATTGAAGAATCTCTTATGGTTTGCCTCCTTGTTTGTTTTTCTATTTCTCCTTCCTTTCCCCTACATTCATCTGTTTTGTCATCTTTTTTTTAATTCAACAGGAATATTGATAATACTCATTTTAGGTGCTAATTTGCTAATTCCATCGTATTTGTCAATTTTGATTCTGTTTCTTTTTTTATTGGCTGATTTTTCTTGTGATTATGGGTCTTTTCTTGCTTTTTATTCTTTTGTTTTTTAATCATATGCTGGCCGTTATGTATGCCGCATCATTGAGTGTCTGAGTTTTTAAAGTGAGTGTTGTCTTTTTTCTCACAGGTAGTTAATTTACTTGTCTGACAGCTTTTTTTTTTTTTTTTTTTTAAGAGTCCTCCTTATCTTTGCAGGACCTTACATATGAAAAAAATAGCCTTTTCTTTAAGGCCAGATTGGATTTATCTAGACTGGGGTCTCTGCTTAACACATGGGGAGCTACCCAAAGCTTCTTCACTCCAGTCTTAAGTGCCCCAGTCCTGCATGCGCACCTACAGTTCAATTCCCAGTTTCCTAGCAGTTGTCCCCTTCCTGGTAGCTTTTCTTTCACTAGTAACTGTTCTTTGCCTGATCTTGTGAAGTGTCATCGACCAATGCAGAGCTTTATATTTTTCCAAAAACTTGAGGTCACCCCTTGCAGATTTATAGAGCTCTTTTTCTACACAGTTTTCTTCCCTCTTTGCCCAGGCTTGTAAATTCACCCTAAGTCAGTAGTTCTGAATTCTGATTTCTGTCTCCTTAGCTCACTGTGATGACTGTACTTCTTTTTGGTTTTCCCCTTTCTATGCCACAGTCTAAAAGTGCCTTCAGGCAAAAAACTAGGGTGATGGTGGGGCTCAACATTGTTGTGTCCTTTCTCCCACAGATCACACACAGATCATCTGCCACTTATCCACCTTAGAAAAAACTGTCATTGTAAATATTATGGAGAGGAGGCTATCCCAGTGTCAATTGCTTCTCTAAGGCCAAATGCACAAATTTTACCACACTATGGTAGTCAAACAAAGCAGGTCTGCAAGTTAATTCAGTTATACGTCTCTGGTTTACTATCATATAGACAAAGCATTCTAATAGTTTGTAATTCAGGGAAATTGTCATTACATGGTTCCCAAAATTGTCAAGAAGTCTCAGCAGTTTAGCAAAGAACACACAGGTTCTGTGGCAGGGAATACCTGGGAGTCCGAGAAGCTATTGGGCTGGGAGACTCAGTGGATAGCAAGGCCCCAACTAATAAAGTTAAAAATAATAAGTTAGGTTTCCAAGGAGAAACAAAATTGTAGATCAAGAGCTTGAAACAGGGTAAAAGACTGGAGCTAAAGTCCTGGATTAGTTTAACTCAGGGCGGTAGCTGGAAATGTGAACTTTGGAACCTGTTATTACTGTAGAACTGCAAAAGGAGTGGAGGGAATTCTGATTCAGGGAGTTACAGCAGAGCAAGTGGCTAAATTTGGCGATATCCTAAATCAATTATAAGTGAGATCAAAGAGAGACGCGGTTTAGAAGTCCAGTTTGGTCAAATTGCATCACTCTTTCCTGATTGGAAACCCTTTTGTCTGGGATTGCATCACAGTAAAATCTTTATGCCAAAACATCAGAGGTCCAGCTGGGGCAGACAGAAAATGTGGGCTGAGGGTCACCCTTTCCCTGCAAGCCAGCAAAGCTTTATAGGAAAGCTTTTTAGAACATTTCCTGCATGTGGTTTAAGCTACTTAGAAATTCAGCCCTGTGGATTATTTATCTTAAGAGTTCAATTAGTTAAATAGCATTAGGAACTTCTTGATATCATCAATATGGCCCCACAAAATGCGATCTATAAATATGACACATGTAATTCAATGACCCAAAACCAAATTAAAAATCCCCACAAAAAATGAAAGAAAGAAAAGAAGCAGTAGTAAAATAAATGTGGCAGAGGGAAATTCATGAAGGTAATTGACCTCTTGATCATTAGGCAAGATATCTATTGATATACATAAATATATATTTCTTAATCCATTTCAGGTAAGTGCATTCACTGACCTCTTTTTTTTCACAATTACAAAATGTCCAGCCAGAGGAGCAAGAATAACTGAGCAAATAATGAAGATGACAATGGGAATTACCCCAGTGTGCTGTTAACATAACGTGTGCTCAGAAATACCAAGGACACAGCAATTTTCATGCCAGCTACCCAAATTGATCTTAGCAAATGCTCAACAACTGCACCGACATAGCTTTTGACATTTGATGATGGAGTTTTCTTATTTTAAACATCATTATTCATGGAATGAGAACAAGAATAACTGGTAATAATTCTGCACTGCGGAGTTCCATACTATCTCTGAGATAGGATAAGCATCCCAAGTTTAGGATAATGAACTTAAAACTCTAAGATCTGCCCTTTAATTAGAGAACTTCAGGCTGAGCTCCAGGCTGCTTACCATTTCCCCAGTAGGATAGATACCTGTTTTAAAAGGGATTTTTCCACTAGTATATGATCAATAATTAAACTTCATGGCAGAGCTCTCCAAAGATCTCTGGACTTTGGAATCAGGGAGCCTAGATAACAGTCCCAGATTTGAACAAAATTCCTCTGTGCCTCACCTTGGCAAGCACTTAACACGATGTTCAGGCGATCAAAGAAGCCTTTTCTCACTACCTGGCCTGATACACCTCTCCTGCCCAGCCCAGCCTCTCGGTCACCTCTGTCACATTACCCTGGTTTATTTCCTTTATAGCACTGATCACTACCTAACATTAGTTGTCTTATTATTTATTTCCTTGCATTAGAATGTTAACTCTAAGAAGGCAGAAATCCTTTTGGTCTTATCCACCATCGTGTCTGCAACAGCATCTGGCAAATAATAGATGGTAATAAGTAATTGTAAAGTCAACTAATACACAATTTAAGCCACTTGTGCTTCAGATCCAACTATTCTATTCCCTCTTCAAACACTTAGGCTTCATTATCACAAGCTAATAAGGCAACCAAATGAAGTTGCTGATATTGGAGGACTAGATTTCTTTTAAATATCCCAGAAGTATATGGTGTTATATCAGGAAATGTTCATTGGGATCCTCTGTGTTCTAGGGATAGGATGGATGAAGAAGACATCGTCTTTACCTAGAAGACAACAAAAGTATAGTTTAGTGGGAAGCAAGAGAGAGTAGAGAAGCAAGCTTGTAGACAAATTAAAATATAACACAAATGCTCTAATACAATTACAAACATTGAGAAGAGTTGAAATTGCTGCCAGGCAGATGTCAGGTGCAAGACGAGTTTTATTCTAGGAAAGCCTATACGAAATAATGACATTGGAGCATGGGCTTGAAAACTAAAGAAAGAGAAAGGATTATTCTCGCCAGAAGTCCCAGCATGAGCAAAGACATAGAGCTAAATCTTCCTGATGTTTTTGAAGAAAAGGCCATGGTAAATGAGACGAGTGGCTGGTGGTTTCATCATAAGAGACCTTGTTTACAGGGCTGAATTAATACGTATCTAGTTTCTAGGAAGTCAGGAATCATCTTATTCTATTTCTGATAATTCCAAAGAAACTGCTAAAATGCCTATCATATAAAAGTAAACGGATTAGGTGGGAATCTGTCCATGCCTGGATATTACAAGTTAATCTTCAGAATGTGTATCCTAGAACTATAAACCTGAGAGATACTTTCAAAGCCAAGCATACTTAGCATTTGCTAGATTCCTCTGTTTCTGCCCAGTGAAAATAAGATTTTTGAGGCTTTTTTCTGAATTTATAGGAAAGGTAATTAAATTTCTCCCAAATGGCACTGAAAAGAAAATGGAATTAAGACTAATGGAAACACATTAAGATTTTCACTCAATCCAACTGCTCCTCCAACAATTAAAATTCTATCAGTTTCATGGTCTGTCTAGGTAGTAATAAGGAGTCCATCCCCAAAATGGACAAATGGAAGATGGAATCACACTTTTCAAAAATATTTTTAAGGAGATTCACTTATCAGATTGTGCACTGAATGAGATGACCTTCTAAATCCTGCCCAATGCTAAAATGAATACAATATACCCTTTATATGCCATTAATGTGTATTAATTTATGTAACATCAAAGTCCCCTCAAGTCACCTAATGGTTAAGAACGCCTGTGTCAGGTGCTGGAAACAAAAAGAGAACTATGACACAGTCTGGCATTAAAACCTAGTGCTTAATCCCTATCACGTTATCTCTGCTTGTTCACACATACAAGTCAGGAGCATGGCCCAGCTGCTTAGCTTACCCAACTATTTGCAGGATGACAGGCCAGCGTGATTACCACGTAAAAATCAATTGTTTCTCTCTTGTTCACTCCATTGATAGCTCCAAGATACACAGTGGAATTAGCATGTGGTTTTGGAGCCACAGTGCTGCTGGTAGTGATCCTCATTGTTGTTTACCACGTTTACTGGCTGGAGATGGTCTTATTTTACCGGGCTCATTTTGGAACAGATGAAACCATTTTAGGTGAGTAATGAACGTTAGATGTAAATACCTTCAACTGTCCTTTTCAGAAAGCATGTTGACTTGATAAAAGCTAGAATAACTGGGAGATTTAATCTAACTATCTTTTGTTTCGGCCCTTACTATTGAAAATCTTTCTAATGTATATTATTTTGCTTCCTTGGCTCAATATGTGTTTAGTCTAGGTTAGCCTGTCCAAATAGAAATATAATGCAAGCCACATATGTAATTTAATATTTTCTAGCAGTCACAGTAGGAAAAGTAAAAAGAAAGTGAAAATTATTTTAATAATATACTTTATTTAACCCAATATACTCAAAATACTATTATTTTAGCATATAATTAATATTTAAAAGCTGATGGTGATATTTTAATCTTATTTTTTGTGGTCAAAATGTCAAAATTTGGCATGCGTTGTGTTTTAAATTTTACAGCATATCCCAATTCAGACCAGTTGCATTTCAAGCGTCCGGTAGCTACGTGTAGCTGTGTCTCCTATAACTGGACAGTGTAGGTCCACTCTTTGTACTTAAAGGTGGTCCATGCACCAGCAACATCAGCATCACATGGGAGCCTGATAAAAGGAGGCTATTAAGCTAACCCCTATTCTGAGTCAGGATCTACATTTTAACAATATTCCCAAATGATTCAGGTGCACATTAAAGTCTTAGAAGCACTGCACTAGTGCACATTTGCCTGGTGACAGGCATGGAACAATGAAACATAGTGATTCTTAGACTCATCCCATGAAGATTTTCATTTGGTAGGTTTGTGGAAGAGACACAGAACCTGTATTTTTACTGAGAGGTGATGTTTATAATCAGGCAACTTTGGGAAAGATGGGTTTATTGAATCTAAGTATATATATATATATATATATATATATATATACACACATATATGTACATATATGTATATATATATTTCAATATTTATTTATTTTTGAGGTGGGGAGGAGAGGGCAATGAGAGAGAGAGAGAGAGAGAGAGAGAGAGGTTGAGAGAGAATTCCAAGCAGGCTCTGTGCTGACAGAGGGGCTTGAACTCACGAACTATGAGATCATGACCTGAGCCGAGATCAAGAGTCGGATGTTTAACCAACTGAGCCACCCAGGTGCCCCAAATCAAAGTATATTTTTAATTGTGGTTATTTTCATGTATAAATAATTTAGACACTTTCTGAAAGTTTTGCTCAATTTATAATTCTAATATATCAGTGAGTGACAAACTAGGACAGGAACTGTAAATTTTCTGTATGGTATTCATTGCCAGTATCTATGATTGACTATTTGCCTCCTGATTGTGTTAATTCATTGTCAAATGAGCCAAATCTCATTTATTCTCCACTATAAAAACTAAACTTAGTGATATGAGAGTAGTATACACATCAGACAAAATTTGTAATTACACCTTAAAATAGTCATTTTGCCTGGAGACCTGTCACAGGTGGGAAATCACATGAAATCTGTCAGATAATTCATACAGTAAAAAAAAAAAAAAAAAAAAGGAAAAATGTCTAGTATGCAAAAGTTTGATTCAAGAAAAAAAATGCAATACTACTGAGAAACTCTTCTAATTTATATTCGATCTCTCTTCCTTTTGCAGATGGGAAAGAATATGATATTTATGTATCTTACGCAAGGAATGCTGAGGAAGAAGAGTTTGTGTTACTGACCCTCCGTGGAGTTTTAGAGAATGAATTTGGATACAAGCTGTGCATCTTTGACCGTGACAGTCTGCCTGGGGGAAGTAGGTATCTCACATGAGTACAAGTGATGCCACCCTCTGAATGGCAAAGGGAACCCTTAGTTTGGGGTCAGGTGTGAGAGTCATGGCAGAGCTCTATGTTGGCATCTTTGGATATTTAACATCCAATTGTTTGATGTAATAGAGACTTCTTTAGGAATAAAATTACATTGTGAGTTGTAGATTATTCAAGTGCCATTTATGGTTGTAAAATAGTTCCTCTTGTAAGTTTTAAGAACTCAGTGTCAGAAAAGTGTGGAGGCACAGTGGATTAGAACTCTATTAAATACCTCAGTTTTAAATGCTCTGCTTACACACGTTTAGATATGTAGAAGGTTTAAGCAAATCTGCATTAGTTTCCCTAGAATGTTTTTTTTTGTTTTTTGTTTTTTGTTTTTTGTTTTTACAAACACTGAGTTTAAACAACATTTTTACAAAGGCTGAGGTGTACTTGATTTTACTAACAATGAGTTTGTGAAAAGAGTGCACGGAATCTCTCTTTATAGTACTCACTCATAATAATCAGAATATTTTCTCTGTGGTATTTGCTAATTTCCTTTTCTTCACTTTTGCTTTCTAGCAAGCCAATGCTATTCATATTCCCCTTTTTCTTAGGTCTGTTTCTTCCTTTCTATCAGCTTATACATTTGAGATGTAATTTAAAATTTTACAAAGGCCAGTATATTCTAGTAGTTAAAAAAAAAAAAGAAACTTGAATTGCTGAATGCTTTCAAGGAAAAGTACATCCCTAATTTTCAGATCCACCCAGTAACATACAAAGTGACAGTCCATTTGAGTCTGTTTTAATAAATACATAATAGCATTCCTAAACCCTCTGTTAAACTTTGTACTGTTGCAATGCATGTAATGTGTCTGATCTTCAGTACAACAAACTGATTTTCCTCCCCTAAAATCCTGTTTATGTTAGCCATTTGAGATGTTTTTGAAACTATTATATGGATAATGGAGATATAAAGTAGACATAAATGTTTACGCTCATCTTGCATTAGCCGGACCACTTACTTTATCTCCTGCCATCACCTAGAAGTCCATCATGCTTGTGTTCTGCAGCTGATGTGTCTCTCAGGATCATTTTGCCAGGAAATGATGACTCGACTGAATAGCTAAAGGACAAATTCCACTAATTTTAAGACTTAAAGTCCTAAATCACTTATTCATCCATTTATTCATTCATTCTGCCATTCAACAAATACTGATCACTTGGTGAAAAGTTATATAGAGGTATACAGTATAACAGTGGCCCGCCAGTAGGGGTTGACAATCCTTTGAAGGATTCAAATTCCACAGTTATTCTTGCATCTTGCTTTGATGGTGGATCCTTGTGAGCCACATCCTCTCTGCCACTCTTCTTCCTCTTTGCCTCTGGGTCTCTTTCCATGCGTATACATGGCCTGCCTCCAGCAATACTGCCTCAAGTACATAATTACTTATTCCTCAATTCTCCTCCAGACTGCACATGGAATTTTAATTGCAGGTATTTCCCCTTGGCCTCTGTACCTGTTGAAGGTGAAGGGGCAAAATGACTACTTAGGGGAGTATCGTAAGCCATGAAATAGCTTCCCACAACACTCGTGTATTCCCTGGACTTGGCTCCTATTTAAACTCCAGGTAAAGGATTATACAATCCTAGATAAACAGCCTTGAGGAGATGGATTATTCCCAAGAATTTAGTGACAGGAACTAATCAGAGCCCTTGATAACAGAATAGAATTACACTGAATTTCCATTTTCCCTGTTTCCTCTTCTTTTCTGACCTGAAGAAAGTATTTGCCTGCTAGTGAAGGCAGACACATTAGCTAGCAGCTGCTGAAACACACGGTTTCATAGTAATGATAGGAGTTTAAGGAGAAAGATCCAGGGACTAATTTAGACTCCAGAGCAGTGAGCAGAATAGAAGGCTGAGCTGAGAATGTGATGCCAGCCAAAATGCCATTCAGTTAGCTAGACTTTTTAAAGTTCCTATTCTAAGGACATAGACCAGTCTGAGTCAGGCAGGAGTCTGGCAACAGAGAGGGACTTTCAGAAAATGAACGTTCCTACTCTTGCTTTCCTGTGTTGGTGAGAAATGAATTTCCATGACTTTGTCTATGATGATTATCTTTTCAAACACCCACTGGCTTTAGAGAGAAGCCACATGGGGTATCGTTGGGGAGAAAGGGCTCAGGAGCTGATTTGACAGGGCTCAGGAGCTGATTTGACTGGGCTGCAGCATGCCACATGGTTTGAAGAAATCGATTTCTGTACAATTCATCTATTTCTCATAAAGCTTTTGAAGACCAAGGTCACAGAAGTATACTTGGCTTCATGCCTGTTAAGAATTCTTTTTTGGGGCGGAATATGTGCATATCGTTTTCAGTACCTTGGAGGAGTGTGGCATTTATTGGACAGAGTGAGTGGATCTAAGGATTAAGTTGTCGCAAATGTTCTTGGTAAAAGTTTCACCTCAACTCCCAGGCTGTTACCCCAAGATCCCTACACTTGCTCCCCAAGCCCCAGGCTTTGGGGAATTCTTGGCCAACACTAATCCCCATGGTGTTTTCTTTCTCAGTTGTCACAGATGAGACCTTGAGCTTCATTCAGAAAAGCAGACGCCTCCTGGTTGTCCTAAGCCCCAACTACGTGCTCCAGGGAACCCAAGCCCTCCTGGAGCTCAAGGCTGGCCTAGAAAACATGGCCTCTCGGGGCAACATCAACGTCATTTTAGTACAGTACAAAGCGGTGAAGGAGACGAAGGTGAAAGAGCTGAAGAGGGCTAAGACGGTGCTCACGGTCATTAAATGGAAAGGGGAGAAATCCAAGTATCCACAGGGCAGGTTCTGGAAGCAGCTGCAGGTGGCCATGCCAGTGAAGAAAAGCTCCAGGTGGTCTAGAAGTGGCGAGCAGGGTCTCTCCTATGCATCCTTGAAAAATGTATGAAAGGGACAATAACGAAATGGGTAAAAAGAACCAAGGGCACTCCAGGAAGGAAGAGAGTCCCCTTTCTTTGTTCCCAACGTATTGTTTCACAGACAGAAAACAATTCTGTCCAAGCCTCCCCGGAGGGATAAATTCAGGGTGACTATGACTGGTCGTGGTGCTTCCTCAGGCAATACTAAGGTTTAGAATGGCAGTGCCTCCAGTCCGTCCCCAGTGTCTGATGGCACTATGTTCTTTGCAGGCAAAGACTTAGTTGATGTGAATTTCCCCTCTCTGCCTCCTCCGTCCCTGTTCCACGTCTCCATTCCCTTTCTCACTCATGTTTTATCACCTTAACGTTGTGGAGCAGCCTTTGGCTGTGGATTTCAAGACCCCTTAAAGATAACTCAGCTGTTAACAAGGTCATTGCGAGTTTCCAAGTACTTTTCATTTTTACTCATCAGTTAAAAAGAGAATGAAGGCCCACATTTGTTTTAGCTGAGGACAAGGAGCTCTTCGGCTCATTGTGTTGTGCAGCGTGCCCTCAAGGCCAGACGGGCACCCCTTTAGGACTATACAGAGCAGCAGCGTAACTGAAAGTGTTCCTTATGATGGTTTTAAAGGGCTCACCTGTGGTTTCTACTACATTCCTTGTGTCCTCCTTCTCAGGTCATTGATGTCCTATTTGTCAACTTGAAAAATATACCATACGTTTTTTTTGTTTGTTTGTTTTTTGTTTTTTATTTCAGTAAACTCCTGGATATCTGTAGGTCGACCCATATTTGTCACTCCATCTCCCCTGCCTATGGTACCTCCTATCAACCATTTAGAGTTTGCAGGTGGCCCCACCCTTGGCTTAGTCTGACAGGAAGCTTCTCCTAATGGTGCTAATAGAGAGTGAAATAACAGCAAAATGCTTTTAGGGCATTTGCTGGCTTGTGAGAAAAGCACAGAACAGGGTGTTCAGCAATTTGTCTTTTAATCTCAGCCTTGCTAATGTGAATATTAGGAAAGTGATTTCTCCTCACTCGCTTCTGTCTCCCATTGTAAAATGTGGAAGTTAGACTCAGTGACCTTGAGAGTTGCTTTTAACATTAATATTCTAAGAGAATTAACTGGACCACCCAGTATTTTCGATATTTTATTCACTAGTACAGTTAATACATTCATGCTAAACAAGTCAGTGTCTTCCATGAAACTTGTTTTTTTGTTTTAAATAAAATTGTACTGTTACTAGGACTTGGAAAAGTGAAAACTAAGTCCAGAGTTTACAGAGTGGTGAATATACACACACACATACACACACACACACACACACACACACACACGCACAAACACGAGTTATAAATGTATGTATATCTACATTGTATATATATATATATATACACATGGATTATATATGTGTATATATGTATGTATATATGTGTGTGTATACGTATGTATATATATGTGTATATATATATATGCACACACATGTGTACACAAGCATGTGACTTTAAATAGCTATTGACACAATATTACAAACCACTGGAACTCTTGTCCAGTTTTTAAATTATGTTTTTACTGTAGTGCTTTTGTATCATGGTTTTCTGTACATCATTTGTAAATTCATAGCTCACAGAGTAGTAGTTGTTGTTAGTTCTTGCCTTCCCTAAATTAGTATAAATAACTTACTGCTGCTACATTTGGTATGGGTGCAGTGGAATCTGTTAGGCACAGAGCTTCTATGGTCACTGCTAGGCAGTGACCAGACTTCTGGAATTAACTGATCATCTACTTTGTCATAAGTACATACACACACTTAGAGACTAGGCTGTGGTAATCTCAGCATTCAGCTATTGGGGAGATAAATCTCTACTTGGCCTGTTGGGTAATAGAGAAAAGGAAAATAAAATACCTATAGAAAAGCATGAGTATCCTATGAAACACCATAATCCATAATTTAAGGGAACCCTTATCCCAGTGTTATGTTGATAACCAATTCTAAAACTATATCCTATGTTTAAGTGCCCTTCTGCAGCACTAAAGTACATAATAAATCATTTCTCTATAGTAAAGGTATTATTTTTAATTGAAGAAAAGAAAAACTTCATGAATTCTTGACTATAAAACTATGGTATAGAGTCATCCTTGGATCTTTTTTGTCTATTAATGCTTTTCTTTATTACAAACCACAATTACTCCTCCTGTTAACCTTCACCCACAAGACCAGGAGAGAGCTGACACTAGACAAGCTTTGAGTGTCAATTGCATGAGTTTTAGGTAATGGGGGACAGTCCCCTCACAGGTGGCCATTCTCTTGCCAACGCTGCATTCTTTCTGCACTTTCGGATTCAGTATTTATCCCAAGTGCTTTTGGGTACCCCTAGAAACTTCTTGATATTCTTTTTCATATTTATATACTGGTCTTTGATATGAAACTTTATTAAATGCAAAAATCGAAAGCATCTCAAATCTAAATGATATGTCTCATTCTCAGAAAATTGTGTTTTATAGTTTTTGTTTTCTTTATGTCCCCGAAGATACCCCATACAAAATTTTTGGGGTAGATGAGGAAATACAATTTTTGCTTCACTGTTTCAAAAAACCTTAATGGTTTTAGATATATGATACAAAGATCTTCTGCACCCAAGTTAACAAAGAACCATGACATATAAAATGTCTAATTACACAATCATATAAAATTTATTTAATTATCTTCTGTATTGTAACTTAGATGATTCCCTAGGATTCTAATAAAAAAACCACTCCATTCATTGTATTGGGAAACAAAAGCATCATTCCACTTGCTAATTATCCACTTCTTTCCATAGGTTTTAATATTTTAAGATTATCTTATCTTTTTTATTTTATTCATAAACTTTTGTATTTTCCATTTTCCATTTGATTTGTAAATTTGTTTCTTTTAAAAATAAACCATTTATTTTCAGCTTTGAATTTTATTTTGTGCATGTGTTTTGTCTTTATTTTCATGTTTGGTCATAAGAAATGAGAATAAGAAGAATTCATGATACACATAAAAAGAAATTTTAGAAGTTACATTAGTTAAATTTCTCTGAGAGAAATCTGAGAAAAAATGAGAACTTTATATCAACATTGTTTTTACATGTAAATAAAACTTAAGTAAAATGAATTCTTCTAGTACACCAGGTTTGTGTGTGTGTGTGTGTGTGTGTGTGTGTGTGTGTGTGTGGAGACGGAGGAAGAATAGCAGAGCGGTAGAGAGAGAGAGAGAGAGAGAGAGAGAGAGAGCAATAGGCTAGATTATTTCAATAGTTTTTTTTTTATTCACTGTTTATTTTAAAGTAAATAGAAGTTTTAAAATTTATTATTCATTTATAAATCCACATATTAAGGTGATTCTATGAAGTTACCATGAAGAATTGATTCAGATTAGGGGCGCCTGGGTGGCTCAGTCGGTTAAGCGTCCAACTTCGGCTCAGGTCATGATCTTGCGGTTTGTGACCTCAAGCCCCGCATCAGGGTCTGTGCTGACAGTCAGCTTGGAGCCTGCTTTGGATTCTGTCTCTCCTTCTATCTCTGCCCCTCCCCCACTTGTGCACTCTCTCACTCTCTCTCTCTCTCTCTCTCTCTGTTTAGCAAAAATAAATAAATGTAAAAAAAATTTTTTAAAAAAGAATTGATTCAAAATCAATTAACATTAGTCCATACATTAGTTTAATATCACATTCACTAGACAGTGAATAATAATTTAACCAAAGTGATTAATTCAAATGTCTACCACATGTAGATATTTACACATAGGTATTTTTAACCCTGTAAGTTTGCTCTTATTATATGCATTTATAGATGGATGAACTCAGATTTAAATATATTAAGATAAAAACAGATAAATGGAGAAACAAGTATTTTTGGATTCAGATTCATCTTCCCAATTAGGTGGCTCACCTCACCCCACTTTTTTTATTGCAATTTTTTTCAATGTTTATTTATTTTTGAGAGAGAGAGAGAGAGAGCATAAGCAGGGGAGGGGCAAAGAGAGAGAGGGAGACAGAATCTGAAACAGGCTCCAGGCTCTGAGCTGTCAACACAGAGCCGACGCAGGGCTCAAACTCATGGACCGCAAGATCATGACATAAGCCGAAGTCAGACTCTTAACTGACTGAGTCACCCAGGCGCCACCACTCCATTTTTTTTTACTACACTTCATATTTTAAGAAAGAGGGAGAGAAGTTTGCTGCCCTTGCATACACCAATAATCTAGCCAAAGAACAAAATTATAGTCCTTGTTTTCTTCTAGGTGAATTGCAGGGAGATTGTGACTTTTAAAGGCCGGATATTCTACAGTATTGATGAATTCTAGATCAGAAAATGTGACCTCAAAATTAATTTAGCACTACACAAGAAATGTGGTCTCATCAGCCTATAGCCATACCCCACTGTTTGAGCCAAACAGAATAAACAATTTATGACTCCCTCTCCATGTAATATTTAGCATTAAAAAATAGTAACAATTCACATCCTCAACTGCAGTTTTTACAATATGGAAGACATTAAAATAAGTCATAAAGGAGGCAACTTTCTTCAAAGTACTGCCTCAAGGCCCCCAGGAATAGCCTAACCCCCATCTGATAAGCATCTTACATCCATTCTTCAATGTCTAGAATTCCACCAGACATTCCACCGTATTTGTTTCTTTAGCATTGCCCTGTCTCAAATGCAAATAAAAAAAAAAAAAGATAAAAAGCTAGAATCTTTCCTTACAGGATCTAGGACAGCATTTTATTTTCAACAGTGGTATCCCCATTGGACAGAACATTTTCCTAATATGACTATTTTGAAGTGAAACACACAATGTACACATGCGCACACACACAATTTGAGTGCACAAAGTTCTTTTTGGTTGATTATCTATCCACGTTGTCTTAAGGTTATATCGTATTTCTCATGAGATGAGAGAAGCAGATTTTCTACTTTTACATTCTCAGGTTTATGAAAGGCAGCTACACAGATTCTGAGTAGGGCTGGGATAAAGGAGTTTCCAAAAGACACACACATGCATGCATGCACACACACACACACAGGCTTTGAAGATAAGTGAAAATTTAGACTTATCTTTTAAGATCAAAATAAAAATTCTCTAAAACTACTTTGCACTCTTGATAAAACTAGTTAAAAGGTCTTGAAAACTGAACACATGTCTCTTTCAATTACCCTTCAGGTTCATGTTAAATTTACTCATTGGAAAGAACTAAGCTAGTAAGGAGCACAGCTCCTTCATTCCATGTCAAACTGTAATGATCAAATTTACTGCAAACTTTCAGCTAGTCATCACAGGCTAGAAAGTCTCTCCATCCCTCTTTCATCTCTGGCCCCAAAAGGGGAGGTCCCCAAGCTCATGGTCTGTCTATATAGCACTTGTTTTCAGAATCATCAATGGCTGTGATTTACACATTTGGAAATCCTTTCCTTCAGGAAATCACATTGTTTAAGCCCTTAAATCTCATAATGAGCTAAGCACTACATTTATTTTGGGAATTTTCCATTGGAATCTGTCCAAACCCACCACAGTAACTATTAGAAGTTAATCCATTATCAGAAGTCTTTGATTGATTCCCACCCATTGTATATGTTGTTGCTCCTTTAATTGATTTTTAGTCCAATTCTTCATACATATACATGCAAAAAGGAAGGGAATTTTGTTTGATAACCAGGTCAATACTATGAACTGTCTGATGCTGTGTCCAAAAATTTTAAGAACCAAGAGATATAACTGTGTGGATTTTAGGAGATGGCAATTCCCTATTGCTCTTTGCTGATAAGACTAAGTCTGACACCTTATGTTCAGTCCTATTCCAGGTACTATTCTCAGGAAACACGTATATGAACTGAATATTATTCAGAGGAACAGGATAAAAGTGGTGAAAGAGACTTGAAAGCATGTCTTATGGGGGATAATACAAAACTTCCAAAGCTGATCTAAATCTAAAGATGAGAAAAAATACAATGAGATTTTTATTTTTTTATTTTTATTTTTTTAATATTTATTTATTTTTGAGAGAGAGAGAGAGAGAGAGGGAGTTGGAGAGGGGCAGAGAGAGACGGAGACACAAAATCTGAAGCAGGCTACAGGCTCTGAGCTGTTGGCACAGAGCCTGATGCGGGGCTTGAACTGACGAGCTATGAGATCATGACCTGAGCGAAGTTGGACGTTTAACTGACTGAGCTACCCGGGCACCCCAAGCAGTGAGATTTTTAGAGATTTGAAGGTATTAGATCTAAGACTACCAGATAAAAGTGGCACGGAAGAATATTTTTTAAAAAAATAATTTACAAATAGCTGAAATTAGCTGCTTTTAGAGGTGGTAAATTTTCTCATCCCTGAAGGTAGCAGGAACTTAGCAATCATTGATATGAGTAATGTAGAAGATTCATTTGCTGGGCAGATTATTTAACGCTGAGAACCTATGTTCCTGAGTGTTTATTTATTGCCTCTCCTTTGTAGGATGGACAATGATGAACTCCAGTTTATATAAGTTTTCACTAGGCATTGTCCTATCTTTCCATTTTCCTATAGATACAGTGGAAGCAGTTTTTGACTTCATTCAGAGAAGCCGAAGGATGATTGTTGTCCTGAGCCCAGACTATGTGACAGAAAAAAGTATCAGCATGCTGGAGTTTAAACTGGGTATCATGTGCCAGAACTCCATTTCCACCAAGCTCATTGTGGTTGAGTACCGCCCCCTTGAGCATCCACACCCAAGCATCCTGCAGCTGAAGGAATCCGTGTCTTTTGTGAGCTGGAAGGGAGAAAAGTCCAAACACTCTGGCTCTAAATTCTGGAAGGCCTTGCGGTTGGCTCTTCCCCTGAGAAGTCTGAGTGCCAGCTCTGGCTGGAACGAAAGCTGTTCTTCTCAGTCTGACATCAGTCTGGACCATGTTCAAAGGAGGAGAAGTCGTTTGAAAGAGCCCCCAGAACTCCAGGGCTCAGGGAGGGCTGCAGGCACCTCTTCAGCCCCAGATACAATGTCCAAGCACAGAGGGAAGCCCTCTGCAGCCTGTCGCTGCTGTGTCACCTACTGTGAAGGAGAGAGTCACCTCAGGAGCAAGAGCCGGGCAGAGATTCATACCCAGCCCCAGTGGGAGACACACCTGTGTAAGCCTGTTCCCCAAGAATCAGAAACTCAATGGATACAAAATGGCACCAGATTGGAACCCCCTGCTCCCCAGATCTCAGCCCTTGCTCTTCACCACTTCACGGATTTATCCAATAACAATGACTTTTATATCCTATAATTACCGTATGGTGGGTGGTGGCTGCTATCCATACCAGCCCTCTTTGTGTCATGAACCTATGGGAATAACTGACATTTTTATCATCTAGTGGACTACCAGACTGTGTCCCCTTTATTGATTTTTAAAAACTATTTATTTCTAGGAGACAAAAAGACCTGAGGACCTGAATCCAGAATTATTGCCTCTTTAATGGCCTCAGAAGAGCACACTCTTCTTGGGCCCTAGAAGGTCAGTATGTGAAACTTGCCTAGAGTCTGATCCTCTATCTTGCCCAATAGTTTCAAACTGAGCAAAGAATTTAAGTGTGTTTCCTCTGAGTTTGTTGATCCACCTCACGTTATGAGTCAGTCAGGTGTACTTGGGCAACGACACTTACAGGGTATGCATATCCCAAGGGAGCATTGTGGAGTTGGTTCAGGTGGAAGCTGTAAGACTCAGCTCTACAGAAAACCTATAGCACATTTTCCCTGGAAGAACCAAACACGCTCACACAGGGATACATGGTGTTCTGTCATTGTAAACTAGTGCTCTCTAAACTGCCTAAAGTTGTTAGTGTCAATAAAGTTCTATTTTTATGTGATTTAATTTGTACTAACAAGTTTTTACCTGTCTCTCTCCCCTCTTCTTTTTATGGCTTTTGAACTCATACCAGAAGAATATTCCACTTTAGGAAACCTAGGCTTGGTTTAGGTACTAGGAAAGTCTGAGGTGCCTCTTTAGCTGCTTTCTCATGTGTACGAGAGGAAATCTGGGAAAGGACAGAAAGCGAGTGAGAAAATGTTCCAAATGAAATGGAAGTTTACACAAAATCTCATTATTTTTAGAACTGACAGCTGAAAGATTCAGATTGTTAGGGATTTATTGTAGCATTTGGTATATGAATCCCTTCTCATTCAAGTTTCTGAGAAGAGATAGTCAATTCAAGTGCCTACAGGAATCAGAAAGTAAGAAAAAAGGAAAAAGGGACCAGATATAAACATAATACATATGCTGTCCATCTAAGACTCATGTTTATAGGGACATACGTATAGATACATATTCCTTTACTTGAAACATTTTGACACAATCATAAAAGGCACATGACATTTGATCTCCCAGTGAGGGAGATAATAGAGATGATTGGGCCAGTGGGTAACTGAAGAGTAGTATTTCTTAAAAAAGGAGCAATGTCTACTCAGCTCCATCACAATATTTGTCACTCAGCCCCATTGTTGGCAGATTGTTGAATTTTTCAAAAGAATCTAAAAATTAATATTTGTAAGTAGTCTCCCAATTATGGGATGGCGAAAGAAAGAAAGAAAGAAAGAAAGAAAGAAAGAAAGAAAGAACCAATCAAAATGCATGAACATGTATTCAGCCTAAGGGCCACTAGTTTGTAATTTCAGAACAAAAGTATTAATCCAAAGAGTATATATCTGAATGGGGATTCAAGTGTCCCTGGCAATAGTAAGACTGGAGAACACAGGCTGGCCCTAAGGACATGATGGGAGACTTCTATTCTGTCCCCAAATCAAAAACACCTGAATCCTCAAAATAAGGATTCAAAATAGTGATCTGACTTAACACTCCATCAGAGGAGAAAAAGCTGGAAAATAGTTCCTTCCATCCACTCTGGTGGGAGAATAGAGGCTCCCTGTCTGGTGACTTTAACTGTAAGACAACCAGAAACACAATCTGCTACCCTGAACAGGAGCTGAGTGAAAAGAGCAAACGACCACACCAGACATGAGCAGTCACCTTCGATACATTAATGCTGGCTGCTTGTGAGCTATGACCCAATGAGTGTCAGCCTTTCTCAGTCACTAATAGTGAGGGATGGGAAAGAAGCCAGATGTTTATTCCACTACTGCACTTGGAGAGAAAAGCAGAAAATCCCTTCTCTGTTCTAACAAACTATTAGATCCTTTTTCCTGTTGAAAGAAAAGATATGGGAATAAGGACTCCCCAGGGGAAATGTGACTCATCATGGAACTTGGAATTAAGAAATGACAGGTCATCCTACCTACCTGAATATCCAACAGAAAATGATTGAGCACAGTCCATATTCTATATTCATTTCTTCTTAAAGGAGATTAATCCATCCTTGATGGATGTTCAAGGATCTTCACTTGGAAGACAGCAGTTTATCTTCCAATGTGTTAAAAGGTGGTGGGGGGGGGTAATGTAAGTTGCTCCAAATCCTAAAAAGGGAGAGAATGCTTTTACCCATAATCTTATTCCTTATTAGCTCAATGTCCCAAATACAAAATATCTTCACAAAATTTGAGAAATTACTTTTGTTATTTATGAATTATTTTTTTAGTGAAAAAAAATAAAGGATGAATGGCAAAGACATGGAAATTAAACATGATTTCTTATGAATGAGTAGCTACATAATTGTGTTCTCAAAAGCAAAGTTAGCTCTGGTGAGTATCAATTTCCATTAACAATATAAAGACAATGCAAGCAGTATAAAGTCATAGCTTTTGGCATTAGCTATACAAGGGTCAGAAAGATAATGGACCATACTTTTACTGTATGAAGAAAGGCTAAGAGGTTATGTTATTAGCCTCTGACCCAACATGCCATACTTGAATATAATATTCGGTGTCAAATACTTCAATGAGGCAAATGATAAGAAAATTTCCTTGTGGGTCATGCATATTCATAATTGACATGATATGATTGCAAGTTAAATGTATATCATTTACATAGCAATATTGCCTATTTAGGAGCAGGAGTTTTAAGTCAAGTAGAGATGAATGTGTGTATTGCTTCTCTCCTAATTATCTGTTTGACCATGGGCTCTATGGGCCTCAATCTCCTACTTAGTAAAATGGAGATCATATTATTAACCTCACTGGGTTTTGTGGGCATTAAATGATATAATGCATGTAAGTGCATAGCACAGTGCCTGGCATATTATAAGTGCTTGATAAGTGTTGGCCAGTACTATACCCATAATGGAATCATGCTCATGGTTGCAGAAACTTACATTTGCATAATGGGTTATGGTTTACAAATTGATTTCACATGCATCACTTATCTTTCTTCCTTCTTTTTTTTTTTTTTTTTTTTTACTCTCCCAAAATGCACAAAAGCAGTACAAAGCAGGCACACATTATTTAGGATAAGTGATTTTCCTAATGACACTCAGCCAATTAGCAATATGGTTAGGCCTCTAATCTAGGCTTCTGACACCTGATCTAGTGCCAATTCTGGAACTTTTCCTATAAGATTCATGTGGAAGTATTTCTAATTGTAACTATTTAATATGGACCATTATACATTCAAATCAACAAGTCAGTTAATGTAAAGCCACAAAAAGCTAATTAAATGTCATATCAAGTGTCTGATGTGTCATCTGGCCTTGTCATATTATGATTTTATAGAATTTCATTTTTTTCTATTTTAACATTTGTTTAAGAATTTAAAAAATAGAATCATTTTTTTGTGTCTTCTAGACTCTATGATCAGGTTATAATTTTTCTCTCAAAATAAATTATTTGTATTTGTCTTAATGGAAAATAAAATGTATCCACCTTATACCTTGAAAAACAAATTTAATCTTTTAGCAGCTGTGATTTACACTGTGAGTTCCAATTATCATTTCTTATAACTAATAAGAATCCTAGTGATAATGTGTACACTTCTAGTTTGAAAATTTGAAGTGACTGGTAAACTAAAGTGCATGAAAAAGACATCAATAATAAATTGACCTGGGTATAAAGATATAAGAATGCAGAATGATAATCAGTCCCTATGGCAATGATTTCAAACTTTTGTGTGTCTAAAGATCATTTGGGAGGCATCTTAAGATGAAGATCCCAGGATGGGCCCCTCCCTTAGAGGAGTTGATTTATTGGGTCCTGGGCATTGTCTAGAGGTCTATGTTTTAATATTGTGCCCTTGATAATTCAGGTATTCCATGGGTCAACTATCAACTACTACCTATGAGAGTTCTTTCAAACCCTTTCCATAGCTTTTATTTTATTATTCAGGTTATAAGAGGAGAAAAGCTTTATGAGAGTCTGGTCCAGTACTTCTTAAAGTGTGTTCCTTGATGCATCCATATTGGAACCATTTGGGGTTCATGCATGAAAATGCATATTTCTTGACCCATCCAAGATTAACTAAATTAGGATCTCTAGAGTGGGGCAGATTTGCACTTGAAATAAACTTTCCAGGTGATTCTAATGCACAAAAAGTCTAAGAACCATTAATTTGTATCTCTCTTTAACTCCTCTTTTACCCTTGTAGGCTCCGATTTTCTCCAGCCAAGGAAGACTACAAATCATCCTTTAAACAAGGTGTTTGCAGGCAATAGATGAAAATATAGGGCATGTTTAGCCCTTGGAGTTGCCTTGGCACAAGAAGACAATTAAATAGAGGAGCAGTTAGTGCAGTGTATTTCTAATATACGAAACATCAAACACTGACATCTGGAATCTGGTAGGATTGCTGTAATCATCACATGTATTAATCAGATTCAGATAAGCTACATTGTGCTAACAAAGAACTCCAACATTTCAGTAGCTTTATATCACAAGACTCATTTCTTCTTTATGCTATATGTCCAGATACGGGCTTACATTTCTGTAGTTCTGCCATCTGAAATGTGTGGCTTCCTGCTGTTCTGAACTTCTAAATATGACACTTATTACTCTCACTTACAATCCACTGGCCAAAACTAGCTGTGAGTGCTGATCCAGTCATAGAGAAGGCTGGAAAATGCATTCTTCCTGGGTTCCTGGGAAGAGAAAAATGAAATGGAACTTGGTGAACACAAAGCACTGTCTTAGCCTAAGAATGAGATATTGAGATTGCCTGAAGAGGCAAGAGAACTACATACGGAGTTATGTTAAATACCTTGATAATGAAGGAATGGAAGGACTTTCCTGCCAACACCCCACCTCAGCTTGCCAAGGTGTCAGGTCAGGTAGTTGTGAAAAAAGAGTATACGAAAATGAATACGCCTTGTCCATAATTTTCCCTAAGGAAAGTTACAGAAGGAATGCATAATAATGATTACAGCTTCTGATTAAGGAAAGGATTCTTAAAAATTGGCAAGTTTCTGTATTTGGTTAATTTCCATTCAGTGGCTTTAGGTAGTTTTCTAAGAATGTGATGCTCAAACCATCTGCCAATGAGCCATTTCATTTTTGAATATCCAGGGAGTCTCAGAAGGATTGAAGACATTTAGAACACAGCAGAGCATGTAACACGGTCATTAGAAAGTCTCCCTTGATCTATTTATCTAAAGAGCTAAATGGGGAATTCAAACTGAACATGCTAGAGCTCAGACGAAGGAAGAGATAAACGTTGTTGTGGGTATTATGAAGTCGGCCGCCATCTATGCATCTGCTCTATGATTTGGATTCTTTGTATTAAAGATATGAATTTTTATGACTTCTCTAATGTTGTGCAGTATCATTTGGTCATGAAGAAATCTCTCTTTGTGCTTAAGGAGCCTAAATCCATACTAACAAGTTACAATGCTGAACAAAGAAAAAGTTTGATTGCTTAGTATAGCGAGGAGATTATGGACATACTCAAAATTCTTTAGAGGATAATTGACAAAGGTTTTCTCCTGGATAATACAAAACACTTAAATATTTAAGTAGAAAAAAATGGCTCTTTGAAATGGCCTCATAGAAAGAAAGCAGGAAGATTCCAACTCTGAACTCAGAACATGAGCTATTTTTTTAAGTTTTTTGTGTGTGTTTGTTTGTTTGTTTATTTATTGAGAGAGAGAGTGCAAAAGCAGGAGAGGGACAGAGGGAGGGAAAGAGAGAGCATTCCAAGCAGGCTCTGCACTGTCTGTAGAACAGTGAACCGGAACTCACAAACTGCGAGATCATGACCTAAGCCAAAATCAAGAGTCAGATGTTTAACTGACTGAGCCACCCAGGTGCCTCATGAGCTATTTTTATCCTACTCTAGGTGACAGAAATTTTAATATTCTATGCTTTATTGAAAAAAAAAGATCAAAGTTGATATGTATTTATTTTTCATTTAAGACACAAAGCCATGCATAACAACTTGTTACTTTTGTCAAAAACTATGGTACATGCTTGCAGTTAATTTATAATTCAATGTTTCAAAACACCTCAGGCAAGTGGTTCTTTTAAAGAATTGCACAGGGGCGCCTGGGTGGCTCAGTCAGTTGGGCGTCTGATTCTTGATATCCACTCAGGCTGTGATCTCCTGGTCATTAGATGCAGCCCAGCATCTGGTTCCACGCTGAGTGGGGAGTCAGTTTAGGATTCTCTCTCTTCCTCTCTCTCTGCCTCCCTCTCCCCGCCTGTGCACGCATGCTCTTTCTCTCTTTCAAAATAAATAAATAAGCATTTAAAAAAAAATACACATATTTGGGGCCTACCTCAGACTATTAAATCTCCCAAAATGACTTAGATGTATACTCTTATAAAGTATGCATTAAGTACCTTTTTAATGTCTGCAAATGTTTCAGTGAAAAATTAGTAATAACATAAATTTGGACAAAAAGAAAGGTAAAAGCAAATCCCGATCTTTTAGACAATGTATTTTTTTCTTAGAGTAAAACTTGTTTCATTGCCAAATACTGAGGTTTGAGTCCTTTATTTTCATATCTTGTTATGAAATTACATAAAATATGAGAAAAACAAAATGTAGTTAAAATTATGAAAATAATCAATGTAGTTTAATCAACTGCAATTTATTTTTTAATTGTTTAACGTTTATTCATTTTTGAGAGGCAGAGAGAGACAGCGTGAGTGTGGGAGGGGCAGAAAGAGGGAGACACAGAATCCGAAGCAGGCCCCATGCTCTGAGCTGTCAGCACAGAGCCCATCGCGGGGCTCGAACGCAGACTGCAAGATCATGACACTTAACTGAGCGAAGTCAGACACTTAACTGACTGAGCCACCCAGGTGCCCCATAAAACAACTGCAATTAGCCAAAGGCTGGAACCCTAGTATTCATTACATCCATATCATCGGTCATCTACAATAGGACAGTGTGTTCAAGGTATAACAACTTGGCTGTTGGCAAAGACAATTAAATGACTTCTAAGAAGAACCAAAGGATAAAAGGGAGAATAAGCGGACCTATTCACTAATTTACAAACCTCAGGACTGCAATGTAAAAGGGAAGGGAGATCGGTAACAAATCCCAAATACCAGATGGACAGCTAAAATGTGGAGTTAGTGTCAGAGTTTAGGGAGGAAAGTTGAATGATTATTTTTATAAATAAGAGCCTTGGATATAGTGGAATCAGGAGACCTGAACTGGAGTGCCAGTTCTCCTATTTACTGTGTGCCTTTCAGACACTTTTGCTCTCAAGTTTTCAATTTCCTCATATATTATAGGAGTATAGTATATCCACCTTAGTAGATTGATGTAAGGGTAAAATTATATAGTAAATGTGAACCTCTAACATCTATAAATTACATGCTTGGAGTGGTATTATTATTATTATTATTATTATTATTATTATTATTACTATTCTATAAAAGAAAGTTGGGGAAAAGGAAGAGGCTCAAGAGAAAGTTCTTAGCCTGCTGAATACTGTGGTACTTTCCAGACCAGATAGTTGAACTGTAATCTTTCATATCTAAAAATGAAAGAATAAACAATACAATTTTGTATGGCTCTAAGTGTTGAAGACTACAAAAAAAAAAAAAATCAGACTCTGAAAAAGTAAAAAGTTAAAAAAAGTTGCATTTTTTTGTGTGCTGCCATATAACCAATTACCTTTTAGCAGCTTAAAACAACAAATATTGGGGTGCCTGGGTGGCTCAGTCGGTTGAGCATCCGACTTCAGCTCAGGTCATGAACTCATGGTTCAGGAGTTGGAGCCCCGCATTGGGCTCTGTGCTGATAGCTCAGAGCCTGGAGCCTGCTTCGGATTCTGTGTGTGTGTGTCTCTCTCTCTCTGTTCCTCCCCTGCTTGCACTCTGTCTCTGTCTCTGTCTCTCTCTCGAAAATAAAGATTAAAAAAAATAAAAAATAAAACAACAAATATTGATTATCTCACATTTTCTGTGGGTTTCGGTCAGGAATTTGGGAGAGATTTAGCCGGGTGTTGAAGTCCAGAAAAGGGAAGTGACTGGTCCTCAGGTTTCTTAACTTCATCCCTAACATGGTAAGCTACCTAACTGTAGAGGTGCCACAAGGCAAATGAGAGCTAACTGTCTTGTCCTGGCTAGAACGTTTCTTCTTCCTGGTAGAAGATGTGGAATGGGGAAGAATTATATCATCTTAGTTCTGGTTATCTCTGTCTCTGTTTTCCCCCTGTCTGCCTCCTCTCTTACTTTTCCCTTTCTTTCTCCCTCACCTCTCTCTCTCTCTCTCTCTCTCTCTCTCTCTCTCTCTAAGTCCTCCTCCCTCCTTCCCCTTCCCTTCATTCTATTCTGGGGCTGGTTAGCTATATTCTTGGTCTGGGGGTTGAGTATTGAAGCAAGTTTTATTCTGGCCTCACTTCTAAAGAGATTGAAAGTGACTATTTATTCCAAAAAGCAGCCACTGCAAGAGGAAAGATGAGGAGGTAATGGCTTTCTCTGGAGTAATCCAGGATCTCATCTTTGCTCTGAACTGAAATGATTATATATAAATAATCAAAGCATTTATCCTCTGTATCTCAGACCTCTGAGTCTCTAAAATGGATGTGATTGGACTAGCAAGTCAGTAGGATATTATAGTTCTATGCTTATTTGATTCACTTTAATGCTTAAATAATCCCCTCTCCTCCACCCATATCGCACACATCAGCATCCAAGGTCTAGTGATATTTGAAAGAATATTTGAAAGGTGAAAGGGCTCTTTCCAAAGAGTCATAAAGAATGCTTTTGTCTGTTTAGACCTAGTTCCTGTATTGCATTTCTCACTTGCAAAGCTAAACAGACAACTTCTCTTCTCCCTTATCTGCTGTCCATTACTGTCTAGGAATAGTGTCTGTGAGATAATACAATCAGTTTACCAGGAGTCTGCTCATAGTTCAACTCTGGTGCCTCCAATTTCTTAAAAAAAGCTTTAATCTTAAGTCACAAGGTCACTACTTTGTAAATTAGATTGAAGAAATACTATCTTTTGTCTTCCTAATAGCTTCATGCCCTTATTTTTAACTCACGCAAACCTCAAGCAACCTTCCTATTGAGATATATGTCCATGTATTTTATGATGCCAAAAAAAATTAATAAAGGGAGCCTAATTTTAAAACTACACAGTATAGAAACAGCAACATCTCAGGAATTAGGAGATCTGAGTTCTAATCCAAAACTATAATTCTATTTTTCCCCCTCTGCTATGAGACCTGGAGCAAAGCACTAACTGTGCAATATTCTCCCTGTCAATACAATTCAAGGATCACTCTGTGTCTTTCTATCCCCAGTATTCTAAAAGTCAGTATAGTAATAACAAAGCAAGACTTTCCTATGCGTTTCAGGGTACAACCATGGTTCTCTCCAAGTAATCCAAAGTCAGATGTCTAAGAAATTGGATTCTCCACAAGTGCCCAAATGCTAGTTAAGTTGTACAAAGTGAAAACAAATCTCAGAGATTTCTCCTCCTCACTCATCCTGAGACAATTGCTTTTCTCTTTTCTTCTCCCCAAGAAATCTATGAATTTAAACTACATATACACTAAACACTATTACCTGAACATGCCATGTAGTTTTATGCTCCGTGTGCCTTGGTTAATATTACTTCTGCGTGGAATGCCCGCTCTTCTTCCCTTCCATGTAAGCACTATCAAACTTTCTCAGGCGGAATTGAATGCTCCTTCTTTTATACTTATTATGCATCACACTTCTGTTATTGAATTATAAATTTCTATATCTCTCTTTTACCTGCTGTACTGTAAGCTCCCATGGGCTAATGCTATATATTGAATCTCTAATTTGAGCACTTAGAATGATGACAAGAACATAACAGTTTTCCATTAATGTTTCTTTAAATTAATTATCATGCACACTATCATTGGAAACAAAGCGATAGAGCTTTGCCTCTGTCTTTCTTCTATTTCTCCTCCATTATAGATGCAGTATTATAGAAAAGGCACCATTTTAGGCTTTTGTTCATCACTGTATAAAGTGCATCCCAATATTGGAATCCTGGGGCTCCCAACACCACATCCAGCACCACTAAAATTTGGCCCTTGGTATTGCTTGCAGACAGATGACCCATGCCCCAGTAGGGGTGGTAAGAGCCCCAGCTGTGCCACGCCTGGCCTGGTTGCCACTCTTGCACTAAGGACTCCCACCCCTGCTACACTCTATCTGCAATAACAGCTGAGGCTGGGATCACTACCATGCTCATCGGCAGATGTTCTGTTTGTGATGTTGCTATTAAATAGGTTCAAAATGACAGAGCACTAAGCTGTGATAAACACTCTCTACTTACAGTGTATCATAGAGCATTTCTGGCTAATGAATTCAAGCAGAAAAAAACATTAAACCTATTGTTTAATGAAATATCGGAAAAATGAAATAAAGGGCTGTGCTGATTCAAGGTCAGCTGGTAATTGAGGGATCAGTTCTTCCGAGCGCCCTAAAAAATATATTCTTCTCCTCTCTGGGTCAAGATACTCTCACAATCTATGTTACAGCTCTCCTCCCCATACTCCTTGCCACTGCTGTGGTTTAGGGCTCATCACCTCTCCTACTGGCTTTTTATTTGAATGTCATTAGTCTCCCCTCTCCTAACCTGTGTACACTATCACCAAATCCTTCTTTCTAGGATACAACTCTGACTGTGACATTTGACGTCTCAATCACCTTGTCACATCTAATTTGCTACAAGATAAAATTTGTCCCGGTTTGTTTTACCCTGCACTGGGGGCACTCCATTCTCTGGCCTCAGCCTATCTTCAGCAACTTACCTTTTCTGATTCCATACGCACATAACACACAACACAACTAAAAGACTTACTGCTTTTTGAATACTTTTCCATCAGTGTAACCTTATCCAGGTTGTTACTGTCTGGGAAAACTCTTCAGTCATCTCACATGTCCACTCTCAAGGTGCAATCCAAATTCCATTTTTCTGATACCATCAGCAGAAAATATTTTCATTCTTATCAAATCGCCCGTAACATTTCTTGTGGGTTTGTGTTGTTGTTGTTTATTCACTCATTCAACAACGTTAATTAAGCATCTACTCTGTGCCCACGGACACTGTAAATACTCAAAGCATTTCAATGAATAAGAAAGATCAAATTGCTTCCTCTTCTTAAGCTTACACTCCAGTGGCAGGAGACAGACAATAAATAAGTAAGAAAAATCCAGAGCACGTTATATTGTGATAAATTCCACAGATTCAGATTAATTCAGGTTAAGCAGAAACATGGGATAGGAAGTGTTGAGAGGAGATTTTCAATTTTAAACAGTATTCATAGAAAACCCTAAGGAGAAGATGGCTTGATGGCTTTTGTACGAAGGCCGAAGTAAGGTGGAAGAGTGAACAGACTTAATAGCAACTGTAAAAGGCGCATATATATATATATATATATATATATATATGGAAAGAAAAGGAAAGAAAAAAGAGGAGTCCTGTGGTTAGAGTATAAGAAGCATGTGAGAGAATAGAAAATGAAGTCCAAGGTTACAATAACGTACATCCTTGTAGACCATTGTAGGGAACTTTCAGTTTACTCTGTGTATGATGGCAAATGTATCATCCACAGTACCAGCAGGAATGGACGGCATACATAAACTGGGAAATTAAATGATAGTTTAATAAATTTTCTGCTTCCGAATGTATGGACAAGATTTAGGAAACCCGGTATGGAATTGTATGGTACCCAGGACCCGTAGCAGTGAGCAGCATTACTACCGCTGTCCTAAAGTGGCAAGGAGAAGGACTGGCTATGAGAAATCGAGGATGTCTGTATCGAGTGAGCTACTAGACAGCACCTGTGACTTTTAGTAGAGTGAAATAGTCAACATTTTTTGACCACATGGAAGCAGAGGAAAACCTAGACCTCACTCTCATCCTGTCTACCAATCTTTGGCTCATGCCTTTCATTGCTCAGTCCAACCAGAACCCAAAGATCAAGGAATCCTATACACAATCTAAAAGATTTAGTCTGTTGGGCATACAACAAGGTAGGGAAAGACAGAAAGGATCTAGGAAGCACACAGAATATATTCAGATCTGGGATCTGTTGGAGAGTTCTGAGCAGAGGGGGATATGATATACCTTAAATCTTACCAAGACACTGCTTCTTTTATAAAGAATAAGCTATAGGGGAACATCATCGCACGTGAGAGGCTACTGCAGTAAACGAAGTGAGAAAAAATGGGGATCTGGATTGGCATGGCACAAGGGAGTGGTAAGAAGTGGTTGCAAACCATGTTTTGTAAAAAGTTAAGCTTACAGGAATTTCTGACATATTAGGTATAGGATTTGAAAGTACAAGATAAGTTCACAGTTTGGGCCTAAGCAACTGGAAAGAAGGAGTGGCAGTGTTGACTAAGGGGGTATATTAGAGATTTTTTTTTTTTTTAGTTCAAGATGCTTTAGACTTCAAAGTGACCATGTTTAGGAAGCCACCATTCAGGAGAAAGGACTGCTCAGGATATATTCATTTTGAAACCATCAGAAGCCATTAGGAAAAAAGTGAGGAAAGCCAAGGTCCAGGGAATATCCCTGAGGCACCTCAGTAATGAAAGGTCAAGATGATGAGAAGGAAGCAATGAGGAGTATGAAAATAAGAATGTAGGACTTGGAAGTCAAGTGAAGAAAATGTTTTAAAGTGAAGGAAATAGTCAATATGGCAAGTTCTGGGGCTGGGTCAAGTAAAATGAGCACTGAGAACTGACTATTGCACTTAGCAACAACAGAGGTCATAGTGGGCTTGATGAGAGGAGGTCTGTGGAGTGGCAGAAGCAGATCCTTCTTGAAACAGGTTCAAGACAGAGGGGAAAGAAAACTGGGTACGGAAAGCAAAATAATTTTAAAAGAATTTGGCTGTAAGAGGGAACAGAGAATGAGATGGATTCTTGAGGTGTATGTGGCAACAAGAAGTATTTTGTTTTTGTTTCTCCCATGCTCATAAGAAAAATAACAAGGTTTCACTTCAGAATTGTTGTCTTGAGTTTGATATGAGACAATTCAACACACCAGTGTATTATCATCACCCATATTTAGCTGCATGCACATGGACATATAGGTAGAGAGGGAAAATTTAAAATGCAGGATAGGGAGGAGAAAATTACTGGAAGAATGACCCTGTGTGAATTGAATCTAGTGTATAACTGGAAGGGTTCCTTTAAGCAGCACAGAGTTCAGAGCAACAGGAGTGATGCTAGTAGGGGAGTCAAGGGAGTTCTGGGAATTTGAAGACTGTCTTTTCTGGTTCTCTTCTATTGCTTTCTAAATGGGAAATAAGATAGCCTAAACCAAGAATGGGAGAGGAGGTGTTGGGTGTTGGATATTTGAGACCAAAGGATCAGGTATGAAATAGCCATCTAGGAAAGTAAGAAAGTGAATGTTCCCGGGCAATGTAGTATTATTTCTGAGGAGGAATAAGGGTCTACTTGAGAAACGACACTGCATGAGATTATTATGAGATTTAACCACAATAACAATCTAATCCCATTTCTCTAAACTATTATACTCTTTAACCATCCCTATGTCTTTGCTGTTCTCTTTGCCCCAAATGCCCACTACTCTATATTCTACAAGCCATGTGTTCACTTTATTAACTTTTGTTCATTGTTTAGATACAACACAAATATTACTAACAAATGCATGACCAAGATTTTTTTCCTTCCTTCTTTCCTTCCTTCCTTCCTTCCTTTCTTTTTTTCTTTCTTTCTTTCTTTCTTTCTTTCTTTCTTTCTTTCTTTCTTTCTTTCTTTCTTTCTTTCTTTCTTTCAACCCAGTATCCATTCTCCCTTTTCATAGCAATGACATTCTGATTTACTTTTTTTAGGGAAATTAAGTTCTTCCCTTCTCTCAATCCTTGTTTTCTGGGTAGGATTGAATCCAGAAAAAGGCATGTAATCTAAGCCCACCCCATAAGTAGTCTTTTCTAGCTCTGATAATTAGTTTATAAAAGGTATATAGTCCAAATCAGTCCAAAGAAATTGAACTGGGGCTACTCCTGGAATTTTCAAAAAGGAAAATGATATTTTGATGAGGTTACTGGGAGAATAAAAGCTGCTAAGTTGCCATCTGCTGGATGAAACCAACAGAGGAAAAAAGAGGGAACCAATGAAGAGAGAAAAACTTCCTGAAGACCTATTCTGAGTCCCTGGATCTAGCAACATCTAAAACATTTTCTCTCTGGACTTTATAATCACATGAACCAATTGTTTTTGTTTTTGTTTTTGTAAAATGGTTAGATTATCTTTCATTTATAAATAAAAAAAACCATGACTAATACAATTATTTAATATGATGGAGCATCAGAAGTCTTGTGTCCACTAATCAAAGCCCAAGATCCTGAGAATTACTGGACTTCCACGGATCCCTAACATGAACAGTGGCTTTGACATGGAGAGAAAAGCCCTTGTCTAGGACTGTCCCCTCAGCTCTAATCCTCTATTTATATTTCAAGTATGATGAATAACAGCAGTCAGGCCATTAATGCAGAGATAATTAGCCAAAGATAATTAAAAGGAAATTCTTCTTCCTCTTGAAAGCTACCCAAAGTCTACAATTAAAGGTTCACTCAATTATGACAGTGCCTATATTCAATACAAGTCACATAGTCTGTAGATAAAACCTGCCCTTGAGAGAAACCAAGTATAAAATCAAACTGTCTCAAAAGAAGTCTGCTTCCTATTACATTTCATTAAACTGCTTACCCTTAGGAAGAGTTTCAATATATTTTATACAGGAATATCAAATGTTTTTATTCAGAGCTATATAAATCACTTAATTAATCAATTATTGTTAATTCAGCAACAAACCAGAGCAGAACAGAGAAAGATTACACGCAAAAAGGCAGAGAGAACATCTCCAAATATACTGCATAATTACTTCCCAGTTTTGAAAAGTAGAAAAAATGAAATATGGCCTTTTGTAGCAACGTGGATGGAACTGGAGAGTGTGATGCTAAGTGAAATAAGCCATACAGAGAAAGACAGATACCATATGGTTTCACTCTTATGTGGATCCTGAGAAACGTAACAGAAACCCATGGGGGAGGGGAAGGAAAAAAAAAAAAAAAGAGGTTAGAGTGGGAGAGAGCCAAAGCATAAGAGACTGTTAAAAACTGAGAACAAACTGAGGGTTGATGGGGGGTGGGAGGGAAGGGAGGGTGGGTGATGGGTATTGAGGAGGGCACCTTTTGGGATGAGCACTGGGTGTTGTATGGAAACCAATTTGACAATAAATTTCATATATTAAAAAAAAATAATAATAAATAAATAAAAATAAAAAAATAAATAAAACAAGAAAGGCAGAATACTGAAAACTAATAAAACTGGTTGAAGATACATGGTGGAGGGCAGGTTAATTATAGTATTTTCTACTTTGGTTTGTATATGATAATTTCCATAACACTAAGTAAAAATTTTAACCAGAAAAAAAAAAAAAAAAAAAAAAGAAAAGTAGATCGAAGACATACCATATTAGTAATTCTTGTGAAACACATTATCTTTTGAAGAGTTAAAAGAGAAAACAAAAAAATAATGCAACATTTTCCTCTGGAGTGTGACAGAATCATAATCACATCCTTAACACACTACATTGTTTTCTTACATATACTTTCATCTAAAAAATCCTAGCCTACCAAAGAAGACATCCAGATGGCAAACAGACACATGAAAAGATGCTCAACATTGTTCATAATCAGGGAAATACAAATCAAAACCATAGTGAGATACCACCTCACACCAGTCAGAATGGCTAAAATGAACAACGCAGGAAACAACAGATGTTGGCAAGGATGTGGAGAAAGGGAGCCCTCTTGCACTGTTGGTGGGATTGTAAGCTGGTGCAGATACTCTGGAAAGCAGTATGGAGGTTCCTCAAAAAATTAAGAACAGAATTACCCTACAACCCAGCGATTGCATTATTAGTAATTTATCCAAAGGAAACAGGAGAGCTGATTCAAAGGGGCACATGCACCCCAACGTTTACAGCAGTGCTATCAACAATAGCCAAATTATGGAAAGAGCCAAAATGTCCATCAACTAATGAATGGATAAATTGATTGATTGATAGATAGACAGATAGATATACATATGCATACACGAAGGAATACTATTTGGCTATGAAAAAGAATGAAATCTTGCCATTTGCAACAACATGGATGGAACTGGAGGATATTCTGCTAATTGAAATAAGTCAGTCAGAGAAAGACAGATATCACATGATTTCACTCCTATGTGAAATTTGAGAAACTTAACAGATGATCACAAGGGGAAGGGAAGGAAAAATAAGACAAAAACAGAGAAAGAGGCAAACCATAAAAGACTCTTAAGTACAGAGAGCAAACTGAGGGTTGATGGCAGTGAGGGGTGGAGGGGTGGGGTAAATGGGTGCTGGGCATTAAGGAGGATACTTGTTGGCATGAGCACCGGCTGTTATATAGAAGTGATGAATCACTGGGTTCTACTCCTGAAACCAAAACTACACTGTATGTTAACTAGCTTGAGAATAAAATTAAAACAAACAAACAAACAAGTCTAGATATATACATTGAAAACTATTCAGGGAATTACATAAATTGCATAAAATAGGTCCTAGTGATTGGCTATCAAGTTTAATTAACCACAGAAGGTGACCATTTCCTAAAGCATATTTATGATGTGTTACAATAACAAATCTGCCCCCCCCGAAAAAAAAAAGCCACAGCTGTGTAATTTATCAATAGCTGGATTTATAGACAGTGTTTTCCTTAAAAAAATATTTCTTCCAACTATATAGTCCTTTTCAACCTTGCTGACCTTGAAATTTGCTATAAAGGATTGTGTTGGGAGGTAGTAGGAGACTACCTGGAGAGAGAAGATGACGGGTGGTAGGATTTACCTACCCAGACTCACGTCATGCCATTTAATCATTCTAAGGACAAGAGGCCAGTATAATTATCTCCATTTCAAAAATTAGATAACGAAGATTCAGAAAAATTAACTTCTAACTTCACAAGATCAAGTAGCTATAAAGTGGGAGAACTAGTATTTGTAAAGAGATAAACCTAGCTCCAAAGACTAAGTTTTCTTAGCAATCAGGCTGCTTAATAACCTTTCAAAGCAACATGATTCTTAAATGGTTGTTTATATTTTTGGCACTACTGACATATTATAATAATGAAATATGACCAAGAATGGCTTGATGATTAATAAGCTTTATTATTTTGTCATTATATATCAGAGATTATAATAAGACTGCATAAGTGGTATTGTGAATCAAAATATAGCTTTATGTTACAACAATAGCAATAAGTCATATTTATATAATGTTTTACAGTTTCAAAATATTTGTACATACTCTACCTCCTTGTGATTCTGTTCTTGTAACAGCCTGTGAAGTAGGCAGAGCCACTTTTATATTCACCATTTTATTTTATTTAAATGTTTATTTATTTTGACAGAAAGAGAGAGAGAGAGAGCGAGCATGCATGTGTGAACTGAGGAGGGGCTGAGAGAGAGAAGGAGACAGAGAGAGAGAATTCCAAGCAGGCTCTGTGCTGGCAGCATGGAGTCCGATGTGGGGCTCGATCTCATGAACAATGAGATCATACATGACCTGAGTCAAAATCAAGAGTCAGATGCTCAACCGACTGTGCCACCCAGGTGCCCCTTCCTCACTATTTAAAGCTGAGGAAAATGAGAGAGAAAGGTTTTGCTTAAGTTAAATAGATGCAGAGTTTAAATGAAAGCCCAGGCCATTCATTCACTGATGAATGATGAATGAACTCTTTCAACAAATAGTTTTGCATATCTATTATGTAATATTCTTATTTCTTAAGTGATCTCTAATCTCTTATTCATTTTGTAAATCTGAGCCTTACATTAGAGAGTGTATGAAATATGTTAATAATAGTGCCTGCCAAGGCCTAACTAACATCTTTTCAAGTCCCAACCTACCACCCCTACTAAGAGAAGCTGACTTAGGTTGTTCTTTGAGTGAGTTCACTCAGACTGGCTCAAGAGCAGCAAATCCATAAACAGGCTGCAAACATATGGTCTAGCATAAAATATCTGCTCACAGAGACAATGGCTATTGAATAGAAAGACACTGAAAAAAAAGACAGACTGAAGGAATAGAAGGGTCAGACTCCAAGTTAAAGGGCAGGCTAAATAGAGCATGAGCTCTTGTTCTTACTCTGAACATATAGTAATGCTGGCTACTATATTTTAAATAAATTAAAAACAGGGGCGCCTGGGTGGCGCAGTCGGTTAAGCATCCGACTTCAGCCAGGTCACGATCTCGCCGTCCGTGAGTTCGAGCCCCGCGTCAGGCTCTGGGCTGATGGCTCGGAGCCTGGAGCCTGTTTCCGATTCTGTGTCTCCCTCTCTCTCTGACCCTCCCCCGTTCATGCTCTGTCTCTCTCTGTCCCAAAAATAAATAAAAAAAAAAAAAACGTTGAAAAAAAAATTTTTTTAAATAAATTAAAAACAATTAGACAAGATATAAAATAAAAAAGGGAAACAGCTAGATGCCATAAATGAAAAATAATCCCAGAGCCGTGGCAATAATCAAAAGTTGAAGCCATGTTGTTTTTGAGAAAGTAAGAATATATGTGTTAGTGACTTGAATTTTTAAGCTGCATGCAAAAATTGATAAATGCAGTGAGAGCTGGAGCTAGGCTCTTAGTAGAAGCCAGAAGCCAAGTAAGTGCTACTCTGTATTTGCCTAGAGTCTTAAAATCTCTGAAATCTCCCCCACGCAACGGCTTCTGAGGTCTTAGGTATGAACCAAGTCACCAGTAAAAGCTTGAGATCTTAGTTCTATACTTGTGTACAGCTCAAATTTACAGCACCTGAACTATTTGGAAGAACCTGAGGTAGAAAACCCGATATAAAAATTGGAACCAGTCTACCCATAGGGCCTAGGCAGAGGCAATGAAAAAACTGCGCCATAGAGGAACCTCCAACACTCAAAGTTCAGGTAAGACTCCCCAGGAAGATGACCACTGAAGATGTTCTTACTTACAGATTTAAACATAGAAAGGTGGATCACAGACTTACAAATGAAAAAAATGGATATGTATGGGATCACAGGAAAAGAAATAAAAGAAAGACACTTTAAAATTAGTGTGTTTATGTGTTGCAAGTGCTCAAAGTGATTTAAAAAACCAATAAAAAGAAAAAAAAGAACAAAATTGTAATATAAAAATAAGTAGTTTTAACTGTCAGTGAATTTCTTATCAGCAAAAATTGAGGCTAGCTGACTTTTGGAATAATATTATCAAAACTCTGAGGGAAAAAAATAAAACTGTCACCCTAAAATTATATATTAACTAAACCATAATTCAAACCTGTGGATGAAATAAACACATTTTCAAAAAGAAATAAATGCTAAGTGAAAGCACTCTCCATGGAATTTATAAATAGAAAATATACTTAAGCAGGAAAGAAAGTAAACCCAGAGGAAGTAGCATGCAAGAAGAAAATATGAGCAATAATTAAATAAATATATTAATAAATAAACATAAGGATTAAATATTAATTTTTAAATAATGATGTTTTTTGTATATGTAAAAAAGAGAAGGTGGAATTAAAATACTAAATAACATGAGAGATCAGAGGGGAGTAATCAATATGGTTGTTAAAGTAGATATATCTTTTTCTTGTTTAGGAGAAATAAATTTTAAGTTTAATGTTTCAGAAACACTAAATGATATTTTAGATATATTAAAATATAATAGAAGCCACTAAAATAGTATAAGTGTCTAAGTTTAAAAGTAGATTGATAGAGTGGAAAATATTGATAGGCCAGAGAAAAGATAATGCTATCAGTCCAATAAAAGGAAAGAAAGGGAGATAACAAAAAAAAACATGATAAAGAGATAATGCAAATGAAGTTGGTAAAAATAAATTCAAATATACTAGCAACTGATCAAACATAATCTTGGCAAAACACTTCAAAGTAAAGGAAATATATATTGATTATGAGTATACTTATCCATAATCAGAAGATGGTGCACTCTAAATTCACATTAGCAGTTGCTTCTGTAGACTAGGAAGAGAAATGTGAATGGATTGGTTAAAAGGGGGTCCAATTTACGTGCAGCATTTTGTTTCTCTGAAGAAAAAAAAAGAGACTCGAAGCCAATACCACAGTGTTATCAGTTATCAAGTCCGAATGGAGAGTATGTGGGTATTTTTAATTTCCATATTAGTGCTTTAATTTGTTTAAAGGTCTCCATTTTTCATCAGAAGTCATAAATCATATTAATAGTTCTCTGAAGTGAAGGTTATGAACTCCTGCTTCTGCTGGATGTCAATAGATAATTTCATACCTGGGGTTTCCAAGAAACAGCAACAAATATTTGAGGTTCCTCTGAGTACTTTCATCATTTACTGACACATTAAAATCAACTCACTTTACTTAAAGTAGCTTAGGAGAGTCTCTATTGTTTTTAATTTAAAAATTCTGCCCAGAGTTAAGATGGTAGCTTTTACTAGGAGGGCCCTAGGCTCCTCACCTCCCTCCACACAACTAGATAACTATCAAATCAGTCTGAATACCCAAGAAATCAACCTGAAGTCTGACAGAACAAACTGCACAACTAGAGGGAGAGAAGAGGCCACGTTGAAGAAGGTAGGTAGTGCAAAGACATGGTTTGGGGAGAAACAGATCGCGGGTGCTGTAGAGGGGAGGGAGCCCTGGTCACAGAGGAGAGAGAGAGACAGAGGAGCACACAGGGGAACACACAAGGAGAGCACTTCCCCAAAGCCATTGACTGGGAAAGTGAGGGGCTGATTTTCATGAATTTTTGCAACTAGTGAGGCTTGGAAACTAGAGTTTTAAAGGGGGAGGGGAGTTTGGTTGTGAATGAACCCTGAGGGCACTGCCCTACTCCTGGAGAGAAGACAGGCAAACAACCCTGGGAAGGACCATAGTGGAGTCAGAGATCTGAAGAATGCCTGGGGCACACAGTGGAGATATTATTTGTTCTTCTTAGAGCTGACACTGAGAGGTGGCCTTCACAGAGACACCTCTCTTGGGACAAAGGAGCTGGCTAGCACCCTTCCCCCTGACCCCCACCCTTCAGCACAGGTACAGAGACACCTGCTGAGAATGACTCTCCCAGATACTAGCTGCCTAGTTGGCTTGCTGCAGCTCCCATACCCCTGCGCTCTGGTATGACAGCCCTTCTGGGTCAAACCTGCTATCAGACCCTCCTCAGGGAGACCAGCACAGGCCCCTGCCAATACCATATCCCTAAAGCCTGGATTTTTAAAGTCCACAGGGCCTGGCTGGCATAGAGTCTGAGGGCACTGCACTACTCCTGAGAGAAGGTGGGCAGGCAATCCAGAGGCAGACAGCATGAAACCAGTGGTCTGAAAAATGTCTGGGATGCACAGTGGGGAGACTGTTGGCTCTTTCTCAGAGTACTTTTCTGGGAGAAGCAAGCACAGAGACCCCTCTCTGGAGACAAAGGAGCTTGCTGGCACCATTTCCTTCCCCTGCCCCTCAGCATAAGTATAGAGCCACCCACCTGCGGTAAACAGCATAGCACTGACACAGGCTGCCTAACGTGCTTACACAGGGTCCCACACCCCTGCACTCTGCCAGTATTGCCCTTCTAGATCAAGTCTGCCTCAGTCCCAGCATGGAGGGCTCCTTCCTCAGAAGACCAGAAGAAGGCCCTGCCCACACCACATCTCCCAACCACAGAGTTTTTCAAGGCTTCAGTTGACATAGTATCAGGTCTCATTTAACAGGTAGACCAAAGCATGCCTAGGTAAAACTCGCCACACTCTGGCCAAGGTCCAAACACTCCCCGCTGCAGGCAAGAAGTGCCTCTGCAGACAACTGGCCTGAAGAACAGAGCAGCCAAAACACAGCATGAAAGTGCACCAGCACATCCCAGATATACTCCCTAAAAGCACCAGGCACTGCTCACTATATGACTGCTTCCTCATAAAGCCATTACTCTCACAAGTAGTAAATACAACAGGCTTTTCTACCACAGAGAAGACAGAGATTTAGACAAAATGCCAAAATGGAGGAATTCATCCCAAATGAAACAAAAAGATACGGTTATAGAGATCTAATCAAAACAGGTACAAGTAATATGGCTGATGGAGAATTTAGGCTTGAGAAAAGAATGAAAGACTTCAGGGAAGCCCTTACTGCAGAGATAAAAGATTTCAAAAACAGTCAGAAATGAAAAAATACAATAGCTGAGATTTGAAACACTGGATGCAATGAACACAGGATGGAAGAAGAAGAGGAACAAATAGGTAATACAGAAGATAAAATAATGGAAAATAATGAGGCTGAACAAAAGAAAAAAAGAATTATGGAATATGAGAATAGACATAGGGAACTCACTGACTCCATCAAACATTATAACGTTTGCATTATAGGAGTCCCAGAAGAAGAAGAGAGAAAGGGGATAGAAAATTTAGTTGAGGAAATAATAAATGAAAATTTCCCTAATCTGAAGAAGGAAACAGACATCCAAATATAGGAGACACAGAGAATTCCCAACAAAATCAACAAATGCAGGCCTATACATATTACATATTACAATTACAATATGTAATTACAATTACATATTACAATTACATAATACAATACATATTACAATCAAATTTGCCAAATATAGAGATAAAAAATCCTTACAGCTGCAAGACAAAAGAAATCCCTAACTTACAAGGGAAGACCCATAAGGCTAGCTGCAGATCTTTCAACAGAAATGTGGCAAGCCAGATATATTCAATGTGCTGAATAGGAAAAATCTGCAGCCAAGAAGACTCTATCAAACCGGGCTGTCATTCAGTATAAAAGGAGAGATAAAGAGTTTCCCAGACAAAATCTAAAGAAGTTCACGGCCACTAAACCAGCCCTGCAGTAAGTATTAAAGGGGAACTCTGAGTGAAAAAGAAAGACCAAAAATGACAAAGATAAGATAGGAACAGAGAAAATCTCCAGAAAACAATGACAAAACAAGTAACAAAATGGCCCTAAATACATATCTACAATAATTACTCTGAATGTAAATGGACTAAAGGTTCCAATCAAAAGACATAGAATGTCAGAATGGATTACAAAAAAAAAAAAAAAAAAAAAAAAAAAAAAAAAGACCCATTTATATGCTGCCTCAAGAAACTCATTTTAGACCTAAAGACATCTGCAGATTGAAAGTGAGGGGATGGAGAAATATTTATCATGCAAATAGACATCAAAAGAAAGCTGGAGTCGCAATACTTACATCAGACAAACTATATTTTAAATCAAAGACTGTAACAACAGATGAAGAAGGACACTATAGCAGAATAAAGGGGGTCTATCCAACAAAAATATCTAACAATTGTAAATATCTATACTCCCAACATGAAAGCACCCAAATATATAAAACAAATAATAACAAACGTAAAGGAACTAATTGATAATGATAAAATAAGAGTAGAGGACTTTAACACCCCACTTACATCAATGGACAGATCATCTAAAGAGAAAATCAACAAGGAAACAATGACTTTGAATGACACACCAGACCAGATGGACTTAACAGATATGTTCAGAACATTCCATCATAGAGCAGCAAAACACACATTCTTTTCAAGTGCACATGGAACATTCTCTGGGTCACAATTCAGGCCTCAACAAACACAAAAAGACTGAGATCATACCATGCATATTTTCTGACCACAAATGCTAGGAAACTTGAAGTTGACCACAAGAAAAAATTTGGAAAGACCACAAATACTTGGAGGTTAAACAAAATGCTACTAAACAATGAATGGGCCAACTAGGAAACCAAAGAAAAAATATATACATATGAAAACAAATGAAAATGAAAACACAATGGTCAAAAATCTTAGGGATGCAGCAGAAGCAGTCTAAGAGGGAAGTATAGAACAATACAGGCCTATATCAAAAATCAAGAAAAACCTCAGATAAACAACTTAACCTTGCACCCAAAGGAGCCAGAGAAAGAACAACAAACTAAGCCTAAACCAGCAGAAGGGAAATAATAAAGATTAGAGCAGAAATATGTAATATAGAAACTAAAAACAAAACAATAGAACAGATCAGTGAAGTGATGAACTGGTTTTATGGGAAAAAATCAATAAAATTCATAAACCTCTGGCTAGACTTACCAAGAAAAAAAGAGAAAGGACTCAAGTGATTAAACCACAAATGAGAGAGGAGAAGTAGCAATGAACACCACAGAAATACAAATAGTCATAAAAGAATATTATGAAAAACTATATACCAACAAATTGGAAAAAAGAAGAAATGGATAAATTCTTAGAAACATATAAACTACCCAAACTAAAACAGGAGGGAATAGAAAATTTGAACATACCGATAACCAGAAAAGAAATCGAATCAGCAATCAAAACAGTCCTAACAAACAAAAGACCAGGACCAGATGTCTTCACAGGAAAATTCTATGAAAAATTTAAAGAAGAGTTAATACCTATTCTTCTCAAACTGTTCCAAAAATCATAAATGGAAGGAAAACTTCCAAATTCATTCTATGAGTCCAGCATTACTCTGTTACCAAAACATGACAGATTCCACCAAAAATAGAACTACAGACCAATATCCCTGTTTAACATAGATGCAAAATCTCAATAAAATACTAGCAAATCAAAGCCAAATACCTCAATATCACAAAGGCCATATATAAAAAACCCACAGCTAGTATCATCCTCAATGGGGAAAATTGAGAGCTTTTCCTCTACAGTCAGGAACAAGACAAGGATGCCCACTCTCACCACCATTATTACCACACTACTGGAAGTCCTAGCCACAGTAATCAGAGAACACAAAGAAATAAAAGGCATCCGAACTGGCAAGGAAGAAGTCAAACCTTCACTATTTGCCAATGGCATTATACTCTATATCCCCCAAACACGCCAAAACTCTCCACCCAACAATTTCTAGCACTAAATACACAAATTCAATAAAATCGTAGGATACAAAATCAATGTACAGAAATCTGTTGCATTTCTATATACCAATAATGAAGCAACAGAAAAAGAAATAAAAAAATCAATCCCATTTACAATTACACCAAAACCCAATAAGAACCTGAGAATAAACCATAACCAAAAAGGTAAAAGATCTATACTTTGAAAACTATAAAACACTGATGAAAGAAATAGAAGATGACACAAAGAAATGGAAAAACATTCCATGCTTATGGATTGGAAGAACAAATATTGTTAAAATGTATATATTACCCAAAGTAATCTACATATTTAATGCAATTCCTATCAAAATACCACCAGCATTTTCCACAGAGCTAAATAATCCTAAAATTTGTATGGAACCACAAAAGACCCTGAATAACAAAAGCAAACTTGAATAAGAAAAGCAACACTGGAGGCATCACAATTTCCAACTTAAAAGTTATATTACAAAGCTATAGTGATCAAAACAGTAGGGTACTGGCACAAAAATTGAAACATAGATCAACAGAACACAATAGAAAACCCAGAAATGAACTCACAAGTAGATGGGCAATTTATCTTCAACAAAGCAGGAAAGAATATTCAATGGAAAAAACATAGTGTCTTCAACAAATGGTGTTGGAAAAACTGGACAGCAACATGCAAAAAATGAAACTGGACTACTTCCTTACACCATATATAAAAATAAATTCAAAATGGATTAAAGACCTAATTGTGAGACAGAAAGCCATTAAAATTCTAGAGGAGAAAACAAACAGTAACCTCTTTGACATTGGCCATAACAACTTCTTACTAGATATGCCTCCTAAGGCAAGGGAAACGAAATAAAAAATAAATAATTGGAACCTCATCAAAATAAAAATCTTCTGCATAGGGAAGGAAACAATCAACAAAACTAAATGAAAACATATGCAATGGGAGAAGATATTTGCAAATGACATATCTGATAGTATCCAAAATATGTTAAAAAACATATCAAACTCAACACCCAAAAACCAAATAATCCAGTTAAGAAATGGGCAGAACATTTTTCCAAAGAAGACATCCAGATGGCTAACAGACACATGAGAAGATGCTCAACATCACTCATAATCAGGGAAATACAAATCAAAACTACAGTGAAGCATCACTTCACACCAGTCAGAATGGCTAAAATCAACAACACAAGAAACGGTAGATGTTGGGGAGGATGCACAGAAAGGGTAGCCCTCTTATACTGTTGGTGGGAATGAAAATGGGTGCAGCCCATTGGTGCAGCCACTGTGGAAGACAGGATAGAGGGTCCACAAAAAGCTAAAAATAGAATTACCCTACGATCCAGCAATTGTGCTACTAGGTAATTTACCCAAAGGGTACAAAAATACTAATTCAAAGGGGTCCATGAATTCTATGTTTATAGCAGCACTATCAACAATAGCTAAATTATGGAAAGGGCCCATATGTCCACTGACTGACAAATGGATGAAAAAAGATGTGTTATAAATATACAATGGCATATTACTCAGCCATAAAAACATAATGAAATCTTGCTATTTGCAAAAAATATAGATGGAGCTAGAGAGTATTATGCTAAGTGAAATTAATCAGAGAAAGACAAATACCATATGATTTCGCTAATAAGAGAAATTTAAGAAACAAAACAATGAACATGGCAGGGGACGAGAGAGGAAAACCAAGAAACAGACTCTTAACTACAGAGAAAAAGTTGATGGTTACCAGAGGGGAGGTATGTGAGTGGATGCGTTAAATAAGAGATGGGGAGTAAGAAGTGCACTTGTGATGAGCACCAGGTGTTGTATGTAAGTGATGAATCACTAAATTCCATAGCTGAAAATAATATTACATTGTATGTTAACTGACTGGATTTTAAATAAAAACTTGAAAAAATAAAAAATGAAAATATCGACTGTACACATACACGTGTAGGTCTAAGAAATCCTAATAGTAGATTTGAAAAAAGATCCATATTGGTACAAATATATAAATCTTATTTTATTTGATTTCTTCTCATTTAATTCAACAACAAACATTCATTGCAGCAGGCACTAAACCAGATACGGTGAATTTGAAGATTTAGAAAGCATGAACCTTACCTTTAAGTAGCATATTAATTGGTTGAGTTGGTAAATGAAAAAAAAAAAAAAAAAGAAAGAAATTACAGTACAGAATAACAGATACAAGGATAGAAAAAGGAAGCAGGTGCATGGGAAAAGAAGTAAATTCCTACTGAACATGGTGAGCGAGGCTTATTCAGAAGCAAGGATATCAAAATGTTGATTTGAGGAACAAATATAGGTTTAATAAAGTATCTCTCTTTGATTCAAGATACATCTGCGACTGGTTTAGTCACAATTAAAACATTTAAAAGGAAGAATCTAAAATGTCATCTTTGATCATCATAAACTCCATATTCTTCCCAATAGATCTATGTGATCCTGATAAGGTCTTATAAAAGCTAAATGTCTTCTGCTATCAATGGGTGCAACAGGAGACCCAGAGACTCTCAGATTCTTCAGTGTCTGCTTATGGGAATTGATTTTCTAATACACTTACAGTATAATGTTTATTTTAGCAATTGTATGCTCATGTTTCACTGTTTCAAATAAGGACATCCTTGACTACAAATGCTACAAATACTAGAAATTTGCCAAAAATTGACTAAAACAATAAACAAATGTATTGATTTGCTTGTAACTGGAGGTTTAGCAGTAAGACAGGACCCAGTGAGATGTGACTAATAATTTAATGATGAAAACAAAACTGTAGATGCATAATGTATATTTTCTCTTCACTCTGCTGTCCTAAGTCTTGGCTTCAATCTAAGACCAGAACCCTTCATGACTAACATATAGCTACAGAATAGTACAGCATGGCCTCAAGTTATGTTGACATCTACAGGAAGTAATCGTTCTGCCTCTTTCATATAATGTGCATATGTATTTGGGATTATCATCTTCTTAACTAATTTTTCTTCTTATAAAATGCCCCTCTTTATATCTAGTAACACTCTGTATTTTTAAGTCTACTTCATCTGGTATAAATATAGCCACACCAGCTTTCTCACATTTATTGTTGCATGATGTATTTTCTTCTTACCCCATTATTTTCAACCAGCCTGTGCTCTCTGTGTTTAGTGTGTTTCTTGTAAACAGCATATGGTTGTTGTTTTAAGTTCAATTTGACAATCTTTGCCTTTTAATTGAAATGTTTAGCTCATTTTTATTTAATGTAACTATTCATATGATTTAAGTTTTCCACTTATTCTATTTAGTCACTGTTCCTGTAGTCTTTCTTTCCTGGTTTGTTTGTTTGTTTGTTTGTTTGTTTGTTTGTTTTTAAGGTAGAGAGGAGTAAATCACTGTCTTTGGTATCCCTTTTTGCCTCTGAACTTTTTAACTAAACCATTTTATGTTGTTTTTTTAATTGTTGTTCTAGAGATTACAATAAACATCTTTAAGTATTCACAGCTTACCTTCAAATAGTATTATAGAGTATTACATCATGGGATCTGAAGGAATATGAGGCCATTTTCACCTCTTCTCACTTCTTACACTCTAGTTGTTTCATATTTTACTTCCACATATTATATATGTCATAATATATTATTAGTTTGGTATAAATAGTTAATAGTACTTCAAATTTAAAACTATACATAAAAAATAAGATACTTTAAGTCTTTTTTATAATTTTCCAGATATTGTTCTATTCTAATGTTCTTCATTTCTTCCTGCCGATACAGAATTCCATCTGGTATTTTTTTTTTTTTTTTTTGGTCTGAATAATTTCAGCTAGCATTTTGAAAAGTTTTTGTAGTGCAGGTCAGCAAATTCTATAGTGCAGGAAACAAATTCTTTCTGTCTGAACATATCTTTATTTTGAAATATATTTTTACTGACTGTAGAATCCAACATAGACAGTTTTGTTTTGTTCAAGTGGAACACTTTACAGACTTCTAGTGAGAAGTCAGGAGTCATTTATACTCATGCTCTTCTCTATGCAATATGTCTTTCTCCTTGTATGTATTTAAAATAAATTCATTTTGATACAATTTACATAAATTAAAATTCACACGTTATGTGAATACATTGATGACATTTTTTTATATATACACATATATACATATATCTCAACACATATATATGTATATATACTTGTATAATCACCACTCTTATCAAGATATAGAATGTCTCCATCATTCCAGAAAGTTTTCTCTGCAATTTCCTATGGTTTTTATAAGAAGTCAGATATATTTATTTTGTTCTCCTGTATGCAACAGTTTGCTTTTCTTTGTCTATATTCAAAGTTCTCTCTTTATCTCTGACTTACAGTAATTTGACTGTGAGATAACCATGTGTGTTTTCCTTATTTCTATCATCATTAAAGTTTACTAACAAATGTTAAGAATTTTCAGCCATCATTATTTTAAAATACTTTTCTATTCAATTCTCCTTTACTTCATTTTATGAGATTCCAATTATGTGTATGTTACACTATTTGATATTGTCTTACAGATAACTGAAATTCTGTTCCTTTTCTCTATTATTTTTTTATCTTTGTTCTTCAGACTAGGAATTTTCTATTGATTTATCTTCAAGTTTACTTACGTACTATTTTGCCACTTCCAATCTGCTCTAAAAAGTTCAAAAATACAAGAATGAAGTTTTCATTTCAGATACTATAAATGTTAGGTCTAGAATTTCCACTTAGTTTTTCTTTTTAAGTTTCCATTTCTCTGTCAATATTCACCATTTGTTCATTCATTACAGCTGCATTTTCCTTTAAATACTTGAACATATTTATAATATAATATCTGTTTGAAAGTTCTTGTCTGTTAATTCTAATATTGGATCATCTTTAGTCTGTATTGCTTTTTTTTTTTAACTATTGATCACATTTTTTGTTTGTTTCTTCATTACTTACTTTTTATATTATACTGGACATTTTCCTAATATGTTGTGGAGACACTGAATGCTCTTATCTTCCAATAAAACATGATGATTTTTGTTATAGCAGTCAAAATGACATTCTTGTGTCAAAGTTCAAACTCCTTTCTCCTGTCTTTGGCAACAGGTGAAATCACTGCTCAGTTCTTTCATCCTCTGGCTATTGCCTTCCTTGTGACCATCTAGATCTGTCCTACATTTATGTAATTCAGGGGTCAGTCAAGAACTTTGGGTGGAGTAACATGCAGATTTTGTTCCCCTCTCTGGATCGCTCTTTCTTAGGATTCACCAGTTCCCTTTTCAGCCATGACAGTAGCATTAAACTCTTGTCCTTTTCTCTTCAAACAGTAGCTTTGTGCCTAAATTCCAACTCCACTATGGTGTGCAAACTGGAGCATTTCTTCAGGCAAAAAAAGGTGCATGAAGGTGAAGTTCACCCTTCATTTAAGGATAGACTCCCCTCCAGTTTGTGTATTTTTGTCATCCCTTTCTTTTTTTTTTAAGTTTATTTATTTTATTTTGAGAGAGAGAGAGAGAGAGAGAGAAAGGGAGAGAGACGGGAGAATACCAAGCAGGCTCTGCACCATCAGTGAAGAGTGGGATGCAGGGCTGAACTCAGGAACCTGGAGTTCACGACCTGAGCCAAAACCAACAGTTGGATGCTCAACCCACTGAGTCACTCAGGCGCCCACCCTTCAGTGCTTTCTATAGTTTTTTCTTAATTTTATCCCATATTTATAACTTTTATCTATTAGAGGGCCAAATTGATACAATCTTTTTTATTATTATTGAAAGATTTCCTGACAGTAAATTTCATATATTAAAAAAATAAATAAATAAATAAACGTTAAAAAAAAAAAAGAAAGATTTCCCTACATTCTTATTTGATTTGTTATGATATACTATGATTATTATTGCTTTAGTACTTCATAAAAGGAAGTGCATATTCTTATGAAATTAAATATCCCTAGTGCAGGGACTCAGAGACCCCTTCCCTAATTGTGCAGCAATTAACTTCAGTTATGTATTACAATGAGTTAACTTGTAGAAGAGTGGTGGGAGTGGAATTGATCAGCCTTCCCAACAGGAGGAATAGCATACACAAAAGCTTCAGTGGGAAGGAATGTTGTCTTAAAGACACATGAGAAAATGTCAGTGTGGCAAGAGCAGAAAAAGTGAAGAAAAACTTTGTAGATATTAACAGTGGCCAGATCGTGCAGAGCCTTACAAAGGGTGTTAAGTATTTTGGTTTCCAGCTCCAGAGTAGTGGAACATTGTGAAAGAATTTTTGAACAAAGAAAGGAGATGATGAGATCACTAATGTTGTAAAGCTTATTCTGGCCACAAGAAGAATCCTTATGGAAAAGGATAAGAATAGAGGAAGGAGACTAGTCATGAGTTATTTTAGTAATGGTACAAATGAGAATTTATACTAGCTTGGACTACTTGGTACTTACATTGAAACAAAATGCACAGATTTAAGGAATCATTAGGTAGTAAAGGGTTAGAACCTGATAGACATGGGTGTAGGGAGAAGTGTTTCTCTTCACATGGACAGGAATGTATCTGTTTTATTTAATGTTGTAATTCAAAACATGTAAAACTATGCCTGGAACACAAGAGGTTGAATTAATTAATGAAAGATAAACCTGATTTATTTTGCACAACTGAATGAGTGACATCACCTTTCTTCAAGATAAGGAACACCATTAAACACTGATAAGGCTTAGGGTTTTTGTTTGCTTGTTTCTTTGAGTTATTGTGCTTTTGTTTTAATTTGGTGGAAAGAATAATTAGTTCAATGTTAGAAATGATGAGCTTGGGATAGCTTTGACATGTCCAAGTAGAAATATCAAGCTGGCAGCTAGATTTAAGATTCTAGAGTACAGATGAAAGCTCTTGGGTAATGTACTATGAATCATCTTATTTGGTGGTAACTGAATTCATGGATAAAATTAGATCACTTAAAATGTAATCCTGGAGTTGAAAAAAAAAAATGAAAGAGTACTTCAGAGTAAGTCCTAAATTAATCCACCCTTTACATGTTGAGTACAGGAAGAAAGAACCAGGAAGAGTAAAAAGAAAGGGTCATGGAGGTAGGTAAAAAACCTGAGAGAATCTGGTATATCAAATGCCAAAAGACAACCTTTTTCCAGAAAGGTTGCTCTTTAGAAGTGAGTAAATTAAAGATTGCAAAATATCTACTGGATTTGGTTATACGGAAGTTATTGTCAGTAAAAGTGACACCTGTGTGCACCTATTTCTCTAATTTTTCTGTACCTCATAGTATTTTATTTTCCAAAAAGGAAACATGTGTATAGATAAAACAAACATATATGATACTTTTTCAAAGACTTTACTTTTTGAGGGCAGTTGTAGGTTTATTTATTGATATATCCTCCTGCTCATAAATTCTTAGTCATGCCCAGTCCACTAATAACTCCATGGGAAGGAAAGGAAAAATAAGATAAAAACAGGGAGGGAAGCAAATGATAAAAGACTCTTAAATACAGAGAACTGAGGGTTGATGGGGGTTGGGGGGCCGGGGAATATGGGTGACAGGCATTGAGGAGGGCACTAGCATCAGATGAGCTATGGGATGAGCACTGGGTGTTGTATGTATGTGATAAATCATGGGAATCTACTCTCGAAGCCAAGACTACACTGTATGTTAGCTAACTTGACAATTAAAAAAAAAAAGGCATTCTTCATTTCTACTCACTTTATTTATTTATAAATATATATTTATTTATTTAAATGTATGTATTTATCTATAGCATTTCTCTTTGGTTATTTCTTTGGATTTCCATCTCTCTTCTTACATCTTAGATCTGTTTTTGCATGCTATTTTGTCCATTAGAGTCCTTAGCATATTAAATAATCATTTTAAATTCTCCATCTGATAATTGCAACATCTTTTCCATGTCTGCTTCTGATGCTTGCTTTGTCTCTTCAAATTGTTTCACTTGCCTTTTGGTATGCCTTGCAACTTTTTCTTAATAGCTTGACATGATGTACCAAGTAAAAGGAACTGCTGTAAGTAGGCCTTTAGTAAACCGATAGGAATGTGTGGGAGGAGGGGACGTGTCCTGCAGTACGATGAGGTCTCCATCTTTCAGTTATCTGGTTATAGGTGTTACTCCACAAGTGTTTTCTCAAGTTTTTTCCTCCCCCTTAGGTGGAACACAATGGCTAGAGTGGGCTTGAGTTAGTCATTTCCCTTCCCCGGGTCAGTTGGACTCTGAGATTAACCCTGGCAGGTTAAGCTCTGGTTGACTAATTCCCGGTGAGGGCAGGCCTCATTAAGAAGAACAGAATGTTCTGGCATATTTTAAAATGGTTCCTTTCCTCTTCCCCCTGCTGGAAGCCCCAGGGAATTTTTCTCCTATATTTACTGTGAGAACCAGGTCAAAGTCCTAGAGGTAAACCTGACAATACTGTGTTGGTCCCCCTAACTGTGGCCCCGTGGAGTTTTTAACTCTCAACAGTGTCTACGCTGAGATGACTCAGACTTCTCAGAGCTTTCTGCAATTCATCAGAAGTTGCAGTCCAGGTGTCCCACGCTGGCACTGCTTCTGTGGGAGGTCTGCCTTTCTGAGTCTCTGCTCTGCTAGGCTACAACTCCCAGTATACTCCTGCCCATCACTCCACTCTTTGGGGAGGCAGTTTTCCCTGTGTCCTTGCCTCTCTTATGGATCTAAGAAGAGCTGTTGATTTTTCAATCTGTTCATCTCTCTACTTGTTATTGGGGTAGAGTGGTAACCTCCAAGCTCCACTGAATGCCACATAGATGATGAAATTTAAGGCAAGATACTGACGGAAATATACTCCAGTCCCTGATGTAATAGTAAGGTGTAATTGATATCTGTCATCACTTTCTTCCTCTCCAAGGGTTTTCTTATCCTTAGCTAGCACGTTGGCTGGTCTGAGTTGCTTCCCTTGTATGGTCTAAGCCCTCTGTGGTTACTGCTGTCATCCTGTAATTATTCCTGAGAAAGAAAGAAACATGATAGTTCAAATATACTCCTTCCTGCTTACCTTAGGTGGCAGGAAGTATCACCTCTGATAATCTTGGATGATTGCATCCTTATGACATCAATTTCTTACTTTACTTACTGATCCACTGGCACATGGAGCCAAAAGAAAATGGTAGATGCAGTTTGGGGTTCATGAGAAATCTTACTGTGGCCCCGGTAAAAGCATTTACTCCCCTGGCAACCAAGGAGGCTAATTGGCAATGCCTGAGACTGCTGTGACAAGCAGGCCCAATTATGCAATTGGGGCACAGGGAGAAATGGAAAGAGGGGAGGATCTTGTTTTCTCCACCTATGTGTTGAGTCCCAGATAGAGCACTATACATCAAGTCTTCCTCTTAAAGGAAAAAAAAAAAGCATACTGTTTTCACTTCCAATTGCTTATACTTTTGTGACCTCCTTCCTTTTCTTTTGCATTGAAAAGCCAAATAAATCTCATGTGTATTTTTTTTTCCAGCCAAGAAGAGGGAAGGGAACATAACGGAATATAGGTTGTATGTGCGTCTGTGCATGTGTGTGCACTTATTTATCTACCTATCTACCTAAAAGTTAAGACAAGGGAAGAATATTTTTCAAATGCTGGGTATCTAGTTATTCCTACTATCATATTCCAACTTAAAATGTCCTGCACTTCTGCTTTAATCTTCTTTCCCTCTCCACACCCCCATAGCACACAGTGGAGATATCATAGTCTAAACTTACAACCCACCCCTGCTATTTAAGGAATCCCCCCCACACATCTGTGCATTTAGCTTAAGACTAGCTGAAGGGTTTTTTTGTTGGTGTGTGCTGTGTGGGTTTCCCAACTGGAGTCCTAATTTGCAACACCTACAGCTTGCTCAGCTCATTCTGATGCTAGGGTGGTTTCCTTCTGTGAATAAATGTCAGTGAGGTGCTCTAGGCAAAGCTATTGCCCTCACGGAGCCTATGAATTTAGTTTGTTCCAGGAATAGACTTCCTATTCCAATATGCAAGTGAACATTTGGAGCAGGTATATTAGCTAAGCCAGCTTTAGGAGATTAAAAGAAATGACTCCTGCTGCCGAAGGCTAAAGGGCATGCTTTGCTGTACATCATAATGTTTCATCCAAACCAATTATATGCAAGCATTTTTTGAGTGCCTACTATATGCCAAACACTGAATATTTCATATTCTACAAATGTTCATGAGGTCTACTGTGAGCAAGGAACAGTGCTAGGAATAAGCAGAAAATACATAAATTAAAGAGGGATATATAAATTGGTAAGAGAAATAGAACAACCCCAATGATTACAAAACCTAAAGGTAAAGGGAGAAATGGTGATGTCAGCAAGATGGTGTAGTAGGTGATCCCAGCCTTTGTCTCCCTACAGGAAAAAAAGATTACACAACTACTAACAAGCACAAATAGCCTTAGGAGGTCTTGAAAGTCCAGTTAAAAACCTATAGCAACACAATGAAGCAAAAATAAGTAAAACAAAACACAACACAACAAAAAGCAGAGAATAACCACACAGACAGGATTGCTATGGAAATCAGCGTAACTAAGCCATCCAGAGATGGCAAGGAACAAAGAAGGCAACAGATGCTACCATGGCTCTCAGTGGTCTCCTCTGTGGGGACCACAGCTATATTTTCCATAAAGTACCCCAACAGCCCCTGTAAGAGCCATGGACTTCTTGCAGCTCTCACAATGGAGGATTCAGTAATGTTTATTAGCACAGACCCCGGTGACCTGCTCCACAGAGGACACCAGCAGCTTTTGTCACTGAAGCAAGCAACAGCCATCTCTGCCTCCGACCCTCCACCCCACCCTGAGAACGGGGTGATGTTCTGGCCCTGAAGAAGAAGCCACTGTTGCCAATCATGGGACTGGGATGCCATTAACCTCAACCCCAATACATCCTGGACTCCAGAGCTATGGCCACTCCATACATATCCAAACTCCAGATCCTGGCCCTGGAATTATACTCACTCTGTACATACTCATGCTCTGGACACTGGCTTCACAGCTGTCCCATGGGTACCCACACCCGAGACACCAGAGCCATGGCCACAGCAGTTGTATAATAGATACAGAACACCATCAAGAAGATCAAACATGCATCATGGGAATACCAGGAGAAAAAGAGGGTCAGGAAACTTATTTAAGAAATGATGGCTACAACCTTTCCAAGTCTGGGGAGAGATACAGATATCCAGGTATAAGTAGCCCAAGGATCCCCAGTCAGGACCAACCCAAAGAAAACGTCACCAAATCACATTATAGTTAAGCTGTCAAAAATCAAAGGCAAAGAGAGAATTTTGAAAGGAGCCAAAGAAAAAAAGAATCAGCTTATACAAGGGAATCCCCATGAAACTATAAGCAAATTTATCAGCAGAAACCATATGGGCCAAGAGAGAGTGAATGATATATTCAAAGCACTAAAACAAAAACAAAAACCGGGGTGCCTGGGTGGCTCATTCGGTTAAGCATCTGACTTTGGCTCAGGTCATGATCTGGTGGTTTGTGAGTTCGAGCCCTGCGTCGGGCTCTGTGCTGACAGCTCAGAGCCTGCAGCCTGCTTCGGATTCTGTGTCTCACTCTCTCTGCCCCTCCCCTGCTCACGCTCTCTCTGTCTCAAAAATAAATAAAACATTAAAAAAATATAAAACAAAAACAAAAACCTGCCATTCAAGAATACTATACCCAACAAAGCTGTCCTTCAGACATGAAGGAGAGATAAAGGCATTCCCAGACAAAGAAAAGCTGAAAGAGTTCATCACCACTAGACTTGCCTTATAAAAACTGCTAACGGGAGCTCTTTAAGTTGAAATAAAAAGAAACTAATTAATAACATGAAAACACGAAATTAAAAAGCCCAATGATAAAGATTAGTATATAGTCAAATTCAGAATACTCCAACACTGTAATTGTGGTGTGTTAATCACTTTTAACTCTGGTATAAAGAATAGTGACAATGTATTAAAAACAACTCTAGCTACAATAATTTGTTAATGGATAGATACATAATATAAAAATATGTAAATTGTGACATCAAAGACATAAAACATTTTTAAATGTAATCAAAATTAAGTTGTTATCAGCTGAAAATAGACAACTCTAAGATATTTTATTTATGCCTCCTGGTAACCACAAAGCAAAAAGTTATAGTAAGTACACATAGAATAAAGAGAAAATGATCAAAATATACCACTAAAGAAATGATCAAATAACAAAAGAAGATAGCAAGAGAAGAAGGAAACAAATGAACCACAAAACAACCAGGAAACAACAAAATAACAATACTAATTTCTTACCTATCAATAATCTTTTAAAATATAAATAGGTTAAAGTTTCCAAGCAAAAGACAGAAAGTAGCTAAATGGATACCATAACAAAACCCAATTATATACTGCCTACAGGAGACTCACTTCAGCTTTAAGAACATATGTAGGGATAGGAAAAGGGATAGAAAAAGATATTCCATGCAAGTTCTAACCAAAAGAGAGCAAGAGTGGATATAACCATATTAGACAAGACAGACTTTAATTCAAAACTGTCAAGAGAGACAAAGAAGGTAACTATATAAGTATGAAGAGATCAATTCATTAAAAGAATATGACAATTGTAAATTCATATACACACAACATTGGATCACCTAAACATACAAAGCAAATATTAACAGAAATGAAGGGAGAAATAGACACAGTACAATAATAGTAGGGGAGTTCAATATCACAATTTCAACAATGGATATATCATCCATATAGAAAATTAATAAGGAAACACGGGATTTGACACTTTAGACTTACACTTTAGACCAAAGGTACCTGAGGAATATATACAGGACATTCCATCCAACAGCAGCAGAATATATATTCTTCTCAAGTGCACACAGAATATTGTCCAGGATAGATCATATGTTAGACCACAAAACAAGGCTTGACAAATTAAAGAAGATTGTGCTTTTTTCTGAGCACAATGTTATGAACCTAGAAATCGAAAACTGAAAATTGCACAGATACGTGGAAATTACCAACACACTCCTGAATGACTAATTAATTGGTCAAAGAAGGAATCAAAAGAAAAATCAAAACTATCTTGCAACAAATTAAAATAGAAACATAACATACCAAAACTTATTATATGCAGTAAAAGCAGTACTAAGAGGGAGTTTTATAGCAATAAACTCCTATTTTAAGAAAAAAAAAAAAAAGTTTGCAAATAAACAACCTAACTTCACACCTTATGGAACTAGAAAAAGAGGAACAAACAAAGCCTAAAATTAGCAGCAGAAAAAGAAAACAAACAAATGAACAAAACACAGATCAGACTCAGAATAAATTAAATAAGAGACTGGAACAGCAATAAATAGAGATTAATGAAACTAAGAATTGGTTTCTTGAAAAGATAAGCAAAGCTGACAAACCATTAGCTAGACTAACCAAGAAAAAAATGAGAGAACCAAATAAATAGAGACATTGCAGCCAATATTACATAAATACAAAGAAACGTAGGAGGCTACTATACAATAACACACCAAAAATTTGGTAACTTAGAAGAAATGGATACAATTCCTAGAAAAATACAACCTACCAAGACTGAATCATGAAAAAATATAAAATCTGAAGAGACCCTATAATGAGTAAGAAGACCGAATCAATAAATGTGGGATAAATGTATTAAAAATGAAAGTTAAGAATCATATGATCATTTCAGTAGGGACAGCAGAAGCATTTGACAAAATTCAATATTCTTTCATAGTAAACACTTTCAACAAATTAGGTATAGAAGGAACGTATTCAAACACAACGAAGGCCATATGTAACAGCCCACAGCTAACATTGTATTCAGTTGTGAAAAGCTAAAATCTTTTTCTCTAAGATCAAGAGTAAGATACAGGTGCCCATTTTCACCACTTATTTTCAACATAGCATTTGAAGTCCTAATCAAAGCAATGAGGCAGGGAAAGGAAATAAAGGCTTCGAAAACAGAAAGATGTACAACTGTCTCTGTTTGCAAATGACATGATCTTGCATAATGAAAACCCTTAAAGAATTTATTGATAAACTGTTAAAATTAATTAAAATATTCAGTAAAATTTCAGGGTTATCATATCAACATGCAAAAATGAGTTGCATTTTTATACACTAACAATGAACTATCCAAAAGAGACATTTAAAAAACAATCCCATTTACAATAGCATCAAAAAGAATAAAATACTTGGGAATACAATTACCCAAGGAGGTGAAAGATCTGTACACTAAAAAATGTAAGACATTGTTAGACAAAGATGGAAGACAACCCAAATAAATGGAAAAATATCCCCTAAGTATGGACTGGAAGAGTTAATATTGTTAGAATGTCCATACGACCCAAAGCACCTAATACTTCAATGCATTCTCTATCAAAATTCCAATGTCATTTTTCACAGAAATAAAATTTAAAAATCCTAAAAATCGTATGGAACCGCAAAAGATTTCTAATGGAAAAAGGAATCTTGAGCAGAAAGAGTCAAGCAGATGTCATCACACATACTCATTTCAAATTACTTACATAGTTACAGTAATCAAAACGGTATGATACTGGTAAAGAAAAACAGACACATAGACCAATGGAACATAATACAGAGCCTAGAAATAAATTCATGCATACACAATCAACTAATACACCATGGGGCAAAGTTAGTCTCTTCAATAAATGGCTTTGTGAAAACTGGATATCCAAATGCTAAAGAATGAAATTGGACCCTTATCTTACATCATACATAAAATTGAGTCTAAATGGATTAAAGACTTAAAAGTAAGACCTGGAATCCTAAAGCTCCTAGTAGAAAACACGGGGGGGGGGGGGGGGGAGAAAGCTCTTTGATATTGGTCTTGGCAATATATATATATATATATATATATATATATATATATTTGATTTGATAGCAAAATCACAGTCAACAAAAGGAAAAACAAACAAGTGAGACTATATCAAACAAAAAAGTTTCTGCGCAGCAAAAGAAATAATCACCAAATGAAAAGGTAAGCTATGAATATTAAAAAATATTTCCAAACTATATATCTGAAAGAGAGCTAATATCCAAATTATATAAGAAACTCAGACAATTCAGTAACAAAAAAATAAATAAATAAAAACAAAAAATGCTAAATAACCCAATAATCCAATTAAATATGAGCAAAGAACCTAATTAGGGACATCTGGCTGGGTCAGTCAGAAAAGCATGCAACTCTTGATCTCAAGCGCATATGTTCAAACCGCACATTGGGTGTAGAGATTATTTAAAAATAAAATATTTGTAAAAAGAACACAAATAGATATTTTTCCAAAGAATACATGCAAATGGCCAAGACATATAAAAAATAATTAATATGAAATGTTGATCAATGGGTACAAACTTTCAGTTATAAAATAAATAAATCCTGGAGGTCGGCTATATATAGCATGGTGACTACAATTAATAATAGTGTACCTTATACTTGTAATTTGTTAAGAGAGTAAATTGCAAGTGTTCTCACCACATACATGCAAAGAATAACTATGTCAGGGGTGCCTAGGTGGCTCAGTCAGGTAAGCATCTGATTCTTGATTTTGGCTCATATCATGATCACAGGGTTTGTGAGATCAAGACCTGCCACACGCTGACAGAACTGAGCCTGCTTAGGATTCTCTGTCTCCTCTTTCTCTGGTCCTCCCCCAGCTCATGCTCTCGCTTTCCCTCTCTCTCTCAAAATAAATAAATAAACATTAAAAAAAAAAAGAATATATGAGATAATGGATATGTTAATTAGCCTGCTTGTGGTGATCATTTTCAATATATACACATATCAAAACATAATGTACATCTTCAGTATGTATAATTGCTATTTGTCAATCATACTTTAATAAAACTTGAAAAAAAAGTAGGTAAATAGATACATACTAACAAAGAGTTATGGCTATTATCTCTTCAAGTAGGCTCCACACCCAACGTGGGGCTTGAATTCACAACCCTGAGATCAAGACCTGAGATGAGACCAAGAGTTAGACCCTTAAATGACTAAGCCACCAAGTGAGTTATGGTCTTTAAATAAGACAGTGAATGTGAAATATTTTTAAAACTCTAAAGTACTGTAAAAATATAAATTGGGCATTAGCAAGCTATCCTTGGTAAGAGGGGGCTCAACACTGAAGTTTGGAATTACCACTTCTCCCTTCCTCTAGGTTTTTTTTAATTTTTTTCCCTCAGTAAGTTCTTCTTTTAAGAATCCCAATTATATTATATATATTATACATCTCTATCCCTATCGATGTATCTATCTATGTATTATCTATCTATCTACCTACCTACCTACCTATCTTAGTGCTTTTTCCCCAAAGGGAAACCTTTGATGGAAACATACTAAATTAAACAAATAAAATCACCTTAGATTGAACTGGAGAAAGTACCAGAGCCCCAGTCACTCAACCCCCTCTCCACTACCTTTACCTCTTTAGTAAACTCTGTGAAGTCAAAATATGCTATGAGATTGATCATAGCATATTTTGAAATCACTGCACTACCTGATTTCTAGGATCGCTTACATTTTTGGTATTCATGAGTCTGACACAAAAGTCCATCTGACTCTATATCTCTTTTAGGTGATCAGGATTACAATCTATGGAATAAGTAACCAACTGGCAAATTTGCTACTCTGCCAGAGTCTTCTGCATGTGATGTCCTACCTATTCCACTTACTCTCCACTTTCGCTTACTGAAACCCTGTACATGGCCTATCCCAGCTTCCTTACATAGAAATTACATGAGGCATCATGAGCTCTAAGTCCCAGAATTCTCCCAGAGCTTACACTTTCCCTTGGTTTCCACTGGATACGAGGCTGGTCTAGAAAACCAGGCCAACTTTTTCCCAGTAAAAACCACTAGTTTGAGTGTCTAGTTAATGGGCCAGGCCGGCTCTAGCTCCCAGTAGAGAAAATTTAGACTAAAATATTTGACACAGTGGTTACCACTCCTTCAGTCTTTGTTTTGTTTTTCTGTTTGTCTATTTGTTTTATCATAACAGGGAAAAAAGCCTTAGCTTAAATTTCTGACATACAGGGTTTCAAATTGTAGCATTCCAAAGTTTAAGAACTTGGGGAAAATTGAGAAAATGGAAGCAATATCCCAAATCTGGCATGTTACCACCTTTACTGAGATGAATCAACTGGAATTACCAAGGAACTGCCAAAATGAAACCGAAAAATCGCAGCATACTTCCGACACAGGTTTTGGGCAGAAAAAGAGGAAAAAAGTTTTATCTAGCTCCCCCTGGTGGTGGATGCTTGAAATGTAAGACCACCTAATAGTTCCTAAAGCAATTTTTTGCATTGCTGTGTAGCTATTTGCCCATCCTACATAAAAATTAACTCTGAAATTGAATTACAATTCTTTGCAACTTGATACTCCTGGAAAAATATCAGACATCACAGGTGCCTGGTGCCAACAACAAAATATATTACAGCAAAAAGCAGTTTCAAAAATTAATTTTCATGATACTCACTAGGACTTCTAAGAATTTCTGGTGCCTGAGGAACAGTTGCCACTACAGAAATAACTTGAAACAATAAATGTTATTCATCAATTAATATCCATTTATTCCTGAAGCAAACTGTGAAATATCTTATTCGATTTTTTTCTCAGTAAGCAAAGATGATCTAACATACATTTTGAATTGAAATGACTTAATATTTGTTTTTAATTGATAAATCTGGCTGCAGTTTGGGGAATGAGGAGGAGTGGGAAGCACGGAGGATTAAGAGGTTGGATGACAGAAGGAATCTGTGATCAAAGGCTTGTAGGTAAAAGACTGTAAGGAAAGAACTTGAACTAGGGCACTAGCAATAAAGATGGAGAAAGCCCAGATTCTGGTGACATTTCTGGAATACAGTTTATGGGGTTTGGCCATTAAGTCAGTGTAACTGGCAGAGTGGGAGTAGTGAAGGATGCAAACTTCATGTCCTTGAATTTTCCACTGAACTTCAAACCATGTTAGTACCTTTCTGCAGTTAAACATACCCATGTCTTTCTTCTTTGAAGCCATGATGAGATTCATATCTAGTCTGGATCAGTCTGACAGAAGGTGAGATGTATGGATGAGTCTGCCTAATTATTTAACCTGAGAAACCAGAACACTTAGATTGACTTAAACTGATGTTTGAGAGCAGGCTATAAAACCAGGGCTCGTATCTGATGTGAGATTAGGGAAGATAAGGAAGGTGGTGAAGGTAAGTGAAGACAGCCATGTCCTTACCTCTCTAATCTGCTTATATAATATAGCATCTTTATTTATTTATAGCTTTATAGTTCATATAGCATCTCCTGTACCAGGTATTTTTCTAGGCACTTAGGATTTAAATGAGAAGAAAAGGAAGTCCTCACTGTCAATAATTTTACTGTCTGGTGGTTGAAACAGGCAGGTAAGCAGGCAATTCTAAGACAGTGTGATTAATATAATTTTTATATAAAATGAGAGGACAAAGGAGGGGGAAAAGCCCAGACTTGGAAAGTTCAGGAAAGCTCTCTAAAAATGGTAATATCTGAAGTAAAACATAGATAATGAGTAAGCAATCCTGATGGAAGTAGGAAATGACTGTCCTTCCAAGTAGCAGAGAAAAGAGCCAGTGAAAAGTTCTAGAAAATTAGGAGTACATCAGTATGCCTGAAATATTAAAGAGAGAGAGAGAGAGAGAGAGAGAGAGAGAGAAGTAGGTTGGGAGAAAGGGGGCATAGTAACAGATGAATCTTCAGAAATAACCAGGGACTAGATCACGTGCAATATGCATTTATTCAGAGTTTGTACAGGAGAAAGGGTATTCCTGCACTCCTAATCCCTATGTTTTTATTAAGGAGTTAGATATGGATCTTAGCATTTAAATAATATCCTTTTTTGTTGGCACATGTGGGTCAATTTTCACCTTCTGGGGTTTCCCCAAACTAAAAGACTCAGTATCAGCAATTTGTTCCTGAGAGAAGAAAATCTTTTTGTTACAACAGGACTATGCATGCTTCAGCCATATATGAGGGCCCCTGCACGTGGTCTTATGGGAGGCAATGCAAGTCTAGTGTCTAGACAGGAAAAAGAATCAGAGGCTGGTATTTTGTTTGAGATGTGACTAATCCACAACCTTCTCAATTCCAAGTAGCATTTTTTCTATAAATTAGTTTTAAATATTTTCCCAAACAGGGACTGCCTCTCAAAATGTAACCTCCCACCCCCAACATAAGCTTACTTGCATAAACTTTCCTCAGACCTAAAAGAAGAAATGGATTGTAAAGTCATCTTTGGGTGGGGGGTCCAAATCAACAAGAGAAATTGTGGAATAATTTCCCACCATCATAAGAATAAAGATTGGGATGCTGAGATTATTCATATCATTTTAAGGTAAGATTATGTAGGGAAATAATATATTTGTATTCTCTATCTCTTTTTTGCTTTCCCTGAGGGATGAGAAGGGTTACAGAGATCCACCTTCTAGGCCAAGATTTGTCAGGCATCATGGACACTCAGTGGGGATAATGTGAGGTGGAGGGAGGTATGTATGTTTTATGGAGTAGGCAGTTGAAATACATCTTGTGGGTCATGTTAAGAAGTCTAAAGTACGAATAACAGGTTCAGACTTTAAATTCAGATGGCGCTGAAGAAGCATCAGAGTGTTTTAAGCAAGGAAATGGCATGATCGTATTTATAGTGTGCAAATAACAATAAAGCTGTCATGAGTAGAATGAACTGGAGGAAAGCATAGTGAAGGGAAGAAGTCCAGTTAGAAACATGTACGTACCACAGTCCAGGCAAGAGATTGATCTAGTCTGGTAGGAGAGTGGAGGTTAAGAGGTGAACAGATTCAAGCAATTTTAAGGACACTGAAGCAACAAGACTCGGAAAGAGATTGGATACATCACTGGTGATGAACAACAGTTCAGAGAAGAAGGTCTTGCCTAAAATTTATTGTGAACACGTGCTTCTGCTTGCCTGAGGCCTTTTTTCCTGATGATGGGAGCCCACTGGATCTACACTCAGGGAAAAGTGGAAGTGCCATAGTTACTGTCCCAGAAACAGCTCTCAAGCCTGCTTCTAGAAGCCCAGTTTCTGAGGATTTGATCTAAGGCCTGATCATCCTTTCTTTGCTAAGTATTCCTTTTAGAAATCTAATCTGCTTTCCCATTGAATGCTGGATTTATTCTAGATTATGTCACTTATGCTAGATACAATTTAAATATATCGTCCAAATTGCATTAAATAATATCTTCTTTAGGGGCGCATGGGTGGCAAAGTGTCCAACTTCAGCTCAGGTCATGCTCTTGCAGTCCACGAAGTTTGAGCCTGTGTTGCGCTCTGTGCTGAAAGCTTAGAGTCTGGCCTGTTTCAGATTCTGTGTTTCCCTCTCTCTCTGCCCCTCCCCAGCTCACCCTCTGTCTCTCTCCCTCTCAAAAATAAACATTAAAAATTTTTTAAATAATATTTTCTTTAATGAGTGGATGTTAGACTTACTGTAATAATTTTTCAGTATATATTATTGAATTATATTGTACATCTGAAACTAATATAATGCTACATATTCAATTAAAAAAAAACTACTGGAACATACAGGATTATTTTTGTCACTGTTTTATATAAATTATGATCCTGTCATGTACTCATCTCCTCTGGCTTATTTACCTTTAACCCTTCACATCAACTAGCTTTAATTCATCCTTTTTAATGGCTATATAATATTTCACGACATGGGTGTACCACATGTGCTCATTCATTGCCCCATCAAAGAGCATTCTGTTTTTCAGGGTTTTTAAAAAAATATATTCATTTCTTTTTTTTTTTTTTTTTTAGGAGAGTACAAGTGGGGGAGGAGCAGAGAGAGGGGGGACAGAGGATCTGAAGCAGGCTCTGGCTGGCAGGCTAACAGCAGCGAGCCTGATGTGGGGCTCAAATACATAAACTGCGAGATCATGACGCGAGCTAAAGTCAGATGCCCAACTGACTGAGCCATCCAGGCACTCGTTTTTCAGTTTTGATTTATTTTATTTCACTGCTATGACTAATGCTACAATAAATATTTATACATATCCCCCCAAATGATATTTTTGATATCTTTTTTAACCTTTATTTCATTTATATAGGATTAGATATGGTACTGTGGGAATTGTGTCTCCTAAAATGTATGTATTGAAGGCTTAACCCCCCCAATGTGACTGTACTTAGTGTTGGAGCCTTCAGGGGGTAATTAAGACTAAATAAGGTCATAGGATGGGGCCCTAATCCCAGAGAGATGGTGTTCTTGTAAGAGGAAGAAACACTCTTTTCTCCCCCCACCCCCTCTGCTTCCCTCCCCCTTTCTCTTTCTCTCTCTCTCACCACATGCTCACAGAAGAAAGGCCAGGTGAGTATACAGTGAGAAAGTGGCAATCTACAAACCAGGAAGAGAGCTTTCATCAGAAATGGAATCATCCAGCAACTTAATCTGGGACTCCCAGCCCCCAGAACTGAGAGAAAATAAATATCTGTTGTTTAAGCCACCTGGTTTATGGTATTTCGTTATGGCAGCCCGAGCTGATTAATACATATGAGTACATTCAGTTTTTAATATTCTTATTGTTTATTTCCAAACTTCTCTATTCTCTCTCCTATTTTTTAATTTAGTTTAATTTTTTCATAATATCCTTTCTTAAGAGAATGGATTCTGGACACGGATTGTCTTTTACTTTGGTCAAATTTCTTAACTTTCTTTGATTCAATTTTCTAAAATGTAAAAGGGAAACAATATTAACATTTATTTCCTCATAAGATTGTTATGAAGAATTAACACAATATATAAAGTCCTTTAAACATACATGGATTTCTAAACTTACTGTTATAAAGTTTCTATCTTATTCCTTTCTGTTTTTTAAATAATTATAGTTTTCAACAAATTAAATCAAACCTTTCTATTTCTCTCTCATTCTAACATAGCTCTTTCGTGTCCTTTAAAAGACACTCCCCCTTTCTAATTTCTTCTTGCCACAGACTCCTTTCCCCTGGTAGATAGAGCTTCACAAACTCATCGTTATTCTTCCTTATAAAGGGTAGTCAAACAGACCACTATTGAGATTCCCACCAGATCAATTGACAATTGATTCCATTTGGTCACTAGGCAACATATTTTGGGAAAAGAATGTTGTGAATACTGTTTTTGCCTTGATTCTCCAGGAATAAAAATTCTCCAAATCATCTTCTGCTTTGTTCTAGTATCTATGTGAGCCTAAAATAGCATTCATATCGTCTGTCTTTGCTTGTCACGTTCGTCATGCCATAGATTCTAAGTATAGAATCTGTAGCAAGATCCTGTTGATAGAAGATGCACATTTATATGTTTAGAAACAATATCGAGAAAGAAAGAATGTTTGGACATAACATCAAGGAAGATAGGTTGCCAAAATAAACAAATAAAAAACGAAAGGAAGAAAAGAAAACTGGTTCAAGCTGAAACACCCTGGCAACAGTTTCTCCTTACCAGTTTGCGCTTCAGATTCTCACCATCCTTTGTAGAACTGGGGCATTCTTCAGGCTCTTTTTCCACAATGGCCACTAGGGGGCACTGCCTATCAGCCGTGAGGGAGGTAAGCTGCGAGTCCCTAACCTGGGGAAAGGACTGAGGTGAAATATGACAGTAGGGTCAGCCAGCACCAGGGGAAACTAAGGTATAGCTAAATGTCTCAAGGCAAGATTTTGCTGCAACCAAAAATGAAGTTTAAAAAAGACTTGTTAAAATGTGGTGGGTGTTCGCTCTAGATTTTATTCTCCTCCCACTCACTCTGAACATAGATGTTGTAATTGACTTGTAGCTTTATGGCTGCATGTGCCTTAAATTATATCATCAGTGTGTTACCCAACATTTTGGTACAAATTGCGTTTCTGAAATTCAAAATCTATTTAAATGGTGATGGGTGGTTTCACTATTAAAAGATGGCATAGGTAGGTATGGGAAAAGTTCTTTAGGAAAGCAAAATATTACTTAATGTTTGAACACACCTGCAAATTCCTTATTAAGTTGATTTAAAGTGTGACACATTGCGAAGCTACTTGAGGTTTGATTCATTAGACCTACATACTATCCAATTAGACCACTGGCAAAGCATGAATTCAATTAGACCACTGGCAAAGCAAGAATTCAATTTCCAAATCCCTAAGCAGTCATTTAGTGCATCCACGGATTCTGCTCATGGGCCACCGATGCTTCCTCTGAGCGCCTTAAAGCTGCAGTCTGTGATTGCCCGCAACTTCTTACATTGCAATTCTACCCTCTCCTTACCTACCTCGGAATGCTCAATTTCAAGACCGCAGGGGGCATTTTTTGAATGCATGTTAATGTGCGTATGTGTGGTTTGTCTATGTAAACAGCTTTACATTTTAACATTTATCTCTGGCAACTCAGTGGCAAGTAGTGGTTTTACATTTGCTGTGGCTAAATGGGTACTGAATTCATCAGCCTGAGTTACACAGGGCTTCAAGCAGGTGTTCTAACCTCATGTATCTGCAGAAATGTTCAGCTGACTTTCAGCACTATACTCTCCTGCATTGTCTCTAACATCAAGGACTGTTCCTCTTCAACATCCTTTACTTCCCTTTTTTCGCTGATGTCAGAACTGTAGCATGCCCAGGGGACAGACAAGAGACCTATTTCCTTCTGTGTCTGCCTCATTTCCTTGGTTATCTCCTCCAGCTTAGTGATTATTAAAGCCACTTACAGGCTAACAATTGACAAATTTATATCTTGAGTCTATTCCTCTCCCATATATTCCAAATTCTTACGTCCAAATGCCTACCTGACATGTCCACTTGAGTGGCCAATAAATACCTCAAACTTGCGTCCCAAACTAAACTGCTGATCTTTCCTCCAAAACTTCGTTCCTAAGTTTAAAGCAACTTCCGAGTCCTCAGGTGAAAAAGACTGGACTCCCCATGCCTCTTTATCTCTCATCTTAAGTTATATTCATGTAACTTAATCCATATATTCTATTTATCCATAAGTTATATTTATAAAGCATTTGTAGCTTACAAAATATTTTTAAAGATACTTGTTTCATTTGGGCCTCATACTTCTCCACCTAGATAAGCAGAAAAAGATAAAGAAACTGAGTCTCTAGTAGGTTAGGTAATTTATTCATGGTCACACAGTGTGGAGTTGAGCCTTAAATTCACATCATCACATTAAGTTCCAGGAAACTTTTGCTAGTCTTAGAACTAGTGCTGGGGACTCCTGGGTAGCTCAGTCAATTAAGCATCTGACTGGTTCAGCTCATGATATCACGGTTTGTGGGTCTGAGCCCCATGTTGGGCTCTCAGCTGTCAGCACAGAGCCCGCTTTGGATTTTCTGTCCCCTCTGTCTCTGTCTCTGCCCCTCCCCTGCTTGCATTTTCTCTCTTTCTCTTTCTCTCTCTCTCTCTCTCTCTCTCTCTCCCTTCCTCCCTCCCTCTCAAAAATAAGCATTAAAAAAAAGGACTAGTTCTGAACATTAAGTCCACCAGCCCATTGCAAAATGAGAATAAGACTGATGAAGTAATTTTTCACAAAGCTTGAAGTATTTCATTTAAAGAAGTGTCCTTTCTTCTTAGATGTATCATTTGCAATATCTGATGTCATAATGTCCTCTATTTTATAATAGTAATAGTATTCATACTTGTCTTAATAAGGCAAAATAAAAAGTTAATTCCTATCTGGCAAATATTATGATCTGTAACATGCAGAGTCTGGAAATCGCTGAATATACTCTCATATCTCAGGTCACAAGATGTAGGGAGCAAGTTGCATTCTCACTAACATATTTTTCTTCTAGTCTATACTTGGGTTTTAGAGTCTGCTTATTTTTGTATCTGTGTAATGCAAATTAATAACTCCAAAATAGGAAGGACTAAACAGACACCTTCTGTATGTGTGCCTCATGCATGAAGCTCCTTTCTGGTTCTCTGCTTCTATTGAGGAATTTTGATTATAATTTGGGAAGTGTAAAAAAAATCATATTACTTTAGGGTGAACAGTGGTGTCCATATTACTAAAAAGTTCAAAGGGAATGATGATTACATTTAGGGAATTGTCTCTGAATCCTATTAAAATACTGTTGAATATAATCATTTATCGATCTCTCCCTCCCAAATCCTACTGAAATGATGGAGCAGATATACGTACACATACAGCAGTATGAGTAACTGGAGAACAATACCACCAGCTGATCAGAGCAGTGAAGAATTTCTGGAAGAGTAGATTCATTCATTTATTCAACAACTATTTATTGAGGGCTTATTAAATGCCATGCACTCTTCTAGATAATGGAAATACTGCAGTATCTCAACATCTTGTTGAATGTCCTTGTTCTCATAAATCTTACATTATTGAAAGGCAAATAAGGCAATGTTTTTTAAAAAAAAGAATGAGTCAGATTGAGGTAACTGCGATGCAAATAATTAAGAGAAGTTAATGTGATAGAAAAATTACTGAGTGGTTGCTCTAATTTGGATAATTATGAAAGAGCTCTTTGAAAAGCTGATATGTTAGTTGAGAGCTGAACAAGAAGGAGCCAGCTGTTCAAAGATCATGGGGAGAACACTTCTGTGAGTGAGAAGAGCTTGTGCAAAGACCCCAAAATAGGAGTAATCTTCCCATGTTTGAAAATCTAAAAGGTAAGAGAATTGAAGGTTAAAAAGCAGGCCATAGAGGGAAGCAGAGGTCAGACCATGCCAGGTTTTATAAACCAGATAGGAGTTTGGTTTTTATTCTAAATAGGATGGGAAGCCATTGGACAAACATAGGTGGCAAAGTAGCATGATGTGATATGTGATTTCAAAAGCCTGCTCTGATTAAATTTTGGAAAATGAATTGTAGGAGGTGGTATATGGATTTGGATAATGTTAGCTGTAATTACAGAAAACCTAAACCTAACCTAAAAAATATTAGGGGCACCTGGGTGACTCAGTCAGTTGAGCATCCGACTTTGGCTCAGGTCATGGTCTCACCATTGGTGAGTTCGAGCCCCACACAGGGCTCTCTGTTGTCAGCCTGTCAGCACAGAGTCTGCTTCAGATACTCTGTGCCCCTCTCTTTGCCCCTCCCCCATTTGCGCTGTCCACCAAAAAAAAAAAAAAAAAAAAAAAGCGTGTGTGTGTGTGTGTGTGTGTGTGTGTGTGTGTATATATGTATATAAACCCATGATGTAAAAAGTACATCAATAGGACATCTTCAGCATTGTCTATCATTGCCTCAGCAATAACATCAAGGACTAGAGCCCTTTTATCTTTTCATTTTGATATTATTGGTGTGATATTATTGGTATTTGATATTATTGGCTCTGTCTCTGTGACTTCTCCCACCATCGGTTGCCAGGTAGCTTCAGTGGTACCAGATCGCAAGTGCAGACACAGCAATGAAAGAAGGAATAAGCCTCCCAGTAGACCTTCTTCCAGATGTGCCTTTATATTGATGGCTATAAAGATTTCTAGTGGAGTGAAAACACCTTTACTTTCTCCCAAAATTTGTCAGTCAGAACTTCCAATTCGTACACCAAAAAATCAAATAACTGAGTTCCAAGTTCTTAATTTAGGAACCAGAAGACAGCGAGGTGTAATTAATGCCCTTAAAGAAATTTTTGAGGATACTGCATTCATAGAAATGAACGGGCTTCATTTTTGAAAGAACAATTAGACTCCAAAAATAAAAGCCCCACTGCAGAGGCAAGAAACAGATGGGCTAAAATCACAGAACCAACACAGCTGATGGCTGAACTTCTAAGCTAGAAGACAGAGTCAACAAAGAGTGCATCGCTGTTGTAAGCCCCTAAAGTATTTGTAACATTTCATAAATTCAAAACAAAAAGTGAAAAATAAGGTTGATTAACAGAAAAAGGACAGCCAAACACCATCTACCTGGAAAGTATTTTCTCAAAAAAGGCAATAAGGAGTGAAAGTATGTATAAAGAGGAATTGAAAACTAGTACTCCAGCTAACTACATTTACACCAGCCATGCTGGTCATCTCTCTGGGAATGGCCGATTCTTTACCGAATGGATGATAGCACCATACACAGAAATAGGAAGGATGAGGCCAAAACAGGATTTAGAAGACAGATATTTTACCATAAATACATTAACTAGGAAATGAGAATCTTCAGAGATAAATCAACCATGCTTTCAACTTGACAACAAGATGAACAAATCACAAAAAAAGACAAAAATATTTCATTTGGAATTTGATTTGGGGGAAATTTTTCAGAAAATTGACTTGATAGAATCATACATCTTCATGAAACAACATGTAATTCTCTATTTCACTGAAATGGCAATAAAAGATTTTTAAAGCAAATACAAAAGGTTTCATAGCTGTGGAAAAAAACTTTGCTCCTTTAATATTGAGAAGATTCAGTCCTCTAAAGTAATCAAAGACCTGATACAAACAGCATGAGGCAGGGGAAATCATTTTGATGAAACACAATCTTTGGGGCACCTGGGTGGCTCATTCAGTTAAACCTCCTGCTCTTGATTTTGGCTCAGGTCACGACCTCACGGTTGGTGAGTTTGAGCCCCCTGTTGGGCTCTGAGCTGGCAGTGCAGAGCCTACTTGGAATTCTCTCTCTCCCTCTCTCTCTCTCTGCCCTTCCCTTGCTTGCGTTCCTCTCTCTCAAAATAAATACATGAACTTAAAAAAAAACATTAAAAATATAACAAAAAGTAAAAAAAAAAAAATACCCACAATTTTTGTTTTCAAGGAAAAGTACTTGAAAGAAACAAAACAACACTTTCATAACCTGGTAGCAGCAGTGATCCATAATCTAAGAAAATTTATCCTCATTTGCAGTTGAAGCAAATTAAGCTGTAGTTTGATATAAATACACAACTGATATTAAAGATTACCTTTTGGCCCTTCCAGCGCGCCGCGGGTGGGAAGGTGGTGGGGCCGCGCCGCCCCCGCCGCCTCTGTGGCCCTGCAGGCTTCCGCTGGCACTTCCGGTTCTGCCCGCCTTGCGGCTCACGGCCCCGCCTCCAGGCCCCGGGAAGATTACGGTCTAGGCGAGCGAGGACGAGGGTGGGGTGCGGCATGCGCACCGCTGTCTCTGACCTCTACTTGGAGCACTTGCTGCAGAAGCACTGCCAGCCCGAGGCTGCTCACACCAGCCGAACGCTGTGGCCGAGGGCATGTACACCAACGGCTGGGCTGCCCCAGGAAGCCTTGCCCAGGCGAAGGGGCAGGACGTACAGAAGGTGCGACTCATCCAGTTGGAGACGGTCACCCAAGAGCCCATGGGAATCATCCTGAAGCTGAACGACAAGCAGTCCTGTACGGTGGCCAGAATTCTTGACGGAGGCATGATTCACAGACAAGGCTCCCTTCACGTTGGGGATGAGAGCCTAGAAATCAATGGCACAAACGTGACTAATCACTCAGGAGAGCGGCTGCAGAAGGCGATGAAAGAAACCAAAGGAACGATCTCATTAAAAGTAATTCCCAACCAGTAGAATCATCTTCCTGCACTAGATGTTCATGAGAGACAAGCTTGACTATGACCCCAAAAAGGACCACCTGATCCCCTGCAAGGAGGCGGGGCTGAAGTTTGTTACTGGGGACATCATCAAGATAATCAGCAAACACGACAGTAACTGGTGGCAAGGGCAGGTGGAAGCTTCCTCCAAGGAGTCAGCTGGATTGATCCTTTCTCCTGAGCTGCAGGAATGGCGAGTGGCAAGCGTGGCTCAGCCTGCTGCGAGCGAAGCTCCAAGCTGCAGTCCCTTCGGGAAGAAGTACTAAGACCAGTACCTGGCCAAGCACAGCTCGATTTTTGACCAGTTGGAGGTCGTTTCCTACGAGGAAGTTGTTCGGCTCCCGGTGTTCATGAGGAAGACCCTGGTGCTTATAGGAGCCAGCGGGGTGGGCCGCTGCCACATTAAGAGTGCCCTGCTCAACTGGGTGTTGTATGGAAACCAATTTGACAGTAAATTTCATATATTAAAAAATAAAAAAAAATAAAAAAAAAAAAAAAAAAAAAAAAAAAAGAGTGCCCTGCTCAGCCAGAACCTGGACAAGTTCGCGTACCCCACCCCACACGGCCGCCCAGGAAGAGTGGGGAAGATGGGGAAAATACCACTTTGTCTCCACCGAAGAGATGACGAGGGGCATCTCTGCCAATGAATTCCTGGAGTTTGGCAGCTACCAGGGCAACGTGTTTGGCACCACATTTGAAACCCTGCACCAGATTCATAAGCAGGACAGGATTGCCATCCTGGACATTGAGCCCCAGACCCTGAAGATTGTCTGCACAGCAGAACTGTCATCGTTCATTGTGTTCATCACACCCTCCGACCAGGGGGCACAGACAGAGGCCCTGCAGCAGCTGCAGAAAGACTCCAAGGCCATCCGCAGCCACTATGCGTACTACTTTGACCTCTCGCTGGTCAACAACGGCGTCGATGAAACCCTGAAGAAATTGCAAGAAGCCTTGGAGCAGGCGTGCAGTTCTCCACAGTGGGTGCCCGTCTCCTGGGTTTACTAAGCTTGCAGAAGGAGGGAACTACCATCCGCCCTTCTGTAGCCGTGTGAACTGCATTCTCCTTGCTTTCAGACCAACAGGGAGGCTCCCCTAGTTTTGTCAGCTTCCCGCACTCTGCTCCTCTCCTATTTTCGCCGCCGGTGGGCGTCAGGCTGGTGCAGGCTCCTGACTGGGCTCTGACTTTCCTGCTAGATGGAGCCCCAGTGATCAGGGCTTCAGAAGGCTCTCTGGAAATCTGAAGCGGAAAGTACTGTCAAAACTCACCTGCTAACCAAGGATGGTGCACACAGAGAGGAAAAGCTACGGACCTTGTTCTTTAAAGCCTGTGCGCCTTCACCTTTAATTACCCTGGGCATTTAATTGGTCTTGGAAGCATTTGTAACCTCAGCCTCAACTTTTAAAATGCCAAAATGAAACAGCTGCGCAATAGAAGGATGTCTGCTCTAGGGAAACCCTCAAAAGCAGTAAAAATGTTGTGTTAAAATGCCAGGAAAAAAACACACACACAAAAAGATTACTTTTTAAAAAATTCTATCACAAATTCACCCACTTTTAGCCAACTCGTTATACAAGGTAAGAATTCTCTTTATCTCCAACTTTGTGTATCCATTTACACCTATTTGATTCACTTGTTCTTAACAATTATGTTTAGATTACTCATGAAAATTTCATGAGACATTAAAGAGCTAGCCATCAACTTAAGTTATTTTTCTTGCTGGCAAATTTTGTAACAGAGGTAACATGAATTCATTTGACTAGTAAACCCAGGTAGAATAAAAGTTGTATGCTTGAATTAATTCTAATGCTGTTAATTTGAAGACATGCCTATTTTAATTAAGCCAACAAACTTAAACTAGTTGAACTGGAAAAGCATTTGGGTTACTTTCTACATTTCTGAGAGTTTTAGGAATACTTAACATATATGCACTTATTTTAAACCAATTAAGTAGATCTTTTTTACAAATTTTGGCAATACCATCCAGAGGTAGAGTTGCAAGTACATAACATACAGGGGCATGTGAGTGGCTCAATTTGTTAAGTGTCTGGCTCTTGATCTCTGCTCAGGTCATGATCTCACGGTTCATGGGATCAAATCCCACCTCAGGCTCTGCGCTGACAGCACGGAGCCTGCTTTGGATTCTCACTCTCCCTTTCTCTGCCCCTCCCCCTGCTTGTGTGAATGCTCGCTCTCTCTCTCTCGAAATTAATAAATAAATAAACTTAAAAAATACATAACATACATCCATAGACATGCATAAACATACAGACACAGAGCTCTTCTAACTTCCATTCCAAAATTTTATCCATGAATCACACACAGCAATGCAAAACTCACTAGTTTATAAATAACTCTTGAATCCAGATTATGTCAAATTAATGTTACCTGTTCCCAACGCTGAAGTTTTTTATTATTATTTATGAAGGAGACTTTTAAGAATTGCAAGTAGTTCATGGAGACTGTGGAGTGCATTTTGGGCAAGGGAGCTTCTAAGCAGTCTGTTCTCTAAAAAGTGAACTTTCCCCCTCTTATTTTATTTGGTCTCCTGGTGGGCAGTGTTTTAGTTATCCCTTGGGGTATTTACATTTCGAAGACGTGATCAGATTTACATTTTAAAGGGACAAAGAATGAAAGTGTTTTTCTTAAGAGTTTCAAGGTTCATTTCTCTATTACTAGAAGTCTTGGGTAATTACTATTTAAAACTATCCTGTGTATTACTGGTCAGATGGCATGGGAAGCTTTGTCTGTTTCACTGTCAACCACCACAACACACTTCTCTTGTTTCTTCTCACTTTGCCAGAGATTCCACCTTTTAGGGTCCCAGTCCGGCTTTGTCACAAGCCCCTGGATCTTATTCCATGCAAGTTCATGCATTCCTAGTTATGCAGATTGGCATGCTAAAGACTGTAACGTAGTATCCTGCTCTCCCACCTCATCTGCTCACCTGGAAGCTAGCAGAATGGTAGACACTTCCTTCTCTAACCTCTGCTCATCTTCCAACTTTCTAACTTGAGCTTCTGCCTCTAGTTGGACATTGGTAGCCAGCCAAGCTGCCCACATTAGAGGCCATCCCATTGGGGCAGCCATTTGTTTCCCTCCTTCGCTATGGGTGGTGTGTTATGAACATTTTGTCAAACAAATACATTAGACCAGCCAGCCTTTTGGGGTGTCCCATCTGACATACGGGTCACCCTTCCCCACTTAGAGGTTGATGCCCAACCTGGAGTTTTCCCTCAGGTGTCTCTTTCCCAAGACCTGTTTCTCCTGGATGGCTTGCCAATTATTGGTTTGCAACTTTAGAAGTTTCCTGCGTGAAATCTGAAACTGGCCCCTGTCCATAGAGGGCAAGGAGAAGCCAAAGGAAAAGGAAGACCACTCTAGACGGGTAGGTGGGCTTTTTTAAAAAAAAAAAATTTTATATTTATTATTGAGAGAGAGAGAGAAAGAGAGAGAGAGACAGAGAGCGAGAGAGAGTGAGTGGGGGAGTGGCAGAGGGAGAAGGAGACACAGAATTGGAAGCAGGCTCCAGGCTCTAAGCTGTCAGCACAGAGCCCAACGCAGGGCTCAAACTCAGGAACTGGGAGATCATGACCTGAGCCGAAGCCAGGTGCTCACCGACTGAGCCACCCAGGCACCCCTGGATGTTTTAATAAACAAGGGAACTTATAAACAATGCTTGTCTTGGGTGGTCACAAAACAAGTCTCTGCACCAACCAGCCAGAATCTTGAAAGTTTCTGTAGAGGCTTTAACAGGGTTCAGTCTCATATACAGTCCAGACAGTCTCAACAGCATGTTACTCTTTTGAGGTTGCAACCTTGAAATGGTTCCAGTTATGAGAACAGTGGGCAGGGCATACATTCCAAAGACAGGGGAGGGGGTAAGGAGCCTCTGATTGCCCAGGTCCAGTTGATGGGTCAACCAGTGGTCATGCCCTCTTGAAGACCTCCTCCAATAGTAATAGAAATGTAAATCAGAATGGCATAAAACAGAAACAAATATGTCATCAACAAATGAAGTTGATCAGGAAGAAAAAAATGTCTACTCAAAGTATATTGTGGGTTCATTTTTGAAGGGTGAAGTTGGACATGTGGTACCTGACCAAACATGAGAATAGATACAGGTCATAGCTAGTGTGAAAAGCACAAAATGATGATAAGAAGCCTCTGATGACTATATTCAGGGCCATGATGGTCAGGACCATCTCATTATACCCAAATATAACTTATTTTACAATGCTTACTAATAACAACTTAAGTTTTGTAGTACCTTTTCACAGTCCTTCTTGTTTATAAAATATTATACCCTTTTAACGAGGAATGAGTTCCTGTTGATAAAGGTTACTATGAAACAAAATTATGCTCAAAGTAAAGAGAAACTTTCTAAAAACCTATTACTATCAGGTTTGTGAGACAATTTCCTTGGGAAGTGAAAGTTTTCCTATCCTTTGAAACGTTAAATAGTGGCTGGAAGATTATTTAAAGATGATACAAAAGAAAGGTGTTTGTTAGATGGGATGAGGGTTGGTGTGAGCAGGTAGACCCTAAGTTATCTTCCCACCCTAATATTCCATGATTTTTGCTTCTGGTATACAGCATTTACCATAATATCTTGTGTCGATGGACTCCTATTAGGCTGATAAATAATTCTCAGTATATTTATCTTTATATTCTATAGTCATTGCTAAACCTTTCAAGAATCCTACAGTTCTGCTAAAAAAAAAAAAAAAAAAAGGAGTAAATAAACAATGGATGTCTTTATTCAAATATGGTTGTTCCATGAATTCTGGATTTTCTAGCAATGAATGGTGTTGCTCATTTTGAAGCTGGAGCTGCTTTTTTGAGTTTCATCTCTGGAAATGAAGTCAGCATCATCCTACACATATTTTCCTCACCTCATCCCCAGTGCTCTTAAGGATACCAGTCATGTTGCTATGACTACCGATGGCAAGTCTAGTATAATAGATTGCATCAACATAGTGTCTCTATAGGACTGTTTGCACAAAAAAAAAAAAAAAAATGCTAGCATTTACTGAATGCTTCTTATGTACTAGGCACTTTTCTCAGTGCTTTGCATGTGCTAACTCAAATAATCTGCAAAACAGCCCTGTGATATTTATGCTAATTTTATCTTGATTTTAAGGATGATGAAATTGAGGCACAGAGAAGTTAATGAATGTACTCAGCTGCCAAGTTAGTGAGAGAGCTCAGATTTAAACTCAGAAAGTTTGGATTCCAATCTCCTGAATCTTTAAAATATGTTGTTTGTTGGGGCATGTGGGTGGCTCAGTAGGTTAAGCGTCCAAATTCACCTCAGGTCATGATCTCATGGCTCATGAGTTGGAGCCCCGCGTCAGGCTCTGTGCTGACAGCTCAGAGCCTGGACCCTGCTTCGGATTCTGTGGCTCCCTCCCTCTCTCTGTCCCTTCCCTGCTCACACTCTGTCTCTTGAAAATAAATAAACATTAAAAAAATTTAAATATGTTGTTTTTTTGTTAAACTTCTACATGAAATGATGTAGTCCATAGTAGGAAAAAAAAAAACTAATAACTGAGATGCAGAGACATGTAGTGGAAAGAATATTACACTAGGAGTGTAGACTTTGGATTCCTAGTCCTGTTATACCTCTATATAATTCTGGGTGAATCATTTAGTGGCTGTTCCTCATCTACATAATGAAAATTGATTCAACGCTCTTTGTTTCATTCTAGACCTTTCACAAATCACCTTCAAACACCCATTGTCTAATCTAAGCTTTATAGAATAATGGTGATCCCCCCACCTGTGTCCCATCCTCTTTGTTGCACAGATAGTAAGGATCCTTGGACTCCAAAACCAATGTCTTTTCCTATTATAACTGGATGATCTATTTTATCTACACAAACACATTTTCTAAACTAACATAATGTGCCAATATTAACTTTTATAATTAATGTGGCACGCAGAGATGAATTGGTAATGCTTTCAGCAGAAGTAGGTAGCAAAGAAAGGATAATTTTGGAATTGATTTTAAGAAGCCAAATTAGTTTACGCGAAATCCACATGCGTTCTTAATTTGTTTTGTTTAAATCCCGAGACAAATGCTAAACTGATGGAAAAATATGCTGCTTCTTTGTGCTTCGGTAAATTCCTTATTTTGTAACATGAAATGATAAATGTTTGAACAGCTGCAATTATGAAGTTAAGGAACCATACAACACACAAATACACATACACACACATACACACATGCACACACACATTTTTTTTTTCCTCCAGGGCTATGGATTGGAACTGTGCCATAGAAAAGTAATCCATGAGTGACATAAATATATTTTCATTCATTTTGTTGAATCCCTTGCTTGATATAACTTTCTCTGTGGGAGGTTTACCTCAAGAATAAAAAGAAAAGAAAAAAATGTGAACAAACCAGCTCTCATGATTTATTGTCTTAGAATAGTTTCTGAGATATTGTTCTCCTTTACGTGCAAGTGAAATAGTTTTGCAACAATGGAGGACTAATGGGAAGGAGCTGGGGGTAGGACTCAGCTGTGGCCTTGGCCACTGAACAAATCTTTAGTGTCTATTTTACCTTTGTATACTTAAGCATGAATAGGAGTATTTGTTATTTTTTATTTAATTTCTTTTTTAAGTACTTGTGATCTAAATATATACTATTATGTAGAGGTGAGCCTGTGTGTCTACTTAATCCATATGCACTCACTTTAAATCCTTTTTTTTGGTTATATACTTGAAATCTGAGAACTTGATACTCTGTTGGCATTCTGGGAAGTCACAAGCAAACTTACAATATTGCTTAACTTCCCTGTTGTCTGCTAGAAATAGATGAAGAGACTTGAATCTGCCCCTACTATTTACTGAGATATACGTAGATCGCATAATATTCTGAGAATCCCAGAATATCAGATTCAGAAGGGGTCATAGAGCTCAGCAACGCATTTCTCAGGGAACCAGAGCCATTATAGGTATCACTTAGAGAAGGGATTTATAGTAGGAATTAGACCTTGCCCAAATATAGGAGGAAGGGAAGAAGTGACTATCTACAGGAGAGTTGGAAGATCCATGAAAAGGTCACTGACCAGTCCACTGTAAGCACTGGTGTGAGTGGACAAACAGAGCTTTCTTGGAAATGCAGGATATCAAACACTTTTAGTCTGTGAATCAGATCCACAAAGGGGAAGCTTCTGAGGGGTTGAATGGAAATCTCCACCTCTCAGGAAGCTAGGCCTCTGTAAGACTGCAGCCAAATAAATCCTTGCTAGTGGGCCTGGGCCCGTAGGGCTGGCAGTAGGGAAGGTGAGCTACAAGCAGAGTGGAAGGAAGTGATGTAAGCTGGGATCTACTGGATACTTGTGCATCTGCTCAGCACCATCCCACACTGAGACATCCTTCCCAAAGTAGTGACATCTGTTTTACTCTGACCTTCCACATCTCAGGCAAGTTCCTCCTTTGTCAACTCTAGTGTGTAAAGACCATAAAGAAAAAGAGATTCTGGGAAATGTCGTTCTGAGCCTTGGTCAAGTTGACAAGGTACAATCCAGCATGATGTCCAATGTTCTAATTTTGCAGACAAGAAATCTGCTGCTCTGAGGCAAGTGATCCAACCAAGCTTGATGACTTAGGTAGTGACAGAATCAAAACTAGATTCAAGGTCTCTTAATTGCTAGGGTAGCCTTTTTATTACATCTTTTGTCTAGTTTATATCTATGTATGTCCTACATGAACACAATTATTTGAATGTGGACTAAAACCTATATATAGGTCGTTCATCAAACATTTTTATTAGAATTAATATAAAACTAATTTATGAACATTAATATAATTGAGATTTCTTTTTGTCATTGTTAACATTTTAAGGAAGTTTGCATCGTGTTCCTCAGTTGTAGGAAAAGGACATTTTGAATGCAGGTGTTAAATAATGAAGTCATTATATGACTATTCACCCAAACTGTATTTCAGAAAAATTACTGATACCAGGAAATGGAAGGACTACATAAAATTAAAATGATTATACTTGTGATGTATTAAGAGCCCATTGTATATCAGCCTATGTTAAACACTTCATATCTCAACTTTTTCTCAATAATTTTTCCTTGTTTTTAAATTATTTTCATATCAATATGAAAGCATACACATATACAAATTGATTAGGAAACACAAATAACTCTATAAAAAGAATCACATTGTCATAAGAACAATATTCCTAGCAGAAAATTACTTAAGTGGAGTCTGGACCATAGTTGGTTTTCATATTTCTTTGAGGTTTTAAGAATTTCTTCTAGGGGATTCATTGGAAAAGGTACCCAGTTGAGCCTGGGGAAATAGAGAAAGTTCCATAGTCTGGCATCTGGCAAATCTGGATACTGGATATGGGTGAGGAGGGAGATGTTTGATTTTTTTTCTAAGCTCACCATGGCCAATGTCCAGTTCTCAGGAAATAGTGGGGTGAATGTCTTCAGTTGCTATCAGTGACTGGAAGTGGGGACTTCATTAGCACATGGCCCACGTTGATAAGAATTTGACAGAGGTTCACCAGAGCAGAAGGTGTCTTGTGGTGAGAGTCTGTTTCTTGGGTCACATTACTTAAATGTGGGCTAGTTGCTCTTTAGGTCTTCTGTACAACTGTCATCCTGCCTCTTGTGTTGACTCCCCTGAATCCTGCATTAAAGTGAAAGACAAAATCAGAAGCTTTCTGAGAATGGCTCATGGAATTTTTTTGTGAACTAAAATATTTCTGTCATATCTTCAGATTTAACTTTTAATCCGGCTGGATTAAAAATTGAGATTTTTCATTACTTAGCTAGGAATGTTAAAGATGTTCAGTTTTCTTCTTGTTTCCACTATTGTTTCTTGAGAAGTCCCACTCCATTCTGAATCCCAGTCTTATGCTTAATATCTGGCTTCATCTTCCTCCTCTCTGGAAGCTTGTAAAATTTTTCTTCTTACAACCTGAGTTCTTATATTTCTTCAGTTTGGATTTATTTCCTTCTATTTTATGTCAATCTAAAGTCCTAATTTCTGGACAAGTTTCCCAACATATTTTTCAAGTATGATCCTCTCCTCTTTCCTCCCTGTTCTCTTTTTCTGTAAATCCTCTCACTTATATATGTTAGACCTTCTGAACTCATTGTCTAATTTTTTTAATTGTTTCTTCTCCATTTTCCTAAACCTGTTTAAATATTCTGTTGAGTTCCTCATTTCTGCTATGTCATGTTTTTAAATTCTAATGTTTTTTTTTTTCTTATTGCTCTGAACATGAAAATTAAAGCTTTTCCTAAACTTCTCTTCACATAGGCTCTGTTCATTTCAGTTTTTTTTCTCTTTATTCTTGTCTCTTTTATTTAGAGATTCCCCTCATATATCTGCCCATGCTTGGCATTTGTGTTTAAGATTCCCTGAATGCTTGGATGGGGCTTAATTACCTGCAAGATGATTTACCTGGACTCTTGGCATATGTTAGTCTCTCTCCTTAGGCTGGTCAATATTGTCATTGTGTGTTTAATGTCTTAAAACATCTTTTTGGTGTAAGTTTAATTTTCTTTTGGAGGTGAGGAGGTGTGATCAAAATGCTTTTAAACTGATATGTCTCCATTATCTTATTAAGCCTCAAGCAAACTAAGATGGTGGTAGGTAAATGGAAAGTGTTAATCTTATCCCCTTGGAGGTGAGGTTAAAGGGGTTTTGTGAGTTGTCCGTGTTCTCATAACTGTTGAGTAGATAAGTCAGGATTTGAACACAAGGGAGGCTGACTCCACAGCTACTATATTAAAGACATGTGGCCCAGAGAGCAGGTGCAAGCCTAGAGAACAGCTTCTCTGCTCGTTTATGAGGATCTGACAGTTCCTTATATATATGGCTGAAGAAGGAATCAATACAAAAGGCACCTCAAAGTGAGTAACAAAACTACTTGATTACTTGATTAACTGAGCATTTTCAATCCTTTTAACCAGAGAAGTGTATTCTAAATCTGTTGGTTCTACATTCAAAGGAAACTCCCATTGTCTGCATGTCTCTTTAACTCTGTTGCCACCTTTCTGTCGCTGATCACTCATGTTTTCCTAGATTATCACAGTAGCTTTCTATCTGATTGCCTCATGTGCATTCTTTCCACTTTTTACCCATAATGTATATTGAACCTAGAAGAGATTTTTCCTAAAATTTATATCATTGTGTTTTCTGCTTAAAATGTTTCAAAAGTTGTCCACAACAACCAAAAGGTAAAATATGAATCCTTAATGTGGTCCACAAGGCCTGCATAGGCTGATCTCTACTCATTTTTGCAACCTCTGCTTTTACTTCACTCATTATGCCCCAGCCATTATGGCTTCGTTTCAAATCGTTGGAGGTACCTAGAGACTTCCTGCTTTAAGGATTTTGCTTATGCTGTTCTCCTAGCTCTAAATGCTCTTCCGTTTGCTGCCAACCTATGGCTGCTGCATAATCCTCATTCAGAGTTTATCTTAAATCACTTCCTCAAGAGGTCTGGTGTATGTCCCATGTCAGGTAGGTCCTTCATGCTTCTTGTGATGTTTTAGGTTTTCTACACATAATATCTAGGGATTCAGAAAAAGAATCTAGAGAATCTGAACAGTCACATCATTCATTGTGTGTATTTGCTTCTTATTCCAACTACAAATGTCAGAAGCATATTATCAGATGAGAGGGTGCGCTTCTGAATTTATAAAGTGAGATTTAAACAACCCAGTTGATGTGAGACAGAAAAATGAATTGGGACAATGAGCCTCAGGGGACTTGGGCTTTGCCACCAAGTTGTTGAGTCCCCTTATTCAAGTCAGATGAGTCTCTGTGGGTTTCCTCTACCTCTGAGGTGCAGAGTTTGGACTGGAAACACCCTATAGATCCTCTGGCTCAATATGCTGTGGCCCTCTGTTCTAAAACTTGGGTAAAATGATTTTTGAATACTGCAAAAAGCTCTGTAAAAATTTTCAAAAATTTAAAGTAAATCCTAAAACATGTTATTTTTAATTTTTACTTTTAGTTAGATGACTTCCCTGAGTAGGCTCAGATTTTCTTTCATAAGATTTTTTTTTTGGTATTGATTTTAATTTTTTATTATTTTTTTTAAAATGGCAATCTTTATTTATTATTGAGAGAGAGAGAGGGTACAAGTGAGAGAGAGGCAGAGAGAGGAAGAGAGAGAATCTACAAGGGGCAGAGAGAGAGAATAAGAGGGAGAGAGAAGCAGGGCTCAGCTGAAGCAGGGTTCATGTTCACCTGAAGCGGGGCTCGTGCTCACCCCAGGCAGGACTCGAACTCACAAGCCATGAGATCATGACCTGAGCCAAAGTCAGATGCTTAACTGACTGAGCCACCCAGGTGTCTACATTAAAATTAAACTATGTTTCCTGAGTGTATACCAGTTGCTCTGAGAGAAGGGGTATCCTAAAAGTACTACAGGAAACATAAGTACAGAAAACAGAAACATGGTAATTAAATGTCTAAGGATGAGTCCCATAATGGTTATTGTGAAAGGGCCTAAAACTGAAACATCCTCAAAACTGTGAAAAGTAAAACAATGCTTTCTAAATATGCAACCGCCAGTAAATGTAGGAAGGGAGAGACTCCCAGATGGCCACAAACCAATATTGTATTAATGAATGGAAAGGAAACACCGTTGATGAGCCTATTGCCTCAGCTGTGATGCCAACACTTAAATCTGAATGAAGACACTAGTGGAGAAAGTTTAAGTTTTAATTTACAGTGATTGACAGCTTTATGGACATTCAGAGAGCAATGTTTGCTCATTCTTGTCTGCTAAAGACTTCTGTCTTCTCCCAGTATCAACCATGCACAGTTATCCTCAAGGAGAGTCATGAGTGGATCCAAATTAATCACATTTTAACTATGACTCCAAGGAGCTCAGCAATACTGATTTTAATATTTTACAAACTAAAAGGCCTTGATTTTGACTACTTTTTTTAAAATTTTTTAATGTTTACTTATTTTTGAGAGAGTGAGACAGAGCACAAGCAGGGAAGGGGCAGAGAGAGAGGGAGACACAGAATCCGAAGCAGGCTTCAGGCTCTGAACTGTTAGCACAGATCCCAATGTGGAGCTTGAACTCACGAACCGCAAGACCATGACCTGAGCTGAAGTCAGATGCTTAACTGGCTGAGCTACCCAGGCATCCCGATTTTGACTACTATTAATGTTACTGGTTATACCGTTTGGAGAAATCTCACTATTGAAACTAGGACTAAGTAAACTTGTAAGAACTTAAGAAAGCCAAGCCAAAGGAGACCAATAAGCAAAGAATCTTACTCTGTAGACTCTTTTTTTACAGAAGCCTCCCTAAAGGACATGTTGTTGACAAGCATATGGAAGTTATTATGACATTAACCTCAGAGGTTAATTTAAGTATTATAACTGTTCCTTATACACTTTTAGTGATAATAATTCTTTATACATGCGAAGCATTTTGGAGTTTTCAAAAGGCTTTCACATCTACTGTTATCTGTACTATGAGAGATTAAATAATGTATGAAATATCTTAATCATACTTTTTTTCTAAGCACAAAATGCTCGACATATGTAACTGCTGTAAGAGCATGTTGAATAAATTAAACAATTTGATTCACACAAAAATCCATGTGAGACATATGCACAAGTATTATACAATTTCACCTATCTAGGAAGAATTTTAGTGAGTGGTCAGGGTGCCTTAACTAGTTGATATAAGAAAAAAGATGAGATCTAAATTCTCTGATCTTTCAGCTTTTAGAGAACTGTAGAGTAACTCTTGAAAAGAAATGAGTCAAAATAACGAATAAAAAATGTGCAGAGATGGAACTAACAAGCACACATATTTTGTTTGAACATTACTATGATATATATGTATCAGAATTATATGTTATTAGATTAATATATGCATTAGAATAGACAATATATATTTATTTTTTATTTTATTTATTTTTTAAATGTTTATTTTTATTTTTGAGAGAGAGCGTGAATGGAGGAAGGGCAGAGAGAGAGGAGGACAGAGGATCCCAAACAGGCTCCATGCCATCAGTGCAGAGCACAAGGCAGGGCTCGAACTCATACACCATGAGATCATGACCTGGGCCGAAGTTGGATGCTCAACCTACTGAACCATGCAGGCGTACCTGGCACCACACATTTCTTACATGGGCAGGAAACCACCTCAGATCAGAATGTATTTGTTGATACCTTAACTTTACTGTCTGTACACAAATGTGTCTTAGTGTTTTTATTGTTCTGTCTACGGTGACCATCACTATTAACTTTCCAGTGTTCACTTCACTGTTTTATCTTTGTCTTTTAACACTTAAGGAAGGTATCTAAATCTTTCTTCAGTCCTCTGATGTCCTAAAAGAAGGGAAATTTGTCTTTAAGATAAATTGGGTTTGTAGGCCGGTTGTAGAATTAGGTGAAGAGTACTTCAAAATGAGAAAACCATGTGAGGAAATTCCTGAGGTGAGAAACTACTGAAGATATCTTGCAGAAATGGGTTTGGCTGAGACATGAAATACACGAAAAGGAGAGGTTTGGGGTCAGGGCTAGATTATGAAGCACCTTAACAGTTAAATAGAGCACTTTCTTTTTTACAAAAAATGTTTTAATATTTATTTACTTTTGAGAGAGGGAGAGAGAGAGAGAGAGAGAGAGAGAGAGAACAAGCAGGGCAAGGGCAGAGAGAGAGGGAGACACAGAATCTGAAGCAGGCTCCAGGCTCTGAACTGTCAGCACAGAGACCACCATGGGGCTTGAACTCACAAACCAAGAGATCGTGACCTGAGCCAAAGTCAGATGCTTAACCAATGGAGCCACCCAGGAACCCCTAAAGAGAGCACTTTCCATCATGAGCAGTATGAAGCCATTGATGGTTATTTAGAAGAAGAGTGGCAGTGTGTGTTACTAAACATGTTTGGTTTTTGTTTTTGTTTTTAAAGAGTAATGAGGGCAAAGCCACATCTCTGCTTTAGGATGATCATTCTGGTTGTAATGAAAGAAGAGTGCTGTGTTCGTGTTTGTGCATATATGTGTGTATGTGCGTGTGTGTGTATGTTTGTGTTGGAAAGGAGGACTGGAGTAAGAAGGGTTACCAACTCAAAATAACTATTTCAATAGTACAATTAAAATAGAAATCATATATACCACTTACTAGATAAGTAATGTAGGACAAATTATTTCTTCTCTCTAAGCCTCATTTTCTTCATCTTGTATCATGTATCCTATAGGATTGTTGTTAAGATTAAGAGAGAGATTATAATGCAAAGCATCATGCCGAGTACATAATAAGTGGCCAGTATGTGTTTATTATATATTAGACTAACGAAGATACATTATATTCATGAATATGTCTCAGTGAAGTATTTTGGGCTTTTCTCAATGAAGTATTTCAAAACTGATACATCCTACTAGACAAAGATAAAAATGCACACTGACAATATCTTTCCCAAGACTGTCCTCTTGGTCTCCCCCAGTGAAGAGGGCTTTACCAAAAGGGCCCATAGGAAGGAGGTCATCTTGTCACCTGAAGCTTCTGCTCTTTTACACTATACAACCAGAAAGTCAACAAATCCATGAAAGAACACTCGGTCATGCCTGAGAAACCAAGCGTGGGCTCTGGTGTTTGCGCTCCTCCCAGAGTGAATCAAGCGTGATGTCTCACTTGTCTCTGAGTGCTTGTAGACACTTGGTCCTCATATATCATTTTGCATTTCTTTAAGTCAACCTGTGTATAAGAGGGAGTGGTAGAACTACTTACCCTTCAGTATTTACTGCACTCCCCCTGCACCCCCATAAATGGCTCAGGCCCTCTTATGATGAAGACCAAGCAGGAGTTCTGTCATATTTCAATGACTGGAAAGGGTAAATCTGGAACAGTAATGTATAAAGGATAACGTATGTAGCAAGCTTTGACAACCAAGGAAGGTTTATGTTTGGCATTAGTTTTATCTTCTGAGTGCCCAAAGATGACCACAATGCTGGGCACAGAATGTATGATAGAGGCACATGGAATTGAAAGACGGTATTTATTTATGTTATCATTATTTATTCACACACCTACACACACAAAACCCCTAAGCAGTTAGGCACCTATTGTGGTCAGATACTGTATTAAAGGATAGAATATAGAGATAAACAGCATTGTTTAATCCAAAATATTTACTGAACACTAACTATGTACCAGGACTTCTACCTTGTTGTGGGAATTCAAACACAACTGTGTAATAGTTCATACCCTCAAAATGTTTCTTAAGGAGTAACCCATATGAAATGGGCTGCTCAGGAGCAATAACTAAGCAATCTTTTTGATCTTCAACTTATGATATTTTACAGTTAAAACAACTTTCATGTCTAATTCATTCCATTTCATCTAAGAAGTGTCAGTCATCTGAAATACACTTTTCTATGTTTTGTTTGTCTTTTGGGACACTCATATACTGCTGAAAACATAAAACGTCAGTATTTTTCTCTCTAAAGGTGTTCAATATGGTGGTTTCTCCTCAGTTCTATACTGATGAATACTGCATGACACTCAGTTGGGTGGTCTTCAGTCTGTCACTGCTGATCCCTGAGATTTTTCAATGGAGAAAATAAGGAGGTAAGTGAGCACTTACACTAAAGGACCTTAGCATGCTATAGATTTATGACTTTGCTACTGCATACTCAAAGAATTACACAAGTAATTCCTTTGATCTCAGATTTATTTATTGCTCTCTCATGAGATACAACCCTATATTTGTACACATCTTTGTAGTTGTAAGTACATTGTTTGGGAGAGTGAAGGCATTACTTTTAATAATGTTTGGTCATCTGAGTCTTTTTGTTTTGAAATATGTTAAACATTCCTGTTTTATTTATGTCCAATTTTCATCAGAATCATAGAAGTTATAGATTAAGAGCTAGGGAAAAAGGATTGAGGCCTCTATAGCCAATAAGCAATATTATGTTGAAATAATCTTTTCAAAATTCAGTATTAGCTATATTACCAAGAGAAGCCAATAAAAAGAGCAAATTGTTCCCCTTTTAAAGTGTCATTTTGGGACAGATGGGGAACCTGTGTCTCTGTGGCTGATAATGGCAGTTTAAGTTTAGTGTTTAGGTGTCTTGATTTCCCAGAGTTGCCTCAAAGAAAGAAAAAGACAAATTTCCATTCTGTTTGTGATGTGTATTAAAATTCTAGGGTTGAATCTACCTAATTCTTCCACCTGAGGTTTTGATGTTGGAGTATGTTCGACTTTCAAAGAAAAGTCTGCTGAAGATTGCTGCCAGGGATCTACCACAATCTGTCTCCATTATTTAAAAATATTATCTCCTGATTTCTACTATGAAGTGGAAAGGGAAATTGGATCTATGTATGCTTTAGTAACTAACCGAATTCATAGTCCCAGTGAATTAATTAAATTAATCAAAAGATTAGTATTTGTTTTTGTTCAACCCAACAGAGTATGTTAAGTGAAGTTCAACATTTTGGCCAATTTCAATCTGTTATTAACTTTATGCTGACAAATTTCCATCTGTTAAGCTACTACAAGTCAATGTACTGGTATGAATTTATTACCTGGAAAAGCCATATTTGATTTTTACACACATACAAGCTGCTAGTTCACTTATGCCTAAATTGTTCACTGAAAATGTCAACACAGTTCTTTTAAGCTGGAGAAAATAGTTATATTTAGTTCAAAACTCTATTGGTTTAAGTGTCAATGGAACACATGAGGAAGTGTCTATGAAGAATCAGAGCCTAATCTATATTCCTAATAGAATTCCTTACCAACTTTTTCAATCAGTGGATAACATTAGAGCAATTAATTCATCTACATAGACTTAAAAGGTAGAAGATCTCTGATTATTTGTTATTGTTTTAAGAATTTCTGAATGAGGGGTGCCTGAGTGACTCAGTCAGTTAAGTGTCCAACTTTGGCTCAGGTCATGATCTCGCAGTCCTTGAGTTTGAGCCCCGTGTCCGGCTTTGTGCTGACAGCTCAGAGCCTGGAGCCTCCTTTGGAGTCTGTGTCTCCTTCTCTCTCTGTTCCTCCCCCCCCTTGCACCCTCTCTCTCTCTCAAAAATAAATAAAGATTACCAAAAAAATTAAAAAAAAAAGAATCTCTGAATGAATTAGACAAACATTTAACTATGTAAGAACATCCTTTAGAACATCCTAGACCCACTGTTATGTTTCTTTGACATCATCTGTTAGAAAGCTATCATGGCTATCTGGTGAAGTGACAAAATCATTTCAGAACAAATATATTGCTTCCTTCTTGCCCTGCTATTTCCTGTATGCACAAGAGTCATCTCTTTAAACAAGGTGGGCAAACTTATAATATTTGGTTTTTTTTCTTTCCCTTAAGCTGAATTTGAATATTTTCTATCTAAGGCAAGATATGGATCTCTCCAGTACCAAGAATGGCCTTTGGCCTTCACATCAGAAAGTAGCCCATGACATTGTACTTTGCCTTTTCTTCCTGTCCCATTTTGTTTCTGTCCAGACTGAGTCTACTGCTAAAGGCTGGTGGCTGAAACAGTAGCAGTCATCAAAAGACTACTCTTAGAAATATCTTTTACCAGGGCCAAAAGATTATTTGAAGGGAAAATAGAGTTTTCCCTGTGGATTCATCCAAACAGAATTTCTTATGAACCAAGTTGTTACATTTTTCTTCCTGCTGGATTACTTCTTTACCTATTTCCATTACAAGTTAATGGTTTCATTAAACTTCTTTTGGTGAATTTGTCACTGAAGGTAGTCATTCTTTCAAAAGGAGAGGTGACATGTGTGAGGACAATCTTTTGAGACTAACGTTAACATTTTTTTTCCTGCTGGGTTATACTATTAAAGAACACTTAATCTCCTGAAAGACACTTCAGGCTCCTTTGCTACGCAGAAGAGAGAATCACCAGAAAGAGAATGTTCTTTAACAGGACACTCATATGCATCAGGCGACCAGTCATACTGTAAAATACCATATTTTAATAATGTCAGTGCTCCATATAATAACAATAATAATACTAATAGATAAAATACATGGGTATACTATATGTTGGCACTATGTTAAGTGTCCTACCTACATAATTTTCTTTAATTATAGTATCAGTTTTATGAGGTAACTGTATCTATCTTTCCATTTTACAAATGAGGAAAGTGAGGGGTTAAAAAATTGATGATAATAATCATAACAAACTCTTATCCAACATTTATTAATTACCAGGTCCTAGTTATAATAGCTATTATAGTTAGTTATAAAAGTTATCAACTTATTTGATACAAAATGAAACCCACTGAGTAGATATTACCATTAGTCCCAATTTTTAGATGAGGAAATAGAAGCACATAAAGGTTAGGTAATTGCTCAAAATCTCAGCTAATAAGAGGTAGAGCTGGGACTAAAATGCTGGTTTAGGGTCCCAAACCATCCTCTTACTGCTACATTGGCCGCTTCTGCCTCTCCAAAAGTTAATTCTCAGTGATTGATGACTGCTTAGTGGCAGTGATGGGCCTTGATTTTAAAGTCTATGCTGTTAATTGTTGTATTTTATTCAATTGTTCCTCATTTACTAAGCACAGGGTCATTGTGCTTAGTGGAAAGCCCTGTGGCTTTTGTGGCATATGCTAATAAAAGCAGAGTGTACAGAGAACATCTTTGTCCCTAAAAATTTTACTTTTGGGGAATGAAACTGCTTACTTTTTAGTTAAGGGACCTACCACCCCAACTAAGACCAGAATAATTTCCCCAAGGATCTTTCTGGAGTCAGTAAAGATCTCTCCACTATGACTTCTGTAACTTGGACTAGCAGTGAGCCAAGGGGGCTCTGACTCAATACATTCCTTGAGCTTCTTCTTCTTCTTTAATTTTTTTAATGTTTTTATTTATTTTTAAGAGAGAGAGAGAGAGAGAGAGGAGAGGAGGGGCAGAGAGAGAGGGAGACAGAATCTAAAGCAGGCTCCAGGTTCCAGGCTGTCAGCACAGAGCCCAACACAGGTCCCAAACTCATGAACCGCAAGATCATGACCTGAGCTGAAGTCAGAAGCTTAACCGAGTGAGCCACCCAGGCACCCCATTACTTGAGTTTCTTAAGGAACTGTTATAGTTTGTAAGAGATAGCTATTGCTGAAGGTTTTCTCTCCTCACTAAGAAGACACAAATGGCTGACCTGATGGCCAGCCAGTGAAAAGGACAAACATTTTTGGAGAGCAATGCCAGCTTTAAAGTGCTCAGCTCCTTGCTTTCTTAGGTGAGAAATTGATGGTGTGACATGAAAGAATGAATGCTAATGAGTCCAAACTTCAATTCAAATATTTTATGGTCCTCAAATATTCCCTATAAACCAGATGTAGTGTAGTGGAAGAAATATTATTCCTTTCTGGAGACACAAAATAATATTGAGAGAAAAGTAGAGAAGAGAGTAGACCTTTAAAAAAATAAGATCCTAAAAGCTTTCCTAAACTTACAGCTCATAAGACCTTAAGTGTTATGTGAAGAGACTAAAGTAGGAATCTGAGCCCTCAGTTCAAGTCTTCACTTAAATCTTAGATTTATTCTCATGGATAAAATATCGCTATATGGAGTAGACTTTGTTTTAATTTAAAAAAAAACTTTTTTTAATGTTTATTTATTTTTGCGACAGAGAGAGACAGAGCATGAATGGGGGAGGGCAGAGAGAGAGGGAGACACAGAATCGGACGCAGGCTCCAGGCTCTGAGCCATCAGCCCAGAGCCCGACGCGGGGCTCGAACTCACAGACAGCGAGATCGTGACCTGAGCCGAATTTGGCCGCCCAACCGACTGAGCCACCCAGGCGCCCCTGTTTTAATTTTAATTTTTTTTTAACGTTTATTTATTTTTGAGACAGAGAGAGACAGAACATGAACAGGGGAGGGGCAGAGAGAGAGGGAGACACAGAATCCGAAACAGGCTCCAGGCTCTGAGCTGTCAGCACAGAGCCGAACGCGGGGCCCGAACCCACGGACCGCGAGATCATGACCTGAGCCGAAGTTGGACGCCCAACCGACCAAGCCACCCAGGGGCCCTCCCTGTTTTAATTTTAAAAAGCGGTATATTCTCACATTACCAAAGTCTTCCTCTTTGGTCAATAGCAACCTCTTCCTTTTCTGGGGTCCTACAGTTCATACCACTCATCTGAAGTGTCATATATTATGATGTCATGTAGTACACTTATTACTGTATATGGGGCTCTATTATATTATTTCACTTCATTCAACACTATTGTAAGCTATTTAAGGATGAGGTCTACAAGTTCCAAACTCTTCACAGTGCCTGTTCCTTGCCGAATGTGGGTGTTTGGTAATTGTTAGTCAATGGAGATTAGGGTTCCAGTAGAAAGTTATTCTTTTAAAATTAAATGCTTTCCAAACATACTGGTGGAATTCAAGCTTAATATTTACTGACTGATAATAATGCCTGCATTAAATTAGAGACATAACTTCATGTAAATATCTTCAACTAATTACAGAAATGTAAATATGATGATGGATACAATTACTAAAACGATTGTCAACTAACACAAGCTTATCATTTGCACGATCCCTTGTAGTCCTTTCTCTTAAAGGCTTTGGAGCGTTGGCACTTTAAATAAATGATATATTTGCACCAGTAATCATGTGGTGAAGAACTAGTATTTTGTGGATGACTTCTCATAAAAATAGTAGGTATACTCCCCCTTCTCGACTCAAATGACCAAAAAGAATTGTGATTTCAATACAGCTTTTCCTGGGAGGGTTCATTTTCTCATCTTAGTTTGAAATGAGCAAGGACATTTTAAATATAACTCTTGGGATTCAGGAGGCTATGCATCAGTGTAATATGGAGAGCGTGGTTATATACCAGGACAGTGGAAAGAACACTATACTGAGTCTGGATATCAAACTAGAAGTCCTGGCACTTTTGACAGCTTTCTATGTGAACTTGGCTAAATAATATCTGTATAACAGTCTCCTAACAATAACATACTCTAATTCCTGAAAACAATAGTTTTTGATTCTTACTCCTACCTGTAGTTCCAAGTCTGCTACTTTTCTTTCATCCTAGGACATTATTTTGCTATCTAAGAGTTCCTTTCCCTGGAATGAAAACCTCAGGTTCATAAAGAAAACAATCTAAGGTTGAAATAGCCTCTTGTGTTGTAAAGAGCTCTAGAGTCTCAAGAGATATCTAGTTGATTGTGCAATAAATGATCTTGGCAGCTTGGGTGTCAGAGTGGGTGTTAGGTCAAAGTGGGTGATTTGGATTGATGCTATTTACCTATTTTCCCGTTGTACAATTTTATCTGCTTTGGATAAGTTATTCTTGATAAATGTACTCAAGTCAGAAATTGGGTGTCTTACTCCCACCTCTACTGCTTAATACTGTGTTATAATGGGCAAGTTACATGTGACCTTTGAGCCTTAGTTCTCCATGTGTAAGATAAGGATCCTAATAGCCACCTAACAGAATTCTCATAAATGTTAAGTGAACATTTATCTAAAATATTTATATCTTACTAAATGTTTTCAAATTCAAGGAATGATAATGATGACACTTGGCAGAAAATGAACTAAACATTTGAGGGAGATGCAGCAAATCTGTTAGGTATTTGTCCTTAAATAGATATACAGTGTTCTAAGTAAAATACCAGCAGTTCTGAAATTAAGGTAGCTTCAAAACTATATGGGCTTACTCTTAAACTTGGGCCTCCAACCAAGATTTGCCTTAATAAGAAGGGATCATTCATCTGACTACAGAATATTCACTTTGCTAAAAATTAATAATACTGTTACAACTGTTACCACTATCTTTATAATGATAATAGTAATTTTGATAATGTTGATATATTTCCAGATATTTCCATCCTCCCTTTTCTTAACCGATGAAATCATTTTTTCTAAGAAATGTGGCTTATTACATCATGGGATATATATTTCACCTATATCTTTTCTTGGGGATGATGTGAAGTAGGGTGAAGCAATTCCTTTTTCTATGCAAAGGATATCAAGAGTGAATCAGAACAAATGTACACCTAGTGGGATGGGAGAAGTAGAGAAGAAATATAGGTATATACGGGGAGAGAGTTCCATTTCTTGTTTGGATGGAAACTGTTTTCCATTGAAAAGGAGAATCTAGCCCAGCGAAAACATGGTTTTTAACAGGAGCTTAGCTAGGAATCTGAAGTGCTCAGAAATCCCATTATTTTAAGAATTAAAGTTGAGGCATAGAATTCCAGGACCAATAATTTCACAGCCCAGCTTGTTCAAATCCCCATGCTTCTGAACCATGTACAACCAGAGAGCATCATTCCATTGCTTGCCTGGATAGCCTCACAATCACATCATCACTATAGAGGAATTTGGCAGCCTGTCTTCATGAGCGACCTTCACAACTGAAATGGGTGACTTTATTTTCAAGTCCATTGAGAAGTAAAGCATGCCAAAATAACTAGGGGTATTGAAAGTATTCGTTCAGGAACTGATTCTTTCCAACTTTCTTCTGGAGATTACCCTGGAAAGTAGCTGCTGGTGTGTGGTCACTCCAGGATTCGTGGTTAGAACCAATAGAGGTGCCTTGACAGGAGTAAGCAATGCTGACAGGTACATACACTGGAGTTTGTGGTATGTATTTATGAGCTATGATTCAGCTCAAAAAAAATAGCAGAAAAACTTACAGACAGCTTAAAGATATAAAGGGGAAAAAAGTCCAGCTAATGACTGGTAAACAAAATTATCTCATTTTCCTGAGGGTATCTCATTTAAAAAAATAAAATGCTCTAATCTCATCAAATTCTTTGGAGTATTTTTCATATGAGCTAATTAAATCTTATTAAAATTATACATGGCATGATGAGGTATGGAGTTTGCCTTTATACGAAAAACTCTCAAGTATGTGATTGCTTGTCTAAAGTCAATGAGAGGCAGCAGCATCAGAATTTAAGAAGACATGCCCTAGACAATAACTGGCCAGGTAGGCAGACAGTGACTGTTATCTTTGTATTTGTTTGTTTTAATGGGAAAATGATTCTGTCTCACATAGCAAGTTGTTACACTGAACACTAGTTTTCAACTAGGTGACATATATCAGGATCAGCTGTGAAACAAAAATAAATGGGGGGCAGCACCCTGCCCCCAAAACTCTGACTCAGAACACTTGAGAAGGCCCTAGAGGTGTGCCCAGTCAAACCAAATCTCCATTTCACAGAAGATATATCCATGCAAAAATACGTTTTTCCTGAATTATTTTTGCCCACACATTAATTTTTACTATGCATTTTTTTTTCAAAAACAATTTGTTTTCGCTTACTTAGTTTCTCTATTAGACTGTGAGAAAACTAATTGAGATTAATAAGTATTCCAAACTGGAAGTTTTATGTACAACAAGCCTCTCTGTTAATCTATTTACAAATAATTCCAATTAATAAATATTGTCTGGGAGGGGAGGGTGGGTGATGGGCATTGAGGAGGGCATCTTTTGGGATGAGTACTGGGTGTTGTATGGAAACCAATTTGACAATAAATTTCATATATTAAAAAAAATAAATAAATATTGTCTGAATGTCAACTAGGGGTCAGACACTGGGCTAGGTTCAAAATTTAAAGATGAATAACACACAGTTCCTGACCTCAAGCCGCTCACTGTTTAATTACACAGACCTTCATGAGCAGTGAGAATCAATGCCTTTCTCCTTGGATTATGTTGTATTTTATACCCATCTCATAATCTCATTGCATTTGTCTTGTGTCACTATATCCACATCCATCACTGCAAGTGGGTTAAAAGTCTGCTAAGGGCAGAGAAATACCTACAGCCCTACAGGTCTGTTGGTAGGTAGCATATAACAGAAATGAATACATAAAAAGTGATTTAAAAAACCAGGAAATGTAGTAGTGCAAATTTCATTGTTGACCATCATCAATCAAGTTGTCTTAATCTTGAATAACGTGTATAATCCACTTGTTTCCAAACTAGAAGATTCAAGGTCATTTGCATGCTTTTCACAGCCTCTACATCCTAATTCAAAGAGGTTTGTACCAAAGAGCACACAATCTGATTATATCATATTTTTACTTTCATTGATTTGCTTGAAAAAAAAATTACTATTTCAGAACTTCTGCAAAAGAACATTACATTGAATTTTAGATATTTTTCCCCACTCTGCCTTCTGCTATTTCACCAAAGCTAGCTTCCTAAAATGCAGATTCGATCTCTTTTTCTGATGCATAAAAACTTTTTTTGATACCCAATGCTTATAAGATAAAATCCAAACACCTCAGCAAATGAGCCTCTTTATTCTTTTTGCCTCAACTTCTATCTCTAGGCCTATCTGGAACCACTCTTCCCACCTCAAATATATCAGACCCTTCAAACATCTGGCTTCTTGCACATGCTATCATTTTCTTTTGGGAGGTCTTTCCTCATTGATGCCAGGTAAAATCCTAATCAGGCTGCAAAACAATCCTCAGTACCATATTTATGAAGCTTCCCTGCATTGTCCCTCTAAAATTAGAATTTTTCTACTCTATATAGTGAAGTTCAATTCTCAGTTTACTACTCAAAGTCCAGTTGTAAAAATTTTGCTACTCTAGCCTTGCCACTGAGCTCATCATTTGTGGATCTGTCAGTCCTTTGAAGTAAGGTCATTACAACTGCAGGAATTCTTTCTAACACAGATAACTTTAGAAGAGCTAATACACTAACAATCCCTGGAATTTACCTAACACTTCACAGTTTACAATAAATTTGCATATTCAATTGCAAACCAGGAAGACAAACATTTCTACTCAATAATATTCAAACCAGAGAGGTAGCCTCTCTGAGTTTTCTGCAGCTAAATGTTTTTCTAGACCTTTTGCATTTGTCAGGTCTATGTATGCCGGGTTAAGGTTTCTCCTGATAATTTCTGCTATTATGGCTAGTGAACAGACTGAGTCTCCCAAGAGAGGCTGAGCTGAAGATAGCAGAGTACCACATGAAATTCAATGCTGAGAATAGTAGCTTTTCTAAAAAAACATTCTGAGTTCTTTATTTTTTCAAACATGCACACACACACACACACACACACACACACACACACTATACTTGTAGAACACTGTACTTTCAGAGTAAACTTATAATATGCAGTTAATTTTTAAAGGAAGAAATAATATAGATATGATGTAATTTCCATTACTTAAGGCTAACCTCTGTTCTCGTTGTGGTTTTTTATCTTTGTTGTCTGTTTTTTTTTCTTTTATTATCATACATACATGCAGATGGCATTTGTGACTGGTGTTTGTCACTAGTAGTGTACTTGGAATATTTTCATAAATTTGATATTTCTTTGAAGCTGAAATTTATAAAATGTTTGTTGACGTTTGATTAAAAGTTCAGAGAAGATTTACTGTAGAGTCAAGTCCAATCAAAGTTCAGCTGTTTAACCCATTAGAGGGGAAAGTGGAGGATAACACTTGCCCACGGGATTTGGGGGGAAGACAGTCTGTCCTAGACAACTCTGTTATTTCCTGGGACAGCTATGCCACATGGCATGACTGAGCCTTACTTATTTCCCTCTAAAAGATTATGATGTACTTTAATTCACGATTCTTATTCTTAATTCCCTGTGATATATTTTGAAAATGAATCTTCTTTCTCTCTCTGTATATATATATAGACATACACATACACCCTTAGTCAAATATCTGTAGGGCCTCAGTTTCTCCATCTGTAAAATAAGTGTGTCAGGGTGCCTGGGTGGCTCAGTTGGTTGAGCATCTGACCCTTGATTTTGGCTCAGGTCAGGATCCCAGGGTCCTGGGATCCAGCCCCTTGTTGGACTCTGCACAGAGTGTGGAGCCTGTTGAAGATTCTTTCTCTCTCCTTCTGCGCCTCCCCCCTATTCCCATGCATGCTTGCTCTCTGAATAAATAAATAAATAAATAAATAAATAAATAAATAAATAAAGTATGTCAATCAGATATTTTTAAAAGCTTTATCCAACACTGATATTTCCAGTTTCTGAATCAATTTTCTAGGCTTCCATTTAAATATAATCAACATATACAGGGCACCTGGGTGGCTCAGTCCGTTGAGCATTGGACTTCTACTCAGGTCATGATCCCACAGTTCGTGGGCTCGTGGGTTTGTGGGTTTGAGCTCCCCGTTGGGCTCTGTGCTGATTGCTCAGAGCCTGGAGCCTGTTTCAGAGTCTATGTCTCTCTCTCTCTCTGCCCCTCCCCCACCCACACGCACCACGTTCTCTCTCTCTCTCTCTCAAAAATAAGTACACATTTAAATAAATAAATAAATAAATAAATAAAATCAACCTATTATCATTTGAACCAGAACATCACTCTATTTAAAACAAAACAAAACAAAACAAAAAAACTTTATAGTCTCATTCAGTTAAATTCCCTGCTAGGCCTATAATTTTTGCAAACAGCTGCTGGTTCATAACTTTCAAACAGAGCCTCAAATTTAATACAAAACCTCAAACTATGTTACTTATTAATACACTCCATTTCTTTCCACACTATCTTGGACACTGGGTTGTGGCCAAGTGATCTGTTCTGATCCTCTCAACTTTATTGCTAATGCAATTTGAATTGTGATCTGGCTTTGCCCAGTTCACTACCAGGGAGCAGCTTCCAAAATTTTCAAGCCTATAAACTAGAACCGCGCCTGCCTCTTAATTCTTACTTTTAAACGTATGAAAGGATCACATGCATGATAAGGTAACACTTTCAGAACTGTGGGGCCTCTAAATTCTTACGTCAGTCCTCTGTTAACCGTCTCATGCTGCTGTTCTGATGTTAGTTTGTAAAAGTGTCTCTTCTGATAAGTATTCAAAAATGTTCCTTTATTGGACCCCAAAGGAAATGGTAGGAGGCAAGCATGTTGGTACCTTCCATCCTGCTGACCTTTAGAGTTTATGCTAAGTGATTTCCTGGAAGTGAATCCTACCACATCAAATACAATTTTTTTTCTTCCCAAAGTCATTAACTTGTTCTACCTTCTGAATTCATCATGACTCACGGGTGTAACGGCCCCTTGAGGAATTGCTAAATGTCTCAGACATTTCAGAGATGTTCTGGGTCAAATTACCATTTAGAAAGAGGACACTTAAATTAGAGGTGAATAAAATAGTTGAAAATCAACGGATTTACTCCCTGAAGGAAGCAGGAATGTCTCAATTATATGCGGTATCAGGTCAGGCTTCCCCAGAGATTTTACAGTGATGTATGCTTCCAGTGTCCCTGAAAAATCAAGCCTTTATGGATGACCTAATTTAGTTATAAAAATAATTGCTGTAAAGGGTAATATTCACCTTACCGTAGACTAAAACATACGCCTTTTAAAATTCATTAGTGCATTTGATTCACTTGGAAAGAAGATCACTTATCTGTTATCAGGCCTCACTTCCTCTTCCTCATTTGTTTTTCATCATTCAAACCTGTTCAACTGAGCTCACAAAATCTTCCCCAATAAAAGGTGCTCATTCTCATGCAGAGAACTTTATGGCACTTCATCTCTTTCTTATGTCACCTAGCAGGTTCAAGTGATAATAAATGATGCTGCTTTCTTTTCTCCATTACTTAGTAAGCAACTTTATGCAAGTCACTAGGTTTATGCTCTTTCCCTAGATCAAGAGGTTTATCCCTCTTTCCTCACATAAGTCCTAGAGTCTAGTAGGAGTTCAACAGGTGCCTGAATTTTGCTGAACAAAGCCCATATGTGTTTCGTTTTACTCACTGTGCCATCCACAGAAATGCTTGGCAATGTATGGGTTAATGGTCATTATGAACATAAGTGTTTTCCAAAAATCTGTGGCAAGAGATTCAAAATTGTTCTGTTTGTGTTCAAAAGAATAGTTTTGAGTTTTCAGTTGAAAGCTAAGAGAATAAGCTGATTTTATATGTGAGGAAAACAAAATTCATAAGCCATTTAAACCACCCAACCGAAACACAAATAGGAGTGGGCTGTTAGGTATTTACATTAGGTTTTGCTTTCATTTTTTTTTTTGTTTAAATGAGGCACTAGTGTGTTAGCTCAGTTTCATTTTTTTTTTTTTTGCTTTCATTTTTTTTTTTGTTTAAATGAAGCACTAGTGTGTTAGCTCAGTTTCCAAAAAGTGATAATTTACCAGCAAACGGTCATGTTTGTCTGCATGGCAATAGGATTGGCTGTACTTGGAAAAGGGACCAAACAAAGAGAAACAAACAAATTACCCAGAGCGCCAACCCCAATCTATTTATTTGACTTACTCAATCTCATGGCACTTTAGACTTCCTCAATAAATAAAAGCACAAAAGCTGAGTAAGGTCAGTCATCCTTGGTTTTTGTCTTGGGGAATTTATCCCGCTCACAAGCAAAAGGATGTGAAGTTGGCTTTTCCAATCTATATAAAGCAGTTAATAATGTGAAGCAAATCCAAAATATCAGCTGAAACCATCAGCTTTAAAATGAACCCTGAGGGAATTTAAATAAAGGCTGCAGCCTCAATGGATATCCTGCATTCTAGTTCCAATTTTACATCTGCCCAAAAATGCCTATGAAACTAAGAGCTGAAGCAATGCAGTCATAGGAATGATGATTTATCATATTTTTAAGAGATCATAATATTACTTATTATCCATAGTCAAAATAATCAATATGAGGGTTCTGTCTACTTTTAAATATATTCATATAAATATGTATTGGGATTAAGTAAATGACCAGAGTTATATATCCAAAGACCTGTTGCACACGTAGTAAGATGTATTTGGACCGTAATTCCATTTATCACCTGGCTTCCACGGGTCCTCATCCTAACAAGAAGGGAGGGGGAGGGGCACAATGCATTCTAGAACCCATATTTTAGATCCAGTGTCAGTTCAGATTTCTTAACTAGAAAAATATGGGTATTTCCTTTTTTTCCCAATGAATTGTTTTATTCTTATAAATGGCTGTTGGTTCCTTTGGGGAAGAACGAGGGAAATATTGTATTTTATACACGTGTGTTGGTATTGAAGTGTTCTTTCTCCACAGGACTCAGCCTCATTTTCAATGGATAGGCTCTGGGTCTAAGAATTGTCTCATGTAAAGAAACTGGATAGGGGATCACTATTTCCCTTTGCAGTTGCTGACATAAGCTTTCTGCTCACCATTTAACTTTTTTTTCTGGTTATACAATTATAGCCCCTATCTCATTCTTGGAATCATTATGGTCAACTAGATACCATCTCAGATCCCTAATGTTCTAGAAACCCTGGTTGCCACACCAACCTTATAGATTTTTCCAGGTTGCCTCTGATCATTAAGTGCCAACATCTGGCCTCTCCTATTTTCCCACAACCAAGTATCCCCACTGAAACTGTGGTAGAGTCCCTCCCTAAGGATTGTGGTGACAACCTCAAGACGAGGGGAGGCAACCTGGCTATGTGTGTATTCACAACATTACTCATGACCCTGTAACATAAACCGTCCATTCATACTGTATGTTACCATATATGGGAGGCAAAGGAGCAAAAAATTGTACAAAAGGCAACCCCCCACTCTGCTCGGGACTCAGCTTTTTGGGTCTTAGCCCACTGAGCCTATTCCTGCACCAATAAAACTGCTTCCTGGAAAGAAGAACCTCCGTGTCTCAGTTCTCTGTGTGTGACTTACTGCTACAAAACTAAAGATCCCAGCTCCATCACCATCTCTTATAGTCAACCACGGCTTACAGAGAACAGTCAGCACTAACATTCTCAATAAAGCCAGCAGTCCCCTCACATATGCATTCAATGCCTTCTTAGTGAAGAGAGTGTAATTTGGGCCTTCTCAAGTAACACAGGGTGAGTGATTGGTTCTCTAGTCTCACAGATTAAACCCCTTCTAACTTGCCTACCTCCCTATGCCTTCTGTTTCCTTTCACAACATGCTGATAAAACAGTTCTTACATCTCAAGTTCATGTACTATTTGCCATGTTTATTGTGTCCAAGACCTAAAGAACCATTCCAGCAATGTTTTAGGACCAACTCTAAATGTCCTTGCCATAATGTTAAATCTTGAGTCACAGCAGAGTTCTTCTATATCAATATTATGTTATGGTGCCTTATATTCAACACTTCCACACTGGCCCACCAGTCTCAGGGGCCTCATATGTTCTTTTGGTTCCCTCTTATACAGATTAGCTAGAACTTGAAACAGTTTTGATCCACTGTCTGAGCACAGACTGTTTTTCCTTCTCAGCCTATTCTGAAATCTGACCCTAGTTATTGGTCTATAGGCAATCAGGAGACACAGGGACAGATCTTAAGAAGAAACAGCATCATTTCAAAAGATCCCCACCTCAGATAAGATCATCTAGTCTCCAGGCAAACCTCAAGGCAAGCATCTGTAATCCCAGAAATCAGAGGTGAAGGAGTGGAAAAAGTGACACAAAGAAGGAGGAAAAGCCAGTTACCATTGTGGGGAATCAGGGCTTAATTCTTCTAGGCTCAAATAAGAAACTATGCTGAATATACCTCAGAATTGCCCTTAGAGTGGATGAAAGTCCAGGGGGATTGATTCACCCATTCCTGTTTGTTGGGGTTTCCTTCAGTGGTATTAGTTCCCCTAAACTTAGAGATCTTGTCTGAACAAGGCAGAGCAGCTTTCAAAAAAGCCCAGCAGGGAGTCTTTGAGACACATTCTGAGTGGGGAGCACAGGAAGTAAAGAGAATATTCTATCACAATCACATTGAAATCAAATGAGCAGGGTGGGGGTATCTTGGCACATCACGTGCATTCAGCTAACAATGGTTATTATCATGTCAATCCCACTTTGTAAGAGGATTCTTTGGCTCACAATTTCTGTGGAGCAAATATCACACTCTTAGCAAGTCAGGCAATACCCTCTTTAAATTGACTCATGCTTATTCCTCAAGACTCACATACATAGAAATCTACTCCATAAATACCTCATTATCTATTCACGTAGAACTTGGTGCCCACAAGTTTCTAAACATTCATAACTTTGCACATGGTATCTATTCTGCCTGACATTCATTAAATCTCGCCGCCCTTTCTACACAGAATAAACTTAAAAGTCTTTAGTGTGACACTAAAAACTCTCTACACTGTTGTCTCTTCTGTCTCATCATTGTGATACTATTTTCCAAACACCTTAGAAAATCTTTCTTTTCTTTTCTTTTCTTTTCTTTTTTTTTATAGTCTCAATGCAATGGTCGCATGCATTTTGAAGCATCCTGAGACTTATCCATACCACCCACCACTAAGTGAGTCAATCTCATCTTCACTTGATGACTTTATAGATTACTATTATGGTACTTATCATATTGCATTATGATTATCTGTCATCTGCATTAGCGGGTAAACTGCTAGAAATGAGACATATTGCCTAATATGCATATTTACATCACTAATACTAGTCAGTAATTAAAACATTTTTTAACGTTTATTTATTATTGAGAGACAGAGAGAGACAGAGCATGAGCATGGGAGGGGCATGGGAGGAGGAGACATAGAATCTGAAGGAGGCTCCAGGCTCTGAGCTGTTAGCACAGAGCCGGATGCAGGGCTCAAACTCACAAACCCAGCGAAATCATAACCTGAGCCGAAGTCAGATGCTTAACTGACTGAGCCACCCAGGCGCCCCTAGTTGTCAGTAATTAAGTATGGACTCAATAAGGCAAGTGAGGATGAGATTTTTCTATCTTTTAAATTTTATATAAAAAGTAAAACCAGCTCTATGATGGCTACTCTGCCGACTCAACACTATTTAAAACTAAATAAACATACATATTAAATATAGTATTTTATTTCCATTTATACCTTAAATTATAACTAGTGAATGTGATTGAATTACATTTTTATAAAATATCTCAGTGAAAATAGAGCTAAATTCAAATAGACATTGGGAGAGTAATATATGTAACTGCATTATATCCCTTTTAAAAAGAAGCTAAATTAATTTAAGGTATTTGGATAATGAAGAAATAGAAAGTAAAAATAGCTTTAAGAAATGAATTACATTCCATCAAAACTCATGTAGAAAATGTTATGAATAATTTAAGCATATGACCAATAAGGGCTGTTAATATTTTCATAATTTACAAAAGACTCAGTATCTGTCAAATGCGAGTATATTGTAGAAACATAGGATTCAGCTGATGGAGGAATAAAAGCCTTTATTTCCAGAAAGTGAACCACAATTGTTGGAAGCTGAATTAGAAAAGAAAATTACAAGAAATTATGTCAGCTTTTTGGTTTGTTTCACGTTTGTAAAATGAGGAGGTGGAATTTCTTGAGCTGAAGTTATCACTCAGGTAAATAAAAGTTATCAGCCGACTGAGCCACCCAGGCACCCCATTTTTTTTTCTTTTTAATAAAGCTATCACATTCAGCTCTCTCACCATTTCACTATCCCTCCTTCTTCCCATCAGGGTCCATGCAAAGTTTACAATAGACAGATCTAGGTAGAAATGATCTGGAAAGAGAAACCCTCATACTTACTCATACATTTATTATTTGTGGTCTATTCATTAATTAGTCTTTGAGAGTCATGAAGTTTGGGACTTGTTTTTATTCACTTCTGAATCACCATTGCCTTGAACAGTATGAAGTAGGATGTGAAAAATTCAATAAACCTTTGTTGAATCAATGAATAGTTTAACGTTCAGTTAATCTTGGGTTAGAACAATTTGTTATTTTATTTATGACTTAAGAGACTCACTTTAATGATCCTCCTAATAAAATAAAAATTTATAAACAATCGTTTTTAAAATGCACATTTTGGGTAGACTTGCAATAAGGTAAGACATTATCAAAGGCCCAAACCAAAGTCAAGGCAGGAATCATGGGAGATAAGAAAGCTCAGGAGGCAACTTGCATCCAAAGATATTTGATCTGCCATTTTGAGGATTGCATGGAGTGATGGAGACGTGACATGAATTCTAGGGCTTGCTGAGGTGGACCCTCAAATAGGGAACACTAATATAAGGCTAGGACTACAAATGATCATAACTTTAATGAAAGAGTGGGTGAGGCACAAGTGTCAATATTCAGAAAGTGGTAGAAAAAAAAACTTGCTTTTTTATGCCTTGAGTGTTGATACAGGAAAAAATATGTAAAAAATTCATGAGTTGGTTCTCATGTGATTATGCAACTCAGTTACACACCTATATGGTCCAATTTTATTTAACAAGATCCCAGATTGAAAATGCCCCCAGTCGCCTTGCAGAAGAAAACACAAATCCTCCTTGGAAGAGTACAACCTCAGAACATGAGTTTTTCAATACTAAAGTGTTCTCTCCTTTCAAGTTTTTTTGGAAGAGCTTGAGATAGATTAATGTTAATTCTTTTTTCAATGTTTGGTAGAATTCACAAGTGAAGCCATGGGCTTTTCCTTGCTGAGAGGTTTATGATTGCTGGTTCAATATCCTTACTTGTTTTTTGGCTATTCAGATTTTCTGTTTTTTCATGATTCAGGGTTGGTAAATTGTAATTTTCTAGGAATGTATCCATTTCTTCTAGGTTGTCCAATTCATTGGCATATGTATGATTGTTCATAGTCATCTACATAACCGTTTAAATTTCTGTGCTATCAAAGGTAATGTCTCCTTTTCCATTAATAATTTTATTTGAATGTTTTTCTTTTTTCCTCAATTCAGGTAGGTAAAGGGTTGTCAATTTCCTCTATCTTTAAAAAAACAACTTAGTTATTTTCTGTTGTTTTTCTGGTCTATTTCATTTGTTTGGCTCTCATTTTTATTAGTTCCTTCTTTCAGCTAACTCTGGGCTTAGTTTCTCTTTTTTGTAGTTCTTTGAAGTATATAGTTAGGTTGTTTATTTGAGATCTTTTTTCTTAGTGTGGGCATTTATCATTATAAACTTCCCTCTTAGAAAATACCCACTGTTCCCCATTTCTTCTTTCTGCTTGATAGAGGTTGTTGTTGACAATATTGCAATTTTTCATCTCATTCACTATATTCTTCAGCTCCAGAATTCATTTGGTTCTTTTTTGTGATTTCTTTTTGTTGAACTTCTTTGTTCATGCACTGTTTTTCTGTGTTGTTTATCTGTGTTCTTTGCAACTTGCTAAGCAACTTAAAACTATTATTTTGGTTTTTATCAGGCAATTCATAGATCTCCAGTTCTTTGGGGTTGGTTACTGGTAACTTTTTATGTTCTTTTGATGGTGCCATCTTTCTTTTTTTTCCCCATATTCCTTAGAGTCTTGCATTATTTATTTTGCAATATTGTTGTCTTTGAAGAAGTAGCCACCTTCCCCACTCTTTCAGAAGGGAAAGATCTTCAGCAGTCAACACAGCTAGGGATTCTTTGGGTCTCAGATCTTTCCTATGAATATACCTGCTTCACTCTTGTTCCCTCTGGAGAGGAAGTATTTTCTCAACCCTACCAAGCCAGCCTGATTCTGACAGCTGCCCATTTATTTTCTCTAGGACAGTGCCCTAAAGTGTTCAGAGTAATGCACCTTCTCCCAATTCAGCAGAGTTCACCCCACTATTTGTGCACATGTATAATCTACAGAGGCTTCCGTGTGCCATCTACAGTTGGCATGCAATAGGAGGAGGGGCGCTCAGAGTACTGGGGTTGCATGTAGGCTAGTTTGGGGGTCCTCAAGTAATGAATCCTATGAGGTTTAGGGCAGTTATCATGGTGGAGTCTACCAGGCAGTTAGCAGAAACCATGTGCCTTGGTTGAGTTTACCCTGGCTATTGTGAGTCCTTGCCCCTTTGCTCTGCTCCCAACCACCCCCAGAATATGGTAATAACTTAGAAAATGGTTGATTTTATTCTTGAAATACCAAAAGTCATTTTTTAACAGTGAAAGCAATATTTGTCAGGGATTTGTGCTTAAGTCAAGCAACAACCACCAAAAAGTTACAACTAATATGAACTCTGTAGAGCCAGTTAGATTTCGAATGGGAACAATCCTGTTTCTCATTAAAACCGATACATAGACAATTATCCAAGTATCATCAGCCCAGGGAATTAGAACTCCTTGCATTCAGGCTGAAGTAATCAGGAGGGTAAATCCAGAATACATAGAAACCGTTTTCTAGGTGTGATACATATAATGTTAGACTGAGACAAGATGCCTAGATGCTAATTCCAACTCTGCTTTGGGCAAGTTTTTTCCCATCTAGACTACAATTTACTTCTTTGAAAAGTGAGTGGGTTACAATAAAGTTTAAGAATTGAAATTATGGCCTAACGGACAAATGTAGTTTGCTTATCCCAGGGTAGGGAATCACCTGATATTTTTAGCACAACCTAGAAGTTTTAATTTGCTGGTATAACTCATCTGAATTGATTAAGCATTTACGTTTTAAATTGCTGCTTCTGGAAAGTAAGAGAAAGGAGAAAGAGTTGTTAAGGTTTTCTCTAAGAATTATCATCTGTGCCATAGGAGATATGTTTTCATCTCTACATTCCAAGCTTGATCAGATTTCTCCCACAAAGAGGTTCAAAATACGTCTTTTGTTTCACAGTGGAAGGAGAATGCTGATTTTACAGTAAAGAGGCAGACAGGTAGTGGTCAGATTAGAGAAACAAAGAACCATACATCTGAAATGGTTCTGATAAGGTGACATTATATATTACTTGAAGTATTTTAACCATTTGTAATTTGAACATTAAATTATAGAAGTGGGTGAAAATATTTCATCAGGCAAAACAATAAAATAATCTCAGATTTTTAAAAATTGCTTTCCTTGTCATATAGCATAAACTAAAAGAAAAATGCAAGATACATTCCTGATAATTTTTAGCTAGTTAGGAAGGTGATTCATTTTGGACACTTACAGGGCATCTTATGTTTTAAGGTTTTAGAAAATTAAATTTGTGGGTACTATTTTGTCTTTTAGAATTCAGCTATTTCTAAGGGTCAGAGAAGTCAAAGACTTATGGAACAACTTGCTCCCTGGGTTTACTTTTTGATGTTGCTTGTTTGGAATGCAAGCAAGGGCTGGGATTACTTTTGAACCAGCTCATACCAATTTCACAATCTCCTGCTCTGGCATGTCTAACGAAAGTGGTTTTATTAGATATAAAAAGCTACTCATCCAACTAATCATCTAAAACTTATTCCTGAAGCATGTTGGGGGGTGTTGAGTGTGAACTTAAAAATATTTTAAACTCCCATAACGTTTTAAAATCAAAGAATATTTCTTGAAATGTTGCTCTCCTTAGAGATGCAGCATTTAGGGGGTCTCTTGAGGAAAAGCCTTGTGTTTCCTCATTTCTTTCGAGTGCGGTTTGGAAAATATGTATTTCAAACTTACTTGGGGGGGGGGGGAAATAACTTCAAACTTAAAAGAGTTTCAAAAATTAAAACAGTACAAAGAGCATCGATATACATTTCATCCAGATTCATCAATTAGCATTTTATCCTATTTGCTTGATGATTCTCTCTCTCTCCTGTCTTTCTCCTCCTGAAAGGGAGCTTTTATTTCCTTGCTCCAGATGACTATATTTGTTATTGTGGAGGCACCTATAGGATACAAAGACATTTTTTTTATTTAAAAAACAAAATACAGGGGCACCTGGGTGGCTCAGTCAGTTGAGGGTAAGACTCTTGATTTGGGCTCAGGTCACGATCACAGGGTCGTAGGATCAAGCCCTGCATCAGGCTTCATGCTGATGTGCAGAGCCTGCTTGAGATTCTGTCTCTTTCTCTCTCTTGCCGTCTGCCCCTCTCCCCTTCTTGCACTAAATAAATAAACAAACAAATAAATATAAAAAAACAAAAACAAAACCCATGATTTTGTAAGGCAACTGCCTCTGGTGTCTTTGCAGAAACTTCAGGAGATGAGACTTCTGTTCCCAAGGAAAAGAAATTGTTTCTGTTGGGTGGGAGGACTGAGGAGAATCTAGAGGTTTAAGGTCTTCAGCTCATTCAATCAAATATCCCCAGTGCAGACCTCACTCTTTTTCTATTAGCACCTTGTCTTTGGCATAAAAGACATATCAAATTTATAGAATTAGTCATAACAGCACTACCTTTTTAATTAAAACTTGGGCCTCTGCTTTGTAGCTGCAAGAGAAGTAGGTCTTTCTTAATGTTACTGTGCAGGCTTTCTTATTTTCAAAGTATAATTACCTGAGTCTATCAATTTATTTTTAAAGCTTTTGAAGCTGTAAATAAAAGCCAGCAAAATCACCATCTTTAGAATTACTGTTGTCCTATATAATTTATTTATGTTTTTTTTAATTTATTTGTTTTGAGAGAGAGAGAGAAAGCGAGCACACAGGAGCATATGTAGGGGATGGGCAGACAGAGGGAAAGAGAGAGAGAGAGAGAGAGAGAGAGAGAGAAGGGGAGAGAGAGAGACTCCCAAGCAGGCTCCATGCTGTCAGTGCAGAGCCCATCAGGGCTCAATCTCATGAACTGTGAGATCATGACCTGAGCCAAAATTAAGAGTCAGATGCTCAACCTACTGAACCACTCAGGCACCCTGCTCTACATAATTTAAATGTCAATTTGTAAAGCTACTTCGGAAATGAAAGTTTCACTTTCTATGTGCACCTTATTCCAACCTATCATTGGTGAGATTCTTAATGACTATAATGCAAGGGTTATCACAGTTTCACCACCAACAACACACTCCTTACAGCTATCTGGTGAGTGTTCTAGTTTTAGAAACCTGTTCTGATGGTGTGACTTCCAGGGTCTTTTCTGTTACCAGCCAATTTAAGCCAGTTTGTCCCGCAGGTGTGAAATATGGGTCTCCATGCAGATTATTTATTTTTGAAAGTGATCCTATGAGATAAGAAGGGGAGTAGGTAGGGTATAAAAGGGAAGAAAGAAAGCCAATCTAAGAGTAAGCTATCATACTAATCACAGTACGAAACCAGAAATCTGTCTTGCTAGATACCTTAGAGGAACCATGTAGAAGATATTTGTGTATTGCCCCTGAGTTTCAGGAAAAGGAAGTATCCATTGGCTTCCATCCCTCATTGGTTAAAAGGAGCCATATAGGGATTGAGATTTTCTCCATGTCAGAATGACTGACAATTTTCTCGCCATTGTCCCACAGCATAGTGACAGAGAAGCTCTGGAAGAAAAGTGATGTTATTCCATACAGCTGATGTGAGGTGCCATAGATAACACTCGCACACAGTAGGTTGGCACCATAAAAATGAGTAAAACGGGGACTGAAATAATGTGAAGTGAGACATAAGGTGAGTCAGCTACACTTGTCATTTAAACAAGAGGGAAGGCATTACCTAAAAAACATACATTAAAACAGGAATATTTTACTAATTAAATGGGGATAGGGTCCTGTATTAGTTTCTTATGGCTGATGTCACAGATTATCACAAAGTTGGTGGTTTAAAATACCACTAATGTATTCTTTTACAGTTCTGGTGACCAGAAGCACAAAATTAGATTCACTGTACTAAATTCAAACATGTCAACACAGCCAACTCCAGTTCCTTCCAGAAGCTGGAGAAGAGAATATGTTTCCTTGTTTTTTTTCCAGCTTCTAAAGGCCACCTATATTTTTGGTTTATGTCCCTTTATTAGAGCTCTACAAAGAGATAGATTCAGTGTTTATGAATACATCATCATACATGTACATCTTTGATCCCTGACTAATGATGGTTTGACTTTGGATTTTTCAGCTTTAAAATGGTGTATGATATGCATTCAGTAGAATCTGTACTTGAATTGATCTTTTCCTGGGCTAGCCATGTGAAGTACAATATTCTCCCATGATGCTCAGCTACCGCATGGCTACCCGCAATGGGGCTATAGCTTCCATTCAGTCTCTTGATCATGAGGGTAAACAACTGATACACTTACAACCATTTTGTATTTCACCTTCTGTACAGTATTCAATAATTACATGAGATATTCAACATTTTATTACTAAATAGCTTTGCGTTAGATAATTTTGCCCAATTGTAGGCTCATGTAAGTGTTCTGAGCACATTTAAGGTAGACTAGGCTACATGATGAAATTTAGTAAACTAGATGTATCAAATACATTTTCAACTTGCAATATTTTCAATTTATGATTGGTTCATTAGGATATAGCCCCAGCATAAGTCAAAGAAGATCTGGAGATCAATATATCTATATCTATTTTTATCTATCTATCTATCTATCTATCATCTATCTAATAGAGAGACAGAGAGAAGGTGGAGATTTATTTTACAGAATTGGCTCATGGAATTCTGGAGGCTGACAAGTTTGAAATTTTCAGAACAGGTTGAAAGACTGAAATCCTGGGGAAGAGTTGAGGTCATGTTGTCATGTCTGAAGGCAATCTAGAGGCACAATTTCTTCTCCCTTTCAGACCTCAGTCTTTTGACCTTCAACAGTTTGGTTGAGGTCTACCTAAGTTATCTACTTGACCCAAAGTCTAACTGATTAAAATCTTTTTTTTTTAATGATTTAAATCTTAATCCCATCTAAAGAATATCTTCATAGCAACATCTGGACTAGTGTTTAACCAGTCATTTGGGCACAGTAGCTGAGCCAAGCTGAGATATAAAATTAGCTATCACAATCCACTTCCCCCATCTTCAAAATGCATGACTTCAATACCTGCTTATCATATGATCTGCATATCATAGGATCTCTGCTGCGATTCTGATTCCTCTTGCATCCTTCTCAAAAGGACCCTAGTTATTGTATCAGGCCCTTAGAGATAATACAGGAAATTCTTTTTATCTCAAGATCATTAACTACATTATATCTGGAAAGTTTCCTTTGCCATATAAAGTAATATTCATGGGTTCTGTGGATTAGGGTGTGAACTAAGTGGGACATTATTTAGTGTGTCACAATCGCCCTATGGATTCATGCACATCCCACATGTGAAAGACATTCAAGTCAGGTATAGTTGAGACTCTGGTTATGATTTATCTGTCCTGACAAATTCTACTCCATTTGTGGACACATGAAACTAGATAGCAAGTTAACTGCTTCCACAACACATTGGTGGGACAGGCATGGGACAACAGTTACCAACTTTCCCATTCCAAAATTTTTTTAATCTTTACTTATTTTTGATAGCAAGAGACACAGGAAGAGAGTGGGGGGAGAAGGGGAGGGCAGAGATAGAGGGAGACACAGAATCTGAAGCAGGCTCCAGGCTCTGAGCTGTCAGCACAGAGCCCGACGCAGGGCTCAAACCCATGAGCTGTGAGATCATGACCTGAGTGAATGCTTAACTGACAGAGACACCAAGGCACCAGCTTTTCCATTCTAAAATAGAGGAAGAAAATGAAAGGAAAAAAAGAATAACTGGTTCCAATAAATTTTGAAAGCCAATTGGATCAACTCCATGAGGTTTCAAATCCTGGAAATAATCTTCTGTGGCTCTTGGATTCACCCTCTGAGTGATCCTTCTCTTTCTTTTTTAAAAAATAGACCTTTTTTTAAAGAGCAGTTTTAGTTTCACAGCAAAATGTAGTAGAAAGTACAGTGAATTCCTACTTACTCCCCTCCCCCCCGCCAAATATATGCACAGCCTTGCCACCATCATACTGCTCTTACCAGAGTGGTGCATTAATTATAAACAATTAGCCTATGCTGACACATTATTATCATTAAAAGTCCATATTTTACATTAGAGTTTACTGTTGGTACTGTGCATTTTATGGGTTCTGACAAATATATAATGACATGCACCCAGCATTATAGCGTTCTACAGAGTAAGTTCCACAGCCCTAAAAATCTTTGGTTCATCTCTCCTCTCCTCCTAACCTATGGTGACTGCTGGTCTTTTTTCTCTCTCCATAGTTTTGCCTTTTCTAGAATGTCTCATAATTGGAATTATATAATAGGTAGCCTTTTCAGATTGGTTCCTTTGACTTAGTCATATGCATTTAAACCTCCTCTGTGTCTTTTCATGGCTCACTAGCTCTCTTCTTTTAAAATACTGAATAGGGGCGCCTGGGTGGCTCAGTCGGTTAAGCGGCTGACTTCCGCCCAGGTCATGATCTCGCGGTCTGTGAGCTCGAGCCCCACGTCAGGCTCTGTGCTGACAGCTCAGAGCCTGGAGCCTGTTTCGGATTCTGTGTCTCCCTCTCTCTGACCCTTCCCCGTTCATGCTTTGTCTCTCTCTGTCTCAAAAATAAATAAACGCTAAAAAAAATTTTTTTTTTTAAATAAAATACTGAATAACATTTTGTTGTCTGGATATACCAGAGTTTGTGTATCCGTGAAGGACATCTCGGTTGCTTGAAAGTTTTGGCAATTATGAATGTCTGCAATAAGCATCTGTGTGTAGTTTTTTGTGTGAATATATGTCTTCAACAAGTTTAAGTAAATACCAAAGAGCACAACAGCTGGACTGTATGGTGAGAGTATGTTTAATTTTGTAAGAAATTGCAAAACAGACTTCTGGTTTCTGGTTCTGCATGTGAGGACCTTAGAAGTTACCACTCCATTAAAGCAAGCAAAAAGCTGAACAGCCTAAAGGAAATCAATGAGACTTCTTGAAACCATAAGAGAGTGGAGGACACAGGGCTCAAAATTGGAGATACCCACAGGGGAATACAGGGAATCATGGCTTCCTGGAGTAGACATTCAAGAGGAAAGCATTATGGGAATCAGTGCCAGCATGGGGAAACCTGAAATGTGTTTTCCAAACTGCAGGCGGCTCGGTACAGACAACTCTGAAAGTTGGGGACCTGTCATAGGAGAGTTCCCAAAATATTGTGAGATTTTTTTCTCCAGGAGCTTGTTCTGGTTCCCATAGTAAATATGGGAGAAAAATCTCTTTGGGTTTCCAGCAGGGGAGGGGGAAAGGAACCATTCTGAAATACATCAGAACACTCTGTTCCACTCAACAAGTCCTGCCTGCAGAGGAAGCTAGTTAAACAGAGACTAGTTAAACTGGTTAATTGAAGTATTATCAGAACTTGACTGGCCTGGGAAAGGGCCATTTCAGCCCACTCCAGCTACTATGTCCCTCCTTAAGGGGGAGGGGAAAACTGAGAAGCATTTGTGAACTTTACAGTCCAGAGGCATAGGCTCACTATAAGACTGAGACATTGTAATAAGACAATAAATCTTTTCCCCTGTCCCTGTACCTCATCACCATATTACTAAAGGCCTATTTACAGCAGTTCCTTTTCTTAATTACTTTATGTTTGGCTGTCACGAAAAAATTACAAGGCATACCAAAAGGCAAAACAACATAATTTTGAAGAAATGGAGCAAACAATAGAGCTGAAAATGGCAAAGATGTTGAAATTATCAGACCAGGAATTTAAAACAACAATGATTAATATGCTGAGGACTCTGATGGCTAAAGAAGATAGCATCCAATAGCAGGTGGGAAATGTAAGCTGACAGATGGAAACCCTAAGAAAACATTAAAAAGGGCCACCTGGGTGGCTCAGTTGGTTAAGCATCTGACTTTGGCTCAAGTCATGATTGCACAGCTCATGGGTTCCAGCCCCGCATCAGGCTCTGTGCTGACAGTTCAGAGCCTAGAGACTGCTTCAGGCTCTGTCTCCATCTCTCTCTGCCCCTCCCCTGCTCATGCTCTCCCCCTCGCCCCTGCCCTGCTCTCTCTTTAAAAAAATAAATATTTTTTAAAAATAAAGACATAATGCCAGAGATAAAAATACTGTAACAGAAGAATGTCTTTGGCTTATTAATAGACTGGACCCAGCTGAGGAAAGAATCTCTGAGTTAGAAAATATATCAATAGAATCCTCAAAAACCAAAACATAAAATAACAAAGACTTAACAGAATGTGCAAGGACTATGGGACAACTACTATATGCATGTAATAAATATACTGGAAGGAAAAGAAAGAGAAAAAAGAAGAGATGAAGTATCTGTAATAATAATGAATGAGAATTTTCCCCAGATTAATGTCAGACCACAAGCCACAGATCCAGAAAGTTCAGAGAACACCAAGTAGCATCAAACAACAATAACAATAAAACCCTACACTTAGGCATATCCTTTAAAGTACATATACAAATGACACCATGCAGTATTTGTCTTTCTCTGTCAGGTTTATTTCACTTAGTATAAGGGCCTCAAGTTCCATCCATGTTGTTTTAAATGGCCAAATTTCGGGACACCTGGGTGGCTCAGTCGGTTGAGCATCCAACTTTGGCTTAGGTCATGATCTCACGGTTCGTGGGTTTGAGCCCTGCGTCGGGCTCTGTGCTGACAGCTAGGAGCCTGGAGCCTGCTTCAGATTCTGCGCCCCCCTCTCTCTCTGCCCCTCCCCTGCTCCTGCTCTGTCTCTCTCTGTTTCTCAAAAATAAACAAACGTTAAAAAAATTTAAAAATAAATAAATGACCAAATTTCATTCTTTCTCCTGGCTGAATAACAATCTTATATAGAATATATGTAATATATTATATTGGACATATAATATACATACACACACACACACACAAATATACACACATTATACCATTAGGTGTGTGCGTGTGTGTACATAACATGTCTTCTTTATCCATTCATCTCTTGAATAATTAGGTTGTTTCTATATCTTAGCTATTGTGAATAATGCTGCAATGAACATGGGCGTGCAAATATCTCTTTAATATCCTATTTTCATTTCATATGGGTATATACTGAGAAGTAGAATTGCTGGATCATATGGTAGGTCTATTTTTAATTTTTCAGAAAGCTCCATACTGTTTTTCACAGTGGCTACACCAATTTACACTCTTACTAACACTGCATGAAGGTTCTCTTTTCTCCACTTCCTTGCCAGCACTTGTTATTTCTTGTCTTTTTGATAATAACCATTCTATTCACTTGTAAATAACAAGTTGTTTTTGTTTTGCTGGTTTTAAGATTATCTCCTTGTCTTTAATTTTAGACAACTTAATTATAATGTGACGTGGTATGGGTGTCTCTCTTTTGTTTAATGTTTATATATTTATTTTGAGACAGAGAGAGACAGAGAATGGAGGAGGGACACAGAGGGAGACACAGAATCCAAAGCAGGCTCCAGGCTCTGAGTTGTCAGCACAGAGTCCAATGTGGGGCTTGAACCCATGAACCATGTGATCATGACCTGAGCCAAAGTTGGATGTTTAACCGACTGAGCCACCCGGTGCCCCGGTGTGGGTCTCTTTAAATTCACTTTATTTGGAACTCTCTGGGCTTCCTGGATCTGGATGTCTGTTTCTTTCCCTAGGGTTGGGAAGTTTTCAGCTATTGTTTCTTTGATGAAGCTTTCTGTCCCCTTGTTCTCTCTCTTCTCCTTCTGAACCCCCTATAATGCAAATATTTGTTTGCTTGATAGGGTCACATAAGTCTTTTTAGCAATTTTTACCCTTCTTCATTTTATTTTTTCTTCTTGCTCATCTGGGTGAATTCTACTGTACTGTTTCTTTGTTTACTACCATGTGGGACACATGAACACAAATTCTACTGGCCACCAGAGCCAGGTAACCAACAGATGTATGCTTAGGTTAACAGCCACATAAGCCAGAGTGAGAGCTGTGAGCGCAAAACTCCTTCCTGGGTGACACCAGTGACCTGAAGCAGGCCAAAGGGATAACAGGGACAATGTGCCTCTTGGTTTCCCTGGTTTCCAAGGAGGATCCCAGTCAGCCCCTAAAAGTGCACTAAATTAGAAGCTGACCCTCAGGCAGCAGTTTTAAAGTATGCCAATGAGACCTTTTTCAGGAAAAGAGTGAAAGTTGGAATTTCTACCTGCAACTTTTGCACTGAGCCCAAGGGAGATGGCTACAGAGAGTCCTCATGAGCCAAACTCTCTTTGTTTGCTACAGTCTTGTAAGTCTTGTAGATACAAGCCCCCATTGGGGTGTTTTGGGGGTCCATCTCTCAGATGGGGAACTTGATGTTGGCTCCAAACCTTTGCGCTCAGAGACAAGCTGGGAATTGTGAATTCTCTCCTTGTATGTTACTGTGGCCAGAGTGGGTCTCAGCCTTTCCTACCCACTTTGTTTTGAGTAGTTTCTTGTTTGTCCGATGTGTAGAAGTCACGCATCTAGTTTCTGGCTTTCTTTCAAAGGGGATTGCTCCATTACACCTGTAGATTTGGTGTGTCCAGGGGTGGAGGTGAGGTTAGGAGTCTCCTTTCTCACCATTTTGGACTGGGAGTCCCCAAAACATCTAATACAAGTGATTACTTGTCCACTCATTTTCCATTTCGTGATGTCTTAAGTTTTGCTGCTTTTCTTTTATACACTGAATGATTTTATAAAAATTATACACTTTTTAAAACAGAATCCTCATTTATACAGACCAACATCATAACCATGTATAAATAAATTGAAAATAAAAAGATATAATACATTTCTTTTGTAATTATAATTTATTATTATAAATTTACAAAGTAAAGTGAACATACAGCATTTCTTAAAAATTAAGGATATATTGAAAATACATTTTGTATTTTAGTAATATATAAATATGTTTTGTATTTATAATAAATTGACAGAGAAATATAGAGTCTTGTTTTAGCCTGGGTTCCACAGAAAGTGGAGCCTGAGCCAAAGTGTTTGTCTGAGACTGTTACTGGGAAGTGCAATACCAGAGAGCAGGGGTGAGGGGAAAGGTGAATGAAGCAGAGAAAAGAAAAAGCCAGTTAGTAGGACATGTTATTGATTTGGTTGCTGAAAAATGCAATTTATTGTTGACATCCAGGCCACCAATAAGCTGTGAAAACTGTCTCCCAAGACATCCCATCTTAGGGATGGTGGGGGGAGAGAATTACTCACTAGTTCCCATTTATCAATATTTCACACAAGAATGGGTGATTCTCAATTTTATTTCATGGATGCTTAGTTGGGTGGCATTGCTTCCCAAGCTTTTCAGTCAACAGGGGAATCATGGGATAGGAAATAAGAGATGCATGGCACAGAGAGGTGGCCCAGGTGTATCACAATTCATGCAAAGCAGGTACTCATAGCAGACAACATAAACAAAAGACAAAGGAGGCCAAGATACTTTGAAGCAATACATATGAGATGTCACAGGTCTCAAAAGCACAAATATTGATAGTGGGATTTGTTTCTAATTATATAATAAAAATATACAAATAACGTTTAGGTGAATATTTCACATGTAGCACACTCAAAACGTGTGTACTTAAATATTTACATCTCTTCATTATTGCCAAAAAAGTCTGGAGACCTTTGTTTCGTCCAAAAATTGATCGTTAATCTTTTTTACTACCAATTTTCCTGCTGAACAGAGATAATTAATATTTATGATGAGTTATACAAAAGTACTAGCCGAAAGATTTTTTTTTTATTTTATTTTTTAATATATGAAATTTACTGTCAAATTGGTTTCCATACAACACCCAGTGCTCATCCCAAAAGGTGCCCTCCTCAATACCCATCACCCACCCTGCCCTCCCTCCCACCCTGCCCTCCCTCCCACCCCCCATCAACCCTCAGTTTGTTCTCAGTCTTTAACAGTCTCTAATGCTTTGGCTCTCTCCCACTCTAACCTATTTTTTTTTTTCCTTCCCCTCCCCCATGGGTTTCTGTTATGTTTCTCAGGATCCACATAAGAGTGAAACCATATGGTATCTGTCTTTCTCTGTATGGCTTATTTCACTTAGCATCACACTCTCCAGTTCCATCCACGTTGCTACAAAAGGCCATATTTCATTTTTTCTCATTGCCACGTAGTATTCCATTGTGTATATAAACCACAATTTCTTTATCCATTCATCAGTTGATGGACATTTAGGCTCTTTCCATAATTTGGCTATTGTTGAGAGTGCCGCTATAAACATTGGGGTACAGGTGCCCCTATGCATCAGTACTCCTGTATCCCTTGGATAAATTCCTAGCAGTGCTATTGCTGGGTCATAGGGTAGGTCTATTTTTAATTTTCTGAGGAACCTCCACACTGCTTTCCAGAGCGGCTGCACCAATTTGCATTCCCACCAACAGTGCAAGAGGGTTCCTGTTTCTCCACATCCTCTCCAGCATCTATAGTCTCCTGATTTCTTCATTTTGGCCACTCTGACTGGCGTGAGGTGGTATCTGAGTGTGGTTTTGATTTGTATTTCCCTGATAAGGAGCGACGTTGAACATCTTTTCATGTGCCTGTTGGCCATCCGGATGTCTTCTTTAGAGAAGTGTCTATTCATGTTTTCTGCCCATTTCTTCACTGGGTTATTTGTTTTTCGGGTGTGGAGTTTGATGAGCTCTTTATAGATTTTGGATACTAGCCCTTTGTCCGATGTGTCATTTGCAACTATCTTTTCCCATTCCGTTGGTTGCCTTTTAGTTTTGTTGGTTGTTTCCTTTGCTGTGCAGAAGCTTTTTATCTTCATAAGGTCCCAGTAATTCACTTTTGCTTTTAATTCCCTTGCCTTTGGGGATGTGCCGAGTAAGAGATTGCTACGGCTGAGGTCAGAGAGGTCTTTTCCTGCTTTCTCCTCTAAGGTTTTGATGGTTTCCTGTCTCACATTCAGGTCCTTTATCCATTTTGAGTTTATTTTTGTGAATGGTGTGAGAAAGTGGTCTAGTTTCAACCTTCTGCATGTTGCTGTCCAGTTCTCCCAGCACCATTTGTTAAATAGACTGTCTTTTTTCCATTGGATGTTCTTTCCTGCTTTGTCAAAGATGAGTTGGCCATACGTTTGTGGGTCTAGTTCTGGGGTTTCTATTCTATTCCATTGGTCTATGTGTCTGTTTTTATGCCAATACCATGCTGTCTTGATGATGACAGCTTTGTAGTAGAGGCTAAAGTCTGGGATTGTGATGCCTCCTGCTTTGGTCTTCTTCTTCAAAATTACTTTGGCTATTCGGGGCCTTTTGTGGTTCCATATGAATTTTAGGATTGCTTGTTCTAGTTTCGAGAAGAATGCTGGTGCAATTTTGATAGGGATTGCATTGAATGTGTAGATAGCTTTGGGTAGTATTGACATTTTGACGATATTTATTCTTCCAATCCATGAGCAGGGAATGTCTTTCCATTTCTTTATATCTTCTTCAATTACCTGCATAAGCTTTCTATAGTTTTCAGCATACAGATCTTTTACATCTTTGGTTAGATTTATTCCTAGGTATTTTATGCTTCTTGGTGCAATTGTGAATGGGATCAGTTTCTTCATTTGTCTTTCTGTTGCTTCATTGTTAGTGTATAAGAATGCAACTGATTTCTGCACATTGATTTTGTATCCTGCAACTTTGCTGAATTCATGTATCAGTTCTAGCAGACTTTTGGTGGAGTCTATCGGATTTTCCATGTATAATATCATGTCATCTGCAAAAAGCGAAAGCTTGACTTCATCTTTGCCAATTTTGATGCCTTTGATTTCCTTTTGTTGTCTGATTGCTGATGCTAGAACTTCCAGCACTATATTAAACAGCAGCGGTGACAGTGGGCATCCCTGTCGTGTTCCTGATCTCAGGGAAAAAGCTCTCAGTTTTTCCCCGTTGAGGATGATGTTAGCTGTGGGCTTTTCATAAATGGCCTTTATGATCTTTAAGTATGTTCCTTCTATCCCGACTTTCTCAAGGGTTTTTATTAAGAAAGGGTGCTGGATTTTGTCAAAGGCCTTTTCTGCATCGATTGACAGGATCATATGGTTCTTCTCTTTTTTTTTGTTAATGTGATGTATCACGTTGATCGATTTGCGAATGTTGAACCAGCCCTGCATCCCAGGAATGAATCCCACTTGATCATGGTGAATAATTCTTTTGATATGCTGTTGAATTCGATTTGCTAGTATCTTATTAAGAATTTTTGCATCCATATTCATCAGGGATATTGGCCTATAGTTCTGTTTTTTTACTGGGTCTCTGTCTGGTTTAGGAATCAAAGTAATACTGGCTTCATAGAATGAGTCTGGAAGTTTTCCTTCCCTTTCTATTTCTTGGAATAGCTTGAGAAGGATAGGTATTATCTCTGCTTTAAACATTGGTAGAACTCCCCTGGGAAGCCATCTGGTCCTGGACTCTTATTTGTTGGGAGATTTTTGATAACCGATTCAATTTCTTCGCTGGTTATGGGTCTGTTCAAGCTTTCTATTTCCTCCTGATTGAGTTTTGGAAGAGTGTGGGTGTTTAGAAATTTGTCCATTTCTTCCAGGTTGTCCAATTTGCTGGCATATAATTTTTCATAGTATTCCCTGATAATTGTTTGTATCTCTGAGGGATTGGTTGTAATAATTCCATTTTCATTCATGATTTTATCGATTTGGGTCATCTCCCTTTTCTTTTTGAGAAGCCTGCCTAGAGGTTTGTCAATTTTGTTTATTTTTTCAAAAAACCAACTCTTGGTTTCGTTGATCTGCTCTACAGTTTTTTTAGATTCTATATTGTTTATTTCTGCTCTGATCTTTATTATTTCTCTTCTTCTGCTGGGTTTAGGCTGCCTTTGCTGTTCTGCTTCTATTTCCTTTAGGTGTGCTGTTAGATTTTGTATTTGGGATTTTTCTTGTTTCTTGAGATAGGCCTGGATTGCAATGTATTTTCCTCTCAGGACTGCCTTCGCTGCATCCCAGAGCGTTTGGATTGTTGTATTTTCATTTTCGTTTGTTTCCATATATGTTTTAATTTCTTCTCTAATTGCCTGGTTGACCCACTCATTCTTGAGTAGGGTGTTCTTTAACCTCCATGCTTTTGGAGGTTTTCCAGACTTTTTCCTGTGGTTGATTTCAAGCTTCATAGCATTGTGGTCTGAAAGTATGCATGGTATAATTTCAATTCTTGTAAACTTATGAAGGGCTGTTTTGTGACCCAGTATATGATCTATCTTGGAGAATGTTCCATGTGCACTCGAGAAGAAAGTATATTCTGTTGCTTTGGGATGCAGAGTTCTAAATATATCTGTCAAGTCCATCTGATCCAATGTATCATTCAGGGCCCTTGTTTCTTTATTGACTGTGTGTCTAGATGATCTATCCATTTCTGTAAGTGGGGTGTTAAAGTCCCCTGCAATGACCACATTCTTATCAATGAGGTTGCTTATGTTTATGAGTAATTGTTTTATATATCTGGGGGCTCGGGTATTTGGCGCATAGACATTTATAATAGTTAGCTCTTCCTGGTGGATAGACCCTGTGATTATTATATAATGCCCTTCTTCATCTCTTGTTACAGCCTTTAATTTAAAGTCTAGTTTGTCTGATATAAGTATGGCTACTCCAGCTTTCTTTTGGCTTCCAGTAGCATGATAAATAGTTCTCCATCCCCTCACTCTCAATCTAAAGGTGTCCTCAGATCTAAAATGAGTCTCTTGTAGACAGCAAATAGATGGGTCTTGTTTTTTTATCCATTCTGATACCCTATGTCTTTTAGTTGGCGCATTTAATCCATTTACATTCAGTGTTATTATAGAAAGATATGGGTTTAGAGTCATTGTGATGTCTGTATGTTTTATGCTTGTAGTGATGTCTCTGGTACTTTGTCTCACAGGATCCCCCTTAGGATCTCTTGTAGGGCTGGTTTCGTGGTGACAAATTCCTTCAGTTTTTGTTTGTTTGGGAAGACCTTTATCTCTCCTTCTATTCTAAATGACAGACTTGCTGGATAAAGGATTCTCGGCTGCATATTTTTTCTGTTTAGCACACTGTAGATATCGTGCCAAGCCTTTCTGGCCTGCCAAGTTTCAAAGGAGAGATCAGTCACGAGTCTTATAGGTCTCCCTTTATAGGTGAGGGCACGTTTATCCCTTGCTGCTTTCAGAATTTTCTCTTTATCCTTGTATTTTGCCAGTTTCACTATGATATGTCGTGCAGAAGATCGATTCAAGTTACGTCTGAAGGGAGTTCTCTGTGCCTCTTGGATTTCAATGCCTTTTTCCTTCCCCAGTTCAGGGAAGTTCTCAGCTATAATTTGTTCAAGTACCCCTTCAGCACCCTTCCCTCTCTCTTCCTCCTCTGGGATACCAATTATGCGTATATTATTTTTCTTTAGTGTATCACTTAGTTCTCTAATTTTCCCCTAATACTCCTGGATTTTTTTATCTCTCTTTATTTCAGCTTCCTCTTTCTCCATAACTTTATCTTCTAGTTCACCTATTCTCTCCTCTGCCTCTTCAAGCCGAGCCATCGTGGATTCCATTTTGTTTTGCAATTCGTTTAAAGCGTTTTTCAACTCCTCGTGACTGTTCCTTAGTCCCTCGATCTTTGTGGCAAGAGATTCTCTGCTGTCCTGTATACTGTTTTCAAGCCCAGCGATTAATTTTATGACTATTATTCTAAATTCACTTTCTGTTATATTATTTAAATCCTTTTTGATCAGTTCATTAGCTGTTGTTATTTCCTGGAGATTCTTCTGAGGGGAATTCTTCCGTTTGGTCATTTTGGAGAGTCCCTGGCATGGTGAGGACCTGTAGTGCACTTCCCCTGTGCTGTGGTGTATAACTGGAGTTAGTGGGCGGGGCCGCAGTCCGACCTGATGTCTGCCCCCAGCCCACTGCTGGGGCCACAGTCAGACTGGTGTGTGCCTTCTCTTCCCCTCTCCTAGGGGCGGGATTCACTGTGGGGTGGCGTGTCCCGTCTGGGCTACTTGCACACTGCCAGGCTTGTGTTGCTGGGGATCTGGCATATTAGCTGGGGTGGGTAGGCAAGGTGCACGGGGGCTGGAGGGGCAGGCTTAGCTTGCTTCTCCTTAGGTGATCCACTTCAGGAGGAGCCCTGTGGCAGCGGGAGGGAGTCAGATCCGCTGCCGGAGGTTTGGCTCTGCAGAAGCACAGAGTTGGGTGTTTGCGCGGAGCGAGCAAGTTCCCTGGCAGGAACTGGTTCCCTTTGGGAATTTTGGCTGGGGGATGGGCGGGGGAGATGGCGCTGGCGCCTTTGTTCCCCGCCAAGCTGAGCTCTGCCGTCCGGGGGCTCAGCAGCTCTCCCTCCCTTTGTCCTCCAGCCTTCCCGCTTTCCGCGCAGAGCTGTTAACTTATGACCTCCCAGAGGCTAAGTCGCGCTTGCTGTCGGAACACAGTCTGTCCGGCCCCTCCGCTTTTGCCAGCCAGACTCGGGGGCTCTGCTTGGCCGGCGAGCCGCCCCTCCGCCCCGGCTCCTTCCCGCCAATCCGTGGAGCGCGCACCGCCTCGCCGCCCTTCCTACCCTCTTCCGTGGGCCTCTAGTCTGCGCTTGACTCCGGAGACTCCCTTCTGCTAATCCTCTGGCGGTTTTCTGGGTTCTTTAGGCAGGTGTAGGTGGAATCTAAGTGATCGGCAGGACGCGCTGTGAGCCCCGCGTCCTCCTACGCCGCCATCTTCCGGCACTCCCCTAGCCGAAAGATTTTGGAATCCATATCTTTTCCATTTGGATGTCTAGCACCAAACTGTCTTGACATCTGCATAAAGATTTGAAGAAAAGTGGTCTGAGAATTTGTTTAACTGAAAGTATGATGGGATTTAATCCCCAAAGTTGGCTGGGTGGTTGCTTATACAAATACTTTGCCATATTATTCATGTACCTACCTGAAAAAGCTGTTGATATTTACATTAATGTCCATATTCTCCTCAATCTTTTCCCTACAAGACATCCCATACTTTTTTTGCTGAATAGAAACAGAAAGTGCTTCATCTTTGAAAACAAGATTTCTGCTTAAAGCTTTTACTTTGTAAATTTTTCAAAGCAGCTTGTTTTCAGAAGCATTTAAACGGATCTGCAGATGGCAGAGATTTAACATTTTGGTAGATGACATATGTGGCTTTTTCAGTAGACAAATCTTGTGATGATATAACTCATTTTACATGTAGCATGTATGAATTTATTCTATAAAACTTGTGTGTGAGAATCAGATTTACATTTTCCCCCCTAGATTAATTTAAACCTCGCATGAGACCCTGTCTCCCAACTTAGCAGAATATCCAATATTACTCATTATGGTGCTTCTCAAACTTACCTGATATCAAGATAATGGGAAACTGTGTAGTACTTTTGCTATGCATTCACCATGGTTAGGTGTGCTTCTTACACTTAAAATGTTTCTGTTGAATGCTAATCATACTTTTTTTTTTTTCCAAAAGCTAAGGCGAGAGGTATAATTACTGCCACTCCAAAGGAGTGGTACGAAAACCATTCTGGCCTGACTTGCCTCCAGTTATCCATGCAAGCTCCTGTTACCTGTAAGTGCTCTGAGACGTATATAACTTATATAACTTTACCCATGGAACACTCGCTCTGGCTGTCTCTCTCTCTCACTGCCCAAATACTTATCTCTTTCCTCCCTTCCCCTTTAGTGAAACCAGCTGAATTCCTTCCTCAGAGAGCTGGATAGGGTTTTTCTTCAATAATTAAATTCCAGAGAAAGTTATTCATTTTCCCAAAGCGGTAAGAAAGAGTCAGACGTTATCATTTCAGGGAAAGTCTTGACACAAATGTAATTCTATGTCTTCCCCATAAAAATGTTTGTGAGCTAAATTTAATGCTTAATTATAGTAACTATTGTTTTTTTTTCAATAACTGTATTCTTTGCTTAGCCTCACCCCCTTCCCCCAAATTACTTTAATATGTGGCTTCACTGTGTAATGTGTCTTTTATCATAAGATGCTTCTAACCTTTTCTGTAATAATATGGGGTACAAAGGAGGAGGGATTACTTTAAAAGTAATCCAAAAACAATAATACGCCTTTTATATACATTAAGAAATTTCTCTTAAAGGCAGCCTTCCGTGAATTCTCTTAAAATGTGAATCATAGCCTCTTCGAATTTCTGCTTAGTGATTTTTGGTTTCTGTTCTCAGTATGCATTCACACATGAAACGATTGCACGGAACAGCTCTAAGACTAGTGGGGCATCCTGCCCTTTGTGTGGGGCCCTCATGAGGTCTTGAAGAGGGGATTTTTCATTTCACTTTATATTGTATATTTAAGTTTCTGTTCAACAGTTGTGGATTTTTCTTTTGATAAAATGTAAACTTCTAAGTGAGACTCCTTTGAAGCAAAGGAGGATCATTCAGTATCCATGTGGGCAGTCACCAAAAAGGAATATAGACCACAGGCACAGACACAAAAAGCACATGGTAGTCAAACAAAGACTTTCACACTGTCACCAGAGACACAACACATCCCTTAGACATAGCCATTAATATCAGGGTTTATAGAAAGAAAGCAAAACCTCTCATAGAAATAATATTTCTGCAGAATAAAATCTGAGATATTGGTGTTTATGAGGAAAATTCATTTATAAACTGACCTTTGCCCACTAAACCATCTTTTACCTTTAGTCCCCTTGCTCACTGACACTAAAAGTCAGAGAGATTACAGAAATTGTCCAAAGTTACACAGCTAGATGACTGATGGAATAATGATTTAGCCTAGAACATCTCTACGCCAAAAAGTATGTCTTTTCCATTTGCAGCAGATGGGGCATTACCCTGATATTAATACTGCATTCTTGGGAATATTACAGTTTGGGCAGTAGGGCAGGGTGAGGGTGAACCTAACCTCTACAGCTAAGGTTAAGTTATAAATAGAACGTCTTATTTCTGTTAACATTTGGGTTTACTGCATTATCAAGAGGGAAAAAATCTTTGCTTTCTTATTAAATAATGAGTACCTAGTATACAAAATAGGGTTAGGTGAAATAGGTATAAAAAGCATGATGACAACACAATAGACCTAATAGAAAACCCATAAAAGTGGTTTGTCAAAGGGTAGAATGTATTGCAAAAAGTGTATTGATTTTTCCGGTTGGTCACTATAATTTAGAGGGCTACATTTTATAGTTAAAAGACAACCTGAAAAAATCTAATCAATTATCTGTCTCCTGATTTTAACTTTTTTAAAAATAAAATTTGTGTATTTTGAGAGAGAGAAAGTGCAAGTCAGGAAGGGGCAGAGAGAGAGGGAAAGAGAGAGAATCCCAAGCAGGCTCTGCACCATCAGCACGGAGCTCAGTGTGGGCCTCAAACTCAGGAACCATGAGCTCATGACCTGAGCTGAAGTCAGACACTTAACTGACTGAGCCACCCAGGCGCCCCCATTCTGATTTTAACTTTTTAAAAATTTGATTTAAGATAACAGGATCAATCCTGCCTATTTGAGCTGTTCAGTTTGGTTTTGTTCACTTGCCATTTCCATCTGGGATTGAAATACTTGCTGCCAAAGTAGGCCTAGGAAGGAGGCTTGTATGGATTTCCCATCTGGGATCTCTGATATGGGGCCAGCAATCTCCTGGGAGACTTTGCATTGGGTCACGGCCAGATTTAAAGTTGTTATTTTGAATGTTTAATGTTAAGTATGGAACCAACAGGAAATTAAGTGAGGTGTATAACATCCACATGGAAGACAGGGCCTTCTCTGGCGGGTAAGCGATAGTGATTAAGAACAGAGCTTTTGAAATCAGGCATTTGACTCTGGATTTAGACACTTATCGTATATTTGATCTTAGGCCAATTATTTAATTCCTCTAAACATCAGGTTTATCATACACAGTTATTGCAAAGATTATAGGAGGCAATATTAGTAAAGCATTTACTTATTATATAATAGAGCTCAAAAAACTTAATGCTGATGGTTTGAATAATTGTTAGGCATCATTTATTTTTTTTCTAAATGTATTATTACCTAAACAATATGTTAGAAATAACAAATAAAAAGTGAAAAAAATCACCCCAAGTTTTACTCACTACCATAAAGTCTGGCACTGGGTCTTCTTTTCCTTTTTTATTTTTAATTATTAGTACATATGTTGACAATGTTTACATGGTGAAATCGCAGTATAGATGTAGTTTTATAAGCCAATAAAATTTCAGCTCCCAAAGGACCTACTACAGGTACTCCCATAGTACCTGTCTTTGTCGCTACTATATGTCCACTATGTAATACAAGTATGTCGAGTTGAATTGAACATGAATTGTAAGCAGAGTCTCCATAGCCGTTATTTAAAATAAGTAGACTATAATGTACCTAATTGAATTTATTGTTGCTATAGCCATAGTTTCTAGTTTTCAAGAGATAGTCCTAACATATGACTGTCCTAGATCAAAAAATACTTGTGATTCAGGACCCGAGGAAGATGGTGGCGTAGGAGGACCCTGGGCTCACTGCGCGTTCTGCCGATCACTTAGATTCCACCTACACCTGCCTAAATAACCCAGAAAACCGCCAGAGGATTAGCAGAACGGAGTCTCCGGAGCCAAACGCAGACGAGAGGCCCACGGAAGAGGGTAGGAAGGGCGGCGAGGTGGTGTGTGCTCCACGGACTGGCGGGAGGGAGCCAGGGTGGAGGGGCAGCCTGCTGGCCAAGCAGAGCCCCCTAGTCTGGCTGGCTAAAGCGGAGGGGCCGGACGGAGTGTGTTCCGACAGCAAGCGCGACTTAGCGTCTGGGAGGTCATAAGTTAACAGCTCTGCTCAGAAAGCTGGAAGGCTGGAGGACAAAAGGAGGGAGAGCTGCTTAGCCCCCGGATGACAGAGCTCAGTTTGGTGGTGAACAAAGGCGCTCGCCAATGCAATCTCCCCCGCCCATCCCCCAGCCAAAATCCCAAAGGGAACCAGTTCCTGCCAGGGAACTTGCTCACTCCACGTGAACACCCAACTCTGTGCTTCTGTGGAGCCAAACCTCCAGCAGCGGATCTGACTCCCTCCCACTGCCACAGGGCCCCTCCTGAAGTGGATCACCTAAGGAGAAGCAAGCTAAGCCTGCCCCTCCTGCTCCCGTGCACCTTGCCTACCCACCCCAGCTAATATGCCAGATCCCCAGCACCACAAGCCTGGCAGTGTGCAAGTAGCCCAGATGGGCCACGCCACCCCACAGTGAATCCTGCCCCTAGGAGAGGGGAAGAGAAGGCACACACCAGTCTGACTGTGGCCCCAGCGGTGGGCTGGGGGCAGATATCAGGACTGACTGCGGCCCCGCCTACTAACTCCAGTTATACACCACAGCACAGGGGAAGTGCCCTGCAGGTCCTCACCACTCCAGGGACTATCCAAAATGACCAAACGGAAGAATTCCCCTCAGAAGAATCTCCAGGAAATAACAATAGCTAATGAACTGATCAAAAAGGATTTAAATAATATAACAGAAAGTGAATTTAGAATAATAGTCATAAAATTAATCACTGGGCTTGAAAACAGTATAGAGGACAGCAGAGAATCTCTTGCTACAGAGATCAAGGGACTAAGGAACAGTCACAAGGAGCTGAAAAACGCTTTAAACGAAATGCAAAACAAAATGGAAACCACGACAGCTCGGCTTGAAGAGGCAGAGGAGAGAATAGGTGAACTAGAAGATAAAGTTATGGAAAAAGAGGAAGCTGAGAAAAAGAGAGATAAAAAAATCCAGGAGTATGAGGGGAAAATTAGAGAACTAAGTGATACACTAAAAAGAAATAATATACGCATAGTTGGTATCCCAGAGGAGGAAGAGAGAGGGAAAGGTGCTGAAGGGGTACTTGAAGAAATAATAGCTGAGAACTTCCCTGAACTGGGGAAGGAAAAAGGCATTGAAATCCAAGAGGCACAGAGAACTCCCTTCAGACGTAACTTGAATCGATCTTCTGCACGACATATCATAGTGAAACTGGCAAAATACAAGGATAAAGAGAAAATTCTGAAAGCAGCAAGGGATAAATGTGCCCTCACATATAAAGGGAGACCTATAAGACTCGTGACTGATTTCTCTTTTGAAACTTGGCAGGCCAGAAAGGACTGGCACGATATCTTCAGTGTGCTAAACAGAAAAAATATGGAGCCAAGAATCCTTTATCCAGCAAGTCTGTCATTTAGAATAGAAGGAGAGATAAAGGTCTTCCCAAACAAACAAAAACTGAAGGAATTTGTCACCACTAAACCAGCCCTACAAGAAATCCTAAGGGGGATCCTGTGAGACAAAGTACCAGAGACATCACTACAAGCATAAACATGCAGACATCACAATGACTCTAAACCCGTATCTTTCTATAATAACACTGAATGTAAATGGACTAAATGTGCCAACCAAAAGACATAGGGTATCCGAATGAATAAAAAAACAAGACCCATCTATTTGCTGTCTACAAGAGACTCATTTTAGACCTGAGGACACCTTTAGATTGAGAGTGAGGGGATGGAGAACTATTTATCATGCTACTGGAAGCCAAAAGAAAGCTGGAGTAGCCATACTTATATCAGACAAACTAGACTTTAAATTAAAGGCTGTAACAAGAGATGAAGAAGGGCATTATATAATAATTACAGGGTCTATCCATCAGGAAGAGCTAACAATTATAAATGTCTATGCGCCGAATACCGGAGCCCCCAAATATATAAAACAATTACTCATAAACATAAGCAACCTTATTGATAAGAATGTGGTAATTGCAGGGGATTTTAACACTCCACTTACAAAAATGGATAGATCATCTAGACACACAGTCAATAAAGAAACAAGGGCCCTGAATGATACATTGGATCAGATGGACTTGACAGATATATTTAGAACTCTGCATCCCAAAGCAACAGAATATACTTTCTTCTCGAGTGCACATGGAACATTCTCCAAGATAGATCATATACTGGGTCACAAAACAGCCCTTCATAAGTTTACAAGAATTGAAATTATACCATGCATACTTTCAGACCACAATGCTATGAAGCTTGAAATCAACCACAGGAAAAAGTCTGGAAAACCTCCAAAAGCATGGAGGTTAAAGAACACCCTACTCAAGAATGAGTGGGTCAACCAGGCAATTAGAGAAGAAATTAAAACATATATGGAAACAAACGAAAATGAAAATACAACAATCCAAACGCTCTGGGATGCAGCGAAGGCAGTCCTGAGAGGAAAATACATTGCAATCCAGGCCTATCTCAAGAAACAAGAAAAATCCCAAATACAAAATCTAACAGCACACCTAAAGGAAATAGAAGCAGAACAGCAAAGGCAGCCTAAACCCAGCAGAAGAAGAGAAATAATAAAGATCAGAGCAGAAATAAACAATATAGAATCTAAAAAAACTGTAGAGCAGATCAACGAAACCAAGAGTTGGTTTTTTGAAAAAATAAACAAAATTGACAAACCTCTAGCCAGGCTTCTCAAAAAGAAAAGGGAGATGACCCAAATCGATAAAATCATGAATGAAAATGGAATTATTACAACCAATCCCTCAGAGATACAAACAATTATCAGGGAATACTATGAAAAATTATATGCCAGCAAATTGGACAACCTGGAAGAAATGGACAAATTTCTAAACACCCACACTCTTCCAAAACTCAATCAGGAGGAAATAGAAAGCTTGAACAGACCCATAACCAGCGAAGAAATTGAATCGGTTATCAAAAATCTCCCAACAAATAAGAGTCCAGGACCAGATGGCTTCCCAGGGGAGTTCTACCAATGTTTAAAGCAGAGATAATACCTATCCTTCTCAAGCTATTCCAAGAAATAGAAAGGGAAGGAAAACTTCCAGACTCATTCTATGAAGCCAGTATTACTTTGGTTCCTAAACCAGACAGAGACCCAGTAAAAAAGAGAACTACAGGCCAATATCCCTGATGAATAGGGATGCAAAAATTCTTAATAAGATACTAGCAAATCGAATTCAACAGCATATCAAAAGAATTATTCACCATGATCAAGTGGGATTCATTCCTGGGATGCAGGGCTGGTTCAACATTCGCAAATCGATCAACGTGATACATCACATTAACAAAAAAAAAGAGAAGAACCATATGATCCTGTCAATCGATGCACAAAATGCCTTTGACAAAATCCAGCACCCTTTCTTAATAAAAACCCTTGAGAAAGTCGGGATAGAAGGAACATACTTAAAGATCATAAAAGCCATTTATGAAAAGCCCACAGCTAACAACATCCTCAATGGGGAAAAACTGAGAGCTTTTTCCCTGAGATCAGGAACACAACAGGGATGTCCACTCTCACCGCTGTTGTTTAACATAGTGTTGGAAGTTCTAGCATCAGCAATCAGACAACAAAAGGAAATCAAAGGCATCAAAATTGGCAAAGATGAAGTCAAGCTTTCGCTTTGCAGATGACATGATATTATACATGGAAAATCCGATAGACTCCACCAAAAGTCTGCTAGAAATGATACATGAATTCAGCAAAGTTGCAGGATACAAAATCAATGTACAGAAATCAGTTGCATTCTTATACACTAACAATGAAGCAACAGAAAGACAAATAAAGAAACTGATCCCATTCACAATTGCACCAAGAAGCATAAAATACCTAGGAATAAATCTAACCAAAGATGTAAAAGATCTGTATGCTGAAAACTATAGAAAGCTTATGAAGGTAATTGAAGAAGATATAAAGAAATGGAAAGACATTCCCTGCTCATGGATTGGAAGAATAAATATCGTCAAAATGTCAATACTACCCAAAGCTATCTACACATTCAATGCAATCCCAATCAAAATTGCACCAGCATTCTTCTTGAAACTAGAACAAGCAATCCTAAAATTCATATGGAACCACAAAAGGCCCCGAATAGCCAAAGTAATTTTGAAGAAGAAGACCAAAGCAGGAGGCATCACAATCCCAGACTTTGGCCTCTACTACAAAGCTATATTCATCAAGACAGCATGGTATTGGCACAAAAACAGACACATAGACCAATGGAATAGAATAGAAACCCCAGAACTAGACCCACAAATGTATGGCCAACTCATCTTTGACAAAGCAGGAAAGAACATCCAATGGAAAAAAGACAGTCTCTTTAACAAATGGTGCTGGGAGAAGTGGACAGCAACATGCAGAAGGTTGAAACTAGACCACTTTCTCACACCATTCACAAAAATAAACTCAAAATGGATAAAGGACCTGAATGTGAGACAGGAAACCATCAAAACCCTAGAGGAGAAAGCAGGAAAAGACCTCTCCGACCTCAGCCGTAGCAATCTCTTACTCGACACATCCCCAAAGGCAAGGGAATTAAAAGCAAAAGTGAATTACTGGGACCTTATGAAGATAAAAAGCTTCTGCACAGCAAAGGAAACAACCAACAAAACTAAAAGGCAACCAACGGAATGGGAAAAGATATTTGCAAATGACATATGGGAGAAAGGGCTAGTATCCAAAATCTATAAAGAGCTCACCAAACTCCATACCCGAAAAACAAATAACCCAGTGAAGAAATGGGCAGAAAACATGAATAGACACTTCTCTAAAGAAGACATCCGGATGGCCAACAGGCACATGAAAAGATGTTCAACGTCGCTCCTTATCAGGGAAATACAAATCAAAACCACACTCAGATATCACCTCACGCCAGTCAGAGTGGCCAAAATGAACAAATCAGGAGACTATAGATGCTGGAGAGGATGTGGAGAAACGGGAACCCTCTTGCACTGTTGGTGGGAATGCAAACTGGTGCAGCCGCTCTGGAAAGCAGTGTGGAGGTTCCTCAGAAAATTAAAAATAGACCTACCCTATGACCCAGCAATACCACTGCTAGGAATTTACCCAAGGGATACAGGAGCACTGATGCATAGGGGCACTTGTACCCCAATGTTTATAGCGGCACTCTGAACAATAGCCAAATTATGGAAAGAGCCTAAATGTCCATCAACTGATGAATGGATAAAGAAATTGTGGTTTATATACACAATGGAATACTACGTGGCAATGAGAAAGAATGAAATATGGCCTTTTGTAGCAACGTGGATGGAACTGGAGAGTGTGATGCTAAGTGAAATAAGCCATACAGAGAAAGACAGATACCATATGGTTTCACTCTTCTGTGGATACTGAGAAACTTAACAGAAACCCATGGGGGAGGGGAAGGAAAAAAAAAAAAAAAGAGGTTAGAGTGGGAGAGAGCCAAAGCATAAGAGACTGTTAAAAACTGAGAACAAACTGAGGGTTGAGGGGGGTGGGAGGGAGGGAAGGGTAGGTGATGGGTATTGAGGAGGGCACCTTTTGGGATGAGCACTGGGTGTTGTATGGAAACCAATTTGACAATAAATTTCATATATTGGAAAAAAAAATAAAAATAAATAAATAAATAAATAAATAAGATAAAAAAAAAAAAAAAATACTTGTGATTCATTTTTAGTGCCACCTTGCTCTGTAAATCATGTCCCAATTTGAATGAATTACATAATTTTGGTTACCAACTTTTTGAATTTATGAATAAAACTGTGATGGACATCTTTTCATATATAGCTTTTTACTCCTGTGATGTTATTCCTGCAGAAGGAATTAATGACATTAGGATTTAGACAAATAGGGATATTTTTTTTAAAGTTGTAAATTCTTCCATTTTGTGTGCGTGTGTGATTGGCTCTTTTAGAAAATGAAAAATGATACTCTATTCACTTTTTATAATTCCTTATTATATAAAATTATGTGACTTCATCAATGTTTTGATGGATTTAGCCACATTGTCACTACTATTTCTCAATAGATTTATTGAGAAAGCCAACAGATTTCAGGATTTATTAAAAAAACAAAAAACAAAAAAAAAGACAAAAATTTTGTCTATTCTCTATAAACTTTCAAGTATTTTACAAATGGGTTCCAAACTGTGGTTTGATAAATCAATTCACTCATTAAGTCTAATAGGTGTTAAATGTTCTATGGCATTTTCTTATTTTTCTAAATCAAATTATAATTTCCTGTATACTCCCAACTTTTTAAGATTGGAAATAAGTTGATTATCAATTTTTAGTGGACCCCTTGCCCTCTCTGGAACTTACATGGTCCTAACAACTGTGTTCATGTAGAGGAGCCTTAAGAGTCTGGTTATTTCCATCAGTATCATTGTTTTCCTTGGTTTCTCAGTCATTGTGTTGTGAAAGAAGACCTTTATGATTGGTGTCTTCATAGTATATAGAGGTCCTCAACCTTCCCCAGTGCTGAAGTCCTTTGAGCATAGCCTTTAAAGGAACTCACGTGGTTATTTTCCATCCATTTTCAAAGAGACCATATCCAGCCAGTTTCCAAGGTGACTCTTTCCAGTCAACTCTGGCTGCTATAACAAATCACCATAGACTGGGTAGCTGGAACAATAAACGTTTATTTCTCACAGTTTTGGAGGCTGGGTAGTCCAAGATCAAGATGCTGGCAGGTCCAGTGTCTGGTGAGGCATGCATCCTGGTTTACAGATGACTGTCTCCTCATATGGTGCAGAGAGAGAGGGGACAAGCTTTCCTGTCCCTTCTTACAAGAGCAATAATCACATTCATGACATCTCCACCTTCATGACCTAACTATCTCCCAAAGGCTCCACCTCCTAATACCATCACATTGGGGTTTAGGATTTTAATGTATAAATTTGGCAGGGCAGGTGGCAGGGGGTGGGGTGGACAGAAACATTTAGCCATTACATTCTCCCTTTGTACAATTCCTAGGGTTTCCTTGTGGATAAGTTGATCTAAGCCTTCCAAAACACTGCTTGTGTATGTTGAAAATGCCTTCAGGGTTACACCTCCAGTCTGAGGGCATGAAACAGAATAGTTATTAATTACTCCTAGTAGGGATGATAACCTAGAACTAAAGAACTCCAAGGCCTGTTTAGTCTCCATTCCTGGAGAGGAAAGGATAGAGACCTGAGAGCTGTTTTAATTTTTCTTTGTTGAAATAATATTAGTTGGACACAGTAGTCCCTCTTTATCCACGGCTTTGCTTATCACAGTATCCATTATCTGTGGTCAACTGTGGTCTAAAAGTATCATCAGAAGGTCACTGGTAGGGGCACCTGTGTGGCTCCATAGGTTAAGTGTCTGTCCAACACTTGATTTCGTCTCAGGTCATGATCTCCTGGTTCGTGGGTTTGAGCCTCGCGTCGGGCTCTGCGTTGACAGCATGGAGCTTGCTTGGGATTCTCTCTCTCCCTCTCTCTCTCTCTCTGACTCTTTCAAAATAAATAAATTTTTTAAAAAGGTCATTGGTAGTCTAATGCTACCTCACAGTGCCTACATCACTCACCTCACTTCATGTCATCATGAGGGCATTTTATCATCTCACATCATCACAAGGAGAAGCATAAGTACAGTAAAAGAAGATATTTTCAGAAAGAGAGAAAGACCACATTCACATAACTTTTATTATAGTATATTGTTATAATTGTTCTACTTTATCATTAACTATTGTTGTTGATCTCTTACTGTGCCTAATTTACAAATTAAACTGGATCATAGTATGTATGTATAGGAAAAAACACAGTACATACAGGGTTTGAAAATATCTACAGTTTCAGGGCATCATTGGAAGTCTTAGAACATATCCCCCATGGATAAGGGAGGACTACTGTAATAATAAAAAAAAAAAATAATAATAATAATATCATTGTCTTCAAATGATACCAATTGAAACTTTTTTTCTTATTACTTTCCATAGTTTATTTACTAGCTATATAAAGCTCTGTTATGATGAATTAGATGTTTATGTAGGTTGGGGAATGGTATCAAGATAGAAATTATTGAGATATAATTGACATATAACATTATGTAAGTTTAAGGTATATAGATGTGATGATTTGATACAGGTATATATTGCAAAATGTTTATTGCAATTAAGTTAGTTAATTGCGATAACTGGTGAATTGATGGGGCGCCTGGGTAGCTCAGTTGGTTAAGCTTCTGACTCTTGATTTCAGCTCAGGTCATGATCTCATCTCAGGGTTCAGGAGACCAAACCCCACATTGGGCTGCACGCTGACAGTTGCTTGGGATTCTCTCCCTCTCTGCCCCTCACCCATGTGTGCATGTGTACATGTACCCTCTCTCTCAAAATAAATAAATAAAATGAAAAAAAAAAGGTTGGCAAATTGAAAATAAGGCAGTCACTTGCTCTAAAGTAACTCAATCTAGTAGCAAGATAAGCAGCTTACCAGAGTTTGAATCCCAGCTATATCACTTACTAGCTCTGGTCAAATTAGTTGATTTCTCTGTATTTTATTTCTCTCACGTATAGAATAGGTAATAATACTCTTCTTGGGTTGTTGTGAAGATTATATGAGTTAATATATAATAGTATAATAATTTTAATGTAATCACAAAATGAACTTAGAAAAATGTCTGATGCACAGTGTTTAATAAATTTTAGCTGTAAGGGTACCTGGGCAGCTCAGCAGGTTAAGCATTTGACTCTTGGTTTCAGCTCAGGTCATGATCTCACGGTTTGTGAGTTCAAGCTCCACATCAGGCCCCATGCTGATAGTAAAGAGCCTGCTTGGGATTCTCTCTTTCTTCCTTCCTCTCTGTCCCTCCCAGGCACTCGCTCTCTCTCTCTCTCTCTCTCTCTCTCTCAAAATAAATAAATAAACTTTAAATTTTTTTTTTTTTAATTTTTTTTTTTAACGTTTATTTATTTTTGAGACAGAGACAGAGCATGAACGGGGGAGGGTCAGAGAGAGAGGGAGACACAGAATCCGAAACAGGCTCCAGGCTCTGCGCAGTCAGCACAGAGCCTGACGCGGGGCTCGAACTCACGGACAGCGAGATCATGACCTGAGCCGAAGTCGGCCACCCAACCGACTGAGCCACCCAGGCGCCCCTAAATTTTTTTTTAAATAAATGAATTTTAGCTATAATTATTAAGGTAACACAGATATAATACAGTGTGAAAGACACCAATGATGTGTTAAAAAGGAAATGAAAGAGAAATTAGATTCTCCTGGGAGGATCAGTGATGCCCTCACAAAGGAAAAGACAAGTTGAGCTTTGAAGAATGGGTAGGAATCCGACAGGCAGAGAGATAAGGAAATCACTTCACAATGAGGAAAGAGTGTGAAGACTTAAAAAGGCATGGGATGTTTTATTTGGGAAACGTCAATTAGCCTCGTATGTGTTATGCACAGGATGCAGGAGAAGGTTTTCAAGTGACATAGCATGCTATTACATTGGAAATATGAGTTGAGGCAATACATTAAGAAGCCTTGCATAGAAGCTAAAATATTAAGATTTTATTCTCTTAGACAGTGAAACATGATTGGAGGTTTTCTAAGCACATAATTAATACAACTAGATTTGAATTTTTATCTTTTTTTATTTTTTCATGTAAACAACCAACAGCAAGGTTCAGCATGTGTTATAAGGGGCAGAGACTGGAGACAGGTAAGTTTCTGGAAGGGTGCATGAGCAATGATGGAGAGGGTAGAGTGAAAGAAAACAGTGGCTTTTTTCCTGAGTGAGAGACTATTTATGCTATTAACTGAGCTAAGACAAATGCTGTACATGTTGGGAATAATCAGGGAGGGAAGTCTGGCCTTTAGGGCTGTCAATCCTGTATGTTTCTACCACTCTAAATTTGGCATGCAGATGGTACCCATTATTATTGTTGTTGTTTAACATTTACTGAGCGTCGACAGTGAGCTGACTTGGAGTGGAACATTGGCAAGGCGTGCACACCTCCACATCGCCACTCCCACCTCCGTCTGGTCCCTTACTTTGTTATTGTCATACTTTCTGGGCACTTGTAAGTTGGTCACTGGTTATTCACTTCACAATTATCAATTACATGATAAGTAGTGAAAAGATTGAAGAGTTTTGAAAGTGCATTTATTTATCAATCAGTACTTCATAAGAAATGGGTACATGATTTGCCTAAAACGTTGTTCAAAGAAGGGTTGTATGTCTTACTAGTATTTAGTGCTTTGCCATTTTATGACAAGTTTTGCAATGACTAGCTAATTTTGATCTTAAAGCAACATAGAAAGTTACTGTTTTGGTTCAAAATATTTAAAACCACAGAAAATGCTTAGAAGGATATTGTAAATATCAATGTTTCATGCACACACAAACTCACATATATTTTTTAATTAAAGAAACGATCTTATAGATAAAATTAAAAATCTCTTTTGTTCTCCAGCTCAGTATGGTTTACCTCTTTCCCTGTCTCTCCTAGAGTAACCACCATGATAAATTTGATACATATGAAATCCTTCCAGCCAATGTTGTACTGTTATTAACTAAATATGCATCTTTATAGAATATGATATCTTAGTTTTACCAGTCTCATAAAATTAGCTGCACACTTTCCTTTTTTTTTTTGATTCTCTGTAATACTTCATGTAAGATATATTATACAATTTTATTTTATTAATTTATGCTTTTATCTTTATTATGTTTCTCATCTATGATCTTTAGGCTTAATGTATGTTTTTTTTCTAGGTTCCTGATTCAAATTTTTAGCCCTTTAAGTTTCAATTTTTCTTATTTTTGATCACCGAATGTGTCTTGTCTGCTGTGAAGTGTTTGAAAGTTTTTACAAGAATTTCTTTGTAGTTACAAAATACAATTATAAATACTCCATGTATGCTTAAGAGGGATTTTTATTATTTTTGGTATGTATATAATAATTATGTATAATTATATAAACATTATAAGCTATATAAATATTAAATGAAAAAATAAAGTAAATATTTATATAATTATGTATAATTGTGTACATATTTTTGTATCATTACTATCTATTTATTTAATCTATTCCAGTGTGGAATAGACCCATAGAATGATAAGAAAGAGTCCATAGATAGACTTACAAATATATAGTTAACTAAATTTCGTCAAGAATGCTAAGGCAGTTCAGTTGGGAAAGAATAGTCATTTAAGCAAATAGGGCTAAAACTCTTAGATATTCTTATGCAAAACCTTTCTCAATTCCACTTTCCACCACACAAAGATTGATTAATTTGAAATAGGTGATAAACATTAATATCAAACTTAAAGTATAAAACTTTTTAAAAATAAAACTTTCAAAAACTAGAAACAATTGAGAATAACAAATGCTGGCAAGAGTGTGAAGGAATTGGAATGTTTTAGACATTAACAGTGGGAATGCAAAATGGCACAGACATTTTCAAAATCGGTTTGGTAATTTATTATAAAGTTAAACACTTGTCATTTGACCTAGGAATCTCACCCCTGGATATTTACCCAAGAGAATTGAAACCTATGTTTACAAAACAACAAAATGCTGTGTGGAAAAGTTTATTGCAATGTGATTAATAATTGCCCCAAACTGGAAACAGCTCAAATGTCAATCGACTGTAACATAGAAAAACCAGCTGTGGAACACTGTGGAATGAGATTTTATTCAACAATAAGATGGAAGAGATTACTGATGCATGCAACATCAGGGATGAATGCAATTGCATACACGATGCTAAGTGAAAGAGGCCAGATTTAAAAATCCACTAATTGTATTATTCCATTAATACGATGTTCTGGAAAATCCAAAACTATAAGGACATTAAAAGCAAATGAACAAAAATGGTGATAGCCAGGGGCTAGATGCAGGGAAAGTATATTGGCTATGAAGGAGTATATGGGAATTTTCGGGGGTGATGCAAACGTTCTCTATCTTAATTGTGTTAGTAGTCGCACTAACAAATGACTGTGTGCATTTGTTAAAAATTACAGAACTGTATTCAGAAAAAGGTGATCTTATTGTATACAAATTATAACTTAATAAACCTGACTTGAATTTTTTATATTTCTTTTGTATGAAAGTCTTACACATATTTTAGAGGCCATTATTCTTTTTTATGGGCATTATTTTTCAATGCTTTATAATTTTGATACTATTTTATTTTAGATGGTATGTGTCTTTTTAAATTAATTCTTGAACTATTTGTTAAAACATAAAACTATGGTTAATTTTATTATCTTGGTTACATTCCAGGGTGCCTGGGTGGCTCAGTCGGTTAAGCATCCAACTTCAACTCAAGTTATGATCTCGTGGTTTGTGAGTTTGAGCCCCACCTCGGGCTCTGTGCTGACAGCTCAGAGCCTGGACCCTGCTTTGGATTCTGTGTCTCCTCCTCTGTCTGTCCCTCCCATGCTCATGCTCTGTCTCTCTCTGTCTCTTAACAATAAATGAACGTTAGAAAAAAAAATTTATTATCTTGGTTACGTTCCAACACAACTGCTGAACAGTTTTATTAATTTTATTTTTTAAATGCTTTTGTATTTTTCTCTATACTTAAATATCCCATTAGTGGATTATACACATTTTGTTTATTCCTTTTAAAAAGTTACAGAATTCAGGGCGCCTGGGTGGCTCAGTCGGTTAAGCGTCCGACTTCGGCTCAGGTCACGATCTCGCGGTCCGTGGGTTCGAGCCCCGCGTCGGGCTCTGGGCTGATGGCTCAGAGCCTGGAGCCTGCTTCTGATTCTGTGTCTCCTGCTCTCTCTGACCCTCCCCCGTTCATGCTCTGTCTCTCTCTGTCTCAAAAAAAAAAAAAAAAAAAAAAAAAGTTACAGAATTCATGTCATTTACTCATGTCCTCATGGTTTGAAAGTGGCAGAACTGGAACTGCAGTAATGCTTTTCTGAGTATAAACTCCACAGCATTCTTTAATTCATTTTGTACTTTTATTCTTTAATTGCTTTGATTATTTCATCTAAGGCATTTATGTTGGGTCTGTATTGTTTCCAGGGCTGCAATGGATATCTCATTTATGCCAGTCCAGAACCTATTTCCTATTTTCTAGTAATAAATTCTCGATTACCATTAAGCAAAAAATCCAATGCCACACACCCCTTGTAAATTTCAGTGGACATCTAATCAAGCACCACATATCCCACCTATAGTAAATGGACTAAGGATTAACACTTGACTCACACCAGGTTTATCATTCAATCCATGAAATTTAACTGGATTTATTAGAAGGAAGAACATTCTTTCCATTAGCCTTACAGTCCTGTAGAGTATAAATATGAAGTTTTCGGGGGGCTGCTTTGTGGTAAGAATTTCTTCGAGGATGAAGCCAGCACATAGGAAAGCAGAATTGAGGGGCAGAACTAGAATTCTGATGGTATTTTTGGTTCAGTTTTCCTAGACCTTAAATTGGTCCCTGAACTTTTCAGTTATATGAAACAATAAATTAATTTTTTGTTGCTTGAACTGGTTTGAATGTGAGAGTATTCCAATACTGAGACATAAAAGGAACATTAGTCTGGAAACAGAGAGGTCTCACAGGCAAGGCAACAACCTCACAGACCTTTAAAGAAGATGAGGAATGTACATAAGTTTAATATGATAATAACTTTTCTATGTGGCTTCAATGTCTGATTATTTTACTTTGAGACCATTTATAAAAATAAATTGAATTAAGTAAGTGTCAGCCATTCCTTCATTCAAGCCAAGAAGCTGATAATATTTTCAATTCCACCAAATACAGATACAGAGAGGAAAAAAAAAAAGTAAATCATTATTTGAGTGGAAAGGTGTAGTCCTTAAAAAGTCAGATTTAGATTTTATTTAATGCAACTGACAGATTTTTGGACTTTATTTCAAAGATCTCCATTCCCTAATCACTGTGAATTTTGAAGATCAGTAGAGAAAGATGTGATTCCAAACATTTAAAAATAAATGGTTTTACCATCTGTGGAAAAAAAGCACATGAGGATGACCTCAAGATTTATTATCAGAAGCTGGGAATAAAACCAAAGACACTCAGGGCTCACCACCTCTCTCCCATTGCTGTTAATTATACTATTATTAGATAAAAAACTGAATCTCAGAATCTATGCATTGAAAATATTGTCAAATAACATTTTTTTTAAATGCAGTACATTGGAAATAAGTCAAAATCTATAGGCTGCTTAATGCCAAATGATGTTTTGTTAACACTTTCAACCTAGCAAAAAGTTAATTAAATAATTTTTAGAACATACCAACGGAGGAAATTTTAAAGACATTAATAGAATTAAATCATGAAAGTTTATGTCTGTAAATACACATAAATTGCCTATCTCTGTGTACACGTACAGTATATAAAGTGCCTGATCATCAAGTATGTCTTCAACATGTATTTTTTTATAGGATTGCATTAAAGCTGTAAATAATTTAGAGAGAACTGACGTCTTTATAATGGTGAGTGTTACAATCTATATTTGCGAATCAATGAATCATGAATCCATGAAGTTTTCCTTTTATTTCTTTCATCAACATTTTGTAATTTTTAGGATACAGTCCTTTGTATGTTTTATCAGATTTATACCCAAGACTTTAATTTTCTTTGGAGCAATTATAAGTGGTATTGTGTTTTAAATTCTGATTTCCACATGTTTGCTTTTGTATATTAAAATGTGATTGATATTTATATGTTGCTCTTGAATCCTACAACCTTGTTGATCTCATTTAATAGTTTTAGCATTTTTTTTTTGTAGTCTTTCAGAGTTTCAATGCAGTCATATCACATGGGAATGGGGACAATTTTATTTCTTCCTTTCCAATCTGTTTGCCTTGTTTCTTTTTTTCACCCTATTGCACTGACTAGAACTTCCAATTTAATAAGAATAGTGAGAGCAGGCATCCCAATCTTAAAGGTAGCATATTCAGTCTTTCACCCTCTGTATTGATGATAGCAAAAGTTCAGTAGATACTCTATCAGGTTAAGGCAATTCCACTTTATTACAAATGTGCTTATAGTTTTTATTATGGTTTAATGTTGAATTTTGTAAAATATTTTTTTTCTGTGCCAATTAATATAGTCATCGGATATTTCTTTTTTATTGTGTTGATATAGTGTATAAAATTGATTGATTTTTCAAATGCTTCACTGGTATTTCATACCTGGAGTTGATTCCACTTGGTAATGATGGATGATTCTTTTTGTACATTGCTGAATTCAATTTTCTAATATTTTGTTGACAGTTTTTGTGTCTAACCTCATCAGATGTATTAGTCTGTAGTTTGTTTTTGTTTTGCTTCCTTCCTTTCTTTCTCTTTCTTATTTTTTGTTTTAGAGACAGAGGGAGACTGTTCCCCTGTGTGAGCAGGGGAGAATGGCAGAGGGAGAGAGAGAGAATCTTAAGCTCCACGGCTGAGGGTGGCTCCATCCCATGACCCTGGGATCTTGACCTTGGCCGAAATCAAGAGTGTATGGATGCTCAACCAACCGAGCCACTGAAGCGCCCCATTCTTTCTTTTTGTTTTGTATTCTCCTTGTCTATTTTTAGTATCTTGTTAACACTAGTTTGGTACAATGTGTTAAAAAATGTTGGGGCGCCTGGGTGGCTTGGTCGGTTAAGCGTCCGACTTGGGCTCAGGTCATGATCTCACGGTCCATGAGTTTGAGCCCACGTCGGGCTCTGTGCTGACCACTCAGAGCCTGGACCCTGTTTGAGATTCTGTGTCTCCCTCTCTCTCTGCCCCTCCCCTGTTCATGCTCTGTCTCTCTCTGTCTCAAAAATAAATAAACGTTAAAAAAATTATAAAAAATGTTCTCTTTTATATTCTGAAAGAGATTGTATAAAATTGGTGTCGATTTTTTAATTTTTTAGTAAAAATTTCCAGTAAAACATCTGGTTCTGTTTCTTTGTTTTTGTTTTGGAGAGTGCTTAAATTACAAATTCAACTCTTTTAAAGATAATAGGACTATTTAGGTTGACTGTTTCATCTTTATTGGACATTAGTAGTTTGTGGTTTTTGATAAATGTGTCCATTTCTTCTAAATTGAATTTATGAATGCAGAATTATTTGTAGTATTTTCTTATTATCTTCTTAATGCTACAAGATTTATAGTGATGTCTCTTGTCTCATTCTTGATATTGGTAATTTATGTCTTTGCTAGCATTTTTTTTTCCTTTGGCAGCCTAAGTACAGCTTTATCAATTTTATTGTATCTGCCTGTCACCTTTCCCAAGGAAGCAGCTTCTTGTTTTATTGGTTTTCTATTTTTAATTGTATTGATTTCTGTTTGCATCTTTATTATTTTCATTATTTATCATTTGTTTTGGATATATATTTTTTTTTTTTGAGGTAAAAACAGACTGTCGATTTAAGGCCTTAGTGGCATCTCATATATTTGGTATTTTATATTTTCATTTTCATTCCATTCTCTATATTTTATTTCTTTTGAGACTTATTCCCTGACCCATGGATTATTAGGCATTTCTTGGTGTAGAGATTCTTCAGTTGTCTTTCTGTTATTGATTTCTAGGGTGATTCCATTATGTCCAGAGAACATACTCTAAAACTTACAAGTATTTTAAATTTGTCGAGGCTTGTTTTATGGCCCGGAATGTGGTCTATCTTGGTGAATATTCCATGCTACCTGAAAATTCTGCTCTTGTTGAGTCAGCCCAGAAGTTTTGAGTACAGCCAGCCTTAGAAGTTTTGAGTAACTTCTAAGTTTAAATGATAAAAGGCAAATGTATGCATAAACCTTAGTCTCTATTCTTGAGTAGCTAATAGATTTGTCCAAGAAAATCAGCTTACAAGAATAATTATAAAGTGGTGAAAATTAGATATTTCTAATTGATTGAGTTGAGAAATTTTTTGTATAGACTGGTATCATTGTCTGACATTAAAAGATGGGTATAGCTCCAACATATGAGATTTGAAGGAAAGATACCTTGGTTTGTTTGTTTGTTTGTTTGTTTTTTGATATAGCCCCTGGAGGCTGAGAGAGGGGAGAAGGGAAGGAGTTAGCTTGACTATTACCTTTTTTAGGATCTAGAATTCCACTAATTGAATGTTAAACAGGACCACACCACAACATGGGATGTTGATATAAAAGGAAGATTTCAGATTTCATTCCACTAGTTCTTTGTTTTAATTTCTGGGGAAGTTCTCTTCTAAGGCTATTAAAAATCAATGATTTACAGGAGGTTAACATAATATTAAACTTTGAGGGATTTAGAAATCTAGGTCTGTGAATGTTTCACAACAATAAGTTGATTTCCAAAAGAGAAAGGCCTGTTACTAGTTATGCAAACTATACTATGCCAGAACAGGTAAGAACTAAAAATGCGAGTCTTTGGGTTAAAGAACCAAAATACTTTCTTCTGATAAATAAAAAAGAGAAAGCACAGTTCCTTTAGAAGTTAAACATGTACTGAGAAATTGTAGAGCATATTAACCATATGATATTTCCTACTACTGCAAACACAGTGAAATATGATAAACCATTAGAATTATTCATTGTAGGCAGGGGAATTGAAGGATAGGTTATTTTATATCAAATGCTAAAAATAAAATTTATTATTTGCACACATTTTACCTGTTTATTATTTGTATTTTTCAGATGAAAAATGGAAGGTTAAACTTGTCCAGGCTCATAGAGTTGGTTAGAGGCGAATTTCTTCTATTTTAAGCCAGGTCTTTGGCCTCCATAGTTCATGCTCTTTCTTATAAAACATAAACCATTGCTCCTTACTAATAGTGAAAATCTTCATGAAATGGCAGGAAGGCATATTACGGTTCACAAAGAGAATATTAACTATACATTCCCTGATAATATTCATATCTCAATATCTTGGTTTTCCTCGTAGCTCATAGGTCATTCTTTCTCAGTCCCATCAGCCGATGCTTACTGTTTCCCAGATTGACTAATGTGGAAGAAACCCAAGGCTCAGTCTTTGATCATCTTTTTTATCTTCACTTCCTTGATAATCTCATCTTGTCTCATGGATTCGAATACCATCTTTATGCTGATGATCACCAAATGTGTTTCCCAAGCTCAGACTTTGTATATCCAACTGTCCTTAATGTCTCCACTTGGGTAATAGTATCTCATGCTTGATATGTTCAAGTAAACTACTAATCCTATGCCCCAAATGTGTTCTACCTTCAGCTTTATCCATCTCAATTGATAGCAACTCCATCTCTCTATTTGGTCAGGCAAAAAACATTGGAGACATTGCTGATTCTTCTCTTTGTTTCATATCCTAGATTCATTCCCCATTGCCTGTACATTCAACATGTATTTGCAGCTGGCCACTTCTTTCCACATGCTTTCCATATCAAGCTGATCCATATCAAGCTGATCCTAGTGAACATTTCCTCTTGCCTAGATTGTTATGATAGGAATTAACTCTTTTTTCCACATCTGTGTTTGGCAAAATTTAGTCCATTTTCAACATAGCAGCCAGAGTGATCATTATAAAATGTTCTCAGGAATTATCATTTGCCTGTTTCCTACAGTGGGTTGCCATTTAAGTGTTCCAGGCATTCTCCTAACTAGGGCCCTCTGCTCTCGCTAATATCCCTTCTTGAAACATTCTCCAAGATATACAAAGTTATAGTTTTCTCTTTTCCTTCAGGTATTTGCTCAAATATCATCTTCTCAATGAAATATTCTCTGTTATAGTGTTTGACTGCAATCTGTCTCCTGGCCTCATTATCAGGGAATGTATAGTTAATACTCTCTTTGGAACTGTATAACATACCTTCCTGCCATTTCATGAAGACGTTCATTATTAGTAGGGAGCTCTGTTTTATGTATTATAAGAAAGAGCATGAACTTTGGAGACCAAAGACCTGGCTTAAAATTGAAGAAATTCACTCTAGATTTCCATATAATATAAAGATGGTCCCTTTATATAGGGATATTCTTAAATACAGAAAGAGTCAAAATTACCTTAAAACTATTATCCCAGGAACTCCTGGGTGCCTCAGATGGTTAAGCGTCTGACTTCAGCTTAGGTCATGATCTCACAGTGAGTTTGAGGCCTGCATTGGGCTCTGCTCTGACAACTCAGTGCCTGAAGACTGCTTCAGATTCTGTGTCTCCCTCTCTCTGCCCCTTCCCTACTTGTGTCCTCTTTCTCTCTCAAAAGTAAATAAACATTTTTTAAAAAATTCTAAATAAAAACCAAAAACCAAAAATTTGTTATCCCAAAACTGAAGAGCAACTACACAGGAAAAAAACCAGAAATTGTATTTTATTCTGTCTATATTTTAACTAATCCTATTCTTTTTTACTCCTTCAATAAAATTATTCAGAGTTAAAGAGTAGTTTCTTACATCTTTTAACACTATTCAAATAGCAAATATCCCACTGAGAAAATAAACTAAGCCTTTTTGGTTTTTGGTTTTGAATTTTTATTGGGTCTCAAATCTTGTTGGTTCCATTTAATATTAAATACACTATTTAATATATTATGCACTATTACATAATATTACATATTATGCACTATTATTGCAAAGGAAGGAAACTCCTGACAGTCTGCAAAATTCAGCTCCAACATTGCTTTTGTTATAAAACTACCCTTTTTTGTATTCTCTCCCCATTAAAATTTTTATTTCCATAGTAAAATGTATTGTACTTTTTCACCTATATCAGTACCTTCCAGTACTTGTTTGTAATTATATTTGTATATATTGATGAAGGAGCATAAGGCAAATTGAGGACAAAGGACAAGCTAACAACATCCTCCTCCCCAGGTGGGATACTTGTGACACATGGCAGGCACTCCTGGATGCCTGAGAACAAAGGAAAGGACAGAAAACAAATGGTTAAACTGATAGAGTCTTTATCAGTTTACAAATATCTTAATAAATTACAAGAAGGTAATCTTATCAATAGCCTAATCTCCAGGAACTCCCTACTATTTTAATAATGCTTTACTAGAGGGTAAAAAAACAAAAAACAAAAAAACACTTTAGCTTGACAATAGCCAGTCCTCCAGTAATCTGTGAGTCTTTAGCACTTGGAAATCCCTTTAAGAAACTTCGTCTTGCCTTTATCTCCCCCAATTCCACAGTATTTAGGCAGTTACTCTTCATAACCCCAGTGCAGCTCTTTCTGCCTGTGGGTTCTGTCCCTGTGCTTTAATAAAATCACCTTTTTGCACCAAAAACATCTTCAAAATTCTCTCTTGGCTGTCAGCTCTGAAACCCCACCATCTCTCCAAACCCCCATCGTATATGGTATATATATCATATGTATTGTATATATGAACGTCTACTATAGGTCCTGTGCTGCTTTACAGATACAATTTCATGTAATTCTGACATCAATGGGAAGCAGATTTTATTACTATTGTTTTACAGGTAAGAAACTGATGATTAGAGTAGTTAAGTAAATTGTACAAGATCACAATGCTACTAATTAGCAGAACTGGGATTGGAACTCAGGCCTGAGGCCATATTACTTCTTATAGCCATATTCTTTAAATCATTGGTTGAACCTATTTACTGTTAATGTTCTTCACATTAAGCTGCCTTCCTGTAACTAACATCCATTGATCTTGGGTTTATTTTCCAGAGTGAAACAGAATATCTTATTGTTAATTCCTATAAGAGTTGTTATTATATCTTCTTGATAAATGAATCTATTTATCACTATGAAATGACCTTCTTTGTCCATTGTGATCTTTCCTGGTCTAAAGTCCACTTTATCTGATAATAATGTAGCCACTCTAGCTTCCTCATCCTCCTCCTTTTTCCTCTTCTTCTTCTTCACTTTTTTTTTTTTTTGATGCTAGATTCATGTAAAGTAAAATTATCCATTTTAAAGTATACAATTAGTGGCCCTTAGTACATTCCCAGTGCTCTGCAACTACCACCTCTATGTAGTTCTGAAATCATTTTAATCACACTAAAATAAAACCACCTGCCCATTAAACCCCACTTCCCCTTCCCCTAACTCCTGGCAACCACCAGAATAGGAAAAATCTTTAAAAAACAGAAAGAAGTCTGGATTTTGTTTTTTTCTTAAAAAGGATTGGATTGGTTCTGATAGGATCTTGAGACTAAATTTGATAAGTTTGGTCTTAAATTTTGTCATGGCAGTTATAGAGTAATCTTTGTTATAGGAAAACTTCAGCTATATTGCACTAATAATTCAGAAGGACCTACCTTTCTGGCTTGCTACTGAATGTCCCAAGTGATCAACAAAGATGCTTCACTCTGGATGATGGAAATTTGAATAATTTTTGCCCTTTGAGAACTCTTGGAACCATTTGCTCATAGCTTCCCCATCCTCCATTTCTCAATATTGTGGAGATTCACCCAAGACATGTACATCTTAGTAAGAATCAAAGAGAACCCAATTAGGTTTCCAGAACTTTTCTGAGTAGATCCCTCTTTTTTATAATTCTGCCCTGCAAATTCCAGTTAATTCAGATTCTGAATTCTAATCTGTGTCTTCTCAAGTCAGTGATACTGCTGTACTTTTCTTGGTATTTCTTTTTGTGATGGCTAATTTTATGTGTCAAGTTGACTGGGTTAGTACCCAGATATGTGATCAAACAGTATTCTGTATGTTTCTGTAAGGGTGTTTTTGGATAAGATTAACTTTTAACAAATATTATTTTTCATATGTAAAAATTCATAGGTTCATAAGAATAGAAGTTACAGAAATTTTCTTTTTTTTAATATGAAATTTATTGTCAAATTGGTTTCCATACAACACCCAGTGCTCATCCCAAAAGGTGCCCTCCTCAATACGCATCACCCACCCTCCCCTCCTTCCCACCCCCCATCAACCCTCAGTTTGTTCTGAGTTTTTAACAGTCTCTTATGTTTTGGCTTCCTCCCTCTCTAACCTTTTTTTTTTTTTTTGTTCCTTCCCCTCCCCCATGGTCTTCTGTTAAGTTTCTCAGGATCCACATAAGAGTGAAAACATATGGTATCTGTCTATCTCTGTATGACTTATCTCACTTAGCATAACACTCTCCAGTTCCATCCACGTTGCTACAAAAGGCCATATTTCATTCTTTCTCATTGCCACATAGTACTCCATTGTGTATACAAACCACAATTTCTTTATCCATTCATCAGTTGATGGACATTTAGGCTCTTTCCATAATTTGGCTATTGTTCAGAGTGCTGCTATAAACATTGGGGTACAAGTGCCCCTATGCATCAGTGCTCCTGTATCCCTTGGGTAATTCCTAGCAGTGCTATTGCTGGGTCATAGGGTAGATCTATTTTTAATTTGGGAGGGGGGGAACCTTCACACTGTTTTCCAGGGTGGCTGCAGCAGTTTGCATTCCCACCAATAGTGCAAGAGGGTTCCCGTTTCTCTACATCCTCGCCAGCATCTTTAGTCTCCTGATTTGTTCATTTTAGCCACTCTGACTGGCGTGAGGTGATATCTGAGTGTGGTTTTGATTTGTATTTCTGTGATGAGGAGTGACATTGAGCATCTTTTCATGTGCCTGTTGGCCATCTGGATGTCTTCTTTAGAGAAGTGTCTATTCATGTTTTCTGCCCATTTCTTCATTGGATTATTTGTTTTTTGGGTGTGGAGTTTAGTGAGTTCTTTATAGATTTTGGATACTAGCCCTTTGTCCAATATGTCATTTTCAAATATCTTTTCCCATTCGACATACTTCTACATACTTTTCTACATACTTCCTGCTGGCTATCTTCATTATCAACATCCCTTATCAGAGTGGTACATTTGTTACAACTGATGAGCCCTCAATGACACATCACAATTACTCAAAGTTTATAGTTTTCATTAGGGCTCATTCTTGGTGGTGCACATTCTGTGGGTCTGAACAAATGTATAATGGCATGTATCCACAATTACAAGCCATAGAAAGACATGGAGGAATCTTAAACACATATTGGTTATTGAAAAAAGCCAATCCGAAAAAGCTACATACTATATGATTTCAACTATATGATATTCTGAAAAAGGCAAAACTATGGATATAGTAAAAATATTATGGTTTTGTATTCTGCTAACTTTTCTCTCCCTCCCCTTAACCCCTGGCAATAAATAATCGTTTTCTTTAATTTAATTTTTTTTAAATTTACATCCAAATTAGTTAGCATATAGTGCAACAATGATTTCAGGAGTGGATTCCTTAATGCTCCTTACCCATTTAGCCCATCCCTCCTCCCAGAACCCCTCCAGTAACCCTTTGTTTGTTTTCTATATTCAAGAGTCTCTTATGTTTTTCCCCCTCCCTTTTTTTATATTATTTTTCTTCTCTTCCCTTATGTTCATCTGTTCTGTGTCTTAAAGTCCTCATGAGTGAAGTCATATGATATTTATCTTTCTCTGACTGACTAATTTCACTTAGCATAATACCCTCTAGTTTCATCCACGTAGTTGCAAATGGCAAGATTTCATTCTTTTTGATTGCCAACTAATAATCCATTGTATGCATATACCACATCTTCTTTATCCATTCATCCATTAATGGGCATTTGGGCTCTTTCCATACTTTGGCTATTATTGATAGTGCTGCTATAAACATTGGGGTGCATGTGTCCCTTTGAAACAGCACACCTGTATCCCTTGGATAAATGCCTAGTAGTACAATTGCTGGGTCATAGGGTAGTTCTATTTAATTTTTTGAGGAACCTCTATACTGTTTTCCAGAGTGGCTGAACCAGCTTCCATTCGCACCAGCAATGCGAAAGATCCTCTTTTTCTGCATCCTTGCCAACATCTGTTTTTGCCTGGTTTGTTAATGTTAGCCAGTCTGACAGGTGTGAGGTGCTATCTCATTGTGGTTTTGATTTGCATTTCCCTGATGATGAGTGATGTTGAGCATTTTTTCATGTGTCAGTTGGCCATCTGGATGTCATCTTTGGAGAAGTGTCTATTCATGTGTTTTGCCCATTTCTTTACTGGATTATTTAGGGTTTTTTGGGTGTTGAGTTTGATAAGTTCTTTAGAGATTTTGGATACTAACCCTTTATCTGATATGTTGTTTGCAAATATCTTCTCTCATTATGCTGGTTGCCTTTTAGTTTTGCTGATTGTTTCCTTTGCTGTGCAGAAGCTTTTATTTTGATGAGGTCCCAATGGTTCATTTTTGCTTTTGTTTCTCTTGCCTCCAGAGACGTGTTGAGTAAGAGGTTGCTGTGGTCAGGGTCAAAGAGGTTTCTGCCTACTTTCTCCTTGAGGATTTTGATGGTTTCCTGTCTTACATTTAGGTCTTTCATCCATTTTGAGTTTATTTTTGTGTATGGTGTAAGAAAGTGGTCCATGTTCATTCTTCTGCATATCGCTGTCCAGTTTTCCCAGCACCACTTGCTGAAGAGAATGTCTTTATTCCATTGGATATTCTTTCCTGCTTTGTCAAAGATTGGTTGGCCATACATTTGTGGGTCCATTTCTGAGTTCTCTATTCTGTTCCATTGATCTGAGTAACTGTTTTTGTGCCAGTACCATACTGTATTGATGATTACAGCTTTTTTTTTTTAAATTTTTTTTTTTAATGTTTATTTATTTTTGGGACAGAGAGAGACAGAGCATAAATGGGGAAGGGGCAGAGAGAGAGGGAGACACAGAATCGGAAGCAGGCTCCAGGCTCTGAGCCATCAGCCCAGAGCCTGACGCGGGGCTCGAACTCACGGACCGCGAGATTGTGACCTGAGCTGAAGTCAGACGCCTAACCGACTGAGCCACCCAGGTGCCCCAATTACAGCTTTGTAATACAGCTTGAAGTCTGGGATTCTGATGCCTCCTGCTTTGGTTTTCTTTTTCAAGATTGCTTTGGCTATTCGGGGTCTTTGCTGGTTCCATACAAATTTTAGGATTATTTGTTCTAGCTCTGTGAAGAATGCTGGTGTTATTTTGATAGGGATTGTATTGAATATGTACATTGCTTTTGGTATTATCGACATTTTAACAATATTTGTTCTTCCTATCTGGGAGCATGGAATCTTTTTCATTTTCTTTTTCTTTTGTGTGTGTGTGTGTGTGTGTGTGTGTGTGTGTGTGTGTGTCTTTAATTTCTTTCATAAGCTTTCTATAGTTTTCAGTATAGATTTTTTCACCTCTTTGGTTAGATTTATTCCTAGGTATTTTATGGGTTTTGGTGCAATTGTAAATGGTATTGATTCCTTGATTTCTCTTTCTGTTGCTTCATTGTTGACGTATAGGAATGCAACCAATTTCTGTGCATTGATTTTATATCCTGCAACTTTGCTGAATTCATGAATCAGTTGTAGCAGTTTTTTGGTGGAATCTTTTGGGTTTTCCCATATAGAGTATCATGTCATCTGCAAAGAGTGAAAGTTTGACCTCCTCCTGGCTGATTTAGATGTCTTTTGTTTCTTTGTGTTGTCTGGTTGCAGAGGCTAAGACTTCCCATTGACGTTTAGAGTGAGTATTGAAAGATATGAATTTATTGCCATTATGTTGCTTGTATAGTTGGAGGTTCTGGTGGTGTTCTGTGGTCCTTTCTGGTCTTTGTTTCTTTTGGTCTTTATTTATTTGTTGTTGTTGTTGTTGTTTTCATCTTTTCTCCCTTCAGAGAGTCCCTCCCTTAAAATTTCTTGCAGGGCTGGTTTAGTGGTGACAAACTCCTTTAATTTTTGTTTGTCTAAGAAACTTTTTTTATCTCCTTCTATTTTGAATGACAGCCTTGCTGGATAAAGAATTCTTGGCTGCATATTTTTCTGATTCAGCAGGTTGAATATATCCTGCCACTCCTTTATGGCCTGCCAAGTTTCTGTGGTCTGCTGCAAACCTGATCTGCCTTCCCTTTGTAGGTTAGGGACTTTTTTTCCCTTGCTGCTTTCATGATTCTCTCCTTGCCTAAGTATTTTGTGAATTTGACTATGATATGCCTTGTTGATGGTCGGTTTTTGTTGAATCTAATGGGAGTACTCTGTGCTTTCTGGACTTTGATGTCTGTGTCTTTCCCCAGGTTGGGAAAGTTTTCTGCTATTATTTGCTCACTTAACCCTTCTACCCCTGTTTCTCTCTCTTCCTCTTCTGGAACCCCTATGATTCTGATGTTGTTCCTTTTTAATGAATCATTGATTTCTCGAATTCTTAAATCGTGCTCTTTTGCCTTAATCTCCCTGTTTTTTTCTGCTTCATTATTCTCCATATGTTTGTCCTCTATATTACTTATTCTCTGTTCTGCCTCATCTATCCTTGCTGCCATGGTACCCATCCGTAATTACAGCTCAATTACAACATTTTTATTTCATCCTGACTAGCTTTTACTTCTTTTATCTTCACAGAAAGGGATTCTAATCTATTTTCGACTCCAGCTAGTATTCTTATTATTATGATTCTAAATTCTGATTCAGACATCTTGCTTGTATCTGTGTTGGTTAAGTCCCTGGCTGTTATTTCTTCCTTCTCTTTCTTTTGGGGTGAATTCCTTCATTTCATCATTTTGAAGGGAGAAAAGAATTAATGAGGTAAAAAAAATTAAAAAAAAATTAAAAAAATATTAAAATTTAAAAATTAGAAACAAACACACACAAACACACAAAATCGAATAAATGATGCCAGATCCTAGGTGTGTTTTGGTCTGGGTATTGAAAGGGGCTTGATAGATTAGAGAAAAAAGGGGAAAGAAAGAAGAAAAAAAGGAAATCTTTTGAAAATTTGAAAAAATGAATACACTGAAGTAGACTAATATGAAATGATGAAAGTAAAATAGAATTAGAAAAAATTTACACAAAATAAAAAATATAGTAGGAAAAAAGTAAAGAAAAATATTTTTAATAAAAATTGAAAATAAAAATGAATTTTTTCTTTCTGTATTCAAGAAAAATGAGAGAGAAAAGAAAAAAAGAAAACATTGTATAGATGGACTGGCTAACAAACTAAAGTTACTTGATTTTCCCCTAGAAGTCAAACTATGAAGCTCTTTATAGTCCATAAACTAAGCAGGCAGAGAGACTTGTGTTCCTGAAGAGCCAGGTTGGCCCAGTTGGGTAGGGCTTAGTGTAATGGCTGCATTCTCCACTACATGGTGTTGCTTAGCTTACTGGGGTGAATTATGGTGGTGCTTGTCGGTGCGTATGAGCATGCGCAGAAGCAGAGAGAATGGCATCACCCAGCTACCCGGTGTCTATTTATTAAACTCTGTTCTACCCCATCAGCAGTCGCACACCCATCCTTTGTCTCTGGCTTCTGTCCACTCCCCGCTTTTACACAGTCCATGACTGAGCCCCAGGGAGCTCTTCCCTCCTGAGTTTTGTGTCAGATGCGGCTGTTTTTCCCAACCCCTCACTTCTGAGGGACTGCGGCTTTGACCCGTTCTGCCCCTCTGCGGAGGGTCTCACGGAGCAAATGCCAGGTGCCAGCCACACCCAGGAACGTTTGTGGGTTTGTGCTGCTGCCGATGCCCAGAGACTATGGCCGGGTACCAGCCTGCCCCAGAAAAAGTTCACGAGAGAGTGTAGCAGCAGCATTTCAGCGATTATGGAAAATCACAACACACGTCTGGCACCAGGCTTCACCCTTAATGACCTTGTTCCAGCACCAGCGAATGTGGCTGTTCCCCCCGGGGTCCACTGGGGCCTTGCCTTTGTGGGACCCACACAGCCTCTACCAGACATCCTCCCAGCAGGGGAACCGCCTCTCCTTGTGTGGCCTGAAGAACCCTGGACCCCACTCTGCTCCTGGGGATTCGCCCTTCCCACCAGAGCACCGCCAGGTATGGAGCTGCGGAGTTGCAGACTTTGTGCTTCCCTTGCTTACAGTCTTAGTGGAATTTAAACCCTCTCCTTTCTCCTTTTTCCCTTTTTAGTTCAGTCCCTGAGGCTGCTTCCACTTTCTCTCCAGCTGCTTTTGGGGGGGCGGTGCTTTTCCCATATTCTCCCCCCGCCACCACCCCATCTCCGTCCTCTCTCCACATGCAAAAGTGGCTCCCTGCCCTCTGCGGCTTTTCATTCCCCCAGTTCACCTCTCTGCTCCGCGTACCTGTTGAATTCTGTGGTTCAGGTCCTCAGATCAGTTTTCTAGGTGTGCAGGATAGGTTAGTGTTGGTCTGGCAGTATTTCATGGACACGAGATGCACAAAAAACTTCCATGCTGTTCTTCCATCTTGGCTCTCTCCCAATAAATAATCTTTTTACTCTATACACAGTTTTGCCAGAATATCATATAATTGGAATCATTCAATATGTAGCATTTTCAGATTGGCTTTTTCCACTTAACAATATGCATTTATGGTTCCTCCATGTCCTTTCATGACTTAATACACATTTTTTATAGTGTTGAAAATATTCCATTGTCTGGATGTACTACAGTTTATTTATCTGTTCATCTACTGAAGGACATCTTGGTTGTTTCCAGCTTGAGCAATTATGTATAAAGCTGCTATAAATACCTGTATACAGGTTCTTGTGTGGACATAGTTTTTAATTCTTTTAGGGATATACAAAGAATATAGCTGCTGGATTGTAGGGTAAGAGAATGTTTAGCTTTGTGGGAAGCAACTAAACTGTCTTCCAAAGTGGCTGTGCTATATTCCATTCCCACCATGGGAATGAAAGTTCCCATTGCTGCATATTCTTACCAGCATTTGGTGGTATCAGTGTTCTGGATTTTGGCCATTCTAATAGGTATGTAGAAATATCTCATTATTTTAATTTGCATTTTCCTGTTGACATATGATATGAAGCATCTTTTCACATGCTTATTTTTCCTCTGCTTATCTTTCGTGAGGTGTTTGTTAAGGTCTTTGGCTCATTTTTAATCAGGTTGTTTTCTTACTGTTGAGTTTTAAGAGTTCTTTGTATGTTTTGGACAATGGTACTTTGTCATATATGTCTTTTGCATATATTCCCTCACAGTCCAAGTCTTTTCTTGTCATTCTCTTAGGGATGTCTTTAACAGGGCAGAAAATTTTCATTTTAATGAAGTCAAGCTTATCAATTCCTTGTTTCATGAATTGTGCCTTTGGCATTGTATATAAAAAGGTATTGCCAAACCAAAGTCATGGACAGTTGCTATTTTATCTTCTAGAAGTTTATAGTTTTGTCTTGAGATTAACTTTTAAATTGCTGGACTCTGAATAAAGCAAATTGTCTTCTATATTGTGGATGGACCTTATCTAATCAGTTGAAGGAATTGATTAAACAAAAGACTGGTCTGCCCTCATCAAGAGGGAATTCTTAAACTGAGGATTTGAATTGCAACATTGGCTCTGTTTGGCCCTATCTTGGGTCTCAAGGCCTGCTAACACGTCCTGAATATTTGGGCCTTGCCAGCTTCCATAATGCATAAAGCAATTGCTTAAAATAAAACTCTTTATACACACACACACACACACACACACACACACACACACTATTGGTTATGTTTCTCTAAAAAATTCTAATACACTCTCCTTGCTGTATGATCTGGAAATTTTTATGACATAGTGCTCACTTTTATTTGTTTGCTTTCTCTCAAAGATCACAGTTCTGTGCTGTTGTCTAATTGTGTCTTATATATTTTACTCAGTTTTCTAATTTTTTTTACAATGTGACAATTAAATCTAGTCCCTGTTACTTTATTATGGTCAGAACTTGAAGTCCAATATAAGAATTTAAACAGAAAACAATTCAATTTCCATGCTCCTTATAATCTCTTATATCTCTGTCTCTAAATATTTATTAATCCTTTCTTAATTTGGCTATTAATAAAAACATGGCTGGTTTTTATTTAACTTGAGCAAAGACAAACATTTGTTAGAATCAAATAAATAATGAGTTCAAATGATGGTTCCACCACCCACCAAATGCCATGAACAGTGTATGTCCTTTTTTAGAGCTTTTATTTCCTCATCTGACAACTGTGGATAATTACTGCTACATAAAGCACCTGGAACTATGTGCTGTCCATAATTGTTACTATACTGAGTGCAACATTTTTGGACAGTTCCCTCTCTTTTCCTCCATGAAAATGGTTCTAAAAAGTGAAGCCATTTTGCATACCATTTCTATGTTCTCCAAGCCACATCCTGCGTAGGGGTAGATACCTGATGATTGTAAGATTTAAAGCTCAGGAATTGTATTAAGTAATCATGTTTCTATTTTAAATACCATAGACAAGGAGAAGAGAGAGAAAGAGAGACAGACAGAGAGAATTCTTAAGGTGAAAATATTTATAATATTCAGTTCCTTGGGTTTAACTGTTTTTAAGGCCCAGATACCAGCTACATTCTATTCCATGGATTCTGAGATACTTCACTACTCTTGAAATAAACTTTTATTTTGGTTTAAGCTACATTAAATTTGGTTTTTGTCCTTTGCTACCCAAAGATTCCTCATTGATAATTTTTATCATCTCTTCAACCTTGATTTTCTTTGTGTCTTTGGAAATTTAACTTCCAAGTTTCACCTTTTTTATGACCCATAGAGTGATTCACCCTCCCGCTCTCTAATGTTGGGTAAGATATGAATGAAAATAGAATTTTTACAAAATATGTTGAGTTTTTTTAATGGCTTCAAATGTAGAAGATAGTATCATTAAAAAGTGATCAGCAAAACTGTTTCTCATATGAATATATTTTATAAGCCATTCAGTGTCCCCCCTTGTACTATTTCCTGTAATCCTAAATCTTTAATTATAAGTGACTTTAATTATAGTCCAGCTCTTTGTATAAAGAAAGTAATGAGATATGAATCTTCTTGTTGGTCATACTTAGATGAATTCAGAACTTAGCAAATAGTGTAAAATATGTAAATACCAGGCAGGTTTTCAATGTAACAAAAAAATGTAACAATGAAATAGGTATACCTCTATTACACCTAATAAACATTGCACAAAGTACTGTTCAACATTAATTTGTGTCATGAATATCTTACTGTAATAATACAGATTCCCAGGGAATAGTTTGGCATACCATAAAATACCTTCAGGAAAAACCCATACTGATTTATACAGACTCAAAAATCTAGAAGGAATACTTGATCCAGAATCTTGATTTCAAGTGTCAGGATTATCATCAGCTATTATTTTGCACATGGGTAACTTTGACCTAAAAATAGAAGATATTTTGGTCAAGGTTATGCTATTTTTCAAAAATAAAATCACAACAAGAATCTGTTGCTTATCTGTCCATTCATTTATTCATTCAGTTATTGATATAGTGAATAGTTTTGTTGTGAGTACTTATTGTGTGTTAGTCACTGTGGTGGCTGCTATGTATAAGTAGCAAATAAACCTGAAAGATTATTAGACCTTATAAATTTTATTAAAAAATATTCTGCATATACTATTTAAAAAGAACAATTCTGATTTATTCGTTTATTTATAAAGAACTCGTGGATTCTTTCTTTCTTTCCTTTTTTTTTCTTAATTTAAGTAATTTCTACCCCCAAAGCATACTCTAATTTGTAACCCTGAGATCAAGAGTCACACACTCCACTGACTGAGCCAGCCAGGCAAGACTACTGGATTCTTATTTTAACCAATATTTTATAACTCATTATTATTATTCCTTAACATAGTCCTCAAATTATCAGATTTGTCCAGTGAAAGCTTGTTAAAACTGGAGTTTGTGTTCTTTTGGCTTGTAATCATGATTATTTAAGAACTTCCTTACCTTCTGGCATAACAAATTGTTCAAGAATTATTCTGAATATTTCCAGCCTTGGTTCTGAAATTAGGCATTTCTCCAAGGAATCCTGGTTCATTTTAGTGGAAGTGGGAACTATGATCTAGGTGAAACAAGCTGTACTGATTGCTAGATATCACCTGATATGATGCACTGAGATGTATACAAAATTACATTTATGGTATTTCTGCCAAATGCACATAAATCTAATCATGAGTAAATATCAGATTAACCCAAATTGAAGACAATCTACAAAATGCATGGCTCTCATTCTTAAAAATATGTCAAGCCAATGAAAGAATAAGGAAGACTGAGGAACTATACTATGTAAAGAAAAACTAAAGAAAAACGATGACTAAATTTAACGTGCTTGTGAATTGGATTCTACTACATAAATAAGTAAAGTACATAATCATTTAAGTATAATTATGATTAGTGCTAACATAGAAGGGTATGAGATGTAATGTTCTAAGATATTAATATGGAAAAGAAAATAAAGGAAATGTAAATTATTTACTGTATGGAATTTCCTACCAGTTTGGTATGATATACTATTATAAGGAAACGGACACAAGTTCGATTCATATCCTTACCAGTTTACCAAATCTCAGCTTCCTTATCTTTGAGTAAGTCACTTAATTATACTGACAATGACTTATTATAAAAGATCATCATGTAAAAATATTTTAAAAACTTTAAAGCATTTTATAAATAATAATTATTTTAAACTGAAATTAGTTTAAGTCTTTCTTCTATTTCTTTGATTTAATCCTGGTATCCTGAGGCCATAGCTCAAATTGTTACCCACTGGCACCCCCACCCCTACTGCTGCTCCATACTGACAGGAAAGTATCTTCTTCATGACTTTATGGCTCTACAAAGTTTACATTATATTCTATATGTCGTTACATAGACTGCAAGCAAATTGATGGCAAGGAGTCTGTCTTTATTATCCTTATCTCTTCTCAGCAAAAAGCACAATATCTGGAACAAAGAATGGGGTTGGCAATATTTTCTGAGTGAATGAATGGTCATGGATAGCTAGAAAACACCAGTGGATTAGCTCTCCAAATATCTCACTATCCTATCTTAGGAATGTCAACACAACACTTTTTCTGCTTTCTTACCTATAAAATCAGGACAACGATCTGTGTCTTAAGTGGCTCTTGTGAATCAATGAAAATAATTGTCTTGAAAAAGATTATCAAGGGGCGCCTGGGTGGCTCAGTCGGTTAAGCATCGGACTTCGGCTCAGGTCACGATCTTGCGGTCCGTGAGTTCGAGCCCCGCGTCAGGCTCTGGGCTGATGGCTCAGAGCCTGGAGCCTGTTTCTGATTCTGTGTCTCCCTCTCTCTCTGACCCTCCCCCGTTCATGCTCTGTCTCTCTCTGTCTCAAAAATAAATAAACGTTAAAAAAAAAAAAGTAAAAAAAAAAAAAAAAAAGAAAAAGATTATCAAGTGTAACATGCCATATGTATTATTTTTTTATGGCTGCCAAAACAAATTACCACAAACTTCATGACTTAACAGAAATTTATTCTTTTGTAGTTCTGGAGTTCAGAAGTCCAAAATGAAGGTATTGGCAGGGTTGTTTCCTTCTGGGAGCTCTGTGGGAAAATCTGTTCCACGTCTCTTGCCTAATTTCCTGTAGTGTCAAAAATCCTTGGTGTTCCTTGCCTTGTAGATGCATCACTCCAATCTCTATCTTCATTTTCCATGGCTTTCCCTTCGTGTCTCTCTTTGTCTACCTGTCTGTCTCTCTCTCTCTTTTGGTCTCTTTATTTGATTTAGAGTATTAACAAAGCAGGGGAGGGTGGGAGGGATTCTCCCCATTTTCTGAATGGAATGAAAAGTGGCTTCTATGCCATTAGTATTGGCTGATGATGAAAATGTCCCAGCATTTGGATGAGATTGATATTACAATGTCAGCGCCTCTGGTGGTACCCTGTACAGCGTTCTATTGATAGTTAACAGCTGGCACCCTACTTTGTGTAATAGCAAAAGGTGGAACAATTGGTGGCAGGAAGTGGTGGCAGCTCTTGGAATTTCAGGAAAAAAAAATTGTCTGCCAGAAATATTTAAAAATAGGACTACCATGTGATCTAGCAATCCCACTTCTGGGTATATACCGTAACAAAATGATAAGCACTATCCAAAGAGATATCTGCACCTCTGTTTTCAAATTAGAGAGGAAAGAAAAAAGACAGGAAGAAAGGGAGGGAGAAAGGATGAAAGAAAGGAAGAGAGGAAGGAAGGAAAAGAAAACATGTGATGTCAACCTACTCTTATTTTATGCCATTAGATGTTTTTCCTCAAATGACATAAATTGGAAAAGCATACTATTTGCCTTAGACAACGCAAAAAGAAGACACAATTGACTTTAAGTAGTTTTTGTCTGAAAATATCTTTATAAAACTAGGAAAGTGTAATAATATTAATTTTTCCTCATCTTTTAGAAGATTCTACCTTTGTTATCTTCATTGTTGAAAGAGAAGTCACTGCTGTCTCTAAAAGAACTTCATGATATTAAAGAATGAATTCGGAGTGGAATTCATATTCAATTATCTTTTAGGTATTTATTTAACTACATTTCTTGGAAGTTGAGTTACTTTTGTTTTTGATTGATTAATTATTTCAGCTAGTTCTCAGAAGCCTGTAGATCCTATCTATTCATATGAGCACCTTTTAAAAGCTTCATTCATTTTTTTAATATGAAATATATTGTCAAATTTGTTCCCATACAACACCCAGTGCTCATCCCAACAGGTGCCCTCTTCAATGCCCATCACCCACTTTCCCCTCCCTCCCACCCCCCATCAACCCTCAGTTTATTCTCAGTTTTTAAGAGTCTCTTATGATTTGCCTCCTTCCCTCAGAGCTTCACTTATTTTTCAGTAAGATATTTTTTCAGTAAGATATTTTTCAGTTAGGCTACCTCCTTCTCTGAACCCACCTTTTTTTTTTTTTCAAATAAGAAGTTTTTATTTTTATTTATTTATTTTTTTTTAATATATGAAATTTATTGTCAAATTGGTTTCCATACAACACCCAGTGCTCATCCCAAAAGGTGCCCTCCTCAATACCCATCACCCACCCTTCCCTCCCTCCCACTCCCCATCAACCCTCAGTTTGTTCTCAGTTTTTAACAGTCTCTTATGCTTTGGCTCTCTCCCACTCTAACCTCTTTTTTTTTTTTTTCCTTCCCCTCCCCCATGGTCTTCTGTTAAGTTTCTCAGGATCCACATAAGAGTGAAACCATATGGTATCTGTCTTTCTCTGTATGGCTTATTTCACTTAGCATCACACTCTCCAGTTCCATCCACGTTGCTACAAAAGGCCGTATTTCATTCTTTCTCATTGCCACGTAGTATTCCATTGTGTATATAAACCACAATTTCTTTATCCATTCATCAGTTGATGGACATTTAGGCTCTTTCCATAATTTGGCTATTGTTGAGAGTGCTGCTATAAACATTGGGGTATAAGTGCCCCTATGCATCAGTACTCCTGCATCCCTTGGGTAAATTCCTAGCCGTGCTATTGCTGGGTCATAGGGTAGGTCTATTTTTAATTTTCTGAGGAACCTCCACACTGCTTTCCAGAGCGGCTACACCAATTTGCATTCCCACCAACAGTGCAAGAGGTGAACACACCCTTTTGTGTCAAAGTCTTAGATGGTCATTCCAAGGCCAAAATGCTGTCATTAAGATTCTCCCCAGACTATGTCTATGTTTTCTATTTTTTTTTTTTTTTTTGGCCAAAATTCGCAGCTACATCTGCATGTAAACATACATACATATACATTTATTTGTACATATACACACACACATACACACATGTATACACATACATATATATTTAAAAAGTGACATCGAGATTAAGCTTTAGTGACTTGTTAAAACAAGTTTTATGTTAGGAAATATTTAATGATTCTAACACCTATCTTGAAGAAAATACAATAATTACTGATTAGGCCTGAGTTTTGCCATGTAAGGGAAAAAAAACTTACCCACATTAGATTATTAATTTGAGTTTTATAAAGATAAAAATCATATTCAGAATATTCTTTTTTCCTGAAAAAAAATGGACTTCAAGTAGAAACAGAGTACTTCAATTCTTAAATGTATACAGGACATATATTAAATATCTCCAACCATGTTTTCAGAGAAGTTTTTCTCAAACTCTCTGAAATGCTGCCTTACTATCTTTTCACATCTGACCTCCAAATTATTAGCACCGTGAAAAACTTGAAGCCAACAGAATGAGGAAATAGCATCCAAACCTTTCAACTCTGCCTTTACAAAGACAATGTAGCTGAAAAGAAAGACCTATCACCAAGGAAACCTGAAATCACCAATGTTTCCATTTCCCAGAATGTACATGCAAGCCAGTACCCACCTTTCAGGTTTGGTTACAAAATAAACTATTGACATTTACTAATGCAGTTTTTTTTTCCCTTTCAGACCTTTAGTTGGGTCAATATTCATTATGTCTTTCTGCATTCCATTTTTCAATCTCCCTCAAGAAATAAATAAAAGATATGTGGATTGAATCAAGGATGTGTTTTTAATCTGTGTATTTGTAATAATCCAAGTACTTGTTCATCCACAGCATGAGTTACCTATTTTATCAAGAATACTTACTGTAATAATATTAGTTACCCAGGGCCTGCTACATTACTTATAGTGCTGAGTGCAAAATGAAAGTGTGTTTTCAAAAAGCAAGGGGAAAGTGTCATTAAAAATACTAGCATCTTCCTTTCTTCCACAGTTTTTCTTTGACCTCTCATTGTGTTTTTTTAATTTGATATTGTCATTCTAAATAAAAATAAAATTTTATATCTTTAGTGTGCATTTGATTGTACATTTTTATATTGCACAATGCCAATTTTAATGCAAATATAAGAGCATTTAAATTGTATGTGGAATTCACTGAAATCACACAATTTGTAGTTTGTAGTTTGTGCATGCATAAGTATTTCATTCTTTCTAGCACAGTGAAATGCTGCACAAAATTAGCTCAAATATTTATTATATTACTTATCGATTCTTGCACATCCTGTCAACACATTCTACTTCCAGCCTACTGATGAGTAGGGAAGGATTGAAACTGGAAGAAACCATGGGTTGCTTATCTTTCCCTTTATTTTTATGTCATTCTTTTTAGGGCAAGTGATTGGCAGGTGCAGGGCAGTCACATAAGTAAGAAAGGATATGGTAGAATTGATGTGTCTTAAAACAAAGTTGCCTTCTTTCTTCATTCAAATTAAGTCTTCGTTTGATTAGAAAGCATGGTTTCTAGGAGTTGTCAATGTCACTCTTATTCAGTTGTAGACATAGCACATTTATCTTGTGCATACTTTGACCTTTGAGTCTTGCTGAACTCCCATGAATCTTGGGCTCACCAGAATTCTGTGCTCATGGGGCATCACCAACACTCTGTGTCAATGGAAAAAAAAGCATGCATGTTGTATACAGTCCATTGCTCCATAGGACATCATTTAGAAGACCCAAGTTCAGAGTTCATCGATCATTAAGATTTTCAAGATCGTGATACCAGAATAATACAGTAAATATTAGGCAATTCTTAGCTTGGGACTCTAGGTGACTGCATAGTTTGTGTGCTTGTGAAGCCATACCTGTAGTTAACATTTATTGACTGCTTCCATATGCCCAGTGCTTTACATGCATTTTCTTTCTCAATCATGACAATATTGTTATCCTTATTTTATAGAGGATGAAATTAATATTTAAGAGTAATTGATCAACTTAATGTGTATGTTCCCGGCTCTACAAACAGAATCAATTCATTAGTAAGTCAAAGATCAAGCTAGAACCGAACTTGGTTATTTTAACTAGCCTTTTCACACTACTATAATATATAACCAGAATTAATGAATTTTTATTCCATAGCTTATAGATGTAAGTTTTATAATTTTATTTTATTTTGTTAAGTTTTTTTTTTTTAATTTTTATTTATCTTGAGAGAGAGATAGAGAGCAAGTATGGGAGGTGCAGAGAGGGAGACCAAAACCCAAGCAGGCTCTGCATGTCAGTGTAGGTCCCAATGTGGGGCTCAAACTCATGGACCATGGGATCATGATCTGAGCTGAAATCAAGAGTCAGATTCTCAACCGACTGAGCTACCTAGGTACCCCCAGTTTTATAATTTTATAATCATACTATAGGCAGTCCTTACTTTGCATGATACTGTATTAACTGAACCTTGTGAATATTATATGGTGTCATTGCCCTCTATTACCATGAAACAGTGCAAAGTAAACATTACCTTATATAATTCATTATGTTTGTACAGTGATTTACAGTTCATAATTTTTTCTTTGGTTTTAGTTTGTTTTTGATTTAATAAGATGTTATTTATTATGCTGTAAGTGTCAGTTCCAGAAGACCCAGAACTGGCCTGAGCTGTATTACTGTGGTACTTGCATAGCACTGATCCTTGGTCAAGGCATGGGATATATTTATTAATATCACTTTGAAATCATTTGTTCAAGGAGTGTGAGGATGGTTTGTATCAGTTTATCAGCATTGTTTAACCAATAATAGTAGATTGATAATTTTTATCCATTCTTGGTGAGACCCCTAGAGTGTTGCCACTGGGTCTGATTACATACCAAGAATATACCTGTGTGGTCAAAAGAATATAGAATATTACCCAGTCATCAAAAAGAATGAAATCTTGCCATTTGCAATGGCATGGATGGAGCTAGAATGTATTATGCTAAGTGAAATAAGTCATTCAGAGAAAGAAAAATACCATATGATTGCACTCATATGTGGAATTTAAGAAACAAAACAGATGAACACATGGGAACGGGGTGGGGAAGAGAAGAGAGGGAAACAAACCACAAAAGACTCATCATGATGGTGAACAATATGAGAGTTGATCGAGAGACACAGGTGGGAAATGGGCTAGATGGGTGGTGGGTCTTAAAAAGGTCACTTGTTGTGATGAGCCCTGGGTGCTGTATGTAAGTGATGATCACTGAATTCCACTCTGGAAACCAATGTTGCACTGCATGTTAACTAAGATTTAATTAAAAAATTTTTTCTTAATGAAAAAAAAATATCTCAGTCAAGACTCAATTACGGATTCCATAGTTCAAACGTGTGTTTGTGCATACATTGGTGGTTCCTGATTCAAGAGAGGAAACATCCACACAGCCCTTATACACAACCAAAACTCTTTCTTGGACTTTCAGGACCTCTTGCTGTTGTGGTCTTTGGCTGTGATGCATAGCATTACTTTCATGCTGTTTAGTGATTGTATCCTTTACTTCAAGCATTGCAGATTGGTATGCATTGACATTTTGGATCCTGTCATCTTCTTCAACAATCAGTCCTACTACCTTTGGTGTGTTTACATGTAATATATTCAGTAATTTATATGTACAATATTATGAATTTTATAATTTCTAAAAACTTATATAAGTAACTCTATATTCAGGATATAGGTCAGTTTCTCATCCTAAAATGTTTCTTTGTGTCCTACTGCACTTGATCCCCACTCCAGACAATGGGGATTAAAAGGTTCAAGTTCACATTTCTGTTCTAGCAAAGCAAAGCAGAACATGGTTCCCAAATCTAGGACACTGCCGCCCATTCACAGGGGTGTAAAGTAGCATTTTACATATTTGAAGGAAACACAGACACTGCATGAATTACCACTGTTAAATTGTTTGGCTCTAACTACTTAATATGTGTAATTGCTGGATATTGCTTTGTCTATGGCATTAAGAAGAAATCACCAGTATATCAATACGTCCTTTGAACTTAAAACGTTTGAGAACCTCTGACATGTCTCACTGTGAAGAGGAAAGCAGATGTTACTGACACTTGAATAGTGGATCGGTCAGAAAATGACAACAACAATAACTAGCAATGGCTTTAACAGAAGACATGCTTTTCTCAAGACTCAAGAAGTTCAGAATAAGGAGTTCATTACTGAAACACCTGTTCAGTCGTCATCAGGGATCTAAGCTGTCCTGATCTGACATCAGTACTGTGTTGCTCTCGTGTCATGATCACAATATGGTTGCCACACTCCTAGAATCAGATCTGCTATCAAGGAAGGAAAAAAAAAATAAAAAATGAAAGGTAAACTGATAAAGACACCCTAACAATTTTGAACAAATTCAGAACATATAACAAAAGTAAAAAAAAAAAAAATCTGTCTTGGAAACTAGTCCAGAAACTTCTTGCATCTTATTGTCCAAAAGAAGGTTACATGATCATGTCTAACTTCAAGGGAGCAAAGGAAATGGACTATTTCTATTTTCTAGACTTTACTATAGAGGAAGACAACTGAAATTGGGGCTATTAACAACTTTTGAATGCAAATAAACAGGAAACATCTAAATTTTAATATCTCAAAATATTACTCCACTAAATGCTATAAGAACTTATTTGCCTCTAAGTCTGCTAGTAGGCTATTTGTAAGTTAGCTGTTTTAGTACAGCATAGGAAAAAGCTACAAAATGTTATGTTTCTTTTGTTGGGAAAAAAAAATCTAGATTCAGTGCTAACTAAAATAAATCTTCACCGTTATGTAAAGGTCCTGTATCCTGTGATTGTATCTTATTATCATCATGTAAAATCCTGTTGATTTTACCTAATAGTTGTGGTAAAAAAAAAAAAAATAGTCTATTTGTTGGGATTTTGATTTTGGGAGCAATTGCTAGAACGTTGTATGAACAATGCTATACTCACTATCCACCTATCTCACTGAAGAGTGAGACTGACTGATATAGAAGATACTGATGGAATCGTCTTATGGACTTTTCATCATCAACTGGAGTTGGCTGTGCTAGCTTTGAGGTAACTAATAAATTTAGAAACTACTTACAGTTGTCAGAATTCTGTGCCTAAATTTAATAATTGATAACTCAAATGTTATGACCACATCAAATTTTATAATATACTTGGATGTTTAAATTATTGTTTGGACATTAGATGACACCAGGAGTGAATTTAGGTCAGTGGCTGGATTTTATGTATTAAGCTTGATGCCAAACATTTAATGGGACATTTATTATTTTGCTAGATAAATATCATTCCAAAGAATTTGGGATAAATAGTATACATAGGACTCATGGTATGCTTGCAGCCCACAGCTGAATAGATCAAAGGAAAAGTGGTAAATAAGGAATGTACCCAGTAGTTAATGTCATTTAAAGAAACATGTTTATTTATTTTGAGAGAGGGAGAAAGAGTGTGTATGCATGCAAGTGGGGGAGGGGCAGAGGGAGAAGGAGAGATTGAGAATCCCAAGCAGGTTCCGTGCAGAAAAGTGCAGAGTCCGACATGGGGCTTAATCTCATAAACCATGAGATCATGACCTGAGCCAAAACCAAGTCAGACATTTAACCAACTGAACCAGCCAGGCACCCCAGTTAATGTCATTTTTAATAAATAATTATTTTTTAACATTTCTAAGATATTTAACTTCAACATGAATTGAAAACACTCTTGGATATTGAAATATAAGTAATTCTGAAAATCTTCAAGAGATTCTGAAAATGAACTTAGATTCTAGTGAACTATATAACCCATACATGACCCATCTTCCCTATTCATTTTTTATATTATTGACCTAGATATCTGCATGAAGTTTCAATTCATTTTGTGTCTTTGGAATAATTTACAAGCACTATATACAATATACAAGCACTATAACTGAGACAAATTTTGAGGACCTCCTAAAGCAATGGCTTTGTCCCATATAATCCTATTTCCAAACTCAGCCATAATTGAAGATCTCAACAGTAAATAGAATACATGTTTTAATATTAATGCTGAGCCCTGAGATTTGGTGTCCTGGGAAGAAAAAAGGTCTACAAAAATGGAAATTTTATATCAAAATAAAGAGAGACAGTCTGCCATTTCTACCCTAGTGGGGTATGAAGAAAATGGCGAGAGGTAGATGGAGAAGGTTGAATGCCAGGATTATTACCTCCCCACTACTTTTCTTGTAGGTAGATACGAAGAATTAAAAAATATACAGAAAGGTGTCAGAGAATGTAAAACCTGTCAGCCCAGAGTGAGAGGAATAATGTGGAGATATCAGCATTATTAATAGGAGGACAAGTAGATGAGCCTGAGGTAGGAACCTGGTGTTTTATGGCACATTGCCTGCAAATTCCCTCAAGCCCCGGTGAGAGGATCGAAAGTTACTGAATGGGTTCATAGACCAGCAGATACCAGGTTGGAGAAAGGGTGAGGAACATACTTTTTTGTGGCTGTGTGATGTTGTGAAATTACTGTCTTCTACAAGTAGTTCCCTCTAATAAAGGAATTTCCTGCACTGAAGAGTGTATCAAACCCATTGAGACATTGGTCCTGATTTTGCTGCATGTGGTTACATTAGGAGCTATAGCCTCAAATGCTTACCCAGTGACATGTGGTGTAACTGGGTCCACTGGAGAGCACACGTCCTTTCTTAAAGGGTTTGAATTAACCCTATTCTAAGGAACGGTTGCCACAGAGGATTGCTGGTCTAGTGTTGCCAGATTTTCTCATTTTTAAAGACAAGTCTAAATCTTCATTTTACTATAATCTGCCATGTTTTTTAAATATGATCAAATAATCCAACTTAAAAGAAAAAAAACAAAATAAAATATATGATCCATTAGCCATCAGCTTGATGACATTATGGAATATCCTGGGTTGCTCTTTCATAAATCAGCCCTATAAATATGTGAGAGCAAAAACAAACAAACAAACAAACAAACAAACAAAAAAAAAAGAACTGCCAAGATTTAATTTAATGTGGACTTTTTCCCCAGATAAATAGGGTGTCTAGACAATATTTTACTCATTTTTTTGTTTTCATCTCTTTTTTCAACTACTTCAATTTGGGAATCTTGGGCCTACCCAATCCATGATGAGACAATGTGTTTTTCTACATTATTCCATGTAACTCAAGCACCCAGAGACTTAATCCAAGGCTATCACAGTCAGTAATCAAATAAACTTATTTATATCTGCGTGGGGTAATTACTGAGGAAAAGGAACTTCTGTTTCCTTTTTCACTGTTTGTCTATAACATTGTTGTATGTGTATCTCTGGGATTTCTTTGATGTCTTTATGTTCACTTATTTCAGTCTTGACTACTTTATAAGATATCTTTTTTCCCCTTAAGAAATACAGTAGCATTCTAAAGTGATAAGTACACTTCACTTATTAGTTTAGATGGCAAATATCATACATCTTGAATTCACTTCTACTTGGTTTCCATGCATGCAGGATGACAATAGCCAGTAGTGGGTCACTTTTACATTTGTTTCCCTACAAGAATGTACATATTATGTGTTTTTTCACTTTTTTCTTTTTTTGTTTGCTTGAATAAAACTGTTCAAAAGAAATCTTTTCTTAAGCTTATTTATTTGTTTTAAGAGAGAAAGAGAGCACAAGTGGAGGAGGGGAAGAGAAAGAGGGAGAGAGAGAGAATCCCAAGCAGGCTCCACACAATCAACATGGAGTCCATTGTGGGGCTTGAACTCAAAAACCTTCAGATCATGGCCTGAGCTGAAGTCAAAAGCCAGACACAACTGACAGAGCCACCCAGGTGCCCCCAAAAGAAATTTTACAAACAATTACAAATAAAAGTAAGAGCCACATGTTAAATATGCTGCTGTGGCTGTTCCTTTCTTTCGGCTCATAGTTAGACATTCTTGATACTATCTTGTATCTTTTTGATACAATCTTTGGCTCGATAATAAAATACAAAATCTTCAGAATTAAGAGTTAACAACACAAAAACCTCTCAAAGTCATTTTGGAAAAACTTGAACTTACGTAGTAGTGACCCAGGAAGCGTTCACATCTAAATACAGGTCCAAGGAACTGGTGGTCAGGTTGTAGTGCCCTCAACGGGGGGGGTGGGGGGGGTGGGGGGGAGATAAAAACATGGCTTCCAAATTATTCAGGATGAAGAGTTACAATTGAATCCAATCTAAAATAATTCTAAAAAGTGTTTAAATCAGTAAACACAATATTTACTGTGAACATCATAGCATGTAGCTATTTAGAACAGCAAATATAATAGTGACTACTTAAAATAGTAAATAAAAAAATAGTAAATAAAAATGTTTGATAAGATTTAAATAAATGATTAAAATTATAGTATACAATGCAGCTTGGAGAAATTGAAATAAAGGGCTTTTAAGATTCTTATTATAGGTAGAAAGAGATTAGAATCATCTATTAATATCAGGCCTTACTAAGAATGTATGCTGTACCCTCTAGGAAAAACATCAAAACAAGAAGTGTACAATATGTAATTGACAGTAAAAAATAGAAGAAAAATATTCTTTAACATTTAATCATTTCAGAGAAGGCAAAAAATAGAGGAATAAATTTATTTATTTAAATTTATAGGATAATTTATAGGACTAATTGCCTCCTTTGACACAAAAATATTATTAAGACTGAATAGAATACCAAGCCTGATTATATGCTGTTGCAAACACAGACTTAGTGAACTGGAAATTAGATCTTGAGGAAATCACTCCATTTGCAGATCTCAAAGAAATAGAAAATATTTCTAGGATACATGGATGACAGAATGATACAACTGATGTTTAACAGAGTTGCCGAAAAGTGAGAATACAGAGTATATGGAAAAAATCCTTGAAGAGATAGCACCTGAGAAATTTCAGAATTGCAGGATGACAAGTCTTTTGACCTAGCCAGGACCCTCCCCCTCAAGACCTAAGAACGTTAAATAAGAATAAAAACACATTGAGACACGCTATGGTGCAACTGCAGACTATCACAGAAGTAAAACCAGATGGGCAGATAGAATGAGTTGTCTTCGTGGTGGGGGAGATAAAAGATATGGAGTCTTGCTCACACCAGACCGCTAGCTCCTGGAGAACGGAGATCCAACCTTGATTTTCTTTAAATTTTTGGTGTTTAATACAGTGTCTCACATGTAAGTACTCTTTGACCTTGTAGAGCTTCCAAGGCAGAATAGAACTCATGTTATGATAGGAATATAAATTAAAGTGATGTGAGAGCAGAGAAGAGGAAATAATTATTTCTGAATGGGATATGGAAATGAGACAGCCAGGGAAATAGCATGTGATATAAGGGTGAAGTTTACAACAGGGGCAACAGCCTTAAGAGAATGGCATGAGCAAGATGTGGGGTAAATACTATGGTTGGTGGATGCTGAGTAGCTGTTTGGACATATTATGGAGAGAGTGGTAACACAAGTGGGGACAAAGGGCTGCCCATGACTGACAAGGCAACACTAGGTTGAACCAGATTGAAGAGCCACAGAGTTGAATTCTAACCGATGGAATCTGGATTTTTTTGTAAAAGCAGAAAAGATCCAATGAGTTTATTTCTTTGTTTGCTTAAGCAGGGAATAGTTAGGATCAGACCTATGCTTTGGATGTATTAAAAGAAGGAGCTACTTCAGGCAAGATCACTTACAAAGTCAAGGAAATAATCAAGATGAGGAGAAAATATGCCTTTGTGCCTTTGTTGTTTTGATGTTTTGTGTATATCTGAAAGAGTAGTGTGTGTGTGTGTGTGTGTGTGTGTGTGTATAAAAAGGAAGATAGGATAAATGCAACAACTGGTTTCAAATTTGTGGAATTATTCCAGCTGTCATACGGTATAATTATGAATTTTGAAAACTCAGTACTGCCACTTTTTAGCTGGGTAGTCTTGGGGAAGTTGTTTTAAAGTTTAAATAAGTAGATACCAACTTTCTCATCTTACCTCATCTTTAAAATGCATTACTGCTGTAGGAATTAAATGAAATTAATTAAACAGCATCGCATTTGTAAAAAAAAATCTAATTACAGTGCTTAGCAAATATAGATAATAGTTATTGAATTACAGAATGACAGGCTGGAAAGTAATATCCATGTTTTCCCATCCCATCCATGCATTTCCCATTTTAAACTTTCCCAGAACTTTTTGCTGCCAGGTAACGGCAGCTTATCCTGCTCAGAGTTGAGCATGTTAGAACATCTTCCATGTGACTTAGAGGTTCACGCATCTATGTAGTGCTGTACCTTGTTTTAATTTCTTTATATTAAAAAAAAGTGTTTATGTTTTAGAGGGATCGCGAGTGGGGGAGGGGCAGAGAGAGAAGGAGACAAGGGACAGAGGACCTGATGTGGGCTTTGTGCTGACAGTAATAAGCTCTGATGCTGGGCTAGAACTCATGAACCATGAGATCATGACCTGAGCCAGGTCATGAGCCAGGGAGGGGCAGAGAGAGAGGGAAAGAGAGAAAACCAAGCAGGTTCCATGCTGAGGCTCAATCAGTGACATGGGGCTCAATCTCACAACCCCATGAGATCATGACCTTAGCCAAAATCGAGAGTTGGGTGCTTAACTGAGCAACCCAGGTGCCCCAGTTCTGAGTATTTCACAGAGAAAAACAGTCTCAAGTTGATTAGATTCTAATGAAATTAGCATTATATCAGTACCATTGTAGAAACTTAATTATTAATACTTAATAAAGTATTAATTTAATACTTATAACTACCCTGAAAGATATTACTTTTGTAATTTTACAATTTCTTAGTGACTACAAACAGGTCCATGATATATTGTTAATTGAAAAAATTAAAAATATAATGTGTAGTGTGTTACCAATTATGGAAATGATATAGTGATTTTCCACACCTACTCACTTGTGTGTATAAGCTCTTTATACATACATAACACACATAAAGATGATCAGAATAAAATACACCAAAATCATCATTGTGTTCATAGCTGGGTTATGAATTATGAAGCCTTCTTAATTTCTTTCTTGGACTCTTCAGATTTTCTGAATTATCTACAAGCATAAGCATTACTTTAGCATTCTGAGAACAACTACTATATTAATATTTATATAGCTATTTAGAAAAATATATAACTCAAGATGGCATAAAGAATAAGCAGTAGAATCTGGCAACGATTCCTGATGTAGAAGCAGTTGAGAGAAGGGAGTTCATTCTTACCTAGGTCCAGAATTTTGAGTTTTTCTTTGTTCCCCTATTTTTTTCCAGGCAAGTTTCACTGCCATTGATTAGAAGACAGGAAGAAGAAGAATGGCCCATTCCCTTAATGATGACAAATACCAGCTTTGGTCCTTACCTGAGAGGCTATGGTAACCTGGGCCTGCCTTTTGTATATGCCCCTGAGCGGCAAGCAGGAATTCAGCGTGGTAGCTGGAACCTGGCTGGGCTTCAATTTGGCGTGTGTTTGGGGAACACTTTGTACCTGCTGAGGCACACTCCTCTCCCAGGGACTACAAGCTAAGAAAACAAAGGCTCCTGGTGCCAAGGCTACTGCTCTTATCTGTAAATCACTTATTCTTTTTTCTTGTCTCCTCAAGGGTGCTTAGACCTTAGCCTGGAGCTTTAGCAGGCACAACTCATCAATTTTTCACTGGCAAGTTAAGACACCAACTAGATTTACCTTCCCTAATTACTGAAACTGTGTCAGGTCTTATATTTGAGTATCTTTTTGACCTATTGGTGACTAGTACTACCAAGCATACGTGTGTGTGTGTGTGTGTGTGTGTGTGTGCATGAACGGATGTGTGTGCATTTACAACTATATACATATGATCATTAATAAAAAATGCAAATATATGAGATTAATTTTCCTTCTAGGTTTTTGAAGTCATAGTTCCAACATTAGCCGATTTAATCTTTCTATGTCTGTGCATACTAGGGTGAAAATGTGGAAACAGAGAAAAGAGGACAATCATTAGGACTTTGTTTCTAATGTTCATTTTTGGTGGAGAGAGCCATTAGTGATTGTCTAGCTCTATGCACATTTATAGAGGTGAAAATGAAGCCTGGGGTCGTCAGAAAATCCTTCAAGTTCAGAAGCCAGTTCTCAGAAGAACCAGACTAAAACGTTAATTTCCCAGCTTTGATTGGGTAGTCTTTTTGCCACATCTCTCCAGGATGGTTATCATGGTGTCCAAGAAGCAGTTGGAAAACATAATGTATGTATCTAACATGATAATAGTAATTACCCTAGGAAAAATGACTTAGACTGTTAACAGGGATTACCTGTGTGACATGAGATTGATGGTAATTTTATTACCTGTGATGCTCTCTGAATCTTCTAAGATTACTAGTTAAATATCTGTTACCTTAAAGCTATGTATTTTATTATTTATGCCACTGTTTTTAGTGCTCTGCTAGGCACTTCTTCCATCAGTTTTGTCATTTCATTCTCATAGCCCATCTTTAGCATAGGTTCTTGTAAATGTCCACTGAATATAATAGAATCCAAAATTAACAGTGCCAAGAGGTCACTCTAAAAAGGTACCCTTTTCCTCCTAGAATTTTTTGGAGATGCTTGCCTGACTTCAAGTCCAATGTTATCCTAGTAACAGTGAGTGATTCTGGATTGAGACCAAGCTTTAATGTTTTCCTAAGAAGCCACTTAACAATCTGAAGAGGAAGGTTTCTATTGTAAGTCAGGCTGCTCCCAAGTCACTGACCAGGAACATTTACCCCAAAGGGTCAACAGGCAGGCAACTAAGTTGGTCGCTTTTAAAATCTGTGCAAAGAGACAAAGACTTAAAATGATCAATTATATCCATACCCATTAAATATTAAACATTAAGACTCCAAAATGAATAGGTGAACCAGAGGAATTTTGTGCTGTATTTCAAGCCTCCTTCTATTTATTATGATGCCCCTATCCTCCTCGGCTTGCTGTCTGACACAGGGCCCAAGGTTATAATTTAAATAGCAGTTGGAATCCACTGTGCTTTGTGGGGCCCTGAGCGTGCTGCCCATGTTAATAACTAACTCTGCCGACCAAACATCACTTATACAGACCTTTAAAAGTAATTGTCTTTGTTTTGTCTAGGACACGAAGAACTAGGACTCTTTGTGTTTGATTCTGCTCAAGTTCATGCTTTGTAGCAGGGACTTCTGTGTCTAGCAATAGATGTGCCTTCTTTGTTTCCTTTGAGTAAAATCCAGATGCCTCAGTTGAATACATTTTTGAAGTCGAATAAGATTTAAGAACACCTGAAAGAAGGAGGTTTCTCTTCCAGAATTTGCATCTGTGGCTTTCAGGATGCTCAAACCTGAATGCACATAGAAGTTGCCAGCTTATCTCTTGGTCTGCTGCTTGGCTACTCCAGCCTTTAGGTCCAGAAACCAATATGACTATGGGCATTGAGAAATCAAAAAAGGATGCAGCCCAGTGACACACAAGATCATTCTCCAAGTACCACATTCTGTTTCCTCCAGTTGGGATCAAGAGTTGAGTTCTGAGTGAGGAAGGTTGCTGGTCAGCCCTACAGTCTTCTCTGCACCTGGTCCATAAGGAACTCAGCTTCTCTCTAGATCTTGAGTAGGATTAAATTCCAATAAAACTCCAACTCTGCTGCCAAACAGTTCAAGTGTAATGTCAGAGTCCTCGACCACTATTGCCATCACTGTCTGGAGTCAGAGACTATAAGCATTGCTCTTTGTTCAGAATCAAAGTCAGGGGTCCTAAAGACTGTCTGGGGTAGTTTGAAGAAATTAAGAGAGTATCCTACCTCTGAGAAGTAGCCAAGATCTCCAGTCTTTCTTTGAGGATGGTTGGTAGTTTTGACTTCTGACATCATGACTCTGGTTTTGCTGCCTAACAACTGAGAGAGTTCCATTGCATTCCTGGGCCCAGTTCCCCGGCCACTGCCTGCTGACATGGTCATTAACTCGACTATGTTTTCCTTGACTTCCATGACACCAAACACTTGTGTGGGTGGCTAACATTTGCCTGTCTCTGGACCCTGTTTTAAGCTCCGCTTACCCTTCTCTGCTGCCTCTCTTCCATGGGTATTCAAGCACTCACTGGATATTTTACTACTGACACAACTTCGGATCCATGTTTGTCCTCTATCTTTGTAAGCCAAAGAATAGGTATTTGACCATCAGATATTATCTTTTTATGATGCTAACATTCAACAGTGAGAATCAGTTTTGGAGTAGTGATCAAAAAGATCTACAAAACCAGGACAACACCTGGTACTGTAAAACCAAAACAAAGAAAATACCTTCAGTATATCTGGGTCCCTTTCCAATATCTTTGTGATGTCAGGAGGAAATCTTTTTTTGTTTCTATTGTGGTTATCAGTTTTCTCATCTGTAAACAGAAATACCTAGACTCACTGTTCTCTGGAGTCCTAAGCACAACTCTCCCCCAAAACCTTTATTTTCAAAAAGGACAAAAAGTTCATTAATAGGTAACTTTTATATTTTTTAAATTTTTTTAGTGTTTTCTTATTTTTGAGAAAGAGAGACAGTGTGGGGAAGGGACAGAGAGGGAAGGAGACACAGAGTCCAAAGCAGACTCCAGGTTCTGAGCTGTCAGCACAGACCCCAATGTGGGGCTCGAACCCACGAACTATGAGATCGTGACCTGAGCTAAGTAAGAGGCTTAACTGAGGCAGCCATCCAGGCTCCCCAATAGGTAATTTTTAAAAGCAAAGTGTGCAGTTGTGGCCTAGGGGATGAGATGATGACCTACCCCCATCTGTCCTGTGGGTCCTATGTGTGTGCACATAGGGTAGGAGCCAAGGATAAAGCTACACTAACTGTGTGTGGACCCTTACATAGAGTTTTTGATCACTCTGTGGTGAAGCCGCCCTCTTTCCAGGGAGGATATAGGCTCCTTCTCTGAGTTACCACCCATCCTCGTTGAACGTAGCAGTCAAGGGAATGAGAATACTATCCTTGGAGGGATGGAGCATCTGTTTTTGTCAAAACTACAAGGAAACTTATGAATAATTTTTATACTCCATTTTTCTCTACCCCATAAGACATCATAGCTGTGGTCCCCGCTTGAAATGGTATGAAAGCTCAGACTGAATTCGGTTCTGAAAGATGTAATTCAATTTCAATAGCCAACCACGACTACTAAAACATGTCACTTTATGTGTTTAGCCTTTCACTGACATTCTCACCTCAGTTACCTTATTTTATTCCCAGATTAACATCCAAAGGCAGGTGGGAGAGATTTAACTAATAAGCACCAGAGAATCACAAAAAGAAGATATTTGCTCAAGTCCACACAATTAAAACCCAGATTTTTTGACTCCAGATGAATGCTTTTTCTCTTCACTCTCAAATGCAGAGACACTTTATGTTATTCTTGATGTCAGAGTGCTGTCAACACCCACTATTTATTGACGATATACTGTAAATCCATATATTGTAATCCATTATGTATTTCTAATAGCACACATAAAAGCAAAGATCCGCATTTCTCTATAATCCAAGTCGCACAAGTACGTACATCTATAATAAATGGGATTTGTTTTCCACAGTGGTTTTTGCTTGTTTCCTAACATCATTATATCAGCAAAAATCTAACCATAGCAAAGGCTGAACAAGCCTTTCCACAGGAAACAAGTCTTAATTTTGTACAAGACTGCTGTTTGTTCCAAATTGTCGCCAGCAGATGGCGATGTGCATTAGCAAACGTCCTGCTTGGGAGCTGAAGGGGGGAAAAGGTGATTGAGATAAATATTGTCTGAGGGCAAAACGTTGAATAGGTGATGCAGGGAAAAAAAAAAAAAAACACAACACCTGTGTGATACAGAAAAAGGGGTACAAAAATTTAAGTTAACATTTAAATAAGGCATTTGAAACAACTCCTATTCAACTTTTATCTATTAGAATAGTGCTGGTGAGTCAAGTCAAATAGATATTCTATGGATGAGATGTTCACAAATACAGGAGAATGTTTACACACTGTTGACATCAACCTAGCTCTTGAAATGCTAAATAATTGTCCAGTTATTTCTCAATATAACTTTCTTCTCTCATTCTTCCCCATTCCTCCATTCTGTTCCTCATGTTTAGAAAACCTGTATTTCTATTATTTAAGGACCAGATCTACCTCATATTTTTCTTGAAATTACCTCTGACAGGAGTGATAGCTCAAAGGACTCTATTTGTTTTGTCTCAACATTCTTAGCCCTTGGCTTTGCTTAATAAATGCCTATTTAATGTTTTGAAATAATTGATCAGTGAATCATACCATGGCCTAGGGATAGAATTTTCTATACACATGTTCAACCATCCTTTTCAAAATATATTTATTTAGTACCTGTTAGGCTCTTGGTCACAGAGCTTATGATCTAGAACAGGAAATAAGGCCATTAAGCAATTAAAATAAGGTGTGGTAGGTATACAACAGTGGGAGGATCAGGTGCTATGGAGATGGTATTAGGAGTCAGGAGAAACATCCCAAAAAACATGAAGTCTAATTGTGTATCTGAGTGATGAGCAAAGAATTGCTATCTATCAAGAATATTCCAGGCAAAGAGGACCACATTTGAAAATGACCAAGGGTCAGAAAATACAGCACAGAGTGTAGGAGTAACTTAAAAAAATGTTCATTTTGCCAGGAAAATAGTATTTGCAATGGGGAATGTCAAAAGATAAGGTCGGAAATTTAGGTGCTGGTAGGCCTTGACATTTTGTCTAAGAGAAAAGAAAAATCATTAAAAAATTCATGCATGCGAGTGATGTGATTGGATTTGTATTTTTCAGTCATTCTGGCTGAAGTATGGAAGCTAAATTGTGTTTGGTGTAGGTGTGGTAGGAAGGAGCATGGTGCCATATTGGAAGAGACACCGGTTTGGGAGCTGTTGCAACACTCCATGTGAAATGCTGTAGCTGCCGCCATTGGCAGACCCGGAAAAATAGCTAGGTCAGGAAGAAAGCTTTATTGGGGGGGGGGGGGGGTGCCAACCTACAAGGGCAAATATAAAATGTCACCAGGGTAACAAAATACAGCTGGAAATGTAAGAAAATATAGACATTTATAATTATCAAATCTCCTTCCTAGAAGAATGCCGTACATTTTGGAGAAGAATACTTTAATAAACAGCTTAGGACGATGACAGAAATCCTCAAGCAGCAGACTCAAGTGACCACAGATTAAAAAGTACCATGCCATTTTAGGATGGTAAGTCTTGTTATCTGCTAAGACTTTCTTTTGCTGACCTGGATGCAGGTTTGAGGTCAGAGATGATAGTTCAGGAAAATAAAAGAAAGACAGAACCCTAGCTCCAGTAGTCGTATTTCTCTACTCTCCCCCTTTCCAAATAATTATTGAACAGGTAAATAAAGAATGCCTGCCTGGAGGCACATCAAACAATTAGCCTCTGTCAAGAGTCCCTCAACGGTCCATTGAGACTTATTAGTGATAAAAGGATTAATGAGAAGTAAATGGCTTCAAAATATGCTTAAAGAGTAGTTTTCTATAATTATATGGATATAAGGATAAGGGAGGAAAAATCAATCATGTGTATATCCGAGATTCAGACCTGGGACTCTGGATGATGCCATTCTCTGTGATGAGAGAGAGAGAAAAGGGCCAGTTGGAGGTGGAGTAAGAAGAGAGTAGATGAAGAATTAAGTTTTGAAAATTTAATATTAGAAGCATGTGTGACATTCAAATAGAGAGATCAAGTAAATAAGTATGATGCTTAAGAACGGTATTTGAGTTAAAGATATGTGTTTGATGATTAAAAACATGGGAGTGGATTGTATCACAATGGAGAATGTGTACAATGATCTACACTAGAGAATATGTGGATTAGGATATAGAGGTACAGTTATGAACATTGAATTAAGAGCTATATTAAATTTTAAACTTAAGCAGACATATTGTATTTGTGTGTATGTGTATGATAGATATACTTTTTGAAAAGTCAGATGCTAGGTCACAAGGCATAACTCAATAACTTATCATATCAGAAATTTTGAGGGTTTCATTCTTTATGCAATGAAATAAAACTGCTTGAGGTGAGTTTGGGACTCTTCTCTCACTAAAGTCTATGGTAAAACACTACAAAACTGCAAGATCGCAAAATTGTAAGACTTTGAGAATTTTAGACCTTAATATTTCTAAACCTCAAGACTGTAAGACCTCAAGACCCAAGTCTGTGAGACCAGGAAATGGAGACAGGAGACTAAAGGAACCACAGGGTTCTGAGATTGCAAGTCTTCCAGATCGCAGGATTTTCCAACTCCATAATTGAAAGATTGCAATATGCTTTCTGCTTTCCAGTGCCACCTCTAGCCTCTGCTTACTTGGCAAATTTCCTATGTAAGAGAATAACTTAGGAGATAACTATAACTATGTAAGAGACTATGTAATAGTCTCTATGTAATAGTCTCTAAGAGACTAATAGTCTCTAATAGTTATAGTATAACTATGCATAACTATGTAATAACTATGTAAGACATAACTTGAGGGTTATCTTTGCTCTGGGGGCTCTTACAGAATAAATTCTGGCATACCAGAGGGCAAGTTAATCAAAAGTTTGTCTCTTCTCCCTTCATCTAGAAGACTGTCTTTCTCTGGCAGGTTAGCTTCTTTGGCCAAAGTGCTGCCTCCAGCCTGACTCCAGGTATAAAAGCACCCTCTGTCTCTTGAGATCATCTTTCTTGAGTTTATTTTTACATTTTAAAAATATTTGAGTCCTAAAAAACATTGAAAAAAAAAATTAAAAAAAAAAATATTTGAGTCCATAGCTTTTCAATGAATTTAAAGAAAAATTTTTGTTTCTTTTGTTTATCTGGAAATTTCATACTCTTTCAGTGAGAGTGAAGGATTTTCACATCTTGTGCTTTCACGGTGCTGCTCTCTTGCAGTTTCCAAAGGTTCATCAAGGTATTTTAACCTGAAGCTCTTGCCTTATTATAGTTTCATAATCTTAAGGTCTTTCATTTTTGAGGTCTTACAATCTTGCAGTATTTATTCACAGTCCTCAGAAAACTTTCAAATAATTAATTGAATATGACCTAAACCAGATTGTACACAACAGAAAAAAGCAAACTTTCAAAAAATTGAAGCACAGAGTTGAAATGAATCAAACTAAAGTTGCACCTAATGAAACTTCTAATAACATAGAAATCTTGGCCTTTCTGTGACCTAAGTAGGTGAGTGCTGGACTGAAAAGAGAGAACTTTCTAAATTTCTGGAGCTCTAATCCCAAATCCTGGTAGAGGGATTAAAGTCACAACACCTCCATACACAGTTCAACTTCTGCTTGAAATAATAAACTGATCTGTCCCTTAGTCTACCTAAAAGAGGAAAATGCATTACCTTTTGGTATATGTATATATATTCTATGTCTGTCTTTTCCTTTGCACACAATATCAGCAAGAAATACAAAACTTGTGAATAAACAAGAGAATATGACCCACAACAAGAGAGTATCAGTATATTAAAAGAGAACAACAGATAATGCACATGTTGGAATTATCACACAAGAACTTTGAAATAGCCATGATAAGTATATTAAAGAATCTATAGGAAAAGATAGATGAGTGAAAAATTGGACATTTCAGGAAACACTTGAAAATAGTAAAGAAGAAACAAATGGGAAACCTGGAAATGATGAATACAGTATCTATAATTTTTTTAAATCATTGAATATGATTAAAAGCAGACTGGACACAATGGAAGAAATCTCAGTGAACTTGAAGATGAATCAATAGAAATCATCCAATCTGAAGTACATAGAGAAATAAAATATAGAAGAAAATGGACAAAGTCTCAATAACCTCTGAGAAACTATAAATTAGTAAGCATATATAAATGGAATGCTATAAGGAGAGGATAGAGAACTTGGGATAGAGCAATATTTGAAGAAGTAATGGGTAACAGTTTTAAATGTAATCAAACAAGCAATATTCAGATCCAGGAAGCTCCAGAAACTCCAAGGACACTGAGTACATTATAACAAACAGCTAACCTTCAGCATTCCAAAAGCAAAGAACCTAAAACCAAATACAAAAATAACATTTAAAAGCAACTAGAGAAAAAGAAGACATTCACATAATGGAACATGAGAATGAGAAATTCTCTCAGAAACAATAGAAGTCAGAAGATAATAGACAGTCTTTAAAAAGATGAAAGAAAAAAAGCAAAATATTTTTCATCAAAAATGTTTTTCAAGTATGAAAGGCATAAACACATTTCACACAAAGCTTAGAGAATATTCTGCATCAAAAACTCACACAAAAAACTAAAAGAAATCCTTCGGAATGAAGCAAAACTATACCAAGGGAAAGCCTCAATCTGTAGAAATACATGAAAAAAATTAGAAAGGGTACATATAAATATATGAAAAAGAAGAAGTACAAAGTACTGAATAAGTGCTGTATTATTCAGGAAAGACTTTAGCAAAAGTGACTTATGGTAATTTTTAGTTTTTGTACATTTAATTTTCATGCAAATATTTATTCAAATATACTATGAATTATTTTATAGTAATATCCCAAGCTTCCTTTTATATACAGAAGATGGTCTCTCATAATTCAGCAAATTTTAAAGCTACTGCATGATGGCATTATCTTGAGAACAATGAGCTAGATTATCTGGAAAAGAGATATGATCATCCCTTTTTAAACTTTTGAGCTAAGTCTCTTAGTCCCCAAAATTTGCAAGTAATTTTACATTTTATACATAATGTGTACAAAACTAATACAGAGCTTTGTATATATTACTTAATCTAACTTTATAAGGATGTTTCAATATCACATTTTTCATTTATTCTGTATTCATACTTTAACAGCAGTTTTCTGTAGTGAAGAATACAATCATTTGACGTTAATTTTTTTTTCTACAAAAACGACATTGTCCAAGGTGCAACTCAGAAATTGAATGATTTTTTTCCATGTTTTCACCATAATGTTTAGCAGGTAAGTTTGGGAAAAATAAATGGAACCTTTAATTAGTTGCATTCAATTCTGTGTCTGAATTCCCCTGGCCCCAGTCAGAGGGTAAGGACTAGCATATTAATACGAGTGTGTTCAAAGGTTTGTCTTTATTTTCTCCCTTAAATGATCTTCAGGGCCAACTTTGGAGGTTAGTAAGACAGCTAGGAGGCATTCAAGTTTCAATCTGAGAGTCATGGAAGAGAGACAAGAGAAGTACAGGAGTCTTCCCTTATCTGCGAGGGATACATTTCAAGACCCCCCAGTGCATGCCTGAAACTGTAGATGCTACTGGACTCTAAATATACTAGCGTTTTCCAATTTGTACACACCTGGGTTAAGTTTCATTTAAACTACCACAGTAAGAGATTAACAACTAATAATAAAATAGAACAATCGTAACATTATACTGTGATAAAAGTTAAGAGAATGTGATCTCATTCTCTCTCAAAATATCTTACGGTTCTATACTCACCCTTCATGTGATGATGTGAGATGATTCAATGCCTACGTGGTGAGATGAAGTGAAGTGAATGGCATTGACTTTGTGATGTAGCACTAGGCTAACTGTTGACTTTCTGAGGATACATCAGACAAAGGATGGATCATCTGCTTCCTGACCATGGTTGATGATGGGTAACTGACACCATAGAAAAAGAAACCTCAGATAAGGGGGCGAGAGAGCACTGTAGCCATACCGAGAACTTACACATGTAAACTTAAGTGTAACAGGACTAGATGTTTGCACATATTGATGTTACATGAATGCTCCTGATGTTCTGGAAACACTAAAAGAGGGAGGAAGATAAGTTAGGCATGGCTACTGCGTGCTGGTAAAGTAAACATGAAATAAGGTGACAGAAAGAGTTTTATAGCTACTTTTATGGCCCAATGAAAGGGAAAGAATCTCTGTCCACCTCTCTTGGAGCTTTTTTCCATGTTGGTCTCTCCCTTTCTTCATGATTTGAATATAAACTGCTATATCTTAAGTCTCTGTGTGTGTGAAATATACAGAACACTCGCCTGAAATTTTAGGAGACTTGTACTCTCTAATCTCCACTGCCTTTCTGTATAACTGGGTCTTTCCTCTCTTTGACCTGCAGATGAGGTCAGAAATTTTAGCAGATGATATCTAAAGGCAGTTTAATTCAGAAATTTTAGCAGATGATATCTAAAGGCAGTTTAATGTGCAGATTCTACAAGGAAAAAGAATGAGTAAAGGGCAGATAGTTTGTATTGAGCAGAAGGATGGCTTGAAGTTGTGCCTTCCTGGCATGACACATAAAAGTTAGAAAAACAATCAATTGCTCATATGAAAGCATGAGACATGTAAATTCCTCTCCTCCAGTACTCCTCTAAAAGCACCTGTTTTTGAGGTCTACTACAGTTGTAATATTCCATATTTCGAAGGTTGTTTTCCACATATTCTCTCACCCTGTCCACCAGGCTGTGTTTGAGGGTTACCAACAGAGTCTGGGTGACAGCCTATAGGGAGAAGCGGTTGTGCCTGGTATATAAGAACACAGATTCTGGGGGCGCCTGGGTGGCTCAGTCGGTTAAGCTTCTGACTTCAGCTCAGGTAATAATCTCATGGTTCATAAATTCAAGCCCCATGTTGGGCTCTGTGCTGACAGCTCAGAGCCTGGAGCCTGCTTCAGAGTCTTTGTCTCCCTCTCTCTCTGCCCCTCCCCTGCTCTTGCTCTGTCTCTCAAAAATAAACAAACATTAAAAAAATTTAAAGAACACAGGTTCTGCAGTCAGATTTTCTGAGTTCAACTCCTGGATCAACACTTTCCTAGATGTGAACTCTTGGAAAATTTACTTGGTCTCTCTGTGCCCCACTTTCTCATCTGTAAAAGGAGATATAAGTAGTATCTACATCATTGTGTGGTTGTGAGATGCATTCATTAATACATTCATTAACGTAAAGCTTTTGGACTAGTGACTTATCTGGAATAAAGCAGTTCATAAAGTGTTGCTACTCTTAATACGTTTTAATATAGTTTATTTTAATTCATTTTGGAATTGACAAAGGTAAATATTTCATGTAATTCTGTCTGATTTTCTCCTTTTTTCTCCTCTCTCCTTCCTTCCTTCTTTCCTTCCTTCCTTCCTTCCTTCCATCTTCCTTTTCTTCACCTCTGTCTGCTCCTGCTTGTCTAGGTAGATGTGTCAGGAGGCCTGCACTTACTTTCCAAATACCTTGGGCCAATCTGGCTTGAGGAGCAAGCCACAGGCCAGAGCTTGCTGAGACTCGACTCTGGTGTCCAGGCTATGCTCATTGTAAGCTCCATCAAGCAACAGAGAGTGCCAGACACGGATTTCATTAATCCTACCATCAGTAGGTCTGAATTCATTGCAACTAATACAATACCTGTTTCTCTAACTATGCCAACATTTTCTTGACACCATGTATGACCTCCTGTTATTTCTCAACAAAAGCTGGCAAGCATGACCCGGCAGTGAAGTAAAACAGCCCAGCGGGCCACAAACTGCTCAGTGCATCCATGCTGAAATGAACAGCACATTCCAAAGAGATCCACAGCGGCTCAGAAGAAAAGTAAAAAAAGAAAGTAAAACAAAAAAGAAAGAATGCAGAATCACTTAGAAGAGAGATTAATCCCCTAGGCCACCAGACTTTCATTTTTATCTTCTCTACATTGAAACCCAGGGTGACTTCTATCCTGAAACCCCTGATCATCCTGATTCTAGTGCCATATTCTGCAATGTCATTCTCAGCTGTCCCCATCAGACTTTATCCTCGCAAGAAAAATCACACATGTCCTCCCAATGGGACCAATCTCTAAGATCTTTGAAGTTTCTACCAGCAACACCAAAAGAGAAAGCGGCATGTCATATGTATGAGTAGGCTTAGTTATAGCTTGGACTTGGGATGAATCATATGGGAACGATTTCTACATGGTATAAAAATATGCAAGGAAAGGTGGAATTTGTTTAGCTTCAAAGGCTTTAAGTTTTCCCTCATGGCTTTTGTGAGAAATTGGTATGCATTAAACTAATTTCCCTGTTTTATATCTAACTCTGATGAGCACAAGGTGGAGTTTTCATTTTCTTGGTTAAAATACCAGATCTTCCTTAAAGCCCTTCTTTGCAGATTGATGTAAGGAATGTTAATGGAAGGGGAAATCATTGAGACAAACATTCTGGATGGTTCACACAGTCATTGGGCACACTTGTTGAACAACACTGTATCCCACTTACTGTCCTAGGCCCTGAGCCAAAAGAAGATGAATAACATTAGGAACTTGCCTGCCCTCAGAGACTCACACTCTAAAAGGAAAATAGACATTACATAAATGAATCATTACAAACTCTCAAAATTGCCATAAAGAAAGTATTCATGGTTCTGTGGGGGAGAAAATCAGGAGAATCTAGTTTAATTTGAAAGGCACAAGAAAAGGTTTCTCTAAGGGAAAGGCTGCATCTGGTTGCAATCAGTAGAAAAAATATAAGAAGATCTAAAAACTGAAACTGCCATGTGGAATTATTAATAAGTTCATCAATGATAACACCCTTTTGTTTTCAAACAAACTTAACTAAGAAGATGAAGTAGTTTAATGGTGTTGAGCACTTCATCTTCTCAAGGATGAGAGGCACTTCTTGCTGTTTATTAAATTACCAAAAAATGACTGCTACCTATTCTCAAATCTCCAGAGGCCACAGTTTTATTCCAAAATCTAATCCTTCCTGGTATTCCTCACTGCTGTTAGCATAGAATTCCACAAAAACAAATATCTGAATGTGAAAACCAGTTAGAAAGGCTTGCACAAAGCTAGGAATGTAAATTAAAAGTAGGAACAGAAGTATGCTAGAATAAGAAAAACAGAGGGAAAAGGAATGATCTGTCGATTGATGATAAGGTTTGGAAAGGAAGTTTTCTGGGGGAACTAATTCCAAAGTCTGACCATTCATTTGCCTGTACGAATGCTGCACTCTCCAGTCAGTGAAGAAAAGTCTTAGCATCTGGTTTCTTGTTCCTTTGATGAACACAAACCATTTACAAAAGCCTATAGTGAGTATTAAAAGAGGGAGAATTGAGGCCTTGAATGAAATGTTAAAATATGATGTTTGTAATAAAATACTGTCCTCTCCAGGGGATAATGGACCTACCTGTGTAAGCACACTATATGTGATCAGAGGTTCGTAAAAATGACAAAAATAGGTATTGTAACCCACATCTGGGAAACTGGATTTGTAGCTGTGGACTTGGGTCAAGTAACTTAACTTACAGAGGTTAAGTTTGTTCATCTCTAATTAGACCTTCTAACACTTGAATTCGTTTTATAATTTTTTTTTCTATGCAACCTTTGGATTCTTGCTGCAACACTTGTGGTAGAGGTTTTTTCAATCCTATTAGCAGATGTACAAATTAAAACTCAGCATGTTTATTTATTCAAAGCTGTCTTAGCAGAAAAACACACCAAGACAGAACTCAAACCTTAATGCTCTCCTGCCAAATTTTATGTGCATTTCAGTATATCCTACATCCTCTGAAGAGCCAATTATATTGTATATATTTGAGAATGTTTGATAAATGGTAAGGTGTTGCATACACATGAGGTACTACTTGATCATGAAAGAGTCTACTAATTAATTATTTGTTCTTTGGTTCTTTCAACAAACCCTTTCTGAATACCTGTAAAATGTTTCCATCACTGTCCTACATATGAGGGAAATATGGGAAGCTACTTTGCTATCTAAATCTGGAGATATCCCCGGCATATATTTCTTTGTCATATATTGGCACTTGGATCTAGAAAACAATCTTTTGCAAGGCAATAGTTTTGGCACAATTACTTTTATAATTTGCTGCAGCACAGGACATTAGTAATTTCAGACACTGGATTTTAGTCACTTAAGTCACTTAGCTATTGGTTTCAGAAGTGTCTTCTTATTCCACTGTTGTATACCATTGGAATAAAAGTAGGTCACTGTACATGGGTGTGCAGTGACCTGGCTAGTTAAATACACCTGTAAATGACAGTTTTTTCAATGGAGTAGCTTCAAGATAAGCAGCAAGCATTTATATTCCTCTAAAGTATTGTTCCAAAAATGTCAGCAGTGATTCACAAAAATAGGAGGGCTATCTGAGTTCGAGGCTTTGCTTTAGTACTCAGGACTATAAATGACTACACCTTCCCCATATAACACATTTGGAATACTAAAAAGTCTGTTGAAAGTTTCCAAGTGAAGACATTCACTTTTGTATGTACAGGAAATCCTTTTGGTTCAATAAAATCTGAGACAGAATTTTCAAGTAAAAATCAAATTGTGGGCTAGATTGGCATTTTGTAGTGATTATTAGCCTTACATTTGGACTCAATTCTCAAGTATATTTAATGCTTACAAATGAACTGAATTAGCTGTCAGTTTTGAAATTAAGTAGCAGTATTTTACAATTAAGGCAAGAATTCACATAAAATAAAATTAATTTCAATGATATGGTACCAAATGTTAAGTAGCCACTTCTAGCTGTTTGCCTATATACTTTGTTTACCTAAGCATATTCAGATATTTTTCATTAAAATACATTACAAGTGCCTATTTAGGTAGATTAAATTAGATGACATTGCCAATATTAAGCCGTATTTGTTCTATAGAGATGGAAATTTTGACTTCTTACGTGGTCATGCTGATGAAGGTAAACTTAGTTATGCCAGCCTTCTCCTATCTTTCATAAAAACGTTTTATTCCTAATGGAGCCACTTAAAATGAAATTAATTAAACAGGTTTAAGAAGCGCCCTTTCCTTTTATTCATTTAATGAAATCAGTGTTCTTCTATCTTCAAGTATTCTTATCAAACCTCTTTAAGGACTAATTCTTCCAACCAAACCATGCCAAAAAAATTTTTGGATGGAGATTTATACTGAAGAGGTTAACATTTGTTTCCTTAAAATGTAGAGACAAGGAAAGACGTAGGGAGAAGACAATACCCTAAATGATTAAATATGATCGATAAAAGGCCAAATTATGAAAGCCAAGGACATACTTGAATACTTAGATTTCATTTAAGATCCAGTATTTTGGCCATGGTGTCAGCAGTAAAATGAACCTGCAAAACTCTGATAATCATTAAAAAATAAGCTTAGTTTCTCAGAAGAGATGATCAATTAGTAGTAGTTGTTTTGGTATTTGTTTTTTAACACTTAACCACGATCAGTTTTGCTAATTTCATATTTAAAAGCTATTTTGAAATTGGCAATATATGTCCTCTTTGCAATTATTGTTTTTCTCTTGTGACTATATGATTTCATGGTGCTCTAATTTGGCCTTGGTAAGTTAGGTTTGGAAGAGTTCCAATCTTGAATTAACAATATCTCTGCCTTCCTCCACCCACCTTATTTCTGGCATCATGGACTACTTCATCTTATATGACTCAGGCTTGATATAATGGGTAATGTTCACTGACTAAAATGGAAGGTAATGGACCAGTGCTGGAAAAGGTGATCCATGACCAGACTGTTCTGATCTTTCATAGTACTGTCTGCTGACCTATTTGGCAAGTTGAATTCATTCTTTTCAATCATGCGTAACTGGGGGCACTTAAACATTAAAGGATTGGAGCTCCTCTCCCTCTCATCCTTTGACTTAGGTTAAACCTGCTGTTATTCCTTGTTTTACCATGATGGAGAATGTGTATGCATGTGTGTGTGCGTGTGTGTATGTGTGTGTGTGTGGGTGTATATATGCGTGTGTGTGTGTGTGTGTGTGTGTGTGTGAATGTGTGCATATTGCAAATGGTGATCTATTGAAAAATGGTGCCAAGTTTTATGTTTCTTGTCCTCACATTCTGTAAGCATAATATATATGTAAATGGAATCAAGTTCACCTAGAGTGCCAGTAGGTATACATTAAGTCTCAACAGGTAATTATCATTTATAAACCCTCTTCCTGTGTCTTCAATATCTTGACTCTTCTCTTAAGATATGCATAAAGATATCTTGGGTATATATAGTGAAATGGATCCTAAATGTGTTGGGTCAAGAAGAGCAGAAAGTTGATAAAGATAAGTGATACAAGATTTACACTTTAGGAAGAAACATGAATCGTGATACAATACACTGTTAAAATGGCTGTTGGAACTGGGAAATAAATGACAACCTGCACTGAAGTGAAGTAGAAATGCCAGAAATACTAAGGCAGATGGTGATGATCAGAGAGGTGGGCATGCTATAGTGGATTTACTGAGACCAGAAAACATAATAGCTGATTATATTAAAAAGAGCCCCATGACTCTGTTTACCAAAGTGATTAGCAATGCACTGAGAGTGGATGTAGTACATTAAAAAAAAAACCTCAGTGATGGCCATCCTCTCACATCCAGGATAGATGGTAAGAGATACTAAGATTTTGGCTCAGTGAAAGCAATGGGGATAAGATACTCATATTTAGCGAGGTCAGATGACAGCAAGTTTGAAGTCATTATGGTAATGAGTGCCCATGCCAGTGTGCAGCCTAAGAATTATGTAGACAATTCAAATGACACAGTGTTTTTATGGGAAATATAGTTAGCCAACAAGGGTACAAGCAATCACTCTAATACAATATTCATATCCCTTGCCCAATTTCCAGATCTAAACCAGTTCTCAAACCCCATTAATTAATCCATTGATTAATGGAGAGGCTGAGTCCCCATGAGGAATGATTTTGAATATTATGGCATGTGTATACAATTATAACTTCCCCCAATCTCCCAAAGGACTTGTGGTTGTTTAATCAGATAACCATACACAGCTAAAATGTGAATGCCCTGACATTTTGAGAACTGTGGAATATAGAGTCCAAGCTGATGTTAACACTTGAAAGCCTGAATTATTATCATGGTCCTGCTGTTAAGGTGGGTGCATCTGTGGACCTGATAATAAATGGAGTTCTGGCCCAGGTTTAGTTGATATTAAGTCTTTTGGGCTCATAGTATCTCAGAAATTATTTCTCTGGTTCTTGAATGAATAATTGGAATGGACATATTTGGTTCTCAGAAGAACCCCATATTGGTTTATTGGCTTGTAGGATCAGAGATATTGAAGTAGGGAAGGTAAAATGGAAACCTCTGACCCTGTCCCCATCCCTAGTCTTAGAAAAGATAATACACCAAAAATTCCCTATTGTCATGGATGTGAACTGTAAAGATCTTTTTACTACAAGTTATCACCCTCTCAAGACTATTTACCATGGGAGAGGTCTCCTTGGCTTGCAGTGCAACACAATGGGCTTCCAAATACAGCAGCGTTGCTGGTGGAGATGGAGGCTATGCATACATAGACCCACCAAAGTAGTCTTCAGCTACTCACATCTGATTTAGTTCTACTTGTTGCTTAATGTAAACCTGCCATCAACAGAGACCAATATGGAGCTCCTACTTTATCCCTCAAAGAGACCAATTGGTTATTTGGTTTTGAGATGACTACACTGAACCACTTTCATCACAAAAAGTAAACAATTTATTTGGCCTGAGGTAGATACACATGGAAGTTATAGGCCTGCCTTCTAGTTCTCAGGGCTTTGGCCAGCACCACTATCTCAGGGCCTATAAAGTTTTGACCCACCACTCAGAATACTGCACAGTATCACCTCAGAAAAAGGAGACTACCAAAGGAGGTATGGAAGTGGGCATATGACTCATCACATACCATCCCACCCAGAATCTGCCAGCTTGATAGAGTAGATGCAGATGAGGCACCAACTTGGAAGTGATAACCCACAAGGATGCTATGCTGTCCTCCAAGATGTGGTTGGAGTTAGGGTTAGGGTTAGGGTAGATAGAATATATGTGTGCCAGATCAAAGGAAAGGAGGTAAGACTGGCCCACTTACCCTTACTCCCATTGACTCACTTGGAGAATTTATGCCTAAGTCTCTCTTTCCTAGATATCCTCTTCTTAGGGGAGGAACACTTCCAACAATAGTACAGTACTAGTACTATAAGACTTTAAGCTATTATTAGTGCCCAGTCATTTGGGCTCTTTATGCAAAAAGACTAAGAGATAAGGAAAAGAAACACAACACTGGCATGGGTAGTTTATCCAGGTCATCAGGAGAAGAGCAGGCTACTGTTACACAGTACCGAGAAGAAGAAAATGCTTGACATCTCTCTGACTCACTGTAGCAACTCTTGGTACTCTCTTGCCCAATTCGATGGTATATGGACAAGTGTATCAGCCATAGTTGACCATGGTGAGAAGATCATGGTCATCAGGACCTCATACCACACTGAGATGACATTCTGGATCAGTATAAGGTGAGTCACCTAGATGAGAAGAGGTGCTAGTAGAAGTTTAGGTACATATAGAATGGATAATAAATAGCAGATATGATGAGTATCAGTTGCAGTCCCAAGATAAGCTTCTATATGGCCATTGTAGTTTTTAAATTCTTCTAAATTTCTCCAGGAAAATATCAGCTAGAATACTGCAGGACATGTTCCCAGATGAGATTAATTTACTATTGAGACAAGTGGATCTGAGCAGTTGTTAGAAATGTTGTAGGTGATGCACCACCCAAAATCTCTTTCGAGATCAAGTCATCCTTTCCTCAGTCCTCCAGAAATTGACTTCAGTTGAAGGAAGCCATCCCACCCAAGGCTAATCTTATTTTTAAGGTCAGGTTACAAAAATTCAGCTTCTTGCTTCAATTCTAAAGGGTTATTTGGCTGAGGGTTTCTTGACCACAATACCATTCATTTTTATCTCTTTTCCAAAACTTATACATATTTTCCTTAGATGTATTGCTCCTGAGAACATGCTTATGAAAATTTCCTGAATGCAAACCTCTGTATCAGAATCTGTTTCCTGAAGAATCTGACTTACAACAGAAGGTCACAAAGACTATATGTGACAACCGGAATTTAAACTCAGACTTCTAGACTCTCGTTGCAGTGTTATTTTCTCTACATCATATTGCTAAATCCTCTCAATATGTTCCTTTAATCTATGCTACTATATAGTGATATATAAGTTATATATTTGTAAATTGCATCCCAAACTAGAATATAAGCTTCTTAAGGACAAATTTATTTCCTAAATTGAGCCAATTTAGTATCTTATATTAAACACCCAATTAACATTGTATTTGTTCAATGAAAAACTTTTGAATAACTTTTATGATAGATAAATATTTTCCAGTTCATTTGAAAGTTATGATCACAATGAGTTAACATTCAAGTATTTTCTTTATGGGAATTGCAGTATAGTAGAGGAGTTGTTAAGAATGCATGCCACCCTTTCTGACTGTCCTGTCTATTATTGCTACCAATACACGGGTATGCACATAAATGCCTATTTTTCCAATTCCTTTTCATTGACGGCTATGTTTATTGCTGTCTTTATCTTCCTAAAATATAATTATGAGTGAATAATTCTCTTTCTTAAAAGCCTGCATGAATCCCTGTTTTCTAAAGGATAAGTCTTAAACCCAGTAAAAATTTTCTAGTTGAATCGAAGCCTTTCTAAACTTTATTACCACCTAATTTTCCAGTTTTGTTTACCATCACTTTATTCATGCACCCTGATTTTCTTTCTGCATGATATTATTCTCACTATTTCTTTTCCTCTCACGTGCTCTTCCAATCTCCATTAGTCAAAACTTTAACAGTCTTCAGGGCTCAAGTGAAATGCCATTTCCTCAGTCCTTATTCATATCTTTCCAATAACTACCTCTCCCAAGGTAGAAGTAATCTTTTTTTATATTTAGCTTCCAAGTCATTATTTTTTTGTTATGAAATTGTACTATTTTAAAATGTGTGTATTAAACATTTTTGCATTTGTCTTTTTTTCCCTCAATACATAGTCTGGTGTGTGCTGCTAAGTAATTTTTACTGAATGAATAAGGTGCAGATGGATGTTGACAACATAACAGCTGAATGGCCAGCCATGAAACCGAGTCGTCTCCCTTAAGATTTATATGTTGAATGTACTTAATGACACGTAGATGGTAATACATGTAAATAATGAGAGAAGACTTTAGAAATAGAAAAGGTTTCAATAGAAACTGAAAGAAGGGAGAGTCCTGAGAGAGCAAAGACTTTGGCACAGAAGTGGACCTTACTTCTTGCCTAAATTTGATACTAAATTCAGTGATAAGAGTGAGAAAATATAACACAATATATTTTTTCATAAATTCACTGCCTAATTTAGTAATGACATTAAGATTAGAGTAATTCTAATGTATGTATTGGAAATATCTATTTGTAACTTCTCTTGTGTTATGGTCTCTTAAATGTGTCAGATAAATTTCTTGTTTTCCAAACATCAAGATTTTGAAATGGGCTATAACATGGCTTTGATCTTAATCTTCAGCTATAACTTTGGTTATAGTAGCCTGCTTTTCTTTGCAGGGGTTGGGGGAGGTTGATGCTGAGAATTAATTAGTACCTTGCCAAATACTTCATTTGGATGTGATTAGAAATCAAATGGAGAACAATTACCACTTTCTTATGCTTGTTGACAGTGGGATGCAATTTCAGGGACCAATTTCAGCACCTTGGTCAGAGCAATAGGATTAAGAACATTGTTGTATATTTCTACATCTTGGCTACAACAAGACAATTATTGCTTCTCCATACCAATAAATACATATTCAAAAGTTATTGTCAAAGGTATGCAATAGCCAACTATAATCATTCTATATGCATTCACTAAAGTCTTCAGGTAATTTTACCTTAATAAACATCTTTGTAAAATATTAATCATAGAAACCTCTGGATGAAGAAAACATGAGAACCATCTAATCCCAAACTCCTTTATATATGAACTTCCCTATATAGGAACAAAGATTTCTACTTATTCTTTCAGGATAAAATATTACATAATAAAAAAGAAAAGAAACACAATAGTTTGGGTTTTTTTTTTTTTTTTGAAAATATACACATCTGTGTATAGAAGAAAAGATGAGAAGTATACAGAAATGTGCATTGTAATTTCAGAGTTGTGCTTGTTCTTTTTATCTTTGTTTTCTGTTATTTCTCTGGTAAGAATGTGTGATTTAAGAAATAATACAAATTTATAGGTGCCTGGTTGTCTCAGTGGGTTAAGCGTCTGACTTCGGCTCAGGTCATGATCTCAAAGGTTTGTGAGTTCTAGCCCCATGTCAAGCTCTGTACTGACAGCTCAGAGCCTGGAGTCTGCTTTGGATTCTGTGTCTCCTTCTCTCTCTGCCCTTCCCTGCTCATGATCTATCCCTCAAAAATAAATAAATGTTTAAAAAGTAAAAATAATAATAATAATAATAAAATAAATAAATAAAAAATAATACAAAGTTTTGATAAAAATAAATCATTAACTTGCTCTCATAATGCTAAGGTGAGGCAAGAGCCTTGTTAATGATTATAGATTTAAGTAAGTAACATCCCTTATGGATCTAATATATATTGGTAGCAGAAATGACAACAAAGTAAAAAGACCAACCCAAAGGCTTACCCTTAGAATGAGCCAAAGCAATTTGACCAGCCTTCCTACTCACACAGCCTTTGTCCCTTTCCAAACTACCAACTTTCTGTTTGTACTTAAAATAGGAGCTATATATAGTTGTTTAGAGGGTTTTGAAAATCTCTTCCAGTTCTCATAATTTGTACTTCCAAGCTTTCATAGTCTTTTCTGGTGCTTTACTTTATAGATGGTCATGAGACTTATAATGATAATAATTAACATCTCTGTTTACTATGTGTTAGAAGCGATTTTAAATATTTCAATTTAATTCATTTAATATTTGCCACAAAAGCTGAGTTAGGAGCTATTTTATTGCCAATATTACAAACGAGCCAAAGTCCTAAAAAATTTAAGTTGTGTGCCACACAACTGTTAAGAAGAAAGTGATGATCCATACTAAATTGTGAAGAAATCTGCCTTTTTTGGAACTTATCAACTGATAGTCTTAAGCTTTAATCAACTCTAGACATGATATGAAGATTGCTTGAACTGGCCTTTGTAGAATTGAAGACTCAATGTTCAAAAAAGTCATCCAATATGTCAATATTTCTCAATGTTTGTTATAATAGATCCCAAAGCCTATTGGTTGGATTACAAAAATCTATGGTACAGTAAAGATGCACTGAGCACTTTCTTAGTTCTTTTACATTTAAGAAAAATTAATATTTTATGGAGAGTAATGTGCTGTTTTATTTCATATTTTATGCACATGATGTCTCTAGACACACTGAACCATCTGTCTCTGGCTTGGTAGAGGGTCAGAATGGTCATGATAGTAATAAAAAGTGTTGAAATTTAGCTTTGACTTTGAGAATAATATTGCAGAAAGATAATAAGATTGACAGCCAAACTCCAGAGAGAAAAATTATTTCCTTGGAAGCATTTTTAGGACTTGATAATAGACAAGTTGGAAGACAAAAGAGCAGGGGAAAGGAGAGGGAAAGCAGGTGGCCAGATATTTGTTATAATCTCCTCTCTTAGAAAAACCGTATTAAAAGATCAAGATGAATAGCAATGACATAAATGATGAAGGTTTCTGCCTTACTGTCCCTTTGAGATTCTGGAAGGAAATTGAGTCCCAGGGCCCCTCCCACACAACAATGTAGACTTGATTCCTTTTCCTTCAAAAAATTGTTTCTCAGTGCATTTATACACACACACACACACACACACACACACGAGGCTTTGATTGTTGTATGTAAAGGCACTGGCTGTTTTTACTTTAATAAATTAATATAAGTACTATTTAAAAATTAATAAATAATAATTGTAAATGAAATTTAGTAAATTAATGATATTAGCTTTAGAGTGGTATTGTTTTATTAAAAATTACAATGAACTAAGAATACATGATTTGATAGCTGATAGAATGATTTAATTAAAAATCTAAAATAATTTGTTGTGTGAATGTCTAACTCCATCGCATAACTTTTTCTTTTTTTTTAAATTTTCCATGGGACATACTTGATTCATTTCTTTGCAAGGATGGAAATTCATCACATGTTTGCCACTATGATATCTATTCATTATTTTTGGTTATTATCTCTTTTTAGCTTTTCTGCAAATTGTTTTGGTTTGGATAGTAACAGAAATATAAATTAGAAAAAAAAATGTCATCGAAGTTCTCCTTTCCTCCACTGCTCCCCACCCAAAACACTTTTTATTGTTGATCTCATTTCTGTTTCTTGCTTTGTATGTATACATTTTTATTAAATTGTTTCATGTAATGAAGTTACAATTATATTTATGCTTTTATCATTTAGTATATATTTCATGACTCATTTCCCTTGTATAAAAAGCATAATGTAAAGTTTGTAAATGCATGTGCTTATATAAAAATGCAATATTACTAGGGGAACTTCCATAAAAACTATAATTTGAGGATGCTTAATTACTAGTACCAGAAAAAATATTTATCAATATTTTGCATAGAAACAATTTTGACACTGTGTATTTTTCAAGCTAAAAAAATAACAATCTGCAAGTGATGATAGTAAAGCCTTGGAGAAAAAACAAATTGACTTTGCCTAGATTTTTAGATGGGCCATAATTTTCTAATGTTTTCAGCAAATAGAGAAAACACAAAGGGAAACTAAAATATTCACATATATAAGGTGACGTTGAATACACTTAAAATAACAAAAATCACTACTCTTTACACTTTCTAATATTTTGGAGGGAAAAGAAGAGAAAGAGGGGTTGATGAATTAATTTACTCTGTTATCTACAATATATACGAGATTCTTTTCTTTGTTTGATAGTAAATTATTTCATCAAATATGGTCCTTGAAGAAAGTGAGCATGGATTGTATCTATAAACAGAAAATAATGTAAACTTTTTTCAAAATTAACAACTCTTGTTTAAGCCTGAGACTACTTTGATTATTGTCAGAAGGAGAGTAAATCTCTCCGTTCCTAAAACAAGTGTGTAAGAATGAGCCACAGATGAGGTTATATGATGCTGCAGTAAAAGGAAAGCCTAAATTCTCCAAATGGAAATGTAAGTGTAAAATGGTAGTTTGGGGAGGAGTGAACAAGGAGAATCTGGAGTGAGGATACAAAAATTGGGCCAGAAAGAAGGGCATGGGTAGCAACTAGAATCAAAACAATGTCGCTTATTTTCATAATTAACCCTTCAGAACTCAAAATTTTGAAACTTCTCAATTGACAGAATCATCTAGAGGGTTTAAGGGTATTTTTTTTAATGTTTATTTAATTTTTTGAGAGAGAGAGAGAGACAGAGCGTGAGTGGGGGAGGGATAGAGACAGACGGAGATGCAGAATGTGAAGCAGGCTTCAGGCTCTGAGTTGTCAGCACAGAGCCCAACGAGGGGCTCGAACTCAGGAACCAAGACCCACGAACCTCGAGATCATGACCTGAGCCAAACTCAAATGCTTAGCTGACTCTGCCACCCAGGTGCCCTGAGGTTTAAAGGTCTCAATCACAATTTTCAGCAAAAAAATAAATAAATAAATAAATAAATAAATAAAAATAAAAATAATAATAATAATTAGATGTTAGTTCTATTGATTGAAGTTATTTTATTAAATTAAACTTCCAAATAATACCTGAAATTTTCATGTCCATCAGAATTTTTTTGAGTGTCCTTTCAATATATGAGACCCATAGCAAATGCAGATACACAAATGTTTAATATTAGACACAAGACGTTGCCTCATAAGACAACAACTTCTTCATGGGCGGATTCCAAAGAATTTCTCACTGGTCCTTCAAAACTAGGCATAAATGGGGGCTTTTTTGAATCACTTGGATTCCAATATAAAGCCTACAGATTTTTTGCTATTTATATTCAAATCCTTAAAAGCAGGGGCTCCTGGATGGTTCAGTGGGTTAAACACTGGAGTCATAATTTTGGCTCAGAGCATGATCTCATAGTTCATGAGTTGAAGCCCCACGTCAGTCTCTACACTGGTGGTGCAGAGCTTGCTTGGGATTCTGTCTCCCTCTCACTCTGCCCCTCACTTCCTCACTCTCCATCTCTCCCTCTCAAAAGTAAATAAACAAACATTTAAAAAACCTTAAAAGTGTAAATATTTTTTCAGAAGGTAACTACAATTTTAAGAAATAAACAGGGAAAATATGTATCTACAAGAGTGTACATTGTTACATCATATATAATAAAGAAAATTGAAAACAATCTTCATGTCTAAGACTAAGTAATTAGAGTAATTAATTAAATATGTTTTAGTATATAGTCACACAATAGCCATACTAAATACTGAAAATTGTGTTGTACAAAAAATTTAATAACCAGAAAAAATGTTAGCATTTCATAAAAAAGTTTATAACATTGCATATATATAATATACATGTCATTTAGTGTGTATATATACATAACACTTTATTACATATTTTTCAATGCATGTTTTTAATCCAAATGTATAAATGTATATACAAATGTGTGAGGTGAAGTAATTCGAAGCAATTTATTTTTTTTCTTCTTTGGTCTTTATATGTTCATTTGGTAATTTATAACTTGCTTAGAAGCACCTAATCACTGCCAAAGAAAGATGTATTTTAGCTTAAATTCATTTTACTATACATTTTGATTACCTGTTATAAGTGAGCCCCAGTTCATCTCAAAAAATCCTATAGTATTTCTCTGTTCAACTTAGCTTTCACTCCCCACAACTACTACTTGCAAATGGTTTATTGGGAAACACGAACTCATTGAAGTATTAAGGTAAACTCTTTATTTTTCCCTTTTGCTGAAGCCTTGTGCTGAATTAACTTTTCCATTTGGGGGGTGGATCTCTTCAGTTTTAGGTCATTTTTGTTCATGAAAATAAGTCCAGGTGAACTTTCAACTTTAATCTTGTAACTGATTCCTCCTTTTTTTTTATTAAAAAAAATTTTTGACATTTACTTATTTTTGAGAGACAGAGATACAGAATGAATGGGGGAGGGGCAGAGAGAGGGAGGCATAGAATCCAAAGCAGGCTCCAGGCCCTGAGCTGACAACACAGAGCCCGATGTGGGCCCAAACCCAGGAACCCTGAGATCATGACCTGAGCCTAAGTTGGGCGCTTAATCGACTCAGCCACCCAGGCCCCCCTGATTCCTCCTCTTAATGGAGGTTAAACTTCAAGGCCTCTTAGAATAGGGAGAGCTGTTCCTCCTTCCCTCTTTTAATTTGGGTACATATGTGCATAACCAGATGAGGCTTAGCCTATTATTATTCATAGTTGCTGCTTTCCTGGATAATATGACTGGCTGTTGTTGTCCTCTATATGGCAGACATGCAAACGTTGATTTTTCTATACATTATGGATATATGTCTGTTTTGACTGCAATAGATTAAGGTTATATCTATTGTCCCAATATTCCTTCCAGGTTAGTATTCATCAGTCTAAAATGACAGTCTAAAGAAGTCACAGCTTGGACAGCAAATTGCATGATCATGCTCCTTGTGGGATATATTTGTGTGGACTTCCTAGGGGAGAAGAACTTCTACACAGCTTTCGCTTAATCCCTTCTAACAATGCCCTCTTCCCTTAACCTCAGCTCATACATACCACCAGGTATCAACCCTAGAGTCTTACTTCTTATATCCATTGCCTTGGAGATGGACATCCCAAACACAGCAGCTTCTGCCATGTTGATCAACCACAGAAATCCCTTTCCCATGAGCAACATTGGGAGTCCACGTTGCTCTGCTGCCTCCGCTTTCATTTCCCTGTCTGCACAATCATCCTGCTGCAGCCAGTTGTATCTTTTTCACATTCTTTTTCTCACTGTGTCTTTTTTTTTTTTTCACATTTACTTATTTTTGAGAGACAGAGACAGAGCGTGAGCAGGGGAGGGGCAAAGAGACAGAGAGACACAGAATCAGAAGCAGGCTCCAGGCTCTGAGCTGTCAGCACAGAGCCCATTGCAGGGCTCGAACCCACAAACTGTGAGATCATGACCTGAGCCGAAGTCGGACGCTTAACCAACTGAGCCAACCAGGCGCCCCAACTCACTGTGTCTTTTAAGTTTTACACGATTCTCTTGCATACCTTCATTAGCTCCAAGGAGGAAATTCCCTTACCCTTATCCAAATGGGAAAGTGCTTGTGGTAGGCATTCTTATCAGTGAACGTTCCAAAAATATGACTACTACTATATATTCTCCCTAGTCCTCGTGTTATATGTGCAGTGCACTTAAGATCTTCAAGGAAATATTAAAGTAGCATGTTAAACAAATAAACAGACAGACAAGCAAATGAAAAACAGGATTTTGAAAACAAACTGGTGGATATGAATCAGGGACAAGTGGTAATTTTTACTACCTATATCCCCATACCTTTGTCTGTGAGGGTCAGGTCATGATCTCATGGTCTTGGGATCAAGCCCCGTACGGAGCCTTGCATTAGGCTCTGCCCTGAGCATGGAGCCTGCTTGGGATTGTCTCCCTCCCTTTCTCTCTTCCTCCTACCCACTCTTTCTCTTTCTCTCTCTCTCTCTCAAAATAAATAAACGACAACAACAACAAAAGAATTGAGAACATTTTAAAAGAAACCTAGAAAAGCTGACACGTACTGGTTACTATACCAATATCAATACCAATGTATATAAGCATTCAATGTGATGACTGAATTGATTTTGAGGATGCAAATAATATACCTAAGTTATTGTCTTTACTCTTTTGGATTTTGTAGGTGTTATCTTACTTTTATTATTAATAGAATATTCTTAGAAGATGCAGTGTGTTTCACTGTTCAGAAATTTTTGTTTGATTCCAAAAGAGATATTTTATTTTATAAAAATCTACCTTGTAGTCACCTGGGCTACTCATCATTTCCTGACTATTCTTCATGATTTGCCTGTTGAGATTTTCTTCTCCTTTTTTCCCTCTTACCTCTACTGATGCAATTCTAACATTATACCCAATGTATGTCTCTGATCACAAGTGTTCAATGACTCCTTCCTAGTTTCCCTCCACTTACCAGCTTGTAAATTCTTTTAAGACTGGGTCATGGTCTCTAGACCATAAAATTGTACTTTGAACATAGTGGGAAAATGGTACTTACTGAATTGAATCCTTAGAAATATGTATAACTGATTTTTAAAGTGTTACATTTTATGAAGTATGAAGTTTTTCACTCAAAAATTAAATGAAAATGGACTTTTATTCTATGTGAAGGTTGTGATAAATGAATGAATCTTAACTTACATATGATCCTTTAATATTACAAGATTATCCCAAAAACTTATGAGTTGGGGCAAACATTATCTCCATGGTGATATACAGTTTGACCTTTGAACGACATGGAGCCTAGGGGAACTAACCCCTGCACAGTTGAAAATCCATGTATAACTTTGAATCCTCAAACCTTCACTAATTGCTTAGTATTGACCTGAAGCTTTACCAGTAACACAAACAATTGATTAATAGATAGTTTGTATATGCATTATATACTGTATTACTACAATGAAATAGCTAAAGAAAAGAAAATGTTATTAAGAAAATCATAAGAAAGAAAAACCACACTTATAGTACTGTACTATATTCATAAAAAAAAAAAATCTGTGTGGAGTGTCTGGGTGGCTCACTCAGTTAAGCATCCAACTTCAGCTCAGGTCATGATCTTGCAGTTCATGAGCTCGAGCCCTGCCGGGCTCTGTTTTGACAGCTCAGAGCCTGGAGCCTGCTTCAGATTCCATGTCTTCCTCTCTCTCTGTCCTTCCCCTACTTGCATTCCGTCTCTCTCAAAAACAAAATAATAATTTAAGAAAACATTTTTAAAAATCTGTGTATAAGTGGACTTGCGCAGTTCAAACCCATGTTGTTCAAAAATCAAGCGTACACTGAGGACAAGGAAGATTAAGTTGATTTCTGAGGTCACACAGCTGTGAGTGAAGGAATCCATTTTGTTGACTGGAGTTCTTTGTCTATATATCATTGCACTGTAAGAAGGGGAGTGTGAATCTTTGTCTGTATTCTGATCTACTGACATGAATAAATTCTAAGAATTATCATAGATATTAAACAATTTCCTAAAAGCTCATTCCAGGGTCATTGAAAGGATACGATTTGCCTTTGTCAGAGGTCTCCAGCCCTTTCTCCTCCATTATTGCTAATAGGATGGTTCACAAGAAGCCCCATCCATCTTCTATCGTTTCAAAAGAAGGTAGTATATTAATTAAAACTATTGTAGGAATGTAGAGTGAGGACAATAGGATAGGCTAGGTGAACTATTTATGATCCTTAAAAGCAAGAGAAAGAAAGGGCAAGGCTCAGGCAATATGGTGCTCCCTTGCTGAAGAAGGCTGAGATTCCTGGGTGCATACACAGCTTAACAATGGATGCAGCCATGGGCTGCACCACGCAGATGCCACTTCCAAGTTCCACCATGACAAATCCCCTGTGGGCCAGGGATGGAAGAAGAATGGCTCTGTGGCTACTGTAAGGTGGCAAATCTCAGGAGACCAAATGAAAGAGGGGTGTTTTTTGGCCTTTTGCCTGACTATAACAAGCGCTTCTGACTGTTCACTGCATACTTATTAGAGGGCTTCTCCTGCTCTCAGTTTCAGAGCAATTGGGGGACTCTGAGGAAACATTACCTTTAGAAAGCTCTTGGTTATTCATATGAAATCCTGGGTCTTATTCCAGAGGGAACAGCCACTGAGTATTAAGAAATCACCTTGAAACACCATTTTTATGCCTTATTATTTCAGATTAGAAGACTGTAAGAGAGATGAGAAAAAAAAAACACCTGCTGTGTCCCCGGAAATGTATTATTTAACCCCTAATTTCCAAAGTGAGCGGCTTGAATGATCCCTGTGTGTTAGAAGGAGTAGGATCAGCATTGTAAATATGCTTTTTCAATTATTTTTCTGTCCCTGAGAATTATACTTAAAAGGATTACCAGGAAAGGGAGAAAGGCCATTACTCAAACAAGTATAAAATCTATTTCCCATACAAAAGAAGAGAGCAACTGCATGAGCAGTTTATGAAGTGTTACATTAAGCCTTTATATTAGCAGGAACAATTGGAACAGATATTTATTTCTTTTCATTTGTCCAACTTTTTTTCATTTAAGAAGCATATTCATACTTTTTACCATGAGTAGGCTACCTTTTTTATCCTGCTCTTTTTTTTTTTTTTTGAGAGAGAGAGAGAGATAGCACAAGTGGGGGGGTGGGTAGAGGGTCACATGGAGAGAGAACCTTAAGCCCAACATGGGACTCTATCTCACTAACCTGAGGTCATGACCTGAGCCAAAATCAAGAGTTGGAACTCAATAGACTGAGCCACTCATGAGCCCCTCCATCCTACTCTTTTTATCTAAATTTCTGCAGTCCTTTTTCAATTTATTCCCTTCTCTCTTTTGAAATGATAGTGGATGAATTAGGTCTTTTGTGAACAATCTCTTTTAGCAGCAATAGGATTAAGAGACCTGGACCCAGGTAATGAATGTAAGCAAAGATGTCACAGCCTCTCCATGCTTCCAGGCCTCTAGCTCTGAGATATACAATACTTTGTACTGCAAGCCCATTGACTGGTCCCAAACATCTTCATTGTGTGATATAGTAGAAAGAGTAAAGTCAGTGCCAGGGTTTATTTTGGCATCTACTCATTGTATGAGTAGATCTCATCTACTCATCTACTTATTGTAATGTGATCTATCCAAAAACTTAGACTCAGTTGTCTCATTTGTAAAATGGGAATCAAGATACCTACCTCTTTCTGATAAGATGTTTCCAATAACCTGTCCTGATGACATTCAAGGCTCATTTAAAGTGAGTGAGGTTTATGATACACCACATTAATAAGAGAAAGGATAAGAACCATGTGATCCTTTCAATAGTTGCAGAAAAAGAATATGGCAAAATTCAGCATCCTTTCTTGGTAAAAACCCTTAAGAAAGCAGAGGTAGAAGGAACCTACCTCAACATCATTAAAGTCATATATGAAAAGCCCACATCTAGTATCATCCTCAGTGAGGAAAAACTGAGTGGTTTCCCCCTAAGGTCAGGAACATGACAGGGGTGTCCACTTTCACCACTGTTGTTCAACATAGTACTGGAAGTCTTAGCCTCAGCAATCAGACAACAAAAGGAAATAAAATGCATACAGATTGGCAAAGAAGTCAAACTTTCACTCTTCACAGATGACATGATACTTGACATAGAAAACCCAAAAGACTCCACAAAAAATTGCTAGAACTGATATATGAATTCAGCAAAGTCTCAGGATATAAAACCAATGTACAGAAATTGGTTGCATTTCTATACACCAATAATGAAGCAACACAAAGAGAAATCAAAGAAGTGATCCCATTTACAATTGCACCAAAAACCTTAAGATACCTAGAAATAAACCTAACCAAGGAGGGGAAAGTTCTGTATGCTAAAAACTATAGAAGGCTTATGAAAGAAATTGAAGAAGACACAAAGAAATGGAAAAAAATATTCCATGCTCATGGATTGGAATAATAAATATTGTTAAAATGTTGATACTACCCAAAGCAATCTACACATTCGAGGCAATCCCTATTAAAATAACACCAGCATTCTTCACTGAGCTAGAACAAACTAAAATTTGTATGGAACCGGAAAAGACCCAAAATCGCCAAAGCAATCCTGAAAAAGAAAACAAAGCTGGAGGCATCACAATTCCAGACTTCAAGCTATATTACAAAGCTGTAATCATCAAGGCAGAATGGTACTGGCACAAAAACAGATACACAGATCAATGGAACAGCATAGAGAACCCAGAAATGGACCCACAAATGTATGGCCAACTAATCTTCAACAACGCAGGAAAGAGAATCCAACAGAAAAAAAGACAGTCTTTTCTGCAAACGGTGCTGGAAAAACTAGACGGTGACACACATAAGAATGAACCATACACAAAAACAATTTCAAAATGGATGAAAGACCTAAATGTGAGACAGGAAACCATAAAAATCCTATTAGAGAAAATAGGCAGCAACTTCCTCAGCCACAGCAACTTCTTACTAGACATGTGTCCAGAGGCAAGGGAAATAAAAACAAAAATGAACTATTGGAACCTCACACGCATAAAAAACAAAACAAAACAAAACAAAAAAAAAACTTCTGCACAGCAAAGGAAACAATCAACAAAACTAAAAGGTAACTGATGGAATGGGAGAAGATATTTGCAAACGACATATCAGATAAAGGGTTAGTATCCAAAATCTATAAAGAACTTATCAAACTCAACATCCAAAAAACAAGTAATACAGTGAAGAAATGGGTAGAAGACATGAATAGTTACTTTTCCAAAGAAGACATCCAGATGGCTAACAGGCACATGAAAAGATGTTCAACATCACTCATCATCAGGGAAATACAAATCAAAACCACGATTAGATACCACCTTACACCTGTCAGAATGGCTAACATTAACAAGTCAGAAAACGACAGATGTTGGCAAGGATGCAGAGAAAGGGGAACACTTTTGCACTGTTGGTAGGAATGTAAACTGATGCAGCCACTCTAGAAAACAGTGTGGAGGTTCCTCAAAAAACTAAAAATAGAGCTACCCTACAACCAGAAGTTATACTACTAGGTATTTATCCAAAGGATACAAAATTGATGATTTTAAGGGGCATATGCACCCCAGTGTTTATAGGAGCACTATCAACAATAGCCAAGGAATAGAAAGAACTCAAATGTCTATCGACCAATGAATACATAAAGAAGATGTTGTATGTGTATATACAAATATATATATACACATATATATTCCATTGTGTGTGTGTGTGTATATATATATGTGTGTGTATATATATATATATATATATATACACAATGTGTATATATATATATATATATATATATATATATAATGGAATATTACTTGGCAATCAAAAAGAATGAAATCTTGCCATTTGTAACAATGTGGATGGAACTAGAGTATTATGCTAAGTGAAATAAGTCAGTCAAAGAAAGAAAAATGTCATTATTTCACTCTTATGTGGAATTTAAGAAACACAACAGATGAACATAGGGGAAGGGAAGGAAAAATGAGATAAAAACAGAGAGGGAGGGAAACCATAAGAGACTCTTACAGAAAAGAAACTGAGGGTTTCTGGAGGGAGGTGGGTGGGAGATGGGCTAAATGGGTGATGGGCATTAAGGAGGGCACTTGTTACGATGAGCACTGGATGTTACATGTAAGTAATGAATCACTGGGTTCTACTTCTGAAGCTAAGACTACACTGTATGTTAACCAACTTGAATTTAAATTAATACATTAAAAACAGGATCCACATAAGAGTGAAACCATATGGTATCTGTCTTTCTCTGTATGGCTTATTTCACTTAGCATCACACTCTCCAGTTCCATCCACGTTGCTACAGAAGGCCATATTTCATTCTTTCTCATTGCCACGTAGTATTCCATTGTGTATATAAACCACAATTTCTTTATCCATTCATCAGTTGATGGACATTTAGGCTCTTTCCATAATTTGGCTATTGTTGAGAGTGCTGCTATAAACATTGGGGTACAAGTGCCCCTATGCATCAGTACTCCTGTATCCCTTGGATAAATTCCTAGCAGTGCTATTGCTGGGTCATAGGGTAGGTCTATTTTTAATTTTCTGTATGGAAACCAATTTGACAATAAATTTCATATATTAAAAAATAAATAAATAAATATTAAAAAATTTTAAATTGGCAAAAGACTGAAATAAACATTTATTCAAAGACCTACAAATGGACAACAGGTACATAAAAAGGTGTTCAACATAATTAATCATCATAAAGGAAATGCAAATCAAAACCACAATGAGATCACATCATACCTGTTTATCAAGAAGACTAGAGATAACAAATGCTGGTGAGGATACAGAGAAGAAGAAACCTTTGTACTGTTGGTGGAACGTAAACTGGTACAACCACTATGGAAAGCAGTATGGGGGTTCCTCAAAAAAATAAAAATAAAACTACAATATGATCCAGTAAAAAAAAAAAAATACATTAAAAACAAAAGTGAGTTTTAGGTATAGTTTTCTCCAATGAAAAATAAATCAAATATCCCTGTAAGTAAACTAAATAAAATCCAGGTTATCCATGACTGGTAATAGGAGAATCTCCCTGTAGCAATGGGTTCTTGCCCTGCTATGCAAGTCTCAAACCGTTTTCTCTTGATATTAATCTTCCCCTTAGGGATATAGGCCCTATCTAGTTCACTTAGGGAAAATCTGGCCAAGGTTTTCAAATGTAGACTCTGTAACTAGAACATCGAACTGAAGCTTTATTTATTTTGGGGAATTACAATGTGAAGGACAAGGAGAATGTCACAAAACTAGAGAACAAATTATGGGATATAGCTTGCTGCTTTTTAAATTTACATTGCCTATCCCATCCTGGTTTTGGTCATGCTTTTGTGTGGCAAGGTACTGTCTCAATACCCTTATAGAATCCATTCCTAGTCATCGGTCCTCTTTTAGATTCCAAACCACATTCCTGACAATATTCCTTGGGCACCTAGATCCAGCTATAGCTGAAACACAAACTTTTCAATTATGAGAGCTAATTATTCACTTGTTTGAATAAGCATATTTATGCTTCTTTCATTTATAGGCAAGTTACTTGGAGCACATATTTCAATCCTTTATCTTCTATAGAGCTGGACACAGGCTATTATGTATTGAATAAGTACCTTAATTATTAATCTTAACACTTTTTGAAAATTAATATACATATCCTTTCTATACCATAATATTTATTGCAGAAATGAGACCTGAAAACTTTTTCTTAGTCTATTGCTCAATTCATTGAAGCACATTTTTAAAATAAGGGAGAAAAGTAGGATTAAGCTTTTGCCATTTATTTATTTATTAGACATGAATTCATTACAAAATTGACTCACATATAATTAGAAATATTTTCAATCGCAAACAAATCAAAGTCATTTAAAATATTAATTGTTAAATTATATTTTACATTTATAGACTATCCAACATAAGAATTATAACTGGATGTCTGATGATGTTCACGTAACAAAAAAATATAGATAAAAATACAACAAATATGTTAAGAAATACGGTTAAGCGTCCGACTTCAGCCAGGTCACGATCTCGCGGTCTGTGAGTTCGAGCCCCGCGTCAGGCTCTGGGCTGATGGCTCGGAGCCTGGAGCCTGTTTCCGATTCTGTGTCTCCCTCTCTCTCTGCCCCTCCCCCGTTCATGCTGTCTCTCTCTGTCCCAAAAATAAATAAAAAACGTTGAAAAAAAAAATTAAAAAAAAGAAATATACTTACACTGTGCATGTGTAGGTTGTAAACCAATTTTATTTGGTTTTGTGAAAAATAAAGAAAAAATGATGCATCTAATATTTGCGCACACGAATCTTTTGATTAACTGAAACAAATGTAAAATTGTGTATTCTGACTTTATAGACAAGACGTAAACTTCAAAAAATCATCACCAGATGTCTAAATTCTATACTTTTTCCTTTGAACCTGTGATGTAGGCTGGTTATTGAATTCATCTGTCACATTGAAAAATATTTGTTTTTTTGAAATAGAGAAAATACAGCAACTTTTTTATATTGATTCACAGTTTTTTTCCATTTTTTCAAGATTATAGTTTATCATCACTGCAGTCTTTTAAATTAATCTCATTCATTATATGTCACCTGCATAACTGAAGCTTTCCAAATGCCCTTATTTTCCAGATATTAGTGAGATTTAGGTAGGATTTATTTTCAGATGATCAGAGAACATAGGAAATGTCATCAAAATTTTAAAATTGATGCTGGATGCTAGCTAGTATTTATGGGAGGTTATGTTGCTGTGCCTACAAAGCACTTGACTCAAGGCCATTTAACACCTGAAAGCCTCATTAATGTATCCTGGATAAGGAAAAGAACGGTTAAACCCTAAATGCTGAAGATTGGTCTGGCCATATACATCATATAAAAGAGGTACAAATCAATAAATAGGATTATGGTTAAAACCTAGGAGAAGAAAACCCATTACTAGAAAATGTTCTACACAATATAAAGATGTTTATCACAATCACAAAAGTATTTAATTTTTATTTCTCACTTTACATTAATAAAATTTTAACTGTGGTTTACTGAAGTACTATGGTAAAACTTTAGAAGTTAGAACATATACTCAGGTGAGAGAAATTTCCAGTTTCTCAAACATCAACAAAATATTTTTTTATACATAATGCAATTAAATATCAAATGTCTGTAGGTATGGTCACAAGATGTGGTAACTCTTTCATCCATGGAATAAGCCAGAGAAAGTTACCATAATTTATCACAAGAGTGCTGTAATATCTTTAAGCCAGGCAAGGACCAAGTTTCATTTTAAACTATTACATTTTATGAGGCTCTGTTTTACCGTTCAAACGTATCCTTCTAAGCCTGGGTGTTTACTCATGGTTCATGACCATGATACGGCACACAAAAGTGCAAAATGAATACTTGTTGACTGATCAATTTTGTTTTACAGCTTGATCACTTAGACTTTTAAAGTAGTTATGTTGCTTTCTTGATTCCTAGTGTATCAAACTATAATCAATTTTAATTCTTTAATTTTAATTATTAAATTTGTTATTTAAAAAAAATAAGTTTTACCCACCAGGGGCACCGATACTGCAGTGTAAGGCACTTCTTTGTTTTTGTTTTATTTTGTTTTGTGTTTAGAAAATAGAATGTGTTCTATCTCTTCCTAAGTCATGAAAATACTCTGGAGAATAACATCAGTTAGTATCTTAGATTCTCCTTCATGGATTATAAAGAATACAATGTGGTAACAAAACTTAATAAAATAGATTACTTGTTCACAACCGCAAAAACACACCAAGAACCAAACAACAACAAAAGTCGTGTCTCAGTTACAAAGAATTCCAAAGGGCACACTCATGTTCTCACGCACTGAGAGGTGAAAACAGAAAAACAGGAAAGAGGTTCAAGGTGGTGAATTTTATCACTAACTGTAGTTTTCTCCAAAAAACATAGGTGCGCATCTCTGATTGTAAATTATTCTGGGAAGGATAGAGAGCTTGAGGAGAACTAGCATTAGCACTACGAATTTATTTTTTTTATTTAGAAAGAGAGAAATCTTTGACATCAAAATTTACATTAAATTTATGCACACTTATTTAAAAAAAATAATGTTTCTATTTGTTAGAGCAAGTTACTCTCACAGAGACTGAATTAACCTGCAAAGTGGGCTCATACCAGAAAAGGAATACTGTGATCAGAGCAATGGTTTCTTGTATGAACTACAAATGATTCACATTTTAAAAAATTGTATGTAAGGCTCACCCAATATATGTATAGCATCTATCAAAATTGAACAGAGTAGTGAGTTAGGATGGCCGTGTTGGTGTAAAACTGATGGACCCAGCCTCGATTTAGAGAATGTTAGTGATTATCTCATCCAGCTTCTGTATTATGCAGCCAGGAAAACTGAATCATCACACTTGGGAAGTAAGTTTCTCAAGGTCACAGCAGAAAAGTGGCTGTAAGTCTTATGAGGGTGGCCACAAGGTCTAACTTGCTCACATTTTATCACCACGCATAGCACAGTGCCTGGTACATGATTCTACAATCATTTTGAATGGACCAATGAGTAAAAAAAATGATGAATGAAAATACTTCCAGGAATAGAAGTTTGACAGCATCTAGGCAATTAGGATGGTTGGTTAAAGAGGCAATGCCAGGTGCCTCTAGAAGCTGATGTACCGTGGCACATTTTGAAGTAATTTTAATTCTCTTAAATCTTTTAATTTATCAGTGGTATTTCCTATTCAGTAGAGTTATAGCTCTTTGAAGAGCCTCTTTACCAACTCTAGCACAGGACACTCAACTTACTGAACTGTACTACATATAACACTGCTCACATCTACATTATGTCTTCGGGAATGATGATGGGCAAAGACACTTCTTTCTACCCTACCCCAGCTAACTGAACACTCAGTAACAGGCACTTGGAGCAATGATAGCATTCACTCTAGAGGCAGTTTTCAGAAATAAAGAGGAGCAGAAGGACGAAAGTGAGAGGGTGGAGGCTATGAACATTTAAACTGCTTGATGAAGGGAGAAAAGCTGTTAGACTTGTTATAATTGAAAGAGCACATGCAGGCCTCATAGAAGTATTCAGGCAATTGGAAAATACCTTTTCAAGTACAGGGCAAAGGGAGGAAGTCAACAGCAGGTGTTGCTATGTAAACAAGTCAAATTTAGGTGAAAAAAGAGTAGGCATGTTTCATCATGGATTCTTGGAAGCTGTTCTTTGCAGATTTAAGTGGATAACTGAGATTGACATTTAAAGTGGCAGGAGACAGTCTGGGCAATAGCTTCCGTATTCCAAATAGTCAGGTTCAAGTGCAAGAGAGGTCTTCGTAAACAGAGTTGATGGCAGTCTTTTGTGTTAGAGCAGGGGTCACTAAGACTGCTTAGGGACCCAAGTGAACTTCCAGCCTCCCTCCTCATCTCGACAAACAAAGGCTTGTCCCTGGTGGAAGGAATGAGTTTTCACATTACAGTGAGGGCTCAGGGATGTGGAAAAGGCCATCTCTGTCTTATTGGGAGACACATCAGAAGTATAGTAAGGAGGAGTTTGCAGCCCTCCTGGCACATTTGAAAGTTGAGAAAGTAAGTGAAAATCTTCCCCGTGCCTGGCAGTGCTATGTGAGGGGGTTGTTTGGTCACTTCCATAGTCAATTGGCAGACCCTCCCTGGGGATATTTTCATAATTGACTGCATCATCCGGAAACTGGGGAAATGTGCTGGCAATTCTTCTGGGATGAGAGGAGAGGGCACTGTAGTTAGCTGATAAAGTGTCATCAATGGTATTGAGGTCTTTTAATCCAAGTGTTTGAAGAACCCAGGGATCCACAGGGGGCCCAGGTTGTTCTTCACAGTTAGCAAATTCACCGGAGAGGTTTCTCTTGGCATTTTTGTGATGGGGGATCTCAGGAGGAAAATATCTTTGCTCTTTGGGTTTCCTCTTTCCCTTTCTGAATTTTCCACATGCTTTGGAAAACTCATCTGATGACAGTAATTTCTAGGAAAGTAGCATTTGAAAATATACAGTCAGATAGTCAACCAAGATCATTTTCTTTACTGTTGTCTAATTAAAACTCCTTCAGATATTAACTAGTCACTTTAACTCCTTAGAAAATATGATTAATATTCTATTCTCTCTTTGTCTCTGTCTCTGTCTCTGTCTCTCTCTCTCTCTCTCTCTCTCTCACACACACACACACACACACACACACACAAAAGTGATTGAATTAACTTCTGTTTCCAACTTAAAATCTATAATGACAAGTTACTACCTGGAAACTACAATTCATGTTTTTTACTAATCATTTAAAAGTTGAAAGAAAAAATAATGTCTTTAAATTTTCAATTCAGGAAAGTAATTATTATAATAATGACAATAATAGCAACTATCATGTATTGAACACTGGCTACATGCATAATGTCATTTTATATGGGTACTGTTAAAATCTTCCTTAGCGAGGAAACTGAGGCACAGGCATATTAGTGACTTGTTAAGGATCATGCGGCCTAGATTAAATCGAAGCCATGTGATTCTAGACAGAGCAACTGATTAAAAACAGTAACTAACACTGCTTCTTCTTGTTCCATTAACTTTCATAACACTTTCGTGTGATATGTATTATTCTACATCTTGGACAATTGGGAAACAGAGAGAAAAAAACCTGCCTAATCTATATCATTTACTAATTTAATAAATGTCCTTTGTTTTACAAAATGGTGGCTGGACTAAGGAGCCCAAGCTAATAACTGTGAGATGTGCTCCCTTTTTTAACAAAGCTAACTGGATTGTAAAGGAGTCAGATATGGTATCTTTTCTTCTCTGAACTTTTATGTTCAGTAAAAATGGCAAGAAGCATAATCAATTTAAATTAAATAATATCAAATAACGTAGCTTGTCTAGAAGCAAGGAAAAGATTGATGACAGAAGCAATAATTGTAACAAAATGACAAAAAGATAGAAATATAAAACCCAGAGAAAGGAAGAAGAACAGGAAGAGACTGTGGACAGGCTATAAGTCCTTGAGTTAGAAATAGTCTAACTCATTTAAGAGTATAAGAAAAACGATTCATTAAAAGATAACATAATTGGTGATCTATAACTGCCACTCAAGAAATCTGGGCTCCACCCATATTCATAACAGTTTAGAGCTGAGGAGATTTTCAACGATCTTTTAGGCCATGTATATCCAGATGAACATAACTGAGGCTAAGTGAGAGAGCGATTTACCGAAAGTCAATCTGATGATAAGAAGAACTGAGTGTCTTTCGGATCTGATTCCCACTGCAGTGTTCCATCCATTTAGCTCTCTGTCTTTTGATTAACCTCTGTTGTCTTAGCAATTCCTTTGACTAGCTTGATTCTTAAGCAACTTTTGCTGTAATACATGGCTAACATCTGCACTCTAGATACTTCTAAGAAATGATACATAAAAATTCTTGTGAAAGTGCTATATTTCCTTTCAGAAAACTCCATCTAACCCAGAAATGCCTTTGAAGCCATGCTGTTCAGTATACCTTCTACAATTAATTAAGCAGTTTTACCCAAATTACCTCCATTCTCAAATCACTGCTGTGTTTTTATAAAAGGGATAGTTACATACCTTGGCCTTTTCTTCAAGACATTTAACCAAAGCAGAATTCAGGTATTGTCTAAGGTGATTATTCTCTTCGTGTAACCTAGCAAGTTCTTCTTCCTTCTGCACCAGAGTATCTTGGAGCTGCAAAAAAGCATACAATGGTGAAGTCTGCTCTACTATATTGACTTTGTAACCTTATAATAATGCCACTGATCCTTAACCTGCTTAAACTTGATCATTATTCTATTTGTTTTACAAACTCAACCTCCGGGAGCCCTTGTCCTCTAACGCCTAAATTCAATCTACACCCACCTACCACCTGATTGTTCAGTTTTGTGCTCTGAACTTCTTATTCATTGCAAAGTGTTTGAAGAGATTATATGACTTTTAAGATTGCAACCACAAGGGAATCGGGAAGGTATGTAGGAAAATGAGCTGCGTGCAACTGTTTAAATATAGAAAAAAGGATTTAGAAAGGTTTCGCTGGACTCCTTCCTTGCACATTAAGAAAAGAAGAAAAACAAGGGGGGCTGGCTTCCTTCATCCTCAGATTGGTCTGTTTGTATATCCACTAGATCAAATTATTCTCTCAGGAACAACAACAAATAAAACGTGATCAATGAAGCAATCTTTGCAAAAACTTTGTAATCATCATCCCTCTCCAAGTGATGAGCTATGTGTGTGCTTTAAAAATACTATCACACTCAATATACCATTTGGTCTTTCAAGCAGCCATCTGAGGAAGGCAATATAAATATTTCAATTCCATAGGTATGGAAAAAGAGGATTCAAGAGGTCATAGGACTAAAATGTATGCAGTCAGGTCCTGACTATAGGGCCCCCTAGAGGGTTTTGATTGTTCTTGTTGAATTTGTTGTTTTTGTTTTCTTCCCTGTGACATTGATCACCTATCTTCCTGTCCACCTCTGTGGACATTTACTCACTGTGGTTTCTAAATTGCAAGTCAACATATGAATTTAACAAGGGAAAAGAAGCAAAGTAACATTAAGGGGTGATGTTAAGAACAAACTACATGCTAAGTGAAATGAGTCAGACTGAGAAAGACAAATACCATATTAATTCACTCATATGTGGAATCTAAAAAGCAAAATGAATAAGCAAATAGAAGGCAGAATCCTATAAATACAGAGCATAAACTGTATTCTCTGTCAGAGAGAAGGGGATGGGGGAAGGGCAACATGGGTGAAGAGTAGAGGCAGATAAAGGTTTCTAGTTATGGCATGCATTAGTCATGGGGATAAACGGCACAACATGGGGAATACAGTTAATGATATTGTAGTCGTGTGACAGCAGTATATCTGTATGGTGACAGATGGTAGCCACCCTTGTGGTGAACACAGTATAATGTATAGAGAAGTCAAATCACTACGTTGTACACCTGAAACTAATGTAACATTGAGAGTCAACTATACTCAAATAAGTTTAAGAATAAAATAAAAGTAAAAAAAAAAATGGACTGCATTTGCATGGAACATGTCTGCCTGGTTATACATACCTGCTTGTTTCTGTAGAGCTGAGAGGAAAGCTGAGCCTCTTCCCACGAACATGAGTTAGGAACAGGGAAATTGGAGTCACTGGATGATTCTATGTGAAAATACCAAATGGATAACTGAGAAAACACACTTGGGGTTTTTGTGTAATGCAGAGCTCATGGAGGGATTTCAGACAGTTTAATGGATCCAATTACCTTTCTAAAAATAGCTATTGCCTCCTTATAGGAAACAAAACATTTAAAGCTTCCAGAAGGGATAAACATGCTATGAAAGACAAATATTTATAGATCATCTGCCAAAATGGCTAAAGGGATGAATTTTGAAGAGCTAAGAGGTTACATTTCTTCCTAATATATAAACTCCTGCTGGCTAAGCTTATAAAAACCATCCCATCTGCATTATGAATTCACTCAAATATTTATTGATCCTTCCCCTGCTAGGCATAACATTGCAACTCCACTATGTTTTCCAAGTTTTGATCTTATTTTCTAAGGTTTAGCGTTTGATAACATAGTGTTTGCCTCTAAAATCAACTCCTACTTTTGATGGTGTCATTTTTCCCCAACTATGAAAATCTTGGCCTGTTTGCTTATCCATTAAAGCTGATGGAGAGTACATATTCAGAATTATATGTGGTATCACTTTCTACTTGAAAATAATTTGGATCTTGCTTCTCTGAAGACCTTGATGCAAATCTCAAAACTGTACCCTGAATTCATGTATTTCAAATGTCATCATTCGTATGTTTCTTATGCTTTTGTAAAGAAGTTTTTTTTCATATTTGATAGCAAACTATACCTATCAGTAAAAACTATGCTTATGCATGCTATAGGTTTACTTTTGTTTTATTTTCCTCATCTAGTACAGTTTTAACTCTTGCTCATCTCTACGGAAACTGAAATATTCCTGAAATATTTTCAACTAAAGTAAAATGATGAGTAAGGAGACAGGAATAAAGTTGTATACAGTTTGGTTTTATATTCTTGGGCATTCTGTCTTCTCTGTTGCTTGTGGTAGAAAGACAACACTGAACAACTCCCTTCCTGAAATATAAGTGTGTTTCATTATTTTGGGGGTTTTTGTTTGTTTTTTTCTGAAATTCAAAAAAAATAATATGACAGAAGCAGGAGTACATATATTTAATGGTGAAGTGTCTACAAGTTTTTCTAGAAACCAGATTGCTAATATAGAAATTCCTTTAATATTTATGAGAACTATTTACTCAGCCCCCAGTGAAAATTAATACATGATTTTCCATCAATGTTATCTTTCCCTCCAAAATTGAAGTCTTCTTTGAGCAAAAAGGAATCATTTTTCCCCCCACTTACAAGATACTATTCAACTCTAAGAGAACAGATAGAGAACAAACTGAAGGTTGATGGAGGGAGGTGGGTGGGGGATGGGCTAAATGGGTGATGGGCCTCCTGAATAGGAGGGCACTTGCTGGGAGCACTGGGTGTTATATGTAAGTGATGAATCACTAAATTCTACTCTTGAAAACAATATTACACTATATGTTAATTAAATAGAATTTAAGTAAAAATTTGAAAAAAAACAAACAAACAAGAAACAAAACCATGATCCAGTTAAAAAGAAAAACAAACCAAAAAATAAATAAATTTGGTCAAGAGCTTTGTAAAAAAAAAAAGAAAGAAAAAGAATAGCTATTCATTTTAGAGAAAGAGGAAAGAGTACTGAGATAAATCATTTTGAAAGATAACTGTTGTTCTGATTTGGCTTTCCTTTCTAAATAAACTTTTTAAAAATAAACATGGTATGGATACAAAAAAAAAAAGACAATGTTCATAGGACTTCCTTATGAAATAAAAGGGTATATTAGTATTTTTTCTCATCTCTCTCTTATACCCAGGGAAACTTTCCTGAATTCCAAAAGAAATGCTCCAACTGGTATCTTGACTACAAAAGCGTCTCACTAATATTGTTTATAAATCTTTGACCCAAAACCAAATTCCCTCAGTGGGTTGGAAATCTCCAAAAACTATAAAGTGTGGGGAGAAATATATCTTGTCCAGTGGGCAAGGGGAAGAATCTCATTTTCAATATATGACAGTACAGAAAATCAGGTTATTTAGGGTGTGAAATGCAGGAGTCTTTGTGCTTTCCTCAACTTCCCATACCATTTCTTCTTCTACAGAGTTCTAGCCCATGATGCTTTGCAACTATGGGTGCTGGAAAAGGGCTTCAGACCTACCGGGAAAGCAGAAGAGCAGAACTTACCCTGTGCCTGTGGTGCTTGTTGGGGCTCTCTGTTGTCCAGGAGACCAGCAGCCCAGAAAGAGACCCAAGTCTCCGTGGAAACGTCAACACTAGATTCTGACGTTGTAGTGGAATACGGGCAATTATAGCTCTGGCCTCCTACAAAGTACTGGTCTTGGCAAGGCAGAACAGTGTTCTGTGAAATTCAGTATGAGGGATCAGGGTGGGGGTGGGGAGGGTCCCAGGAGATGGAATGATTGGGATTTGGAGGGGGATAAGGGTGGGAGAAAGAGGCACAAATTACATGCAATGAATCAAAAACAGTACAGGTGTTAAGCATAGATCCCAGATTAATTCAAGTGGTCAAAATATAATTACTAACAGGGAATCAGCTCCTTGGGTTTACCCAGTAGTTTCCTTAGGCTCTCTCAGCAAAGAACAGGCTAGTACTGGATGGACCAAATTTGTAAATATCCAAGAGTATTTGCTGTTGCCATGACTCAGTCATCTAACAGGCTATCCAGGATCTAAGTAAAAGGAATTCTACTTAATGACTGAAAGATATACGGACTATTTGGCTCTTTCTAGCAATACCTTAATTATATTTCTAATAACGTTAAAAGACAAAGAGCCCAGAATGCTAAGGCTGAAAAGGACTGAACATGACATATAAGGAAACCTCCTTATCTTTGCTTCTCAGTTTCTGAATTACACACCTGCTCCATCCCTTCCTTCCTCCTTTCCCTGGCTTTAAATGCTGCTGGATCCTATAGTGGTCTAAACCATTTGAGATGGATGTATAGACATATAGATACATTCCAGAGATAACTACATACATTTTGCTCCTAACTCCAAGCACCAGTACCTATAGTCACTCCAAGTAAACATATCATTAAAGCTGAAATACGTTAGTCAGCAGAGGCAGCAGGCTCTAGATCTCTCCAGCACTAGGTCTCAGTGCCCTTCCAAAGTTATCTTGCCACTACTAACTGCCTGGCATGTATTCTCCACTGTGTTCTGAGCCAGCGAACACCCTCCTGCCCCCGACTCCTCAAACTTCAAACACACAGTCTTTCCAAATGTCCAAGCAGGGGCAGGTATGCAGCCTTCCTGGGTTAATTTGTACAACAGCTCATTCTCAATTATTTGTCAATGTTTAATCAGGTAAAAGCCATTCATTTCAGCAGAGTCCAGCTTTGGACAAACTCTTTTTGACCACTACAAGTCTTTTGTTGACTTGAGGACTTGTTGGGCATAACATAAACAGCGAGAAAACAAATAAGAAGAAGGAAAAGGAGAGAGAGAGAGAGAGAGAGAGAGAGAGAGAGAATTAAGCTAATTAAGTCACAATTTGTTAATATCCTCAGTAAGTTAAGTTTTGAAAAAGTCCAATCTTTTGGGCAAATCCAGCTTGGGCAGCGCAGACCAAAGAAATTCAGCCAAAAGTTTATCAAGCACTATTTTCTTTTATTCTAAAAGCATGTTTGTAGGCTCTTTCCCTGAGGTTATTATTGGAATCAGAGTTGAACTATTATGCAATTGACACCTGAGAAGAAAACAAACCTCAAATACCCTTGGACTAGCTCAAATCCAAATGTCTGCAAATATGTGCATAATCTACAGGAAGAGGTAGAATGAAAAGTGAGTGCAGGTGCGGGGACGGGGGGGGGGGGGGGGGAGAAAGTTGGGAGAAAGTACAGAGAGTAGAAATAACACAAGAAGGTAAAAGGATGAGAGAGATGGGGAATGAGAGACTGAGGGAGCAGAGAGAGGGAAGAAGATAGGGGAGAAGCAGATGGGGCAGCAGAGAACACCCCTTTTAATGGGCAGGTAGCAGAGAAATCTTGCATCCAAGGTGGAAGAAATTCTAAATGCAAAGCCTACTAGCTCTCAGAGCCCCCAGGTTTCCCCAGCGTATTACCTAAACCCCAGGTCCTCACTTACCATCTTGCAGTGGAAGAAGGCGCTGCAGAAACTGAGCCCTCAATTTTTCGGTAAAGCCTGTAGGAGCTTTAAATGGGACTGAGGGGAGGAGCTAGGAGAGGCGAGTTCTAATCTGCGGGAGCTCCCGGTGACGCCAGGGACTCCCGGCGAGCGCCGCCCTCTGATTTGGTGCGAGGCTGTCAAACTGGTGACGTAGGTGAGGAGACGTCAAGCCAAAGTCTCTGGCACTCAAGGCGACCGCCGCTCGGGGACCCGAGACCTGCCGCCACCTGCCGCCGAGCGCCCGTGTGCGCTGCGCGGCTTCGAAACCCGAAACCCGCGCGGTGCCTGCCAGAGGCCCGCTCGCTGTCCGCGGTCGGCCGAGAGTCGGCGGTGGCGGGACCGCGCTGCCTGCCGGGCCCGACGGGGCGAACCCGGCTCCCCCTGCCGGGCGGGGCGGACTCGTCGGCTCTGGCGCCGGAACTAGGGAAAAGCCCAACGCGGCGTCTCTGGGATGGAGCAGCCCTTGGGGAGCCGACGCAGCACCCAGATTTAACACTGCCCCTGTGTAGTTCTTGGCCACGTGATCAATGCCAACCTAATGTAGGACCTGGTGAACGGACTGGCTTTTCCCCCTCTTTTTGATATATCTCATTTTCCCCAACCCCTGAGGGGCGTGTGAAACGGGAAGATGATCTATATCCATTCTAGAATTTAAGTTTGGGGAGAATAGCTGTTCCCGTCCATTGTGTTCACTGCTGTTTCCAAAAAGTGCCTGGAACAATCTCTAACCTGTCATGGGTGCTCAATAGAGAATTAAAATACGGGGTGGGGGGGGGGGGTTGCTGGGGGGCTCAGCCGGTTAAGCTTCTGACTTCAGCTCAGGTCATGATCTTGCAGTGCGTGAGTTCAGGGGAGTTTGAACCCCAAGCCCTGTGTGGGGCTCTGTGCTCACCGCTCAGAGCCTGGAGCCTGCTTAGAATTCTGTCTGCCTGTCTCTCTCTCTCTCTCTCTCTCTCTCTCTCTCTCCCTCCCCTCCTCCTCCTCCCCGGCTCATGCTCTCTCTCCTCAAAACAAAGTAAACATTAATATTTTTTTTTTAAATAAAAAGAATTAAAATACAAATTTAAGAGGCGCCTGGGTGGCTTGATTGAGCATCGGACTTTCAGGTCATGATCTCAGGGTTCATGAGTTGGAGCCCCAGAGCCCTGCCTTGGGCTCTGTGCTCAAAGCTCAGAGCCTGGAGCCTGCTTCAGATTCTATGTCTCTCTCTGCCCCTCCCCTGCTCACACACGCTGTCTCTCTCTCTCTCTCTTAAAAATAAATAAACATTAAAAAAAATTAAATATAAAATACAAATTCAAGAACCTAAAGTGTCTGTCTCTGTGTTAGCTAGCCCTAGCTTCACAATTACTATTATATAGAATAAATTGTTACGATTACAAAAAAAAAAAAAAAAAAAAATACTTCTCAGTTAAGGTATTTTATTTCCCCCATCTTTTCTCTTGAATTTTATTCTCATGATTTCTGTGATGTTACATCCAGAGGAGAAAAAGGAGTAATATCATCTTTAAAACCATTCATCTACTTGGGGCACCTGGACGGCTCTGTCAGTTAATAATGGGACTTTGGCTCAGGTCATGATTCCCAGGTTTGTGGGTTCCAGCCCTGCATCAGAGCTTCTGTCTCCCTCTCTCTCAACCCCTCCCCCACTTAGTCTCTCTCAAAAATAAATAAACATTAAAAAAAATTATCTACCACTAATAGCCAACTCTTATGTCAAATGGCAATAACCTAGGGGGTGGTTACTCTTTATTTTTTTTTAAGTTTATTTATTTATTTTGAGAGGAGAGGAGAGAGCATAAGTAGGGGGGGAGCAGAGGGAGAGGGAGGTCATCCCAAGCAGGCTCCACACAGTCAGTGCAGCGCCTGATGCAGGGCTTGAACTCACCAACCTTGAGGTTGTAACCTGAGCCAAAGCCCCAGGCTTAACTGACAGAGCCACCCAGGCACCCAGGCTGTGGGTGCTCTTCTTGTCCCTGCTTTGGAGGATGACAAATGAAGTACTGAAGTTAAGAAACTTGACCAATGTTTACATGATTGGGAAGTGGCAAACTGGTTCCAGCATCCATGCTCCTATCACAAGTATGGTTTTTTACTCTCTTGGACTTCTTTCCACTGCACATGATAGCTATTTATGCAATGGCCATTTTTGTGGATTGAATTATGTTACCTCAGGATTTATGTTGTATCTCCAACTCTGAATGTGATGTATTCAGAGACAGGGCCTCTAAAGAGAGAATCAAGGTTAAGAGGTCATAAGGGTGGTGCCCTCATTTAATAAGACTGGTGGTTATAAGAAGAGGAAGAGACACCAGAGGTGGTATGCACAGAGTAAAGGCCATGTGAAGACAAGGCCAGAAGGTGGCCATTTGCAAATCAAGGAGAGAGATCTCAGGAGAAATCATTCATCCTGCTGATACCTTGGCCTTGGACTTCCAGCCTCCAGAAATGTGAGAAAATAAATTTTCTGCATAAGCCATCTCATCTGTAGTTCTTGTTATCGAAGCCCTAGTGAACAAATGTGGGCATGGTGTAGGGATCGAGAAAACTTTGGATTCTGGCCTGCATCGTCCTTTCTCTAAACCAGTTCTGACCTTTATTTATTCTGGGTTGGATTGTGCCCATCATCCACAGCACTTAGCAATGGCTAACACACAGCAAATGCTCCTTACGTGTTCTGTGTTCGACATTAAGGAAGGTATGGAAGAGGAAGAGGAGGAAGGCATCAGACTTGGTAGATAACCCTTTCTCCTGTTCCATACAGTTTGTTCACAAACATTTTTAAGTGAATGATACCAGGTTTGGGATCACTGCCTGGAAGATACTGCCTGGGTTACAGGACATGACTCATTGCAGTGAGATTGCTCTCACGGCATAAGAGGCAGGGATACCCTGGCAATATACCCTCCCCTGAGATGATGGGAGAAACAGATCAAAACCCATTTAGGTTATGAGAATTGATGATCTTGTTCAGGGCAAAGAAAATCCTAATCCGTTTTTGTGATGAGCACCAAAGGAAGAAAAAGGAGGATGGAGTTGTTTTGTTTTTGGAAACTCCTAAATTGGATATGTGAACCTCTGGAAGATCCAATTTCCTGACTCTAAAAATGACCTAAAATGGGCAAATGAAACAAAACCTGGTTGAAACAAAAGGGCATAGGCTTTGGATCCAAATATACCTACATCCCAGTTCTTGTTCAACTCTCTGAGACAGAAACAACTAGGGCTGTATTATCATGGTCTCCAAATTCTCAGCTCCTCTGATAAATTAAGAAAGAAATACCTACCTGAGAAGCTTATTAAAAAGCTGGCCAATAGTGCTTGAAAATTCCAAATTCACTGCCTATGTCATGAATAGCAGCTATTATTGTTATATGTAGAGGACCCTTTGAACGTATACACTGCTGTGCTTTGCCTGGTAAAAAAGAACTGAAAATAAAAGCTACATTTATTAAGCAGATTTTTTGAGGGCTAGATATATTTTTTAAGTCTTTGATGGACTTTAGCACACAGATGTTTCATAAATCATTAGCTACTTTAGCTTAGTGGGAATGGGAGTGTATTTGGTGGCAGAGGATCCCTAAAGTTAAGCCATGAAGAGCTATGGACAAGTGAACAGAAGTCTCAAGATACAGCTTACCTGACATCATAAATGATGGAAAATTTTCCAAACCCTTAAGGTCTGATTTAAGCATATCCTTTTATTTAAGATCTACTGCTTGGGGATAAGCCTTATTTTTTCGTTTGTTTGAAGATTTTTGTTTTTGCTGTTGTTTTTGTTTTTGAAAAATGAGTCAAGAGGCACCCAGGTGGCTCAGTTGGTTAAGCGTCTGACTCTGGATTTCGGCTCAGGTCAGGATCTCACGGTTCATGAGATTGAGCCCCATGTTGGCCTCTGCATTGATAGCACGGAGCCTGTTTGGGATTCTTTCTCTCTTTTTCTGCCCTTTCCCTACGTGTGTGCGTGCTCTCTCTCAAAAATAAATAAATAAACATTAAAAAATGTTTAAAAATGAGTAAAGTAAGCAATAATCTGAAATCCTTTGACCATTTTTTATTCACATTTTGCAAGAAAGAGGTGCAACTTCTCTGGTGATTGCTTTTTCTACTATAAACAATAAGATCGGTTAAAACCTGTCTTGTGTATTGTGGCTGAAGAGATGGTGTTAAAAAGGTGGTAGCTAATAACAGCCCAGTTGCTGAATTGGGGTACTACCTCCTGCCAGGGCAAAGAAATAATAAAATAGAAGGTAATTTGACCTGCACACAAACCATGTCTGCAGACAGCAAAGGGTAGTGTGTGACCAGTAGTGGGCCAAGGAAATAAACAGATTGGCATATGGAATGTTCTTTCATTTCTCCCCTGGAGGACACTTTATTTGATTACCTCGTTAGTGAACTCGGTAGCATGTATAATAAAAGAACAGTTTAAAAATTCTCTTTACAAACATAGCCTCATAGCCTCTTCCTATAGCGTCAACAGCTGAATCTCTAGGCAATAAAAAAGAAAGATTGTATTTCTGCTTTCACATGGAGGGAAAGAAAAGCATAACCCTTAGAGAAAAGTCAGTTGGGCAGATGATTTACCTTGGGAAACTTAACACTTGCATATTTTGTTTTAGCATGTCTGGAGAACTATGACACGTTTTATTTGTGGAGGCATAGATTTGAGTTTCACCCTTCCAGAATACTATATGGAAATCAGTCATGCTGATATGCACAGTCTTGCCTACTACCTGCCACCCACATGTCAGCAGAGTTCCTAGTAAACACACGTATGCAGTAACTTATGCCATGGTAAAAACTGTGTCTACATGAACCAGATATATTTAAATTTTTATTTATTTCGTTTTGAGAGAGAGAGGGAGTGAGCAGGGGAGGGGCAGGGAGAGACAGAGATAGAAAATCCAAAGCAGGCCCCACTCTGACAGCAGAGAGCCTGATGGAGAGCTCAAACTCATAAATGGTGAGATCATGACCCGAGCTGAAGTCAGAAGCTTAATTGACTGAGCCACCCAGGTACCCCAAAGGTATTTATACAAAAGAAAGTCAACTGTTGATTCTGGTAACACGAATGAACAAAAATATAAGTTTGAAAAATTATATCAGGTAATCAGCCAGAAAAGAGAAAGGCCCTGGACAAATTATAGAGGAAAATGTTGAATTGGGGCCTGACTAGATCTGTGCCATATAGAACTAAGGGAGGACAAGGAGATGAAGATTTATGATACCACTTTATTGGATGTTCCAGTCTGAATTTATTTCAATAGCTCTATAACCAGCTTTAACCCTCCATTTATGACTCATTAAGTAGTTGCTTAATTTTTCAGTTGTATTTGATTGTATTATGTTAAGGCACATCATACACTATGATAATATTCACAGATTTGAAGATTCTCAAGCCTAAGGGTATATCTCAAATATACTATCAAATATTAAGTGTCTACTTCATATCTGAGGGATAACTAGCTAATGTTTGCAGATCTATATTCATTGTACAAAGGAAGGCAAGACTTTTCTGCACTCTGTAGCATTGTCTTCTGGCCTTTCTCATAAAATGACACTTAGAAATAATACTTGTGGACATGCTGGAATAAACAGTTGAGGCTTATCCTGACAGTTGTCAGACTTGAGGTTTTCAATTTCTCTGAGACCCTATCAGGCCACCCTGAGGACAGGTGCATCAGTATTTCTCAGGGCTTTAACTCATCGTGCCTTGGTGCACTGGTAAGGAAGGTCTGCTCTGTGATAACCAATCTGGCCAAACTGGAATAAAATAATCTCAATACTACTATAAGAATACATGCAAAACAGTGAAATTAGTTTTGCATTACCACAAAGGTTAGAGATGTGGAATCCCAAACAAACAAACAAAAAAATCAGATACAACCCCACTCCTCATTACTCCAGCCACATTAGAAAAAGTGAAAATATTGACTTGTTATAATTACTATATATCAGAGATATGTTAATCTGGCTATGATTTAAAATGAAAGGAACTTCTGCTTCAGGAGCACTAGTATTTTCATAAACTAGGCTTCAGTGCCTTTATTGATCCTGAATTCCCTCTTAAGGATTTATGATCTAATGGTTAGTGGATGGATTGCTGATTGAGGCATTAAAACCCAGAAAGGTGAATTGGCACTGACCATGGCGTCCTGTTTTATCCTGAAGATAATAGAAATAAGGATGTCCCTGGCTGGTTTCTTCAAAAACCTTAGTTCAGAGTGTAACAGGAAAACAGGACAATTGGAACTGGATTCCTTCTAGCCCTGGAATTATCAGAGAATCTGAAATAATGTGACATCCCTTCATGAAAATAAAACAAACAAATATGTTTAATATAAAATGTTAAGCTACAGTAATTTTATATTTCCATATTTTTAAAATCTATAATCTATAAAATGTTAACTAATTTCTTACTAGCCCAATTTTGTAGCAGAATCACCTTATTTGTAATCAAATCAAGAAACTTGAAGTTAGTGATAATGAAATTTGGTGTTTCTAGCCAAACTCGGTTTTGCACATTTCTTTTTCACAAAATGAAAGCAAAATGCCAACCTCTAGTCAGTGGAAGCATTTATACATCCAAAACCAATCTGGGGCACCTGGGTGGCTCAGTAGGTTAACCCCTGACTTTGGTTCAGATCATGATCTCACAGTTCCTTGGTTCCAGCCTCGTGTCAGGCTCTGTGCTGATAGCTCAGAGCCTGGAGCCTGCTTTGGATTCTGTGTCTCCTTCTCTCTGCCCTCCCCTGCTCTCGCTCTGTCTCTGTCTCTGTCTCTGTCTCTGTCTCTCAAAAATAAATAAATATTAAACAATTTTTTAAATAAAGAAAAAATCTAAGAAAATACTAAGAATTGTAATTGTTATGAAATTAATAATGCTTAATGCCATTAGAATGAATAAGCAGAAGCATTAGAATATGAGTAAAGTACCACGCTAGCAATAAGTAAAGCTCCCAAATCCTTAGAAGGCAACGGTGAACACAGTGCAGATCATCTGTTTTTGCATCAGCCAACCAGAAGCCTTATTGGCTGTCACCTCTGGAACAGCAGCATTAGCACTGCATGACCAAATCATAACCAATCTTAAACATACAAATGAATTCTAATAGCTTCATTTACAGGTGAAAGGGTAGTAAGATAAGCAGGAAAATTGACTAGACTCTTTAAAAAATGGTTTATTGTCCCAGAATACAATTGGTAAAAACTCAAGTTGCATGTTGTAGAACTTACATCTTTTAAAAATTTTTACCAGCAATTATTCTGTCCATATTCTTTAGTCTCTCTATCTAGAAGTGTATAAATGTACATGTTTTTATATTTGCATATATACACATGCATGTATCTGGAAGAATCCATGAAGCCCACTGTTTTGAAATCCTTACAGATGGGAGTTTAAAGATATTGGGGAACAAAGGCTCCTTCTCCACTCCTCACTTTTCTATAAAGAGGCAGCAATTCCCATGAAAACAGATGTATTTGATAGATGAATTTGGAAAAAGAAAAAGAAATGTGTTTCCCACATTAATGTCAGCATCTGTATGACACATACTTTCTCTGATTCCCTTGAAGAAACCTTTCAGGGAAGGCTCTGTTCTAGTTAGACAGTGTCACCTGTGTGTGGCTGACCATTGTCACCTGATAGGGCAATTAAATCTATATTATTCAGAAACGCTTATTAGGAAAGCTATTAGAACTACAAATGTAGGGGCGCCTGGGTGGCTCAGTCGGTTAAGCGTCCGACTTCGGCTCAGGTCATGATCCCGCGGTTGGTGAGTTCAAGCCTCGCGTCAGGCTCTGTGCTGATGGCTCAGAGCCTGGAGCCTGTTTCAGATTCTGTGTCTCCCTCTCTCTCTGACCCTCCCCCGTTCATGCTCTGTCTCTCTCTGTCTCAAAAATAAATAAACGTTAAAAAAAATGTAAAAAAAAGAACTATAAATGTAAGTCATGTTTGACAAGCAAACTTCTTTTTTTTTTTTAATTTTTTAACATTTATTTATTTTTGAGAGACAGAGAGAAACAGAGCATGAACAGGAGAGGGCAGAGAGAGACGGAGACAGAGAATCCAAAGCGGGCTCCAGGCTCTGAGCTGTCAGCACAGAGCCCGACATGGGGCTCGAACTCATGAACTGTGACATCATGACCTAAGCCGAAGTCAGATGCTTAACCAAGTGAGCCACCCCTCAAACTTCTTTTTTTTTTTTAAGTCATAAAGGTAACTTTTATTTCCATGTACCTATCTTTTCTGTCTGTTGCTTATTTGTTTCTTAACATAGAAGGGATAGAAAGGAGTATTCTTGTATGTGAAGAAATATATGAAGAAATAATTGTATCCTTTATAATAAAATATAAGTAGTTAGGAGAAAAATATATACGAAATTCAGCCATATGCAAATATATTTTGAGAACTTTAAAATGTCCTTATTTCTTTATCAGCAAGCACAAAAAATTTATAAAAGTAATAAATTTGAACAAAAATCATGTACAACTTTGTTCATCATATCAGTATAACATTTGTAAAAACTTTCTAAATGTCCAATAACAAGAAACTCTTTCATTAAATTATAGTATGTTCAGGGCATTTGAGGGCTCAGTTAAGTGTCTGACTTGGGCTCAGGTCATGATCTCATGGTTCGTGAGTTCGAGCCCTGAGTTAGGCTCTGTGCTGACAGCACAGAGCCTAGAGCCTGCTTCAGATTCTGTGTCTCCCCCTCTCTGCCCCTACCCCACTCATGCTCTGTCTCTCTCTCTCTCAAAAATGAATAAAAACATTAAAACATTAAAACATTAAAACAAAAATTATAGTATGTCCATAGCATGGGGTGTGTACCTATAGGAAATGTTTTTGGAAAAAGTTAGACATGGGCAAACAATATTATATGAACTATATTAAAATGCATACAGTGCATTTTTATGAATGAAAAAATGAGAATATACTAACATGTTAATGATACTTGTTAAGGAAAGTGTAATGATGATTCTATTTTTACCTTCCTACATATTTCTATAATTTTACAAGAAATATGTTTTGCTTTCATAATCAGAAAAAAGTTATCCAAATGTATGTGAAATCATACAGATGATCATTAGTGATGTATTTTTGTGGAATAATATCACATTTAAAACTAAAGCAACCTGAAGAATAGTGATAGATAATGTCTGCACGTATATTAATTAAAACAAATATTCCATGTTTCTACCTTTACCCATATTTGCAGTGAGAGGTGAAGTGGTTGTAGAAAAATACTTTATTTCCTCCCTACAAACTCAAAACCATTTTAAAAATTGTCCAATTCTACAGAAAGGAGAAAAATTACCACAAAATAGCCGCTTTATTTATTTATTTATTTTTAGTATTTATTTTTGAGACTGAAAGAGACAGAGCATGAGCGGGGGGAGGTGCAGAGAGAGAGGGAGACACAGAATCCAAAGCAGGTTCCAGGCTCTGTGCTGTCAGCACAGAGCCTAATGCAGGGCTTGAACTCACAAACCTCGAGATCATGAGCTCACAACCAGGAGATCCTGACCTGAGCCAAAGTCTGAGGCTTAACAGGCTGAACCACCCAGGCGCCCCCAAAATGGCCACTTCATTTAAATACTGCATTGTTCCAAGGCACCAGAAACTACAAAGATGTAGTGGGGCTTTGACTCCAAGATTAAAATACAATAAAATACAAGAAGAATTGGGTCCTTTTTTTTTAACATATAGAGGAGAAAATTTAAATTTTTTTTTTAACGTTTATTTATTTTTGAGACAGAGAGAGACAGAGCATGAACAGGGGAGGGGCAGAGAGAGAGGGAGACACAGAATCTGAAACGGGCTCCAGGCTCTAACCTGTCAGCACAGAGCCCGACGCGGGGCTCGAACTCACGGACCGCGAGATCATGACCTGAGCCGAAGTCGGATGCCTAACCGACTGAGCCACCCAGGCGCCCCTAGAGGAGAAAATTTAAGTAGGTCTGATCATAATCTTCAAAGGAAAACAAAAGTAGTAAAGAGGTTAAATAACACTAGTGCCAATAGGTAGAATCAACAAATTGGCAGTTACTGGTTTGAAAAAGAAAGGCATTTTGAACACTGAGTACTCTCTAAAGACAGAACTTGATACTCTGTGAGCAGTGAGCTCTTGTTCACTAGCAAAACTCACAAGGAGGCTGGATTACCAGTAATCTCTGATGTTTCCCATTTCATTCACAGGCCGGTGATAGCAAGAGGATGTGCTCCTTCAAATTATTTCCAATAATAAGAATTCAAAATCCAACACGATTTTGAGATTAGAAGTCTATCTTTGTAATTGATTTTCCACACATATCTTTAAAGGGACAAAGAATCCCTTGCCCTTTCTTATATAGGGACAGTTTTGCTGAGATTTAGTAGGAATTTTATGAGGATGAGGGGTGATTTGGAAGACAGGAAGGGACAGCAGGGAGTGCAAATGTTGGCAGTAAAGCAGGATCACTGTTAATCCTCATTCCTAGAGCATCTTTTTTCTCCATTCTCAGGGTCACTTAGGTCCTTAGAACTAGTCCTGGTAAGTGTGAGGAGAAAACTTAGTGGGAGGATGGATATACTGATTTCAACCCAGGCCTTAAGGGCTTAAGCCCTTAGGGGGAAAAAGAGAGAGAGAGAGAGAGAGAGAGAGAGAGGGAAAGAGAGAGAATTTCTAGTGCAGAACATTCATGCATCATGGTACACTAACTCATAACTTATTAGGGTTCAAGTGAGTGACAGTTTATGGTCACCAAATTGAGCATCCTCCTACACTGATGCCTGTGGAAACTTTGAATTGTAAGAAGACTAGGATTTCCAGAAAATTTTTTTAAATGGACAATTAAAGTAGATGACAAACCTTGCAAGATAAATAAATAAAAAGAATTTAAGGAGAAAATGGCCAAAATGTAGCCAATCAGAAGAGAAGGAGAATGTGAACATTGGTTCACTGAATCTTTTGTTTTATCGAGGCTAATCAACTATAAACCAAGTGTTTTGCTTTTGTTCTTTGCTGAACAATGTTTTGTCTCATCTTTTGTTCTTCTTTAATTAGCCATTTCCCTGGAGGCATCAGCTCAAGCTATTTCTTTTGCATTGGAAAGACGACTACCTTCCAGCTGAAAACGTATGTAAGGAACAGAGAAAGTCCTACATATTTGGTGACTCTCAAGAAGCACTTTTTATATGCAAACACAGGGGTCAAAACAGAAACACGAAGGAGAATTTATAGGGATACAGCCTTATGTTCAACACTTAAAACTCCTTCTAATAGAGTTTTCTAAAATGAAACAGGTTTTTGTTTGTTCATTTGTTTTGTTTTGTTTTGTTTTGTTTTTTTTAGGCAGTGGTGGGTTCTCCATCCCTGGAGGGATTATTCCTTCAAAGGTCAGAAAGCAGGGAGCTTATTTAGTGAATGCAAGAAAGGGTTCACTCAAGAAAGTGAGCTCCTCTTCCATTTTATGTTATATGGTAGAAGTACTGGGGAGAAAGTACTAAACGGAACATAGTCTCTGTCTTAATGATGTTTATACCCTAGGAGGAAATATTGCACGCATATTTACATAAACTGAAACTGTGATAAGTATGATAAAGGAGGAATTATAAAGTGCCATGGGAGTGTTGGACTGTGTTCCTAACCCATTTGCCCTGAGGGAGAAAAGCTGGCAGTAGACTGAGGTGTCTAGGTACATTTTCCTGAAGAAATGATATTTTAGTAAAAACTTGAGGGAAGAGTAGGAGTTGAACAGGTGGAGGAGAGGCAAATATGCAACCAGGAAGCCTAAACAACACCTGCAAAGTCCTGAAACACATACCAGAAACAGAAATGCTGGGGAAGGGGACTGGAGAGGGAGGTTGAGACTGGGTCACGTAGGCATCGTGCTCTATCCTAACAGCAGTGGGAAATTATTGAGGGGTTTTAACGAGAGGAGTGCAGTGTCAGAACTGTTTCCAAATCTCCAAATACTGGATGAAAGAATGGCCTTCCAAATTTGAGAGTCTACACAGGGGAAGAGCATTTGACTGCAAATTTGAGAGTCTGCAAAATTGAGGTGCCTCCTCCAACCGGTTATACCTTAGACAACACAGGCCCCCATACTCTTGTGCAGAACCAGCTCTCATTTAAAAACAAAACAGAAATATCCTTTTTCATTTTTCCTGTGTTATTCCCAAGGTTTGAGATATGTAGATTTCATAATTTTGAAGAAAGAAAGGAGCTTTAGACATCTCCTTGTCTGATCTCCCATCACCTAAGACACACCCAAGAGTTTTACCAGTTGCCCAAAGTAGTATACCTATGGTGAAATGCAAAGCTAGAACCAGAACCTGGATCTCCAAACGCCCACCCAATCTTGCTATTAATCAATGTTATTATTTTATGAATGATCAGAGATTGTAATAATTCTGCAGTGCTTATTAGGCAATCACATTTTATTTTTTTATTTTTTTTAATATTTATTTATTTTTAGAAAGATAGGAAGACAGAGTGCAAGCAGGGAAGGGGCAGAGAGAGAGAGAAAGACACAGAACCTGAAGTAGGCTCCAGGCTCTGTCAGCACAGAGCCCAATACAGGGCTCAATCAAAACCCATGAGATCATGACCTGAGCCGAAGTCAGAGGCTTAACTGACTGAGCCACCCATGAGCCCCTGGGTAATCATATTTTAAATACAAAGTATTGGGCTATTGTGTTTTTATTTTTTAATAATTTTGAACTGTCAAAAATTTATTCTAATGAATATTCTAAATAACATGAGAAAAACTTACATAACATCTTAAAATTAAATTGCAGTTATATTAGCCATATTGTGCCACTCATTTAAGCTTCATTATTCAGGCTAAGATATGTGTAATACAAAAAGCACTATATTCTAATTTTTAAGTTTATTTATTTATTTTGAGAGAGAGAGAGAGAGAAAGCACAAGTTGGGGAGGGGCTGAGAGAGAGGGAGAAAGAGACAGAGAGAGAGTATGAGAGAGAGAGAGAGAGAGAGAGAGAGAGAATCCCAAGCAAGCTCACTGTCACTGCAGAGCCTGATAGGAGGGCTTAAACTCATGAGCCATGAGATCGTGACCTGAGAGCCAAAGTCAGATGCTTAACTGACTGAGCCACCCAGGTGCTCCAGTATTCTTCATATTTATCTGAACTCTGGCTGAAGGAGGACTTTCTAAGCATAAATACATTTTTTTCCCTTTTTTAGATCTACTCTCTTATCAACTTTTGAACATACAATACAGTATTATTAACTATAGTCACCATGATAAACATTATATCTCCATGACTTACTTATCTTATAACATAAGTAAACATAAACTTATCTTAAGCATAAGTTTGTACCTTTTGACCATCTTTAAACATTTGTCCACGTCCCTCAAACCCTTCAACCCCCACCTCTGGCAACCACCGTTCTGTTCTCTGTACCTATGAGTTTGGGTTTTTTTGTTTCTTTTGAGATTTCTCACATAAGTGAAATCATACAGTATTTGACTTTCTCTTTCTGACTTATTTCACTTAGCATAGTGCCCTCAAGGTCCATTCATGGCAAGATTTCCTCCTTTTTATGGCTGAGTAGTATTCCATAAATAATATTATGAACAAAGAGAAAGACATGCGATATTGCAAAGGTTTGGTTTCTTATTGTATATTAAGAGCACTTGTGAAGCTTGTAATTTCATTGAAATTATTGTGTTTCATTAAATATTGTATTCTTTTCTCATGGTCCCCTAACCACCCCCTGGACAATTCTGTTCTTTATATCAAAATAAATACGTACATTGAGAATTTGGTCCAGGTTTTTCTCCTTCCATTGGCTGTGTAAGTATAGAGCCTATAGGAAGGTAAAAGTTTTTAAGGCACTAAATTTTATCCTCATTCTGGTCTCGTTTGATGCGTGTGCGTTTCTTTAATCTCTTCTGTCTCTCCTATTTTTTCCTATTCTAACATCTTATATTTTTCTATCCCTTTAAGAAGTTTAAATATTTTCTGGAAGAGATGGAAGAAAATTCACAATAAAAGTATATGTGAAAATAAACAAGGAAACTCTAAAATTACAATGGAAAAAATATGCAGAAGATATGAATATTAATGGAAGAATATAACAAATGGTTACTGACGTGTAAAATCGTTAACCTTACCAGGAATTCTAAAATGTCCACACACATTTATAGAGAATTTTACAGAAGTAATTTTAAAAATAGCTATCTTTCTTTGCTGCTGTGTGACAGATTATATTTTCCAAACATGGATACAGCAATATTTCCATTCCCACATGTGCTTTTAGAAACTTGCCTCTCCCTTCAAGAAGTATGTTTCCCTCCATCTTGAAATTTCATGGGACTTTGGGATTGCCTCAACAAAATAAATATCACAAGATGATATGACTTCTTTCTCCATCTCTCTCTTCCTCTCTCTCTTCCTCTCAATACTCAACCTTGGAGCTCAACCACACTGCTATGAGAAAGACCAGGATACAGGAGACAGGCATTCCAATTGACAGTCTCAGGTCCCAACCTATAGTCAGTATCAAAACCAAACCACAGAGTGAGAGAGCCTTCACATGATCCCAGTCAAGTCTTCTAGCCTGACCCTAGGTAGAGCAGAAGTGGGCCATTCACTTGAGCTCTGCTCCATCCAAATTGCAGATTCCTGAGCAAAATAAATATTGTCATTTCTTTAAGCGAGGATTTCTCAGCTTGTCCTACTGATATTTTGGACAGAACAATTCTTTGTTGTGGAGGGCTGTTCTGTGCATTGTAGGATGTTCATCAGCATCCCTGGCCTCTTGCCTGTAGCAACCCCCGGGTAAGTCATGACAATAAAAAAGTGTCAGATGGGGGAGCAAAATCACCTCCAGTTGAGAATGCTTAAAGCCACTATGTTTTAAGGTTATTTGTTATGCAGCTATAGTGATCACTTGTCTCTCCCTGTCCTAGACAGTGTCCCCCACCAACACCCTCTCCACTTAAGTAATTAACCCATGCCCACATAATTAAATGTATACAGACATCTATACATAATACATGCGCACATATTTTATATGGCTATTTTTAACATAATTTACATGTTAACATCATTTAACAAAAGAAAAGAAAGATATTTTATAGACTTTTCCACATAATATTTCTTTTCTCACTCACTAACACCTTGTAGAAATAAAATAACCTAGAAAAATTTTTAATTTATTTTATTGGCTATAAAATAATAGCTAAAATATTATACTGGCTATATAATTTTACTTGATATATTCAATAATTTCTCTCAATGGATATTCAGATTACTTCCATATTTTTCCCATAAAAATTACATAACAAACTTTTTCCATATGCATATCCTTATGTAGTAGTGATTTATTTCTTAGGGATAGATTGCAAGGGGAGTATTGGCTGGGTCAAAGGGTTTATAATCTTAATAGATGTTGCTAGATGGCTTCTTTTCAATTGGCTATAACACTTTACATTTCAATTAGCGGTATACACCTTCTTTCATTTGTTCAGAATAATTTATGTACTTCACAACTTGTATATATATGGACTATATGTCATATATGTTTTATATACATATATATTTCGAATACATATATTCTATACTCTACTAATTGTGAAGTATTTTCAATTGTGTGTGCATTTGTGTCATTATAACTACGCAATTGTGAAGTATTTTCAATTGTGTGTGCATTTGTGCCATTATAACTACGCGTGTTTTTTTTTTTCTCATGCTTCAGAGCTAAAGAGAAAACCACTTTTTTTTAACGTATGTCTTGTATCCAGAGTTTACAAACTCTTGTATTAATCTTGATACATTTTTCTACAATCTCCTGGGATGAATACAATCATATAAGAGAGAAGTGTAACTCTCTCTTTTTCGATATTAATACTAATTTGTTTCCTTACCCTATTGCTTTCAGTATACCTCCAGTCATGTCAAAAGCAGGCCTCCCTATCCAGCCTATGACCTTACATAAAATGATATAAATCTTTGCTATTTATAATGATATGTACTATTTTACTTGCATAGTCAAGTGTTAAATCTAGTAGTTTCTTTTCATTCTGATTTTATTTGTTATTATTATTAGAATAACCATTTAATTTTATCAAATTAATTTTCAGTATCTCTATAGATTTTGTGATGTTTTCTGTGTTTCTTTAATATATATATGAAATACTTGTGATTTAAATGTTTGATAGAAATCGCTTGTAAACCTATCCACTCCTTCCATTTTTTTCAGTTATTAATAATCATTTAAAGAGGCGCCTGGATGGCTCAGTTGGTTGAGCGTCCAACTTTGGCTCAGGTCATGATCTCGCAGTTCATGAGTTCAAGCCCCGCATCAGGCTCTGTCCTGACAGCTCAGAGCCTGGAGCCTGCTTCAGATTCTGCGTCTCCCCCACTCTCTACCCCTTCCCCACTCATGCTCTGTCTCTCTCTGTCTCTCAAAGATGAATAAACATTTAAAAAAAATAAAAAAAATAATAATAATCATTTAAAAATGTCCACTTATTTTTTTTATTCAATTGTGGTAATTACACACTTTGCCAGAGGGTCATTCATTTCTTTAGGTTCTCAATTATGTTGCCATAGAATTACCTATCATAACATTTTATTATTCTTTTAACATCCTCTGCAGTTAAGTCTTATCTCTCACTTTGCATATTTTACTCCCTTTCTTTTGTCCTTAATCAGGCTTATGAAGGATTTATCATTTTTTATTGGACTTCACAAAAATAAAAGTTTGATTTATCTTTTGTCTTTTTTTCTCAAATGCAAATAGAGTTTCTGATTGTGTCCACTTTGCAAGGTTATTTTGATGATGGTTAAATGGGTGAATGTTCCAAAAGAACTTAGATTTACCCAAATTTCAAAAGAAACATAACGAAGGTTTTTACTGTATTTTCAAGTTGCTCATATTCTAATATATACTTCTTCATATATTTAGCTATTGTACTGTGTGTCCTACAAAGGTCAACGACTGCAGATCTTCCTCGCAAAATGTGTCTTTTGTCAATAATACATGTCAGTCCACTTTATATCTTCGTTAGGGTTTTCACCATAAAGTCTACTTCCTTTTTTTTTTTTCAGTTTATTTAATTATGAGAGAGAGAGACATGAGAGGGGCAGAGAGAGAGAATCCCAAGAAGGCTCCACAATGTCAGTGCAGAGACTGATGTGGGGCTCAAACTCATGAACTGTGAGATCATGACCTGAGCCAAAACCAAGAGTTGGCCGCTTAACAGACTGAGCCACCCAAGTGGTGCCTAAAGTCCATTTTCTGACATTGTTATTCCTTCTCTCTGTCTCAGCTGCACTTGCTTTAAGATTTTCATTACTTTTCATGCTGATTCTTATAAATAGCATAAAGCTGGATTTTTTAAAACTCCAGTTTAAAAACAAGTATTTTTATGGGAGACTGTAGTGCATTTCAAATTTAAATAATAATTGTTAACACATTTTGTCTGTTTCATTTTTTATGCATTTATGTATGTGATTTGCTATTTTTGCAATGTTTTGTGGGATGTTTATTTGATTTTCATATTGATAAACGATCTTCCAAGATCCAAGAAATCAGAAGAATTAGTCTTTATTTTTACATTTTTTAAATCTACTTGCTCTGTAAAGTTAACCATTTTTTTAACCCATGAAGCATAAATACCTTTCTTTACTCACCTGTTAGGATTACTGAAATCCTATATGTATATAAAACATCAATTACTGGTTTTTTAAAAATTATATTTATTTTGATATATTCCAAAGATTTTACAATCAATATATGTAACTTGATAATTAGAAGTCCTCCGCCTCTCACCCTTTTATTTCTTTAAAGAAAGAATTATTACATTCTTTACAATTAAATAGGATTAATACTGTGTCAGCTAAAACCATACTGCCCTCTATGGGATTTTGGCTGATTCACACTGTTTTATGTATGCATGTGTGTGTGTATGTATGTGGCCCAGAGACGTGCACAATGGTATTTATTTACATAAAATAAACTTATACATAAGGTGTACATATGAAAGACATATATATTAAAATGGCCAACATAGTCACATGGAGGTACTAAATCAGCACCATTGTCCTCCTGGTACTGAACTCACTACAATTTAATATAAAACATATGCCTGGTAGAAGGTCATGGTGACAAAAAAAAAAAGCATTGTGATTTAAATAAATTCAATTCTTTAAAGCATTGACTTAAATATGACTAATCAATCATTTTGAAAAGTAAATGGGAGAGAAAAGCATCATTTGTAGACAAATTTGGGCCATTTTGCAATGGCTCTGGATGACCTTTGCCCTCCATGTAGCATTTGGTAGACAAGCAGAAATTCATTTAATACGAAAGATGCATAGAACATTTAGAAACCTTTGGTCCATTTGTCTCATTTAGTAAACAAAGGAAGTAGCACAGAGATTAAAGGACTTTGCCAGGTTCACACTTGAGACCTTAGCACAGCTCTTTCTTGTTTACATGTCTCCATATTTCTAGTCTAGTACAGTCTTTCCACTATACAAAAATACTACTTTTCTGTTTCTAAGCTATATAACGTCTTCCTGTTTTTCCCTATGTCTTTTTACATCAAGGTTCTTCTGGATCCCCTTTTCTTTTCTTTCACTGAAGTTTTCCTTTCCTCTTCTGCTTTCAATTCAGCATTGTCTCAAACCCACTTAGCTATGAGATTATTCAAATTCAAGAATCCACTCAGGTTTATGGCATAAAAATGATACCCAAATCACTTTCTATTCAAAATTTAAGATATACTATATCTGTGGAATAGGTCATACAAAATATGCACACATCTAGATCAAATTAAGTCAACCAAGACACATTATAGAGAATTTGGACTTTGAATTCAGACTGTGGCTTAAACCATAGCTTCATCTCCTACTACAAGTGAGATTGCAAGCAAATAACTAAATCCTTCCGAGTCTTATTTTCTTCATAAATATATCACCACATAGTTTGCACGGTTGTGATGAAGAATAAATGAGATAATGTATGTAAAGTTTCCAGCACACCATTCCTGGAATTTAGTAGGCACTTAGTGCACAGTTTCCAAAGTAATCAAATATTTAATGAGAACCCAAAAATCCATCTATCATACATTAATCCCATCAAAGATTAGTTGAGTATTTGCTTCATTATAAACAAAACAAAGTCTTCACCTACTCTGTGTGTTACCTTTGCACTCCAATTGATATCTTTTGATGTCCTGAAATTCTGAATTTTAAAATTGTTTAATTGATCATTATTTCCTTTATGCTAATTTTTTTGTGTCCTATTTTTTAAACCTTTGGTTAACCCCAAACATTTGGCCACCCTCATCTTTTTTTCTGAAAGTTTTTTTTTTTTGTCTTACCTTGCACATTTATGTCTGAAGTCTATCTGATATAATGTTTTATTGTGTTAGGTAGAGGTCAAGATTCATCTTTCTCCAAAATGATATCCACTTGATTCAGCATATTTATTAACACAGTTGTTCTTTTTCTCCACTGCACTTCTGTGTTACCATTTTCACAAATCATAAATCAAGTGATCATAGATTTGAGTTTAACTTGTATTTCCTACTCTGTTCAATTCATCTTGGTTTTTGTTTGTTTTTTGCTCTAGTAATGCACTGTCTTAATCACTATAATTCTATACTAAGTCTTGAAATCTTATCTTTTGTTCTTCTCAAAAGATATCTGGGCTATTCTTGGCCATTTGCATTTCAATGTCAGCTTGTCAATTTCTAACACAGACTGCTGGGTTTTGGTTGGGATAATATTGAACCTATTTATTATTTTTAGAAAAATTATTATCTTAATAACATTGTTATAAACATGAACATAGTGTGTCCAAACACAAAATTTTAATAAGATAAATATCTTTTGATACAGGAAACATATAGGATTCAAGATCTAGAAAAAGGATAGGGTTTAGAACTTCAATAAGAAAAGGTACTAATTAGTGATTTAAAAAAAAAAGGTGTGGAAGATTGATGTGACACAATCTTTGATAGAAGATTGAGAAAGTATCTACTTGATAATCTCTATGTTCTCTACAAAGAAGACAATAAATTCATTGAGAGACAGAGATACAGGCTTGTGGAAAGCTATGAAGGTTAAAAATTCCCACAGAAGTGAGAGAAACAGAACTAATACTCAGCTCTAAGGGTTCAGATAAAGAGAAAGATGATGGATGTGTAGTAACTAAATTATGTGATCAGCAACATAAGGATAGAGACAGATAAAAAGGATGTTTGGATTGATCTGTATTTCAGGGTTTGTTGAAAAGTTTTATAGGAACTTCAATACAGTGACAGATTTGGAGATTTGGGTAAAGGAGTAGTAGAAATGTGAGACCATAAAGGAAAAATTTCTCAAGACGACTGAAAGAACTGGAGAGAACAGTCAAGAAACTAGATGCCTTATAGAAGGTGATCAAGCATGGTAAGAATAAGTGAGCAAAATACTGGAAAGATGTGGATTATTGTCAGGTAATGGGATAAAGTGAAGGTATGAAAGATGTCCCAAAGCAACTTAAGTGTATTTTGATCTCTTCTTCCTGAATACAGCTATAGGACTTACTTTAGCCATCCCGTCAGAGTACTCGTTTGTAGAGTAATTTTCTGCACTTGGGTCCCTCTCATAACTAAATGAGTGCTCCTGGATAGGATGGTAAATGTGGGGAAGAAAGGGAAGTTGTGGCAGGGGGTGAAAACAATAAACTATATTTGATGTAATTAGAGCTTTTATAATGTGATTTAGAAAAGAGCTGATGTGTTTTAAAAAGTGGGAAAATGGAATCTTGAAGGAAATATTATTTGCCATAGGGGTCAAATTACAATTTGACCTTAGATCTCCCGTGTAACTCATCTTCCACCATCATACTTTCCTTGTCCTGTGCAAGTAGGTATCCTCTCTTGAAGCAGGGTAGTCATTCACTGGTTGGAAAATGTTTATACCATTTTAGTTTTAATGGTATTTCCATTAGATTTATAAATTTTTCATAGATATAGCTCTATCTATGAGATTCACTTAAATGTTTCACACTTTAAAAATATAGGAATCCTATAATATATACTATCTTAAATATAGCAACTTGCTGAAAGATATGATGGTCCAGCTTTGCTGGGAATGCTGTGATGCTCTGACTGTCTTATACTGGTGGGCCAATGGGACTGTCCACTGATGTGAGTTGTTATAAATGTAAAATGAAACAATGCATGTAAAAGTACTCAGACCAGTGCATGGCACAAGTTTGGTTCTCAATATTTGACTTACTTGACATTCAAATTTATTTATGATAATGATGATGAAAATTGAAGATGAGGGAGAGAATGAAATTCCTATGAAGTCCTTTTATTTTTAAAAGGGACTTCCCAGCAGTTTGACCCACGTGTTAAGAGTGGTGTAAATAGATTCAATAGAGTTCATTTATCTCCAAGTCTACCATTCTTGCCTGGCACAGACAAGCTCAATTAATGAGTAAACAAGTCAGACTTCAGGAGTTTTGTAATTACATCCCATGGAATAGATCATAGAGACTGAGGAATTCTCATCCACTTACATGCTATCCCCCAGGCATACCTGGTACTTTCTTAATTCAATGCCCATACTGTCTATTCCATGTGGCGGCTTCTTCTGTAAAGCATTTTTAGCTGTTAGGTCCCTATTCAAACTGTATCTTCTTTGTTCACTCACCTTCTACACTGGTATAATAGGTGAAGAGGAACTCATGTGTTAGGTATCCTTATTGCCAGGCAATATTACTTTGGGAACATTTGTCCAGAATGCTCCAGCATCACATTCCATAATTTCTAAGACATAGGAAGGGCTGGGAATTAAAAGGTACTAGACATGATATGTCCCCAATCTTCTCTTCTGTACTTTTGTGTTTTCCCCCAGGAGACAATGAGCTCCCTGGTGCACATCTCTACCCTTACAGAATACTATCACATTAATGCTCATTAAAAAGAAACAGTTGAATATTTTTCACAGACTAACCCTAGCAATAGTATGCATACTAAAGTCACGCGCTCAAAGATAAAGTATCTAGGCTGTTTCAAACTGACATTTTTAGCAGTAATTCTGGAAGTATTTTCCAAAGAAGCCTTGCCCATTATACATTTTGAGGGAAGGATGGGGAGACCAAAAGTTGCACACTGTTTCAAGGATAGAGGACTGTTTTTAGTTTAGCTTGCACCATCACTGACAGTCCATTATCATGAATTGGAGTGGGTGGAAAATCAAGGTTTCTTGCCTTCTTGTGACATTTTCATGTTCTGCATTATCAATAAACTCTTTTAAGAGAGGTGACAAGAAAAAGAACTAGGTGACAACTTTTTTTAAAAAATGTTTATTTTTATTTTGAGAGAGGGAGAGAGGGAGAGAGGGAGAGAGGGAGAGAGAGAGAGAGAGAGAGAGAAAGAGAGAAAGCCGTGGAGGAGCAGAGAGAGAGGGAAAGAGAGAATCCCAAGCAGACTCTGTACTATCAGCAGGGTGCCAGATGCAGGGCTTGAACTCACAAACCATGAGATCATGAACTAAGCCCAAACCAAGAGTAAGGCACTTAACTGACTGAGCCACTCAGGTGTCCCCAGGTGACAACTTTTAGTAAGTGGGAAATTGGTAGCTAAATTTCATTAGTGATCTTATTTTCAGAACCACAAATAAAATCCATATTTTTGCATATGCTCACTTTTAAGAATATTTCCAATCACCTATCAATAAACTCTGAAGTGTGTTAAATCTTAACCTGTCATCCTTCCCCCTCTTATCCCTGAATTCTTTAAATAAAGTAACTACAGTTCCCTCACCCTTTTTGCTAACTTTCTCTTTTTCTCCTTTACCCCAATGACCCTTCCCTTATTTCTGTTCCCTTTCCATTAAAAACAAAACAAAACAAAACAACTCACATCCTCAAAATTCCTTACTTTTATTCTACTGTGGGCCTGCTGGGCCTGAATTCAAGTCCTCGGGCTAGAATAGATTTTCTGTGAACTGGGAGCCATGAGACATGAGTTCTACTACTTCATAAATACTGTTGACTTTCAGTGTGACCTTGGACAAGGCACCTTCTCCCTGGACATTTAGTTTTCCTATTTGTAAACAGAATGAGTATGATCTGTAAACAGTATGATCTGTAAACAGAATGATCTCCATGGTCCCTTGGAGCCAAGTTAGAGGCGACGATCCACAGTTCTCACGTCTTTGGGTCTCTCAAATCCTCTGACAATAAGCTGTTGCATCCTTCAGACACTAGAGGGGGCTTACTGAAGACTTTTGTAATACAACCAGATTTAAGCAAGGGCTCTGTGTCTTTCAATGACAGTCCACGTGCTGATTGAGAAATGTGATTCCACTTTTTGTTTTAATGTAAATGTAAAAAAACTGTTGCAGCAAATATAACATTTTGTATTAATATGACTTGCTAGCATGAGACTATTTAATTTTCTTTAAATACCAACCAGGTCTAGAATTGTCTATCCTTCATCTTTAAATTTATGAACATATGAGGAAGCACTTTTAGAAGTCAATGGAAGAGAAGTACAATCATAAGAGTAGGATTCTGAAAACCATTATTCACAACTAAGATACTTTTTTTTGATGATATTGTAAAAGGAAGGTTATGATGTCCTGTCCCTGTGTACTTTTTGAAGAACATGCTATAAAAAAAATAAAGTCTATTTGATAAAGACTCATTTGAAACTAAAATATTATGAGCTCAATTTTAACTTCCAAAGAAAGCAGATTAGGGGAGTTTGTAAACAACAAGAAAAGATCTATCCATCCTTCTATGGATAATATAGGTTAAGATGAGAACTTAATTGCATTTGTATTATTTTTTAATAAGAAATAGTCCAACATATATGTAGATCAAGAAGAGCTAACAGTAATCTGGTTATTTGCTGCTTTTTTAGAGTAATTCCTTATTCTCTTAGATTCTGTTAGATTTTATCTTTGATATTCTTATATATCAGTGTATCTTTAAGGTGTTGAGATTTTCTTCTCTTTAAGGCTTGAACATCTACCAAGCATTTCAGTCTAAGATTTTATGGCTTCAATATGAGGAATTCTCAGTTATTCTTTTAATTTATTGCTTTCTTTACATTATTTTCATTTATTTGTTGTATTCTTACTATGAAAGTATTGACAGGTCTCTAACATCATATCTCTATTAGGTTGTATAATTCTCTTACCTAATTCTTTCATTTTTTACCTTAGCTATTATATTTTTGACAACCAATATCTCTGATTCTTGCTTCTTATTTTCCAACCTCCTCCTTTATAATTCTAAGAATATTTATATCCAGGTTTTAAATATTTGTGATTTTTTTCTGTTTTATTAGCTTTATATTCTCTAGAATCAGATATCCCATTTTTTTAATCTCCCAGAATGTTTTTACTCTGCAGAAGGTGCATGGATTTTTACTGTGAACTCATTATCATTCACATGAGACTATCAGCTGCCATTTCTGACTATAATATTTCAAGGTTGAGATAGTTATAGTTTTGCTGCATTTATTAAGTGTGACTCTGCATTTGTTCTCTTTCTCTGTTTTTTCTGATCTGTAAAAGTTTTGATGTGGGAACTTCAGCCAGAGCCCCACGTTTTGCTAATGCTTGTGTAAAGATGACAAAACAGTGAGTTATTATATAATATTTCATTTCCTATTCAGGTATGGAAATTATATCAACATTTAATGTTTGCTCTCCCCTCTCTCTTACTCTGGCTCCCATTTTCAAAGGGTTGTTCATCTAGCTTGGAGCACTTTTTTAGATGAAACCCACAAAGTCCATATATTACTGGGTGTTAGTAAAATAAATGATATATTTGAGTTATTGATAAATACACATGACAAACATCTTACAGAAGAATGCAAACAATGCTATGTATATTTTGATTAATCAAATTCAACTAATTACATAATGTCTGTGCAAAAAAATATAAATTAGGTATAATAAGACTAAAAGCTAACTGAAAAGATGTGGATTTAAATCTTAGTTCTGGTTTTATTAACTGTTTGACCTTAGTTAAATTGCAAGACCTTGGGACCTCAGTTTTAAATTTGTAATACATGAATAGCAATTTATTTCTTCTCCTGAACTTACTTGCCAAGGGAGTATATGCACGTACCAAAATAATCCTCCAATGAGAAAAAGACTGTGTGTGTGTGTGTGTGTGTGTGTGTGTGTGTGTGTGTGTTAATTTGGGTGTTCACTTGATAATCCCCAATACAGGGTTCTTCTGGTAAAATATGATGGAAGAATGCACTTAGGCTTGGATGTCTAAGTGAGATTTCTTTGAATCTAAAATGGCTATTTGTGGAACAAATTTAATTTACTCAACAAATCATATGATTGTTTACAGCTGCTCTACTTCACCTTGTAGCACAGAAGAAAAAGAGTGAAAGGAGTCACTGAACTGTGAAGTTAGACCCCAACAGCATGTGACTAGGTATGTTTTTCAAATGGCAATAGGAAACATAAAGATTTTGGCACCTGAGTTCAAGAAGTAAAAGAAAAATCAAGGCACTTGCCTACTTATTACAGAAAAGGAACTTCACCTACCAGCAAAACATGAACTGACCCATGTTTAGTGCAGTCAATGACCAACCCCTTTTTTATGGGCAGAAACCAGAAAGGGGCCGAAGAAAAAAGTTAGAATTGTTGACAGAAGTGTCCTTCTATACGGTTAAGGCAGATATACAAAGAGAAGAAAAGAGAGATTCTTTTTTTTCCCTTCAACAACATTGACAATTAAATGAAATAATATGAAAAGTTCTTGGCAAACTCGAAATCACAAAACAAAATTGAGAGATTTACTACCTTTATTAAAGGAGGCATTTGTTTGTTTAAAATCATTTTGTGCTGCAGTAACTACAAATTTTTCAAAGTTGCTTTGTAGAAAGTGATTTTCACTCTTGTTGAAGCATGGTATGCACTTACCACATTAGAATTTCTACTTGAGTTAATGATCTGACAGAGCCACTTAATCCTGTCGATAAAATATGTATAATTCATAGGACTTTCTGAACTATTAAAATCCTTATTAGTATTATTAGTCACAATGCTAATGGGTATTCAGTTTGAAAGTCATAGGTTTAGGGGCGCCTGGGTGGCGCAGTCGGTTAAGCGTCCGACTTCAGCCAGGTCACGATCTCACGGTCCGTGAGTTCGAGCCCCGCCTCAGGCTCTGAGCCCCGCCTCAGGCTCTGAGCCCCGCCTCAGGCTCTGAGCCCCGCGTCAGGCGCTGGGCTGATGGCTCGGAGCCTGGAGCCTGTTTCCGATTCTGTGTCTCCCTCTCTCTCTCTGCCCCTCCCCCGTTCATGCTCTGTCTCTCTCTGTCCCAAAAATAAATAAAAAACGTTGGAAAAAAAAAAATTAAAAAAAAAAAAAAAAAAGATAAAAAAAAAAGAAAGTCATAGGTTTACAATTCAATTTTCTATAATGTATATTAAGTATCAATATAGTTTTCATTTAGTCATCTTAATTTTAGTGTTAATGACATCTCTTTGCTCATGATTTCCTTTTCCTAAAAATACTTCCTTCTCTTGCCTACCATGATATCACAAGTTCTCCTCTTCAATCTATCTGTGACTTCAGAGTCTCCATTGCCAACTCCTCTTCTAGTAGACCACTGGAATTTCTCAAGCTTTCAGTCTTGTCCCTTTTCTTCTTATACAAACTTTTTTCAGCAAACTGATCCACTGCCAAAGTTTCAATGATTTTCTATATCTTGATGACTTAAAATTTATATATTTAGCCTGAACTATTATTTTGATCTCAAGGTCTACATATTTATTACATTCTTGCTATCTCCTACTTGATATCTTACTGGAAACACTGGCACAATTTGTCCAAAACTGAATGCAACCTTTGCTATCATTCTCAACCTTCTCCATCTCAGTAAATGGTAACACCATCCATTCTGTTGCTCAAGCCAGAATCTATCAAGGAAGTCATACTTAACTCTTCCTTCACCCTCACTTTCTACAGTCAGTCAAGGAATCTACTCCTGAAATCATTGTTGCACTATATGCTAACTTGGATGTAAATTTAAAAAAATAAATTAAAAAAAAGTTTCAATACTAAATGACTTTTCTAATACTCCAATTGTTTCTATTCTCACCCCACCACCATGGTCCAAGCTTCTGTCATTTTTTTTTGTCTTGGACAATTCAGATGATAAATATCACTCTTTAGCCTTGCTGAACACAGATATTAGTGAGTAATCTCTAGTAATTGAATGGCCCTTCAATAAAATTAGAGATCAGAATGTAAACTGAAGCCAATACACCTGAAACAAGTAAAGCCCATGTCTACATGTCTAAATAATAAATAAACTAAAGAAAAAATCACAAGTATCATAAAATGTTTAGAACTACATCAAATAAGGGGCACCTGGGTGGCTTACTTGGTTAAGCATCTGACTTTAACTCAGGTCATGATCTTGTGGTCTGTGAGTTCGAGCCCCACGTCGGACTCTGTGCTGACTGCTCAGAGCCTGGAGCCTGCTTCGGATTCTGTCTCCCTCTCTTTCTGCCCCTTCCCTGCTCACTCCCTGTCTCTCTCTCTCTCAAATATAAATAAACATTAAAAAAAAAGAACTACATAAAATAAAATAATTTTGCATAAATATTTGTGTGAAATGATTTAGAAGGTGATTCACAAGCTTAAATGAAAATGCTAGGAAACAAGAAAAATCAAGTACTAAGTAACTTTTTAATCTAAAAAAGGTAAGATAAAGTAGAATTTTAAAAAGTAGAAGAAAAATTATAAAGAAAGGATTAATGACAAGAAAGAACTGAAAAAATATCAAGTTAATCAACAAATTCAATAGTAATTTTTTGAAAGAAACTAATCCAATAGACATAATAGGTCCCTGATTATGAAGAGAGAAATTTAAATATTAGAAATAAGGGAGCTATAACTTTAGATATAATTGAGTCTTAAAAAATTATAACATACTATGAATTTATTAATGCACATATGTTTGGAAACTTGGAAGGAATGATCACTCTTGTAGAAATATGAATTAAAATGACTCAAGAGAGATAAAAACCTCTAAATACTATAATAACTTTTAAAGAAACTAAATGCATAGTTGAAAATCCTCTTCTAACATATACACTGGACTCAGATGGTTTTATATGTGGGCTTTTAAATTTTTTTAATGTTTATTTATTTTTGAAAGAGAGAAACAGAGCATGAGCGGGGGAGAGGCAGAGAGAGAGAGAGACACACACAGAATCTGAAGCAGGCTCCAGGCCCTGAGCTGTCAGCACAGAGCCAACCTTGGGTCTTGAACACAAGGACCACGGGATCATGACCTGAGCCAAAGTCGAACACTGAGCCACCAAGGTGTCCCTATACATGGATTTTTAATCCAACTTTCAAAGAACTGATGTTCTTAATTTATTGCAAATAGTTGCAGAGAAGAGAAAAAGAGAAAACATACCCCAATTCATTTTATCAAGCTAGTATAACCTTCATATCCAAACCTGAATAAGAACAGCATAAGAAAGGAGAATTATTGACCCATTCACCTAATAAGCATGGTTATAAATTACTAAATAATACATTGTAAAATCTTGCCTCTCTGTGTACCACTGACTCCATACTCCCTTGAAGGTCACACTATTTGCAGGTGTCTAGCAATCCTCACCATATTAGTAACTCTCAGACTGAAATGGTCCCCTCCCACTTATCAGAACCCAGAATGTCAGATACATATTCCCATTGTGCATATCACTCCCCAAGTTTAATTTGACTAAAATTAAACTCAGTATTTCCTCCATCAAAAAACTGACTTCCACTATCCTTGTCTTCACCTTACTTTTTTCTACTGTCATGTTTTTGTTACCCACGTTTGCCAATTTCACATTATTATCTTGAATTTTTCCTTTCGTTAGTTGCAGCCATCTGATTTAGTCTTTAATAATATATCTCATATCAGTCTCTTTCCATCTAAACCCATTTCCACTGTCCTTGCCCAAAGGCCTGTCACGAATATAGAGCACAGCATCTTCAACAAGCCTCTTGTTTTTTTCCAATCTGCACTGCTCACCGCTGCCAGTTTTTTGTTAAAACACCCCACTCATCATTAAATCACCATTTTCTGTTCTTCCATGGTTCATTATTTCTTAATGCAACAAGGCTGTGAGATTTTAAGATTCCTCAATATTAATTCTTAAAATCTCATTATTTCCCATTTCTAGCCTGAATATCTTCATGTCCCATGGTACAATAATCATTATAAATTAAATCATTATAAGTCAACCACATTGAAAGCTAAAATAAAGACAGCCTACTATGGAATTGTAAATAATATTTTTAGTTGCATCATGTTTTGTTTTATTTAGAGTACATCAAAAATTGAAATTTTGGAGAAACTAAACTGAAAAAGGAGTTTATTAATCTATGGGCATTTTTTAGCAGATTATTTTCTTCTTACTTTTTTTTTTTTAAGTGTTATCTTGCTTAATGACAAATAAGTTGTAAAAAAAAGGTGTTTTTTGTTTTTGTTTTTGTTTTTTTAGGATGGTGACTAGTCTTTGAAAGGAAACATTTAGCTGTGATTATTAATTTGTTTGTTCCATAGAGTATAGGGAAAGAGCTTGACATGTCTTGTCTGACATTATCTTAAAGGGGTTTATTAAGAAAATTGCCTGTAACTTGTACCAATCTGTGGTTTCTGCATTTTCCCTTTGGCTTATGCTTTCTAATTCCCTGGTCCCAAACCACATCAGTTGTTTCTTAATTTACTTTAAAGCCACATATTATCATGACAATGTCTGTTACTCAAGACCCCTGAGTCCCTTGCCAACCTCAGTGGTTATTTAATATAATGGCAGAGATTATGTGATTGACAATGAAATTAGATCTCAAGCTGATAGCAAAAACAGTGACTGATCTTTGGTAGGTATCTACATCTTGGGTTTGTTCTGTCCCTGTTCTTTACATTGTCTAAAATTCTTAGATTACTTTACAAAATGATTTTCTAATAACATCAAGTACAGCATCAAAATCACAATATTCTAAGATTAGCATTGCTTAATAATAAATTGGTTTTTCATTTATAATTAACTGTGACAGAAATTATTTTATCTTATTTTTAAAATTTAAATTTTCTATCTTCTTGTATATTTGTATCCACAATTCTGGTCACGTGAATATTGTTTGTAAAAACACAAATATTGTTTGTTTTTTTACCCAGTTGCATTTTGTCACTCGGTTTTTATAGAAATTTTTATTTTATTTTAAGTGTATACATTAAGAATACATCTTTTTACTTAGCTAATATTTTATTCCAATTTAGATAACTGCATTAGTTTATATAAATTTAAAATAAAGTTTGTGATATTTAAGTTATAAAAACGTATCCCTAAGTTTTTTTTCAAGTTTAGGGATTTATTCCCCATATTCTTGAAAGCTTCAAAACAAAAAATGAGATTGCCAGATTTTGGCTATTAAAATTCAGGATCATATTATGCCTTTAGTATTTAATTTTTAACCCTTGAAGCAAACTTATATGAAGTATCTGCATAAATAATTTTGTTGAAAGTAGAGAAATTCATCAGTGATTCTCATTTAAATAAATTTAATGAAAATGTACATTTTTCCCAAGTATTAGATATTTTTTCTTAATTCAGAATGAAAATATTTCATAATTCACATCTCCCTAGAACTTTTTGAAAAATGTTGTTTGCCAACTGTTTTTCATAAAGAAAATCACACATGCAGACATTTATAGCCTCAAAGAGTAGACTGCAAATATAATTTTAGACGTAGCACTTCTTACCTTGAGATGAGGTTTCTTAGCCAGCATCGTACACTGCTGTTTCTAACATTAATTTCTCATTGCCCGGTAACCTCACTACTACCTAAAAATGTGTTCCACTGGCTCATAAACAATTATATCATCAATCCCCTCTGTGTGTAACAAGAGACCTTAACCACAGAACTGGGAAATAAAAGGAAGAATTATGCCAGAAGTAACAACGGTGCCAGAAACCTGCTTTGCAGTGATTGGCTAACTGGGGCCAACCAGTTGAGTTTCATTCATCAGACTTGTTGAGTTAACCTTTACAGGCATTTTTTTTTTTTTTCCATTTTCTCTATTTTTCTTTTCTGGAGTCTCCTTTGATTTCATGCTGGCTTTTTAAATTGAGGATAAAGTTAATTCACTTAACAATGCCACAGCTGGAATTAAGTATGCTTCTTCTCCTACCGCTGAGGGGAGGGGCCGTTGCTGGTTGGTGGTGTCTTATTGGATGCCCAACACCCTTGAGGGCTGTTGCTGAATCTGTGGTGCCTCTAGCGACAGACAAGTTAACTAATTATGAACATATGGTTTGGCAGACACCTTGTTAGCTTGCTGCTGCGTAGGTGTTTGGAAGGAGGTAAGGGGAAAGTTTGAGGTAGAAGGTGTGGTTAAAAGTCCCACTGACAAGCCTGGGGGCGATTTGATTGATCCTAATCTATTCTTTTTGTCAGAAATCAGCATGCTTCTGGCAGCAACAGCTTGGTAATAACAGAGATTTGTGGCCCTTAAGCTCTTGTGGTGATAGTCGGCACACGACCAGTCAACTGGCTCCTTACAAGGCCCGCATTTAATTGGCCACAATAGTGGGAACAGAAATGAGATGTTAGGTCAAGGTACAACACATGGCCTACCTGAAATGGTTCACAATGATCTGAGGCACAGATGTCATCTTTTATTGAAGTTATTCTCTTATGGCGTGATTGCCGTAAGAGAAGCTTTGAGAAAAGGGCTGCGGGAGAGCCTTCAGTAAGAGCCAGTGCAAGTACACTATTTATACTTGAATACCTAGGGAAAAAGCCAGGTGTATAAAGGATAACGGGAAGACATATTAGACTAAATTATGACTGGGTCTGATGAAGAATTAAGTGGGTTTTCTATTTTATGAAAGGAAGTCTTCATGAGAAATTAATAATGGATAGCTTGAAATATTCTTTAAATTCTATGTCTGACAGGTAACTTGGAAAATCACACACCTCTAGTATTCACCTGCATAGCTGTAACCTAACAGATATTTTCCCCATTATCCACAAATTTGTATATTGTACTTGTACTTGGTATCCATCACTTATACCCAAATATTTAGGGTACTATAGTCTCTGTACCATAAAGGCTTCCACTCAAAAGTAGCCACAATCAATGGGGATATCACAGGTTTTGTTCATCGATTCTTAGACCTGTTGTCTAAGTTTTTATCAGCTTAATCTAACACTCTAAATTTTCTGGATACAAAAAAAAAACCCAAAACAAACAAACAAAAACCTCCATGATATCTATGGAGGATCAATTTACTTACCTAGAAACTCTACTCTTAAAAGATTCGCTAAATCTTTGTCTTTTACTTACTGATTTTCTTATGTCAAGTGTTCAGGGTAGTATAGACAGTTCAGATATTTTACAGATCCTTTAAAATAGCATAGAGCAGCCCCTAGGTGGCTCAGTTGGTGAAGTGTCTGACTCGATTTTGGCTCAGGTTATGATCTCCCTGTTCGTGATTTCGAGCACTAACAGTGCAGAGCCTGCTTAGGGTTCTCTCTCTTTCCCCCTCTCTCTCTCTGTCCCTCCCCCACTCATGCTTGCTCTCTCACTCTCTCAAAATACATAAACTTAAAAACAAACAAATAAAAAGGTAATATATAAAATAGCATAGATAATTATATAAAAATGATTATGTAGCCTCCCTTACTAGATTGTCACTAACAATGTTACAGTGAACTCGTAGATGGGAGAAGAGTTACAGATATGACGAAGTGGACTCATATCTATGTTCTGCCATTACACAGAATACACATGACCAGTGTTGCGTGTGTGTGAATGTGTGTGTATGTGTGTGTGAGTATGGTTGTTGTTTATTTTCCTGAGAATGGTTTATACAGACTTTCTTTTTTAAATTAGCTATAATTCATTTTAAACACACAAAATTCTACATTTTGCTGAAAATACACCCAGAGGAAACTTGGAATAAGGAAGATAAGAAGTGGGACAGTGTGGAGACTGGAATCCATAGTCAGATGGTTTGGGTCAAGCCTCTAATACTTAGCAACAATGTGGCCTTGAGAAACTTGTTAACTTCTTTAGGTTATGGTTTTCTCATCTGTAAGTAGTACCTGACCTACCTGATCTACCTCAGGGGCTTGGTGTAAGGATGAATGGAGTTAATGTACAAAAAGCTTTTAGCACCAGGCCTGGCACAATTTATGTGCAAATATATGTTCGCTAAAAATGAGACAGACAGTCACATGCATTATTCTCATGTAGTTCCAGCTGTCTTTAGGTGGCCTGACACCGGGGTGTATTTCACAGAAACAGGGAATCCAAAAAAGGTGAGAATCTATCAAGTCTAAAAGCAGAACTTATTTAGGTCATAGGGTAAAGAAATTGCACAGGGTAAAAGAGTTGAATAGGGTCTCTTGGGTGAACAGAAGGTTGCTTCAAGCCCCATGCACTAAGAGGTGACTCTGGGAGCCCACATATCAGTGCTATGCCTCCTTAGAGCTTCTAATTTTTGAAAAAACACCTTCAATGGGGCCAAAACAGGATATTTTCATCAGATTACCTGATAGGTCTGATTAACTGACTGGTACCACTTGATCATGGTGTCCTGCATACAGCAGGTGTTACATATTTGCTCATGAAAAGAGTCCTATTTTCTAGGCCCTTCATTTCAGCTGATGGAAAGTTTATTGAGCAGATCAATAAACAAAAAGAGTCCTAAGTCTTTAGTATTGAACTACCACTAAATCGATTTTTGTTTGTTTATTTTGTTATGAAATTGTGAGCTAAGAGTGCCTGCAGTGTATTATTTTAGGCCCTGGGTGCATAAATCAGTTCACTTTTTCTTATTTATATATAAATGTCTATTATTCACCTACATCCTGGTAGTTTGCTTTATTATTTGATCTTTTGTATGAAGCGATATAAATTATTAAGATAGTTTATTTTAAAGGAGAAAATATCTATTTGAAACTTGTGTAAAGAGAAAGCTTTCTATCAATGTTAAGAATACCTGTGTGTTTTCCATAGTATCATGTGTAACGTTTGGATTATATATTTTACTTGTAATAGGCAAATTAAAAAACCCTTTCCTGAATATTATCTCATGCATTTTTCTTCATTTAAAACACATATGTTCTGGGGCGCCTGGGTGGCGCAGTCGGTTAAGCGTCAGACTTCAGCCAGGTCACGATCTCGCGGTCCGTGAGTTCGAGCCCCGCGTCAGGCTCTGGGCTGATGGCTCGGAGCCTGGAGCCTGTTTCCGATTCTGTGTCTCCCTCTCTCTCTGCCCCTCCCCCGTTCATGCTCTGTCTCTCTCTGTCCCCAAAAAAAAAAAATTAAAAAAAAAAAAACAAAAAAAAAAACCACATATGTTCTGAAGCACCTGGGTGACTCAGTTGGTTGGGCATCCAACACTTTATTTCTGCTCAGGTCATGATCTCACGGTTAATGGGTTTGAGCTCTGAGTTGGGCTCTGCACTGACAGTGTGAAGCCTGCTTGGGATTCTCTCTTTTTCCCTTTCTCCCTCTCTCTCTGCCCTTCCTCGGCGCGCTCTCTCTCTCTCTCTCTCTCTCTCTCTCCACACACACACACACACACACACACACACACATACACACACACACCCCTTCCTGGGACACCTGGGTGGCTCAGTTGGTTAAGCATCTGACTTCACTTCAGATCATGATGTCACGGTTGATGAGTTTGAGCCCTGCTTTCTGCTGTCAGCATGTGGAGCCCACTCCTGATCTTCTGTTCCCCTCTCTCTGCCCCTCCCCTGCTTGTGCTTACACACACTCTCTCTCTCAAAAATAAAAAATAAACATTAAAAAACCCCATATATCTTCTATTTGTCAGCTTAGAAATACCAACTTATAGCTTTAAGATTTTACCAGGATTTACTTTAAGCTAGAAGTGGGGGGTACTGTCCTGGGTGGTTCAGTCGGTTAAGCTTCCCACTCTTGATTTCAGCTCAGGTCATGATCTAGGTTTCAGGACTCTGCCAGCATGGAACATGCTTAGGATTCTCCCTCTCTACCCCTCCCTTGCTTGCACTCTCTCTCAAAATAAATAAATAAACTTAAAAAAAAATAAAAATAAACTAGAAGTCAGAATTTTAGGACCAGAGACTGTTTGTACCAGAAAGCATTTAGACCACTGAATTCAATGACATACTTTATTTATGTTTACAGAGGAGAACCAGGTTGATAAGTGATGTGATACTCAAGTTCATACAATTGAAACCAAAACCCAGAATGTCCATCTGTCACATGTTTCTTATATGAAAGGCTCTATTTGTATATTAAAAATTTAGAATAATAGAATAGAAATATACAATATATTTGTGAAAAAAAATCAAGTTGTTACTACCGCAATTTTATCTACAAATAAGAGAACCTAATCTTGCTTAGGGAATGTTTTATTCTTTTAATGCTTAGCATAAGGAGCCATTCTTAAATCAGACTTCCTACATTTATCAATTGTCTCAGAATCTCAAGAATTCATGGTTGGTAGAAACTTTAATTAAAATGAAGACCAAACAGAATTCACAAAAATCATTATCTATGTTAAAGCAAACAAGGAACATCATATTCACTTGAAACTGCAACATTTTCGGCATTAAGAATTATCTAGTCTAGTGATGGTTTTGAACTCCTTTTTGAGGGAGACTGGGATTTTGATAGTGAAAACTTGAAGAGGTGGTGAGAAACAAAGAGGTGACTGAGAACCCACAGTCAGGGTTCTGAGTTCCTTCATTCATATTCAAAAGGGCATTGTGGTAGTTCAGAAATATGTTCACAACTTCTCTGACACTCCTCTGTTTGAGAGATGGAACCTAATGCTTCTTTCCTTGAGTAAGGACTAGACTTACTGACTCCCTTGGAACAAATATATTATGCCAGAAACACTATAATGTGGGTCACCTTATGACTTCCTCATGAAAACCATCATGGCCTTGCCATCTCTCTGGGATCACTCATTGTGGAGGGAGTCAACAGCTATGTCTTGGGTGCACTCAGGCAGCCACGTGAAAAGGCCCAGGTGAAGAAGTACCAAGTCCTCTGTGAACAACTGTTTGGAAGGAGATCTTGCTGTCTCAGTCAAATTAAGGATGACTGCAGCCCTGTCCCATGGTTTTAACAAAGGTAGGACAGCAAGTTCAATGATTCCATTAAATATTAGTAAGTGCTTAATGATGAAAATGGTTCATACCTCTAATAAGTCTGAGGAAGTCAGAATAAACAGAGTTCAGAAGACTTCTTTCCTGCAGAATTTCAAAAAATTCTTTAATATGATATACACATGTGAATCTGGTCAATTCTAGAGTCAAAAGGACTTGACTGCCTTCATTGGATTGCAAATCTTGGTAGCATGCTTTGTAGACCTGACTCGCAGGAAAGAGCTCTTTATCACTAATTGGGTGGCAAGGCAATAGCACCAATGGTTAAATGTTAGACAGAGGTCTCTCAATATAGTAACGGATTGGACATGTGCAAGAGGTAGATATAAACAGGGTTATCATTAGCTGTTCAGTGTAGGATGGATGTCTTAATAATATGTCTTAATAATACATGGCTTTTTTTCCCTATGCTATATCCTCTCCTAAATGCTTCTGAATAATAAAACTTATTTTACAGAACAACAAACTAACTTTCAGAAGAATGGCTAGTCGCTTGAGGTAGAAAACTGTCAAAATGGCCCAGCGAGGAATTCAGTGTTTTGTTTTGTTTTTTTTTTTTTCCATTATGTGGCCAGATTGTCTCCAAGATGATCCTGGAATGTCTAATTCTATCAGGATTTCTCAACTTCTCTACTCGCTCCAGTTACTCATAGCCTTGAACGTAGCCTCTTCTGTATTCTCTCCTGTTCTTCCTTCTTCTTCATTGACTATCGACAATTTCCTATCCTTTAAGAATCTTTTTCTAACCAATATTTATTGATCATTTATTACATTTTAAATACTACATTTAGTATAACATGTAATGTACTTATGAATAAATGGAAAGACAAGTAATTTCTTCAAGGTCACACAAATTTTGAAGTTACTTCGGTTAGACCTTGGGTCTGACTCTGGTACCCATGCTTTTTATCACTATGCATATTTCTGTGATCTATTTAATTCAAAGTGCTTGCTCCTGCAAATAAATTAATATACTTTCAGTACCATTTGTGGGGCCCTAGCATACAGGACCGTATTTCATTTATTAATATTATGTGAGTGTCACTTCTCATTTCATAGAAAATTATATATACTGTGTATGTAAAGTAGTGCTTGATGACAACTTTAAGTGCCTCTGTATGTATCCTTAAGCAGCTTCAATCACTCAGTGAGGGTAAAAAATATAATTATTAAGAACATGACCCTTAAATGTAGATAAAACTGGATTCAAATTCTGACTCTGTCTTTAAATAGCTACAGGACCTTAGTCAAGTTGTTTAGCTCTTCAGTCTCAGTCTCTTTCTGCATAAAATGACAATGTTAACAATCTTAAAGCATTCTTGCAAAGATGACATGATAAAATATATAGAGTGCCATGCATTTATAATTTTGCAATATGCGAGGATAATGATTAATATATCTTTGTATTTCACTAACACTATGTCTGAAGTCTTGCTGAATAAATTTTTTTCAGAAGGAACAGAACAAAATAAATACTTGGATATCACTTTTGCCATTATCCAAAGACAAGCTACACAATATGACCATAATGGATTCTTCCAGAATCAAATTAAAAAGCACAAATCTAACAATAAGTTGTCTAAATTTTGAAAACTGAAGAATATACTTAAAAAATTATAGAAATTCAGTAGTAGAAAGAACATTAGAGATTCTTTTTTTTTAAATACAAAATTTATTGTCAAATTGGTTTCCATACAACACCCAGTGCTCATCCCAACAGGTGCCCTCCTCAATACCCATCACCCACCCTCTCCTTCCTCCCACCCCCCATCAACCCTCAGTTTATTCTGTTTTTAAGAGTCTCTTATGGTTTGCCTCCTTCCCTCTCTAACTTTTTCCCCCTTCCCCTCCCCCATGGTCTTCTGTCAAGTTTCTCTGGATCCACATAAGAGTGAAACCATATGGTATCTGTCTTTCTCTGTATGACTTATTTCACTTAGCATAACACTCTCCAGTTCCATCCACGTTGCTACAAAAGGCCATATTTCATTCTTTCTTATTGCCAAGTAGTATTCCATTGTGTATATAAACCACAACTTCTTTATCCATTCATCAGTTGATGGACAGTTAGGCTCTTTCCATAATTTGGCTACTATAAACATTGGGGTACAAGTGCCCCTATACATCAGCACTCCTGTATCCCTTGAGTAAATTCCTAGCAGTGCTATTGCTGGGTCATAGGGTAGATCTATTTTTAATTTTTTGAGGAACCTCCACACTGTTTTCCAGAGTGGCTGCACCAATTTGCATTCCCACCAACAGTGCAAGAGGGTTCCCGTTTCTCCACATCCTCGCCAGCATCTATAGTCTCCTGATTTGTTCATTTTAGCCACTCTGACTGGCATGAGGTGGTACCTAAGTGTGGTTTTGATTTGTATTTCCCTGATGAGGAGAGACATTGAGCATCTTTTCACGTGCCTGTTGGTCATCTGGATGTCTTCTTTAGAGAAGTGTCTATTCATGTTTTCTGCCCATTTCTTCACTGGATTATGTTTTTCAGGTGTAGAGTTTGGTGAGTTCTTTATAGATTTTGGATACTAGCCCTTTGTCTGATATGTCATTTGCAAATATCTTTTCCCATTTCATTGGTTGCCTTTTCATTTTGTTGATTGTTTCCTTTGCAGTGCAGAAGCTTTTTTTTTTTCATGTGGTCCCAGTAGTTCATTTTTGCTTTTAATTCCCTTGCCTTTGGGGATGTGTCAAGTAAGAAATTGCTGCAGCTGAGGTCATAAATGTTTTTTCCTGCTTTCTCCTCTAGGGTTTTGATGGTTTCCTGTCTCACATTCAGGTCCTTTATCCATTTTGAGTTCGTTTTTGTAAATGGTGTAAGAAAGTGGTCTAGTTTCATTCTTCTGCATGTTGATGTCCAGTTATCCCAGCACCATTTGTTTTTTTATATGAAATTTATTGTCAAATTAGTTTCCATACAACACCCAGTGCTCATCCCAAAAGATCCCCTCTTCAATGACCATCACCTCCCCTCTCCTCCCTCCCACCCCCCATTAACCCTCAGTTTGTTCTCAGTTTTTAAGAGTCTCTTATGCTTTGGCTCTCTCTCCCACTCTATCCCAGCACCATTTGTTAAAGAGACTGTCTTTTTCCCATTGGATATTCTTTCCTGCTTTGTCAAAGATTAGTTGGCCATACTTTTGTGGGTCCAATTCTGGAGTCTCTATTCTATTCCATTGGTCTATGTGTCTGTTTTTGTGCCAATACCATGCTGTCTTGATGATTACAGCTTTGTAGTAGAGGCTAAAGTCTGGGATTGTTATGCCTCCCACTTTGGTCTTCTTCTTCAATATTACTTTGGCTATTCAGGGTCTTTTGTGGCTCCATACAAATTTTAGGATTGCTTGTTTTAGCTTTGAGAAGAATGCTGGTACAGTTTTGATTGGGATTGCACTAGAGATTCAAATGACTCAGATCCTTATATCAAATTAGTGCCCAGACCCGAATTTCCTAATGGTCTTGTCCACAGAGTACTTTTCAAGTTAGCAAAATATTCAACTAAGATATTCAAGTAAGACTGAAGATGAGGTGTGGCCATATTTCATAGCCAAGTAAGACTTAGGAGTTGGCAACTTATAACCCATATGGCTACGGGTTTTTTTAAGTTAAGATCTAGAACTTCCTGATTTCTTCTTTCTTCCACTTATTTCCAACACACTTCCTCAATAAAGAGATGACGTCTAAGATAATAAAAACTCTCTTTCTCATGTGTCATCAAGCCTAAGATTTCTTGTGTGAAACAAGGTCTAGAGAGGCATCTTGTTACATTGATCAAAAGACCATTGGATGAGTCTATCAGGGTTTGATCAGTTCCTTTAGGGAAGTATATATCTGTTCTCAGTTTGAGGAAAGTTTTGTTGGCTCTCAGATTTTTCAGTATTTATCTAGCATGGAGTAGTGGCTGAGAGACAGTATAAAGCATCCAAACTCTAGAGTAGATTTCTCAGGTCATAATCTGCCTCTACCATTCATTAACTATGAATCCCGGGACATATTTCTTAGATTTTCTCTATGTCAGTTCTCTCATTTGTGAAATGAGAATAAGAAGAGTATCTAAATCAAAAGTTTGTCCTGAGAATTAAGTGCATTCATGAAAGGCATTTAGATTAATTCCTAGTTTATAGTATGAACTCAATATGCATTATGATGTAGTTTGAATTCAAGGCTATTATGTTGAATAAGAAATTTTTTATTCAAATTTTAAAATTCATTTTGTTATTTATAATTTTATAGCTTTGAGTTCTTTCATGGTTCCTATGCCTTCTTTACAATCAGGATTTGTTGAAGCAGGAGAGTACACTAAGGGGGAACTTGGGCACTGAGTCAGCATTCACTGGCAGACTGTTGAATACACTGGAATCTTGGTTTGGACTTGGTCAACATCAGAATTTGGAAAATAAAGCAGATTGCTTTGTTTTTACTTTTATTGCAGTAATATCATTTCAACCTCCAAATCCTCTTTAGGCTTTTAATTTTTAGCCAGTGGGAACACTATGACAAATTGTTTTTCTGCCTATGTTATTTATCTCTATCTCCAGAGAAATATCTTAGGGACCCAGGGCATAGTATTCAGAGGCAGCACAAAGTAGGTAACAGTTATTTTTATCTGACGTTGTGGGATCCTTAAGGGAATGGTCTCTATCTTGTTCACTTTGTGATCCCTTGTGAGCAGTGCGATGTCTAATGTCATGCAGCTCATTTAATACATGTTGTATAAAAGAACTTGCCTACAACTCTGTTGGATCATATATCTAAGATGGAAGAGGATCTCTGTGATAGAATATCTGTTGTCAACTCAACAACTTCCCTATTCTGATTATATCATCTTGATACTGTCTCTATAGCAACCTTATCAAACCGTCTCTACTTTCTTCAAACCTCCATCAACCCCCAGCCCCTGCAAAGTTGGTTAACGATCTCCTCCTTGAAATTCATAAAAATAATATGAATCATCACAGAGGACTTTCCCAGTTATACCCTATTTTTGTTTTCCTTGCTTCTGTAAAGAAAGGGTCCTTTTTTCTGTCTAAGGCTTTTACTTATTAATAGATCAGATTTCATTATTTCTTCTTGGGAAGCTTGCTAGTGATTGTCTCAGATGGATTCTTCTCATGAACTTTAAATATGTTTGTCTCTTTCATTAAAAAAAGTGATAGCGCACTCTCAACTTCTTGTCCTTTTCTACCTCTTATCTATATTCTCTCATTGTTTTCATTTGTTTTAAATTGCTCAGGGTAGAAAACCATCTGGTAAGAAGGGGAATGGAGAGTCAGAGTTCAATGGATACTGAGTTTCAGTTTGGGAGGATAAAAATGTTCTAAAGATAGCTGGTGGTGATGGTTGTATGAAAATGTAAATGTAGTTAATGCCACTTAAAAATAATTCAGTTGATAAGTTTTATGTTTATGTATATTTTACCACAATTTAAAAGCAAAACAAAACAAGTTGCTTATGATCAATGTTTCCATGTCCTCATCTTGCACTAACTCTTAAACTCACTCTAATCTGCCTTTTACTTCCGTTACTCTACTGAAGTAGCTCCTGCTAATGAAACAGGTAAGTTTCATGTTGCTAAATTCAATGGGTGATTTTCAATCCTCATCTTAATTGACTTCTCAGCAGCATTTGGTAACTCTTTTTTTCTCATTGAAATTCCTTCATCCTTTCTTTCTTGACTTAACACTGCTGGAGCTATTTTTCTTCACCTCAGCCACTCATCCCCCTTACCAATCCTTTTTTCTCCCTGTACCTGAACATTATATATTGAGATTTTTCAAAACTTAACCCTAAACCTTCTTATCTTTGCTTTATACCCTTTCCCTAAGTTTTCTCATCAATGTCCATGTCTTTAGCTACCAACTATATGCAGGGGGCTATAAATAAATATCTCTGTGTAGACTTTTTTCTTAGTTCTAGCTGCAAAAATCTTCCACTCCTCAAATCCTATTAGGTATCTTCCAAACACTTCAAATCCCCCATATACAAAAGTGAACTCAGGAATCCTCTCAGCAGCTCCCTATCCCTGCTCTGGCGTTCTACTCACACCCCCCAAATATGAACTTTTCCAGGGTGTTCTCACTCAATTAGTGACACCACAATCCAGCAAAGTATGAAAGCTAGAAATCTTGACACTCTCTCTTTCCCACCTTATTTCTCATATACATGAACCACCAACTCCTTGTAATTTTATCTCCTAAATACGTCTCAAGTCTATCGCATCTTTTTCACCTCTGTCACAACCATCCCACTCACCAATACCACCAAACTTGTCCAAAATACCGGACTACCTTAATCTTCATCTTCTGGTAGATTCCAGGCTGGATCTTCCCATATCCTTTTAGAACTTCCTCCAATCCAAACTCCACAATACTGCCAAAATAATATTTTAGGAAACTAAATTTTATCTTATTATCCATCCTTGTTTAAAACCATCTAATACTTTCACATTGTTCTGATGAAAAAGACTAAAAATCTTTACTAAGTTCAGTATAGCATGTGCTTTATCTCTATCGAGCACTTTTGGTCTCTCACTTCTGCATTCTCTCTCTCTCTCTCATAATTCCAGTTACACTGTCCTCAGAGACTGAGACATGACCATCATGACATGCATAGCTGAAGGTCATTTCCAATTTTCATTCATAGCCCAGAATTTACTGAAGTTTGTTCTATTCTTTATACCAAACTTATTTGGAAGGAGAAGGCTCATGGCTGGCACTGTACCTGCTTACTAATTTTACATAAGCCCTGTTATGGCTGATCTAGATCACTAACTAGCCAGGTGGGAAAGACAAGGAATACAAACAGAACAGAAAGAGACATGCTTTTAGTAACCAATGAGTTGCTTAGGTATAAGGGTGGTACCAGGAGGTATAGAGCACAACTGTAGGAAACCCATATTCACAGTACTAAAAGCCTAAGCAAGTGCATATTATGTGTCATGCACGATGCCATATCTTGGCCATTTCCTTAGTGAAGTGGTATTAAAAGGAAGCTAATGTAATGAATCCCACTATAGAACCAGTTAAAAGTTCTTGCAGAACCTCTGTGGAGAGTCACCCCTTCCAGAGGAATTCAAGAAAGATTTCACCAAGATATTTTATGTGGGGCCTGAGGTTAGATAGTAGTTTGCCAAATGGAGAAAGGCAGATGGAATTTTTAGTGGAGGGAGGAAAACACAGATGGAATTTATATTTAACTACACGTTTGGTTGGGAAAAAAAGTCTGCAAACCTGATATTTTATCTTAAAAGTACAGAATTGTCCACCGTTATATAGCATTGAGAATAACTTTGCAATAAAATATTACCATTTATATTATTTATAATCCAAAAGCTTGGGCCATTGGTCCCTTTCCCGCCAAACAGGATGTTGCCATTAGGGTGGCTTGCATCCTGCTGAAAGCAGAATGTCTGATGTTTAAGGCACAAAGACATTGTTTAAAGAAGCCTTATGATTTTGAACAAACAGGCCCAGCAGGGGGATTTTAACCTGCCCTCCCTAACAGGCACAACAGCCTGTGTTTGTAAACAGAGCCTTATTGCACTAGTGAGAGCGGACACAGAACAGTGTCAGCTCATTAATTGGGTGTCAGCTCCCTGCAGGGAAGAAAGCTTAATGAGTCCTCTCATCATAAAGAACTGGAGCTCAAGGGAGGGGCGAATGGCTTAGAGAAAGGGAGAAAGATTTGTCCAGCAATAACTACACGTATAGAAAAGCCCCAAGCCCACCTGTTGGGATGAAGAGAGCGCAGCATTTGGGAACGGATGGTTTCTCTGTATTCTGCTATTCAAAGGGAAACCTGAGTTTATGGACTTACAAAATGCAGCAATTACCAGTGTGCATGTTCATGTGTATTGTGAGTGTAATAAATCAAAATTATTCAAAACATATTTTCGTATAAAGTTTATGAACTTTTTCTCTTATTCTGTTCGAGATATAAATATTCTCCAACTTTCCCACACAAAATCTTCTCTAACGAAGCACATGCCACTCAAGGCTTGTTTGAAACTCAAATATGTCCCTTATGCCTTCAGCAGACATCATGAAAACAGGTCAAATTTGTCTTGTGCCTCATAGTCCTCAGTCATTTAAAAACCACTCCACAAAAAAATTCCTTAAACCTGAAAAAAAGCCTCTTTTTGAATTCTTATTTTCTAATTGAACCTAATAATCACATACGAATGCCCAGTTTTCACATAATCCTGTAAGCTTACACCTGATCTTAGTTCATTATTAGGACAGTATGTTTTTCCACCTTGGGCTACTGGTCTTATTAACTTGTGAGATCTTTCAACATTAAAATATAGTAGTCCATTATTATGTATTTCCCCCAATCTATTTACATTTTTACTTTGCTAATGGTATTTTCTCCATGGGTTTGATTACTAAATTGAATTTTAAATTTCTTTCTCACTTCACTATTTTTTCTCAGTCTTAGAAGAATCTCAAAATCTGTACTCTTTGCTGATTGATTTCTCAACCATAGTGGCTTTTCCAGAACTTTTCCCCCTCATATCAAATCACTAGTTCTTCTTTCTCTCATCCTCATTGACCTCCTGACCCCATACATGTTTTAGCAGTTAAATGTGTCATGTGTTTTGCTGAGAAAATTAGGGAGATTTAATTATCCATCACTTCCATAAATCCCTCATTTTCTTCTCTCTAAAATTAATCTATTGTTGGGGTTTTAGGTAGGGATCTAGGTTCCTTCCCCTTAAATCTTGATAGGCTTGTGAATGCTTTGACAAACAGGTGGAAGAGGTGCTAAATAGAGGCAGATGAAAGAAAACCATGAATCTTCCATCTTGTTTGTTGAAACATTCCTTCATGGAGACCTGAGCTGCAGTGTTAGAAATTCTACTACACTGAGATCACCATCCTGGAGAGTTCATGTAGAGAGGCCAGACACGTGGAGAGGCTCTGAGACTATATGCAGGGAGGAAGCCATTGGGGTCATCTCTGCCCAAGCATGTGACATGTGAGTGAAGAAGCTTCCTGGTGATTCCAGCTTCCAGCTTTTCAAATCTTCGCAGCTGAGGCTTTAAATACGGTGGAACACAAAAACAAACCATGTTTTCTGAGCCTAGCCCTAATTCCTTATGCACAGAATCTATAAGTATGATAAAATAATTTTGTTTGGGGGTAGTTTGTTATGCAGCAATAGGTAATTGGATCATCTGCCTACTACCAAGTCTTCCTTCAATGAGTGGGGAACCTTTCTACACACTCTCCAGCTTTTGATCTCTCTCTCCATTAACTGCCCTTTTCTTATCTTCAAATATTTTGATAAGGGTTCTATTGAACCTATAGAATTGCTTTGGGTAGTATAGACATTTTAACAATATTAATGCTTCCATTCCATGAACATATATATCTTTCCATTTGTTTGTGTGATCTCCAACTTCTTTCATCAATGTCTTCTAGTTTTTCAGAGTACACGTCTTTCACCTCCTTGTTTAAATTTACTTCTAGGTTTTTAAAATTATTTTTGATGCAATTATAAATGGGATTGTTTCTTATATATTTTTATATGGTTATATTAGTTTTGCTAGGATTTTGTTAATCATTTATGCATCTGTGTGCACAAATGTTGTTTACCTGTACTTTTATTTTCTCATGATGTTATTGTCTGGCTTTGATATTGATATAATATTGGCCTCATAGAATGTGTTGGAAATTGTGCTTTCTCTGCTTTCTGAAATAATTTGTCAAAGCTTGTTACTATATTTCATTTAATATTTAATAGTTCATTTAATTACTTTCATTTTCATTTAATATTAAATTAATTTTAAATATTTCATTTATTATTTCATTTAATATTTAATTTCACCTAGAAGCCTCAGCTTTTCTTTGTGGGAAGATGTTTACTTAATTTTCTTTATTGGTTATAGATATATTCAGACTTTCTCTTTCTTCTTGAGTCAGTGTTAATTTTTGCCTTTGTAGGAATTTGTACATCTTGTCAAAATTGTCCAATTTGTTAAAAATTTTTATGGTATTTTCTTATGATTTTTTAAAATTTATTTCGGCCAGTAATGATGCCCTTCATTTATTCCTGATTTTGGCAATTGGGGTCATCATACTCATTGTATGATTTGTATGTCTTCCATGTGACAGCATATAACTTCTTACATAGTATAAGAACTTTCCAATAGTATACTTCCTTTTTTTTCTGTTGAAGCTTCTGTGCTGTTTTTCAATTATTTTTCAAAGATATTTTAATTTAAAGCATTGTATTTTAGCCAAGTATTTGCCATTTTGGGGATTGTCATTCTGTATATAGTTCCAGATTCCCATCTGAGATAGTTTCCTTTTGACCTGAAGCACTTCCTTGATGTTTTTGTTGTGCAGGTCTTTGGTGACATATTCTTTTAGCTTTCTATGTCTAAAATAAGTCTTTCTTTCACCTTCATCTTTAAAAAATATTTTTGCTGGGTAGAGAATTTGAGATTTGCGGTATTTTTTCTTTCAGCTCTTTAAAGATGTTGCCCCACTGCCTTTTGGCTTCAATTGTTTCCAACATTATGTTTGCTGTTGTTCTCATCTTTCGTCCTACACATGTAATGTGGTTTCCCTTCATTTGAAACATTTTAAAATGGCTTTATCACTGGTTTTAAGTAAGTTGATTATGATGTACATTAGTGTAGTTTTGTTGTTGTTGTTATTGTTTGTTTTTGTTTTGTCTTGGTTTGTGTTTGTTCTTGTTTTGTTTGTTTTTTTCATGTTTCATGTGATTTGGGTTCATTGAACATCTTGAATCTGTGCATTATAGTTTTCATTATATTTGGAACATTATATGCCATTACTCTTTCAAAGTTTTTTGTGCCTTTCCCTTTAGGACTCCAGTTTCATGTATATTAAATCATTTGAAGTTGTCCCACAGGCTATCAGTTCTCTGTTTATCTTTTTAAATATTTTTCTCTTTGTTTCATTTTGAATACTTTTAATCACTATGTCTTAAAATTCGTGAATATATTCACCTATAGTATCTATTTGTCATTTATGTAATTCGGTGTATTTTTTCTCAGACACTGTAGTTTCTATTCTTACAAGTTCAATTTATGTCTTTTTATATCTTTCATATTTCTGTTTAGCATACTCATTTTTTCTCTAGATAATTGCACATATAGAATGCAAATGTAATAACTGTTTTTATGCCTTTGTCCACTAATTCTATCATCTGTGTCATTTCTGGGCCTGTTTCATTTAATTTTTCTCCTTATTATTACCTGTGTTTCCTACTTCTTTTAATGGCTGGGAATGTTTGGTTGGGTACCAGAGTTTATGAATTTTGTCCTTGTTGAGGACTGCATTTAAAAAGTTTTATTTCCATAAATGTCCTTGAACTTTTTTGAGAATGTAGTTAAGTTACTTGGAAATGGTTTGTTCTTTTTGGTTCTTACTTTTAAGATTTGACAAACATGACTAGAACACGTTTAGCATAGGGCTCATTTTTCACAGCTAATGAGGAAAGCCCCACTGAATACGCTCTTCAATGACCTATGGATTATGGGGTTTTCTACTCTGACTGACGGAAATAGGGACAGAAACTATTCTCTACCCTGTTTGAATTTTAGAGATTGTTTCCCCTATCTCTTTCAGGCAGTTCTTACTATAGCCTTGGGCGGCTTCCACAAATAAATGCAGTTTAATCAGTTACTCAGTTCACAGCTGAGTCCTCAAGGGAGACCCTTTACTGATTTCCAGAATTTTTACTCCGTGTGATTCTCTTTTCTCTTAGACTCTGTCCTGTGAACGCTAGCCACCTTGACCTCTCTGGACTCTAAGATCTCTTTACTCAATGCAAGGAGACTACCTGGCCCCACCTGGGTTCCCCGTTCCTGCTTTGTTGCCTGGAAACATTCAGACATTAAGCTAAAATGATTGCATGGCTTAACCTCTTTTGTTTCTCATATTAGGGATTGCTATCATTCATTACCTGATATACAAATATCTTTAGAAACAACTTTTAAAATATATATTTATCTAGTGTTTGAGTTGTCTCACTCATGAGATCTATCTGGTCCCTTTTGGTCCATCTTGGCCAGAAGTGGAAATCTTTCAAAATGTCCTGTTCATTTTTATGACCTTTATTAAGTTCATTTTCTCTTAAGGTTATCTCTAAGAATTATGCCATTACTCTATGTTTTTTATCTTGATGCAACATGGATTTATATTTTCTATTTGTCTGCTATGTACAAAATGCCAGGCTAGATGTTGGAAATACAACTGTAAATAAAATAAACATGCTACATTGGGTGATTGACAGTCTGAGAGATAGGTGTTAAGCATATGTAATCATGAGTGAATGAGTGTGAAATAGCAGGCAAGAGGATATCTCGGTTTGAATCCTAGCAAGAGAACTTACTTCCTGTGTAATTTACACCAAGTTGCTTAATTTCTTTAAATGTAAATTTTCCTCAGATGAAAATGGAAATCATAGTAATATATAAAAGTGCACAGTATCTTATAGTGTTTTGTGAGGATTCAATGAGATAAATTTTACAATGTAACTAACATAGTGTCTCACACAAAGTAAATGATTAATGAAATATTTACAAAGTACTATGAAATAAAATTAAATAAAAGTATGGGGATATATAGTGAGAGGCCCACATTTTGATATAGTACAGACAAGAATCAAGAGTCAAAGTTTGAGGACTCCAAGGGAAGGAAACATTCTGGAAGATTAAAATGGAGACAACTTTTGCTTCTCTCCATTCTCACTAAGAAAATTTTCTTTCAGATATCCTCTTGGCTCATATTTTTTTTAATGGTTTTGACTTAGCATGTATGAGTATGTCTTTGTAGATCTTAACTATTCTATTTACATTTCTGATACGACCATAACATGAAATTATTCACATAGTTAAAATTAAGGACCAGCTGAAGGAAAATAAAGTGTCTAACCTTTGAACTTTGAATGATTTGTAGAATGATACATCCTGATTCTGCTGGAGGACTCATCACACTTTACCCTCCAATTCCAATAGGAAATAAATTTCTTTCCAGAAACTTAGTTAGAGACTGCCATCAAGGCACCCAACGGGCATATATCACTGTCATTCAATTATTCCATGCATATAAGACACTTTTTCAAAAAGCAAGTCTTGATCCTGAGATCAGGGGCTGTATCTGAAATGCCTTTATGTCTCTCACAATACTGAATATAGCACTAAATATGTTAAATGGAAACTTTCCCTCAGTATTTTCCTTTAATGGCACTGCTTTTCCATACTCATTTTCGTTTTCAAATACCCATATTTGACTTAAGTAGTAACACCTTGAAAAATTTTCCTTTCCCTAACTAGATAGGACTTGTTTCTCCTCAGAACACTGTGGTACATTCTCTTGTTCCTCTCCATTGTTGTGTATACTTACCTGGTGTTCATGCACATGCCTTATCTACTACTAGACTGCATGCTCAGGCTTCTTTATGCAGGATAGTAGTAGTGTTGTTTCATGCTTTCTTATTTACAAAACTTATTCACACACATCATTTTACTTGAGTCTTCTAGTCTATGGTGTAGCAATTTTATAATCTCTCTCCAAAATCCTATTCAAATGTATTTATAGTTCAAGAAGGCTGCCTTCAAACTCAGATACACCTTTGTCTAGTAAAGTACACACATAGAGCAGTTACCTAGTCTCTCAGGGTCTTGGTTTCTTTACTTGCTCAAAAAATGATAAATACATTGGTTCAATGTTTGGTCTATAGTGATACTCAGTAAGTAAGAGTCACTATTAACTATTACAACAATAACAGAGTAAGTATCTCAAGCTTGAATTGTCAGTACATTTTTTTGAATTTTAATCCAGCATCCAGCATTTGCTCCTCTCTCCTACTCCAAAATTCTAAATAAGAGAAAGAACCATAGAAAGTGGAACATATCAAATAATATTCCAGTCCTATTTAAATTTGCTGTTTGTCTCTGAACATATAGTTCAAAACTTATCTATGCTATCTTCTACATGTATTTATCATTTTACACACTGGGACATTACATAAATACCATTTACAATAATCAGAGTAATTAAATGTACTGTCTTCCTTTGATGATGACAATATTTCTAATCTACTATCAGAAATGCTTGAACTTTGGATTATTGTCATGGCTCTTTGCCACAAAAATATCACTCTCTTAACTAGCCTACATTTTAGATTATAGAATTTGGGAGAAGCCAGCAGACACTTTCATAGGGGTCAAATCTATGACACTGAATTTTTAGTATCATGATGTGTCTGAGGCCATTATCTCAGTGTCAATTATATTTTCTAGATACAGTTTGTGCTATTGACTTCAACTCCTTGACAGGCTGATGGGAAAATGTAAGTCTCAGCTTGAGTCCAGAGATTTGAGTCTGAGTCTCCACCATCTGAAAAGATTCAATACATAAGATGGTTGTGAGGAAGTGTAATTTAAGGTAAAGGGCTCTCCTTGAAAGGATTTCATATTTTCAACACTTTTAAGGATTTTCTCAACTTTTATTTACTGAACTCTTAAGACTTTTTTTCTTAAAAAAATTGAAAGGAGTATTTATCCACACAAACAGTATCATAAGGGTGTAAATGACCGTACTTTTAGAGAGCATACTGTGTATAAAATGACAACATTTTAGTATAGGTCAGGCCCTTTCATTCCTCCCTTTCAAAAGTTTTGACTTAGGATTCTACTTTAAGAGTTATAAGAAGCAGCATACTTTGTAAATTCCAGCTAAGTAAGTTATAATTACAGTCAGTCCGGATTCCAATTAGGAAATTTCAACATTGCTAAGCTGAGGAATGAAGCTTAAAGATACAATTAATATGAGCTTATATTAAAGGTTTTAGTGGAATTAATAAACTCTGTAACAATAGATTATTACTCAGTCTTGAACACAGACAACAGGCTCTTGCTGTCAATAACTAGCAAAACAGCCTGCCTTCTATTTACTGCTTTTGAATAGTGGTATTTTATCAAATAAAACCCTGTAACCAATGTAATTATATACATATGAAAAAAACTCGGATGATTTTAATGGAAAATAAAGAAAAAAAGCACTTGGAATCCCACAGAGTAAAGTTTCCATTTAACCCTCAAACACAAATAATGCAACACTGATTCTGAAGTATACAATAGGAAAGAAAACATAGTTGAGAAGGCAAAAAAGAATAATTAAGTAAAAAAGATACTTTTCTCAGAAAGACTAAGAAGATATAGAGATATGGAGATGTTAAAAGAATAAGAAATAAGGACTGGATTTTGGTTAGAGAGGCAATAATGATGTATTGGCTACTTCATATACCTGTGCCATTTCTTATCAATAAAGGGATAAATTGGTTGCTACACTGAGGTATTAGTGGTTCCACTCAGTGACTTATTTTCTTCCAGAATTTATCCAGGCAGTTCATTGGCATAAATTCAATCAAAGATCGATATTTTTAAAATCCCCAGCATCTTAGTACTTCTGGCATTAATAAAATTATATTTCATTTATCAACACTGCCTTTCTCTGTGAGTATCATATAACAAATGGAAACTTTCCCTCAGTATTTTCCTTTAATGGCACTTCCTTTCCATACTCATTTTCGTTTTCAAATACCCATATTTGACTTAAGTAGTAACACCTTGAAAAATTTTCCTTTCCCTAACTAGATAGGACTTGTTCCTCCTCAGAACACTGTGGTACATTCTCTTGTTCCTCTCCATTGGTGTGTATACTTACCTGGTGTTCATGCGCATGCCTTATCTACTACTAGACTGCATGCTCAGGCATAGTGTTTAATTGCACAGTATCTTTTCTAATTAAATATGGTTATTTTTAATTCTTCTTCCTGTCAAATAACTATTTATGTTGAACTTCTTGTTGAATTTCTCTTTCTGAAGCACTGAAGAAGGAGGAGGAGGATGGGGAGGAGTAAAAGAGGGGAAGAGAGGGAAAAAGAAGAGGGGGAGGAGGAAGATCATTTATGCCTTAGGAATTGCATTTTGAGGAGTAATTTGTTATGTGAAAAAAATGCTATGTACTTAATGAATCCTTTGGAAATAAAGTGTTATATATAAAACAAGCTGTAACCAACGTTTTCTCCCTGCCTCTTCTGTCCATGCCCAGTCCCCAGTTCCCCTCATGCACAACAAATATTAGCAAATTCAAAAGACCTGGACTGAGAGTATGCTTCTTGTCCCAGTTTGGGTTACTTCAAAAGCAGAGAGTCCGATAAAGAATACAGTGAAAACAGGAATTGAAGAAAACATTGATAGGTCAGAAGAGACCTCAACCAACAAAGCATAAATCTTCAGGCCCTTTGTACTCAACTAACAGAAGGTCAGTCCCAGTGGGGATAACAAGAGTAGCTCCTAAGGAATGCGCACCTTGGGGTTATCCCACCCAAGGGACTGCTTCAGACAGATATAACAAAATACCAGGGCCAGTGGCTTAAACATCAGAAATTTACTTGTCACAGTCCTGGAGGCTAAAGAGTCCAATATCAAGGTTCAGGCAAGTTCCAGTACCTGGTGAGAGCTCTCTTCCTAGCTTGCAGGTGGCCTCAGTGTCCCCACCATGGACTTTCCTCTGAACGCAAGCTGAGACAGATCTCTGAAGTCTTTCTCTTTTCATTACAACACCACTTTCATCTGATTAGATCCCCACATTTATGACCTCATTGAGTCTCTATCACCTCTTCACAGATTCTGTCTCCAGATATATTACGTTGGCAGTTAGGCCTTCAACATGAATTTTGGAAGGACACAAATATATGGTCTATAGCAGGAGCTGAGGAATTTACATACCAATTCTCATCACTTGTGGCACTTCTGGCCTACCACATGGGTGAACATAAGAGCTTTAGCAAACTGACAAAAGTGTGCACGTTCTAGAAGTGGAGCAGGTATGTTGCAGTGGTAGAGAAGGGGGAACACGAGTGGGACGCCAACAGCAGCTCTTGTACTTCTCTAATATTTTCTGAATAGACTCCTATAATTTCTCCATCTAAATGAACTTGGTCATACAGTAGAGAACTCAGAAATTCTGGATTCACATCAAATCACCAATGGAAATGTGTAGCAAGGATCAGTTTTTACTGAATCCCTCTGTTTTATAATTTTATTTTTCTTAGTCATTTGTGTTGTCTTCCTATTGTGTCAAAATGACATAACCATGGAGTCTAGAATCAGTCTCAATTTTTTATTTCTTTATGACACAATAGGAAATTGTTTTCTTTTACCCATATTTTCAAAGTACATCTTCATTTTTATTGCACTTTTATTGCTTTCTGTATTGAACTTCTCAGCACTTTAAAATAAAAACTATTGTTTTGAGTTCTCTTCCACAGCATCTTGTTTTTGGGTAATATAATCTTTTGTAGTCACTGTTGTTTGGAAAATTTTGTTTATAAAATTCACAAGAAGAAACAGTAAGTTAGCAATATAAATTTATTTGTTCTCCTTCCTAAGACCACACTACACACTGTTACATATGTATATGCACATATAAATATACATATATATGTACACCCCCAACATAAATAGAAAAGTCAGAGGTGATTAGCAAATGATATATTTCAACAAATTTCTGAAAGATAAAATGCAGATGGAAAAGTAGTTATGGATGTTGCAAGAAACTGGAAACAAAAGGCTAAATTTCACAGATGAATTTGACTCACACATAGGAGGCAATGACAACAAGAAGGGGTAACTTTTTTTTAAGGAGACCACCTCACTTATTTGTTTATTTTTGAGAGGCTGTGTGTGTGCTCACCTATGCAGGGGAGGGGCAGACAGAGAGGAGAGAGAATCTTGACAGACTTGTAGCTCCAGGTGGGGCTCCATGGAGGGCTCATGGTGGGGCTCTATCTCATGATCTGAGCCAAAATCAAGAGTCAGTCGCTTAACCAGCTGATCCACCAAGGTGCCCTCAAAGGGAATCATTTTTAATGCAGAAGCTAAGAGAGTTTCAGGATTCAGAGGGAGCTGATGGGGAACTTATTTGGATGAAAAGTTTGGGTGACGTTAGGCTTATATTGTGAAACAAACAAAATAGAATTAAAACTGACATGGATGTCATCACTGGTTCTGCATGACTCATATTCATACAATCAATGTGTTATATTGATACCCCATGTTTTGCATCAACCTATAGATGTAGAAAAGAAAGCCCACTTAAGACTATACAGAAGACCAGTGTTATCAGACCACAGAGGACAGGGGTTAGAGGTACAAGGGTAGGAAGAGCACTAGCAGTAGCCTTGTTTCACAAAGTGGGGAGTGGAATGACTCCTGTGTGGACAGTAAGGAAGACATACAGGCTTTAATACAGTTCTACAATTTCTAATCTATAAGCCTCAAATCTTAAGGGCTCTGAAAATCAGGAGTTTGTTTTCTTTTCTCTGAAATCAATTGGATGCAAAAGCTTACCCGATCTTAACGCATTTAGTGATAAAATATGATTAAAATAATATGAAGCTATTTATAGGTTTTGTTTATCACATTTGTGTGGATATCTACACTTTTTGTTATAGAAATACAGGAAAAGATTTTAAGTATAGGATCTGCTCTAGACCCTGCAAAGGGTGTCATATATAATATCTATAAAGTAATACTTTTATTAAATCTGAAGACATCTGAATTCCAAAATACATATGACCACACAGGTTTTGAATAAGAGATGGTGGGCAGGAACAAAATGCATAGAATTGTATGCAAATAACAAATACCAAATTTATGGGGGGAACTTTGGTGTGGGGGGGGAGAGAAGGAAAGACCTCAATGTGTTGGCAATACTTAATTTGTTAAGTTGGGTAGTGGTTACATATGTATTTTTTATATTAAGTTATAGTCTTTTTTCCATGTAGGTGATAGGTGAGAATGATAAAAATGTAGCAACAAGGAACACTTAAAAATAATGACATAGCCATATTGGAAACGCATGGAAAGAAGAGATGAGAAGGTAGTCTAAATGTGCTAAATATTTTTCGGTCATAGCAGGAAAACAATAAGTGATAAGTATATTTTCATAAACCAAAGAGTACATGCATATAATTTAGAGATACAGAGATAATATAACAAACAACAAAATTAAACTACAAGTCATTACCTTTAGAACTTAGGAGTGGGAATGGGGTGAACACTGTTGCTTTTATTCATGTCTATATATTATTTTGATGGTAACTTTAAAAATCAATGAATATTGGGGTGCCTGGGTGCCTCAGTTGGCTAAGCGTCCGACTTCAGCTCAGGTCATGATCTCGCGATTTGTGAGTACAAGCCCTGTGTCAGGCTCTGTGCTGACAGCTCAGAGCCTTGAGCCTACTTCGGATTCTGTGTCTCCCTCTCTCTCAGCCCCTTCCCTGCTCATGCTCTGTCTCTCTCTCTCCAAAGTAAATAAACATAAAAAAATCAATGAACATTGATGTATTTCAAAGAGATTGCATGGATGAAAATCTTCAGATTTAATTGTTTTTGTAAAACACAGTTCTACTTTTAAAATAAAATGGAGTTTATTAGAAAATTGTCATGATTTAAGGAAAACTATTATTGTAAAAATAAAATGTAGCAAATGTGAAATTGCTGTGTAACCTGTACATACATACATATATATATATATATGCATATATATATATATATATATATATATATATATATATTTACATAGAAAATAATATAGGGGAGTCTGGGTGGCTTAGTCAGTTGAGCATCTGACTCTTGATTTAGGCACAGGTCATGATCTGAGAGTTGTGGGATCCTCCTTGTCAGGCTCAACACTGAGTGTGGAGCATGCTTAAGACTCTCTCTCTCTCTCTCTCTCTCTCTCTCTCTCTCCCTCTTCCCTTTCCCCCACTCATGTGCTCTCTCTCTTCCCTATAATTAAAATAAAATAAAATAAAAATAAAATAAAATAAAATTTACAAATATTTACAAACAAAATATTTACACACAAATGCTCCCATTTAATAAAATATAAACTCCTTCACCTTACACTCTAAAATTTTCTATGAAACTTACATAGACACCACTAAATATTACTAAAAACATACATATATAATTATTACCATAAAGCCTGTTGGTGGTGGGTACATCTTTCTGATTGCTGTTGTTATTCTTGGTGTCCTTTTCCTTCATCATCAGGAATCAAGCTTCTTCCAAATCATCACTTCCAGGGTTTATTGCTCTCTCTCAAAAATCCTTTCATAATTATCACAAATTTGATATTTATATTTCAGGGATGCTCTATGCTATAATTTTAGAAAGGATTTAGAGGCAAAATTAAGTATCATACCATTCTGCATTGCCCCTCTGGGCACATCCTGGTATTTTTCTCCTTTATGCTTTGATACTTGATATGCATTGACCTGGGATGTCTATATCCCTCCATTCTTGTTATCCAAAACTCCAAGGCTCAGCTCAGATGCTAGTTTGCTCACAATGCCTTTCTTGACCACCTAAAAAAATTTTTTTTTGGAAGTTTGTTCAAATTTAAAATGAGAGAAGAAAATTTGATTTGGTCTCTGAGGTCCATGCTCAAGAGTATCCCCAGTTACATAAGTGTCAGAGGACAGTTATGAGGTATCATTTATTGGCTTTTTCATTCATTCATTCATTCAGTGATTCAGTCAACAAATATCTCAGAGCAACTATAATGTGCTAGGAGTAACACTATTTCACTTTCCAGGTTTCTATAAAGCAAAGTAGAACATGCCTCACTGTGGAAACAGCCATGCTTTATTACTAGGATCAGATCATAGAGCCATAAAAATAGTAAATATTTTAATTTTACCTAAAACATGTTTTCACTATGATGTAACAGAAGATGAGATGAGGTGCATTGAAACTAATGGCCACGGATCTCAGAAAGAGGAAGACAGTGCTGCATTTGGACCATGGGGCACAGACTTCCCCTTCCTAATCAATTCTTTTCCTTGTTTGGAGAATTTTTGTTTTTAATTTTGGGTAAAACCACTTAACGTGAAAACTATCCACTTAAATATTTCAGTGTATAATATTGTTAACTACAGGCACAATGTTGTACAGCAGATCTCTAGAATTTAATCATCTTGCATAACTAAACCTTTCTACCCATTGAATATGTTCTGAGCTTGAGCAAAAGTTTATGTCATCAGAAAGGTTAATTATTAAAAGTAAATAGCAGTTTTACTGTTCTGGAAATATTTCTTCTTGGTAATCACATTCAGTATTAGTTGTGAACATCACAGAAAAATATGTTTCCTTTTTATCTATAAACTATACAATGGCTAGTACTATCTTGGTTATCTCTGTATCTCCCTTAGTATTTGTTTGGAAACATTTCACTATACAGGTCAGGTGCTCAATGAATTCTTTACCCAATAGAAGGAGAAAAAAGAAATAAAATATTCCTTTTCTATGTCTTAAGGTCCACATTCCAAACCTGACTCTAATTCCTATAATCACTCGTTAAAACAAGGATACTGTAAAGATAATTTGAAATTACTGGTGTGCCTGGGTGTCTCAGTCGGTTAAGCATCTGATTTTGGCTCAGGTTATGATCTCGTGGTTCATGAGTTCAAGCCCAGCGTCAGGCTCTGTGCTGACAGCTCAGAGCCTAGAGACTGCTTCAGATTCTGTGTCTCCCTCTCTCTGCCTGTCTTTCACTCTCACTCTCTCTCCCTCTTTCTCAAAAATAAACATTAAAAAATTAAAAACAAATTGTCAATAATTTTAAAATAATCTGATTGAGAGATATGGTCTTTTTGGGGGGGGGTGGGGGATAACCATTCTAATTCAGCTTTCTTTTTTCCTCTGTGAATAATTTATGCATCTGATCTTTCTCTTCAAGGTTTAAAGAATGACAACAATGTTCTGGCTCTTTAATGTAACTTTGAGCAAATTAGTGGCTTTATTTTCATGACTAAGAAACAAAAGACTACATGGAAGCATATTCCTTGCTTTAGTTCATCTTTGTAAATCCCTTAATTTTAACCCTGTGAATACAAGAATATACCAAAACTTACCATTAGTCTTCATATTACCATACATAGATAATAGATGATAGGTAGATAGGTAGATACATAGATGGACAATAGATCGATACACAGATGGAAGGAAGGAAGGAAAGAAGGAACTAATTACTATTATTCAATCATGCTACCATTTTCATGGTTTCTTATTTAAGTTTTAGTATGTAATTGTCCCCACGTCTCAGCCTTCCTTTAGTGTTTTCAAACAATTCTTAAAGTATTTCCTTTTTTTTCCTTCCCTATTTTGCTATTTCATCCACAGGATATTATTTAACCCCAGTTTCCTCCTGGTTATGTATCAGAGCACTTGCCTTTTGAACATATCCACTTCCTTTTCTAATTATAGCCTATCTAGAGCAATTTCTCTTGTTTTTCAAAATTTTAAAATCTCAGTGCCTACATATCTTATTTTTAAGGAGCACTTGAAATATTTATTTTCGTGCAAGAAACTATAAAAAAGAAAATCACATGATAATTATATATCTATGTGTTAAGTTTGCTCCTACATATACAGTTCTATATAATTATCAACGTGTGCAAAGTGCAGATAGATTGTCATGTAGCATCTGATGGCTGCCCTTATGCTGCAGAGTGTGTTTTCAGAAATAATTTCCTGCCACATTCCTGACTGTATTTGCAGCCTGAGTTGATCCCCTTCCCTGCTGTTCTCTGATCTGCCCCTGGGTTACTAACAGCCCCAACAGACAGACTGGCTCATGCTACCTGCTGCTCAGACACAGATTAACTCACTACCAGCCATATGGGCTAGCGACTTCATAAATTCCTCTCCTTTTGCTTTTGGCTCTTAGGAAAGTTAATGGACGGTTTTCTGGTGGCGAGAAAAACAACCTGGTGGTGTGCAGGCTGGGCAGTAATCACCTGCATCCCATACAACTGGCACCTCCATCTGCCTTTCGGCAGCTATTTGTGTGAAGGGAACAGATTATTGCTTTCCGTGTTATGCCTGCCATTTGCCTTAATTAGAAAGTCAAATGATTAAACACCTAATTCATATTTATATTATTTACGATAATTACTGAATGCCTTCATTGTTAAAAAGGGTCTCAAAATGTTTCTAGAGTTAAAAGAAATATAAATTATTTTGATCTATTTTGGCAAGTGTATTCACACACCTATGCTTATTTTTAAATGTAGTAAATATATGTTCTAACAAACAATGTAATGAAGTTGTAAGATCACAGTCTATAAGTCTTCTGGTCTGGGTTCATTGTAACTTGGTTTCTTTTCTGTATCTTAATTCCCCCTGAAATATCTGAGGTGGTGAAAATAAACAAAGTGTAATTAGAAAACATCATCATGTAAGCATAAAATACCATTCATTGTTAACTATTGGCTTTTGGGAACTCAAGAGCAAAGGTTGTCAAGGAATCTTTATTCTAAACCTCAAAGCATATTCAGTATTGTCACTAGCAAGAGATCAATAATGCTCAGAATGTTAATAAATAAATCCAGGTGATTTGCATCTCATTAGTCTTCAGATGATCTCCATCCCTGTCCTCCAAAATTAGTCTTTTATTGGTTTTAAATTTTTTTTTATTTTTTTTTTTTTTATTTTTTTTACTTTTATTCATTTTTGAGACAAAGAGAGACAGAGCATGAATGGGGGAAGGTCAGAGAGAGAGGGAGACACAGAATCTGAAACAGGCTCCAGGCTCCGAGCTGTCAGCACAGAGCCCGACGCAGGGCTCAAACTCACGGACCTCGAGATCATGACCTGAGCTGAAGTCGGACACTTAACCGACTGAGCCACTTGGACGCTCCACTTTTTATTGGTTTTACAGATAGAATAATGGAAAATGAATAATTTGCTCTCAAATTAATAACTGATTAAAAATGTATTATTTCATAAAAATGTTTTTCTCAGGTAGGAGTATAACTTTCTCAATCTTTTGATAACATATGTTGGAAACTAATATATTAGAAACAAAATACTTATTATTTTGTGAAGGTGATAATTTGGAAGTGATATAGATAACAAAGTGATTTCTAATAGCTGTCGATCCTTTATTAAATCTCTAATTTCGTTTGCACTTAAGAATTCTTTGAATGAGGGGGGTGCCTGGGTAGTTCAGTGGGTTGGGTGTCTAACTTCAGCTCAGGTCATGATCTTGGCGGTTTGTGGGTTCGAGCCCCGCGTCGGGGCTGAACCGCATCCAGTTCAGTGTTGACAGCTCGGAGCCTAGAGCCTGCATTGGATTCTGTGTCTCCCTCTCTGCCCCTCCCTAATACTCTGTCTTTCAAAAATAAATAAACACTTTAAAAGAAGAAAAAAGAATTTCTTGAATGAGGGGATGCCTTGGTGGCTTAGTCAGTTAAGCGTCTGACTCTTGATTTTGGCTCAGGTAGTAATCTCACTGTTCGTGGGTTCAAGACCCACATCAGACTCTCACTGGCAGCACAGAACCTGCTTGGGATTCTGTCTCCCTCTCTCTCCACTGCTTCCCTATTTCTCTCTCAAAAATAAATGAGCATTAAAAAAAAAGAATTCCTTGAATGAAATTTTTAAAAAATGAATAAATATTCCGTTTCCTTACTAAAATAATCTGTTAGCTTGAATGCTTTTTATATGAAAATATGATATATAATACTGTGTTTTTAATTATTTTTTTGCATTTTTTAATTTTAATATGCTGTTTATTAAGGCTTTGTGGAAGTAACATTAATGTTAATTTGATACTGATTTCCATAGGTAAAAACAATATTATAATATCAAAGCATCATTTTATTTGTTATAGAATATATATGGTTTTACCTATATTATGTGTTATGTGATTTTGATAAATTCTATGCATGCTGTGTATAGGTGTGTGCGTGTCTAACTGCATTCTTGGCGAGGTACTTTAAAAAAGCTGGTATGTACTCAAAATCGATCATGTATTCAGTCTAATGAAAATGTATTTGGTATTCTCCCTACTCTTTATTTTTAAATATTTAATAATGATGGGAAGCACATCTTAACTGACTTTGAATACTACTGCCTATCAGAACCTCACATTATTAAATACGATATAAATCTTTAATTGTTGAATGATTAAATAGGAGCAACCAAGAATAAAGGACACTTTAGGGTCATCTTCCTGTTATAATATGAGGAGTTATTACACTTGCCTGGTACATTAGAAATTAGAACAAGTGAATAAATTAATGAGACAATAAATGAACTGAAAATACTTATTGAAGATCGACCATGGCAAATATTATGAATAGTAATCTGAGCTAAAACTGATTGAGTTCAATATTTTCACTAAATTGCAAGAAGTCATTGTTTAAAATTTGGAATTGACCATTTACTATATATTATTTTAAGCAATCTTGATATTCAGAAATAATCTATAACCTCTCTTTCTCTCACTATATAGCGAGAGCTTATTTTGATTATTTTTGAAGGGCCTCTGCTCGCCTTTACATATATAAAGGCCCAAAATGGCATCACTTAAGCCGTAACCAAATCTGGACCTAATACCTAACCTAACTGCAGTTTCAACCTCTTGCAAAAATGTAGTCTTAACCAGTCAGTCAGGAATTTTCTGATCAGCATCAGTGAGGTCATCTGTCACATAGGCCCTCTCTATTTCACAAAGGAAAATGAGGTAATCTGCATGAAAAGACCTCACTTCTTATAAGGGAAGGTGATCTTGCCTAAAACAATCTTTGTTTTCTTTTGCTCATAACTTCACGCCCCATCTTCCTTCCTATAAAAACCTCCCGTTTTGTACAGCTCCTTGGAACTCCCCTCTACTTGCTGGATGGGATGCTTCCTAATTTATGAGTCGGTTAATAAAATCAATAAGATCTTCAAATTTACTCAGTTGAACTTTGCTATATATATATATATATATATATATATATAGGCACATGGGTGGCTCAGTTGGTTAAGTGTCCAGCAGCTCAGGTCATGATTTTGTGGTTCATAGGTTCAAGCCCCGCGTCAGGCTCTATGCTGACAGCTCAGAGCCTGGAGCCTGGTTCAGATTCTGTGTCTCTTTCTCCTCTGCCCCTTCCCTGCTCACACTCTGTCTCTCTCTCAAAAATAAATAAAAACATTAAAAAAATCAGAGAGAGAGAGAGAGAGAGAGAAACACACATATATATTTAAAATTATAAATTTGTGTATAATCTCCTACTGGCTCTGTTTCTCTGGAGATCCTGACTAATATGAGCTTATAATTACCCCAAAGCTGGAACAGAATAGCCATGTGTTAATTCTGAGAAAAGTAGAGTGAGCTTATTAAGAATTCAGTTTTTGGGGGCGCCTGGGTGGCTCAGTTGGTTGCGCATCTGACTCTTGATTTCAGACCAGGTCATGATCCCAGGGTTGTGGGATTGAGCCCTGTGTTGAGCCCCAAGCCTGGCTTCATGCTGTGCTCACACTCTTTCTTTAAAATAAAATTAAAAAAAAAAAAAAAAGAATTCAGTTTTGTTTTCTGTTTGAAAATTAATAGTGACCTACTGCTTAAACTTGGCTAGTTATCTATTGGCTCTCAAGGCATTTTTACTTTGGGTTATTAACTAATTCTTTAGGTAAAAAAATACTACATTTTCTGACTTAAATGAGAAGCTAAAATCACTTTCTATTTGGAAACCTTTCATCACTTTCTGGTAACTTTCCCTTATAGTGGTCATTGCCTTCTCACTCTGGCGAACAGCTTGCCCTGGAGCACACTATTGTTAGCTTCATAAACTGTCTCACCTGCATCTTTTGTGTCTCTTTTGTGCATGGACTTTCATGAAATTAGTACCAAGGAATTTGTAGTAGCCCAAAGCTGGACCTCATTCTTGTGTGCCAGAGGAAAAAGCCAGATAGCAAAAATAGAGGATTTGAGTGTTTGTTCTTCATAAGTACTCAGAAATATCCAATAGTGGCATGTGAACAAACTAATAAAAAGTTAAATGTTTTTATTTGACTGAATAAAGACACCTATCTTTGTTTGATAAAAGAGCTCTTAAGTAAATAAATCCTTAACTTGAGCTTCAAACATATATATATAGGAAGCTATGGATGTAAGGAAGGAAGACAGATCCCAAAAATCAAACAATACAAGGCTTTTGTGATTCAAGAAAACACTGTAATTAAAGACTTTCACTAGTTAGCTCAGTCTGGGGTACTGGGTTGGTATTGTCCATGGTAGATGGGGCTTGCTACTGGGGCTTCTAGTAGGTGAGTTTACTGTCTGTGCTCTGAAGTCAGTAGGGGTGTTGCTGACTGGGCTCCACATTCAAGTAGGGCTTCTGGCTGTGCCCTATGGTCAGGTGGAGTTACTAGCTGCATCCTTCATTCACCTCTAGCCACATCTAGATCATAGGGTGTGTCCCATCATAGGGTAGAACACCAGTTGGAATCTACTATTGGTCAGGGCTCATGAGCTGAGCTCCACAATTGCTCCTGGTCAGGTGAGACCTCAGACTGTGCTCCATAACTAGATAGTGCTGCTGGCTGGGCTCTGTATTCAGAAGTTGAGTGAGGCTCCAGTATGGGCTTCATGATTGAGTAGGTCTCTGGCTGTGTTCCATTGTTGGGCAAGGTCATTGGCTAGGCTGTGTAGTATAGAGGGACCTTCAGCTCTATCCTGCAGCTTAAAGGAGCTAGAGACTGTTCTCTGAATTTCCAAAGGGCCACTACCCAGGATTTCTCAGTGGATGGAGACAGATTATGCTTCATGATTGGATGGAGTCACTGGCTGGGCTCCTTGACTAGAAGAGAAAACAGGCTTTGTTCAGCCATCATACAAGACCACAGGCCAGGATCTGAGGCTACCCAGGATCAGTATTCAGGCTGTTTGGTTACACAAGGCTAGGGGTTATACTTAAAAGTTGGGTAAAGCTATTGGTTTGGCTTCTTGCCCAAATGGGCAATTACGATGTGTTCTATAGCTGCCTGCATTCTCATGCCAGGCTTCCTGGTTGGGAGGGACTAAAGACCATACTGCACAGTTGAATGGGGCTGCAAATTTGCTTCCCTGCCCAGATGAGCCTTAGTACAGGCTCCATGGCTGAACACCCAGAGCATACAGTACTGTAATCCAGCTGCCTGGTAAGTTAGGGCCCTCAGTTTGGCTCTGCAGATGGGCAGAGTCACTGGCTGGGTTCTGTTTGGGAACTGCCACTGTAAGCAGGAATGCATTGGGGCAAGATCTGAACCCTGTTTGCTACAAGCCCATCTTCCTTCTCTATCTCTATCTGATCCCCAGTGGTCAAACCCCACATATTCCCCCCAGTGATCTACCTGGGGCAAGACCTGAAAAGTATTTCTGGGAAACATTCCACAAGTCTGGGGGAGCTGGATGTCACCTTGAGTTCTCTTTTCCCACTGGAGAAACTATAGTTTTTGAAGGGGTTTCTTGGTGCTGTGCTGTACTGGCCTGGAGAAAAGGTGATATGGTCAGAATATAGCCACTTTTCTTATCCTTCCAATATGGTCCCCCTTGGTCCCTATGGCCTCATCTCCAGGTTCTGGGATCTTCACAATGGTGTCTTATCTATGAGTAGTTGGTAGCTGATCTTCTTGTGAGAGGGATTGAAGTCAGGAAAGACCTATGTTGTCATCTTGATGATGTTACCCATCTCCCTGGAATTTACATATGAATAATCACTTATATGAAGCATTATGATTTCACAGGGCTCTTTTCTAAAGAGGGACTATGAAAAATGAATAATAGGTAGCCTGGCTGTTGCTTTCTTGCAATCTCCAGATTGTACTGAGTACTGATGAAGTAGGGCAAGGCATTGTTTGGATTGAAGATGCCCTTCTATCACTCAATATGGCACTGATTTTAGGAACAAGAAAAATGTCTGTAATTCTATCTGGAGTGAGATTGGCATCCCAAGAGATAAATAGAGGTGAAAGGTGCATCAATATTTAGCTATCCTCTTTTCTTGATTCAGGCAAGCACTCTTGTATAATTATATAAAAAGAATCTTGTACCAAGATTTTAGCTGCTAAAAATAAGTTAAAGAAAAATATGTTTGATTTCATTGTAAAATTTAAGTTAAAATTCCTTTAGGCCTCTTCTGGATGGGTTGCTAACCAACACACAAGTTCCTTAACTTTGTTATGAAGTTCATCAGTTTTTATCTATATTTCTCCACACAATTATCTAGGAACAATAGCAGAATTCACAAGTCAACATTAAACTTTCATGAAGATAGACAAAACAAAGAAATAAGCAAATAACAGAAAAAAAAAACTCAATAAATTTAAAAGGGTATATTCTCCAATCAAAATTCACTTAGGTTAGAATCAACAAAAGAAAATATTTGAAAAAAAAATTCCCTAGCTTTAGAAATTGAAAATACAACATTTGGAACTGAATGAAAATGAAAACAACCAAGAAAGAAAGAAAGAAAGAAAGAAAGAAAGAAAGAAAGGTAGAAAACTAATGCTCTAAGCTTCTAAGTTGAGCAGTTGAATGAAGACCTAACTAAGCTCAAAGTACCTAAGAGAACAAAAAAACAAGTAAAGACAAGAGTAGAAATTATTCACATAGAACCTGAAAAAAATCAATCAAAATCTGGTTTTTGTTTTTAAACAGATAAGAAATTGACATGTTTTTAGGGAGGCTGATAAGGGAATTAGAGAAGCTCAAGTTACCAATACTAAGAATGACAGATATATATCATCATAGATCCTCAGACATGAGAAGGATAGCAAGAGAATATTATAAGCACCTTTATGTAAATAGATTTGACAACTGCAATGAGATGAATATTTGTGTCACACCAAATTCTAATGCTGAAATCCTCATTCCTCAATGTGATGATATCTGGAAGTGGGCTGTTAGGTAGTAATTAGGTCATGAAGGTAGAGCCTTTATGAATGGAATTATTGTCTTTATAAGAAGGATCCCAGAGAGTTCTAAGTTCTTGCCCTCTTTTTTCATCATGTGAGATAAGACTGCAGTCTGCAACCCTGAAGAGGGCTATCCTTGGAACCCAACCATGCTGGCACTCTGTTCTCAGACTTCCAGCCTCTAGAACTGTGAGAAATAAATTTATGTTGTTTATAAACCATCCACACTAGGGTAATTTGTCATAGTCACCTGAATTGACTAAGACAACAACTTAAATGAAATAGACAAATTATTTGAATATATGTATAATATAAAAAGTTATAAATATACATAACATAAAAAGAAAACCTATATAACACAGTTCAATTAAAGAAGTTGGGTTCATAATAAAAAACATTTCAAGTCCAAATGGCATCTTTGGTGAATTCTATTAATCTTTTAAGGTAGATATAATACACATCCTTCACAAATTCTTTCAGAAAATGGTGGAGGAACAGAAATTTCCTAAGCCATCTTCTAATCCCAAAACAAGACAAAAACATTATGTGAAAAGAGAACTACAAACTAATATCCTGGAATAAATAAAAAGGATAAGTGAGGCTCAACCCAAAAATGCAAGGGTGGTTTAATATTCAAAAATAAATCAATGCTATTTAAATATTGACAGAATAAAGGGAGAAAAACATACGACTATCCCAATATATGCAAGTGTATTCTCATATATTTGCATTGGAAATGTTAAATTATATAACCACTTCAGAGAATAGTTTGGTAATTACTTAAGTGAGAAATACACATACCTTATGACCTAGAAATTCCATTCATAGGTTTTTACCCAAGAAAACATTTTAAGAAGTTTCCTCAAAGACCTGTATATAATTGTACATGGCAGCTTTAGTCATAATATCAAAATTGGAAATTACTCAATGTTAGAAGCAAGTGAACAGCTATGTAAGTTGTACGTGTGTGTGTGTGTGTGTGTGTGTGTGTAAGGGAATAGTACTTACCAGGAAAATAAATGAACAATGAACTACTACTAGATAGAACCACATGCATAAATCATAAAACATTATGCTGAGAAAAATAGCCAGGCACAGAGTATATACTGGATGATTCTATACATATGTAATTCTAGAAGAGACAAAACCAATCTATTGTGATCCAAGGTAGATCAATGGTTGCTTTGGGTTTGGAGTGAGTGTGGATTGACAGCAAAGCAGCATGAAGAAACCATTTAGGATGTTGCAAGTATTATATATCATGCTTGTGATGGCATTTACACCAAAGATGTATATATTTGCCAAAACTCATCAAACTGTACCCTTAAAATTGTTCTATTTTGTTCTATGCAAATTTTATCTTAATAAAATCGATTTTAAAGAACAGCAACCACTAGAAAGATTTTGAGGATTCTCAGTATACAAAGCTGCATGGTCAAGGTCGTACATGGCTCCTCCCTTTCCACAGTATAATAAAGCTTTTCTCATTCAGGTGCCAACCAGCCCAGCAAGTTCTCCACCCAGGGAGCTGAGCTCTTAATGAAACAGAGGCTAAAAGGTGAGCCCAAACTGCCCCACAACTGCTTACTCTGGAAAAAAGGCACCAATACCCCTCCAGAGGTAATCCTCTTAAAGATGTAAATTCACAGGAAACATTTTTTATGGAGTCCCTTTACTGTTCAGGCATTCTTGTAGTGTCTACTTTTTTTTCTTATTCTGAGGTTTTGTTTTGTTTTTAATCCTTCTCAGTATGATGATAGACTTATAGGCTGGTAGGGCGGGAAAGTAGCTAGATTAATGAATTAGTTCATTCAATACTTAACAAACTTTATCAAGCCTGGAACACTGTGTGGCCAAAAAGTAGTAAATGGACAAATGAGGCTCCTAAGAGATGAAAAAATGCAAATTGGGAGTAGATTTGGTGCATTATTGTAATACCACTCTTTCTTATTTAACTGTCTTTAAATCAACTTGCAAAGGATAGTGGCCAGGCAAAGAAAGGATTCTTTGTAAAGCATCAGTGCTCAAGTGAGAATATTTATGCTAAGAAGTGGTAATCTGGGCCATGTCAGAATTGGTGTAGTAGAAAGAAAACAAGGGTTGTGGTATAACAAACCAGAATTTTGTGGAGAAGGAAAACTAAGTTCCCCCTACCCTTCTAGGTTCTTGGCTGAAACCCTTCAGTAATAAAAGGCAGATTAATAGGAAAAAAACAAACAAAATTTAATAACATTATACATGGGAGTTACGCAGGAAAACTGAGTAACTCCCAGAAATGGCCCAAGACACCACCTTAAATAACATCTCCAAGCTAAGGATAAAGAAGATATTGGAGGTGAGGAGTCAGTTGTGGGAGATTACCAGCCAATGCACAGTAACAAGGGTAAGGTTGTTATGAAGAATGAACACCGTGCCTTTTTCATTGATAAGTTTCTAGAGATTTAAATTCTTTTTTTTTTTTAATTTTTTTTTTTTACGTTTATTTTATTTTTGAGACAGAGAGAGACAGAGCATGAACGGGGGAGGGTCAGAGAGAGGGAGACACAGAATCTGAAACAGGCTCCAGGCTCCGAGCTGTCAGCACAGAGCCCAACGCAGGGCTGGAACTCACAGACCTGAGCCAAAGTCTGCCGCTTAACCGACTGAGCCACCCAGGCGCCCCTAAATTTTTTTTAATGTTTATTTTTGAGAGTGAGATAAAGAGTGTGTGAGCTGGGGATGGGAGACAGAGAATTCAAAGCAGGCTCTGCGTTGTCAGCCCAAAGTCAGATGTGGGGCTATAACCCAGGAACCGTGAGATCATGACCTGTGCGGAAGTCAGGTGCTCAACTGACTGAGCCTCCCAGGCACCCCAGTAAGTTTCTAGAGATTTAGACTTGCCCTTCTTTTCCTGTTACAGAGACAGACGTCCTCCATTTTGAGCACGAATGTCTATATCACGATACACTGGGCAACAGGCCAATTTTGTCCATTAAGTCCCGTTTTTCAGTTTCAAAAAAACTCTTCCAGGAGCTGCACCCAAGGAGTATCTTCTCCACTTTGACAGGATTTAGACTTTGAACTAATGCTGCAAAAGGATAGGACTCTTGTGGGGGTAGGGAGGATCTTGAGGAGGCATATATTTATCTTTCATGTGAGATAAACATAAATAATTTGTAACCAGAGGGCAGATTGCAGTTCACAAATTTGCATTACACAATTGCATCTACAAATTACTAGATATTGCTCCTTTCAAAGGGTAAATCCTCTCTTCTCGAGTGTCAGCTGGATTTAAGGACTCATTTCTTACTACTAGCATGTGGTAGAATTGCTGGTGTGTAAGTTAGATCATTAAAGACGTCGTGAAGTCAGCTTCTCTCTTGGATGGCTCACTCCGGGGAAGTCAGCTATCATATTGTGAGCACTCAAACTGCCCTATGCGGCAGTCTTTGTGGTGAACTGGGGCCTCTGGCCAACAATCAGCAAGAAAATGAGACCTACTTTTCACAGCCACATGAATGAGCATTGAAATGGAATCTGTAGCCCTAGTCAAACCTTCAGATAATTGCAATAGTGGCTGACATCCATCAGCTACGCGTCTGACTTCAGCTGGAGTCATGATCTCACAGTTTGTGAGTTCAAGTCCTGTGTCAGGATCTGTGCTGACAAACAGCTCAGAGCCTGGAGACTGCTTCAGATTCTGTATCTCCTCTTTCTCTCCCCCTCCTCTGCTCATGCTCTGTCTCCCTCTCTTCCTCAAAAATAAAGATTAGAAAAAAAAAAAATAGTTTAGACCATAGGGATTATATTTAAACACATATTGGAATATATCAACCTGTGTGTGTGTGTGTGTGCATGTGCATATACACTCATGTTCATGAGTGTGTACCTCATGAGACACCTCTAACCAAAAAGCAGTTCCAAATTCCTACCTCATAGAAACTATGATATAGTAAGTGTTTGTTGTTTTAATCCATTAAGTTTGGGGGCAATTTGTTATGCAGTAGTAGACAACTAACAATATGATTCATAACCTAGAAGAGTGATGTTTTAGTTTAATAGTGTGCAAAGTTTGAGGAGTTTATAATTGGCAAGAGGAAGCAGTGAGTACTAATACCCTTTCAGTGCCAAAATTTTATGCAAATTAAGTAAAATGTGTCAGCAAACAAAAAGCCATATTTCCCTACGTTGAATTATTACTAAATTCATATCCAACTGGCACTCAAAATTGTTTGAACTTCTTCAATACGATCATGGAAAATCAAGGGTTTAAAGTCAGGTATCATATACCCACTTAACAAATAGTAAAAATGCCACAGGTCTTGAAGATATTTTGGGGTGGCATAGAATTTATCTTCAACATATTTAATTAAATCCAATGGTAATTATGAATTTTTAATTACTATCTTACTATTCATTTCCAATGAGAGATTTCTCTTTTTAGCAGGATTTTCAAGTACCACAAATTAAAGTAAAATGTTAAAATCTTAGACTCTCCTTAGAATTTATGTACCACCAATATTAAAAAAAAAACTTATCCAATTAAAAAGAATAAAAAATTATAATAAATTGTGAAACAGAATGATTATATGTAAAAAAAATGTAAGGACTTTTTAAATTAAATTATTAAGCCCCTGAAATGGCTTTTATATGACTAATCTTTAATTACTGAGAGCAGAAGAAAATAAGGAAAAACATTTAAATATTTTTCTTGTTAGATAGCAAAGATAAGACATTAATATTAAGAGATGTGTTTTTCCTAGAACCAGATATAAATAGAATGTATCTAAGGATTTTTGTATACGGAACAGAGTGAGTAATGGCTTTTTTGAACTATGCAACATCCAGATCGAAAGAATAATTCTGATACAGACCATCTGTATAGGCTGAAGAAGCAATGGTAAGTGATAAATTGCTGGGGATATTTTTTTTAGGCATTGAGATCAAGGAGCCTAGGCAGTTCAATTCCAATTCTAACTGTTTTACAGTATAGGAATGGAATTGGAGGCTACTGTTATATTAGCATAGCCATTTGTTCATCTGCCTGAAATATCAGGTGTGTTATGCAAAGCTTTGTAAGTGCTCTATTGGCTATCAGTTCACAGCAGACTTATCCATTATGTCATTGTGCTGACAGTCCATGTGGTTGGCTTACATGCAAGTTTGAGTCTGTGAATTTAAGGGAAATAGAATTATTACTCTCATTTTGATTTTAAGAGACAGCTTTATATTCTTACACAGTAGTAAAATGGCTCTCTTGTTTTTCATTACTCAGTGATGCCATAATGACCTTTTAAACTAGTGTAGACCAGGGGCGCCTGGGTGGCTCAGTCGGCTACACGTCTGACTTCACCTGGAGTCATGATCTCACAGTTCGTGAGTTCAAGTCCTGTGTCAGGATCTGTGCTGACAAACAGCTCAGAGCCTGGAGACTGCTTCAGATTCTGTATCTCCCTCTTTCTCTCCCCCTCCTCTGCTCATGCTCTGTCTCCCTCTCTTCCTCAAAAATAAAGATTAAAAAAAATCAAAACAGTTTAGACCATAGGGATTATATTATATTGGGATATATCAACCTGTGTGTGTGTGTGTGTGTGTGTGTGTGTGTGTGCATGTGCATATACACTTATGTTCATGAGTGTGTACCTGTATTCCAGATCCAGCTAACAGCGTTATTCCATTTTTTGAAGCTAAAGCCCAGAGTATAATTTCCCCTTTATGGTTATTTAATCCAGAGTATAGATGAGGGAAAAAGAAAACCATGAAGAGTGGCTAATTAGCAAATCAAGATATGTGGAGAGAAAGCTCACACTCCTTCCCTAACACCCATGCCTCAGAGCCCTAGGGAACAGAACAATTTGTAAGAGATTCCTCTCACTCAGCTTCTCTTCTATTTATTTATTTATTTATTTATTTATTTATTTATTTATGTTGATTTACTTTTGAGAGAGAGAGAAAGAGACAGAGCATGAGTGGCAGGGGGTGTTGCAGAGAGAGAGAGAGAGAGAGAGACCCAGAATCTGAAGTAGGCTCCAGGCTCTGAGCTTTCAGCACAGAGCCCAATGCAGGACTCGAACCCACAAGCAGCAAGATCAGCGAGATCTGGGAGATCAGCGAGACCTGAGCTGAAGATGGAAGTTTAACCCACTGGGCCACCCCAGTGCCCCACTCAGCTTCTCTTCTAAACTACATCCATACAGATGCACATGTATAGGCATAGTATACAAGAGTTACCACTTATCAAATGTTTTCTATATGCAGACACAGTCCTAATAGTTTAATATTATTTATTCATTTTATTTTTATAACATTCCTATGAATATATATTTTTTAACTTATTTATTTTGAGAGAGAGAGAGAGAGAGAGAGCAGGAATGGGAGGGACAGAGAGAGAGGGGGAGAGAGAATCCCAAGCAGGCTCCACACTATCAGTATGGAACCAATGCAGGACTGGAACTCACAAACCCCGAGATCATGACCTGAGCTGAAGTTGGAAGCTGAATGGCCTGAGCCACCCAAGTGCCCCCAGGAAGATATGATTATCTGCATTTTTACCCATGAGGAAACAGGAGCACATGAATGTTAAGTAACTTATCCAAGGTCATTACTAGTGAGTGACAGATCCAGCCTTTATTCATCTTTAACCCATGCTTTTATCTACTATGTCATATTGCATACTTTTTGTACTATTTGTTATACTTTTTACTATAATAATATTTCATATTCTTTCTCCATAACTTAAAAAAAGCATATGAATCTGAGAAAATAGTCATAATAGGTTACCAAGATTATGTCCAGTTTCAGTCCAGTTTTTATTTTTATTTTTAAAATTTTTCTATGTTTTATTTATTTTTGAGAGAGAGAGAGAAAAAGCACGAGTGGGGGAGGGGCAGAGAGAGAGAGAGGGAGACACAGAATCTGAAGCAGGCTCCAGGCTCTAAACTGTCAGCACAGAGCCTGACATGGGGATCAAACTCACAAACTGTGAGATCATGACCTCAGCTGAAGTCAGACACAACCAACTAAGCCTCCCAGATGCCCCTCAGTCCAGTTTTTAAAAACCCTCATACATACACACATATAATTTTCACGTCTATTTAACTGTTACCCAGCTTTACCATCCTTTGCTGATGGTGATATTCTTTTTTAAATAACTTATGACCCTGGATGGCTGAGTCGGTTGAGCATCCAACTTCAGCTCAGGTCATGATCTCACCACTTGTGGGTTCGAGCCCAGCGTCGGGCTCTGTGCTGACAGCTCAGAGCCTGGAGCCTGCTTCGGATTCTGTGTCCCGCTCTCTCTCTCTGCCCTTCCCTCGCTCATGCTCTGTCTCTCTCTCTCTCTTTCCCAAGAATAAATAAAACATTAAACAAAATTTACAGAGTTTAAGAACAATACATTTAATTTTCTTGAAGTAAATTTTTATCTTTCATTATATTGCGAGGCCCATATCTTGGATGAAACAATTATTTTCCAGTTCAAATAGGAAAAAGCTCTACTTGTTGTCCCAATGCCTTGGTGCTTAAGTCATTTCCCTAAGGCAAGAAAAGTTCTTTACTGAAATATAAACAGTCAGCAGATTTTAGTAATATATTGTGAATCGAAGAAAAAAATTGGATTAGAAGGCCTTAAGGCAGTTTTAATTAAACAGAGTAGGGACACCTTCAGAAACCCAAAGTCAGTGCTGTGCTCCCCTTAGACTTCATCTGGTAGAGTCTTGATTCTAAGAAGATAAAATAAGTCCAGAGACATAAAGCAGCATCCAATCTAGGTAGCCCCCTCCAGGAATGCAGAACTTTATATATGGGTCATCATGACCCTTTGAAGAAGCAGAACATAATTTACTGTTCTGTCTAGAACCTCAGTGCCATGGAATGAAGAGAAATCTGTCTGTGGTAGGTAGCAGGACTCAGACACACTTGAGAAGCTCAGGGTATAGTCATACGATTCTCCAACACTGAGAAAACAGTCTGGGAAGGTTACATGCATGACACAGAATCTGCCTGGTAACCATCCTAGATCTCCACCAGGTGGGGGCAACGTGCTTTTCCACTGGCCCTTTCTAGAGCTTGATCTTTTTCAAAAACTTTTCAAGGGGTTAGCAGAAGAACTGATTCTTTCCCTCTTTTGCTTAAACACCTTCAGTGACTAAAAGACTCTCCTCCACTAAGGTAGTCACTCTAAAATGGGATTCCCCTCGTTATTAACATGGTGCTTCTTTATTCTTAGAATCCCTGTGTACGGGTAGATTCTAAACACTAGAAGCTTTAAGAGTATGGTAGAAGGTCTGACAATGGGAGTAAGGATACTAAGGATACTATTTGATTCATAGAGAAAGGATGGAAGATTTCAAGGGGGGAAAACATTTAAAAGTGGAAGCTGTGTACTTAGAAACACAACAACTTTTGTAATCTAACCATTTTATCAAGAATAATCTCCACAAGGCAGCCTCATAAAGAATGTTCTTTGCCTCTGCATCTCACACCTGTCCAGCAGCTCACTCCTAAATTATTGTATATTATAAATATATTTCTTGTTGGTACTGTGGTTACATTGCAGATGCATAAAATATAGATGTGTAAAATTGAAATTTTAATGAGTTGCGCGATAAATCACTGAAATTTCCCAACAAAAGGGAAGAGAGTGGAAAGCCAGTCAAGTTATATCAGAGAAAAAAACATGATGTTCACACATGTTCTACTACATGTAGTAGAAAGAGGACAATGTCTGGAGTTAAGAGATCTCAGTCCTCAATACAGCTCTCCCACTTACCACTTGCTTGATCTGTTCAAGTTACTTTACTGCTCTGAGTCTCAGTTGCCTCATGTGTGAAATGGGGTATCAGTCCACACAGGATTGGCAAACATCATCCAGCGGGGAAGCCATGCAAGTGCTCGCTGTAACTTACAAAGCTTTATAAATGTTAGGCTTTTTTTGCTACTTGTTTTCTTTTATTTCTTTTTTCTATACTCCCTTATGACTTTTTGCTTACTTCTTTATCTATGTCTAATAGAAAAATACATTTATGGATTGGATCTTCTTTATTATTACAGGTATTGTCGCAAGCAAGCAAACCAACAAAAATCCTCTAATTGACTCATGGGGTAGTAGGGAAACACTTGGTTTCCCTACATTTGGTCTGAATTCAAATCTGAAATCTATCTATCTATCTATCTATCTATCTATCTATCTATCTACTATCTATCTATCTATTTATTTGATGAGTAGGTGGCACACAATGTTACATTACTTTCAGGTGTACAACATAGTAATATGACTTGTCTATCCCTCATGCTATGTAGTGTAACTACCACCTGTTATCCTACCACCTTTTGCAACATAATTGCTTATAGTCCTTATGTTGTATCTTTTATCCCCATGATTTATTCATTCCACAACTGGAAGCCTGTACCTTCCACTCCTCTTCCTCCATTTTGCCGTTCCCCACCCCCTCCCTCTGACAAACGTCAGTATATTCTCTGTATTCATGGGCCTGTTTCAGCTTTTTTTTTTTTTTGATTCTGTATAATAGATATTATATGGTATTTATCTTTTCTGTCTAATTTATTTTACTCAGAATAATACCTTCTAGGTCCATTTATATGTGGCAAATGGCAAGATTACATTCCCTGTTTCAGCTTTTTTTTTTTTTTTTGATTCTGTATAATAGATATTATATGGTATTTATCTTTTCTGTCTAATTTATTTTACTCAGAATAATACCTTCTAGGTCCATTTATATGTGGCAAATGGCAAGATTATATTCTTTTTTTTTATGAAAAAATATTGTTATATATATATGTATATATATGTGTGTATATATGTGTGTGTTTGTATTTGTGTATATGTGTGTGTGTATGTATATATGTTTGTATATGTGTGTGTATATATATATATATATACACACATACTGATGGTGAATATATATATATATATATATATATATATATCACCATCTTTATCCATTCATCTATCATGTCTTCCATATCTTGGCCACCCCATGAATATAGGGGTGAATATATCTTTTTTAATTAGTGTTTTCACTTTCTTTGGGTAAATACCCAGTAGTAGAATTACTGGGTCACATGGTATTCAGTCATCTATTTACAAAATGTGATAAGACTTACTTAGGTGAATTGTTTTAAGTTTAAACAAAGTAACATGTAACTAGTATTTAACAAATGGTACATTTAATTTTTAGTTTCTTTCTTTCTCATTTGACCCAATAAAGACTGATATAATTGTTTTACCTTCAAGAATCATACAGACTTCTCAGCATTTTTAATTTTTGGTTTGTAGCCTTCTCTCACTCTTTAAACTTTAAATACATAGCAAGGATATATAAAATGTAAAATAAAATTTTAAAAATATATAGTCATATTAAAAGAAATAAACATTCTATGACACAAATCAATACAGCTAAAGTTTTCTCTGGCTTTAGGTCAAAATTCAGAGTCAACCAGAAGTTCTGTTCTTGAGAAATAAAAGTTATACATCTGAGGTGTAGCACTGAGACCTCGAGTAGAGTTTAAAGCTAGGAATTGTGTAGAACTCTCCAATTCAGTAAAAGAAGCTGAAAAACGTATCTGTTGGAGCTCCCTGAGGCTCATGTGGGGATCTGTGGTTTAGGATATAGGACACAGCAGATACAGGCTCAGGTAATGGACTGGAGCCAGGTCGGAGAGATCGTCCGATATCATCTCAGGAGAGGATTTGGGACCCTACATAGAAAATGGTGTTCTAACATGCCTGGGTGGCTCAGTCAGTTAAGCGTCTGACTCTTGATTTCAGTTCAGGTCATGATCTTATAGTTTCTCGAGTTTGAGCCTCGTGTTGGACTCTGTGTTGACAGTGTAGAGCCTGCTTGGATTCTCTCTCTCTCCCTCTCTCTCTGCTCCTCACCCCCATTCACGCTGTCTCTGTCTCTGTCTCTCAAAAATAAGTAAATAAACTTAAAAATTTTTTAAGTAAAAAAGATTATTTTTTTATTTAAAAATAAAACTTCATTTAAAAATACTACTTCATGTGGCCTAGATTCGAGGCCACATAAGGTAGTATAAAAACAGCAACACTATTAGCTAGGCAAAATGTTGGGGGAGGGAAACTGAGAGACCTCCCATTCAAGATGAGCCTGAGGTTCAATATCCCAAAACCCACTCAGAACACTAAAGCTATTTATAAAAATCAGTAATTAGAGATACGTTTACTATAAATGATACGAAAATACTACAACAATGTTAAAATAACTATAAAATGATATGGTTAGGAGCTTTGGATAAATAAGTGAAATAATCCTATCAAAAATTGAATAAGATACTATGAAACAAAAATAACCACAAATGGAAAAAAGATGAAAAAATTTAAATCATACTTATTTCATTTAAAGACTGGTTGATAGAATGAACTCTAGAATGGATACAGTAGTTGAACAGATTGAAGAAACAGGGTATAATACCAAATAATTCACTCACAAAGCAGAGATAAGAGAGATTTTAGAAAATAACAGAACTTTTTAAAAAACATGTAAGCAAGCTTATGAATCCCTAATAGATGTATAGAAATAATATTCACTACTATACAGTACAAATTTAATATTGAAAAATCATATTACAGGGGCACCTGAGTGGCTCAGTCGGTTAAACATCCCACTCTTGGTTTCAGCTCAGGTCATGATCTTGTGGTTCATGAGTTCGAGCCCCACATCGAGCTCTGCATCCGGCTCTGTGCTGACAGTGCAGAGCCTGCTTGGAATTATCTGTCTCTTTCTCTCTCTGCCCCTTGTCCACTTGTTCTCTCTCTCTCTCTCTCTCTCTCTTTCTCTCTCTCTCTCAAAATAAAAAAAAATTAATTAATTTAATTTAAAAAAAGAAAAATAAGATTACAATTTAAAATAGAAGGGATTTTCTTTAATATGACAAAAGAATCTATCAAAGAAAAGAAGGCACAACATAACATGCAGTAGTAAAACTTTAAAATATTTACTTCAAAGACAAGGTCACCCATTATGCTCCACACCTTCCTTCAAATTTTACTGGAGGACATGACAATGCATAGTTAGAAACAAATGTAACCTAATTTGAACTGGATATAAGTGGCTATAAAAAAACACCAGAACCCACAGTGGTGAGGATAAGGTTATAAATAGTAGAGTTCAGCAAACTTGTTCAAAACTGTATCAACTTACCCAAATCAATAATCCATTGGAAAATGTAATAAAAATGACATAATAAAATAAAAAAAACACTTCAAAGATTAATCATATTATAAACTTCTTAGGAATAAATCTTACCAAAAGATGTTCAAAACACTTATCGATACAATCTAATTGAAACAAAATAACACCTCAATAGAGTATATGATGTTCATGGATGAGAAAACTTCCCTCCATAAAAATATGTTAATTCTTTTAAAGTTAATTTATAAATTCAGTAAGTCACAAGCAGGAATATTGACGTAGTTTATATGTAGAGGAAAAAGTCAACATGAGTCAAGAAAATTTCAAATAACAAAAATGATGCGAGGAAGTTTTATGTACTTAAACGTCAATATTTATTGCAAATGTAAAATATTTAAAATAGTGTGAGCTATTGGTACAAATATAGAAAACAAATAGTGGCAGAAAATAGAACAAAAAGAAACATAAAATATAAATATACATTTATATGTCATATTACAGAAGTGTCATTTTAGGTTAAGGGGAAAAGAATATATCATTTGAGGAACAATTAGCAATAAAAAATAGGTATATAACTCATACCACACACACACACACACACACACACACACACATGATTTTGAAATAGATTAAGTAGCTACACGTTAAAAACAAAAATGTAAGCATTTAAAAAGAAATCAAAAGCTACTTATCATTAATTGTTCCAGGAAAGTTTTCTTACACTAGACTTAAAAACCATTAATAATAAGGAAAATTATTGATATATTTCAATGCATCAAAATCCATACTTTCTATATTACAAATTAATCCATAAAAAACTTAGAAAGAAATTCAGACTAGGAAAAGTTATTTGCATAAATATCTAAAGTAGATGAAAAAACTTCAGCAAATCAATTAGAAAAAGTAATCTAATATAAAGTTGAGAAAGGATACAAACTGACAAATCTCTGATGAGGATCCTTCACAGCTGTATTGATTTATATCAAATTGCCAGAAAACTTAATTTTTTAAAGCAGTGAGCATTACTCCCTTGGTCTGGAGTTTGAGAGTAGCCTAGGTGGGTGGTTCTGGCTCAGGGTTTCTTATGAGCTTTAAAGCAAGGTATAAACCAGGGCTACAGGTGTTAGAAGCTTGAGTGGTCTAGAAGGTTCATTGCCACATTGACTCACCCTTAGAAGAAGGCCTTAGATCTTTGCTAGTTGTTAGCAGGGGGTGTCAGTTGTTTGCCGCCTATTATCAAAAGGCCTCAGTTTCCTACTACATAGACTTATTCATAGGTTGCTTGAGTGTACTCATGATGTGGCGCTTCCCACCCCCATCCCCAGCAAGGGCCAAAATATTTTTAATGTTTATTTTATTTTTGAGGGAGAGAGAGAGAGAGAGAGAGAGAGAGAGAGAGAGACAGAGTGTGAGTGGGGGAGGGGCAGAGAGAGAGGGAGACACAGATTCTAAAGCAGGCTTCAGTCTCTAAGCTGTCATCACAGAGCCCAATGTGGGGCTGAAATTCACAAGCAGTGAGATCGTGACCTGAGCTGAAGTTGGATGCTTAACTGACTGAGCCACCCAGGAGGCTCATTTAAGATTTTATTTTTAAGTAACCTGCACACCCAATGTGGGGCTCAAACTCACAACACCCAGATCAAGGGTCATAAACTCTGCTGAGTGAGCCATCCAGGCACCTTGAACTTTTTATTTTAAATCTGGGTGCAGGATAAGACCCTGTAGTAAAATTAAAACAATCAAAGCTGTATATACACACATATATATATTATACGTATGTGTAATGTATAGATATACATATATAATTTAATTATGTATATAACATGATATGGTATATAAAAACACCAATGGGCATGACAGAATTCAACTTCAGGACACTGGTTCCTTCTTTTTTTAAAATCTTTTTAAAGTTTATTTATTTTGAGAGAGAGACAGAGAGAGAGAGAATCCCAGGTAGGCTCTGCACCATGAAAACAGAACCTGACATGGGGCTTGAACTCATGAATGATGAGATCATGACCTGAGCTGAAACCAAGAGTCAAATGTTTAACCAATAGAACCACCCAAGCATTCCGACGCTGGTTCCTTCTAGAAAGAGAGACAGATAAATGGAATGAGTCAGTGAAGGTACCAACAGATTTCAGAACTATCTGAAATGGTTTTTTTCTTTAAAAATCAAAACCTAAAATATTAAATATAATAAATAATACAATAAATATTGAAACTGATACAATTCAGTTGGTTTATTCAAGGCTCTCTATAATTTTTAACATTTATAATGCAATTATTTTTAAAAGAAAATTGAAACGGAAAACCGGAATATCTTGCCAATTATTCTATAGATTCAGTAAAGGTAGTTTTGGCATCCTGGATCTGTTGCCACTAAGCTGTGCAAGCCAGGCAACATTGTGTTTTTTCAAGTTATAGACTTTTTATTATCAATGCAGGATTATGAAATGACATCATATTTTCAAACAAAATACTAAGTAATTGTTTGCTATTTTTAATTCAACCCAAGTATCAGTCTTTTTCCCCATTAAGGGTCACATTCTTCTGTTACATATTGGCAAAGATTCAGTTGGAATTTGATAGTTCTGACATACTTCCTGAACCATCTAGCTGACAATTGTTTCTCATCATTGTGGGTTCTACTAATCACATCAGTTATCTTAACTATCTGAAACTCGTGATTGTAATCACCACCATAGACTGCTTCTCCCTGTACAAAGGCAACTTTCCTCCACAGAACCATCACATGCTGCTGTTTAGGTATCATATACCAAGAATTTCTGAATGGTTGGGATGGCTAAATCACGTAAGAGAGCTTAACAATTTAATTGCACTGTATTTGGCTTTCCCATATTCAGAATGAAAATTTTCAAGAAGGTTCAACGTTTCACTGGGGGAGTCTCATAGATGTCTTGATCTGACTTCAGACATTTAACATTTGGAAAGAATCCAAACTCACAACTTCTTCTGACTTCCACTTTATAAACCATCCTCATTTTTTAAGGAAGCCTACTATGCACCCAATGGAATTGGTTTTCTCTGGGACCTATTCTTTTTTTCTCCAGTTGTATTTGTTCATTAAGGAACACACTCCATGGGTGTCACCAGGACAGTCTATGGTCGCCTTTGGCATTCCTAGAACCATGGAATACTTTAAGGTTTTGAGGTTGCTTAGATACCCCAAGACTTGGAGAGCATTCCGGAGCAAGCATGACCACATCAAGTCTGCTCCTTTTGGATGTGTGAACTGTTACACCACAGTTTTGGTTTGCCTCATGTCCAGTAGGTAACCCATTTGATCTCTTATAATCATACATGTGTTCTTTCTTCATTTCTCAAAGATGCATAAAAATAGCATCTCAACATATTTTGTGGAAACATTTTCCTTAAAGCCTCCCAAGTCTGTAAGACTATTTGCATCACAATAAAGTTGGCATTTCATATAATTATTTAAAAGATTACTAGCATTGTGCAATTCTCCGCTCTTCCCATTTTCAAATTGCACACTTATGCCAGAATTAATAAATAAGCCTTTTCCTGGGCCAAATATACCTGGTGATTTCTGTTTTAATTATGAAAACACCAAGCTAAAGATTTTAAAATGCCATTATAAAAGCTTAAGTTGTTAGGTAAGACTTATCACTCTCACAGCTTCTGCTGGTGGCAGGGGAGAGAGAAATGTTTGGGGGCAAAAAAGGTATGGTATTTAGTTAATTGCTATTACTGTTATTGTTGTCATGAAGGTTCTCACTTACTATAAAATCAGCACACTTTCCATTTGGCTTTATGGACAGAGCTACTGTAAGTTTTTATGCAATGACTTACATTCAGGTTAACACTTTGTGTTTTTTTTTTCCTTTTTATATACTTCATATATATGAATATGCCTAGACATGTGTATATGGCGGTAACTGAGGAGGATTCAAGAAATTTGCATTTGTATTACTTGGCTTGGTACATCAACGAAGGGACAAGTATTCTGATAATCCTCAGGCATCTAGACATTAAACACAGTTAAGAAGGAGAGAGACAGAATGAGAGAAAGAGAAAGAGCGAGTGAGAGAATTAAATGTGAAGATTTGATGGGAAACAATGAGGCATTCATTTTTAATCAAGCCAAGATGTGGTGTCAGTTTTAAAGCCAATTGCTATCAGCAAAGAGAATCTGTTCACCAAAAGGCAAACCAATGGAAATCAAATGGATTACATTGGATGAATGCCATTTTCACTCGGACACTTCAAGTGGGATTATTCAGGCTTTTGCATTTCAGGTACACTACTAAAAATATTGTGGCATGAGAAGAAGCGAGAGCCAAAAATATTAGTCTCTGCTTCTAGAAACTTTGGCAACTAATTATCCCTTTAAAAAAAAAAGTAAGGTTTTCTCCTACATAAAATCTATTTTATTGCAATTTGCAAAACAGCCGTTCCTTTAAAATAAATCATTGTTTATCAAGGGAAAGTTAATTGAAAAACATGTTTTTTCTAGCTAAATGGAAGCCTGCATCATGCAGGCAATAAACATTCTTGCTTGAAAGGAATTCTTGCTCCTTCTTCTAAAACTGCCATGGGAATAAAATAAAAAAGGGAGGGAGGGGGGAAAGGAGAGAAAAAGCCCCACACAGCTCTGAAGTTGTGTCTGACTTAGGAGCCAAATGGGATTTTGTAGCCCACAAGTTTTCTATTCACTTCTAAATTTAGCACCCACAAATTTCCCTTTTGGCAGCTCGTGTTCCCCAAACCCAAGTGCAAGCCATTTTTGAGGAATGTGGCTGTCAGTTGCTCCTTGTTAACAGCCTTAGCTAATCTGCTCCACTGGACATTTGGCAAAAGTTGATTTTATAGTTCCTGGATGCCCATACAAGTAGGATGAAAGTGAAAGCAGCAGTGGCGTGTAATACCAGTACATGAAATATAGAATGGACATACTTCAAAATGCCAACTACCTGCGGGTCTGGATGCCAGAGAAGGTAGCCTCTATGCCATAGTTCTATCCCTAAATAGGACACCGTTTTTGGATTCCTTGCTTATTCTCTTGGTAATAGGGATTATTTCCTGCAGATACAATTCTACATACCCTTTAATGTGCTCTCTTGGCATTTGTTGGAACCCTTGTAACAATAGATCATCAAGCCTTGCCTTTTAATGTTGATTGCTTTTTATGTCTGTCTCACCCACTTTTTAGTGAACGCTTTGTTTTATTAATTCTTAAAATCTTCACAGGGCCCAACTTGAGGGCTGATCTATAATATATATGTTTTGGAAATACTTGATAATGAATGAAAATGATGGTCTCTCCATTTCTCCTATTTATCAATCACCTAATACCCCCAAAGATTTCGTGTTTAGAATGGAGAAGGTGGTTCACAAGTGTCTATTCACAAATCTATGTCAGATGCGGTCTCTGCACTTGGAGGGAAATATGGCTAGGGAAATTAAACAGATTCACATTTTTTAATGTCTTCTTTGTGCTAGGCTCATTCTCTCATTTAATCTCCCCCAAATATTATAAATATATAATGTTATCTCCATTGTTTCAAATGAGGAAACTAAAGTTCAAAGGGTAGAATCATTTGCCCAAACATGCAACCATTTTATGCTAATATGGGATTCAAGCCTAGATGCCTGGCTCCAAAGTGTGTGATTGATCCACTAAACATAACCCGTGATCATTGACAAATAAACAAAAGCCTCAAAACCAGTCCATCTTAAAAGAAATGTATGGAAATAAATTTATTCTGAATGAGAATCTTTTTTGAATTCTTTCCATACCAGAACATTTTTTTAAAATTGAATGCAGAAACTGCATTACAGTAGAAGCCAGATTTTACACATTTAATTGCTCAGAGTTTAAGAAATAAAATCTATCTTACCTTTTCATGAAGTTGTTCTTTTTACCACTTAATCAGCAAAATGACATTATCTAGTGGCACCTGATTACTTAGCATGTGTTTGGTGAGAGGTTGGTTGCTTGTTTTTTAATGTTTCAGAAATAATCAAATCAGAAGTTACCTAAAGATTATTTAGTATAAGAACACCCCTCAGAAATTCAGAAATTCCCTCACTGATACAGGATTGAGGAGGAGTTCTTTTTTCACCAGTTCTAGAGCTTCTACCCAAAGAGATTTTGCTTTTCAGTTTTTGAATTAGGATTGTACAAACTAGCAATGGTTTCTTATATAATCCATCCAGGTGACTAGAAATAAGTCCATAGTTGAAATATAAGTACAAAATATGAGCAAAATTCACTCATTCCTACACCCACATACATACATACAGCCACCACCCCCACCTCCCACCCCGCCGCATAAAGAACTGGTAGGGAAATGAAACAGATTATTCAGAGATCATGGAGAAAATGGTAGAAATCTAAAACTTTCAAGATGGTGGCCAAAACTTGTGTGTATTTTGCCCACAGTTCTCTTCAAAGTTCAATTTGTATAATAACTGATTTTAGGACTCTCATGTAAGTCCTAATATCTTTTTTTTAATATGTGTTTTAAAGTTTATTTGTTTATTTTGAGAGAGAGAGAGAGAGAGAAAGAGGACGAGAACATGAAGGAGGAGCAGAGAGACAGGGAAAGAGAGAGAATCCCAATCAGGCACTGCATTGTCAGCACAGAGCTCAATGTGGGGCTCAAACCCACAAACCGTGAGATCATGACCCTCGCTGAAACCAAGAGTCTGATGCTTAACTGACTGAGCCACTCAGGTGCCCCAGTCCTAACGTCTTATAATAACAGCTCCATGAAGTAGTCAGAGTAAGTGTCACTTTTTATAAACTTGATGACTAAAGTTCACAAAAGTTTAGTGTTTTTTTTTTCTTTTGGAAAAAAGTGGAAAGATGTATACATGGATGGATAGATGATAGACGAATTTATCATTCATGAATTCTCAACAGAGCAATATCGCACCCAATGGGTAAAAATTGATTCTTAAGGGACAAAAAATATTTTACTTTTTAATATGTAAACTCAGATATACATACAGTAAATGAATAGATATACAACATATCTATGGTGTTAAAATTTCATGGAAGGATAACTTGAAAAAAAATCTAAAAAGATTCCTTAAGGAGCAAATAATTTTTTTAAATGGTTAAGAAAACACTGAGAGAGAGGGAGAGAGAGAGAAAGAGAAGGAGATTGGGGCAAGATGTGATGTGCACATTCAAATGATTTACTATGGATATTTAATTATTTTGCCATTCCTCATTCTTAGAGGTGCAATAATTTTCCTTCAACCTTGATGAAGAGTTAGGGATTAAATTTACCATACATTTAAAGATGGGAAAATGAGTTTCCAGATACTATGGATTCATGTTCTGGTCCCAGTGAGCTTCCAAGGTCTATTACGAAAGATTAACAAAAGTATTGGGTTTGAGAAGAGAATTACCTCTGAAACAAATAGGAAGGCAAAAGGAGGTCAGAAGATGGAATGAAGAAACAAAAAGTATGACTTACTCATGAGCTAAAACTCAGAAACTCAGGAGCTAAACTGAGAACATTTGCTCAAAATGGGAACAGATTTGCAGTCCATTAAGAGCCAAGTAAGTGGCTCTAGTAAAAGAGCACTATAAGTGATGACATTCAAAAGGCCAGGGGCCAAATAGAATTGCATTTCATGTTTGAAACACATTATATTTTGTTTGTCTGACATTCTTTTCCTCTCTACTTTACCTGGTGAGCTCTTACTTACTCTTCAAGAACAATCTTAAATGTTTCTCCATGACACATTCTCAGATCCCCACAGTGGACCCAAACTTCTGACTGATAATATGTGATTACCCTGTAATATTCACTTAAGAGAGCATTTATCACATCTCATTACAATGTTTATGCCCAACAAGAGTGACTTCCTTAAAATGTGAACTGTTGTTTTTCCTTCATCTTGGATTGTTTGTTGACTACTTACATAGCTTGGACATAATACATGAATAAGACATGATCTACTTGGTACTTTTATGGGTACAATTTTATGGGTACAAAATTATGGGTAATTTTATGGTATAATTATGGGCAGGGGGCATTATGCTTAGCCCCAAACTCCCTAACTTATGTATATTAGCCAGTTGAACTGGGTCCAAAGTCTTAAAGAATGAATAGTGTCTTTCTTATTTATTTATTTATTTATTTATTTATTTATTTATTTATTTATTTATTTATTCGATGGTACAGACAGTACAACAAATAGGAGCACCAATTCCCTGCCCACTCAGGCAGACTTATAGTCGGGAAATTTCCCTATGGAATAAAAATAGCTGTTATTGGATGCAATATTAAGGCTTTTTCCTGGACTATGTGCTACTGGGTCCCCATTTTCAGTCGCACATTTAAAATGGAGAGCATAAGAATTCAGTTCGATTTCAAAGCATCATCCTGATGGCAGTGTTCTATATAATGAAATTTGACTTCATTTATTTCTTGTTCCTGCTACTGTTAGCATGCATGACACAAAATTCACTGAAGTGTTTCTTTAAATTTTTAAGATCACAAGTGGAGGATTATTATTCATCGGACTTTTGCTTGTGAAAAATACTTTCTTGTAAAATGTAGTCCTAATTTTTACTGACTTGTTTGCCTAACAGAGCTTGATGAAGCAAATTTAGGTCCACAAGGGACTTTTTATAGTCAGAAACTCTTGGGAATAAAATATTATTATTTGTATTTTTCCCCCACAAACTTGATATTTTTCTATTTTCTTTACTAAAGGATGAAAATCACAAACGAATTTTAGAGTTTCCTTAAAGTACGTAAATATGTAGCATGAATATGAAATTAAGCATGACAAAAAATAAGGAATTCAGGTTAATAGTCATAGCTGGGGAAGAAGAGAAGGAAATCTAATCAATGCTGGGTACAGAGGGGATGGGATCATAAATATATTCGTAGGTTTCATCCTTCAATGAAAATCTGAGCAAATGTTAGTAGTATTTAAACTGAGTGATTGGGTCACAGATGTTGGCTATGTTACTATCAATTATTGTCCATGTGTGTGGAATATTTAACCAGAAAAAAAACCCACAAAGTTTTCAATAAAAGAAATTCCTTTGGTTGTTCATTGTGGCCAGTACTGATACTTGTCTGTGCAATGGCCAATACTTCATCTTCTTTCTACCTAATATATCTCTAATTATTTTCACCCTTCTTTGAGCAATCTTGTCCTTCAGGTAGGCTGAAACTCTCCCCACCTGTAGAGAATGAATTTCATTATCTCTGCCAAAGATTGGTTTAGGCAAAGGCATATAATATAATTTTGACCAATGAGAGGGAAAGGGTATGTGAGGGAATTCTGGGAAGTTTTCTGGCTTTAAATAAAGACAGACACATGAAGAGTATCATCTCTCTTCTACTGCTAGGCATTGTTTTACCTGCATGTGATTCCTGGAGCTACTGCAGTCATCTGATACCTGGGGAGACCACCCTTGACTGGTAAGTGAATAGATGGAGAAGGCAAAGCAGAAAGAGGGAGGAAGGTGTCAGTTAATTGATTACTGAATTAATGAACTATGCAACTCTTGGCTTTATATTTCTTGTAATGGTGAGATGACAAATATTCTTAAAGCTATTTTTTGAGGCCACTAAAAACTTTCTGATTGATATATACTTGTTTGTTGACTTATTTTTATATTGGATTGTTAGGCTAAATTGGATTTTATTTAGGATAAATTCCCAAGAATAGAGTTATTAATCACTCTTGGAATGTGTTTTAATTTTACCTTCCAATATAATAACTTTAAAATTCAATTACCTAAGAAAATGCAAAGACTGAAAAATAATGAACATAATAACTGTTTAATTAAGTGAGAAACTTTTGAGCTCTGGGGACCCTGGGTGGCTCAGTCTGTTGAGTGTCTGACTCCTGATTTTGGCTCAGGCTATGATCTCACGGTTCCTGGGATCGAGTCACCAGTGGGGTCTGGGCTCTGTCCCTTCCCAGCTTATGCTCTCTCTCCCAAAAATAAATGAACTTAAAAAACAAAAACAAAAAAAAAATTTGAGCTATGGATCTTCTTTCCAGAAAAAAATATCACAGATGGGCCAAAATCAAAATATTGTCTAAAATTTCAGAGGCAGATAGGCTTCTTGGAGCCAGTTCATTTCCTGTGAATTATGTTAGGAATCCCTGATACAGCTTTAAATTACATAATAGTTCCACATCAGTTATTTTATCTAATGGTTGTATATGCTGATTTCTATGAAAATTCCATGCCCACTCCCAGTTTTATTTATAAATACCTTTTCTATCCCAGCAACAGTTTGGGCTTTGTAGTTGAGGTAATACAATCTCCCTCCTCAAACTCATAAACCATGTTATCCTTCTGTACCAGTCTTTCCAAACTTCTTTGAACTCACCAGACAAATATTTCTTATATGGATACTATTCTTAGATTTCTCCCTACTCTTGGTTTTTTAAGTTAAAGAAGGTCGCTCTGGAATTGTTGGCAAACATCAGGCATTTTTAATTATCATTAGTGAATTGTTTCAAATGGGGCAGATAAAGGAGCCTCTGGTTGTCAGAGTCATTAATGCTGATTAAAATAGGCTGCGTGGGTCCATGGTGCAAGTTTGTTTGTTTTGAAGCATTCACACTCTAAGGAATCCAGGCCAGCCTTCCCCATTACCATGGCAATATCCAGATCGTGTGTATATGATGGGTAGAGTATGCTCTGACAACTAAAACATTAGCCTGGTCCAAAATTGTGCCCAAATAAATAAAAGGAGGTAAAAATGAAAAGGCATGTGTACTTGTGAACACTTAACCCAGTTCTAGTCTTCTGGAACCATTAAAACAGACTTATGTAGACACTTCCATCCTTATGTTCACTTATTTATTCCCACGCACTAATATTGATACGACGTTCAGAATGTGTTTGAACAAGTTCTTTTCGTCTTTTCCCTGGAATGTCTGTACTGGTAAAGATCTTTTATCCTTTTCATTGACTCCTTTTATTATTAAGATAGGAGTTTTTAATTAAGAGAGACAACCAAAAAAACTGTGAACCAAGCTACGTGGGGGAAAAAAAAAAAAAAAAAAAAAAAAAAAAAACCTAAAAAGTATCAAAGACCAGTGGAGCATTTACCAAGCATATAATGCAGTGCTAAACCTTTTATGTATGTGATAGCATTTAAACAACTCTGAGCTAGGAATAGTTATTTTACATAAAAGATTGTAACTTAGAGACACTAATTAGCCCAAATTCACATAACTATATACAACAAAACCGAGATTCAAATCCAGATCCACAATGTACTGATGTGTTTCTTTATTTAAATAGAGATGTGTACATTCTGTATCTATATCTATTAACTGAATATATGTGTTTGTGTATTTCAGTGCATCTTTCATACCAAAACCTCTTTACTGTGGTATAATTGACTATAACATTAGTTTCAGGTGTACAAATATGGATTTGCTATGTGTATACATTGTGAAATGCTCACAATAAATCTAGTTAACCTCTATTACCATACATAAAAAAATTGTGATAAGAGTCTTTAAAACTTACTCTTTCAGCAACTCTCAAAAATGCAATACAGTATTAACCATAGTCACCATGCTGTACATTGTTTCTTTTTTTAACATTACACAAATAAATGTTTAACTTTAATATGTACATCTGTGGTTAAGTCACTCTTGATTTCATAGAATGCTTTATCTCCTAGGCTGTAAGAATATAAGGCAAAAAAACATTTCTCCTAGAAGCTTTTTTTTTTTTTTTTTTTTTAATTTTTTTTTCAACGTTTTTTATTTATTTTTGGGACAGAGAGAGACAGAGCATGAACGGGGGAGGGGCAGAGAGAGAGGGAGACACAGAATCGGAAACAGGCTCCAGGCTCCGAGCCATCAGCCCAGAGCCTGACGCGGGGCTCGAACTCACGGACCGCGAGATCGTGACCTGGCTGAAGTCGGACGCTTAACCGACTGCGCCACCCAGGCGCCCCTCTCCTAGAAGCTTTTAAGAACATAAACCGTAGTCTATTCAAAATTAAAGAGACTGACTTTTCAATTCAGACTCTAAACCCATCATACATATATGTATTATATCTTAAAACAGCATTGACATTTTGGCATACTAAGTCTATATATACTATGTACAATGGCTTTCTTGAGTTTTTCATCAGGAGTCAGAGGGAATCTCTTCCCATTTCTGTCATCCCCTGTTACAACTTAATAAGAAATGAGTTTCTTCATGGACACATAAATATCCCCTTTCAACATTTTGTTCTGACTTCAAAGATTCAGATTGTTGAAGGGGATTTTCATTCAGATTGTTCTGATTCAGATTACCAAAGGAGGTTCTAGTTCAACTAAAATATCAAACCACTGACACTGATGGATACTAAGCACCAGCAGCCTGTACCAGCTACCCATGTGCAGCTGAGACCACAGGACAGCCCAAAGGCTGACCCATTGTTTGACAACCTCCTTGCTCTTCACTAAGCCTTCCAACACCATTTAGGGCAGATAGATTACAGAGCGAATATAGATTGCAGAGAGAATATAGATTACTTTTCACTTTTCATTAATTTGGTATTTTTAAAATGTCTTCCATGGGACACCTGGGTAGCTGAGTTGGTTAAGCCTCGGACTTTGGCTCAGGTCATGATCTCTGGGTTCATGGGCGCAAGCCTCACATTGGGCTCTGTGCTGACAGCTTGGAGCCTGCAACCTGCTTTGGGTTCTGTGTCTCCCTCTCTCTCTGCCCCTCCTCCACTCTCTCTCTGTCTCTCTCAAAAATAAACATTAAAAAATTAAAAATAAAGTAAACAAAATTTCTTCCTCAACAGAGTCCACCTCTTCTAGGGAAAAGAAAAAGCAGTGCTTCTTTACTTTCTGTACATCTTATCTCTTTCACATTTTCAACTTAACAGAGGAGGCGCTGTCCTCTTTTCTCTACCCTACACGACATGAAGCCAGAAATAATGTTATTTTCTGCTTGAATGCAAACCAATCATTTATCTGGACCTCCCTGAAAGGACTTAATTTGCCCAACTAGTCAGTATTCTGCATCTATTTAAGGATTCCAGACGCACACTTGGGCTTTTCTTTTAACTCACGTTTCTGCCCCTGTTCACCCCAAACCCCCACCTCCTCAGGCTTCCCCAAGTGAGAACTGCCTGCCAACCCCTCCCTTCACCTCCTTTAACCTATTCTTCTGTGCTCTAGTTACCACCAGTGCTCTGTCTCAAACCTGAGGACTCATATTTGCCTAAAACAAATAATAAGCAGAGAGACCAGACAACAGGCTTGTTTTGCCACCTTTTCTGTGAGCATGAAGTAACGCTGACCTATTCAGCAAGTTCCGTGACTGGCGGACAGACATCTAGAGAATCTCAGCGGTGAGAGATGAGGAATGTCCCAGCTAGGCCTGGCAGCGGAGTCCACACTAACACACAAGAGGCTTTTTAAAGGCACAGTGGGACGAATTCTTCAAGTCTCCATTCAGAGGGGGATTTAACTGCACATTGACAATCACCTAGACGTTTTGTTATGCTCGGACCTAGAATGGGTCTTTTCTTTTTCTTGGATGCTGTACACTACTCTACACAACTCTGAACAGGATCAATACTGTTAAACCTCAGCTTGTTCTATTGGCATTTCTTAGTTTCTAGCCTGATTAAAAAAGAAAATTAAGTGTTTGAAGGAGGATATTTAAATTTAATAATGTTCTGTTTTCCAAGAATGATCGGCAGATATCATCTATTTATAATTTGGAGGTCTCTCTAGAATTTTGTGAAGGTCCTCTCCAAATCAATTCACTATATCTGATATATTCATAATATTGTATTTTGGGACCAAGGGAGAAAATAAAACACTCGGGATGATGACCAATTCAGAGAATGTATTATATACATAGGTTTATATACATGTGCATATGTGTATATATGTAACATAAGCATATATGTAATATGTGTTATATATATTTAAACAACATATACAATATGAAATTACATGACATTCCCATTTATCGTCTATTTGTGTCTCAGACTCCCTTCTATAAAATAGGATTGACAAGCTAAAGATCTCCAAAGTACCTTTATAACTTCATAATTAATGTATAAACTTAAAAGATCTTAAGTCACACAAATTTTCAAAGAAAGAAGCTGATATGGGCTGTCATAGTTACAAAAACCCTTATGGAGGAAGAACTCAGGCAGTACATTGAAAGTTAGAATGTGCTAGAAACAATAGAATATGTGTTATTAGACTTTTGTGAGATTAAATTTTCAAAAGTTTTATCTATCATGGACAGATCATATAAGTGACAAATCTATCATTTAAAATTTCAGTGGTTAATGGAATTGGGAAAGAAAATGTTGGCCCTTGTGAAGGAGAGGACCTGCTCTCTGCCCTTTGTCATGGTAACTAGGACACTTTAGGATTTCTTCAAGAACTGGTTCTAAATCCTAAGTTGCCCCAAAGAATAAGTTATAACCACATACTTGTGCACTTGGTAGATATATATGCGATATTAAAATTATTTTTCAGCCGATGCTTTGGCTCTGGGGCAGGGAATCAGAACTGGTAGAGTTAAAGGGGTTTGTGTACAAGAATTACTCTATGAACTTCAGGGATCAATTGAACAGGTTTTCCCCCAGCTTTATTGAGCTATAATTAACATATAGCATCGTGTAAGTTTAAGGTATTGATTTGATATATGTGTATATTGCAAAATAATTACGATAGGGTTAGCTAACACCTACATGTCGCATAATTACCATTTCCTTTTTTGTGGGGAGAACATCTAAGGTTTACTCTTAGCAACTTTCATGTATATAATACACTGTTATTAACCACAATTTCTATATTGTACATTAGATCCCGAGAACTTCTTTGTTTTGTAAGTGGAAGTTCGTATTCTATGACCAACATCTCCCTAATCCCCACCCTCCAACCCGCGGCAACCTCCGTCCTACCTTCTCTTTTGTAAGTTGTCTTTAACTCTTCTGGATGTCTCCAAATCGATTGAATCCCTTTAGTAAGTAGTTGCTGTCTCTGTTCTATGGTTCGTCACATCATCTCAATTCTAAACCATCAGTAGGATTATCTTAGAAGAAATAATCAGGAAAGAAAGATTGGTGGTCATCAGTTGTATAACCCAAGAATGATGTTTAGGATATATATTTGAAGTGAAAAAGAGCAGGTTACAGAACACAGTACTTTATGATTATAAATAGATGCAATATATAGATACCAAAAACTATCAATGTGAACTTGAAATCTATCTTTGGCAAGATTACAGAAGGGGAATTAGTAACAGGATGGCATGAGATTTCCCAGAAGTAGGAAATGGTAAAAATGAAGAACAATATGGGATGAATTGGTTGTACCAGCTAAATTTCAGGGGTCTTTTTTTCATGGAATTATTAACTTTGTGGATATGAGATTTTTACAAATTACCAAAGACAGAATGGAAGCATAGAAAGAATGTTGGGTCTAATTATGAATCCAGGTGAATCATCATTTGGGATGTTGACCAAACAGGTGTTCTGTCTGGAAACTTTAACAATATCAAATGAATGATTGATTATTCAAAAATGAATAAAAATATGTCAAACTGAAAGAATATATGTATTCCTAGAGACAAATGCAAGACTTGGGATTAAAGTTAATGAGAAGAGAGTGGAGGCCAAGGAATGAATCTGGCTACAAGGAATGAATCTGTACAAGGCTGCTGAGAGAATTTTTCCAGAAAGCCTGGCATTGCTGCTGCTTATTCCTGAATGTTCAAGTGCCAATGATTTAAAGATGGTAACCCAGCCCTGGAAAAGGAATGATATAGTCATAATATATCCAAATTTTTTTAGTGTTTTTTTTAGTTTTGAGAGAGAGATGGAGCATGTGAGAGTGGGAGGGAAGGTGCAGAGAGAGGGGGACAGAGGATCTGAAGCAGGCTCTGTGCTGACAGCAGAGAGCCCAACACAGGGCTTGAACTCACAAATCATGGGATGGATGCTTAACCAACTGAACCATCCAGGTGCCCCTATCCAAAATTTAATGAACATTTCGTGCTATACTTGAGACAAGCTAGAGAAATGAGGGCTGCATGAAAATTCTTAGAATTGAATCAATAATTAACTGAGTGAACTTTTCTAGGAAGTAGCTACTGAATCTTCACATTAAGCTGGAGGAAACCTCCCTAACAGTTTGCCTAGTGATCTAGGTTTCTTCTGCCCCATTCCATATTTTTAGCGATAACTTAAATGGAATTATTAGAAGGCAGAACTAAAATGCAAAAGTGGCTGCAGTGACCAACAAAATATGTTTAATATAATATCTAAGATTCTGTGTTAGGATTCATTTTTGAGAGAAATTAGGAATCTAAATGACAAGAGAGGTATGCTATATCCATTGACTGAAAGATTCAGTTTGGGGGTGTCTGGGTGGCTCAGGCAGGTGAGCCTCCAACTCTTGATTTCTGTTCAGGTCATGATCCCAGGATTGTGGGATCAAGCCCCACCTCGTGTCAGGCTCTGCACAGTGTGGAGCCTGCTTAAGATTCTCTCTCTCCCTCTCTCCCTCTCTCCCTCTCTCCCTCTCTCCCTCTCTCCCCCCTCCCCCTGGCTCCCCTACTAGCATGCTTGTGCTTTCTCACTCTCAAAAATTTTTTTTAAAAAATTTTAATTAAAAAGATTCAATATCACAAAGATATCCTTTGTATCAAATTAATCGATAGATTTAATATAATCCCAATACAAATGCCAGAAAAAGTTACTTGTTTGTTCTAGAAATTGAAAAGTGACCCCAAAATATGTATGGAAATGCAAAGCAAAAATTACCAAAAAATATTGATAAGGAACAAAACTTATACTAAACTTGAGATAAAACAAACGTTTGTTAAAAAAGACTTTGTATATATGTGTGTGGATGACACTGCAAAACAGTGGGGGAAGATACGGTTTTTCCATACATGGTACTGGTTTCACTGAATATCCATATTTTTAAAATACATTAGTATTGCATATCACTTTGACTCTCCCCAAATTCAACTCCAGAAGAATTGTATATCTAAAAGTAAACCATAAAACAAGAAAAAACTCCTGTAAGATAACACAGAAGAGAAACTCATGTCTTTGGAATAGTCAAAGTGAACTTAAACAGTTTTCTTAAACACTAACCATAAACTATTAACGAATTAAGTTTTGTTAGAACTGAAAATTGTTCTTCATCAGAAGATATTAAAGGTGAGGAAAATCAGTCCAAAGACTGGGAAAAATCTTTGTAATGTACATGTCCTACTCATACTGAAACACATTCTGACAAATAACAAAAATATATAAAACTCATTTAAGGAATGGGAAAAACAACTAAATAGTCACTTTATTATTTTAATCTTTTATTTATTTTTGAGAGAGAGAGAGAGCGTGTGTGAGCAGGGGAGGAACAGAGAGAGAGAGGCAGGGAGACACATAATATGAAACAGGCTCCAGGTTCCAAGCTGTCAGCACAGAGCCTGATGCAGGGCTTGAACCCATAAACCATGAGATCATAACCTGAGCCGAAGTCAGACACCCAGCCAACCGAGCCATCCAGGTGCTCCCCAAATAGTCACTTTAGAAAACAGGGTATACAAATGTTCCATAAGTATATAAAAATGTCTTCAAATCTTCAGTTATCTGGAAAGTGCAAATTAAAGCCACATTAAGCTATCACTACCTTCCTATTTACAATGTCTAAGATTAAAAAAAAAAAAAAATCAAGTGTTAAGATGGAGGTAGACCAAATAGAATTCTCATACCTTTCTTCTGTGAACTTCAATGGCTACATCCATCTTGAATATTTTAGTAGTATTTACTAAATAATGAATATATAATGCCCTAAGACTTCGTCATTCTTCTATGTATAGATGCAATAGAAATGAGTGCATCTATGCAACAGAAGGTACATATGAAAGTATGGATGACAGCTTCATTCATGATCTGTAAACCTGAACAAATTGTGACCTATTTATACAATAGAATATTATACATAAACGTAAAATAAAGAATTGTTGTATATAAAGACAGATATAATATTGGGGAAATGAAACTAGACAGAGGAAATATATACCGTATGATTCATGTGGATAAAGCTGCAGCACTGGTAAATCTACAGGGGTAGAAGCCAGAATAGTGCTTCTATTTGGGGGTGGTATTAACTAGGAGGGATATAGGGGAGGTTTCTAGGTTCAGGTAATGTTATAAATCTTAGACTAAGTGTTGGTTACATGGGAGTATACAACTCTGAAAAGTCATCCAGTTGTAACACTCAAATTTGTACATTACACTTCAATACAAGAATTAAATCTTTTAAAAGCTTAAAAAATTAAATCCATAAATATATACGTATATAGGTATATATAGGAAGGTAAGAGCTTAACCAAGAGAGATTTATGTTTCACTTTAAGGTTGACTTAGTTTTTGAAAATTCATCAATGTTATTAGGCACATTAACAGATATTTCTCCATGGAAAGAAGAAATCTATATAATATGTTACATATATTATATGTATACCATCTTGGTATATATAAAAAATTACCTGGTATAGCCCAAGCCTATTCATGACTTACAAAGAAGACAAACATGCAGACAGTTATAATTGTCAATGAAGCACCAGGAGATGCCCCAATGAATCTCTAGGCTCATTCCTTTCTTCCTACTGTGTAGCAATAATCCTAGCTCTCTGTGTAATCTGTGTCAACCATCCTTGACATCTTATTACCTGTTGTTCTATAGGCATAAGAAACTACAAATATCCAATGAATAATAGGTTTTTAAGATCACTGGAACCTTGATATACTCTCTGGTAAAATCACCGCCTCCATCCCTTTCCCTAGTAAAGAGGACTTCTGAACCAGCAGAGTCCTTAAAAGCGAATAACTAAGTGCACAACTCTTAGTTTTGTCTGAGAAGATTTTCGTTCATTTTCATTCAGGGCCAACATAACAAAGGCAATCATTCAGTGAACCAGGCATACATATTTTCCTTTGCAGATATAGGGAGTCTCCAATGAAGCCATAAGGGTAAGTTGATGGAATAACATCAGGCAACAGAGGGAAATAACATGGGAGTCTGGACCCATCTGGATATACTCAGGCCTAATTTCAAGTGCACTACTTGTATTCAAAAGTGCATTGTTATAACCTCACCTGACCTTATATCATGATGGATGTGATAGTGTGGCTCATCAAAAGTGGTCTACTTCTTATAGAATCAGTTGCTCAGTTTCTGTAGGGCCTGGCAACATGCCTAAAGCTGGTCTTCAATGAGAAATAGTCCTCTGCTACAAAAGTCGTGACCTGCTTCAGAAACACAGCCTGTACTGTAATCCCCTATTAGGACTCTCTAGAGCCTCCACAAATGATCCATATGTAGTATGATAGGATACGCTGGGTCATATGACCCAATAGAAAGGGCAGTTTACAATCTGGGGAACATTGTTCTTCACCCTACTCAAAAAAAATAAGCCTTCCAAGACACTCAAAAATTAGTTACAATAATATTCCCAAATGTAATATATGCTTCTTTTAAAATCCAAATAAATTTGTCCTCGTGGACCTCAGGTCACTGGACCCCTACATACTTACCGATATGGCTGACCTTTGAATCTTCATGGAGATTATCTCCACCCATATGTGACCTACGAAGGCATCTAGAGTATTTTATGCAAAATCTGACTGAGATACCGTTAATGTTGTTGTACAGCATGATATCCTGTAGAAAGCCAACATAACCAAAATCTCTGCAGACTATGGTGAGGCAAAGAACAGGAAGTAACATAGCCATTAGGCAAGACAATATATATGCCTTTATTCCCACATAAACTATTTTTGAAATTCTTTGCTAATGGGGATTGAGAATAATGCATTCCCCAGACCACCAATCACAGACCAAATGGCTGATATTTTTGTAGATCCATTTCAGTGAAGACACCATATCTATCAGAGCAGCCACATTTGAGACTTTGTTGTTTATAGAAATTTACCATGATCTGCCACAATCCGTCTGGTTTTTATAGGGGCAAATAGGTAAATTGAGTAGGGAGTAATAAGGACTCCAACACCTTTAAGTCTTTGTAGAACTAATCTCCTCAATAATTTCAGTATATATTACTTCTGTTTTATTATTTTGGCTAGAGACCAAGGGTGGGGGAGCCAGTTTCAGAAACTTCTACTTGATTCCTTTTACTATAATCGTTCTTATTAAACATATCAAGGAAGGCTGAAGCAAGTGAGGGAAGAAACTATACAGAATCTGGGGACAAACCACCCAAAGCTACTTCAAAAACAAAGACCTGAACTTTTGGACATGTTTGGAGTGTTTAAGAAATGGAAGGGATCCAGTTTGGCTGAGTGAGCAAGGGGAGAATAACAGTGAAGATTTTTTCACCTATCTCACAAAAAGTGATAGGTTATGCAGATAAAAAGAATAATAAAGATTAGAAAAGCAATTCATAAACCTGTTCTATTCATTGACATTGTCTTATACTGAGCAACTGGTGAATGTACATTTAATTTAAGGCAAATATAGAACATTCATAAAAATTGATCCAATGGACCATATAAAACTTATTATAAAAATATCATACAGGGGGCGCGTGGGTGGCTCAGTTGGTTGAGCGTCCGACTTCGGCTCAGGTCGCTATCTTGCGGTCCGTGAGTTCCAGCCCCGCGTCAGGCTCTGGGCTGATGGCCCAGAGCCTGGAGCCTGCTTCCGATTCTGTGTCTCCCTCTCTCTCTTCCCCTCCTCCGTTCATGCTCTGTCTCTCTCTCTGTCTCAAAAATAAATAAATGTTAAAAAATTTTTTTTAAAATATATCATAGAGATCACATTCTATAAATGTAGTTAGAAATGTAAAACATTAAAGACAAATTCATCAGCCAAAAAAGTATATTTGGAACTTAAAAAAAAATACGTTAACCGATGGATCAATTAATACATCAAGATTAAAGAGTGCTTAGAACTGAATGATAAGACCAATGAAACCTATAGAAACAAAGCAGTAATGTTAAAGGAGAAATGAGAAGTTTAAATAATTAGATTTGGGGAAAACTATGCATTCAAGTTAAATAGACTGAGTAAAGAACAATCAAATAAAGAAGGTAAGAAGAGAAAGTAATGAATTAGAGAACTAATCCACATGTAAGATGGTGAACAATTCGAGTGATTTTCTTGGGAAAAATTAATACAGTTGAAAAGACAAAATATACGTGAAGAACAAACACAGATTTGGTAAATTTGTTGCATTATCTCTCATCAAGCAGTAAATTGTCAAAACAAAAACACTTAGCTTTTTGAACAGTGTGTATAAAAGCATATTCAATATTGTTCATCCCTTTTATGGGTATTAACTAGGTTTCTTAAACTATGAATTAAAATGTTCTAATTGGCTGATTTATTAAGAAACCAGAAATATGCGGGAAAATTCTGCAAAATACCACTGTTTACAAATTTCTATCTAAACCTTCAGTAATTGTACACCTCAAGTTAAGTTTATGACTTATAATTAATAGGAAAAATAGACAAATTTCCATAAACAACATCTCCATTTTCAGGGACACCTGGGTGGCCCAGTCGGTTAAGCTCAGGTCATGATCTCAAGTCTGTGAATTTGAGCCCCACATTGGGCTCTGTGCTGACAGCTCAGAGCCTGGAGCCTGCTTCCAATTCTGTGTCTCCCTCTCTCTCTGCCCCTCCCTTGCTGGCTCTTTGTCTGTCTGTCTGTCTCTCCCCCTCTCTCAAAAATAATAAACATAAAAGAATTTTTTTTAATTCTCCATTCTTTACCCTCCTTAATTTTATATAATTGTAGGAGAACATCTAATTGCCTTAGTTTTATTCTTGGTCTAATAAAAAAGTTTTCTTAATATATCTGCTGTTATTCAGGTTCAAAATTGAATATTGTAGAATATTTTAAAATATTGCCAAGCCCCATTGTCTATAAAAGAAAACATACCTCCTTAACTGGTAAAATTCCCTCTTTTGTTTGGAATAGGAAGTGGTATACATTAAAATTTTAAATTAGTGAATTTACTGTGTTGTAAGTATATAAACCAAATCTGTCTCCTCCAGATGCAGCAATGCTAATGATAATACCTCATATTTCTTTTGCACAGTAGAGTTCCTTTGTGTCCTAAACTTTGTGTTCCAAAACTCATCAGTCTAACTGATTTACTCTTGATCAAAAAGAAGTTAGGAATTCTATGTTAAAATCTTACTGTGGTCCCCACCGACGCCATCTTCATGGTGGATAAGGTACAGTAATGTGAGTCAAATCTCAGGTTGGCCCCCTATTCTCTTCATATCCAGAAATTTCTCTCTTTTTTCCCTTTTTTGTATTTCACATTTCACCCTTCTACTCTTCCCTGACCTTACTCTTTACCTCTCATTTGTGCCTGTCCCCAGAACTTGGAGGCACTCCACAGTGAAATCAAGAAGAACTCACCAGTATTACCCCAGGTTAACACTCTTATTCACCATCTCTATGCCCACATTCCCTCCCCTTCCTCCCTTCTCACTTTTCAAATTTAGTTCTGAGATGAAATTAACTTTGGCATTGGTCATCAGCAACCTTTCTTTCCCTGCCCTCCCATTTTACCACTGCACTCCTCCACCCCAGCCTTTCCCAGTGCTTAGAGGCTTGTGAGAGGAGATTAAGCTAATCCCATCCACCAACAAGCTCACTAAGCAGTTCCTGAGTAAAGTCCAAAATTCCTGCCAAGCAATAGAGCTGGGGGAAAAATTAATGTAACAATCAGCACATTATAGCAATAGCTTTTCCATGAAAATTCTTTCCCTTTTAATAATTCTATACAAAGTCAAGAGAAAATATGAAGCATGGAGTGTGTTGTCGGGAGGGGGAATATAGAGACAATTAGTTTTTCTTTTCTTTTTCTTGTTAAATATAAATTAAATAAGTATGTTGGCACCACTACACTTTTTTTTTATAAGTAATTTAACCTATCCCTTTTCTTCACAAAACGGGAATGAGTGTGTAAATAGCCAACATTTAAGTGGTTTTGGATTGGTTCATTTGTTAATTAATACTTAAGAAAGTAGGCTTAGAAAAACTGGGCAGGAGTAAGGCTATTTGAGAGAGTTTTGCAGGCAGCATATTGATGCTCTTGCCTGTGGCTCCAGCTCTGAGAGACAAGTAAAGCCAGATTCTTCACTTGATCTTTGGGAGAGTACAGTGCCCCTCTCTCTTTTATCAACTACCTTGGTGCTCTCACCCAGTGCAAAGAAGTTTCTCTAGACTAATACCATCTAGAAATACCATCAGATAGGCAATATTTAAATCAGTATCTCAAATGCCTCTAGCTTTTCCAGCATCAGAAATCTATTTTTATTATTTTTTTAAAGGAACTAATTTGAAATGAACACAAATCTCAAAAGCTGAGGTAGGCAGAGGCAGTCATTGCCAATGGCTGTGTAGGGGGTAAGAAATTTCTATTCAAATAAGGGTGAATGCAACTGGTAATGTTAAAAAAAAAAAAAAAAGAAGGGGGAGGGGAGGGGTTGGGTTCAGGGGAAAGTTTAGCCTCAAGGGTAAATCCATGGTTTTCATTCTTGGCATTCATTATGCCAAAGAATTCCATGTAAAAACAAAATGGAAAAGAGTTAAAGAAAAAAAAAAGAAAAGAAAAAAGAAATGAACGGAGCTCTAAAAACACAATAGAAGTATTAAATGGTTCTTCTAGAGCTAACAGGAAAGTCCTAACCAAGTCCACTAGATTTTACGGTGCTTCTATACACCACCCTCCAAAAGTAAAAAGTGTTCACAAAGGCATTTAAACCATAGTTATGCAATGTCTGACTTCCCAAAGCAATGGATCTTTTCCAAATACCCTCACGGTTTCCTGAGAAACTTTAGAAAGAAAGAAAACACCCAAACACCTAATTTAGTATTCGCTTCGTGTTATAAATATATTTTAATGAAAAAAATATAAAACGTAAACCACTATGAATCCTGGATTTCTCTTGGTTATTGATAGGAACAACAACAACAAAATTCACCATTTCAACAAATATGTACTGGTCACTTATTCTTAGGAAATCACTTGTTTGACACAAAGCCTTAAGCCCAGGAAGTACAGCTATGTAAATACTTTTGTGTTATAATTGTTTTTATAGTTCCCTTTCTTAAGTTTATATATTATTGCTACTTCAAATTGAGGTTGTAAATGGCTAAATGATATCATACTCTGGATTATTTCAGGCATAGATCATAGATGATAAACACATGGGAACAATCTGTTTTTTATTTCTTTATATGATATTTTTTATTAATACTCTAGTTGAAATTTGAAGTGTTATCAGCCACCACATGAATTTATCTAGAACAGTACAGTTTATGATATACTTTCACATAAAGTATCTGTATTGATTCTCACACCATTTTCTGGAATAGGAAGAACATGTAATGACTGTTGATAAGAATACTAATGGATAGAACATTGTGTTTCTACATCCTATGACCTGGTCACAACCTACTGAATAAGGACCCAAAACTAGATTGTCTTCTGTCATAATGATCTGATACATATTGTTGGTTCTAGCCATCACTCTTCTCAGACTATATCAGCAACTTAACCTTGGGTACTCTCCAAGAAGGAGCAAGAGAGGCATCAGGGAACTATACTCACTCACTTATATCCTTTATTTAAAATAATGCTGCTGGTTTAAGCTTTCTCCCCCCTCCCTTTCTTTAATACATATTATTTTTACTTAAAATGAGCTAGATCAGAGATAGAGCCATGAACACAACAAAGTTCCTCTCTAAGAAAATGTATAAATATAGACAATAAACCAATAAACTTATAAACGCATAATATATTAGTGACAAATATTATGGAGGCGAATTATGAAGAGAGCACTAGGATCATGCCATCTTACAGTAGCCAGGAAAGGCCCTTCTGCTAAGGTGACATTTGAGCAGAAGTCCCATGAAAGGGAGGGAAAGAGTCATGTAGATATCTGCACAAGAGAATTGCAGAGAGATGGAACAGTATTTGCATGCCAAAAAGAAGCATTGTTCCTGTGTTTGAGGAACAGGAGGGGGTTAGCATGGGTGGAAGAGGGTTAGAGGCAGGGCAGGGATGTGAGGGATGTGATTTGCTCATGTATAGAAAAATAGCAGACGGTAAGATCATGAAGGACATTGTAGGGCATTTTAAGGATTGTGACATTTAAATTGACTGAGATGGGGAGCCATTGGAGTATTCTGAATAATGGTGAGACATTTGATTTGTACCTTTCACAGATCACTAGGGCTGCTGCCTAGAAAATAGCTTGCAGGAAAGTTGGAAGTCTATCAAGTGGCTACTGTAATACTCAGATGGGAAATAATGGTGACTTGAACAAGGACCGTAGTGGTAGAGATGGTGGTTTGGTTCTGGGTATATATTAAGTTGAGCCATTTGAAATTGATACTATTATAGCTCAAAAATGGTCAAAAGTTAGCAAATTTATATGGGTCCACAGAATAGTTGATGGCTATGCCAAAAATTATCTTGCAATGCATTGGAACTACTGTGTGAGAAAAGGAAGCACATCAAGGTTAATTGCAAGGTTTTTTGCCTGAATGCAAATGGAAGAATCTTTAAAATGGGGAAGACTGCCAGAGAGTGAGTTTTAGAGCACAATCGGCAGGTTATTTTTAATATGTTAAATTTGAGATTCTTAATAGATATTCAAGTAAAGATATCAAGTAGGCAGTTGGATATTTTCGGGTGCTTAGCCAAAGGTCTAAATTGTAGATATAAACTTAAGAGTATCTCGTATGAAAAGTCATCTTTGAGCCATACGTCTTAGTCCATTGGGGTTGCAATAACAAAATACTATAGACTGTGTGGCTTATAACAACTGAAACTTATTTCTCACAATGCTGAAGACTGGGAAGTCCAAGATCAAGCAAGGTATTGGCAGATTTGGTGTCTGGTGAGAGTCTGCTTCTTGGTTCATAGATGGTTATCTTCCCACCTGTGTCTTCACATGGTTTAAGGGGCAGAGAAGCTCTATGTGGTTTCTTCTAAGTGGGCACAGATCTCATTTATAAGATTCCACTCTCATTTATGATTCCACTCTAATGACTTAATCACCTCGAAAGACCTCACTTCCAAATACTATTACTTTGCAGATTAGGTTCAAACATGTGGTTTGGGGTGGGGGTGGAGTGACACAAACATTCAGTAGATAGCATTCCACCTCTGATTCCCTAAAATTCATGTTCTTTTCAGATGCAAAATGCATTCATTCCATCTGAATAGCCCCCAAAATCTTAACTTACAGCATTAACTTTAAAGTTCAAGTCCAAAGTCTTACCTAAAAATCATCTAAATCAGATATAAGAGGGACTCAAGGTACAATCTGTCCTGGGGCAAATTCCCTTCCATTTGTGAATCTGTGAAACCAAACAAGTTACCTGCTTCCAAACTCAGTGGTAAGACAGGTACAGGATAGACCTTCCCACCTCACAAGGGAGAAAAAAAAGTATCAAGTAAGTCCAAAACATAACAGGACAAATTCCCTCTCTAGACCTTAAGGCTAAAGAACAATCATCTTTGGCTGGATGTTCACTGGGAAGGACCTTCCGGACTCTCTGCCAGTCCTGTTCCCAGGGTGCTCCCCAGCTTGGGTTGCAAGGCTATTGGCAGCCCTGTCCTTTGAAAGCTGGGTGGAGGCAGCCATATGTCTTGGCCCATACTCTTAGAGTTCCAGCAGAGAGGCTTGCAGGATGCAGTCCAAGTTGGCTGCCTATACCCTTCAGAGGGCAACCATTGCAGCTGGCTCCCTGAGTCAGCCAAGGGGCTCCAAGGATCACAGCATTTGTACTGGATGGGAGGGAGCAGAGTTTGCAATGTAAGGCCAGACAGCATAGGAGGAACTCACCTATCTTATGAATATATATAGTGAAGATTAGCATTGTGATAAATAATCTTTAGGACTCTGAATTCAAATCCATCTATGCCAATTTCTATCTGTACTTAAGAATGCCATTTGATGTGTTTCTATGCTTCAGTTTCCACATCTGTGATATGGGGATATGATGAGTGCTCATGTCAAAAGGTTGGTGTGAGAATTAAGTGCATTATTGTGTTTAATGCACTTAGAACAGTGTCTGGCATAGAGTAAGAGCTATGTATTAGCTCTTATTTAGAGTATGTTATTATTCCCCTAGCTTTTAACAGATAAGGAAGGCTGTATTGGGAGGTTTAAGGCCAATGCTAAGTTAAAATGAAAAATCTATGAGCAACCTCACCTTCATTGATAACATAATAGCATTTCTTCAGGATACAAATCATGATTCACAATTCATCTTCACAATTCTTATAGCTAGGAGAATCAATAGCAAGATGATGGTTTTATATCCAAGCTTTGGGGGACTGTGAGCATCTGTTTCTATGTCTTCATGGTTATTTTGCAGCAAAGCTAGGAGAATCTATCATGGGATGCTCACTAGATTCCAGTTTAAACTGGAATATCATTTACTATTATGAAGATCAAGAAATTATCAAGTTTTGCTGTATACAAGAAACTGTAGTAAACAGGGTTAAAAACCCAAATATCAGTATGGTGGTATTGAGAAAGAACTTTGGAGTCAGGCAGAACTGTAGCTGAGTCCTAATTCCACTGTTGGCTTTGGGGAAAATTACCCAACATGCCTGAGCCTCCGATTCCTCATTTATAAAATAGCAATAATAATAGTGCCTAACTTATAATGTAGTTATATTAGATAATGCATGCAAAACTCTTTGTGTAGTAGCTGACACATAATTACTCACTAAATGTTTGCCTTTAATTGGTTGGGAAAGAGCAACAAAAGTAAAATACATCTAAGACAACTAAAACAAATACAGTGATTAATGAAGACACACACACAGAAACAGGGAGGTTTCAATGAGAAGGTGAGCTTTATTTTAGCAAATAAAGGTGAGCTAGTGTATTTCATTGTAACAAAGATAGCAGCAATGAGGGAGAACTCACAGGGTGTATAATGGTGAAATATTTTGACCAGAGTGAAAAATGTTTGGTGAGAGGGTAGTGAGAAAGAATGTTGGAAATGGTTGATTGGAAATAAATTTAGAGGGTAGTGATAGTTCTGATTTTCTGATAAGGATTTTGGACTTTGTATTAGAATTCTCCAGAGGAACAGAATGGATAGGATTGAGAAAAAGAAATTTACTCTATGGTATTGGCTTCTACAATTGTGGGGGCTGACAATCCCAAAACCTGGAAGATGAGTTGGCAAGCTAGAGATCCAGAAGAGCTGATGTGGTAGGTTCAATCTGAGTCCAAAGCCTCAGAACCAGAAAGGCCTATAGTGTGGCTTTTGTCCAAAGGCTCATAGTTCAAAACCTGAGAGGTGCCTATGTTTTCAGTTTCAGTCTTAAGGCAGGAAAAAATCAACGTCCTACTTTGAAGGCAGTTAAAACAGAAGAACTCTCTTATTGGTTGGGGGAAGGGTTGGGGTCAGCTTTGATGTTCTATTCAGAACTTCAATTGATTAGATGAAGGAAGGCAATCTGCTTTACTCAGTCTACTGATTTTGAATATCAATATCATCCAAAAATATTCATAGAAACACTTAAAATGATATTTCACCAAATATCTGAGCATCTTGTGGCCCAATCAAGTTGACATGTAAAATGAATCATCACACTACCTTTGCCATTTGGGAATCATTGGAAGATTGGAAGCAGGGAAGTATATTCTAAAGAAAATGATGCATTAGGAAGAAAATTAGGGGATGGATTTTTGTGTATTGAAGGATTCATGGAAGGGGTTCTGTGTAGGAAGAGAAGACTATTCTAAAAAGCCTAAAATGAGGTAATGATAACGTCAATATGCATGGAAGGAGAAAAAGAAGAGAAAGAATGTGAAAAGGGAAAGTACATAGTACAATTTGCTAAAAAAATGTATTTTCATATATATGGATTTGACGTACATGGGTCTCTCTAGGTTTCTAGACTGACTGGTGATCTAATTCATTCATAAAAAAAGCATAAAGAACACTGATTAGAGATGGCAAACAAGGAATGCACATATTACATGTAGTTTTCCATGGTTAATTTTAGTTGACTCTCCAGTAGTCATTTTCTCTATATTTTTCCTTGTTGAAAAACTTATGAAATATTTATTGAGTGCTTCTATGCAGTGTTCTTGTGCCCAAAGGCCAAATAAAAAGCCACACAGAAGCTGGACCCCTCTTTAGCCCCAGAATGTTGAGTTTGATTACTTCAGGTCAATTCTGTTCTTCCTCTCATTTAATAATTTTGGAATAGACCTAGGATGCAGTTTTGGCCAGTTAAATATAAGAGGTAATTTGCTGGGATTTTTTAGGTAAAGTTTTTTGTTTTGTTTGTTTTCCAGCCTTAAGGGATGGAAAGTATTGCTAATCAGAATGGAAAATTAATAAATTGGACTATATTAAAATTAAGAATTTTTATTTCTTAATGATCACAAGATACCATTACAAGATGGGGAAAAAATAGTTCACACAAATGGAGGACATATTTAAAATTTTATCTTTAAACAAACAGCAATTTTAATAAACAAAAAAGTCCTTCTGACTACATAGAAAAAACAACCCAATTGAAAAAAAGGACAAAAGTTTGAATACACACCTTACTACATGATAGTTTTAAAAAGAGAAATAATGTATGTCCCCATATAAAATAATGAACAAAAGATTTGTATGTATAAAATTTGTATATATAAAAGCTTTTGTATCTATAAGATCTATAAAAACTTATAAAATCTACACGTATTTGTATAAAATATTTTTCCATATTTATATTATGTTGTATATTATATATGTAAAGTGTTCAGCTTTACTAGTCATCAGGGAAATGCATAATAAAACTATGAAGGAATGCTAACACATACTTACCAGACGGTTAAAGTTTAAAAAAAGAGAAAATAAGTGTTGAAAATAATGTAGAACATTCTATCTTACGTATAGTTAACGAGAATATAAATTAACAAAACATGTTTTTGCTACAGCTACTAAAACTGGACATGTATGCACCTTATCTAGCAATTTTCCTAAGTATATATGCATTTATTCACCAAAGAAATGAAGTCATTTGTTTGCCAAAAGACATGTACTAAAATTTTTGTAGCAAAATCATTAGTATTAAATAAAATTTTAAAACTACCTAAATATCCATTTTAAGTCACTATATTCAAACAATGAAATATTATACTAAATGAGAATGAACTGTAACCACATACAATATTGATGAATCTTCTTAACATTGTGATAAATGAAATAAGCCAGATGAACTATAGCCCTACATTTATGTAATATATAAAAACCACAAATTGATATTTGCTATGAGAAGTTAGGATAGTGGTCTCATACAGGGTTGTGGAGATGACCATAATTAGGTGTGGGGAGGGTAGACTTGATGCTTGCTGGGAGCTGATCTCACAGAAATTTTTATGAAAACCTATTGAACCTATCAGATGTATTAGGGTTCTCTAGAGAAACAGAACTAATGGAATATATATATGGAGAGAGCTGTTTAAAGAATTAACTCACACAATTGTGGCAAGTTTGAAATCTGCAGGTAGGAGGATCTGGAGGCTGGAGACCCAGGGGAGAGGTGATAAGGTTTTTGATTCTAAAGACAGTATTCTTTCTTTCTTGGGAGACCTCAATCTTTTAAGGCCTTCAACTGATTGGATAAGGCCCACTCACCTTAATAAAGATAATCTTCTTCAGCCATATTCTACTGATTTAAACATTAGCTACATCTAAAATATCCAGACTGATGTTTGACCAAACAACTGGGTACTACAGTCTAGCTGATAGGAAATTAACCACCATAGGTTATCCCTTGTCAATTTACCCCACACACACATCTCTTTAAATCCTACATAATCTCCAGACAAAGACAATAACAAGATCATATTTCCACCTAACATGATACAGCTATCCTGTGTACAACCAAAAATACCCTTTCCCCAGAAGATGATGGGAAGTCCTTGGGTGATGTTCACTCTTCTCGTTGATATCCAGTAACTTAAATAGTATGATATAAAGTCAATATATGTTCTGTTATATGAGGGAAGAAGAAAGGAAAGAAAATATATTTCCCATACAAATAGAAACATATTCATAATGGAATAAAGAATAAATATTCAAATTACAGATATTGACTCTATAACTGGTCACATGGCTATTGCTAGTATTTAGAACTACCTTCTGTTCATATTCTCTTTGCCTTCAGCAAGCACCTCAGCTGGTCATGGTTCTTTACCTAGAGGGTGATCCAAACCTTTGTTCCCTAAGGATCTGGGCCATTGATAATGTTGCCTGAATTGAGTTGTTGTAGTTTTCCATTGACCATTTTCATTTTCATCATGATATGGTACTGCTAACAGATGTCCTAAGAGATAGCCTGTGTTCCAGACATACTCTTTAACTCCATTGTAGAGTAGCAGTTCAGTTTTCTCCTATTATTCAGGACCAGTCACCCAAAATAGCCATGTGTTCATCCTAATTTCCAGTTCAACGAAATAATTGTTGTGTCTCCTGGTAGAAGCATTCTTCCCTTTGGAACTAAGATCTCTAGAGTAGCAGCACATGAGGTAATGGAGAAAAGAAGCAAAATTTTGGTGGGTCACTAGGAGGTAAACAGTGGTATAGACTCCCATTATAGAATAATGTCCCTCGCATTTCCACACCTTGATTCCTAACTCCATGAATCCTGGCTATGGGAGAAATAGCACCATACATTGGATGCTGATTTAGCACATATGCATCCTTCTGAAGAACCTTGCTTCAGACCTTCACAGTATTTCCACCAAGACCAGTAACTGTGTCTTCAAAAAGGACCATTCCACCACTGTATCAAGCCAGTTACTTGATTATCCAGTGATCAACCAAGATCCTAAGTGTCTGCACTGTGATTGACCTCTAGGAGCCAGCCTAAGATTCGAACAGCATCCCTACCTGACAGTGACACCTCAAACACTAGAGGTACTGGATCTTATGACACAGGTGGTGGCACAGCAGCCTAAATCTGTTGCAGAGCCTTCTCTTGTTGGGGTCCTATTCAAAACAAACAGCTTTTTAGGTCACTAGGTAAATGGACTGGAGCAGCATACTCTGATGGGGAATGTTGTCTCCAAAACCCAAAGAGTTCCACTAGGCACTGTGCCTCTTTTTTGGTTGTAAGAGGGGCCAAATGCAATAATTTATTATTTATCCTAGAAGGGTTATCTCCACATATCCCATGCAACTAAACCCCCAGAAATATCACTGAAGTAGAGGCCCTTGAAATTTTGTCAGATTTGTATCCCATCCTATGACCTACAAGTATCTTACCAACAATCTAGAGTAGTTGCTACTTTTTGCTCAGTAGGTCCAATCAGTCTGTCATCAGTGTTCTAGATCAGTAGAAGGGAAAGGGCAACCAAAATCCCTGTGAACTAAATTATGACCTAGGGCTAGAGAGTTGGTACACCCCTGGGGTAGGACCGTGAAGGTGTATTTCTGGCATTGCTAACTGAAATCAAATAGCTTCTGGTGGTATACTGACAAAAAAAGCGTTTTCCATATTAATAGCTGCATACCAGTTACCAGACTATGTATTAATTTGATCAAGCAATGAAGCCACTTCTGGTTCAGCAGCAATTGGAGTCACCACCTGGTTAAGCTTGTGATAGTCCTTTGTCATTCTCCAAGGTCCGCCTGTTTTCTGCACAAGCCAAATAGGCAAGTTGAATAGAAATGTGATAGGAATCCTGTTCAAGTCCTTGATGATAGCACTGAGTTTTACAATCCCTCCAAGAATTCAGTATTGCTTTTGGTTTATTATTTTCTTGGATAGAGGCAGTTCTAATGGCTTCCACTTGGTCTTTCTTACTATCATACCCCTCACTCCATGAGTCAAGGAACCAATGCGTGGGTTGTACCAGTTGCTGAGTATGTATATTCCACTTATGAATTCCAGGATTAGGAAAATGATTATAAAATCAGTTTGGGGACCCACTCTGTGACAAATCTGAACTAAAATTCCATTAATTATCTGATTTCCATAAGCCCTATTCTGAGTGGTAGAACACAGTGAAATTTGGGTTTCCTTGAATTAGTATCAGTTTAGAGCCAGTGTTAAATAATCTGATTATTTTATGTTCCCTAAGGTACAGTCACTTTGGCTGTAGGTACCTTTGGGGAAGGCTAAAAGAAGGATTAATACAAATTTTTGACAGTGTGACAGGGTTCTTCCTCAAGAGAACCCACCCTCCCCTTGACTCATGAGTTTCTGGGTTTATACACTGACTCAAATCTGGGAATTCATTGGTCATGACTCTGTTTTTATTATTTAAGTTAGACTTTTGTTCACTTGACCCAGAACTCTTCTGCTTATACAAATCAAATAAGAATTTATTTTTTAAATTATTTTTCATATTTAAGTCGGTTCCATGCTCAACATGGGGTTTGATCTCATGACTCTGAGATCAAGAATCACATGCTATGCAGACTGAGTCAGCCAGGTGTCCCCCCATCCAAGTAAAAATTTAAAAGACATGCATCTATTTGATACTTAGGAACACTGTGCTCAGCTAGCCAACATTATGTGTTCTCTTCTAGTTAGACTATTCTGATTGCTACTTTGGCTCTGTTCTCTCTAGGACAACTACACCTACCTTGCCTTTGATTAAGTGCTTTCACTTGCCCTCTGCTATTCTGAAATCCAATTGTCCCTTTTGCATTTAGATTTCCTGATTCAGTGGTAGCAGCTCCCACTATAATTTCTCATCTGTAGAGAAGAGTGACTATAAAGCTGTTCAAGGATGTTGGGGCTGTGCTCACAAATTTCTCACAGTCAAGCTATGAACTCTGGACCCTCCAACAGTGAGTGAGAAGGTCTTACAGGATAAATATACCTTAACATTCCAACTTCCCTAAGCACTTCTATCCTTTTACCAAGACCGTCTGGCATTTCTTTTTTTTTTTTTTTTTAATGTTTATTATTGAGAGATAGAGAGACACAGATCGTGAGCAGGGGAGGTGTAGAGAGAGGGGAAGACATAGAATCTGAGTATCTCCAGACTCTGAGCTGTCAGCACAGAGCCCGATGAAGGGCTCAAACTCACAAACTGCAAGATCATGACCTGAGCTGAAGTTGGTCGCTTAACCAACTGAGCCACCCAGGTGGCCCTGGCATTTCTACTTAATGTGGTGTAGGCCACCTTTTGGCCTATGTTTCAGCCAACCAGATTCCTTTTTAATCCTCTAAGCCACAACATTACATTCAGATTATCTGCTTAAATGGCTGATACCAATAAATTCAGCCTGAGTAAATTTTATGTTCCTTCTACCATTATCCCTTACCCTCAATATCCATTGCCACACATATTCTCTGGATTTCTGCCTGTATAAATTGGAAAAAGCATGGCGTTATTTTGTAGTATAATACACCTCTTCATAGGCCACACTTTGTACCTCAATTTTCAGGGCCTGCCGGGACATGAGTCTAGTTATGGGTCTAGAAACTAAGAGCCTCGGGCAGAGGTGAGGAGTACCTGAAGAGAATTAGCAGCATTGCAGTTATTTCATGGGAAACTGTTATGTTTTTCTCAGGCAAAGCAGGGGTAATCTTCTTAGATACGGATACCATGGTAGTTTTCACTGGCAAAAGAGACTCATCAGAACTTAAGCATTCAGTGTCTCCAGATTCATCAGGAACTTCCCGTATGTTTCCATTCCCATTTTGAGAATCTTATTCTATCCCAATCAATGCTCTTATTTAAAAAAAAAAAAAAATTATAGTTACTATTTTTGAGAGAGACAGAGACATAATCAGAAGCAGGCTCCAAGCTCTCAGCTGTTAGCATAGAGCCCGATGGCGGGATCAAACCCATGAACCGTGAGATCATGACCTGAGCTCAAGTCAGCCGCTTAACTGACTGATCCACCCAGGCACCCGTATGCTCTTATTTTAACAGCAGCACTCTGAGGTTGGGAATTCAACTTACATTATAATTCAGCCACTCTTAGGATGAGGCTCTGGGTTTGGTTTTCAACAATTTCAGCTCTGCAGCTATAGGAGATAAGGGTTTCTTTTAGGACAGACCCAGAAAACTTCAGGTCATTCATGAGGTACTTGAGTTGACACTTGGAATCCCAGGCTTATCCTTTTCTTTCTCTACTTTGTCCAGCAAAATTAGGAATAACCAATCAATTTTATTATACTCAGTTTGACCAAAGTATTCTAAGGTTTAAAATATACCATCTTCCTATGTGTACATATATACATCCCTCCTGTTTCTGTATGCTTGTGTGTATATATGTGTGTGTGTGTGTATGAAATTCAATTTTAAAAATGTTCTCAATTCTCTTATTTTTAAAGGCATCAGAGAGTCCCTTTGGTTCTTGAACATTGTGTGTGAGTGTTATTTCTGAAATTGCTGCAGTCATCCTTTAAGAGGGGATGAGTCTTCACAGGTGAAAAGAACCTGGACCCTTCATGACATTGTTGATCATTAAATCAAGCAGCCATCAAATGTCTGATCACTAGATTTCATATTGTATGAAATCGTAAGTATTCCTATTGTGTAAACTTGAAGTTAAGTCTTCTGTTACTTGCATTAGGTCATCTTAACTGATACTCATATCGTTGACAGTTGACAAGAATTATTTGACTCAATACATCTTAGTGCAGGAGAAAACACTGACATATATACCGTTATATGATATATTGTTATAAAGCAAGCTCAGGACAGTGCCAGAACTAGAATCCAGATAATCTTGATTCCAAGTTCATTTTTTTCCCCTCTTCATTATTCAGTGCATGCATATCTTAAATATCCTTCTTGGTTCTGATATCAAGGTCTATTATCTATATGTGCTTGCCTTCAGTTCTTGCCTGACCTGAAACAATGTTTAAAATATTTTTCTAATTAGTAGCTAGTAGTTTCCAGATATGACATTGTCTTGTACCAAAGAGGTTAATTTTTTTCTCCATATTCTGACAATATATAAAATAAAAATTCTGAGTGAACTCATACTGTTTCTTACCTATCCATCTCACAGATGTGTTGTCCAAAACTATCATCTGTTTCACATAGAGCACATCCATCTAGTTCTGTGAAAGTTTCAAAGAATAACCCAAGCTGAACTGAAATTAGTTCTTTGTCACGGCTTTCCAATCTGTCAAATGTGTAGGATGAAAGATGATTGGCAAACAGTGTGGCTTGTCAACCCCCTGAATCAAGCATAGTAAAATCTGAAAAGATAGATATTGTGATGACCAATATTTTCATGTGCCTTCGTTGTACATAATAAACATCAAAAAGTTTAAAAAGTCATAAATATTCAGAATAGCTATATAAATTTTGTCATAAATTTTATGTTATTTATTTTTAAAAAAATTTTTTATATTTCTTTATTTTGGAGAGAGAGAGTGTGAGCAGGGGAGGGACAGAGAGAGGGAGATACAGAATCTGAAGCAGGCTCCAGGCTCTGAGCGGTCAGCACAGAGCCTGATGTGGGGCTCAAACTCACAAACCATGAGATCATGACCTGAGCCAAAGCTGGATGCTTAACCGATTGAGCCACACAGGTGCCCCTAAGTTTTGTCAGAAATTTTAATAAATTTTTTGTCCTATTGAATTTTCCCATTTAGAATCCTCCACAAAAAGGGAATTATAGAATATTAGACATGATTTGAATGTCAGACTTCACTTAATCCGAGCCCATGATTTTAAAGATGAAGAACTGAGGTCTGACAAGGTCCATAATTACAGACCTGGTCAGAGGTAGAGTTGTAACTTGACACTGCTTTTAATCAGTGATAGGTAGAATACCAAGATATTGTTTACTTTGCTCACATTCTTCCAGTTAAGACAAGAGGAAGCCAGGATTCAAATACAAGTTTTTTTGACCCCAAAGTTCACAGTCTCAGCCATGCAGATACTTCAACATGAAATTGTGAGGTTTTAACATTTAGTTATTCCATTTATCATTTAGAATTCATTTAGAAAATCATTGAGTGCCTTTTAAGCTCCAGACATTGGACTATATACTAGGTATACAATTGTAGATAAATAAACGTGGTCTTCAGTTACATTAAATAACTGAGTGGGAAGAGTGTGGAGAGGGTGGAAATTGGAAACAAGATAGTGTTGCCTGAAAAGTTGAATATAAAGTGATGTTTTGTGACCTCGCAGGATTAAGCAAGGAGAGTCTTGGTTTTAGTTTGGGGGAGAACTAAGAGGAAGAAAAGCAGTACAATGCAACATATCTGAGAAGGTATGGTGTGTGTAAAATGCTGTGAATTAAGAAAGAGCTGTATGTGTTGAATGAACTGTGGCTGGTGCATAGCAAGCAATTGAGCAATGGCATGGAATGAGGTTGGAGAGATAGGAAAATAAAACATGTAGACTCTTCTTTAGCTGAGGAGTTTGAAAGACACAATATCAAAGATTTGAGAGAGAGCAGATGTACAGTCCTCTTGGAGAGTCAGCTGATATATAGTAAGATTGCTAGGCAATGTGGAGAACCTACTTGAATTTTGAGATCATGAATTTAAAGAGCAACTATTTGTGGTAGGTTAATAAATGGTCCCCCAAAGGTATCAGATCCTAAATCCTGGAACCAGTGAATGTTAACTTACATGGTAAAGTTTATGCAAGATGTGATTAAGGATGTTGAATTGAGGAAATTACCTCAGAATGTTCAGGTAGATGATGGCATAAGAGTGAAGCAGAGTAACATTATACACAAAAGAGGAGGAGAAAATGTGACCACAGAGGCCAAAATTAGATGATCTTGCAACAGGGTAGGTAATACCCTGACAACATCTTGAGTTCAGTCCAGTGGTAATGATTTCCGACTTCTGGCCTCCAGAACTGTGAGGGAGTAATTTTTTGTTGTTTTAGTCCAACAAATTTGTGTTGATTTGTTATAGTAGTTCTAGGAAACTAATATACTGTTCTACCTAGTTGCATGATTCTTTCTAGCTGCTCTGGTATATTAATAGAAAGTATGGTTGGTCGAATTATTTTTGTAAGAATGATGGAGGCAGAAAGGAGAATGAAATATTGGGTATTTTCAAAGTAATTGTTGTAGTAAGTGAAACATGGCTTCTATGCTGGTTATGAGGGAAAATGAAGATAAAATGGGGCTGACAGATAATGAAAGCAGGAAGGCATTATGGATTACAGGTGATGAATTTGTTGAAGAACTATTGTTAAGTGTACTTGTTAGCAGTCATTAAATGCTAAATGAAATGAAATTCAATATCAAGTTTAGGGATCTTGTGTTTTGTAAAGCTCAAAACTTAGCACTGAATTACAATTAGTGGAGATTACAAAAAGTGTTGAGAATTGAAGTCTTGACCAAGAAAGCCATTTACCCAGGACACATTAGAAACTTCATCCTGTAGAGTGAAAGTTGAAATATCAGATTCACAGGGATATCTACTTATAAGCTATTGGATTCAAGTATTCATAGAGAAATAAGCCAAAGAATGAAACACTTCAAATAGTTTGGTTCCCTCCATATTCTCTCTCTATGAGAAAATTACTGTAAATTTTAATGTTCTCTGATTAAAAAAGAAACAGTGTCCTCAAAAGTAGAACTCAGTGTAGCATTCTATGTCAAAAGATAAAATACTCAAAATGCATATAAAGAAAAAGCACTTTATATTTGGGGTGAGTTGTGTTCTTAATTTTTAGTTGGAGCTTCCTAATTGTTTTCCATAAAATAAAATTGTATTTTAGTATAGATACGTGTCGCTGGAATTCTTCATACATAAAATGTTTAGACAGTATGCTCATAAATATAAGACCATCAGATTACTTTTGTTCATAAGCTTTCATTCCAAGTACATTATCTCTGATCCTTAAATCATTAATCATATTCATTAAAGTACTGAACATAGGCCTTAATTCTATGCCAGGTAGCTCAGCTCAATTCAATTCAATATGACATCTGCATACAATACTTAGCATCTATTCTGTACAAGGCCTGTGGTTGACCTGAAGAAATTTTCAGGCAGGACTGATCCTCTGCCCACAACAATCTTACACTTCAGTAAAGGTGAAGCTTAGGGGAATATGATGTTCTCTGGACTAATGATCTCATAAATTTATGCTCCCATCTAGGCCAGCCACCTTCACTCTCCCTGTTACTCCACAGGATCAACCAGAGGAAAGAATTTACTATAGAGCCCATCTAGGGGTTAATATCCTTGAGAGCTAGGAACTACAATGAGTAATCATCTTTACCAAAGGTATTAAGATATTCCTATTCCAAAATAACCTTAGAATGCAAAGTTCTAGTTGGGCTATGGAGTTGGATTCTTATACCATACCCATATTTGAATCCCTTGTTCTACCCTCTGAATAGTTTTTCCCATTCCCAAACTCTCAAAACCTTGTACTATCATCTTTGTATTCAAAGTTCATAGCTGTAAACAGCTATGCTGTTTCTGCTTTTCTATAAGGCATAGTGCCTTGAAATCTAAAATTTCTTTCTGCAATCAATGAGGTACTGAATATTTAACAACCAGCTCTTCAATAAGGGATTGGGCCTTATTTGTAATCTTTGCCAAGTTCTGTGGTGTGAATACTCCCTATATGGCTAATTTCAAACTGCCAACCTGAAGTCACTGAAGGCAGAGTTGGAAAGAGATGTGCAGTAATTCATTATTGTCCAGTATGCCTATCATAAAGATATAATAGGTGTAAGTAATCTTGGGCATAGTAGTAAGAAAATGTAGTAAAATAACTAGGAAGTGATAAGAATGAGTATTGTCACTGTTTTTATTTTTTTATATTTATTAGATTTTAATGTTTATTTTTGAGAGAGACAGAGTACGAATGGGGGGAGAGGCAGAGAGAGAGGGAGACACATGATCTGAAGCAGGCTCCAGGCTCTGAGCTGTCAGCACAGGGCCTGATGCGGGGCTTGAATTCACCAACCATGAGATCACAACCTGAGACAAAGTCAGACGCTTAACTGACTGAGCCACCCAGGAACCCCTCCATTTTTAAATATAACTTATTTAACTGTACACTTATTTAATATTGACTACATTTAACAACTGGCCTGAAAACTCCTTAAAATGTTAATAATCAGCCATATCTCAAAATGGTCCTTGTGGTATATGCCCCCCTTTTATATCACAAGTCCCAGTTTTGTTGTTGTTGTTTTGTTTTTGTTCTTTTTTTTTTTGCCATGTTTTGTAAGCGCCTGTCTGAGATCACTTGCTCTGAAAAGGCATGAGGATAAACTTTCTGAGACTTAAACCTTGTATGGTAGAAAGGATTCTAAGATGACCTTCAAATGAATTAAATTCTTGTATAGTCTCCTCTTGAATGTGGGTGGGAAACTGTGACTGACTTCTAACAATGGTGATGGAATAGTCACTCCCATGACTACAAGATGACACTTTAGATGGCTGGAGAAGAATATCCTTTGATGAAGCAGGCTGCCATGTTGTAAGAGGGTCTGTGAGAGCCACATGGCAAGGAACCGAGGGGTGCTAGAAGTGCCAAAATTAGCCCCCAGCTGAAAGTAGAAAGAAAGAGGGGACCTTTGTCCTATAACTTTGAGAAAGAGGAATTCTTCCAACAACCATGTAAATTCATAGAGGACCTGAAGCTCCAGAAAGGAGTATAACCTGGCCAATATCTAGATTACTACTGTGTGAGACCCTGAGCAGAGAACCCAGTTAAGCCAGACTGGGCTCCTGACACAGGGAAGTTGCTGAGTGTAGATTATTTTAAACTAAGTTTGTGATAATTTGTTATGCAGCAATTAAAAGAAAAAAAACTAATATATTACTTACACTTGAATGAGAACATTTTTGGTGTGGAAATCAAACAGAAAACTAAACTTTTCTCCAGAATTTTGAAATCTTGATTCCTTCCTGTGTGACTAAGTTTTTTAAATAAGTTTTAAATCCTATTCCTTTATAGGCAACCTCTTTTGCCTCTGTAAAAAGCTTTTAGAAGTTTTTTATTCTCATTTTCCTCAAATCCACGAGGACATGTTATTAAAAAATTAACAGCGTTTTTGAACCATGAATCACTACACAACTCAGATTTAAAATGTAAAATTTAATGGTGTTAGTGTATTCATAAGATGGTGCGAACATAACCTCAATATATTTTAGAACACTTCATCACCTCAAAAGGAAACCCCATCTTACTGGCAGCCTTCATTATGTTCCCCCCAACCCCTCCAGCCTTAGACAACCACTCTTTTACTCTATGTCTTACGGATTGCCTATTCTGGATATCTCATATAAATGGAATCAAACAACATGTGGTCTTCTGTGAATGGATTCATTTTACATAATATATTCAAGATTCATCTAGGTCATAGCATTTAGTATACTTCATTTATATTTAGTGCTAAGTATTCTATTATATGGATATATCACATCTTAACCATTTATCAGTTGAGCAGTTTGATTGTTTCTACTTTTTGGCTATTATAAGTAATGCAGCTATGAATATTTGTGCACTGGTTTCTATTGAATATATGTTTTTAATGGTCTTAGGTATTCAGACAGGGGTGAAATTACTGGGTAATATGGTAAATCCTTATTTAATCTTTCGAGAAACTGGAAGAATGCTTTCTCAAATGTTTGCACCATTTTTCATTTTACCAGCAGTTCTTGATGGTTCCAGTTTCTCCACATCCTCACCAACACTTACTCTTCTCTGTCTGATAATAGGCATCTTAGTGAATAGAGAGAGTGGTTTCTCACTGTGTTTTTGATGTGTGTTTTTCTGAGGCTAATGATGTTGTGTATCTTTAAACTTGCTTACTCACCACTTGTATATATTCTTTGGAGAAATATCAGTTCAAATCCATTACCCAGTTTTAATTGGGCTCTCTATTACTGAGTTATAAAAGTTTTCTTTTACATATTCTGGATTAAAGTCCTTTATAAATTTATGAAAATGTGTTTCTCCCATTCAGTGTTTTTTTTTCCCCACTCTCTTGACGGTTTCTTTTGAAGCACAATTTCATAAAACATAGCTTTTTTCTTCTTCTTAGTTTTTTATAGTATTAACACTTACATTAGGTGTAAGGTCCATTTCAGTTAACTTTATTATATGGTATGAGGCGGAAATCTAAATTCTTTTCAATTTGGCTATCTAGTTATACCAGCATCATGTGTTAGACTATTTTTTCCTGTTATCAAATTGGGGAACTTTCAGCCAACTGTCTTCTAGTTTTTTAAGCTCTGTTTATTTTTCTTCACTCTTTATTCCCATTGTTTTTCAGATTGGGTATTCTCTCTCATGCTATTTTATAGTTAGTTCAGTGATTCTTTCAATTCAGACATAATCTACTCAAACCTACTTTAAGGACTATTTCCTTTTGGTTATTAAATTATATGTGAAATTACTTTGACAACTTCAGTAATTTCCATTTGCTTCTTGTTTATAATTTCTAACTCTTTAAGGGTATTCACCTTCTGATGAGATATTGTCATGTTAGCTTCCTTTAAGCTTTTCTTAGTTCTTTGAATGTGGTTATAGTGCCTGTTAAGTCTTTTTCCTTTAAATTCCATATCTCCTAGTCCTATCTTGGGCTCCTGCCTCTTTTTTTTTTTCCAGGTATATGAGTCATACAGTCATACTTTCCTGTTTTGCATGTGTCATATATTTAAAGTTTGATATTTTAGGGAACCTGGGTGGCTCTGTCAGTTGCACCCCGGACTTTTGATTTTGGCTCAGGTCATGATCCCAGGGTTGTGGGATTGGCCCCAGGTCACAGTATGGAATCTGCTTAAGATTCTCTCTCTTACTCTCTCCCTCTGCCCCTCTCCCCTGCTAGCACACACCCTCTCTCTAAAATAAAAAAAAAAAAAAAAAATTAAAAGCCGATATTTTAGGTAATATAGTAATTGTGGATGCTTATTCTCCTTACCCCTTTCTGGGTCTTGTTTTGTTGTGATTAGCTCATTAATCTGTTTAGTGAATTGATTAGACTATTTTAGGGAAGGCTTTCATCCTCTCAGTGTGAACTTGCTGATCTTACTCCTCAAAGTGTGCAGCTAGGGCAAGAGCAGAATCACTCTGGGGTGATGGTGATTTTAACAGAGCTCTCTTTGGCTAACCTTATCTGATCTCTCTGTTAAATTGTCTGCTTACTTTAATATTCCCCTCAATTTTAGACTCCTTCAATTGCTGGCTGATGGCTCTATTGTTTTCAATAATCCCTGGGGCATAAGTGGAATTACACTCTGACACAATTCCAAGCAGGTAGTTTTTGACAGTAGTCTTTAGGGATTTTTCTGACCACACGAGGGCTCATTTTAGCTGTCTCTTTCCATGGTTCTCTCTGGTAAGATAGTTGGCCTATAGTTTAGATTTTGATCTGTCATAAAGCTACCAGCCTCCTCATAATTGCTTAAAAACAAAAACTCCATTTCTTCCTTTTTCTTTTTCTTTTCCCTTTTTATTTCTCCTTGACAGCCATACCTCTGGCACTTCCTAAGAGTTTTGCAGGGAATGTCAGGTCCTGCCTTCACTGCTTTTAGTGCAAGTGTTTTTCAAAGCATACTTTTGTCTGTATGCTCCCATGTACTATATATTAAAAAATATAGATTTAAGCTATAAATGACTCTATCCTTTTGTAAAACTTTTAAAGAAGAGGGGAATTTATTTCAACAATGTCAAATTGCGTGCACGGGCACCCTCCCCACACAAACTCACTCTCTCTCTCTCTCTCTCTCTCTCTCATAATCCTTCATTTCTCCTCTAAATGGAATTTGTAGACCCCTGAGAAAGTTAAGGGGATTTCACTTATGGAATGGATGTTCCAACATAATACTGTGAGTCATTGAGAAAATGCCATTTTCATATGGTTGGCTAAAGGAACAATTTTTAAAATTTGAGGCATTATTTACTACATTGATGCACCAATATTTTGGAATGTTTATCTTAGTGCTTTGAATGAAAAAGAAGGTTACATTAAGACATTGAGGGTTTGGTAGAGAAATAAAAAGAGAAGTTAAGGTTATATGACAAGGAGCTTAGAATGGGCTATTGAAAAGAACCAAAGAAAATGTCATAACGGAGTCGACGGCAGCCTGCTCTAGTCCCTGTCCAGGGACTTTGTTTCTTTTCACTAGACTTTCATGGATAATTTATAGGGGGAATGTAGTCCCGATATCTACCCCAGATGGTTTGGAATTCAAGATATATTTGTCTTGAGATGATTCAAAATGATGAGCTTAAATGAGAGAAAAAAAAAATGGATAAAATCACTTACATAGAGATATATGTGGGAAGTGGTATTTTAATAGTGACATATCATCCTGAAACCTAGGGCACTATCCAGAGGATGAGGCTGGTGACCACAGTTGGAAAAGGTAATGTAATGTGTGTGTGAATGCATGTGCGCGTAAGAGAAAGGGCATATGTGTATTAGAGGTAGGGTGAATGTGCAGAAACAGCCTGAAAACATTAGAAAGAAAACCACAAAGTCAACTCTGAAATGGCGTTGAGTATGGATGTTGGAATTCTCACTTATTCCCCTATCCCCATTATTGAATATAAAAACTAAAATAAATGAGGATCACCTGCCCCTTAGAACTGATACAAGTACACTTCATCACTGCCCTTCCTCTTTAGCTCTAGCATCTAAGCCCACTTACAAAGTTTTATTTTTCCATGTCTCTTAGACCCAAGTTCTTTGATTCACCTTAATGTCAGATAAAATGTAGAAATTTAGAAAAGCTCCAGTTCTTACTGTTTCTCCTGAGACCTCTGTGGCCCATGTGTCCATACCTTTAGACATCAGGTGGGATCTCCATCTTGATTCAGCTATTTTGTGAATGTTTTTATCTGTCCCAAGGGATCTTACTAGAGAGCCATAGGTAGTGCCTACCAGTTACCAAGTAAATGTCATTTGGATTAAAACATTCTCTGAACTAAACCAGTAGAAGTAAAAACTACTCCTATGCAACATTTCATTCTCCTATCAGTAATTCTAACCATTTTACTTGTTAAGGATTTCTAAGTGAGTAGATTCACCAGATAAATTATCTAAATTTCATACTCTGCATTCAAATCACTTTATCAAAGAAAAGGTAGTATGTTGGATTATTTGGTTTCTTCTAAACTGTTTTTCAAATAAACTATGAAATGGCTCCACCATGTGGTTGAAGTATGCATTTTGTTCTCAGAAATCTAACAAACAATTCAGTGAGACAGACTAGTTAATGTCATTTATTCATTCAAAAAAACATTTATTGAGACCCTACTCTGTGTTGGGTATGCTCTCGGCACTGGAACATAATAAATGAAACAAATGCAACCTCTAACTCCTTACATTTCACGTTCATTTCACCTTTTCGTTGGTTAAGCACACTCGATCAAACATTAAAATAAATACAAAAGCATATTTTTTTCAATTGTTTTTATTGGTATAAGAAAAAGAATGCAGGTTAGATTTTAGTTCTGGCTTTGTCATTGACTAGCTGTGTAAAAATACTTTCTATACAAGGCTAAGCTTTTTAGAAGTTGTTCCAGATAAATGGCTCCTAATTCTCATAGTACCATAAAACAATGAGGATGTTTTGCTTGAGTGGGGGGGGGGGGGGCAGGGGGAGGGGTGCAACAATAACATATACTAACTCATTCCAAAGTTTCCCTGAAAGCCTGGGGGGGGGTGGTTACAGCCTCCTTGAATATTACCTATGGTCTCAATGGGTCTACCTATAAATAAAATTAAAATATAATGAATTAGATTTTTTTCTAGCACCCCTTCTAGCTATAACAATATTTGGCTCTTATAAATAATTAATAAAAGAACCAATCCCAGGGTAGAGCTAGAATTTATATTCAAGTCTCCTGTCTTCTGAGCCCTTCTAGTACATCCACTGAATGCTACAGTTGCTGAATTAGAGCACCTATCAAAAGCCCTCTCACATTTGAAGTCTTTATTCAGGCTCTTCTAGATAACTAACATCAGACAGAAAATTTGCCTTTTTCCCCTCTATTTAAATTATTATATTAATATAAGCTATCATTTATTAAACCCACATTTAGCATCAGGCATATTTCTAAGTAAACTCTTTTTTTTGTTTGTTTATTTTGAGATAGCAAGAGAGAACTAGCAGGGGAGGGGCAGAGAGAGGGGAAGAGAAAAGAATCTGACAGTGCAGAGCCGAATGCTGGGCTCAATCCCATGAACCATAAGATCATGACTTGAGATGAAATCAGTTGTCAGACAGATGCTTAACTGACTGAGCCACCCAGGTGTCCCTCTAAGTAAGTTCTTTAAATGCCATTATCTCTCAGCATCTTAGAAAGAAAAACCTAGACACACGTAACTATAGTTCAGTGCACAGAGCACTAAGATTTAGGACGGAGGTTAGAGCTTCTTCAATGCAATGGCAAGTCATCATGTGAGCTCTGGAATAAGACTATGGGTTCTTATTCTGGATCTATAATTTACTGATTGTGTGACTTTGGATGAACACTTTTATGAGCCTCTCTGAAACCTTTTATAAAGTTAATTACATGACAGTTTTCACCTATAAGATTATTACACTTGATTTGTGACCATCTAAGAGAAAAGATAAATTTTTCTTTGCTAGATTTCCCCACAATGTAATCTCAAATGTATTGTCTATACAAGAGAGGAACACTTTGACCATGCCATCTAAATGTTTTTTTTTTTTTTTTTTTTTTTTTTCTTTTTTTTTTTTCTTTTTTTTTTTTATTTTATTTTTTAATATATGAAATTTACTGTCAAATTGGTTTCCATACAACACCCAGTGCTCATCCCAAAAGGTGCCCTCCTCAATACCCATCACCCACCCTGCCCTCCCACCCACCCCCCATCAATCCTCAGTTTGTTCTCAGTTTTTAACAGTCTCTAATGCTTTGGCTCTCTCCCACTCTAACCTCTTTTTTTTTTTTTTTTTTCCTTCCCCTCCCCCATGGGTTTCTGTTATGTTTCTCAGGATCCACATAAGAGTGAAACCATATGGTATCTGTCTTTCTCTGTATGGCTTATTTCACTTAGCATCACACTCTCTAGTTCCATCCATGTTGCTACAAAAGGCCATATTTTATTTTTTCTCATTGCCACGTAGTATTCCATTGTGTATATAAACCACAATTTCTTTATCCATTCATCAGTTGATGGACATTTAGGCTCTTTCCATAATTTGGCTATTGTTGAGAGTGCCGCTATAAACATTGGGGTACAGGTGCCCCTATGCATCAGTACTCCTGTATCCCTTGGATAAATTCCTAGCAGTGCTATTGCTGGGTCATAGGGTAGGTCTATTTTTAATTTTCTGAGGAACCTCCACACTGCTTTCCAGAGCGGCTGCACCAATTTGCATTCCCACCAACAGTGCAAGAGGGTTCCTGTTTCTCCACATCCTCTCCAGCATCTATAGTCTCCTGATTTCTTCATTTTGGCCACCATGCCATCTAAATGTTGGGTATTTCACCCTGGGTTCTCATTAAATATTAATGGGGGAATTTGTGAATGTTTACTGAGTGGGAACATGAAAATAGCTGAGAAGAAAATTTTGCCTTCCAAAGGAAAGCTTCTAAATTCAAATATAGTCAGATGTGGGAGACACAGTCAAACTAATATGCTCTATATTTGTGATTTCTTCAGATAATTTTCTGTCTTGTTTTTTGGTGTGTCCAATTGGACAACTGCATCCATTTTTTTAAGGGACAATTTCCTGACAAGACCATAAATTGATTTTCAAAGGTTATAAAGTCCTTCATAAACTAAGGAGGGACAGGAAAAAGGAACTTCAGTAGGCTGAAAAATGGTTTCAGACAGTTCCATAAAAATAGTATACTATGAAATGCCTAAATGTTATTTAGGCTGAAATAGGGCTATAACATGGCAGGACAGCTCTAGGGTAGGAGGATGTTAAGGTAGAAGTCTTTTCTACTATGAAGGTTAGCTTTTATATAAATATAGAGTTTCATTATGTTTTTTTTTTTCCTAACTCAAGTGCCTACCTTGACTTCTGTGAGCATCTGCAAGTATCCTAAGAGAACATGGTGTGTGTAGTTGGGATGTGGGGGAAGGCATGTAAACCCCAGTATGTTGTGTTGGATGAAAGCGGCGCCCTTACAAGTGGTTTTCCATCCTCTTTTCTCTCCAGTCTCCTTTCTACAGTGCCAGAATAATTTTTTTAATTAATTTATTTACTCTGAGAGAGAGAGAGAGTGCACATGTGCGAGCAGGGAAGGGGCAGAGAGAGAGGAAGAGAGGGAATCCCAAGGAGGCTCCACACTGTCAGTGCTGAGCCTGATGTGGGGCTCAATCCCACCAACCAGGAGATCATGACCTGAGTTGGACACTGAGCCTGAGCAACCCAGGAGCCCCCAAAATAAACTTTCTCTTGCAAACTTTGATCGTGTTACACCTCTCCAAAACAAAAAACAAAAAACAAAACAAAACAAAACAAAAAACAAAAAACCATTGCCTTTGAATTAGGGTAAAACTATTCAGCCTGGCATTTAAGAGTTTTGTCAGTGAAACCACTGTTTGTTTCAGTGCCATTTCCCCCAATTTCCCTCTCAGTACCTTACATTCCAGCCACCTTTCCTTTCACTCTCCCTGATCACACCTCCACATTTTTCTTCTCCATGCTTAGACCTTTATTTCAAAGACTATGCTCTTTCCATAATGAAACACTGCCTTCTCTTTCAGTAGGACTTTTCCAATATTTCCAACTTGTCTAATTCCTCCTTCTGTTTCTCATTTATATTTAAAATCTACATAATACCCTTATAGTATTTAAATGAAGAAATCCAGCTGGATAATGTTGACTCATAAAGGTGTGTATATCTTTATTTTCAGTTTTTAATTTAGCTTAAATAAACCCTTTGGGTACAGTATATAGCACAGTATACCACGCATGAAGAATATTATATATACTTCTAAGGAAATTCAATTAAACCAATAAAATTGGGTAGGATATTTAGATCATGAAAGTAAACTAAAAAGATACCAGCAGGAGGCATCCCCACCTGTACCTCCGGATACAGACTTTCTATTCAAACTCCTAGAGCATACTAAGCAAGTCAAACACATCCCATTTGCTCTAGAAGCAGCAGGGCCACCAATGGCAACTCCTACTGAAAAAAGAAATACTGTGTATTTTCCACTACTCAGAATTATGGAAAACTCTTCCTGAAAGAGAAGGTTCTCTTGCATATTTATTTTTAAATGGTTCTTGCTCCCTTGGGTGGAATCTCAGATTCACAGATATCTATTTTTTCTGGAATTGATTTTTTTAATTTAAAATTAGCTTTACTGGGGTCTAACTTACAATAAAATTCAGCAATTTTAAGGGTAGAATTCAGTGAATTTTGATAAATATTCACAGTCCTGTAACCAATCACTACCCAAATTATTATACCGGGTCTCTCACTCATAAAGTTCCTTAATAGTTGTTTTCAGCCATACCCTGTCCTCCCATCTGGCTTATGGCAATTCCCTGTTTTCAGTCATGATAGTTTTGAATGTTCTAGAATTTCATATAAATGGAATCATATAGTACATGTTATTTGCATTTGGGTTCTTTCATTAAGCATAATGCTCTTAAAAGTAGGGGTTTTTGCATGTATCAGTAGCCCATTTCTATTGCTGAACATTATTCTATTAAATGTATTCCCCACAATTTGTTCATTTGTGAATTGATAAGACATGGATTGTTTCCATATTTAGAACTATTATGAAATAAAGCTGTAATGAGAATTTCAGTACAGTCTTTGATCATCTATTTCCATTATTCTATGACAAATATCCTGAAGCTTACACCATGATTTTTAACCTTTTTCCCCCTAATATAAGTATTTTAATGCTATAAATTTCCCTCTCCTTCATTTTCATGCTCTAAATTTTGGTTCTCATTTTTATTCAACATATTCACCAGTAGCGCCTGTGATGATTATATATTTCCATTACTCTATGACAAATATCCTGAAGAGCTTACACTATTGATTTTTGACCTTGTTTTTCTTTTACTAATATAAGGATTTTAATGTTATAAATTTCCCTCTACTTCATTTCCGTGTTCTAAATTTTTGTGCTCATTTTTATTTAATGTATGTTCTAGTAATGCCTGTGATAATTTCTTTAATTCATGGATTATATAGATTTGTTTAATCTCCAAATATTGGGGAAATATTCCAGATAGCTTTCTGATATAGATTTCTACTTTAGCTTCACCGTGGTCAGAGAACATATTTTATATGACTTAAGCTCCTTTAATTTACTACAATTTGTTTTACAACCAGAAATAAGTCTGATTCAGTGAATGGTCCATGTGCACATGAAATTCTTGATATTCTGTTGAATTTTGGATAGAGTGATCTATAAACGACATTCAGGTCAGGTCATTCAAGTTTTCTACAGTATTATTGATTTTCTCCTTTGTTCTATTGATTAGGGAGAGAAAAGTTTGAAAACTTCAAATAGGATTTTGATTTCTCTTTCAACCATTTTGCTCTTTGCTTTCTATTTTTCCTTTTTTTTATGTTTATTTTTGACAGAGAGGGAAAGGGAGACAGAGTGTGAGCGGGGGAGGCACAGAGAGAGAGGGACACACAGAATCTAAAGCAGGATCCAGGTGACAAGCTGTCAGCACAGAGCCAGATGCGGGGCTTGAACCCACCAACTGTGAGATCATGATCTGAACTGAAGTTGAATGCTTAACTGAGCCACCCAGGCATTCCTAAGATATCTTTTATATTTATGTATTTACCATTTCTGATGCCTTTTATTGTATGTCGTGCATGTCATTTTACTTCTGTCTGAAAAACTTTAACATTATTTTCCCTGTTTAGGCATAATGACAATGAATTGCCTCACTGTCTGAAAAAAAGCCACCAGTTCTGAAAAATATTTTACTGTTTTGTTTTTCCTTTAGTACTCCAAAGATGTATCTACATTATCTCTGGCTTTCATAGTTCTTATGAAAGTTATCTATCATTCATATTTTTTTTTGTATGTAATACACTTTATCTGGTTGCATTTAAGATTTTCTCTGTATCACTGGTTCGAATAAAATCATCATATGCTTTGAAATGAGTTTCTTTGTGTTTGGTTTTACTCGGGATTAATTGAACTGCACTTATCTCTAAGTTTATAGTTTTCATCAAATTTGGGAGATTTGGGGTACTATTTCTTTAAATACTTTTTCTTTCCCATTCTTATACCTCTGAGTGTCTAGCCATATTTCATTTATTTTTAAAATTTTTATTGATAAAATAGCTAGCCTTTATTGGATGCTTTCTTTGCATCAGGTACCAACAAAGGAGATTAAATACATTATTATTATTTTATGCTCAGTGTATCTAAACTGAGAACAAAACCGTTTTACCCAATCCTTTCACTTCCCCTCCCCACTTTCTACCTCCAGCAACCACCAATCTGTTCTCTGTATCTATGAGCTTTTTAAAAATTGTACTTATTTTTAGAGTCCACTTGTATCATACAGTATTTTGTGTTTCTTGCCTGACTGACTTCACTTAGCATAATGGCCTCAAGGTCCGTTCATGTTGTTGTAACTGGCAAGATTTCATTCTTTTTTATGGCTAAATGATATCCCATTGTGTATATATACTGCAATTTCTTTATTCATCCATTGATGATGCTTAGGTTGTTTCAATATCTTGGCTATCATAAATAATGCTGCAATGAACATGAAGGCACATGTATCTTTTTGAGTTAGTATTTTAGTTTTTGTCATATAAATATTAATAAGTGAATTTGCTAAACCATATGGCATTATATTTTTAATTTTTTGAGTAAACTTCATACTGATTTCCATAGTGGTTACACCAATTTACATGCCCAACACTAGTGCACAAGGGTTCTGTTCTCTCCACATCCTTGCACACTTGACATTTATTCTTTTTTGATAATAGCCATTCTAACAGGTATGAGGTGATATTTCATCGTGATTTGGACTTGCATTTGCCTAACAATGATGTACAGCATCTTTATGTACCAATTTGACATCAGTATGTCTTCTTTGGAAAAATGTGCATAGATTCTACCCATATTTTAACTAATTTTCTGTAGTTATTGAGTTGTATTAGTTCTCTCTATATTTTGGATATTAGCCCTTTAACAGGTATAGGATTTGCAAGTATTTTCTCTTATTCAGTGGGTTGCCTTTTCATTTTGTTGGTTTCCTTTGATGTACGGAACCTTTTTAGTTTGAGGTAGTCCCATTTGCTTATTTTTAATTTTGTTGTTTTGCTTTTGGTGTTAGATACAAAAAAAAAAAATCATTGCCAAGACCTATGTCAAGGAGCTTACTGCCTGTGTTCCCCACTCCCCAGGAGTTTTACAGTTTCAGGTATTACATTCAATTCCTTAATCTATTTTGAGTTGATGTTTGTGTATGGTGTAAGATAGGATAGTGGTTTAGTTTCATTCTTTTGCATGCAGCTGTCCAATTTTTCTAATAATATTTGAGAAGACTCCCCTTTCCCTGTTGTAAATTCTTGGCTCTTTTGTCATAAATTAATTGACCATATATGCATGGGTTTATTTCTGGGCTCTCTATTTTGCTCCATAGATCTATATATCTGTTTTTATGCTGATATCATATGTTTTAATCGCTATAGCTTTGCAATATCGTTTGAAATTAGGAAGCATGATACTTCCAGCTTTGTTTCTTCTCAAGATTGTTTTGGCTACTCTGGGTGTTCTATAGTTCCATTCATGTTTTAGGATTGTTTGTTTTATTTCTGTGAAAAGTTATTTTGGAATTTTGATAGGTATAGCATTAAATCTATATATCACTTTGGGTAGTATGGACATTTTAATAGTGTTCTTCTAATCCATGATCACAGAATATCGTTCCATTTATTTTTATCTTCTTCATTTTCTTTCTTTAATGCCTTATAGTTTTCAGAGTATAGGTCTTTTGCCTCCTTGACTAAATTTATTCCTAGATATTTTATTCTTTTTGAATCCATTGTAAATGGGATTCTTTTTTTCAAATTCTCATTCTGAGAGTACATTATTTGTGTATAGAAATGCAAAATCTCTTTTTGTATTGATTTTGTATCTTGCAACTTTATGGAATTCATTTAACAGTTTTGTTGGAGTCTTTAGTGTTTTCTATGTATATAATATCATGTCATCTGTAAATAGTGACAGTTTTATTTCCTTTCCAATTAGGAGGACTTTTATTTTTCTTAATTGCTCTGGATAGGAATTCCAACACTATGTTGAATAAAAGTGGCAATAAGGGCATCCTTGTTCTGTTCCTGATCTTACAGGGAAAGTTCTTAGCTTCTCATCAGAGTATGATCTTAGCTGTGGGTTTGTCATATTTTGCCTTTATTGTATTGAACCACATTTCCTCTATAGCCACTGTGTTGAGAGTTTTTATCATAAACAGATGTTGAATTTTATCAAATGCTTTTTCTGTATTTATTTGAGATTATCATATTGTTATTCTTCATTTTGTTAATATGGTGAATCATATTGACTAATTTGTGGATGTTGAACCATTCTTGCAACCCTGGAATAAATCCTACTTGGTCATGCTTTATGATCCTTTTAATGTATGTTGAAATCGTTTGCTAAAATTTTATTGAAGATTTTTGCAATTAGGCTTGTCAAGAACATCGGCCTGTAATTTTCTTTTCTGTGGCATCCTTGTCTGGTTTTGATATCAAGATAATCTTGGCCTTGTAAAACTAGTTTGGAAGAGTTCCCCCCTCTTCTATGTTTTGGAAGAGTGTGAGAAAGATTTGTATTAATTTTTCTTTTAATGTTTGGTAGTTCAACAGTGAAGCCATTTGTTCCTGGACTTTGGTCAGTAATCAAAAACCTCCCTAACAGTCTCCTTTCTAGTATTCAGCCTGTTTAGATTTTCTGTTTCATTATGTGTCAGTCTTGATAGGTTGTATGTTTCTACAAATTTACCATTTCTTCAATTTTGTCCAATTTGCTGACCTAATTTTTCATAGTAGTCACTTATGATCCTTTGTATTTCTGTGGAATAAATTGTAGCATAACCTCTTAAATTTCTGATTTTGGTTCTTTCTTGGTGAGTCTAGCTAAGGCTTGTAAATTTTGTTTATCTTTCAAAGAACAACTCTTAGTTTCACTGATGTTTTCTATTGTATTTTTAATTTGTTTCACTTATTTCTACTCTGTTATTTCTTTCCTCCTTCTAACTCTAGCCTTTGTTCTTTTTCTAGTTCCTTAAGGTGTAAAGTTAGGTTATTTGAGACTGTCTTGTTTCTCAAGATAGGCATTTATTACCATGAACTTTCCTCTTAGAACTGCTTTGGCTGCATCCCATAAATTTTGGTATGTTAGTGGTATGTTACATTTCCATTTTCATTTGTGTCAAGGTGTATTTTATTTCTCTTTTCATTTCTTCTTTGACCCTTTAGTTGTTCAATAGCATGTTTTTTTAATCTTCACATATTTGTGAATTTTCCAGTTTTCTCCATGTAATTCTAGCTTCATACCACCATCGTCAGAAAATATCCTTGCTATTATTTCAGTATTCTTAAATTTATTAAGGTTTGTGGCCTAACATATGAACTATCCTAGAAAATGTTCCATGTGCACTTGAGGAAAAAATATATTCTGTTGCATTTGGATGGAATGTTCTCTAAATATCTGTTAAGTCGATCTGGACTAACATGTTGTTCACAACCAAAGTTTTCTTTACCAATTTTCTGTCTGGATGATCTATCCATTGACATAAGTGGGGAATACATGATATTGTCATATAAATCATGGTGTTCTCTTCACTTTTTTTTTTTTTTGGTATTTTCTTTCTGAATGTGTTTTATCTTTGACAGTTTCGTGTGTGTGTGTGTGCGTGCACATGCGCCTGTGCATGTGGTTATGTGTGTATAGCAATTTGCTTACAGTGTTGGAAGTGTTGTTCCCTCTAATGTAACTGCCATGTCAGGTATTTTTTCTTCTCTAGTAGTTTCCTTTTGTGTTTTTAGAGATAGCTTTGCTTTTCCTTCTAACCATGGTTATTTTTCTATTTGCTTCAACATTTGGAGTATATTTATAATTTTCTTAACATCTTTTTGAGTTTCATTAAGCCTATTTATGAATTTGTTTCTATTGATTTATTTTTTATCATTATTTTAGTAATTTCCTATTATGCGTATGCCAGGTAATTTTCAGTTAAGTGTCTGACATTTTAAATTTTGTTGTTGGTTGTTATTTCCTCCATTCCTTTAAAGACTATTGAATTTTTCGGATGCTTAGTTAAGTTACTAAAATAAGTTGGAACATTTTAATGTTTACTTTTAAGATTTCTTGGGGAAGATCCAGAGAAGGTTTTTGTCTGAGAGTAATTTAGCCATATTATGAAGGTGACACTCTTCTGAGGATACTATCCATTTTCATTTGTAAAGTCTTTCCTGTCAGGCTTGTTGGGAGGATGAATTATTGAAATATTCCCAGCCCATTATAGGATCTTGTTATTGTTCTGCTTTTCTTTTTTTCTTGGTTTTCTCCTAACTTCTAGTTGTTTCCTCTCACATGTATGTAGGGAATACTCAGCTGAAGACTCAAAAAGACCTCTCATAAAATCTCCTGAGCCTTCCATTTGTGAAGTCTCTGGTGCTCTGCCCCAAGTCTAACCATTTTGACATTTCTTTTATTCAAAGATTAAATTCTGTCCTTAATTCATTAGGACATTAGGATTCATATCTGTTTAGTTTTTCCTGAGTTTAGCCTAGGCACATACTCCAGGCATGAAGCTGGTGAAATTTTATGGCTTTCCTTGTTTCCCTTCTCTCAGGGATCACTGAGAGTCCTGTACTGCTTCACATATTGTGCTCAACTGTCTGTTGTTTAACTATAATGGTGAATCTGTTCCATATTACTCTATTATAGCTCAAGTGGAAGTTTGCATTAATATTTTATGAGCTTTTAAAAATATTAAAAAGTTTTAATGTCTTATTTATGGACTTTTTTGACTTTTAAATTCATATAGCTTGCTTCACACTGGTTAATTTTATTTTTAAGTTTGTAAGGGTATGCAATCCCTCTCTGTATTAAATGTTAGGGCTCTGTTGTGTTGTGATTTTATGTTTTGCTGCAAGCAGGAAACAACACAACACAAGACACAAAGTCCAACTATTGTGGATCTTTCTGCTCTTGATTACCTGGGGTTGAGTAACAGTCAGTCCTGTTCTAACCAGTTTAAAGAGTGGAGAGATACCCTGAATTTAACTGTTGAAGTAGAAAAAGAGGAGACAGTTTAGAGGATATAGCTAAAAATTAATATACTATGAGCTAATGAAAGGCAGAGAGCACATTCTATATCCCTTACATTGTCTCCCACAATGCTTTTGTATAACAGTGGATTGAATTGAAAATATGGAAGCATAACTATGATCTTGGGAGATTTGGGGCAAGAACTCCGCAATTTTAATAAATTCTTTAAAATGAAGATGATCATCATGTCTTATTAGAAATGAAATAAGCTTGATCTCAGTTGTAACATGCTTTGAAATATTCTAACATTTGATGAGAAGTGTGTACTTTGAAAAATTCTAACTGAAACTTAAGTTCCTTTAAAATCATAGTTTAAGGGAAATTTGCATTTTAATAAAAAACCAAGAGGCATAGTACTCTAGGAAAAAATACACAAATCTTAGTTTACATGTTTCAAAGTATTAAATATTAAAAAGGAAAAATCAGTGGCAAATCTGAGATTTCCCCTATTTATGAGCTACTTGATCTCTGTTTTTGTGTCTTGTAATTGACACAGAATCCAAAGAACAATTATGGCTATGTGCTTGTTTTTTTTTTAATTTTATAAATTCTTTATTCTAATTTAAACTTTTCACATACACAAAACTTCTATAGTGCCAGGGTAGAGAAGGTTTTCTCCATAGCACTTTTGTCTTTCACAAAGGAAACTACGTTTTGCCTTGTAAATGTGAGTGACACACACCTTAAGCTGTTAATATCATGGTATTTGAGTTAATATTTTTAATAATCAGAAGGCACTCACCCCTCTACCAAGACAAAACAGAATGTCATGCAACAAATTCAAAACAAATAACCTTTCCTGAAACACTAATATTTCTGTTGAAAGGGATGAATAAAATATAGAGCTAGATATGAATCTAAACTAAGAACATGAAAAACTATCTCTTATTTCTACTTTCCCAGCCCAATTTCTCAAGAATAGAGCAACACTTTTTAAAGACTTATTAATGCTTTTATATCACAAATATAAAAACTTATTTTATAAAAGGTATCATAAATAAAGAGCAATTATGATCATAAACAGTTTAATATTGCCTCTTCCATTTATTCATTTATTTTTTTATTTGGTGCTTACTATTTGCAGGCATACATTGGATGCCTACAGTAGAATGTTCTACACAAAACATGAAAAACCTGCTTTGAGTTTCTCTAGATTTTAAATCTTCAGAAGGGCATAGATCTTTGACTTGTGCATTTTGATGGCTCCCATACTATCTAGCCTAGGGCTCTGAATTTATTTCATTTGTTTTTCTTTAAATCAGTCTCCTTTCAGAGGAGATTTTATCTTCCTTGTAGACTAGAAGCTTGCGTATTTTGTTTCCTTTTACAAACACAATACCTAGAACAGAGACACAACAACACAGGTGTGTATCAGGTACTCACATAATTATTAAATAGATGAATAAATGTAGTTATCATAAAAATTCTTTTTAATAGGTATGCCTTATCTATTCCAATCTCTTCTCTTATAAGTGAGAAAGTTGAAGTCAGGTAAATAAAGCCATACAGTTGGTTAGTTGCTTTGAAGTAGAAACTATGGCTATATTCCTGGGAGCAAATGCCAACTACTAGGCTAATAACTTTTAGAGAATTTTTTGCTCTCTTTGGTGTCTAGTCTAGCAAGAAGAACCACTAACCCTATGAAATAGCTACTCTGCCAGCTGTAAAAAGATGAATAAAGCATGTTAATTTTGCAGGTGACTATGGGTCAGCCACTTCCTCTCTCCAGACTAAGGTATCCTTATCTATAAAAGAGATGATTGGAATAAATTATCTTGGGAGTCTTCTTGTTTTAATATTCTATTACTATTTGATCATTTTTATTGAAGTTATAGTAAGATGACAGCATGTGAGGGCCAGAAGAGACCTTAAAGATAATCTTGTCTAACGCTACAGAGAAAATGGAGAGAAAATTACTTCCCTGAGAGTCGCATGGTAGGTGGCAGGAATATGGCATGAACCTCATTCTTTTACCAATCAGACCAAGAGTCTTCTCCTAGTACAGAACCACCCTAGTAATCACCTCAGTTAGTTGTAGAGGTTATATTTCATTAAACATGATTTTAACTGGTTTAACATTCCCTTCAAGGACAATTATTCTATTAGGTTACCTTATTTTTAAAGTGAAATGCTGATAATTGATTTTTTGGACACTGTATTAGGAAAGACAAAATCCCATACAATTGCAGCTTTTAAAAATTTTTTTTTTAATTTTTAATTAAATACAAGCCCTTGGAATTTAACGTAGTTTCCTTTGGAAAAATACAACTTAAGAGGCACAGTGAGTATTGAACTTAGAGTCAATGGAGCTTGGTTCTAATCATTGAGCTTTGTGAGTTATTTGTTATTTGACCTTAGGCTTCATTTGTAGTGTCCACTTTCCATAACTGGGGGTGGAGGGCAACGGCAAAGAGGGAGTTAGCTTACAGAACTTACATGATGTAGTCAGTGGGAAAGTAATTTTTGAATTCTAGTCTTCTAGAAAACTTTTTAGGAGTGAAGTTATTTCTTTGAAATTAAACCAAACTCTTAGAAACATTTGATACTCAAATGAAAAAATGATATAGCTCTCTAAAGGTAAATTAATTGTAACTAGTTTGTAACATGGGTTAGCTTTTCTTGACTGTATAAATGTAAACTTTAAGGAAAAGACATATGATCAAAAAAAAAATCATTCTTTCCTGCTATTCTATAAGTTCAAAATATGGAAGGTGTAAAAACATCTTCTCAATCTCATTCAGGTCTGTAATTTTTATTTTTATTTTTTTTTAATGTTTATTTGAGAGAGAGAGAGAGAGAAAGAGAGAAAGTGTGTGTGTGTGTGTGTGTGTGTGTGTGTGTGTGTGTGTGTGTGTGAGCGAGCAGGGGAGGAGCAGAGAGAAAGAGTGAGGCACAGAATCCTAAGCAGGCCCAAACTGTTACCACAGAGCCCGACAAGGGGCTTGAACTCACAAACCTCACAAACCTTTAACTCACAAATGCAAGATCATGGCCTTAGCTGAAGTTGGTGCTTAACTGAGTGAGCCAGCCAGGCACCCCAGGTCAGTAATTTTTAGTATCCTATAAGAGGTTCCTACCTTAAAAAAATAAAGTTTTTTTTTTCTTTTTAATTTATTTGGGAGGGAGGCAGGGGCAGCCAGAGGGGGAGAGAGAATCTCAAGCAGGCTTGGCACTGTCAACGCAGAGCCTGATGCAGGACTTGAACTCCCCAACTGTGAGTCATGACTTGAGCTGAAATCAAGAGTCAGACGCTTAACCGACTGAGCCACCCAGGTATCCCCATAATTTACTTTTAATGGAAATATATTCTGTCTATAAATGTTCACTTTTGGCCCACATTTATTAATCTCTACATGTAAGAAATTAATATATCTCTTCAGTATGATTCCATTGCAGTTTCTATCTCTATTAAATTAATTTATTCTGCCTCGAATTAGAGTTATAGTTTTCAATGAATGTTAAAATAAGTATCTGTGTATTTTTCCTAAATTGCTCTATTAAAATTACCATTTGGATCCCTGGATGGCTGTTTGTTAAGCATCCAATTCTTGATTTTGGCTCAGGCCATGATCTCGTGGTCCATGAGGTCAAGCCCTGTGTCAGGCTCTGCACTGACAACATAGTACCTGCTTGAAATTCTCTTTTCTTTCTGCCCCTACCTCTGCTTGCTTTTCTCTCTCTCTCTCTCTCTCTCTCTCTCTCTCTCTCAAATTAAATAACACTTAAAAAAATAAACAATAGCATTTAAGAAGACTTAGAGGTAATTTAAGTCTGTCTTTGTTTTATAAATTAATAAATTTTTTTTAAAAAGTCAAATGTGCAGATACAGCCTACAAAGAGTAAATGCTATCTTCCAGAACTTTTTTCTCCTTTTCACTTACCAAACAGCAACATGCTGGGAAAGATGAACCCTTTACTGCCCCAAGGGGGTGATTGTAGGTCTATACCAATCTTTGCAACCCGTTTCCTTTGCCATTAATTTACTTAGATATATACAGAAAACATAGTCCTTGTCAATGATTTATAAGAGAAAATCTGTTTGAATGTTCTACAAAATAATTTTTTTTCCAATAAGAGTTGAGAAGAGCTATAAATCTGTCCTCTTCTCTCTCTCTCAAATCACTGTGTTACTGAATTAACAAACAGCTTTATCTCCAGACTGAGTGTTCTATAAGTTTATAAATTCCTATGGTTTTTGCCAGTTGAGTATGGTTCTTTGTTGTTCATAGCCAAAAGAATCCTAACTGAAAATGACATTTAGGTGATGGAGCATATGAACAGTGCTTGTTGTATGAGGATTAGATGCCTTAAGGTAGATGAAGTGTTTTTATTGTTTTAGAAAAGGATGTATGCTGACTTTGGACAATTAAAAAGGATGTCTGAAGTGGATATTGATTATTTGTTGCCATTCAGAATATCTCCTTTCTTATCTCATTTCCTCCCTCTTATAACACAGAGATGTTCTGCCACAGAAGCCAAAAAAAAAAAAAAAAAACAAAACAAAAAAAAACACACCTAAATACTGATTTCCTTGGCTTCTCTATTAAAGAAATTAAAGCATGGGTACCCAAACTTGTATTCTGATGCAAGTCCAGACTTCAAAACAAATTATTTTAAAAAGATAAGGAATCCACTCTTCAAGGGAGGTATTCTGGTGGCAGTAAATGCAGGGTTCAGTATTGATGGTTGTAATGTTAGAATCTGTGGTCTCTCAGAGCATATTCATGAAAATCGTTCTAGGACACTAGTTTCAGGCTTGTTTTGGCGTCTTAGGCTGTCACCATGTCTTCCATCATCCTGGGGCGATGAAATAACCTTTTGTCATTTCCTTTTTCAGCTTAAATTAGTCCTATTTAATTTCTGTTGCTTACAAAGAAGAGTCTTGACTGATATATTAAATGAACTTCTGAGAGCCTCATAAGAAATCACTTACAGAAGTCAGATACTCAGATGAAAACCTGGCTCCTGCTTTAATTTAACTGCACCCAGAGATTAAAACAAAAACAAAACCCCTATAATCTCAGCATTTAAAGAACTGATCCTGTAGAAGGAATGCAAATCATGCATTACTAGTATCAGTAAAGTAAGGTGGTGTGGGAGTCATGTCGAGAGAAGTACAGACTATGGCTTGCCAAAGGGTTAAGTGAAAACTCACATCCCAGAGGAGATTAGGGGTGGTTCCCAGACAGAACTGGAATTTTGCTTTAAGAACGTTTTTAGGGGCACCTGGGTGGCTCAGTCGGTTAAGCGTCAGACTTCAGGTCAGGTCAGGATCTCACGGTTCATGGGTTCAAGCCCCGTGTCGGGCTCTGTGCTGACAGCTCAGAGCCTGGAGCCTGCTTTTGATTCTGTCTCCCTCTCTCTGCTCCTCCTCCACTCATGCTCTGTCTCTCTCTCAAAAATAAATAAACATTAAAAAATAAAAATAAAAATTTGGGGGGGACACCTGGGTGGCTCAGTCAGTTAAGCATCTGACTTTGGTTCAGGTCATGATCTCCCAGTTCATAAGTTTGAGCCCCGCATGGGGATCTGTGCTGACAGCTTGGAGCCTGGAGCCTGCTTCAGATTCTGTCTCTCCTCTGCTTGTGCTCTGTCTCTCTCAAAAATAAACAAACGTTAAAATTTTTTTTTAAAGAAAACTTTTTTCAAATGTGTAATTGTACAGGTTTTTTAGTGGAGATAAAATAACCATTGTAAAGGGACAAACTAAATTCAGGCAGGGACTGATTTACAGTGGCTAGATTAAGGTATCAGAATATTCTCAGAAACCTAAAACACCCTAAATGGTGAAAATTATTTTTGCCTATTTTTTAGGTTAATCCCTATCCTCATTCCTAATATGCAATTCCATGAATATAAAGAACATGAACCTTGAAAATATTCACTAAAATGAACAAGCATAGCATTAACAAGATTCAGTGACTATGAAATTCAGAACAATTTTCCAGTTAGTATTTTAAAACTTTATTAGTACTGTGAAGTGCCTCTTTCAAAACACTGTAATACCCAGAAAATCTTGAAATCGCTTTGAAAGGAAACTCACAATCTGGTATATCACAGTACAAGAATAATTTTACATCTTAACATGAACCCTATCATAGGCTAGGAGTTTAGGATCGTAACATCTTAGAACTGGCAAGGAACCTAGAAGTCTTCTGGTCTGTTGGTTCCTCTGACTTTCTGGACATAAGAAATCCATCAGGAGCATAAAACCTTCTAGGCTTCACCCTAGAGTAATGCAGCCAAATATAAGCATCACCAATTCATTTAGATAGCTCCAGATACACTATCTTTAGACTTACCAAGACACATACTAGGTTAAAAGTAACAGATATTAATTGATTATATTAAAGTATATAGGAAAGATAATTTTTGGTAAGTTGATGTTTACTATTATGATGACTTCATAACTAGCAACATAGAAAGACAGTAGGTAAACAGCTGGGAAATTAGAAGGACAAGGAACATTCAAGTTTTCCATTGTTCTTAAAATAGTAAGAGCAGCCAACTCTAACAGTTTAGTCTTTCTTTCTTGCATGCAAAATACATTTAGAATCCTGAGAAAAAAAGCTGTGAGAGTTAAGAGCAAAACATCAATGCTACTTTTTGCTACTCTGGAAAAAAGAATATTGCATTGCTCTATCAGAGTTAGCTATGGAAGAGAACAGGAGACTCAATGTGAATTGCAGGATTCTCCCAGCAAATACCAAAGCTGAACTGAAGAAAAGTGGTCAAGATGGAAGGGAAAGAATGTGATAAAATGCCAGTCACATACTTTCTCTTTGTGTGGACAGTCCTCTATTATATCATTGTTAAATTTTTTCAGCCATTTTATGTGGTACAGATTTCCAAGCACTCATGGTAGATATCTGTCCAGTTACTAGAATAGAGAAGAATCTGAAATACACATTAAACATCAATGCATTTCTTCCAGAAGTGAATCAGTGGTAGAATGTTATGCTCATTTTTCAAACATATTCAGAGAGTATTCACATTGAATTTGCCAGATATAAAATTGAGAGTAGGATGGTAAGGAATAAAATTATTCATTCCAGTTTAATGTTCTAAAGTCAAGAACATGAATCGATAGGAAAATTATTCCTTTTGAACATTTGCATACAGTGGCTATAGTGAGTCTGCTGGTGAGCCACGCTGAAGTGCCCCAAAGGCAGAGGTTTTCCTAAAGGCTTGTGATAAAACATCATCAAATAGCATTCTCAGAAATTCACTTTGCTCGGATTATCAATTCTGCTGCATGCATTCCAGAAGCTCAGGAGTTCCATCACTAATGGAATTAAATTGGAAAGCATAGATTAATAAAGAATGGAATAATTTATTGAATACCTACTATGTACCAAGAACACTTAGAAACTACTAGGAATTATTAGAATAGAAGTCATAAATTTTAACATGGTCTACATACTCCTCCCTGCTGCCTACTCTTCAGACATCATCTTGGATCCCACCATCTTGCTCTCAACCTTAGCAACAATGGCATTTTTTCTTTCTCAAATTCCTCTCACCATACTATCTTTGGACATGTTATTCCCTCTGTGTAATACAGTCTTCTCCACTACTGCCCCCACTGGTCTATTAGCATATTATATTATACCAGTGGAAGGGGATGCATTAGAGCAAGATTTTCCAACTCCCATACTATTGATATTTTGGGCCGGATGATTATTTATTGTGGAGGATTGTCCCATGCATTGTAAGATGTTTAGAATCATTCTGGCCCTTATCCATTAAATACCAGTAGCACACTCTCCCACCTCTCCCTCACCTACATGAGTTTTGATAATCAAAGAGGCTTCCAGGCATTCTCAAATGTCTTTTCTGCTTTCCAGTTCCATGCCTTTGCTCATTTAAGCCTTTAATCTAAATATGTCTCCTTTCTTTCTGCCTACCAATTTTGTATCTTTGTTTGTTTGTTTCTTGGTCCACTGCCAATTCTACCTACAATCTTTTTAGTTATCTAAGATAGGATATGTGGGAAATGTCAAAGAAGAACTATTATAATATGATCTGAGTGGACATGCTTCACTAGTACTAATGCAACCTCACTTATATCAATGTCCATTTGGCTATGACTCTGAGCCTCTATATATTTTTCAAGCAGGAAATCCAGTGTCCCTCAGATTTCTCATTGGTGGGTATTCCATGAAATTCAAGGGTGCTTATGTCCGTGTTGGTCATCTCTCACTGTTGGTGCAAGGGCTCCTGAATTAGGAACTCTTCTCCTCTGACCATGAGTTCAACAGCTAAGTTTCAAACACTGTTCAATTGTCCCCACACTATTCCAGCAGTTCAGGTTATGCAGTGCCCCTGACAGTGATTTCTCCTTGCTTTCTCAGTGCAAATACTAGTTTGCTGAAACCAGTGTTGCTCTTGTGACCAGTAAACATTTTATGCTTTTCTCTGCCTGAATGTCTTCCAGCAAAGCTCAGGCTAGTGTTTAGAAACTAATATGTTAGAACTCTCCATGGTGTAGGTCTTTCAAATTACTACACAAACATGATTCAGGAGTCAAATACAATTATTCAGGAAACACATAAACTGCAAAGGAGTCTGAGACAGAAATTATTTCCCTATCAGCATTCTCCTGAACACAGAACCCATACTTCCTTGATCCTTCTGTTTAGTGCTCACTAGTACTTTTTCTTTCTTAGAGAGTTCTGATTCTGTTTTTCCACCTTGAATGTATCCTTCTTCAGGGCTACCTTAGCACATGGGTCATGTGTGAATATCCTCGGCATTCAGTGGTGGTAGAGAGATTACAGAGAGGGACCAGCCTGAGTAGTCAAACTGTTGGAGCTCAGTCTTTTTTTTTTCCCCTCAGGAGATGCTTTTCTTCTAAACAAGATGGTGATTCAGGTGGGTTTCTGTGGGAAGAAACTCCTTCTAATTCCTCTTGGAGAAACCTGACCCCAGTTCACATTGGATAATGATGTCAGCATGGTTTAATTTTTGTGACATTTTCTTACCCACTGTAAAAGTCATTGTAAAAGATATTGTCTCTGTGTAAAACTCGTACAATACTGAGCCCATACTGTTGTATTTGCTTGGCATGCGGAAAAAAATATCAATTATATAAATATCATTCATATTACTTAGGATACAGTCCTTTTGACATGAAGAGAAAGACTTATCTAAGATATTTCATAGTTGTAGAGCTTAAAGTATCCTAAGATAATTTTGGCAGGATTCCTCTTATATAATGTAAACTGCTACTGACCCCCAACTTACCTAAGATTTACGATTGTCAGATGTGGAACAGAATCGGAGTTTCTGGACACCTACCTCAGGGCCCTTGTCTCTGTACCAGGCATTTCTTTTTTAGTATGTCCAAGTGTAAGGCTAAGATTTCTATCTTTCTGTAGGAAAAGTTTGACTGTTAGAAAATTTAGTGGTCAAAATAAGATTTTGCCATTCAAATGATAAACGCTCTATTCAGATTTGGACCAGCTAGCTGATCCTAAAATTATCATAGACATGAAATGTAACAATAAGTATGGAAGACATTGTTCTATTTAAGACTCCATAGTATAGTGACTTATAAACAATAGCAGAATATATCCATCCCTCCCTTGGATTTTCATGACATTCTGTATATTTCACTCTTGTAAATTTTTCATTTCCCATACTGGTGAGCCTCTTGAGCCTCTTGAGAACCATAAAGTGTTCATTATACTGAATACATTGGATGTTACATATTGTTCTTGAATGTCAATAAATTAAATATGTGTTACAGAGGAGAGCTGGTAGACTTTGATTCAATTCTTCTAATTTAAAACAAGGTATCCAAAGGTGCTTACATAAGTAAATGTATGTCTATTATCATTTATAAAACTCCCACAATTTAATGGTTTTCAAAAGAGAAATTTAGGCACACTACAAATGTCCTGCATGAAAAGTAGGATTTATAAAGTAAAATACATCCATTTCTAAAAATGCTAGCAAGCAAACTCAACTAGTAGTAAATAAGATTTATAACAAAAGAACAACTGCTGATGGAGCCTTTTAATCAAGTTTCATCTATAAAAGATCATGACCCAAACTCATTACCTAACTGTTTAAGTCTGGCCATGTACATAAGCATATTGGTGTAGACTTCTAGTTCCTGAACTACAAAAGCATGGCTTCCTTGAGTACTTCAGTAAGCCTCTAGCCTGGAGAAATCATTCTGCCCATAAGAGAACTCAGAAAATTCTGCTGCATAAAAATATTTCAGCTATTGGGATGCCTGGGTGGCTCAGTCGGTTAAGCATCCGACTTCAGCTCAGGTCATGATCTCATGGTCGTGGGTTCAAGCCCCGTGTCGGGCTCTGTGCTGACAGCTCAGAGCCTGGAGCCTGTTTCGGATTCTGTCTCCCTCTCTCTCTGACCCTCCCACATTCATGCTCTGTCTCTCTCTGTCTCAAAAATAAATAAATGTTAAAAATATATATATTTTAAAAAATATTTCAGCTATTTATTATCCTTAAAGAGTTTTTACGAGCTACTTGGCCTGATTAAGAGTGCATAAACCCAGTTTTGTTGGAACAGTTATTGAAAGTATTAGATTCTACTTCTTGTTAAAAAAAAACAACTTTCCACTTGGGAATGGAGATATATATGAAATAATCATGGAAGACAAATGTCAAATCTTTTTGCATAGATACACACTATTTGTAAGACTGAGATATTGAGAGCCCAGAGAACAATTTCTTTAAGTTTTAAACTATGGCTCATTTATGTATATTTTTCAGTAGATCTTCAAAATATTTAATTTCTAATTCATTGACTCATAGAACCTCAGACCTGAAAAAGATTTAATCTAATCACAGCATTTTACCGTTTAGGGCTATGTAACTCTGTGTTGAAAAAGAATTTGTCCAAGTTCCACAACTTGGCTTTGACTTTGAGCCTAGGTCTTTGGTTGGCCAGGACAATTTCTCTGAGTAGAGAGAACATGGATTTGGGAGAACAATGTACGCCTGTCTCATTTTGTAGATGCAAGAAAAGCCAGAATGTTTGTTGACAAGTACATGCTTTAATCAGCATCATAGGCTGACATGAGATGCTCTGTCACTCCCCGTTCTGCACTTTGTATTGGTCTCTGATCTTCCTACTTGATCTTGAAGTCTACTTGAACTTATTGGTGGTATAATGTATCTCCTGCACTGGGTCATAAGGAGTTAAAGTATAAAAAAAGGCAATGCTGAGGGGAAACATCTGTTTTCAGAGATTTTGAAGGGAGATTTGAAATAAACCAAGTTCTTTTTAAAAAGTGTCATCTTGGGGCGCCTGGGTGGCGCAGTCGGTTGGGCGTCCGACTTCAGCCAGGTCACGATCTTGCGGTCTGTGAGTTCGAGCCCCGCGTCAGGCTCTGGGCTGATGGCTCGGAGCCTGGAGCCTGTTTCCGATTCTGTGTCTCCCTCTCTCTCTGCCCCTCCCCCGTTCATGCTCTGTCTCTCTCTGTCCCAAAAATAAATAAAAAACGTTGAAAAAAAAAATTTTAAAAAGTGTCATCTTAAAACTTCATTTGATTCATATCCGAGGATATTGTTAAATATGGCACTGTTTTCAACTATGTATTTCCATGTTGCCATGGATCCTGGAGATGAACTAATTCTACATGTATTTTCCACCTTTGTTCTGTATGTTCTTTGATGCTTCTAAAATGTATCTGATTGACTTTAAGCAGTATATTTTAAGTTTTACTAATTTGGGAAATAGAAAAGAGAAAAACTAAAATATTCTTGGAGTCATACATGAAAATAAATCCAAATATCTGGACCTATGAAATAACTTGCATTTATTTATTTGGGAAAGCACACATAAGAAACACAGAACAAATATAATTTTCCTCAGTAAGAAGTGACTTCTTTAAAGAAAAAAGAATGAAAAGATTTTATTCATGTATTGATTTACTGATTCATTTATCCTCCTGAGAATTTGTTGGGTGCTCACCAAGTGTCAGGAGTCTATTGAAAAACTCTAATATGATATTTCCAAATTAATACAATAAAGATCAATGAATACTGAAATAAAAATAGGGCCAAGGAGCCTGGGTGGCTCAGTTGGTTGAATGTCTGACTTCAGCTTAGGTCATGATCTCACAGCTTGTGAATTCAAGCCCTGCATAGGGCTCTGTACTGACTGACAGCTCAAAGCCTGGAGCCTGCTTCCAATTTTGTGTCTCCCTCTCTCTCTGCCCCTCTCCTGCACTCCCTTGCACGCTCTCTCTCTCTCTCTCTCAAAAATACTAAAAAAATTTTTAAAAAAGAAATAAAAATAGGATGACCGAACCGCAACAAGTTTTAGATCCATAAAAAACCAGTACCTTTGAGGTAATATAGTTTTTTGTTTCTGTTTTTTGTTTTTTGTTTTTTTACAACTTCTGCCAATAAACTGTTTGGGAGGGTACTGCTTTAGAAAAACCTGATCCATAATAAATCTCACATTAAAAATCAAAGAGGGGCAGCTGGCTGGCTCAGTAGGTAGAGCATTCAACTCTTGATCTCAGAGTCATGAATTTAAGCCCCATGTTGGGTATAGAGCTTACATTAAGAAAAAAAATCCTTTTAGGGTTGCCTGGTTGGTTCAGTGGGTAGAGTGTCCCTCTTAATCTCGGGGTTGTAGTTATGAGCCCCATGTTGGGTACAGAGATTACTTAAACTTAATTTAAAAAAAAATCAAGAGGGTCACCTGGTGGCTGTCAGTTAAGCATTGACTCTTGATTTAAGTTCAGGTCATGATCTCACAGTTTGTGAGCTCAAGCCCCATATCAGGCTCCATGCAGACCGTGAGGATCCTGTTTGGCATTCTCTTCTCTTCTCTTCTCTTCTCTTCTCTTCTCTTCTCTTCTCTTGTCTCTGCCTCTCTCTCTCTCTCTCTCTCAAAATAAAATAAATACATAAATAGGTAAATAAGGAGATCTGCCAGCTCATGTGTAATCATAGTATTTTCTTTAACCAAATTTCCTTTTCACTTTATTACAATGTTTTTGTAGAGATAAACCTATCTCTAACAAGAAAATTAGTCATGAAAATTAAAATATGTGAAAGAGAAGCCTCCTGACCATTTTAGTCCTATAATAAATGCAGATACAACATTTCCAGAATAGTAGAAATCAATAGAAAAGTGGAATTCTTTTACAGAATGACCTATATTTTCAATTTTTAACTGATTTGTTAGAAATATACTTTAGGATTAAAAAAATAAAATGTATTATGAGTCTGAATGTATTTCAAAAACAAAATTAGAGTTTTCTGAGCTATGAATTATCTAGAATATGGTTTACACAGATAAGATACCTACTTAGGTATAAAGCAGCATGTGTCCCCTCTGACTCTTTGTTGAGGCATGCCATTCTTCACGAATGTGCTTTGTGAATGAAGTTATTGGTCAAGTCTAATTAGCTTCAGTTGATGGATAAGGAGGCCCCAAAGGCAGAAGGGATAGATCTGATTCTTCTGTGATGAATTGTCTGACACAGAACCCAAGAGCCAGACTCTATTATTCTTATCATCTCTCTCCTTTCCCCTCCTCTGCTATAACTGATGTTCTTTGGAAATAGTAAAATTATTTCAAAACACTTTAATGAGATTTTAAGTGAGTGTGTAATTTATTATGTAATACAGTTTATATTATTCAGAGAAGAGGCTGTATATTTCAGGCTGCCAACTTTTCTGTAATCTGTGCCAGTTGATAGAGGTAGATAGGCTATGTGCCAGTTTGGTGGTAGCAGGTTCATTCATCTTGGTGTCCCTGCAGCAGCTTGAAGTTTTGGAAAACACATGGAATTAGAGGCATGAAACACAGGGAAGATTGCTTAACCTCAGTGAAACAGGAAAGATAATCTTCCTTGCTTTCCTTATAATGCAATTTGAGGGGTATTTAATATAATAAGGATAAAAGTGATGTATGAGTAAGGATACTTCCTAAATGAGTTTTAGGCAGAATTATTTTCACAGGTATCAAAGATAAAATTAGGAGTTGGTATTTAAGCAGCAGGTCCAGGAGTCCTGTGAATGATGGAGGACACACAGTAGCCCCTGCCAGAGATGTTGCACACCAAAAACCCCATCTTATCTAGTTAAATGGAAGGTCAATTTGAAGTTAAAGGACTTGATTTGATTCCCAAGTGGGAAGACTACTGGATTCTGAATTTGATTCTCTGGTCTCTGATAACAACTATTTGGCCTGGAACAAGTTAATGTCTGTCATTAATCCTCTCAAAAGACAGGGAGTGAGCAAAACAATTTCTGATCAACATTTTTAACTTTTTGACATAAACTCCAGCTCCCACCCCAAATAATTTATATACTGTATATTGTGTACATAGGCAATTTATTTTTATGTTTTTCTTTTCTCTAGTTTCTCTTCTAAATTACTGGAATAGAAGTATATAAATCCAATAGCAGTATCTAAATTTATATAGTGGTGCCCGGGTGGCTCAGTGAGGTAAGCATCTGACTTCAGCTCAGGTCATGACCTCGCAGTTCGTGAGTTTGAGCTCTGCATTGGGCTCTGTGTTGACAGCTCAGAGCCTGGATCCTGCTTCAGATTCTGTTCTGCCCCTCCCCCATTCACACCCTGTCTGTCTGTCTGTCTGTCTCTCTCAAAACTACATAAACATTAAAAAAAATTTAAATCTATATGACATATATGTAAGGAAGGAGTTTAGTTTGGTACTCTTTCATTAAAGTTTCAACCACATAAATTGTCTTCATTTTTTAAATAATTCCATTAAAACCCTGAGAGGTTAAATCACTTGCCCATCATGATGTAGATATGAAATGTGTAAGTATTGCTCATTTGTACTCTTCTACAATTATTTTATCAGCCGTTGACCAGAAGTGGTGATAATTAAGCACTTGTTATTCAGATACTCATATAAATGTATAGCAAAAACGTCTCCAAATCATTAAGCCCAAATGTGTTATACCCTTATGATACATGGATTTGAAAGAACTTCTGGTTTGCCACTTAAAATTACTTTAGCTTTAGATATGACACTTGAGGTTGCAGGTGTTTTTAAACAGTTTACTCAGGTTTGTAGAGTAAATTAACTGTCCCATTGGAATGAAGGTTCAGAAGAAAGAGCTTAAGTAAACTGAGATCGTGTCTCATGAAGTGCATACTAAAAGAACAATAATGAACTTCCTTGAGTGTTGGGATTATTTTCCTTAGTGGTAGTTCTCAGTGGTCAATGGAAAATCCAGGATTCAATGCAAATGAGTTTAGTCTTTGGTCTCTCTTTTTGTGAAAAGGCACTGACGTCCATGTCGACAAGCAGCTGAAAATTCAGGACATTTGTAATGGAATACACATCAGGAGCTTCACAGATTTTGGAGTCATTTATTTTTTTCTTTCCCCCTCATCCAACTTTGCTCTTGTATGGAGAGAGAGTAAGGTTTACAGAGAGGTGCATGAAATGTGACATTCCTGGCCTTCCTGGAGGATATCATAAAATAATTATTGTCATTCTATTTCCCTTGCTTGGCTCCATTTTCTCTCTCCTTTGTATTCTTTATATTTTCCAGTTTATTATAATGATGCTATTTTCATTTAATGAATTGCATTTCTGTTACTTAAGCTCTTAAAAATTATTTTATTTTCATTCCTGGAAGAAGAGAGTGTCCAGCAAAAGACTTCTTGATTATTAGCACAAAACCCACCTTGCTCTTATGCTTGGTTCCTAAAAGAATAGTCACTTTCCTATCTTTGACTTCATTTACTTTTTTTCACGTTAAAATTCCTATTACAACTTCATCACTTCAATCATTAGGAAAGTATATGTTGTGAGCTGGAAGACTATGCCTAATGTGGTTTGGTATTTGAACCACTTAGACTGGTGCCTATGTATATATAAAATGTCACCATTCCTTAAGTAAATTGAAACTCTTATTTGCCCCGATTTATAGGTAAAGCAAATGAATCTTGCAGGTTCTAAGTAGTTTTTTTAAGGACCTGTTTTGGATGAAAGTCATGAACATCCTATTTAGTGTTGTTTAGCCATATTGGGAAAAACAACACTACCCTCTCCTGAGCACTCTGTCTGGATAGGTGATATTTCAGGACTTTACATATTCTTTCAAAGTTATTTGGGGGGAGAAAAGCCTGACCTCAAACCAAAAGCAAAACAAAACACCCAAGAAATCAGGCAGCAAGAAAGCATGAACTACATTTTTTTTCTCTTTCCCTAAATCTCTATCAGGTAGATTTTAGGCCAGTTCTTGGGGGTCCAGCATAAAACTGAGCACATACAGTAGAAAACAGCAGTATTTTATGAGTTGAAGGAAGACTGGAGGAAATGTTCACAAGTGAGATTCTTGGAGAGAGGAAAATATTTTGATATTTAAGTTCTGTGGTTGAAGAAGAGAAAGACAAAAATTAGTCATTGATGGGCAATTTTAAAAATACAGTTGTTATTTATTAAATGACACTTTTCGATGTATATTAAATTGCCATTAAGGTAATTCGGTGGAAAAGTTATCACCACACTATACTCATTAAAATTTTTTCACTGTGAGGTCATGACTCTGGTCATCTGCAGCAGAAGGGGAATTTCTATACAGGTAGACTAATGAGCACACTTAAGAATTAGACTCAAAGCACAAAACCAAGGCAGCTCCAGTGGTTCAGGTAGTAGGAACTGATGAACAATTTTTGTAGAAAATACAGCCCAGTAATTCAATTCCAAACTTTTCAGACACTTGAGCACTCTGTTCAAGAGACAAATTCCAGAGGAAGTATTGAGTGTAACCTAGGTTGTGTGCCTATATCCTGACTGGGTAAGAATGAGACACTTGGATATTCTCATCAGACTCAACTGTATGGGGGAACACTTCCTTTCCTTCACCAAAGTAAAACCAGACTATTGTTATCAGAAAAGAAAAAAAAAGGATGCCAGGCAATTAAACAAAAAGTCCTATTATGCTTATAGTGTGTACTTCTGTATTCCCAGTAGTACTGAGAAGGAACTAGATGAACAGCAACCTTATTATAGGAGATTGATTACTCGGGAAATTTATGTTAGAACACTGAAATATGCATTATTTCCAAATTTCTAACACCTAACCATACCTGTATTCAGTTGAATGAATACACGCATGCATGGATGGACATTTTAATGAATTCTCTAGGGCAGTCAGGTGCAGCCTCCCACAGAAGAGAAAATCTTGAGTGTTCTGGGTAGCCACAGACTGTAAATTCAATTTCCATGGTAGTTAAAATCAATTTTTAAAGCCCCTTGGAGAAATAAACTTTTTTATAGAATGTCGTAATTTATTGTACAGGAAAAATATAAAATGTCATCAATATTTACATCTTAAGAAGATATTTAGCACAATAATACTTGATGAATAGATAGGGAAAAATTCGTCTTAAATTTAGGTATAAGCTGTGTTTTTTTTTCCTATTGTGATTACGTCAAAAAGCTTAGCTATGTCAACTTCCCCCTCTCCATTGAAGCATGAAGTTTCTCACTAAGTCCAACTTTGTTTGCATATTTCTATGAGCACCACCTCCATTTCAAGCATTTCTGTATTGGGGATTATACATGTTAAGAAAAAATTTGAGGTCTGCCTCATATGCCATGTCACATTTTTCAAAATTGTTTCCTGCTTCCCTATATAAACCTGGTGTGCAGGTAAAAACTATTCTTCTAAGAACATGTAAGCAATCTTGCCTATTTTTTCAGGTATCCTTTCTTCCTAGAGAGACTTATTCTATTACATTCCATTGTTTATCTAGTACACCTATGTTCGTATTTCACATATCCTCTACATTCCAAGAGAACTTTGCTAAACAGACACATAAATTCCACCAGTTAACTACTCATGTGGCCTGAGTATTTATCTCTTCACTTCTTGGTTCTCTCCAAAATGAGGTTGGGACAGGAGGGCTTGAAGGTCCTTAGTTACAAATGTTAAAAGGGGACAGATCTAAGGATTGTTTTCTATGCATCTATCTATACAATTCCTCACCATATTCTCCAAAATACAATTCCTCTCCAAATTACCCAATTATTTGTAAAAAAAATAAATCTTCAGAAATCCTCTTAGGACACTGGAATTAAAGAATTATAGGGGTGCCTGGTGACTCAGTTGTTTAAGCGTCTGACTCTTGGTTTCAGCTCAGGTCATGATCTCAGATTGTGAGTTTGAGCCCGGCATAGGGCTCCACACTGACAGTGCAGAGCCTGCTTGGTATTCTCTCTCTCACTCTCTTTCTGCCCCTTCCCATTTACTCTCTCTGTCTCTCAAAATAAATAAGTAAAATTAAAAAGAATTATAAAACAAAAAGACATAGAGAATTTAGAGATACGATATTTCCTAAAGTTCAGGAGATGCTCTGAAAAACAAATGAGTTTGAGGTAGGAAGAACTATTTCACTTTTAGTCAATCTATTTTTTCACACAATTTTATTTTTTTAAGTTTATTTATTTATTTTGAGAGAGACAAGGCTCAATTTCAGGAACTGCAAGACCATGATCTGAGCTGAAATCAAGAGTCAGACACTTAACCTACTGAGCCACCCAGGCACCCCAAATTTTTTCACACAATTTTAATATTTGAGTGTCATCTTACTGACATTTGGATGTTTGAATGTCATTTTATTCACACACAGTATAAAATTGCCCTATCATACTGCAGAGACATGGTCTATTACATGTTCCCAGTCCTTGCCAAAGCTAAATATTGTTTACAAAAACAAAAATGTATGGAATTGATCAGATTATTATTTTTCTCTCTACAGTTTATATTTTCCCTAACTAGGACTGAAAAAAAAAAATCTAGCCTTGGGAATTACACATCAAATTTAAGGGTAACAAAACTTTGAGATGGACACAATTATGCAACTATACTCTCCTTTCATGTTATGGCAAAATAAGTGGATTCTAACTCACCAGCTGTAAATAATAGGTTAAATCTTCTGTGCTAATCTTTGTAAGGGAAACATTAAAAACCTATTTGGGACTTTATGCTATTACATGTTGTGATTCTTTTTTACTTCATCTACACTACCTTTTTTGTTTTTGTCTTATTTTAAAACAAAACTCAGATTTTTTGTTTTACCTCTGTGTGCATCAGTATATATTCCTCTCTAAAAATAATCTGTATATTTTCCTATATAACCAAATTTCCCCAATTGTTCAAAATATATATTTTTCCAATAGATTTTTTCAAGTAGGTTCCACACTTTCCAGTTGGTTTTTATGTTGTTTACCTCTCTTTGTACCTTTTTATCTATTGTTACATACTGTTGATCTGTTAAAGACACCAGATCAGTTGTTATTTAATATTTTCCTACAGGGGCGCCTGGGTGGCTCAGTCAGTTAAGCGGCCGACTTCGGCTCAGGTCATGATCTCACGGTCCGTGAGTTCGAGCCCCGTGTCGGGCTCTGTGCTGACAGCTCAGAGCCTGGAGCCTGTTTCAGATTCTGTGTCTCCCTCTCTCTCTGCCCCTCCCCGTTCATACTCTGTCTCTCTCTGTCTCAAAAATAAATAAACGTTAAAAAAAATTTTAAAAAAATAATAATATTTTCCTACATTCTAAATTTGCTTTGCTGTTCGTTTTATAATGTTGGTTGATTTGTTTCTCTATCCCTAGTATGTTTTTATAAACTAATTTTGGCCCTAAAAATATGGTAAAATTTGGGATTATTTTGTTTCTTTGTTTTTGAAAGAATATCTTCTAAGTGGTGCCTTTCATTTTATCTTGCATCATATTTGGAGATCTGTAATATCTGGTTACACCTTCTTAGTGATGTGATTTGTGTAGTAAATTCAGGTCATAATAGACTACACATCAGAATTTTGACAATACAGACCTCTGATTTGGGGCCACAAATAGTCTAAATCTTTCCAGCTAGTGACCTCAAGATATGGATTAAATGACTACATATAATCCCTTTCCCTGGGTTCTGCTAGGAAAATAAAAATCTTGGAAATTAATTTAGATGTGCATGTATATTCTAATACAGGCATAATAAACAAATTTTAAAAATAAAACCCTGATTCACAGAAACTATGACCCACTCCCCCCACCTATTTCTTTCCCAACTTTCCATAAAAATACTCTTGAAAGGATTGGGATTGAAAGGAAAAATACTCTTGAAAGGATTGAAAAGATGGGAAGGAAAAAGTAACAATAAATTCCACAAGCTAAGCATTAAATGAGTGGCAACGTTGACATTCTGGAGGAATATCTTTAAAGTCTTATGACATTACATAAATATCACTGAGAGTTAATTCCTAAACTAAAAGAGCACTGATACAATTTTGGGCAAATCCTACTCATATCCCGTAAATAATGAATGTGAAATTTAATTTTGTATAGGTCTGAATTTGGTTCTTGGATTGTGGCCATTTATCTGCTCTGTAATTCTGGGAAGTTATTTCATCTTCATTAAGTTTCCATTTTTCTATCTGTGAAATATGGAGGGGATTTCATTACTTTCCTCATTCTTAAAGTAAGAATTAAACCAGAGAACGCATGCATGTGTAGCAATATCATGTTGTTTTAATATGTGTTATTTATAGTAAGAGAGAGCTTCCAGTGAAAAGATAATCATTTGCAGATGCCAAGATGAAGGGCACAGGATACCATGGGGGAAGGCCACAGGACGAAGCACCAGTATCAGTCAGGAGGTAGACAAGAGGACTAGGCAAGAGCCTTTATTGTGGTTTCCATGGGAAGGAGCAGGCAAGGACAGGTTAAACAGGTTTGGATTGGCTAATCTGAGTAACTTCAGTGGCTCTGGGGCATAGGGCTGTCACTAGTTGTCTGGTACCTGACCCTGGTCTGATTATTACAGATGAATAGTGGCCCAGAGTATGAGAAACCAGTGCAGAAGTTGGTTGGCTGTGGGCTCTGGGTTGGTTGGTTTGCATTTAAAAGACACATGGGCAAATCATTTATTAAATTGTTCATCACTTCCCCACTGATCTGAAATAACGCTGTTATGGGGAGCCTGGGTGGCTCAGCCTCCAACTTCGGCTCAGGTCACCATCTCACGGTTCTTGATTTTCAGCCTTGTGTCGGGTTCTGTGCTGACAGCTCAGAGCCTGGACCCTGCTTCAGATTCTATGTTTTCCCCTCTCTCTACCCCTCCCCCACTCGTGCTCTGTCTCTCTCTCTCAAAAATAAACAAACGTTAAAAAAATTGAAATAATGCTGTTTTCATACATCTATTTCTCCTTTATTCTTGGATCTGTTTTTCATCTGTGAATTTTCCTTGTATCCATTTCCCACAGTCTAAACTGTTGTCATTTTTAAATACATACTGATTTTTTAAGCTTTTTGTTTTGAAGTAATTTTAGACTTGCAGAAAAGTTGAATAGTAGAAAGTTTGTGTATATGTTTCAAGCAGTTTCCCATGATAACAGCTTTGATAAGCAGAGTACAATGGTCAAACCCAGGAAATTAACTTTGTTATGATGTTATCAACTACAGGACTTTTTCAATTTCACCAGTTTTTCTCTCTATTGCCCCTTTTTTTTCTTTTTCAAGATCCCACTTAGGATCTCATATTGTGCTTAGTTGTTGTGTCTCCTTCTTCTCCAATTTATGACACTTCCTCCCTTCTCCCATCTCTCCATGTCTTTTACATTGTTGGTATTTTGATGAGTGCTGGTCAGTTATTTTGCAAAATGTTTCTCAACTTAAGTTTGATGTTTTCTCGTCATTAGATTGAAGTTGCACATTGAAAAATAATGCACAGAAGTGATATTATGTTCTTTTCACTGTATCATCTCAATATATTTTCTTACTGGTGATGTTAACATTTATCGTTTGGTTAAGTTGGTGTCTGCCAAGTTTCTCTCTGTAAAACTGCAATTTTTTTCCTTTATGATAAATACACTGATCTTAATTCTAGAGTTCAATGAGTTCTGAAAAATGCATACACCAAATAACCTACATACCTGTCAAGAAATGGAATATTTCCATCCCTGAAGAACATTTGTTTATGTGGCATCCTAGCAACCATTCCATAGTAACACCCCAAAAAGCAAGCCTTCTGATGTCAATCAGCATATTTTCTACTAGTCCTTTACAGATTCAGTAGGATATTGTACAGAAACAATCATCTTGTCTGTGAATTTCCTTTCAATCGTTGTCTGTTATTATTGCATTGTCCAGAACTTCCACTGAAATACTGCATAGAAGTAAGTGGTAAAAGCAAGCACTGTATTGTTCCAATTATGAGGAAAGTGCTCTGACTTCCACCATTGAAGTGCTACTTGGATATTTTTCACAGATGTCCTTTATTGGGCTGGGAAAGTTTGTTTCTCTTCCTTGTTTGTTTGAGAGATATTATCCTGAACTGGTGTTGAATTTGACAAATTGTCTTCATTTATTTAAATAATCATATGATTTTTAGCCTCTTTTCTGTTGATGATAGCAAGTATACCAATTGATTTTCACATCATAAACCAACTAGCATCCTGGGATGCACCTAAATCCATCACTATTTTCTCTTGATAATTAATTGAAATTATTGCTGGATTATATCTGCTAAAATTTTGAGGATATTTAAGGCTATACCCATGAATGATATTGGTCTATAATAAACCTTTCTTTTAATATGCTTGTCTTGATGTCAGGGTCATTCTGTCTTCAAAAATAAATTGAAAAACACTACCCTTCTGTTTTCTGAGAGATTTTGTATAACAATGGTATTACCTCTTTCCTAAGCATTTGAGAGAATTTATCAGTGAAGCTATCTGTACCTAGAGTTTTCATGGTGGGTAGGTTTATAGTAATGAATTAGCATTATGTAATAGATATAAAGTTAGCAATATTTTCAATTCCTTTGTGGATCTGTTTTAATAGTTTGTTGTGTTTCAAGAATTTACTATCTAAATTGTCAAATTTATTGATAGTTGATTTATTGATAGTTGTCCAAAATATTGCCTTATTATATATACACACACATATATATACATATACACACACATATATATATATACAAATATACACATATATACATTATATATACATATATATATATATTAATTTGTATGGAGACCATGAAAATGTGTTATTTAAATAGTGATTATTAAAATCATGCTGGGGGGTTGTTACATAATAGGTAATTATTTGGAACATGATTGGAAAGGCAATGTAGTCAATTCTATTTTGCTGTTCCCACAGAACCCACAGTTAATCTGAGGGAGCGAGCAGCATATTCAATGGCATTAGTGATATTTGTACAGTCATATTCTTATTACGTCTATCTTGAAGTCACTTTAGGAGCCTTCTCAGAGAGGAACGTGTTAATTGCCAAGCCCTTGGCACCAGATGTCTGAGTGGACACCTACCTAGAAATGTCCGGGATTTTCTGCTCTACAAATCACTCCCTGTCCTGGGCAGCCAGGACACGTGGGACCCTTTATCCATTCATTCATTTGCTTATTGGTTTTTATATCCACTCATTTGCCTCTTCTGCTAGTTTTTCCCCATTCATCTATTGCTTCTTTCATTTCACTCTTTCTGTGTTGGTTTAGTCCTTGCTCCATGCCTGAGTCCATTGTTTCTAATTCTATTGATTGTACTACTTTTGTTCACTCTTCTTCCCTTGGTCCTTTTGTGTGTGTGTGTGTGTGTGTGTGTGTACACACAAATATATATACATATATATAAAATATTATTTTATATAATATTATTATATTTATGTTTATATTTTTCTATATATAATATATAATGATATATAATAATATATAATTTATTGTCACATTAGCTAACATACAGTGTATATACAGTGTGCTCTTTGTTTTGGGGGTAGATTCCCGTGATTCATCACTTACATACAACACCCAGTGCTTATCCTAACAAGTGCCCTCCTCAATGCCCATCACCCATTTCCCCCCTTCCCTCCCATCAACCCTCAAACAAACAGAGTTTGTTCTCTGCATTTAAGAGTCTACGGTTGGGGCGTCTGTGTGGCTTGGTCGGTTGAGCGCCCGACTTCCGCTCAGGTCATGATCTCGTGGTTCATGGGTTCCAGCTCTGTATCCAGCTCTGTGCTGACGGCTCTGAGCCTGGAGCCTGCTTTGGATTCTGTGTCTCCTTCTATCTCTGCCCCTAACCCACTAGCATTCTGTCTCAAAAATAAATAAACATTAAAAAAAAATTCTTTTAAGAGTCTTATGGTTTGCCTCCCTCTCTGTTTGAAACTACTTTTTTCTCCTTCCCTTCCTGCCTTATTATATTTTAATGTTTGTAGAATCAGTAATGATGTTCCCTCCTTCACTTCTTTTTTTTTTTTTTTAATTTTTTTTTTAACGTTTATTCATTTTTGAGACAGAGAGAGACAGAGCATGAACAGGGGAGGAGCAGAGAGAGAGGGAGACACAGAATCCGAAACAGGCTCCAGGCTCTAAGCTGTCAGCACAGAGCCCAACGTGGGACTCGAACTCATGAACCGTGAGATCATGACCTGAGCCGAAGTCTGACGCTTAACCGACCAAGCCACCCAGCCGCCCCCCCTCCTTCACTTCTAAAACAGCAGTGTTTTTCCTCTTTTGTCTTAATCTATATAGATATATATGGTTCTATCCATTTTTTGATCTTTTCAAATAATTAACATGTGATTTTGTTAATGTTCTCTTTTGTTAATATATTTCCAATTTCTCTCATTTCCACTCTTTATGACTTTCTTCCTCTTCTATTTAGCCCTCTAGCTTTTGAAAGGAAAAGCATAGAGTATTAATTTTAATTTTTATGTATTGTTAATATAAGTTGTAAAAATTGTAAAATCTTCTTTAAGCATCAAATTAGCTGCATCCCTCAAATTTTATTATGTTTATTTATTTGTTGCTTCCAGCTGCTTCCTAACACCCCACATGTTATACTACACTATTATTTATCTACTCTTAAGGGGAAACAACTCATGTTTATCTCTAAAACTCTATCACCCAACGCAAATATCGATTCAATAATTCCCTAATGTTGTATCCCTGCATTCTTCTGGGAATTCCTTTGGGTATATGCCCAGGAACAGAATTTTCATCAGATATCCAACTACCCTCACTCCATTAATCATTTTAACAATTGACATGCAGTTTTCGGGCAGGGGGATGGATTTCTATGTAAATAATGTTTAATATCTGCTAATGAATTTTTTTCTTTTTCAATCCACATATCTTAATTAAGTTTTCTTTAGTGCCCCACTACAATATTGAATAGAAATGTTACAGCATGCATTTTTGTCTTACTCCTAGTGTAAAAACATTGTATCTTAGATAATTACAGAAAGTATTTTGTAGTGTTCTGTTTTCAGGCTAAGGTCTGTACTAAGATAACAGTGGTTTTCATTATTAATGAATACTACATTTTAACAAAACATTTGGAAATATAGGGGGATGATTATATGGTTTTTGCTTTTGGGATATTTATTGAACTGATTTTTTTTCCAAATTGAATACAGTGTACATTGCTAGATAAGCATAATTTTATCATAATATTTTAAAATATATATTGCTTTATATATGTGTTCTTTTTTTGAATATATATTAATAAATGAGGTTAACTTGTTATTTTTTCCTTATTCTATCCAAATCTTGTTTGGGCATTAAAGTTATACTAGTGTCATAAAAGCATGGCCCAATATCTCATAATGTGTTCTCTGGAAAAGTTTGTAATCCTATTCCTTCAATCTTCGGCATATTTCAACTCTAAAAACTGGTGAATTGTGTAAGAGAGTGTGTATGCACGTGTATGTTTAATGGTAATATGTATTTTTTTCTTCTTATTTGAGTCTGTATCTTATAATTTATATTTCTCTAGAAAATTATCCTTTTTTATATCCATTTTTAGGCACATATAGTTGTTAATTATGTTCTCTTATTTTATCTATGTTTAATCTAGAGCTCTACTTTTATTCCTGATATTTTTAGTGAGCTTCTCTTCTTGTCATAAACATTTCACTTTATCTCAAAAAATCTCTTATATTTCTGTAGTTGTTTTCTGTCTTACTATTTTTGAACTTACTGTTTTAATTATTTTATGTAACATCCGATTGAAATATTTTATCTTTGTATTAATCATAGAATGCTGACTGCCATAACACCACAAAAAAATGTCTCAGTCAATAATTCCCAGAATAGAAGGCCACTTCTCCCTCTCTTACATCTAACTTATACTCTGAAAATTGATTTTCAATACTCAAACCCCTTTGATTATGTAGAAGGTAGGCTTCAGAGACCTCACAGGATCTTTGTATCCAGGTTTTAGCCAAAAGAAAGCATGTAAAAAGTTCTGAACTCCCCTGGGATGACAGTCATCACATCCACTCATTTTCACTGATGAGACATATTGCTTGGCCACAACTCACTGCTGTAGGGTTGGGACATGCAGTCTACCTGTGGACCAAGCAAAAAGAGAACACAGATTGGTTAGCATTGGGTTAGTTGTGCCAGAGTCCATACTTACAGCTACCAAATTTCCATTTTCTTCTCCATGATGACATACCCATGAGAACTATCCCAAGGACACATCCCATCACTGCTCAAAGTCCAAGATCTTCAGGTCACTTGATATCCTCTTCTTCAGATCCAAACATAGCTCCTATGCCAGCAACCTACTAAGTAATAAACCAGTTATCTCTTCCCCTCCACAAACTTTGCATAATGTTAAATCTGGGACAGAATAACCACTACACAAGGTATGATTCCAAAAGGAAAAAAAAATGAGACCTGCAACAATCATTATTCTGTATTCAAAAATCTGCCTGAGCAATCTTAATATAGATGGTATCTTTACCCACACATTGGAGATTAGAGGAGTTCTTTGCATTCTTAGAATCAACTGGGCTTTCATTCTACTCTGGTGGGTATTCTTCTTTCCATTGTTTTCTGGGACCCCAGGCTCTAATCTCTGTTAAACTATTCCTTGGCCCATCGCTTGTCCTACATTCTTTTCCATTTCATCAGTGTCACCCAGGTGAGGTGACAAAGAGGTAGCAAAGTCCTCTTCTGACTTTGTTCAGCTGCTCCCTTGTCCTTTGTAGCCCATCCCAACTATAGGTTGGTAAGTGGAGCATTATTAGAATTTATTTCCACTAACAACCTTCTAACCCAGTGGAGTTCTGGATTATGGATAGGACAGACTTTTACTTACCCAGAGGACTTGTCCTTCTAGTGTGTGGTGAATGGTATGGTACTTTCTCCCACATCACTCCCCACTAGGTTGCAGTGGTTTAGCATTTTTTCTGTCTTCAAAGCCATAGATCTTGAAAGGTCACTCTCTCTCTACAGCTATTATCTCCAGATTCTGTTGATTACTCCTTCCCCTCACATCTTTGGTTTAGGAATGGTAATGGCTCCCTGCTGTTCCTGACCCCAGCATAGGTGCACCATCCCTCTCTGAATTTACTTAACCCTACCTCCATTTTGGGAAGAATCTCATTTATTAAACTCTCCTCCATTGCCTTATTTGAGCATGTCTTTTTGTTTTATTGGGACATAAATGGTGATGTAAACAAATCTGACTTTGAATTCCAGCTCTGCCACTTACTTGCTTTAAGGAAAAGTTTTGTGACACAATTAGTGCAAAATCATTTTGCATAATATAACTCTAACAGCATTTCTTGTACTTGAGCTAGACTAAAAATCTATGTAACATGAGTTTCTTGTGATAGGAAGAATACCTTACACATCCTTAAATAAAATTTTATCTTTGGTTCTCCCAAAAAGTGGAGCTTGAGATAAAGTTTTACATGTAGGGAGTGATCCCAAGGAACAGGAGTAGTGGAATTATGAAGGTAAAGTAGGAAAGAAAAAAAGATGAACCCAAAGGTGCATTGAGTTGTTCTGCTATGGACAAACAGAACTAAATTTCCCTGCAGAGTTTCTGAAGAACACAAAACCTATGTCTCAGAGCTGTCAGACCAAGACACTCAAGAGAGGGATTCTTATCCCTTGACTCCTACTCCCCACAAGTTAAGCAGGATGTGCCCTTTCTAGCTATTCCAGAAAAGCTGTGCCAGCTCCTACAGCATGCTACATTGAGACATAAGCCCTAGAGCAGAAACCAAGAGAATACGGTGCTTCTGAAAGAATGCAGCGTGAAGGTATATCCGCACACACATGATTCTCACAGTGATAGAGCCAAGAGGTGGGGGCAATTCATAAAACTGGTGTAAAAGTTGTCCAACTGATCACCCACCCATCCCTGACTTGGTAATTTACATATAGTGGAGATCACTACATGTTTGTTGAATGAGAACATGCAAACTGTTTTTTCATAGTTGCTTTAGATTTGATTCCTCTTGATAAACACAAAATTGACAAATTTCTATTCAAATGAGAAGAACTCTGACTTTTGAGTTGGGAACCTTGAGGCTGGAGGAGACTACAAAGATTGTTTTCTAGGACCCAAGATATATATTGTACACATAAACTGTGACAATCATGTTGCTGTAAATGATATTTCTAAACTTTATGACTTCCATTAGTTTTCTGTATTGATCCAGACCTGCATTTTCCATTTGGTTGATTTATCATATTTTCTGTTGTGTTTGTGAAAATATCTGTAACACTTAGAGTATTGCAGAGCAGTTGAGAATTTTTTTAACGAAAAATTTTTATATGTGAATTTCCTTTGCATTCGCTTATATCTGAATCTCAGGACTAACATATAATCTGGTATGTTCTCTTCAATTTTATCTAAATTCTTTTTCTTAATTTATTTTTAATGTTTTTATTGTTTATTTTTGAGAAAGAGAGAGCGCGCACAAACAGGGGAGAGGCAGAGAGAGAGGGAGACACAGAATCCAAAGCAGGAGCTGTCAGCACAGAAACCGATACGGGGCTTGAACTCATGTACACAAGATCATGACCTGAGCCAAAGTCAGACATTTAACTGACTGAGCCACCCAGGTGCCCCATTTTTATCCAAATTCTTAAATCTCACTTTCTCTCCACTCCACCTTAATCCTTAGTAAGATTTATGTAAACTCTAAGACATGAGGAAATCTTTGAAAAGAGACATACTTGTCTTTTGTGTCAGTATTTAAAAATAAAACTTCACATTTGTGAGGAGCATATCTATTTTTAAAATACAACTTAATTTAGTAAGAGTGGACCCTGGAAATTATCTTTCTTGACAGTTTTATTGCAATGACTTGTACATTCATTGTGCTCCACTGCAAGTAAGAAGAATCCTCTATTTACAACAGACTAAATTCCATTGTGATTTTTAAGACCTGGAGCTGTTTAATTCTGTACCAGAAATCAGAAATGCAGAAATTATTGAATGCTTAAGGCACTGAGAGTAATTTAACTCACTTCAGATCAGGCATTTTTCATGTCTTTTTTTTTTCCAATAAACAAAAAATATATGTCACATGCTTTATAACTAATTTGATAGCAAATACACATTTCCAGCCTTATTACATCTCCCTATCAGTGATCACAGGAGTACTGGTGTTTTTAATTTGTTTCTCTTTCCTCTCCTTCTCCTGTTCAAGGCATGTTTTATTTTACATAACAAATTACCAAAACTAATATAAGGAAATCTGAATAACTCTGTATATGTTAAATAAAATTTTAACCATAAAATTTCTCATACTGGGAGTTTCAGGTCCAGGTAGCTTCCTTGGTGACTTCTACAGAACATTTATTAAAAATTCCAAGAGTACACAATTTTTTTTTTGGAAAGCAGAGAAATAGGATGCATTCCCCATCTCTGTTTATGAGCCAGCATAACTCTGGTACCAAAATGAGTCAGAAATTTACTTGAAAAGGATATTACATTTGAGCATAGATACAAACTGATAGAGATCGAAATTTTAGCTTTATTGTTAGTAAAGCTGTTTGACATACATGTCTCAGGTCTTTTTCCTAGAGGTACATTCAAGTCTCTTAATTAAAGCAGGTTTGTTTTGTACATATTGTTTTATGTTTTTTTATTAAATTTTATATTGACATTTTCCCATGTCATTTAAATATCCATTGTTAGCATAATTTTTAATGCTTAAAGCAATACCTATCTATATCATCAGTCCTGACTGGCTTTACTGAAGCACTGTTTTTGAGTATTTCACACATTCTTTCTACTGTGTATTTTAAAACACAGATTATATGAAAACTTTTACACTTCAGTGTAATATTCTTTTAAAAGTTATTTTGGTATACTTTAATTTCCCTATATGCTTTTCACCAGAGTGTGAGCTTTAAAATAGTTTTAGTAAGTTTTAGGGGTGCTTGGATGGCTCATTTGGTTAAGCGTCTGACTGAATGCTCAGGTCATGATCTCACAGTGGGTGTGTTCTATCCACGCACTGGGCTCCCTGCTGTCAGCACAGAGCCTGCTTATGATCCTGTGTCCCCCTGGTTCTCTGCCCCTCCTCCACTGGTGCTCACATGCCTGCATGTGCGCTCTCTCTCTCTCTCTCTCTCTCAAAAACAAACATTAAGAAAAAGTTTTAATAAGTTTTAACAAAAGAGCTTTTATAATGCAAAAAAAAAAGTATGGCAAATACCTCAGTATAGTAATAAGTAGATCGAAACTCCCGAAAAAAATGAATAGTGAACAAAACACTTCATGTTTGTAAATGTTATAAAAAGCATCAGTAATTGAAAATTACCAGATACTGGCCCAGTGATATCCCTTTAAGAATAAGCTATAAAATTTGAGGAGAGCACTCTGTCTGCTGTCTTGGTCTCTCTTTCTAAGAAGAAATTTGTGTGGCTCAATAACTCATTTAAAATTGTGGTATGTCAAAGATCGTAAGAGTCTTATGTATGTGTTATCAACCTATGCAAAATTCTGGAATGGGGAGGGGAGAGGCATCACCAGATTTTTATTAGATGTGATTGTTAAGAGAAGTCATAATAGAACAAAATTTTGCACTTCTATAAAATAAGGAGGATGCCATTGACCATGATTGGAAACTGTGAAATAACAGTTTTTTTGAGGAGAGGAAATGAAATTTTCGTTCAGATATATTGAATGTGAAATAACTAAGGGGCTCCAAATAAAGATGTTCAAGAAGTTTAGATCTGAACATTAGATTCGGGGTCAGTTGAGAAGAGCTTTTGAAGAATTTTCTGTATTATTTAAGAAAAATATTTAATAAAAAATTTCCCCTGAAAAATAAGAGCTTACTACATTTCTGTCTTCATGTTAAAAGGTAAAATGTTTACCATTCCTAACAGGCTCCTTCAATGGCCATCATCAAACCTTGAAAGGGAAATTGCTTATTGAGGGTGTGTCTGATCACCCAACTTTTAAGCAAGACTTTAAAAAATTTTGACAACTCTATAAAACACCCAGCTTGTATGTAAGCATATATTACCTATGTACAAATAAAAGAACAGATCCTAAAGATATCCTACTTTTTCAAATGTATTTCTATTCCCTCCATAATCCAGGAAGACTGTGACAATGTTACCTTGATGTACTTCATGAAATAAGGATTGTTTAGCATCAAGAATGGAACCTGTGTGTAAAAAACTTCCCAATTAGATTCATTCATTGTAGACTTCTAATATCTTTTCATTCTTGATATTAATATAAACTGATAATCAGGGAAATCGACATTAGGTTTCCTAATTTGAGTTCATATTTTTCCCACGAATTCCACAAAGCCTTTGCCTTTCTTTACTGTCAACCATATATGAATATTGTATATTCATGAAAATTTAATAAAAGTTAACTTTAAAAATGTACCACAAAAGAGAAACAGCTGTACATGCCAAGGTCTGCGCTGACTAATGTAATGGTAGTCTGTAATCACAGACTCCAATCTGCCCCCAAACAAATTACACTGTGACAAAAACGGTCTGCAAAAGAAATGTTCAAATGAATATAACATTGGAATCGGCTTCAGTGAAGTGATCCAACAGAATAGTCACTAAAGATTAAAATGAGATCTGACAACAAGGCAAGATAGGACTCCTGGATCCAGTGAAGAGGGTTTACTGCGAATGCTGAGCTGGAATTCTGGCCTGGAAGGCAGGGGGGAGGGGGGGTGGATGTTCAGAAGGAAGCCACATTAGGATTGGAAAGCAGGCTTTTGCCCATAAAGGTTAGTGATGTTGAAGCCCATTAGTGATGTTGAAACCTCGGAAACCTCGGAGGTTCAAACTGGGTAAGTCAGTATTTCAGAGTGGCAGGGTGGGGTGACCAGCATGCTTCTGCTGAGTAGTGAACCCCACATACTGGAGCGCATTCAGGGTCCCGTTCCCAGCCCTGGCTCTCACTCTCCTGAGAAGTCAGTGTTAGCCACTTCGCGTTCTCTGCCCCAGTTTTCTTCTAAGTATAATCAGATGAATACATTTACCACGTACTGAATTTAGTAGGATGTTACCAGTTAGTGTTTTAAAATAGAAGAGAACAAAATAGAACAGAACAGAAATTATAGAGCTGTAAAAGATTTTACAGATCCACTAATCCAATCCTTTCAACACCCTGGCTTAGAGAGAAGAGACATATCCCAAATCACATATCTAGTCAGTACTTTGAAAGCTTTTCTTTTTCAACTTGGGATTAAAAACTAGAATATGTCCTTTGAATGTTTTGTAGCATCTGGGCTTGGACAGATAAATATTGCTTTGTGGAAAGTGAAAAATTATGTTGTAGATATTTAGTGACAAAAATATTAATGACACATCCCCTTTATGAAAAAAAATACTATAAAACAACAGGTGCAGAATAGTCTTGTTCCTTTAAAACTTAAATAGATATGCATATGCCTCCAGGAGAGAGACCTGAGATACATGTCAAGTATTAATAGTATTTATTTCTATGGTGGGATTATATGTTATTTCCATTTTCTTCTTTTGGCTTATCAGTGATTTCTAACATTGAGGATATGTATTTTGTTTGTAGTAAAAAAAAAAAAATACTACAGGCTATGGTCTAAACCACAAAATATTCCAACATCTAAAAAATTAGATTTTGAACCTTGCTTAAGTTTCTTTTGGTCACCCAAATTCAGATGACTCTCAAATCTGTACTGCCAACTCAGACCTCACTTTTTAGCTCCAGACCCATTTATCCAGATTTCCTACCTGGAGTAACCCCACTGCTCTCCATCTATGGAGTCTCCTTTGACACCTTGGCTCTCAACCAGTCATACTCTGAGGTCACTTTTGGAGGCATAAATGGGTACTGGACATCAAGACCTCGGGTCCTCTGTCGATAACAAGGAAAATGAATAGCTATTTCCCAAAGTACAAAACTTCTTGTCAGCACCTAAGCTATTCCACCTCTCAGACAAATAATAAAGAATCTTGGATTCTGACCACAGTCTGTTCCTATAGATTATAGCGTATTGGCTCATTTACCCTCCTAACAGTTGAACTTCAGCCTCAATGGAATCTTTGATTGATTGAAATCCTCTGCTTCCTTCCATCTATCAGCTCTATACTCTCCTCCTATCCAGTCAGAGTCCACAGTCATTACTGCCACCACTGTCTTCCTAAACTCCCTGTCTGTTCCCCTTTCATTTCACCTTTCCAACAAACCACATTCCCCGAATCAATGTGATTTTTGACTTTTCAACTTTTCTGTGCCTGTACCCAAGGCACAATGCACTATTGGAGGAAAAAAATCACAGCTGGACTGATTGATTTCTTTACAAATTGACATCATTAGTCTCAACACTGCAAGATATTTACTCCACCCTCTGCAGTCTGATTCTCCCCTTATGTTCCTTCAAAACTGCTTTCACCATTATTTTCAATATCTTCTATTTCACCACACCCAGGAGAAACTTTTCATTCCTTAGCTTATTAAGATCAGTCAGTCATCTTAATATGGTCAATTACTTCCTCCTCCTCAAAATATTTTGTTCCTTTTGCTTCTAAAATTTACAAACTTCTAGTTTTCTTTCTTCTGACTGCTTATCTTATTTGAAGGTGCATCTTACTTTATTGAACTATACGATTTCCTTATGGATCTGTCCTAGGCCTTCTTGTCCTCTATTCTACATCCTCTGTCTAGGACTATGTTACCTATTGCACTCCTTTGGTTTCAATGAACATTGACATTTTAATGGATATCAAATCTATACCACTAACCCACACTTTTTTTTTTAAGATCCAGGCCATTTATCCAACTGTGTGACAGCTATATTTAGATGCTTTGTAGGCAGCTCAAACTCAACAGATATTCAAAACTAACTCATTATCTTCCTCCTCCCCCAATAGCATTTGCTCTCCATTCAGTGCTGCCTAGTCAGTGACACTACTTTCTACCAGCTGTTCAAGGCCAAACTGGCTTGATGTCTTTGACTCCTCCCATTCTCTTTCCTCCCAATCCAGCTCCACCAGTTAGTGTTATCTCCAAGATAGTTCCCAGTCTCCAAATATCTCAATTCCCCTTCCCTGCTCATCAAACGAGGCCACTGTTATTGTTTACCTATAACGGACTCTGATATGGCATCCTTCATCTACTCTTACTTTGCTCCAACACATGCTCCATGTTGCTATCAGTATTTCACATTAAAGAATTATATCAGATGGAACTGGAGAGTGTGATGCTAAGTGAAATAAGCCATACAGAGAAAGACAGATACCATATGGTTTCACTCTTATGTGGGTCCTGAGAAACGTAACAGAAACCCATGGGGGAGGGGAAGGAAAAAAAAAAAAAAGAGGTTAGAGTGGGAGAGAACCAAAGCATAAGAGACTGTTAAAAACTGAGAACAAACTGAGGGTTGATGGGGGGGTGGGAGGGAGGGGAGGGTGGGTGATGGGTATTGAGGAGGGCACCTTTTGGGATGAGCACTGGGTGTTGTATGGAAACCAATTTGACAATAAATTTCATATATTAAAAAAAAAGAATTATATCAGAAATAGACTAAAATTCACGAAAATAAAATATTAATGTTTTAGTACTACTAGATGTAATAATACCCAAGATTCATTAAGCGCTTACTCAACATGAATACATTCTATTTATTCCCCATAATAACTGAATGAAGCCTATAATATTTTTATCCTCATTTGACAAATATCTAACCAGAGGCATGGAAATAAAAGTATTTGTCCAAAGTTATGTATGAAGTAGAGAAGCCAAGTTTTGAAACTGGACTGTCTACCTCCAGAGTTCTACCCTTCCTAACGCTCCTTTAATGTATTTTTTTTAAATGGAGGAAGATGGGCAGTAGGATGCACAGGGTAGAATAAGATCCAAGCTCTTCACTCACTCTTCTAGATTGATCTTCACCATATTGCCTCCTGCCACCACTCTAGAGACTTTGGGCACAAGATGTCACAAATCCCTGAGCTCTTCCTGCATTTTTCAGTCCATATGCACATGATCACATTCTACATACATGTAACTGCATTTTTCTTCTCTATAACCTTAATTAGCCCTTGGATATAGATAGAATGTTCTAGAGTGGCACTAGGTAACTGTGTGTTGAATTAGCTTGGTCTTCCAAAGATAAATACAAATTTCCTTAAACTCATATATTGGTGTCATAAGGTAAAGAACTGAAAATTCCCATCTACATTTCAACTTTTTCCATGAAAAAAGAATGATCTATATCACTATCAGCTGAAATAAAACTACAAAAATATTATTAAACACTTAAATGTTAGTAATAAATATTACATAGAATATTCAGAACCAAAAACAATGAAGCTTCTAATCATAGTTAATACATTTGAATGCAAAACTGATTCCTAATATCTACACATAAAGATGAACCTCATGTCTTATATTTGCACTTATTATGCTACCCTTAGAATGTATATAACAAGATTTTCTTATATTGTCATTTATTTAAAGATAGCATAAACAATAGTTTTTCTATGAATACACCACAATGTAATTTTTTGGTATTTCTTCCATTTGGGGTTTTTAGAAGAAAAGCTTCTATTTGAAAATTGAATATATAATACTTTATTTGGTGTCTAGTTTAGCCAAAAAAAAAAAACAAAAAAAAACCAGCCTCTGATTTCTGGGCTCTTTCTTCTGTAAGAGACTCCTTTATTATAGTAGCCAGACACTTAGTCACAGCCTTAGGAACTCCAGGGAGGCTGAGAATATGTCTTATGAATAAGCAGGGTGTGGTTGGTAGAGCCCCAGGCAAGGAATAGAGACTTGCCTTGTACATTCAATCATTCAACATCTTAAGGTAAATATTTCCTCAATTATAAATTGGGGGATTTGTACGATATAACTGTAGAAGTTTGTCCATCCTGTCTTAAATCCTATGATTCTAGTCCACGTAGGGAAAATTCTACAAAGCTAAGTTCTTCAGCTCTTGTTTCCACCATTTTTTGACAGGGAATGTAGGAAAATCAACAGGACTAAAATTCCAGTCTGAAAATCTGGAGTTTTAATAAAATTTTGATACTGGCCGTTTCTTATGTGTAATTGTAGCTTGGGTTTCAGTGTATCCAGGAATCTGAAAGCACATGGACATGGCGGGAGTCCATAGTATTAATAAAGACACTCATTCAAGCTATGAAGTATGCAAAGAAAAGCCTTTTCTTTTCTTTTTTGAACTGTGAAGAATCAGAAAGTTTGCTCTGAATTCTTTAATGGAGGCTCCAAAATGGAAAATTGTTTTAGTCAAATCCCTTAGAAAGGCAAATAAATCTTTCCTTCAGAGGTACCGTATGACAACCTAGTTCTAAAGATGTCTTCAGTCCAGAGTCCAGCATTTGTGGCCCAAGAAAGCCAAGAAAGGGCCCTTTACTCAAAGATGCAAGAAGAAGGAAAATAAAACCCCAAAGTTAAGCATGACCATCCAGCTGGCATATGTGCCCAGGCCACAATTGGCTTTGGCAAGTCCTCATCCTTGAGGTCTCCAATGGCTCTGAGGCACTGACCACAAGAAAATCATGGGTTTTAAAATACAAGAATTAAAGAACACATTGATGTAATTTTGGTGCAGAAGTATTTAGAGAAATGTGTATTTGTCTTTGAAGGTTGGCTAACCTTGGGAATACTTCAGACCTGTAATGGGACTATTTGCCTGGGAATTAATTCTACCATCCCTGAAGAGACTTGCAATATTAACCATCTTCCAAAGTGCAGCCTCAAACCTTACCCTTCTCCTGCCCCAGGTCCAGGAGGAACAGTCTGTATACCAAAACGTCTTTTTTAAATCAAGTATCTTAATGCATGTAAACTAATAACCCAAACCCTTGGAATAACTAGAAAATGAAACTAGTTCTCGAACTTCCTTGGAAGAATTTCTCTCAAGTGATTACTGTTTGACTTCTTTACGAGGGAATTTTAAAAACATCAATCTTGTAAAACAGCCAGTTATTTTCCCAGCAAAATGGGTTTATTTGGGAATAGCAGAGAAATTGCAATTTGGGGCATGCAAGCTATGGCAAACCATAGGCAAGTCTGGAGATCCAGAGAGGGGAACATTACTTTATAGAGAAAAGGGGAGAATTGGGAGGAGCTGCTTTGAACAAAAGTCCATTGGAGAAAGCAGGAGTTCAGGTGTCAGTTTTTTATTGACTGGGTTGTGCTATTATTGGCTGAGCTGTTGCTGGGCAAGGAGAAATTCTTCCTTTCTCCAGCTGGAATACTAGAGAAGGTTTCTTCCCATTGGGAATGCGGGGTATGTCTCTTCCTGTTTGGATCTGCAACTGATGAAGAGTGGTAGGGCATGAGAACTCCCCCTTCTGGCCTCTCAACTCCATTTTAAATGAGATTTCCTTTACTCAGCCTCACAAGTTCTTCCAGATAATAAGCCAAATAATTCTTTCTTTAATTCCATTAATGCAATCTTGTTCTTCCCCTAAAGGTCACAGAATAATCTATTCTCTGTGCTACACACATTCCCCCAATCTCTTTTCTAGGCTAAGTATTCCAATTATTTCACCTAACATCATGGTGCCAAGTACTTCACCATCCTAATTATTCTTCCCTGCATGTGCCCAGTTTATTTTGCATCTTTTTAAAATACCTGCTGTAATTTTTAAAAACATTTGCCTAGGTTGCCTTGAAATATTTGTATAAAATCAGAATCTTGATGCCCTATAAAGCGGATTTACTCATAGAACTCTGACTCATTTCTAGGTTTTAGAACTAATTTCTAGATAAAGAGTTAATATTAATCACCTGATATCAGTCATGATCATCCTCTCTCCAGTAGAAGGGAAATCACACAAATTAGCTTTTAGAAATCTAAAAACTATTTATAATCCTTACTTGTGTTGTGGGACAAGTCTAAGAGATAAATTACAATATATGTTCAGTCTAAAATATGTGGTTTGGTATTTTAAGTCTAGACTCAATGTTTGATGAGATGGCAACTTTTAGACATTAATGGCTCTTTCCCTTTCCGTTTGGAAATGAGGAGTCAGGGACTCGGAGGAGTACAAGGCTTGCCCAAAGCGCTTGCCTACAACCTCAAATCAATGGGAAAATTAGGATCTTTTCCTCCAATCCAAATTCCTTCACATGAGCCCTTTGTGTCCAGACTGCCATGCATTGCATTAGATTCAAATACTGCCTTAGGTTGTTAAATGACTTACTCCTGTGCAGAAAATAGAACATAACAAGCCATAAAACACATTATGTTATTAATAAACATGACAGTACCATATAAGCAAAATGTCATAAGAAATAGCATGTAAGACATTTGTTTATGAACAGAATTTTAGAGAAATAGTATATATAGAAATAACATATACAGAAAATGGCAATTCATTTCCATGTCAAAAGAATCTGCCTTTGAAAGAGTACTTCAATGACCAATTCTAGGTACTTAATTATGTTTCTAGATGTTACCTAGTTCAGAGCTAGTTTACTAGGTACTTATGTTTCTTGCACACTAGGTACTCTTGTTCCTGTTAACTGTGCTGAATAATTAACAACTCAAAGCTACGTGGCTTAAAATAACAATCATTTGTTTTCTCAGAGGGTTTCCTGCCAGTATTATCATTTTTTTTTAATAGTTCCATTTGGCTTCCCATTGAAATCATCCATTTATTCAGTTTCCATAAAACCCCCAATAACCATTTAAAGATTTTTTTTTCTGTTTTTGGCTCCTCTCAAAATCATACAGTTTTAAAAACTAAATTTGATTTCAGTGAAAATAATTTCCCTCCCCATGCCTATCCCCAGGAATTACTAAGGAACTGGAACTGTGTCCATTTGTTTTATTTGATAGGCTCATAATTTTATCCCTGGGAAATGGGTAGCCTGCTATAGATCAGATGATACAGAACCCTTGTCACCATCTTCTCTCCAAGTTAAACTAATGCAAATTAGCAACGATAAGAGTGAAGGAAACTTTGTTTTTTAATGGAGATAATCAAATACAGTTTTCAGATGACTCTACTATGCTTGCTTGCTTGTTTGTTTGTTTTTTAGTATCAGTAGTTAAATATCCTATAGGTAATGTGAAATCACTTCATGCGCAAATTAAAGTCATAATGCAGTAACTTTTTAGGTTGTTTTGTTTATTAAATATTATGGGGTCAATTTTTGCCATCGATACAGGTATACATATTAGGTACAAAAAACACTTCTAAAGTTTATGCTTCTAGCCACAGTGTCCTTGAGAGCTTTTTTGTTTTCAAAATTTGATCTTAACAAGATATGTTACCTATTCCCCTAGAAAATGAGTATTTTTCTATTGTGTGGCCTCAATTTTTTTTATTGAAGCATAAATAGCATACAGTGTTATATTAGTTTCAGGTGTACAATATAATGATTCAACAATTCTATATATTAGTGCTCATCATGTTAAGCATACTTGTAATCCCCTTTATCTGTTTCATCCATCCACCCAGCCACCTCCTCTCTGGCTACCACCAGTTCTCTATTTTTAAGAATCTGGTTTGTTTGTTTGTCTTTTGTTATTGTTCATTTCTTTCTTAAATTCCACATATGAGTGAAAATCATATGGTAATTGTCTTTCTCTAACTGGCTTATTTCACTTAGCATTATACACTTTAGATCCATCTGTGTTGTGGCAAATGGCAAAATTTCATTCTTTTTGGCTGAGTAGTATTCCAGTGTGTGTGTGTGTGTGTGTGTGTGTGTGTGTGTGTGTGTGTGTGTGTATGTATATATATATATACTAATGTACTAATATATATACTAATATATAGTATATATATAGTATATATTTATATATATACTATATATAAGTATATATATACTATATATACTATATATATAGTATTTGCCTTTATTCTTTGGAGAAATTTCTGTTCATGTCTTCTGCCCATTTTCAATTGGGTTATTTGAGGGGTTTGATGTTGAGTTGGATAAATTCTTAATATATATATATATATATATATATATATATATATATATATATATAATTCTTAATATATATATTATATATCTATTCTTTATATATATAAATTCTTTATATATATAATATATATATTATATATATATATATATATTATATATATTGCAAATATCTTCTCCCATTCAGTAGGTTGTTTTGTCATTTTATTAATGGTTTCTTGCACTGTGCAAAAGCTTTGTATTTTACTGTAGTCCCAATAGTTTAATTTTGCTTTTGTTTCCCTCAGGAGACATACTTAGAAATATATATCGGGGTACCTGGGTGACTCAATCTGCTGAATGTTCAACTTCAGCTCAGGCCATGATCTTGTGGCTTGTCAGTTTAAGCCCCCCATCAGGCTTGCTGCTGTCAGTCTATCAGCACCTAGCTTGCTTCAGATCCTCTGTCCCTCTCTCTCTGCCCCTCCCCAACTTGTGCTGTCCCAAAAATAAATACTAAAAAAAAAAAACAAAAAAACAAACAAAAAAAAAAACCGCATGTTTCTAGGGAAGATGTCAAAGAAATTACAGCCTATCTTTTCTTCTAAGAGTTTCATGGTTTCAGGTCTCATATTTAGGTCTTTAATCCATTTTTGGGTTTATTTTTGCATATTATGTGAGGAAGTGGTCTGGTTTCATTCTTTTGCATATAGGTGTCCAGTTTTCCCAGCACCATCTGTTGAAGAGACCATCTTTTTCTCCATTGTATGTTCTTGCCTCCTTTGTCATAGATTAATTGGCCATAAATGTGTGGGTTTGTCTCTAGGTTGTCTATTCTGCTCCACTGATGCTTGTGTCTATTTCTGTGCCAGGATCACCCTGTGTTCATTACTACAGCTTTGTAGTATGTCTTGAAATCTGGGACTGTGATACCTCTAGCTTTGTTTCTCTTTCTCAAGATTGCTTTAGCTGTTCAGAGTCTCTTGTGGTTCCATGCAAATTGTAGGATTATATGTTCTAATTCTGTGAAAAAAGTTATTTGTATTTTGATAGAGATTGCACTGAATCTATTGTTTTGGGTAGTTTAGACATTTTTACAAGTGCAGCCTCAATTTAATTTATAATTACTTCAGTCTATTACCTTAGCAACAATATGTATGTATGTTTGTTTGTTTGTTTGTTTGTTTTGAGACAGAGATCATGGTGAGGAGGACAGAGAGAGAGGGAGAGAGAGAATTCCAAGCAGGCTTTGCACTGTCAGTGTAGAACACAATGCGGGGTTCAAACCCATGAATGTGGAGATCATGAGCTGAGCTGAAACCAAGAGCCAGCCACTTAACCGATTGAGCCACCCAGGTGCTCTCCCTTAGCAACAAATTTTAGATAAATATATTAAAATCTCTATATGTCAGAACCAAAAATGTCTCCTGGGGGAAGCAGAACACTTTTTTAAATTTTTTTTTAACGTTTTTATTTATTTTTGAGAGAGAGAGACCAAGCGGGAGCGGGAGAGGGACAGAGAGAGGGAGACACAGAACTGGAAGCAGGCTCCAGACTCTGAGCTGAGAGCAGACATGTGGGGCTCAAACCTGTGAACCACAGATCATGACCTGAGCCAAAGTTGGATGCCGAACAAACTGAGCCACCCAGGTACCACACTTTTTTTTTTTTTTAATGTACTCTTGGTGTGCTTAGGGTAATCAGTATAAATCTATTTAAATACAATATTTTCATTTCTTCTTTGGATTTTATAAATTTTTCTTTACAAACAGGACTGGCTATATCCACAATAAGTTGTTTCCCTGGTCATTAAGAAAATTATTTAAAATATTGACTATAAATATTTACAACAATAATAATATTTACTTACAGACATTATTATTGAAATATATACATTTATTCTATGCTACCATGTACCAGGATGAGCACCAATTCTATACAAATATGATCAATTTTAATCACCAAAACTACAAGATAATCATTGCCATTTCTCATATTCTCTAGATCCACAACTAAAGGCTTAAAGAGCCATAAATAATCTCACAATGTCTCTAATAAGTATTTGTCTGCTGATTATCTGCTACTTCACAAGGCTGGAAATGTTTCATGAAAATTAGAGCTAGCAAATTACTGAATGCAGTTACATCTTAAAATACATACAATTATATGTCAAAATAAAATTCATAATTAAGCTAATACAAACACACTTGCATTTGGGTAATTCCAAAAGCTGAAAAAGTGCTCATGATTTGTGCTAGTTCATGAAAATTATTTAGATGAATTTCTCATCCAGCTTGTATTAGGGACTATGTGCTATTCCAAAGATAAAGATCATAGAATTCTAAACCAAAGAAACTCCAAAATTCACATTCCTAACCCCAAATGGTAGGAGGGGTGGGGAGGAAGCTTAAATTTTAAGCCATCTATATTGCTGCGCTTCTACAAATATTTGTTATTTTCTATTTTCTTAAAAACTCTCAGGGAAGTTTTTTTTTATCCATGACAAAAGTCTATCTTAGGGCTTCATTGCTTTAGGACTTTCTTATTTCTGATACAAATTTCTTCTTAGTTTTAGCATCTTCTACTTAAGCCTACAACATTAATCAATCTACCCAGTACCATGTTTAAAATAATTTTAACCTACTCTGTTTTAAATTTTTACACAATCAATTACTTAGGTCACAGTTGGATTAAATGATAATAATTTTCACTGTCCACCTCACGTCACTGAAGTGCCATAAAAATAAAAATATTACCCAGAGTTAAAGACTTGAAATCTAAAAAGGTTATTTAAATCAAAGTTATAAGAGATTGTTATGGTAATTTATTTTATACTATTATCACTTTATCATATTTTTTAGATAGGACTCACTTCTTTGTGCTGACAAATCATATAAAAAATTAGTAATAGTAAAAGAAAAATGCAGTGTGTACCAAATAAACTGCTTCCCACTCAGAAACCTCCCTAAAATGTCACTAAAGGAATTGAAAGTCACTTATTAAACATTTATAATGGGCCAAGTTATGTTCTAGGTACTTGGGTTTCAGCAGCAAACATAACAGATGAAATCCTCTGTTCTCATGTTTTTGTTTGAGGAAACAGACATTAACAAGGTATATGTCAATCAGATAGTATGTTTGAAAATCACTGGACATCAGGTAGATAGAAAGTTCAGCTTCAGCCAATACCACCAGTTTATGAACGGAATTGTCACCATCTGCTCCCACTGGCAGTTCTTGAGAATTCTAGCTGCTCCACATCCTTGCTAACAGCTGGTATTATCTATCTTTTTACTTTTAGCTGTTTTGGTCAGTGTGAAGTAGTATTTCATTTTGATTCTAATTTACATTTATCTGATTACTATTTAACTTGAGTCCTTTACTGGCTATTTGGATATCCTCCTCTGAAGTGCTCGCCCAGTATTTGTATTGGGCTATCTTGTCTTTTTCTTATTGAATTGCAAGAGCTTATAACATATTCTGAATATAAACTTTGTTACAGAGGTTTCAAATATCTTATCCAACTACATGAGTTTCTTTTTCACTCTGTTAGTGTCTTTCCATGAGCAGAAGTCCTAAATTTTAACAAAGTCCAATTTTTCAAATTTTCCTTTTATGATTAGAATCATATTGTGTTTATTTGAAAGATCTTTACCCCCAATAATGAAGCCATTATCCTGTTTTCCTCTATGATATGTATTATTTTGTCTTTCACATTTATGTCTACAATCCATTTAAAATTAGTAAATTTAATGTATGAGATACAGTTCAAAATTACTTCTAAATTGATACCCAACTGGCCCAGCATCACTTATTGAGGGGGGGGGGGGAGAGGAGGAGAGGGGGAAACGAATGCAAACAAACCTTGTCCAGTGCTGTGGCACTTAGTGTTAAGAAAGATTTGTTAAGGTAGGAGAAATCTCAGCCAGTTTGAATGCTGATCAGAAAATCCAGGAGAGAGAGGGGAAAACTGATGATGTGAGAAAGAACAGACAATGAACTGGGGTAGGCTACCATGGATGTGAATTCAGTACAAACAGGTGGTGGCCTTGGTTAAACACATAGACATTCATTAATAATATCAATATTAATGATGATAACTGGTAACACCTTATTTATCATGAGCCAGGTAGTCACTGTTCAAAGGACTTCACACACACAGATACATATATATGTATGGTTATGAACCCATATATATCTAGATATGTATTTTTGTGTTTAATTATATATAAACTCAGGTATATTCTGTTTATATAAATTTTATTTTCTAACAACGTTGTATATGTATATATGTATAACTATATTACTTTATGTACGTACAATGTTAGAGAATATATGTGAGAATACAATTATCACATTCTACATTATATTTACTTAAAAGTACTATGAGATATTGATTTTATCCAAGAAGTATCAGAGACAGAGAGTACTTAAGTAATTTGTCTTGACAGGTAAAGCTGGAGTTTAAATCCAGGCAGACATATCCAAAATTTGTAGAATTAAACTACTATGCTTTATTTGTGCATAGATATTTTTTTGGCCAGTTTAGTCAGCAGTGAATTAACAAATATTTATTAAACATCTGTAATTAATAGTCATTTAACTCACACATCTCATTTTACATATTTTCCTGTCTTTTAAAACATGTCCTACTTACCAAGCTTAAAATAAATGATTTCATTTCTTGTGTGGTTTTCATAAATTTAACTGCTAAAATTAATATGAGAAATAAATGTGCTCAATCACTTTGAATTTCCTATGTGATGTATTTAAAGGAAAAGGAGAACATTCTTCTTTTATCTGAGCTCTGTCATTCAGAAAAACACATGCTAATAACAGATTCACCTTTCAAAATTCCATTTATGGTTGTATCCTGATTCACTTAAAACATGAATTGAAAACCGTGCGGGACGAATCCAAACACTACAATGATTTTCTCTCTAACCACGTGCAAAGTTGCACTGGTGCTACTTGTTTAATATCTTGTTTGGATGAAACATATACATGGTTTTAGTATTTAAAATGTGTATTTAAAAAATACACTGCAGACTCTCACGTCTGCATAATATTTGTGGGGGTTTGCAGCAGCAAAGTCCAAATAGGCTCCTTACCTTTCTAACCTCTGGAAAACAACAGCATGGTGCACATCATACTTTATGTTTCTCTGTTGCCCATTAAAACACTGCCATATATCAGACAGTTCAGTGCAATTCAGACCAGTGCAGTCAGAATGAAGCTTGAACTTGTGTTTAATGTCACCTAGGTTTGAATCACTTCCCCTAGATGACCCCAGAATTTTTCTGAGGCTTCTCATTTATGTGTCCTTTAAAAATATATACATTGGTCATTGTATTTCATGATTTAAAAATACTGTTGCCACTAGAGAGTTGCTAAATATACCACACATGCACTGCCAATTTTCAAAGCAGGGAGACAACATTCCAAGTAAGAGAAAAGCCCAAAGATAAGAATGAACATGTCACAGCATGTTGGGGAAACATGAGGCAATATGCTTAGCTGGTGGATGAAAAAATAGGGGTGAGGGGAAGCGGTAGGACTTGTGTGGAGTCAGATTAAGATTATAAAGTTCTGGAAATTAAATTGAGGTGTTTAATTATTTAAATCTAATAATTCATTGAGTGCTTAATTTAGCAGGCACATGACTATTTATTAATGATTTAGAGTTGAACAAGGTATGATAGCTGCTCTCAAGGAGCTCAGAATTTCATGGAGAAAAGACGCACGAGAACAATGCAGTACAGTATCGTGACAGCTATAAACAAGACACATTTAAGTGAGGACTTAAAGGGAGGGTTTATTCATTCTTCCTCAGAAAATGAGAGGAGCAATACTTCACAAAACAGGTTCCAGTTAGTCTGAGTGTTGAAGAATAAGTGATGGTATATGGTGAATTTTGTGAAAGGGATCAAGAGTTATAAAAACCCAGAGGCAGATATTTCAATTCAGGTAGCACATCGTCAGATTATAGTCTTGCTGTGCTCTTCTCTCTAAATATTGCAATGGCAGATAAAACAGGTTTTTAAAAAATAAAATTTCAGACAGAAACATGTTCATAGTTAACCAGAACAAAAAATTGTAGAGGCAGCTGTTAGCTTCAGCCAATGTCTTCTAGACTCATCCCAGAAACAGACTGAGGCATTCAATTTCTCTTTTACAGGGTATGTATGTATGACAGGTGACAGAGCCATGTTCATTGTATTATATCAGAAACCAAATGGGCTGCTCCAACCTGTGGGAAAAGGCTAAAATGCTGTGAGTACCTGTTGTGATTACTTCTTAAGTGGAATTGTGGATCTGAGATGGTGAGAGAAAGAATACAAAGTCATACACACAGTACCTGGGTCAACCCAGAAGGGATTCAGTGAATGAATAAGTCTTTCCATAGTTTTGTCACAGGAGAATAGCACCCAGTTGTAAGTTTTAGAGCTGGTTCTGGACTAAGGGGTGAGGCTACACGAGTGCATTTGCAAAATAGCTGTCTTGGATACAGTGAGTACAGAGATCAAGAGGAAAATAACAAACAACAGACAAAAACGTCCCACTCAAAATGAGCCTGCAAACAAAAGGTCTAAAGCACAGAGGAAAATTAAAGCTGAGAGAGTCATTCCTTTTCTTATAGTCGAGTAGATAGCCAGAGTGACCTGTTTGGCTAAAACCATAATAATGCTTGATAAAAGGTGTTTGAAATGCATGTACACTCACACACGTGCACATACACATGTCTTTTTATTTTTTTAAGTTTATTTATTTGAGAGAGAGAGAGAGAGAGAGAGCAAGCGGGGGAGGGGGAGGGGCAGAGAGAGAGAGAGAGAGAGAGAGAGAGAGAGAATCCCAAGCAGGCTTCGTGATCTCAGCGCAGAGCAACGCAGGCTAGAACCCACAAAACTGTGAGATCATGACCTGAGCCGAAATCAAGAGTCTGATGCTTAACTGAATGAGCCACCCAGGAGCCCTCATACACATGTCTTAAAACTTATTTTAAGGTGACATGAAAATAAGGATATGATTAACAGAAGAAACAGAACAGGAACTCTGGGAAACGTAAGGTTGCACAGCTGGTCTTTACTCTGAGTGTCTCGGCCAACTTTGAAGAAAGTACTTTGATGACTACACGGGTGAGGGCAGAAGATGAAGTTGGAGGAACTCCCACATTTACATTCATCAGATAAAACTGGACCCTCAATGAACTCTACAGAGAGTAAGGGTGAATTAAACACATGACAAGGCAAGAATAAGAATTTGACTTTCTTACCTCCGGCACTAGGTGGAAGGGGAGAAAAATAGTGCCCTTTCTCTAGAAAACTTTCAAAATTAAAAAAAAAAATTTAAATGTTTATGTATTTTTGAAAGATAGAGAGGGAGGGAGGGGAAGAGAGAGAGGGAGACACAGAATCTGAAACAGGTTCCAGGCTCTGAGCTGTTAGCACAGAGCCCAATGCAGGGCTCTAACTCATGAACAGTGAGATCATGATCTGAGCCGAAGTCAGAGGCCTAACCAAATGACCTACCCAGGCACCCCTAAACATATTTTTAATTGAGGGTAACTTACACGTATTAAAGTTCACAAATACAAAGTATGCAGATATTTGAATTTCACGTTTAACCACAACAGAGATGAGGATACAGAATGTGTCCATCATCCAAGAAAATAATACGGTTCCCTTTTTCATTTATTACAGTCCCTATCCCTGGGCTAACTATGATTCTGGCTTCTAGCATTATAGATTAGTTTTGCTTGTCCTTGAGCTTCATATCAATGAAATCCTACAGCATATCCTGTATGTGTCTGACTTCCTTTACTCACTGTGACAGGCAGAATAATGGACCACCAAAGGTATCATCAATCACTTCAGCTAAAGTCAGGAACACATTTCCTACTGAATTTCCCATTGAATTTAAATTTGGAAGAGCCATATCAGGGCATTTTTCTTCATGAGGAAGACTCCAGTAGTAGATCGTAAAAATAAAAGATCATGAATGTGTCTCTTTCTGCTGTACTTCTGGGGTTTTATATTGTTCCTTCCACCGGTGCCTGGGTTATTATTTTACCTCTTTTGCCATAAAATCGGTATATCCCATTGCTGGATCTGTAGTTACATTTGTTTTTAAACAATCCCCTGCTTACACCCAGACCTGGTATCTAAAAAGGCCAAATGCATAACTGCGTGGCTTGCTTGGTCAGTAGAGCATGAGGCTCTTAGAAAGGTGAGGTGCAAGGGGGACAGATACATTTTTATAAAACTTAGCAGAGATCCATTATTTCACTCACTTGAGCATTCATATGTTACTTAGGGGTATTTAGTGAATGGCTTATGCAACCAAGTAGTAATTATCCTTATGATTTAGGCCCATGTCAATCCAACCAAAGGATGTAAGTGGTTGAACCACAGTTAAGTTTCAATTCTTAGGCCCCTTTTTGGCTCTGTGGCCACTTGAAGGTAGTACCAGATAGTCCAGCCTGAGTTGCCATTGGAGGAAAGAAAGAAGCATTAAGCCCAAGAATAGACTGGGTAAGGTCCAAAAGTTTCAAAATAGAAAGCGATCAAGAGATGATTCCTTTCCGAGAAACATCCATAGTTAGTGACCAAACTGATCATGAGAAGTCAAGAAAGATAGTCAGAATGTTTTTTAGTCCACATTTGAGGATGCTGTTTCAATGCTGATTAATACCACATGCCTGTGAATGGATAGAGGAGAGCATGGAATGTACATCAATCCCCTTGAGTATAGGTCCATTTTTGAGCAGCTTTTACAATACAAGGCATGAGTGATCACTTTGCAAAAGAACCAGAAATCTAAAAACATGAAAATGATTAGTTACAAGGGTCATAATAGTACTGCTAGAATCAGCTGATCAAACTGGAACAACAAGATGTAGCAAGAGCACTGAGAAACTACCGACAGCTCTCAGAGAGTATCAATGGTATGCTGTAGTCAGTCTTCTGGTAGCAAGCATGGGCACTTGTCCTGCCCTCTGGCCTCCTTACCATGGATCAAATGGAGAGATCAGGCAAAGCTAACACATGAAGTGAAAACTTCTGCATTAGAAATAGCGATTCCTGTCATGTGTTTTCAGTCTATGATGGTGGATGTGTTGCCATATCTAATACAATGATAGATCCAGATAGCAATTGGGGCAGGGAACCTCATTCAGCATCTTGATCCAGTCCCTCTCTAAAACTGAGCCCTTATCCTGGGCATTTACGAGTGACCCAGATAATTCAATAAGCATCTGCGAAATGTCTCTACAGTTCATGGCCCCAAAGAAGAGTATATTAAATCTGCTCATCTGTAGACTTCCAAGTGGAAGACCAAACAGCTAGACCATAGGTGATAGAACCAAATACTGTATAACAAAGTTCATTTAGGGGAGTGGAACTGGAACAAGTATATTAAAATCAGACAAAATGGATGTTCAGACAAAAATAATTACTAGAGATAAGGATAAGTGACTCAATTGACCAAGATCATATAGCAATTTTAAACCTATATGCACATAATAACCAAGCGTCAAATTATACAAAATAAAAATTGACAGGTCTGAAATACATAGACAATACCGTGTCTTTTACTAAGAAATTTAGCAGTTGCTTGTAGTAAGAGGTTTTAGCACAATCCTTCAGTAGTGGTTATACTAAAGAAAAAAAATAGAAATAAAGATATGTAAATTTGGGGCAGTACAATTAACAAACTTCTTTTAATGGGCACATTTAGTACCATGAACCCTATAATTAGAAAGCACAAAATCTATTGAAGCACATAAGAAAATAGGCCATGTAATCAGGCCATAAGACTAGTCTCCCAAAATGTCAGTTGTGTACATCCTGCAGACCACATTCTGTGACCACAATACAATTAAGTCAGAAATACATAAAACAGCCACAATAAAAGTGACAACTTGGTTTATAAGCAGTTTCTGCTAAGCATTTAGTAATATATAGCTACAATTTGTACAAGTATTTACAAATCATTGGGAAAGAAATGGTATCTCCCTTATTTTGTAAAGGTGTCATAATCTGTATAACCTTTACAAAAACAATTGGTCAAGAATTAGACCCCTAAGATAGATATCTTTAGACATAAAAAACACTAAGAATGATTGTCATTATTAGGTAATTGAAAAAAGAATAGCAAAGTGAGAGAGAAGTTTTGAAACCCATAAAATGATGGTAAACCAAAATGATCGTTAGTGCCTGTGGTTAAAGTCATAAGCCACTGATTGAAGAATAATAAAATTAATTACAACCTTATACTTAAAATGTATAAGTAAAATTATAGACAATAATAAAAAAGGCAGGACTGTTCAGTTTTAAACTATTCTAAGGATACCAATATTTTTCCTAAGGGGCAGATAGTTGCTCTAGATTTTGTTATAAAAAATTGTGTGTGTGTGTGTGTGTGTGTGTGTGTGTGTGTGTATGTGTATGTATAACCAAAATAGAAAGTGAAAAGAGAGAAAAAGAGGGAGAGGGGAGAAGGGAAAGAGAACAGAAAATAACAGAAAAGAAAAGATCTATAGCATTGAAACTGGAAGAAAAGGAAGATATATGGGAATTTTCTTCATATCGCCTTCATTTTTTCTGTATTTTATTTTTTCATATATATACCAGAGGTATGCATTTGCTGCATGTCAATAAAGGACATGCAATTAATTATTCTATAAGATAGTTGGAGAAATAGATTGGTAATATAGGTGGGAGCAAATTCTGGAAGGTTTGGTGTGATCATGTTAAGAAGATGGAACCTTCATCAAGAGTCAATAGATTGCCACACCACGGTAATAAAGTGGAAAGTAATTTTAACAGATTTCCAACTTAGAAAGATAATTCTGATGACAAAGGGGGTGATAGATTGGGGATATGTTGAAGGTGGATAGAAGGTTATTTTAAAGTTTTAGGCAAGGTATGATGTAGACCTAAATTAAAATGTTAAGAATGAGTCAAGCAAAAGGGGTAAATGTCAAAAATTTACTTTCAAGGGCTCATTTTCTTAATTTCTCTCTTGCATAATAGCATTTCCAGATGGCTTTGTAGCACAGGAGTCATCCTTTATGCACTTCCTGTTCTGTAGTCTAGAGCATCATATTTGATTATTATCCATAATACATCTAGACATATCAAACTTTCAGCCGCCTTTCTGGAAAACTGAGTCTCGTAGTTGGCAAAAGAAAGACTAGAAGTAAGTGATTTTCTATCATTAGTTCCTAACCTTTAGAGATGTGCAGGGTCTTTTTTTCAAGAGCCTGAAACTTTTCCACCAAATAGATTAGCAATCACTATAAAGCTTCCCAGTAAGTATGTTTCACTCAGTATCAATAGAACTCTGTATCTGTACTATGAAGTAACTGCCTTGGCTGAAATCCATCCATTTTCATTTTCCATCCAAATATGTGTTACAATCAACACCTATAAATTTCAATAAATTTGCAATCTTGTTAAATTCATGTCTGAACCACTGAATGAAAACACAGGCAACATAGATAGGTCTGGAGAATACATTTATTTTGTAAACCAAATGCAGCAAATGTTTCTTTTTCCTCTTCACTAGGAAGTTGGGGCAATAGGGAATTGTTCTCAATTATATTAGGATTCTTTTCATATAAATTCCAGTGGTATGTACTAGAGGGGATTAAAAAAAACCCGTTTGCGGGGGAGGGGGAAAGAAACATGATAAATTAATTAGAAATAAAATGGGGAATAGGGCGTCTGGGTAGCTCAGTCAGTTGAGCGTCTAACTGGCTCAGGTCATGATCTCACGGTCTGTGGGTTCAAGCCCTGTGTTGGGCTCTGTGCTGACAGGTCTGAGCCTGGAGCCTGCTTCAGATTCTGTGTCTCCTTCTCTCTCTGCCCCCACCCCTCCACTCTCTGTCTCTGTCTGTCTGTCTCTCTCTCTCTCTCTCTCTCTCAAAAATAAACATTTAAAATTTTTTTTAAATAAATAAAATAAAATGGGGAAGACCCATCAGATCATCTGGTCATTTCTTTCCACAGCTGAATCCACAGATTTTAAGTCCACATTTATTTGCACAGCAATAACAAATTCTATGTATATTTTATAAACATTGCCTTAACCTCACTAAAAAAGTACATAATATATATTTTTGACTTTTGAAAAATATTGCTCTTGTAGTTTGTCTTTTAGAAGCTGTAAGAGTCAAAACATTGATCAACAGCTTGAGTATACATATTTAAAAGGCATTCTCGGAGATGACTGATAAATGCATTATTTATAATACTGGACTTTATAATAGATCATCAAACTCTTATTGACTAAATTCACAAGGTTGGTCGATAGGATAATTTGTTAACTTATATGATTTGTGGTAAAGCATTTTAAGTAGCTAGCTTATATTTAGACTCCAGGCTAGTTTATAGATGATGCTGAATTAATTTTAATATATTCGTGGCATCTAATTTCCCTGTAGAAAGGGAGATGAATACCTGTGCCCAAACGCTGCACCTACTCTCACGGATGTGCACGTGAGTGCGTGTGAGCACACACACATAAGTACACACACACACTCACCGGCCTTAACCAGGCTTGATTCAATCTCTTTTGCCCTCTTGCCTGCCTTATGGTGCTGTCACAGTCTCATAAAATTTGCTTCTCTAAATACTACTTTGCTGTGTTAACCCTGGGTCTTAAGTTAATGTATTATTTCTTTAGAAGTTTTAATAATGCTGATTAAGCCTGGAAGACATTCTGCCCTTGTCCAGTAAATGAATTAGTCTAAGCTAGAGAACTACTTTATTTTTCTTATCTCCAGATTCTTGGTAGGAGGGGCATCTATCATAGCAGAAGTCACTGTTCCATGGTAAAGAGAAAAAAAGAGACCACCAGTAAGAATGGATCAGAATCACAGGAAATCGGACCATGACAAATCTTTCCCTATTAGGTGTCAGTGTTATTGATAGTTTCCTTGAAAACCCTGTTCTCTCTGCTGGCTTTGTAATGATGCAAAATTTTGACACGTAGTCAATTTCCCAAGCATACATCCCTATTCAAGAGAATGTACTAACTGGCTGATCCAGGTATACACACACATTTTTAAACTCCAAGTCCTAGATGTTTTCTACTGTACCAATGATCTCAAACTTACCAAGGCAAAAAGTTCAAAGCTTTTGTCAAAAGTTTTCTGTATTTGACAAAACATATATTAATATACTGCATGCTTCATGTATTACGTTTAAATGTATTTGGATGCCACATGCAATTAATAACATAAAAATTACTTAAAGCATTGCTGAACACATAGCAGTATGTTTAACTGTGTTTTAAAAAATAATATGGGCTAAAAGTACAACTTTTTTTCCTGAATATTTTAATTTAAAAGGCCCCTCTTGGGATACCTGGGTGGCCCAGTTGGTTGAGCATCTGACTTTGGCTCAGGTCATGGTCTCCTGGTTTGTGGGTTTGAGCCCCACGTTGGGCTTGTTGCTGTCCATGCAGAACCCACTTCAAATCCTCTGTCCCCCCTCTCTGCCCCTCCCTGGCTTGTGTACTCTCTCATGCTCTCTGGCTCTCTCTCTCTCTCTCTCCCTCTCTCTCTCTCTCTCTCTCTGTCAAAAATAAACATTAAAAAAAATTTTAAGGCCCCTCTTGCTGGAAAATATTTGGAATCATTGCCAAATCTCATTTTATAATAGCAATTAACACTATTTTGCAGCTTTTACTTGACTACTTCTTACAGTGTTGCCTCATCAGGATCCACATACCCCATTTTGCTACTTTTATTCACTAACAACCATTTCTTCTAATCTCAGAACAAGCAAAGACATTAACCTGTGTCATCCCATCTTGAAGAAATTCCATTTAAGAAGTGATCTCTAGGATATAGGATTTTTCTCCAAAAGCAGCATCTTCACTACTGAATCCCAAAGCATGTGACACAGAATAGAATAATGATGGATTGACAACTCTTCAGGGTCTCCTTCAAATATGTACGTGCCTTAGAGTCTTAGAAACAGGGAGTCAGAATATTGTGATAATTTTAATGTCTCTGTTGCTAACTCACAGTGAGATTTTCCCTGTCAGAAGCTCAGTTTTCTCATCTCTGTAGTAGTAATAGTAATGATAATATGAAATTAACATTTTTTGAGCAATTGCAGCATGGCAGTCAAAGTTACAGTATTTTTCTGAGTTTATAAGGCAAGTTCATATCAGCTCACTTGCTGTAACAGTGAGCTCATGAGGGGTGAGATTTGGTAACATATGAAAAGAATTAATTTAATTTTCTAAAGCTTACCTTACAGAGAAGATGAAGCACATTTTTTTCCTATGGCAATAACCTCTAGGAAGCTATGTCCAAAAGGTAAATCACTGGCACAAGAATAAAGGATCACTAATGGTGGCAGAGCTAAAATCAGATGGTAATAAAAGTAACTCAGAGAGCTGGAAATCTGAACGGTCAGGGAGTAGCACTAAACCACCCTTGTCTTCAGGAGTCACTCCGCAGCTTCAGAATATTACTATGGAGATGTCTGTCTAACCATTTGAATAGCTTGACCTTGGGGTGTCTGGGTAGTTCAGTGGGTTAAGTGTCTGACTTCAGCTCAGGTCATGATCTCGCGGTTAGTGAGTTCAATCCCCGTGTCTTGAGCCCTATGTCAGGCTCTGTGCTGACAGCTTGGAGCCTGGAGCCTAGTTCAGATTCTGTGTCTCCCTCTGTCTCTCTGACCCTCCCCTGCTCACATTCCATCTCTCTCTCTCAAGAATAAATAATATTAAAAAAACTTTTTTTGATCGATTGGCCTTTCCTGACTCTGAGGCTAATGTGTAGAAGAAGGAAATTCATAATATAACAAACAGATCAAAGCAGTAATTGGACATTTTTATTTTAATTAAAGAGAGATGTATTTATTATACATTTTACAAATGTTCGAAAAGTGCTAAATTGAAAAGTAAAAGTACCACCTATTGGACCTGTCATCCTACTTCATTGAGGTCACCATTTTATTTGAGGTGTTCTCTCTCTCCCACTCTATTCACATATATGAAAAAAATATAAATATACAGAAAAGGAAATCAAAATATGAAATATAGAAACCTGTTTTATTAATTTAAAATATGTATTGGGATACTTTTCCATGTCAATATATATAAATTGATCTCACTGTTTAAGGCTGCATGATATTACATTGCATGGATGGATCATCAATGCGATAATTAAATTCATCAATTTAATAGTGAAAGACGTTTGTGCTGTTTCCACCACAACATTGCTACAGCAAACATTCTTATAATTCTTATCAATGTCTGCAAGTGTACTCAGGTGATAAGTTTCTGAAAGTGGAATTGCTGTGTCAGAACCAATTCATCAGTGGGTACTATCAAACTTCAAAAAATTTACCCATCAGTATAAGTTAAGTTGTGTTTTTATTATAGTACTAACTTTCAACTTTCATTTTTTTTAATTGCTAATGTTGATGCAGCATTAAATTCCATGTGAATATTAAAGAATTATTCAGTTCATTCATGTTCATTACCATAGCAACTCACATAATAAAAAGTAGCAAGCAGTTTCAACCAAAAAGATGGCAAGAATAAGCCTGCACATGCCACACTTTCACCAACTTAAAATTGTTTGCTCTCAAAGATGCCATTATGAACTTCTTTTCCTATGGATTCCTGGCATAAATGACATGATTTGTAGACTTTAAGAAGTAATGTTATAAAGATAAAAGTACTCTCCAGAAAGAGACAAATAAAAGAGAAATATGTAACCAGTGGGTTTAGAGGAACTTCACTTAAGCTTTGTGTTCAGAGTGGCTCATCCCAGGTATAATTAAATACTCTTTATGTATTAAGTTGAACCATGTGAAATTGCCATTGTCATAGGTCAAAATGGTCACAGGGCAGCAATTTGCAAATGACTTGGTCTGATAAAATCAGTAATGCCAGAAACTACAGTAGTGGTCAAGATACTTTAAAAGAGGATGCTAAAATTCTACCAACTCAAATCCCATGTTCTGGGTACTAGAATTAATCCCCGTTGTGCCATAATTCACACTACCTCTGTGCCATTACTCATTTGTGCTTCCTGCTTAGTATTCCAATTTAGTTTTCATTTGGCCTGTTGCCACACTTCCTTTAAGTTTCAGTTCAAAACCCACTCGCTCTGTGGGATCTTCTGCACTATGCCTAGCCTTTAGTCTTTTCTAATCCCATCTCTACTCACTTTCTGTGATGTTAAAGTAACTATGAATACCCAGCTTAACTAAAGAGGTATCTTGGTGAGCTTGTGTGGCTCAGTTGGTTGAGCGACCAATTTCAGCTCAGGTCATGATCTTGGGGTTCATGGGACTGAGCCCCACATTGGGCTTTGCCCTCACAGCTCAGAGCCTGCTTCAGATTCTCTCTCTCCTTCTCTTTGCCCCTCCACCCCTCTAAAAACTAAATAAACATTAAAAAAACAAAGAGTTCTCTTATAAACAGATATGGCTTTTGTTTTTTCTTGGATATCTTTATATGTTCCTTTAATTTCAGCTTTTTCCTGTGAAAAAAAAATTTTATAAAAAATTTTGAATGAGTTCTTCATAACATGAGTTAAAAATCAGCTGGAAATAAAATTAATTTCTGGGAGCAGGGAATATAAGTGGACAGTGTATCAGTGACATGGTGACTCCTTTGACCGAGTCTTCACATAAGTTCCAACATTTGGGTCCAGTCTCAATGTATTCACATTGGATACAAAGATCACAGTTGCACCTGGGGAGGTCTGGGAGAACCTTCATGCCCAGTCATGGGAATGACCTATCCCCATGTTTTTATGCAAACTATAATACTATATACTTCATTCTCATATGAGGATATGTTCTTCCATATCCATCTTCTACATTTCTTTGTCTAGCCATATATCTGTGGGCTGTGTCTCCTGGGCTTCCTTGCCCTCTCTGGCTTCTGGTTGAATTGAGCAAATAGCAGGTACCCACAAAGGAACAGAGTACTGGAGGACGTACAGTTTTATACATTTATGTTCCAATCTCCCACACCTTCTGAACTCTGGGTGATGGCTTAGCAATGCCAAAGTTCTCTACCAGTTTCTGTTATGGAACTGCTTTTCCACTGCTGTCTTTCCAGATTCTGGCAACAATATTTTCTCCCCTAGAGCCTTCAGGCCAAGAGATTTTAAGATATCCTTGCTGTTGCTAGTATCTGGGCATTTTGCCATTCCTTATCAGTTCCTTCATCCATGCATATACCTCTGTAATATAAATGTGCCCTTAATTAGGCTCCTTTCAGTTCAACTCTTTGAATGTGCTATTGGCTTCTTTCTTGGACTCTTACTGATACAAATGAACATTTGGTATAGGTGTGTGACCTAATCATTATTTTCAAGTGCTTAAACCTGAACACCGTCAGCATTACTCCAATTATTCTCATCCACAGTCATTGTGTTTTCATTACTTAAAGTATACACTTTCCTGAACCACATTATGATTTTCCTGATGCCAGGTATTCTGTCTTATAACTCTTTGTGCTTCTGATTCAGAGCATAATTCACATTAAAAATATATTAAAATTATATTAAAATGATGCTGACAAGAAAAAAAGGCAGTATTTCACTAATATTATATAGGTGGATTATGAAAATAGTGACATTGACCTTTAGAGCAGAAAAGGATAGTGACTTTGAACTGACATAGTTCAAAGAAGTTCAACTTTGTATTTAATTAAAAACAAAACATTTTTTCCTTCTTAAAGTCCCATTTGTTTTAAGATAATTTATGCAAATTTAAGTTTGGAAAATTTCAAAGAGTCTTTTAAATAGATTTTACAAAGATGGCTTATTGCTTTCTAAATATCCAAAGCTATTTTATGAATGTTAAGATTGTATTCAATTTTCTTTGGATCTCTAATTATTGCTTAAGTTTAGACATCCTGCCTACTGCAAAATGCCATTTTACAAGCTCCTCTTTAGCTCACAGTGCTATGCCAAGCATTGGGAATTCAAAAAGTAAATCACAGTTCTGACATCAAGAAGTTCTAAACCTTATTTCCAGGATGAAAGCAGGACCCCCAACATAGCCTAAAATGGTCAAGGATGTCTTCTAGAAAAAGAGACCTCAGTTCATATTTGAAGCATAAATAGAAGTTGGTCTTCAGAAAGGGCTAATAAATTGGGTGTGCTTTCAAGCTATATCCTTCAAATATCTGACAACATTTCCAGGCACATTGCTGAGTGGTTAGGAGCCCAGAGTCTGGGCTCAGCTTCCCAGGTTCATAACATGACTCTGCTCTTACTAGCTGTGTGACGTTGGCGAAGTTACTTAAACTCTATGGGCTTCAGTTTCCTCATCTATAAAACAGGGATTATAGTAATAGCTCCAACCTCATAGACATTTTATGAGGATTAAAATAATTAATTAGAGCAGTTCCTGCCACATAGTAAATGCTAATCAGAGATGGCCGTTACCATTTATTTTCAGAAGCTGGCTAAGCACTCTCTGTGTGATGCTCACAGAAGTATCCAGCCACTCCTCTGTTGTCCTGAATAGTCCAGCTCTGTCCTAAGTTTTCTTTCACACAGAAAATCAAAATCCTTGCATTTTCCTGGACCTACTGTCTTTAGAAAGCAGTTTAATACTCTTGTTTTTAGACGTTGCCTCTTGGGAGCCTCACCCTCATTCCCATCCCTGGTGTTCGGTGTTCCTTTTGACTATATTTTATTCTCCTTGGTAAATCCAATATTTTCTTCTGCCATGTTCCTGGTTCAGTGATGATGTCTCGTTCCACATAGGTTGGGATCCTAGTGAGAGTCTGACAGGCCTGCCACCCAGGAGCTGTGCAAATCCCATAGTATATGTCCATGAGCAAGGAAAGTGTAAAAGAAGAAGAGGGTAGGATGAAGGGGAGGGTCTTAGCATGAAAAACAGAGGGGACTGATTTTTTTTTTTAAGTAAAGTACTTCAAGTTGGACTCAACTATATCTTTAGGTTTGCTTGTTAGTCCTAAGACACTCACAAATTTCTGTTTGGTCACAGTGGGCAAAGTGGGCAGCCCCATGTAAATATGGGGTAATTGACCCTTGAGCACATACTTGCCCCATCATAACTCCCTAGTTCGTTTTTACACCACAGTGAAATCTCAGAGTTTTTTTTTGTCTGACCGACCCTAGAAGTCATATATCTGTATGCATCTGGCAAGGTACATGCTTGCATTAAAAAAAACCTACTTCATCAAAATAAATTATTCAGGAAGGTTTTCATAATTCCTATTCATCTCAACTCCTATACCTAAGAGAGGCCCAGAGCAGACCCTGAAAAACATGCTCATTAAAAGATTGAATGAATGAGTTAATCATTTCCCTCCCAAAAAAAGTGAGTGGGTCTCCCATTTTTTAGTTTATACGGAGAATTAATTCTTTTCCCAAAGCTTCCAACTCAGACTGTGTTTAACACTCCATTAAACAAGGGAAAGCAAGCCTTGTCATTGCAAGAGTAGTTTGCAAAATTTCTCTTCTTACAAAAGGGAAAGCAATCAAAAACAGCAAAAGGTGGGAAATGTAGGTAATTATCTGTCCCATGCAGATTACTATTCTCCACCATGAAGAGAACAGCATGTCCTTTCACTACAAAATAGTTGAGATCCAGCATCTTAAAACAAATCTTTCCCCATCAACCAACAGCATTTGGTCGAGATTTGCAGGCATATTCCAGGCCATACAATGTGAAGCCACAGAGTAGATATTGGTCAAGAAAAGGGAGGCCTGTATTTTTGTATCCTTTAGGTAAATATTTAATAGTGTAATTGCCAGATCATAGGGTAGTTCTAGTTTTAGTTTTTTGAGCATTCCAATGTTTACAGCAGCATTATCAACAATAGCCCAACTATGGAGAGAGCCCAAATGTCCATTGACTGATGAATGGATAAAGATGATATGGGGTGTGTGTGTGTGTGTGTGTGTGTGCGTGTGCGCATGTGTGTACACACACATGCGCACACACACACTGGAGTACTACTCAGCCATTAAGAAGAATGAAATCTTGCCATTTTCAATGGCATGGATGGAGGTAGAATATATTATGCTAAGCGAAATAAGTCATTCATAGAAAGACAATACCATATGCTTTCACTCAAATGTGGAATTTAAGAAACAAAACAGAGAATATATGGGAAGCGGGGGAGGGGAACAGCAGGAAACAAACCACAAGAAGCTCTTAACAATGGAGGGAGGTGAGTGAGAGATCAGCCAGATGGGTGATGGGTACAAAGGAGGGCACTTGTGATGAGCACTGGTTGCTGTATGTAAGTGATGAATCACTGAATTCTCCTGAAACCAATATTGCACTGTATATTAACTAAAATTTAAATTAAAAAAAGGAAAAAAGAAAAAAGGAGGCCTGGGAGTTAGGCTTAGTTTTAGAAAATATACTACAAGTATACAAGCAGCATTATTGCTGGGAAAAATATATCAGTAAAATCTGCACAGGAAGCATCATGTCTTCTCTAAAGATGCCAAAAGAAATCAATAATCATAACAGAAATACATAGTGTTAGCCATATGCCACATGATGTTCTAATAGCTCTACAGATATTAAATTATTCACCCTTCATAAATATATGAAGAACTTCTATTCTTATCACCACCACCCCTTTACAAATGATAAAACTGACACAAAAATGTGTAGAAACTGTCTCAGCATCTCACAACTAGTAAGCAGCAGTCTATATACAAACCCAGGCATTTTGGTTCCATGTCTGTGTACTTGCTACTATGCTATAGAGGAAATAAACATATGCCACTTAATAAATTATCATAAATGTAATACTCAAGTTTTAAGAAGCATATTTTACCTCTGAAACTTCTGAACTAAACCAATTGATAATGGTTCTCTAAATTGAGCTCATAGGAAATCAATTTAATAAATATATGTGCCAGTTTGCTATGTTTAGCACTGTGGAATTTCACAACGATGGATAAGGAACCATCTCTAGGCTAAAGAATGCATAATGAAGCACAAAAGGCAGATGCTTATAACCAATGGTAACAAGACTTAGATTAAATAAAATCATAATAAAAATACTTTGTAATGTGGGAGGGAGGTCAGTGTTAGAAGCAATAGTAGTAGGTTCAGAAACATTTTATTTTGAAAACAAAACTATATTTATCTAAGACTAGTTCTTTTACTAACTAGCAATCTGAGTTTGTTACCTAAATGTATAAAATTCAGGTCAGTGTTAGAAACAACAGCAGTAGGTTCAGAAGCATTTTATTGAAAATAAAACTATATTTATCTAAGACTAGTTATTTTAGTAACTAGAAATCTGATCTTATATGTTAGCTAAATATATAAAATTCCTTCTCCCTTATTTATTTTTTGTTGTTGTTGTTTTTGTTGTTGTTCATTATTTAAGGTGACATGCAGGTAAGACAATGTATGAGAATGGACATAGCAGTGTGTAAAGCAATGTGGGTATTATCAACAGCATCATAGTCCTTTGATATTTTTCATTTTATTTGTTGTCATACGGTATCCTTCACTATAGCCATTTGGTATGGATGCTGTAAAACTTTAGGCTAAGATTTGTGTGGTTAAAAAAAAGAAAGCATTATTTCTATTTCATCACCATCCCCAGATATTTTATATTCAGGTCGCTTCCTAAATTGAATTTTATTTTATTTCATCACTTAATTACTTCCTTACAATGATACTCAACTGTCTTGTGTTATTTTGTTACTGTTATTTTATAAGCTTCAAAACACTACTAACATCATCATCACACCTATAGTAGACTGTATTTTCCAAAAATGGCTTCAACAGTATCGCCCATGCCATACACCCTTCTTACAATGTGACTTTGAAGCTTCTCCTCTGAGATGTGGGACTGTCTGCAACTGACAGAAGCAGCAGCACATGACCCTCAAGGGTCGTAAGAGGCAATGCGGCTTCTTCCTGGTTCTCTTGGGAGAACCATGTCCAAGGAGTTTCAGTGAGCTCACAGAAAGACCCACATGAAATTTAACAGAGCCCACAGACCAGTCCTTGGGGTTGCTAGCCAATGAAAGACCAAGACATGCTAGAAAGGCCTCACTGTCTCTGCCCAATACAGGACTGCTGTCACTCTTGGTGGCTGGCAGAGACTTTGACAGATCTGTGTCATGCCTAGCTTTGCTTCTTCCCTTTTCCTTTCACAGTATTACTTCCCAGCCAACCTTTCATACCCTTCATTTTAATTATCTAAGTGGCCAGAGAAACTGGCCATAGCAGAGAAGATAAAAATGGAAAAGTCAGGCAGAAACCAAATCAACCAGAGCTTGATAATCCCTAATAATGAGTTTTGGTTTTTCTCCTGTAAGTCAGTGATCTGCAAATTATTTTGATGATAAACATTTATTAATAAATAAGTTTGACATATACCTTCAATATATGTTCATATGTACTTATAAAATATATAGGCAGATATACTAGTAGATTTTATGTTACAAATGTACACAAAATATAAGTTTTTAAAGGCAAAAATACAAAAAAAAATTTATAAAAGTAGATATTCACATTTCTCGTTGGTACCAAATAGTTTTATTCATTCCCTGGAATGTATGTGCCCACTTCGGAGGCTACTGTTTTTGGCAATGGGGATCCCTAGATATTTTATATAAGAACCTAAACCCCTTGTATTTTACAAAGGTCATTCTGGTGAGGCTGGAGAATGCAGACATTAAGGCTAATTAAGGTGAGGAGGGAGTAGTTAGATAAAAGATTACAACACATGAAAAAAGATGGTAGGACGGGTAAAAAAAAGATGTCATTTTGAGAAATATTTGTGTGATGAAATAAAAAAATACAATGTTTGATAGAATGTAGGTGGCAAGGGATCCCAAGTTTTAAAAAAACTCCTGGAATTTGGGGAAAAATTAGTCGATAGAAGAACCATGGACCTGAGTTATAAAAAAAGAATATAAACAAAGAATGTCCTTTTGAAAAAAATATAATATATTCAGTTTGGTTAGTTTGGGTTTAAGTTGCCAAGAGACATCCAGATGGAGAGAGAAAGTCTTGAATATGCAACATATATACTCCTGGAAACATTAATTAGCAGAGGATATGTGTTAGTTGAAACAGTGATGATGAATTACTAATTAGATCAACCACAGTAGGTGAATGAATTGAGAAAAGAAGTACTGTTTAAAATGCTGTTACTGATATGATAATTATAATGCTTTCATAATTGCATTAGTGATATTTATTTTGAAACTTTCTCAGATTGCTTTAAATTATTCTAAGGTAAATACTACTGAGTCCCAAATAAAGCCACCAAGGAAATAAGGGAATAACTGTGTGATTCCATAGTTTCTACTGAGAAATGAAGAAAATAACTTCTGGAGGGGAAATATTTTTTATCGTTGCAGTAGAAAAACTACCTGCAGAATCTTCTCCTATTGACAAAGAAGTAATGTTTTCATAAAGTTTTTGTTTAGACCATGCCAGCATCTTCCAAAGGAAGTAGTGAAACATACCAATTCTAGAAATATACCATTGGTGCTTGAATAGCGTAAGTTTGAATTATATAGGTGCACTTATACATGGATTTTTTTTGATACAATACAGTACTGTAAATGTATTTTCTCTTCCTTATGATTTTTTTAATGTTTATTTACTTTTGAGAGAGAGCACAAGAGGGGGAGGATCAGAGAGAGAGGGAGACAGAGGATCTGAAGTGTGCTCCTTGCTAAGAGCAGAGAGCCCAACACAGGGCTTGAACTCACAAAATGAGAACATGACCTGGGGTGAAGTCTGACACTTAACTGACTGAGCTACCCAGGTGCCCCATTTCTTATGATTTTCTTAATAACACTTTTTTTCTCTTATTCTAAGAATACTGTGTATTATACATATAAACATACAAAATATGTTCTAATTGTGTTGATAAGGTTTCTGGTGACCAGTAGTCTATATAAGTAGTAAAGTTAGGGGGGAATCAAGAGTTATGTACACATTTTCACTGCTTGAGGGTTGGTGCCCCTTACCCATGCATTTTTTCAAGGTGTAAACGATATAGTGTCAGAGGATTCATCGAAACTTGATAAGCAGCAAACCTCCCTTGGCAGAAATATAGTTCATCACGTCTAGATCACCATTTAGAATTTGAAAATTTTACTTTCTTTTGCATTAATCTCATTTCCAAGTTATACACCAATATCTACCAAAAAAAGCTTGAAATTTTTAAGTCTACACAATATTCAGAATACATAACATTTTCAGAGTCTCCTTCTTCCTTAGACAAGACAACTTCTTCCTATTAATTAAAAGTTGTTTCTTGGATAAAAACAAAGCAAAAAAGCTGCAGTTTCTTAAGAATCATGAATAGTGGCACCTGGGTGGCTTAGTCAGTTAAGCGACCGACTCTTGAGTTGAATTCAGGTCATAATCTCATCGATTTGTGAGTTCAAGCCTCGCATAGGGACCCAAGATGCAGAGCCTGCTTGGGAGTCGCTCTCTGCCCCTCCCCCATTCACACACTCATGTGTGCTCACACTCTCTCTCAAAATAAATAAACTTAAAAACAAAGAATCATGGACATACATCACAATATAATATTTCACTTTTCTAGAAATTTGGCAACTGACATTTCAAGAACTTACCCAGACCCATTTATTGTTGTCATTTAAACATCAATGTAATAGTATTGGAAACTCACAAATGGTCATAACAAACATTTGGAACATTGGAAACAAAGCATATCACAATAGGAAATGCTCCTCAATAAGCAAAGTCACGCTTTTTTTCCACCTAGAAAAAAAATTATAATAATCACATTTTATTTTTAGATAGAAATTTATCATGTAGAAAATAGTTCCACTTGCCTAGTTTAATATTTTTGGTAAATTAGGCATGGTAGGCATTATTACTCCCATTTTACAAAAGGAGAAACTAAGGCACTGAAAGAGTAAGTGCCCAAGGTTATACAGAGAACATAAGATACCACCTTAAGACCAGAATGAACATCTGACGCATCGTTTTCTTTTCACTATACCATGCAGTCTCTGCAAAACTGAAAATGAGACGAACAAGCATCTCTGATTGTTTTGCCTATCCCCCTAGCAATCTGGGATGGAGCCAAACTTTAAATCCACTCTTGTTCAATTTATGGTTTTACTCAAATGAGTCTTGCCAGGAATGCTAGATAAGTGTTCTGTGGAAATAACTAATCAATAAAGCAATATGAATAATCAAGAGAATTGGCAGTTTGTCCAGTTCTCATTGCAGTAAGTGGGAAGTTGGAACAGACTCACTGCCTATGCCCAGGAATATAGGTGAAGTCCTGTGATACTAAACTGTAATGGGACAAGCTTTCTGAGAATGATGGCATGACTGGTAGTTTCTCAGGGGAGCATGTCCTGGGATATGAATGAAGGAAAGTTTCAAAGGCAGAGAACAGAATCAGGAGATGAAGGCGAATAACCTTGGCTTTTTTCTTTTGTATCTATAAACTGTGAAAATCTGGTCTTAACTCTGCAATCGTTGCCCCTCCTGCCAACAAAGATTGCGCCATGCCCTTCAAAGTCTCCAAATATTTTGAGAAATCTATCACAGTTGGCTTTAACATTGCTTATATCGCTCAAATATCACAGAGGATCATATAAGAAAGTTTGACAGACTTGTACCAGGAAACTAAAATTTTCATTCCCGAGTTTAGGGAAGCTATCTTCTTTGTGATCTTACATTACTGTCTCCACTCAGTCCACCTGCCACCCCCCGCCAAGGCCATCCCCCACCACTGCTAAGCAGGAGAAAAACCTAGAGGGAGCCAGTATTAGTATGATTATTTAGATACTTACCTTTTCAGTCTTGAAGTCAGTCAGAATTCCTACAGACTCCAAGGAAGAGATTTGCATACAGGAAGTTTATTTGGAAGGAATCTAGGGAATGACAATAAAAGAAAGGAAGCAGAACAAGACATCAGATTTGTGATAAGTTTCAAGATGAACTACATGGAGCTTGGAACTAAAATGTCACTTCAGATTTGTCCCAAATTGAGGCAAGGAGGCCAGGCTTCTGTCACTCCCCATCCTGTTGTTGGCTAAATTTTCCCCAAGAAGGGGTCATAACTCTGGGGAAGTATATCACATCTGGAAATAGGTTCCTCATGATGCAGTTGGTATTATTACCTGGGGAAACAGAGAAAGGAGAGGGGAACAGATGACAGCACTCACTTCTATAGTTACGCCTGAGGCTGCAACTAACATTCAGGATCTCTAAATCTCATTTTCAACATTGTTTCCTAGGAGGACTCCTATCAGATGTCCTAGTCTGGGTGCCCTTGGATCTAGGAACTAAGCCAGAGATTGGCATGTGAAAGTCTTATTGAGAAGTGCTCTTGTGTAAAACACCAAAAGAACCACGTGCAATTAACAGAACACCTAATCCGGTATGGCAATCGAAAGAAAGAAAGATTCAGAAGAGGTAATACATGATCTAAATAGGAATTTCTTAGTGACAGTGAAAAACTGGGAGCAAGTAAGGCATCTTGAAAAGAGTGACCATCATACAAAAAAGCAAAAAACAAAAACAAAGCGTAGACATGAGTATGGGAATCTCAAGCATTGGATATTGCTGGAATGTGAAGTGTGAGGCAAAAAGTAGTAAAAGATGAGGTTGGATGGTGGTACAGGGGTCTGAATGATAAAAGTTTATGGGTAATGGGTCAGGGAGTGAAATGATAAAAATTGCATGTTGGATTGTTCTGGCCACCTTAGAATGAGATTTAAGAGGAACTATATCAGATGCAAGGAAACTAGTTAGGGGACATAAATGCATTCTCATCTCTGCACATGTAATCAATTTTATCACCTTTTAACTTCTGTGATTCTGTTCTATCCAGGTTTATTGGGAACTGTTATTTGCTTGTTTTCCTAAAACTTCTAAGACTCCTTCCTTGATCTGCTTTGTTTCATTTCAACTCAAAAGTCTATAAATAATTACTGATCATTTCTTTTATACCGGGTACTGTGCTAGGTGCTGGGGAATTGATGAATAAAAACTTCCTTTTGAGGGGCATTTTAACTCTGACCATACTTGGTTGAACTATCAACTCGAAAGTTACTAATGCCAAATCTAATAATCAAACTCTCTGAAGCATTTTATGCTTTGTGCTTTCTTTTTTAAGATAATTTTGTAGTTGATAAATTAGAGATGCCATTCTATTATTTCTAAATTAACCATCGAAATAAAAATAAAATAATAATAAATAATAATAAAATGTACAATGAAAAAGCTAATACAGGAGATAAATGAAATAAAGAGAAACACTTCATCAGTAAAAAAATGGCAGAAAAGGAAGAAAAATAACACAAAGAGAAAAATATAATACGGAGAGAAAGAGGCTAGGCACAAATAAAATATAGTGTATGACTCCATTTATATAGTGTTTACGAATAGGCAAAGCTAATCTATGATGCTAGAGGCCAGAATAATGATCACCCCAGAGATAGGGGTGTATTCCCTGCGATGGAGCATGAGGTAATTTTGAGTGCTGTCTTTATCTCTCTGCTGGTTACGTGGGTATATACATATGCAAGGTTCATATTTCTTAACCCCTTAAATGCGTTTGCTTTGCATAGATGAAACTCAAATTTAAAAACAACTTATGAGGTCCGGGAGCTGAGTGGAAAGAGGAACAAGGATGCATGAGTCAAGGAGGAGTCTTTATCAACCTGAGTAACTGAAAGAGTGTGATGTGCACAGCCCCACTACTCCCCTGATTCGGACAGGTGCAGATACATCTGACTGTTTCCTTGACTTGGTGATTCAAGCTGCAGTGGCTTCCTACTAGGATCCTAAGGTGAAAGGGAGATGGATGTAGCTGCATTTTGGAAGTGGCTGTTGTTCCCTTCTTCTAGCCTGCATCAGATGGAAGACTGTTGTTGGGAAATGGGTACCAGGAGGAAGATGGCAGCGTAGGAGGGCGCTGGGCTCACCACATCCTGCTGATCACTTAGGTTCCTAAATAACCCAGAAAACCATCAGAAGACTAGCAGAACAGATTCCCTGGAGCCAAGTGCAGACAGGAGGCCCACAGAAGAGGGTAGGAAGGGCAGACAGGCAGTGCGCGCTACACGGAATGGCGGGAGGGAGCCGGGACAGAGGGGCAGCCCGCCTGCCAAGCAGAGGCCCCGAGTCTGGCTTGCAAAAGCGGAGAGGCTGGACAGAGTGTGTTCCGACAGCAAGCGGGACTTAACATCTGGAAGGTTATAAGTTAACAGTTCTGCTCGGAGAGCGGGAAGGCTGGAGGACAACAGGAGAGAGAGCTGTTGAGCCCTGGACGACAGAGCGCAGCTTGGCGGGGAACAAAGGCGCTTGCCAGCGCCATCTCCCCCAGCCAAAATCCCAAAGGGAACCAGTTCCTGTCAGGGAATTTGCCTGCACCACACAAACACCCAATGCTGTGCTTCTGCGGATCCATCCGTCCAGCGGGTCTGACTCACTCCCGGTGCCACAGGGCCACTCCTGAAGCGGACCTCCAAAGGAAAAGCGAGCTAAACCTGCCCGTCCCACCCCTGTACACTTTGCCCATCCACCCCAGATAATACGCCAGATCCCCAGCACCACAAGCCTGGCAGTGTGCAAGTAGCCTAGACGGGCCACACCACCCCACAGTGAATCCCACCCCTAGGAGAGGGAAAGAGAAGGCATACACCAGTCTGATTGTGGCCCCAGCAGTGGGCTAGGGGCAGACATCAGGTCTGACTGCGGCCCTGCCCACCAACACAAGTTATTCAAGACAGCACAGGGGAAGTGCCCTGCAGTTCCGCACCACTCCAGGGACTATACAAAATGACGAAACTGAAGAACTCCCCTCAAAAAAACATCCAGGAAATAACGACAGTTAACGAACTGATCAAAAATGATTTAAACAATATAACAGAAAGTGAATTAAGAATAATAGTAAAATATTAATCACTGGGCTTGAAAACAGTATAAAGGACAGCAGAGAATCTATTTCTACAGAGATGAAGGGACTAAGGAACAGTCAGGAGGAGCTAAAAAATGCTATTAATGAGCTGCAAAATAAAATGGAGACAACTACAGCTCGGATTGAAGAGGCAGAGGAGAGAATAGGTGAACTGGAAGATAAAATTATGGAAAAAGAGGAAGCTGAGAAAAAGAGAGATACAAAAAATCCAGGAGTATAAGGGGAAAATTAGAGAACTAAGTGATGCACTAAAGAGAAATAATCTACGCATAATTGGTGTTCCAGAGGAGGAAGAGAGGGAAAGGTGCTGAAGGTGTACTTGAAGAAATAATAGCTGAGAACTTCCCTGATCTGGGGAAGGAAAAAGGCATTGAAATCCAAGAGGCACAGAGAACTCCCTTCAGACGTAACTTGAATCGATCTTCTGCATGACATATCATAGTGAAACTGGCAAAATACAAGGATAAAGACAAAATTCTGAAAGCAGCTAGGGATAAACGTGCTCTAACATATAAAGGGAGACCTATAAGACTCGTGACCGATCTCTCTACTGAAACTTGGCAGGCCAGAAAGGAATGGCAGGATATCTTCAATGTGATGAACAGAAAAAATATGCAGCCGAGAATCCTTTATCCAGCAAGTCTGTCATTTAGAATAGAAGGAGAGATAAAGGTCTTCCCAAACAAACAAAAACTGAAGGAATTCATCACCACTAAACCAGCCCTACAAGAGATCCTAAGGGGGATCCTGTGAGACAAAGTACCAGAGACATCGCTACAAGCATGAAACCTGTGGACATCACAATGACTCTAAACCCATATCTTTCTATAATAACACTGAATGTAAATGGACTAAATGCGCCAACCAAAAGACATAGGGTATCACAATGGATAAAAAACCAAGACCTATCCATTTGCTGTCTACAAGAGACTAATTTTAGATCTGAGGACACCTTCAGATTGAGAGTGGGGGGATGGAGAACTATTTATCATGCCACTGGAAGTCAAAAGAAAGCTGGAGTAACCATACTTATATCAGACAAACTAGACTTTAAATTAAAGGCTGTAACAAGAGATGAAGAAGGGCATTATATAATAATTACAGGGTCTATCCATCAGGAAGAGCTAACAATTATAAATGTCTATGCGCCGAATACTGGAGCCCCCAAATATATAAAACAATTACTAGGATAAGCAACCTTATTGATAAGAATGTGGTAATTGCAGGGGACTTTAACACTCCACTTACAGAAATAGATAGATCATCTAGACAACAGTCAATAAAGAAACAAGGGCCCTGAATGATACATTGGATCAGATGGACTTGACAGATATATTTAGAACTCTGCATCCCAAAGCAACAGAATATACTTTCTACTCGAGTGCACATGGAACATTCTCCAAGATAGATGACATACTGGGTCACAAAACAGCCCTTCATAAGTATACAGGAATTGAAATCATACCATGCATACTTTCAGACCACAATGCTATGAAGCTTGAAATCAACCACAGGAAAAAGTCTGGAAAACCTCCAAAAGCATGGAGGTTAAAGAACACCCTACTCAAGAATGAGTGGGTCAACCAGGCAATTAGAGAAGAAATTACAAAATATATGGAAACAAACAAAAATGAAAATATAACAATCCAAATGCTTTGGGATGCGCCGAAGGCAGTCCTGAGAGGAAAATACATTGCAATCCAGGCCTATCTCAAGAAACAAGAGAAATCCCAAATACAAAATCTAACAGCACACCTAAAGGAAATAGAAGTAGAACAGCAAAGACAGCCTAAACCCAGCAGAAGAAGAGAAATAATAAAGATCAGAGCAGAAATAAACAATATAGAATCTAAAAAAAACTGTAGAGTAGATCAATGAAACCAAGAGTTGGTTTTTTGAAAAAATAAACAAAATTGATAAACCTCTAGCCAGGCTTCTCAAAAAGAAAAGGGAGATGACCCAAATCGATAAAATCATGAATGAAAATGGAATTATTACAACCAATCCCTCAGAGATACAAGCAATTATCAGGGAATACTATGAAAAGTTATATGCCAACAAACTGGACAACCTGGAAGAAATGGACAAATTCCTAAACACCCACACGCTTCCAAAACTCAATCAGGAGGAAATAGAAAGCTTGAACAGACCCATAACCAGAGAAGAAATTGAATCAGTTATCAAAAATCTCCCAACAAATAAGAGTCCAGGACCAGATGGCTTCCCAGGGGAGTCCTACCAGACGTTTAAAGAGATATAATACCTATCCTTCTCAAGCTCTTCCAAGAAATAGAAAGGGAAGGAAAACTTCCAGACTCATTCTATGAAGCCAGTATTACTTTGATTCCTAAACCAGACAGAGACCCAGTAAAAAAAGAGAACTACAGGCCAATATCCCTGATGAATAGGGATGCAAAAATTCTCAATAAGATACTAGCAAATCGAATTCAACAGCATATAAAAAGAAATATTCACCATGATCAAGGGATTCATTCCTGGGATGCAGGGCTGGTTAAATTTCAGAAATCAATCAACATGATACATCACAATAATAAAAGAAAAGTAAAGAACCATATGATCCTGTCAATCAATGCAGAAAAGGCATTTGACAAAATTCAGCAACGTTTATTAATAAAAACCCTCAAGAAAGTCGGGATAGAAGGAACATATTTAAAGATCATAAAAGCCATTTATGAAAAGCCCACAGCTAACATCCTCATCAATGGGGAAAAACTGTGAGCTTTTTCCCTGAGATCAGGAACACAACAGGGATGCCCACTCTCATCGCTGTTGTTTAACATAGTGTTGGAAGTTCTAGCATCAGCAATCAGACAACAAAAGGAAATCAGAGCATCAAAATTGGCAAAGATGAAGTTAAGCTTTCACTTTTTGCAGATGACATGATATTATACATGGAAAATCTGGTAGACTCCACCAAAAGTCTGCTAGAACTGATACATGAATTTTGCAAAGTAGCAGGATACAAAATCAATGTACAGAAATCAGTTGAATTCTTATACACTAATAATGAAGCAACAGAAAGACAAATAAAGAAACTGATCCCATTCACAATTGCACCAAGAAGCATAAAATACCTAGGAATAAATCTAACCAAAGATGTAAAAGATCTGTATGCTGAAAACTATAGAAAGCTTATGAAGGAAATTGAAGAAGATATAAAGAAATGGAAAAACATTCCGTGCTCATGGATTGGAAGAATAAATATTGTCAAAATGTCAATACTACCCAAATCTATCTACACATTCAATGCAATCCCAATCAAAATTGCACCAGCATTCTTCTCAAAACTAGAACAAGCAATCCTAAAATTCATTGGAACCACAAAAGGCCCTGAATAGCCAAAGTAATTTTGAATAAGAAGACCAAAGCAGAAGGTATCACAATCCCAGACTTTAGCCTCTACTACAAAGCTGTAATCATCAAGACAGCATGGTATTGGCACAAAAACAGACACATAGACCAATGGAATAGAATAGAAACCCCAGAACTAGACCCACAAACATATGGCCAACTCATCTTTGACAAAGCAGGAAAGAACATCCAATGGAAAAAAGGCAGTCTCTTTAACAAATGGTGTGGGAGAACTGGACAGCAACATGCAGAAGATTGAAACTAGACCACTTTCTCACACCATTCACAAAAATAAACTCAAAATGGATAAAGGACCTGAATGTGAGACAGGAAACCATCAAAACCCTAGAGGAGAAAGCAGGAAAAGACCTCTCTGACCTCAGCCGTAGCAATTTCTTACTTGACACATCCCCAAAGGCAAGGAAATTAAAAGCAAAAATGAACTACTGGGACCTTACAAAGATAAAAAGCTTCTGCACAGCAAAGGAAACAACCAACAAAACTAAAAGGCAACCAACGGAATGGGAAAAGATATTTGCAAATGACATATCGGACAAAGGGCTAGTATCCAAAACCTATAAAGAGCTCACCAAACTCCACACCTGGAAAACAAATAACCCAGTGAAGAAATGGGCAGAAAACATGACTTCTCTAAAGAAGACATCCGGATGGCCAACAGGCACATGAAAAGATGCTCAATGTCACTCCTCATCAGGGAAATACAAATCAAAACCACACTCAGATATCACCTCACGCCAGTCAGAGTGGCCAAAATGAACACATCAGGAGACTATAGATGCTAGAGAGGATGTGGAGAAACGGGAACCCTCTGGCACTGTTGGTGGGAATGCAAATTGGTGCAGCCACTCTGGGAAACAGTGTGGAGGTTCCTCAAAAAATTAAAAATAGACCTAGCCTATGACCTAACAATAGCACTGCTAGGAATTTACCCAAAGGATACAGAAGTACTGATGCATAGGGACACTTGTACCCCAATGTTTCTAGCAGCACTCTCAACAATAGCCAAATTATGAAAGAGCCTAAATGTCCATCAACTGATGAATGGATAAAGAAATTGTCGTTTATATACACAATGGAGTACTACAGGGCAATGAGAAAGAATGAAATATGGCCCTTTGTAGCAACGTGGATGGAACTGGAGAGTGTTATGCTAAGTGAAATAAGTCATACAGAGAAAGACAGATACCATATGGTTTCACTCTTATGTGGATCCTGAGAAACTTAACAGAAACCCATGGGGGAGGGGAAGGAAAAAAAAAAGAGGTTAGAGTGGGAGAGAGCAAAAGCATAAGAGACTGTTAAAAACTGAGAACAAACTGAGGGTTGATGGGGGGTGGGAGGGAGGGGAGGGTGGGTGATGGGTATTGAGGGGGGCACCTTTTGGGATGAGCACTGGGTGTTGTATGGAAACCAATTTGACAATAAACTTCATATATTGAAAAAAAATAAAAACAACTTATGAATGAAATAAAAAGATTTCTCGGTGAGAATAATGTTTTTCCTCCCCTCCATCCAGTACCAGGCTTAGAGTGGGAAGTTTCTATTCTTATCTATGTTAAAGCATCATACTTGAATTCACCCTTTGGGATCCTGGTTTTATGTGAAGGGTCACCATGGTTGTTCCATCACCTGCCCCTATACCAAGTATACTCATTCAAATGCCCCCCACCCTCTCCCACCCAATGTTTGGCAGACACCCTCAGTGAGGGCTGACAGGGCATCCATATATTTCCCAGAGTTCTTGGTTGGTTTATTTTTATGTTGTTTCTCCTACTTCTACTTTCATGCCACCTTAAAATGAATCATATGGATGGATGGATGTTTCAAGTACATATTTTATCCAACATTTTAGTAGTTTTAGTCAGGAAGGTTATTCCAGAAATCTAGAATCACTGTCTGATAAAAAATGTAAGTGTCTCTCTTTCTAGCATGTATTTGCCCTCTATGCTGTAGATTATTGTCTGTAGAATCAAATCACCTCTGTGGGAGGTGTGTCACTTGTGGTCTTGATCACTGGACCCAGTCTCGTTATTCTGCAGATGCCACCAGCCATTTTCCAGCTCCTCACCCTTCCATCATTCCAATTACCCCAAATCCAGGACCAGATAAAATCTATTTAACTTGATCTGTTGAAAAAGACAGAGGCAGAGAGAGAGAGGAGGGAGGGAGATAGGCAGAAGAAAGGAGAAAATGAGAGAGATGGGAGTAGAGGGAGGACATGAATTAGCTGATAAGTAACTATTTTTCTAATGATGTTTTTCCATTTTTCCCTTGCATTTTTAAATAAATTTCTTATTATATTTAACATGGGTTTGTGCATAAATGCAAGTTTTTGCTTACTCAAATTTTATTCAAATTTTGACAGATTTTAGCTCTTTTAATCAACTCATTAATAGTTTTTTTTCCCCAGAACTCTTCATAATTTTTAATAGCGGCACTATATTTTGCCATTACAAAACACCTGTCATTTATTTATACTCTGACTTTCTTTAATTGGAAGTCATATTTGTAATTAATTTTTAAAAAATAAGTGTTACATGTGCTAAATTCTGTGGAAGTTTAAAAATTTTTTATTAATAATGAAATCAGATGCTGTTTTACCCTGTTAGCTCAAACTTCACTAGTAGATTCTAACTGACTTTGGTTAATAGCTAAACCAACAGGAATGATCAAAGATTGGAATGTAAAAGGTACTTCACCTAAAAATCTAGAGGTTGTTTAGGACTTTTGACAATCTAATAGTAAATGACCAAGTATGGTTGAGGGTTCACCAAGAAACCCCAAAGAGTTGTGCCTAAGAGAAATATTTAAAATATTGGGCTGATGTGGCCAGCTATTAAAAATCTAGGCAGGCGTGCCTGGGTGGCTCAGTCAGTTAAGTATCAGCTCAGGTCATGATCTCACAGCTTGTGAGTTCAAGCCCCACGTCAAGCTCTGGGCTGACAGCTCAGAGCCTGGAGCCTTCTTTGGATTCTGTGTCTCCCTATCTCTCTGACCATTTCCCACTCACCCTCTGTCTGTTTCTCTAAAAAAATAAATTTTAAAAAGTTGAAAATAAATTTAATAAAAAAAAAAATCAAGGCAGAAGATAATCCAAAGGAAAGCCAGTTTTCCAGTAAATGAAACCAGTGAAGTATCATTTGGGAATGGGCCTCCGGCTGACATCAATACTGGAGACAGAATAGTTGTTCCTGCCTGGGAACTTCCTTTGCTGAGGAAAGCAGCTCTCAAACAAATGAGATCCGTTGGACACATTGCCAGTACCATCAGGGCCAACACATGCCACTACTAGGGCCAAAAAAGTTGGTCTTTTAATATTCTTCTGCCCTGAAGGGAACGTAGTAATTTTCTTCTAGGAAATGCGATAGGGTTGAAAGAATACAAAGTGAGCAATATTTCAAAGGACTTTTAATTATAGTTATACTCTTAGACCCAGTGGATGTTTTGCCCTCACAAAATTCACTGGCTTCAAAATGACGCTATATGAAGTTTATTTTGCTTCATGATAATCCTGTGATACAGAATTAATTTGTTTAGTGTCTATATGAGGAAACAGTGAGCCACGACTTACCTAAAAAACAAGACCAAGAAATGACAGAACCAGGGTATGAACCAGTTTTTCTAAATCAATTTCCAGTGGTTTATGTGATATAAAGAAGAAGAAAAAAGAAATTGTGAAAATATATCATTAGCTACATGATCTAAGGAAAGTTACTGCACATATCTGGATATGAAAGAAAAGGAGATAGAGGGGAAGAGAGAAAGAGAGAGAAAGAGAGAAAATGAAAAAAGAAGAGGGAGGGAAGGGAAAGGAAGAGAGGGAAGAGGAGGAGAGGGGAGGAGGGGAAAGGGAAGAGAAGAGAAGGGAGGGGAGATAAAGGAACATTGGAAAATATGCATCCTAATTTCCTAGCTAACATCTTGAAAGGTAGTATGGAAAAAACAATTTAAGAATGTGGTCTCTAGAGCATGACTTAGTAGAATTTACATATCAAACTGCACAACGTTGGTCAATTTATTCATTTCCCTGTGAATCAATTTCACACATGAAAATGGGGACATAGAGTTACAAAGGTTAAATGAGTTCATTGCACAAAATAAAAGAGCACCTGGCACATCCCTGTACTTTATTATTATTATTATTATTATTATTATTATTATTGATGAAACTGATAATTTTGTAATACACCCATAAAAAGAATGCAACTCTTATTATTTATGTATATAGTAAAAATAATGGCCTATTGAAATGTTATATTGAACTCTCTTCAGATTACAGCATAGCTTACATAATGTGTCCCAAGGAGTATAAGGCAATATTCTCATTTGAAAGAATGAACTGAATGAGAGCAAGTGAAGCTATTTGTCAATTGTATGTCATAGGATAAGGGTAAATCATCAAGTTTCTCCATAGTCTGAATAGAATAGCCTATGAGTGTATGAGTTCTATTTGATCTGATTTTTTGCTCACAGAGCAAAATTCCAGTTATTGATCCTATTCCACATGCTGATTGAAAATAAGAAGGTAACTTCTGGGGTAATAGATGAGAGTTTTTCCAGGTACTAGACTAGTTTTGTTTTTCGTTTTTTTCTTCTTCTTATGGCTTGAACAGACATTTCTCCAATGGCCAATAAGCACATAAAAAGATACTCAACATCACTAATCATTAGGGAAATGCAAATCAAAACCACAATGAGATACCACTTCATACCCATTAGGATGGCTAATATAAAAACAAACAAACAGACAAAATCAAAGAATAAGTGTTGACGAGAATGTGGAGAAATTGGAACCCTCAGACATTGCTGGTGAGAATGTAAATATATACGACCTCTGTGGAAAACAGTATGGTAGTTCCTCAGAAAATGAAACATAGTATTTCCCTATCACCCAGCAAATTTACTTCTGAGTGTGTACTCAAAATAATTGAAAACACAGATTCCACAGATGCTGACCAATGAGTCATTGTAGTGTTACTCACAATAGCTAAAACATGGAAGCCACCCAAGTAGATAAACAAAATGTGGCATATACATGCAGTGGAATATTATTCAGCCTTCAAAAGGAAGGAAATTCTGATACATGCTACAATAGGGATAAACCTTGAAGACATCATACTAAGTGAAATAACCAGTCATAAAAAGACAAATACTGTCTGACTCCACTCATGCGAAGTACCTAGAATAGTCAAACTTATACAGGCAGAAAGTAGATGGTGGTTGTCAGGAGCTGAGGGAAAGAGGGAATGGGGAGTTAGTGTTTAATGGGATAGAGTTTCAGGTAGGGAAGATGAAAAAAACTCTGGAGGGGGTTGGTAGTGGTGGTTGCACAACAATGTGAATGTACTTAATGCCATAGAACCATATACTTTAATTTTTTTTTAAGTTTATTTATTTTTGAGAGAGAGACAGAGAGTGAGTGGGGGAGGGGCAGAGAGAGAGAGGGAGACACAGAATCCGAAGCAGGTTCCAGGCTCTGAGCTGTCAGCACAGAGCCCAACGTGGGGCTCGAACTCACAGACCGCAAGATCATGACCTGAGCCGAAGCCGGACGCTCCACTGATGGAGCCACCCAGGCTAGAACCATATACTAGAACCATATACTTTAAATGATTAATGTGTTATATATGTTTTATGACAATTAATAATAGTAAAAAGTTTTAAAAGTCAGGATCAGAGCGCCAAGGACAATTCACATGGCCTGCCTCTCCCACCAAAATAATAAAAAGCAGAGAACTAGGTTAATAGTGGTTGATTTGTGCACTGATGAGATAAAAAAAGAAAAAAAGAAAAGGAAAAAGAAAAAGAAACAAAGAACTACTAACTTAACCAGAAATCTGTGTCTCTTGGTATATTCCTCTTGCCCCTTGTCTCTTGGCAACATTTCTATTGTACTTTATATCCAACAAGGGCTCAGAATGCACTAGTGATTCAATAAAAGTTTAATTAAGAAACATTTCTGTGTACCTGGGTGTGTTCTTTGTGATGTAAAATAACTAAAATCAACTGTCTGTAATATGATGATCCTTCCAGAGGGAATATTATTGTCCTGTACATGGTAGCGTTAACTTGAATTGTTAATTAACCTTTCCTGCTGCCTGCTTTCTCTTGAAATGGTAGATTCTTCAAAAAGCATGTGAAAATCTGCTATTCTGAGAGTTAACATCACATTTAACACATGAGGTTAAATTAAAATTTATTCTAGATCAGTTGCCATTAGTACCTTTATAATGGAAGTTCCTAAGAAAAATCAGGTGAAATTTAGAATTGATTTTGTGGCCAGGGCCCTGAGTCATAGATTCTAATAAGACAAAAACATTCTGATATTTATACTTAGGATCTAAATCTGACACAACGTCACATTTAGTATATAAATCTAAATAGCAATATTTCTGACAAAAAAAAAATATATATATATATGCATGAATACACAGAGAAAAATGACATATAGCTGACTCATTCATTATATGATGATCTTTTTTATCTTCGGTGTCAAGAAACAACAAATTTTCAGGGCGCCTGGGTGGCTCATTTGGTTAAGCATCCGGCTTTGGCTCAGGTCATGATCTCGCGGTCCGTGAGTTTGAGCCCCGCGTCGGGCTCTGTGCTGACTGCTCAGAGCCTGGAGCCTGTTTCAGATTCTGTGTCTCCCTCTCTCTCTGACCCTCCCCCATTCATGCTCTGTCTCTCTCTGTCTCAAAAATAAATAAACATTAAAAAAATTAAAAAAAAAAGAAACAACAAATTTTCAGTTTATGTATTTTCCCATAAGAAAAGGAAAAAAAAAACCTACCTAGTATACCACAAAAAGTTCCTGAAAAGGTTTTTCTTTCTCATTTGTGTCTAGCCAACTCATCAAGCATATACTTCCTGATTATTCTTTCTAAAGCATAGCTTTGATCATGTCGCTGACCTGCACAGAAGCCATCAAGAGTTCCCTGTTGCCTACCAAGCAAAGGCCAAAACTTGATTCAAATAGTACAGCACTTACATCAGTCTGCATATTCCTTTTCAAACTGTCCTGTACTATTATTCCTTATTCATCTTCCCTGCTAAATAAAACTACCAACCTTCCATTCCTGACTAAACCCTAAAATTTCTAATTCCCTAGACCTATTCATTCTGCCTGACTGTAATATAAGGTATCTAAATTCCACTCTTCTACATCTAATACATTATAATCATCTTGCTTTGTATCATACTCCAGGATAGGAAGAGGATTTATACCTTCTGGTTGTCTTTCTACCATTTGTTTACAAATTAACATTACATAGCCTATGGGATTTATTAAAGCAAATAGAGAGTAAGACAGACATTTCAGCTTCCTAGGAATCTGGAAATCTATGCTCTACAGGATTCCACATAAGTATGTCTTTCTGGAAGTAAAAAGAAAGCTTAATGAAAAAAAAATTATCACAGTTTGTTCCTCTAGAAATTTCGATCCTGAAAGAGTAAAAAGAAACTGTATATACAAATGTTGTTTCTATATTCCACAAATATTTATTGAATATCATCCATGCACCTAAAATTATAAAAGCAGTGGAAGTGATAAAAAAAATATAGAAGTTAGTGAAGAATTCCATTCTTTAGGAGTAAAGAGGTGTAACTATAATACAAGGTAGAAAGTGGTACATTGTAAAAGAGAAAGAGATGTCTATAGAGTTTAAAGGAAGAAGAGAGGTTGTGCAGCCTGGGAGGATCCCAGAAAGTTTCACGTTACAACAAGATGTTTCCATTTGTCCTCAGCAAATGTCAACCACAATGGAAACACATTAAGACAGCTAAGTATAAAACCCTTCAAGCAAGAATGTTTCCATGGTATCAATTCTATATGTTTATATAGATTTTTTTCTTGGTCTCATGAAAAATAGTTTAACAAATCTATGTAAACAAAAGCATTGAAAGCCACATTTGCCACAAAACACTGATGTTCTTAAATATTAATGATTTGGAAGATCACTGTGTATATTCCCTCCCTGAACTGGCTCTCTTTTAGAAATGTGGGGAATTATTTTGTACTAGTCTTCCTTAGAAACTACTGATGCCGTATGATTGCATCAGCACAAAATCGCTTCATGAGTAGGAAGGTGCTTATTTCAGGAGCTAAGTTTGGTCTTTCACAAATTTGAAGAGCTGGAAGTGACTTTATGAATCAATTACAGTTTACCTCAGGACATTTCTTCCCTTTAGAGGATCTCTGCCAAGGCATACTCCAGAAGGTGTGCTTTCCTTTTTGAAATGACTATATGGAGTCTTGTGATGAAGAGAGAAGCAACAAAGAAATGCTGTTAAATTAATAGACTCTTGAATGGTACTATTAATAAAGGATAAATAGACCAATATAGTAATTTGAAAAGTGAAGTAAAGGAGTGGATTAAAAAAATAAATAAATAAACATGTTTATTTAGTTTCGATAAGGTTCCACAGTTTTAGGCATGGTGAACACATCATTCAATATGGCAAACAAGGTCCCTGTTCTCCATGCATCTCATGTTCTAGATGTGTGAGGTATGGGTTATGGGGAGAAGGAATACAATAGGTAACAGAAGAGATAAAATACATGTGATTAATAAATTTTAATAGTGGTAGGTGCTATAAAGACAGTAATGTAGGGTGACTTGATAAAGAGAGAATTGGAAGGGACTTTAGGTTAGGTGGGCAAGGAAGGGAGGTATATATACAAAAAAGTGATATTAGACCTGATACCTGGGTTTTCGATTTACAAAACAACAAGCCATGTAAAAATCTAAGCAGAAAAGCAACAAGGGCAAAGACCCTAAGGTGGAAAACAGCTTGGAAGATTCTAGAAAAAAAACAAGAAGACTAGAATAACAGAATGGCAACTGAGGCAGAGGATGCTACAAAGTGAACTTGTGGGGTTAAGGAAGGTCATTTATGTTTGTGGAATGTATACAAGCAGTTTGGATTTCAATTTTTAAAGACCTGATTTGAAACCATAGTAAGGACTTCTGTATATGTCTGTATACGTTAGTGAAATGAAACTTTTATTTTTATATTTATTTTAAAAGCCATTCATTATTGAGGACCTCCACATGTTAGAGTCTGGAGCTGGGGGAGAAGACAGACAAGAGGACAGACTTGCTGTGTAAGAATTTATACAGTGATAGAAGAGAAAGTGCTAAAATCCCTGGGTATTGGGGCACCTGGGTGGCTCAGACAGTTAAGTGTCCTACCTCACCTCAGGACATGATCTCATGGTTTGTGGGTTGGAGCCCTGCGTTGGGCTCTGTGCTGACAGCTCAGAGCCTGGAGCCTGCTTCAGATTCTGTGTCTCCCTCTCTCTCTGCCCCTCCCCTGATGGCACTCTGTCTCTTTCTCTCTCTCAAAAACAAATAAAAGCATTTAAAACATTTTTTTTAAATCCCTGGGTATGTTTATAATGGATTATGGATATTCTAAGGACTGATCTATCTTCCAGTTGGTAAGATCTTTGCATATTTAAACTGATATTTGCATATTTAAAATGATCTCTGCTCATGTAAATTGAAATATAGGTATAAACTGAGTGTGTGGAATTAGAAAGTGGATGCTGCTTTAAAAATGGGATTAAGACAGAAAAATACAAGGCCATTTATGGAATGCAGTGAACAGCATTTACAGTCCACATATGTGTTGTTGATACAGCCCACATATGTGAGGCGATGAAGGGAAATTCATTCATTTATTCAGAGAATATTTATTAAGCAAATACTACATGGGAGGTACCAAACTAGCTACTGGAGAACTGTAGTGAATGAATAATAAAGTCCTCGTTTTTATGGAGCAGTCCAGTAGGGGGAGACAGACAATAAACAAGTAAGTAAAGACTACAAGGTTGTGGTGAGTGCTTTGGAGAAAAATAAAACAGAGACAAAAGGAAAGGCAGTTCGATAAGTGGTTAGGTTAAACTTGTACAAAGAGTGATCAAGAGAAACATCTCTAAAAAGTGACAGTATAGCAGAGAACTGAAGGACATGAGATAGTAACTTATGCAAACATCTCGGGAAGAGTCAGTCATCAAAGCAGAGGAAGTGGTAGGTGGAAATGCCCAGGAGTGGGAGCATGCTTGGAATGTTCAAGAAAAAGTATAGAGAGTGGGATAACAGAAATACTGGAGGATAAGCTGGAAAGCGATAGGAGATGAGGTCAGAGAGGTGAGGTGGGAGGGACAGGATATAGATACTTAGCACCTCATAGGTGATAGCCAGTTAGGAAGCCACTGGAAGATAATGAATGAAATGGTAGAATGATGTGACTTCATTATCAAGAGACACTGTGATTATTGTGTTGAGAAGAGCCAAAAAGAATAGAACAGAAGCAGGTAGAGCAAACAGGCTATTGCATTATCGAGAAGAGCGATGCTGGCCTGGAGGAAGTGATGAGAAGGGTCAGATTCTGAAAATACTTTCAACTGATAGGATTTGATAATGGATCAAATACTGGATCAAAGAGAAGTCAGACTGATACCAATTTTTTTTTAGCATCTGAAAGAATGGGGTTGAAGACTCCAGGAAGAACAAGTATTTGTTAGGCTGTCTAGATGCTATTTGTAGACATAGTAAGTTTGAGATGCCTATTTGTAACTAAGCAAAAAAAAAAAAAAAAAAATTGCATATGCAGCTGAATCTATGGGGCTAGACTTCAGGGGAAATGGAATAGATACAAAAATTTGAGAGTCATCGGGATTTACATGATATTTAATGCCTTGTTACTGGAGTAAAGTAAACATGGGGTAAGCCTACACAGAGAAAAGAAGAAGGTCAAGGATTGAGCCCTGAAGTGGTACAAAATTTAGAGTCCAGGGAGAGGAGGAAGAACCAGCCAAGGAGAAGGGTGCTAATGAGGAAGAACATAATAGAGTCAGAAGGAATTAATGCCCCAGTAACTAAATGAGGCAAAGAAAGAGTAATCAGCTGTGACAAATACTTTCAAGTAATTTGAGAACTGCAAAGTGGCCATTGGATTTAGCAATGGGGAAGTAATTAGTAACCTTGACAAGAGCAGTTTGAGTGGACTGGTAATAATTAAAACCTCACCAAAGTAGGATCAGGAGAGAAGAGATGGAAAAGAATTAGTGAAGGTTAAATCCTCTGAGAAGTTTTGTTGTAAAAGGTAGCAAAGAAATGGGATAGTAACTGGAGGAGGAGCTGGGGCCAAGAAAAGGTTTACTTGAGATGGGAGATAATTTGATCTAGTTCTGTGCTGCTGGCCATAGTCCAGTGGAGAAGGAGAAATTGATGAGACAGGGCAGGAATGGAAAACTGCAGAAGTGATATATTTGAGTGCTCAAGAGAGTTAGTATCTAGTGTCCCAATGGTTTATCCATATTAGTAGGAGGGAAAGCAAAGTATATTGCTACTAATATTTATAGAGGAATAGATGTGGTGTAGTAGAAGCCTGTAGAAAATCTTTTCTAATTGCTTTTTTTCTTCTCAGTGAAATAGAAAGCAATTTCATCAGCTGAAAGTATGGCTGGAAAGGAGGTGGCTATAGAGGTTAAAGGAGAGAGAAGATTTGAAAGAATCCTCTAAAGGAGTAGAAAAGAAAATTTCCTAAATGAATTGTGGGTCAGGAGAAAATGTCTATTTGAGATTAGCAGGTATGTGTTTAAAAGCGATATCATTACATAAAGTATGTGTTTTTCTCCAGTATGATTGCAGGGTCAGTGTATGAGGAGCGCTTAATTTAATCAAATTTAATTTTGAAGATTAGTATGATGTGAGGGGCAGTATTATGCATGAACGGATTCTAAGCAAGGTAAAGATTTGCAGGGGCGGGCCGGGGGGGGGGGGGGAGTGGGTGGAAGTACAGTGAAAAGATGATAGGATCCAAAAAGTGTAGTTCCTAGAGTGCTGTCAGAGGCTGAATACAAGGAAGACTTAAATCTAGAGCTTGTGGATATAAAGATGTTGTCATTGTTGGTATTTGATAAAGTCTAACTATTTCCCTCAAAGTGGGTGAGTAGTCAAAGTAGAATGGAAAACAAGACCATTTGGTGAGGAGGTAAAAAAAAAATTAGGGTAAAATGATTAATTGCCCACATAAGAAGTAAGGACCACAGGCTCAATCTTAGAGTATGTGAAATGCTCTGAAATTTTTAAGAAGGAAATTGGCATAATCAGTGCTTTGAAACAGGTCCTCAGAAAGGAACTTGCAAAGTGAATGAAAGTAGGTGGCGATTGAAGTAAGGAGAAAAAAAAAAATTAGCAGTCTGCTGGTATAATTCAGAGCAAAAACCAAAACCAAAAATGAAACAAAAGAAGCAAAAACTTAGAAGTTGAGTTGTGCTCTATTCTCAAGGTAAAGAAATATATGAACTGGATTCATTGTCCCAAGAATTTGGCAACTGGTAGACAGCCATATAAATAAACAAATCTGACCAGCTGTAATAAATGCGATACCAGAGGTATGCACAAACCAGAGAAGGATTAAGTAAGTCTGATGATTCAGCTATGCACAAAGATTAGGAACAAAGGAAAACTTTAAAGATGTACACTATTAGCTGAAAGATGAGTAGTAAATTTCCAGGTAGACAGCATAGAACAGGATGCGCTAAGTAGAAAGTAGAGTGAGCTTAAAGTCTAAAAGTGTACAGGACATGATGTGTGGGGTATGAAATACTGTTTTGGACTAACTTGAGCATGGATGCTAGAAGGGACAGGGTAGGAAATAAGGCTACACTTAGAAGTTAAAGCCAGTTATAAAGTACGTTGAGTGCTAAACTAAGGGACTTGGACTTTTTTCCTGTATATAATGAGAATTCACTGAAAGTTTTATGTGTGTATTTGGAAAGGTTTTGTGTATGTATACAGCATATGCATATATGTCTGTTTAAGAGAGTGCATGATGTTTCTTTTTGTGAATAAGCCAGCACTTATTTGGTCACATTTTGATCTCCCACGAAATGAATGACAACATAGAGGGGGATTGTGGATACAATATTGGCCCATTAAAGAGAGTAAAACTAGTTTTTGTTTTTAGCAGTCCAATTAGAAACATTGGTCTCATCAGTGTTTCTAATGGGTAGCATGGAACATCACTGCCTGTTCTGGTTAGCATAATTTAGTTTATGTTCAGTCCTTACTGAATTTATTTCATTTGCATTCAGAGGAATAAACCAAAACTTTAAAACAAAGCCAGAAAGCTTTCCCTCTGTTTATACGCTTATGTAATTTTTGTGACAAAATGTTGTGACAAACCCATGGCTTGCAGTGGGAGCATGAGGTTTACGTGGTTTCATCTCAAACTGGAAGCAGATGTGAGGACTGGTGAGGTGACCAAATGCTGTGTTACAAAACCAAAACAAAACCACTGTTCAGTGTCTTCGCCTCTGCAGAGCACCAAAATGATGTGTTTCAAGGATCAACAAAGGTCTGAATGAAAGTTTTCTTCGTTTGGAATTAGGATTTAAGCCAAGACCTGCAAAGAATTAAATCGTCAAGGGATTTGAGTGAAGCATCTGCACTGTAGATTTCAGAGGAAACTGGTAACTGTTGATCAAACACACACAGCCTGATGACTAGCCACAGTGAGCTTTCTTCACCTTCTACAAATGCCATACTCAGATGCATTTTAATATTCTGCTGCTTTTGTAATCCCTGCAAGACCATTTCCTCTTTTGCCAATTCAGTTTCATTTCTGCCTATCACTAATGAGCCAGCTCATGTTCATTTATGAAATCACATTTTCCAGGAATACCTCACTCTTTCTTTACAGATTATCCAGTGATCATCTAACCCCTTATTTTACAAATACGGAAACTATGTCTCAGAAAGTTGTGATTATATAAAGAGTTGGTGGTCATACCATTTACTAGAGGTTTCTAATTCCTCTAAATTCCTATAGTTTTAATTATAGCACAAATAACATTTATCATAACTAGAGAAAGACACCTACCAGTTTATGAACATTCAGTTTGTAAACAACATAATCCCATATTGAACCTTTGGAAAGCCACCTATTAAAAATGCTAGCATGTGAGAAATTGTCCCTGGATGCCACAGTCTATTCTGTATATTGCTGCTTTCCTCATAGATCCAGAAATAGGGGAGGGAACAGCATTACTTTCAATGTCTTTAAATGTCTCCAATACCTGAAACTAGCACTTTAATTTGGTTGGTTCTTTACTATAGCACCATACATTATTTTTATTCTTGTGTTATTCAAATACCTTGAATTTTTTAACTCCTCCTTATCAATTATTCAATCAGAATAAAGTAGCAAGATGAATTTTATTGTTTCCTTAACATGAATGAAGATTTCAAAATAGGTAATGTCAAGTCACATAGAATCAAGTAGTGACCTAGGATAGAAAATAATCTAGTGGCCTACAATTTCCGTGTGTGTGTGTGTGTGTGTGTGTGTGTGTGTGTATGTGTGCGTGTGTGTATGTGTGCATGTGTGTGTGTACGCGTTTATCTCATATATCATATAAACCAATTACTAAAATTCAGAAAAGTAAAGTAAAAAAGTCATAGTAGACCACCTGGCATATAGCCAAGGTCAAAAACCCAGCTTTTCCAGTCTAAAACCACTGTTGTCCCCTTTTCACCTGCAAGTGTGAATAGCATTGCCAAAAGTTGAAGTTTCCTAGGCCAAGACTCTACCATCTCTTCAGTACCCTTGCTACAGTGGTGACAAATTTCTTTTACGTTTGTGATTGGTAAAGAGTTCTGAAAAAAAAAGGACAAAATAATGGTTTCCTGTCCTGAAAAATATAAAGGCCTACGGGACATGGTGTGGAATTAAGACACCTAAGCAGCACCCAAATATCCCTCAATGAATCAGCTTTCTTACTCACATCCCGGAAGCCATGTTGTCTTATATTCAGGATGTTGCTGAGTTCTCAAACACTCTCTAACCCAAACTCATAAATAGCTCCCAAGCGATTGTTTAGTCTCCTGACTTCCCCTAAGGGCAACAGCTTCAATGTGTAATCCTTCAATAAATGAGCAGATTTAAGTAAACACCAATGTTGGCTGTAGTTGGGATATTAAGATTTAAGGTAATAATATCACCAACACTGAGGAAATGTCACATAGGGGGCCTTTGGAAGCAGAGATTATTATTTCAGTAAATTGGCTTCTCATCCTTCTACAGTGATTTTTTTCATTCTCTGAATTTTTTATTTTAATAGGAACCATTATCACCATTTATATTCAGTATTATTCAACAAATATGGAATCAGACCTGGATCAACATCTTATAGTTTAAATAGAAAACTTGTATCAGTCACCTAACATATGCCAGGTACAATGCTAGGTAATAAGAATATAAAAATGAAAAGAAGTTATTTTCTTTGAGGGGATTGCATGATAGCAAGTCCAGAATACTTAGCAGACTAGAGCATAGAATTACAACTTGCACTCATTAATCTATAAGCAAAGCAGCAAAAAAAAAAAAAAAAAAAAAAAAAAGTAAAACCTTACTTCCATAAGGCAAAATTTAGTTGCAATGATCAGATGCCCCCTGAATAAAGATTTGATATTAGTTTATTTATACAAAATTTTCAAATCATAGGAATAGCAAGTGAAGATACAAATGAAAACACATAAGTTATCATCCTTTCACATCACTAAAGAAATGAGAGGTATAATTTGTTCTTTAAAATATTGGTTCTATACGAAATTACCAATGGACAAATGAGGCATTTGTCCTTTAAACTTGATTCTAGTACAGCTTAAAACCTAGAAAAATAGATGTTTAAAAATATACAAACATTTCTTACCTATCTATGTTAAGGTATATATAGGTATTATGAATGTTTATACAAGAAAGTCTATAAACTTAAAATCTAATACTATAGAAGAAACAGGAAGTATATTCAAAGGCATATTCTGACCCAGAGCAACAATTATTTCCTATGTCATGTAAACTCTTCAAAAGCATAAAATGTAGATGGAAAATTCTTCAATTTGTTATAAGAAACTAGACCCCAAAACCACCTACATGAACACATACAAACAGTAAACAAAGTCCCATTTATATACTTAGATTCAAAATCTCCTAGATAAGTATTTCATACATAATTTTATCTCTAGATAAAAACAGACAATAAACTAAAAAAGAAAAATATTCTGAAAAAATGAAAAATTTCCCTAAAATACAATAAGAATATCTTCTTTGTCTCATTTGATGTTTCTTTATTTTGTTAGAGTTTGTTACAAATTTATTAGAATTTGATATATTTCAACTTCATTTTTAACTTTTTAAAAGCTTAACTCTCCCTTCAGTGTAGTGTTAAACGGATATTTTGTTAGTTTTTTTTTTTTTTTATAATTTGTTAGTTTGATTTTACCCAATTTGAAACTGTCTATCTTTTAGAGGGGAGAATTGCCTCTTTATATTTATTTTGATCCTTGTCTATTGGTCCTATTTGTTCCATCTTTTTTCCTCTAATTACATAGTAATTTTGGGAAGAGCATTGCAGATTTTGTTTTTTCTTTCCTGTATTTTGTGGAAGTTAGAATTTTATTTTCAACATTTGTACTTGTGCTGATTTAAAATTTATATATCCAGGGGCGCCTTGGGTGACTCAGTCAGTTGAGCAACCGACTTCAGCTCAGGTCATGATCTCACAGCTCATGAGTTCTAGCCCCGTGTCGGGCTCTGTGCCGACAGCTTGGAGCCTGGAGCCTGCTTCAGATTCTGTGTCTCCCTCTCTGTCTACCCCTCCCCACTCACATTCTGTCTCCCTCTTAAAAATAAACATTAACTTTTTAAATAAAATTTATATATCCTGTTTTAATCTTTCAGTCATTTTAATCAAGTTTAAACTTATGCCCTATGGCCATAAGTTACTTTTGGCTAAAGTTACACATTTACTTATTAAATGTATCTACTTGTTAAACAAAAGAAACCTTAGCCCAATTTTACTTTCCTTCCCCCTTCACTCCATCTCAGTTATCTCTCATTGTAGAGAATCTGGAAATTTAATTACAGATTTTTATTTATATCCTGATTTTTACGTTTTTTCATCAACAATTCTATGAACTGTGGTTTTACTGTGTTCTTCACTAGTGTCTTGTATCCTACATCCTCCCTTTCTTGCATTCATTTTTTGTCATTAAATATCATTTCAGTTAAGTCTTTTAAAATGGTCTGAACTCTTGATTATCTAAAATGTCTTTGTTTTGTGTTTCCTCTAGGAGGCTAGTTGACTGAATGATTCCAGTTTCAGAAGCATTTCCTCTGTTAAAGACAATATTGTACATCCTCTTAGCAAGGATAGTTGCAAGTAGGAAATCCAGTGGCAATCTTCTTCTATAGGTAACCTGTTGCTACTGTCATCACCATTATCACTATTATGTTTTTGCACACACATTGGGACTCCCTGAGCTTTGATGACAATTCCCCATTCTTGCTCTTGTGTTTCTTTATTAGGCTTAGCACTTGCCATCTGTGACATCAATGACATTGTTGTGTTTCTCTTTTTCTCACTACTAATGATTTTCTCTCCTACATTATCTCTCTTCTCTCCTTTTAAAACTCCATTTGGCCGATGTTGAAATGTCAGAATGTATGCTCCATGTCTCCTAATTTTCTCTCATGCTTTTTGTGTCTTTGGCTTTTAAAGTTTCGTTGTTGTTTTTTTTTTAAGTTTATTTATTTATTTTGAGAAAGAGCATATGAGTGGAGGAGGGGAAGAGAGAGAGAGAGAGAAAGAGAGAGAGAGAGAGAGAGAGAGAGAGAATCCCAAGCAGGCTCCACACTGTCAATGTGGAGCCGGATGTGGCGAACCATGAGATCACTACCTGGGCTGAACTCAAGAGCCAAGTGCTCAGACTCTGCTACCCGGGTGCCCCTGGGTCTTTGGCTTTTAGTATGGATGGCTAATCTTTTGGTCACTGATTTTTTTTTTCTTAATCTGTATGCATTCTGAAAATCAGCTTAGTTTTAAGATACTGATTTTTTTAAATGTCAATATACAAAGGTTCAGTGAAAATGAAAACTAACATGAATATTCCCACCAAACACTAAGTATTTTCTCATATTTTCTGGCAGTCATATTTTACAAATAGACTCAAAGTCACTGCTACTCACCCCTTCCTAAGTTATCTTCCTTCATTTACTGAGGCAACTAATATCGTTAGAGGTATACTCCTCAAGCCACTTTCATAAACAATAGTTTGTGTTTGAAATTACACAACTATCACTCCACAATATATATTGTTTGCATCTTGCTTTTTTACTCAATATGCATTTTATATCTAGCTATTTTATGTAGTCCAGTCATTTTAAATGCAATATGATATTCCACAACATAAATATAAATTATTTTATGAATACATTTTTCATGAGTGGAGAACTAGGCTTTTCCAACAGATTTTGCTACTCTACAAAATACTTAAAGTATGCTTACAGAAAGTAGGGATATTGTTTTGTATTGCTTCCATTTTAGCAAGTGTACTTGGAAGTGATCACTCTATAAAACTATTAAATGTCTAACTTACCAGAATGTACCCAACTTCCTACTGCCTCAAAACTAACCTCTTGTGTGTTTGGAGTTACGATTTTCTCAACTCTTATTTCAATTACATCTGTTTTCCTTCTTTTCATGATTCTTCAACTATTATATTTCTTTTATTATATGTTTCCTATTTCTGGTGTTGTAATGGGATGTTTTAACCATGTAGAAACATATGGTGTATTTTTGCATATATCTTCACCTATTTTTCAGTCTAATCACTTCTGCCTTTTGCACATACTGTAATCCCTTTCACTAGGACTTATACAATGACCTCCTAAGGGTTGTTCCCTCTTCTGCTTTTTCATCCTGTTTATCAATTTTCTACAACATTAGAATTACCTTTTAAAATTATAAGTGATCTCATATCACTACCCTGTATCCATAAAGCCCTTGATACTTTTCCATTTTATTTAAGCTAAAATATAAATCCTTACCTTCTTCTACAGGGCCCCTAATGATGCTGGCCCTGTATCCTATTCCTCCAATCTTCCTTCCTTCCAACTTGCCCTCACTTTCCCCATCCCAGCCATTGTAGATTCCTTTTTGTTCTCACATTCTCTGAACACTTGTCTTAGAGTCTTCACATATACCATGCCCTGTGCTTGGAAAGCCTTCCCTCTTTGCTATCATTTGCTAATTTCTTCTCATCATTGTATCTCATCCAAGTTTTCTATTTGCAAATCTTAGGAAAAAAATTATTTTCCTCTTCTACACAGAGAAAAGGCATGTTGTGTTTCTGAGGACTGGGGCTCCCTTACTTCAGCAGGAAGGCAAATTGTTTTTATGAGGTATTAAGAGCCTCTCCTGATGACAGACAATAGGCTGAAAGCTCTCTTTTGTCCAGTAGGACATAAGTGAGAAGAGTGGACCTGGAAGAGATTTGGAAGAAGACATGTGTGAATAGTACTAGATCCCAAATTTGGACACCTGAGTCCCATCTAAAGAGCAGTTCAGAGATTAGCCAGTGACCTGCAAGCACCAGGACAATGGGCTGGAAAAGTTAACAAGACCACATTCAATTGCCCAGGTCTTTCGGGTCTTTGGCAATGACTCCAGTATGAGGGCCCAGGAATGCCTCATCAAGGCAAGATAAAATTACAGTTACAATTCTGATTATCAAACTTAGTGTTTAATCTTAAGCACATCACTTTATCCTTATGTACATCATCAATCAAAGTGATAATTTTGAAGATTTTATAATTGTCCAGAACCTCTACAAAGCCCAAATTCTCAACAAAACTTCTTTCTTCAGAAGATGCTGCTTTTGTTAATCACTTACAGCAACAAGAACTGGAAATCCCGTTGGAAAGGGGACCAGTTTGTTTCACCGTATTGTCTAGGTTTGTTTTACCTTATAGATTTGTCCCATATTTGAGAAGCCAGACAAGCACCTGGTAGAGCATTCACTCTTTCCTGTTCCCCCAAAGTCAGGTGACTTTGAAATGATTATACCATCCACAAATTACAGTTTCTGCATAAGCTTTCAAACAATAAAGCTGTAATTTTAGAAATAGCAGAGAAGTTATCCTGTTCTTGTCCTTCAGTTAGCTAGAATGTTTCGGGCTGGCAATCTTTTTGGAACAATCCCTCATGCCTAGTTAGTCTTGCTTGTCAGTTTATATGGTAGGTCTCTAGGTGCCGGAAGAACATGTCAACCCTGGAAAGTGATTTTATGAGGAAGCTCATTTAACTTTTATGTCTTCACCAGGGCAGTCATTATGTCTACTAGTAAAAGATCTCCAAATTGGCCTACAATGTCAAGCATCACATTTAGGGCACAAGTGTTTTGGTGGCCTGAATGATGAATAAAAGGGGTTAATAACAATCATGTGCATGCAGTTGTCCATTGAGTTGACTGGCTTGTGAGCATGGCATATTCTTGAATGCCAGCTCAACTTGTAAAAATAACTTGGACTCTTAAACACTTAGGTCTGTATAATAATTTATGGACATCAGATTAGAATCCCACAGAGTGCTTTGGAAATGTATTTAGGTAGATTTTATTCCAGGAAAATCTCATCATGTAAGTTTGATAGCTAAAACAGGCAATTGCCTGCTAACTTTGAATCTTGTACATTCAATATAAAATTATGCCCACTGAATTTTCAGGGCAAAAAAAATCAAATTTTATTTTATTTTTTTTTTCTTGCAATTCCACAGTATATTTATACTCTAAGCTCATAGGTCTAAAGAATGAAGAGCAGGAATGGATTCAGATACCATCTGACCCACTCTTTGTTTTTCGTATGAGAAAACTGAGGCCTTAAGAGGAAGTGGCAAATACGGTTATACAGAAATTTACTTCAGAGCTAAGAATAGAGCAAATATCTACCCCCAGTGTGTTTTCAACTGCACCCTAGATAGTACCAAATCTAACTATATGTAAGTGTCTATACATAAATGTATGGATGTCCAAGAATGTAGAGTTTCAACCTCTAGTTCTGGTATATCAAATCATAAATTGAGACAAATTCTTTTTTTTTCACTCAAATAAGAGTAAGGTAAATAAATAAAGTTTGAAAGAAAAATGTAAACAATTTCCAACATATATTTAATCATAAATATTCTCACTGGTTAAGAAAAAACAACCAACTCATCATCAACATTGTAATAAAATGAGAGGTTTACAATGATGGATTTCAAGTATAAAAGAAAAATAACTTATAATGGAAGGAATCAAGTAGCGTTCTAGGGATACTTATTCAAATATAAATAGGTGCCTTTTACATGCCCTGTCTATGTAGTTGGAACTAGAAATGATAGAAAAACTTGGAAGAAAATGGCTTCCTCATTGAGTTTCCTAGTTTATTAGATTATACTATTTTGCTTTATGGTTTAAAATGTCGTGCTGAATGATGTATGAGGGAAAGGGGACTTTTTTTGATATTTTATAATTAAATAAATTGAATTATAGATTCACTCGATTATTTGACCACAAATCATCCACCTTGATTTGGATTCAAACTCACTCAAAGTCAACTCAATTTCTTCTATAGCAAGGACTTTGAGTGGGGAGCAAGACATTGTCATAAAAACCACAAAGGATGATACTTTTTACCTAGTTAGGGTAGAATCCGGTATTTTATTTGCTCTCTTTTGTAATTCACTAAAATAAATTACCAATTTGAAATGGTAAACAATTATTACAGATTTAATCTTTTCCTTTTTTTCGCCTTTACTTTTTGGACTTATGTTCACGCCATCTGTGTGGTTACATTTTAAAAGATAATGAGCCTGAAAAGTCTTTTTAAAACTTGAAACACAAGGTTCTGTGAGAATTTTCAGAAAAAAATGCCTTTTTAAGAAAATATTCCTTCAGAGCAGTGACTCCACAGAGAAAGGGGCTCCGCAAAGTAATCTCTTAAAGACAGTTAATAGGGACATAACTACCTTTATTGTGATATTTCATAATGTATATAGTTATCAAATCACTATGTTGTGCACCTAAAACTAACATAATATTGTATGTCAACTGCACTTCAATTTAAAAATGAAGGTCAATTAAAGAGGATACCTTACATTTTTTCCACAGCACAAACAAAAAAGGCAGTGAGTTTCTTACACGTCACTATGCTAAATTAGAATGAGGTGTAAATTCTGTAGCTCCATTTTCCACAATAGAGGATATTAAGGAGTAAAATAAAAATATATCCAAAGTTTTTCAAATTCCTTTATTTTATTAATTTTGAATTTTTCTAATTGGAAGCCATCCATATTCAGAATTACATAGCTTTATCTGACATATCAAATTACCTCTTTACAGAGAGAATCATACCTAAATTTTTAAATATTTGGGGGCACCTGGGTAGCTCAGTTGGTTGACCTTCTAACTCTTGATCTTTGCTCAGGTCATGATCCCAGGGTCCACATCCATGCTGGGTGTGGAAACTTCTTAATATTTTCTCTCTTTCTCTCTCTGTCTCTGTCTCTCTTTCTTCTGCCCCTCTACCCTGCTCACATGCTCTCTATCTCTCTCAAATTATAAAAAAATTATATATTATTTACATATTAATTTATGAAGATCAGAAGACAAATTTCTTTTGTTCTTTGAATCTTTCCTCCTGCCCATGTAACTCATGTAGAACTTGGAACATTACTGTTACTGACATAAATATTTTGGTTTTGTTTTTAATAAATGAATTAATAAACACATATACTCAAGTTTAATCTTGGAGAAAATTTTTGTTGGAATTATCAGTAGTAGTTTCATTATTGTCTTCTCTAAGTTACTCTTTCAGTTTATCCCATACAATTAACTCTTGACCTAAATTTCTACAAAAAAATAGAAAAGTCATGGAAACAGGTAGAGCCAGGAAAAGACTAACATTGTAAAAAAATCTTCACCAGGGTCAGAGTGGATAACAACACAACAACCAGTACCCTTTATTGCACATTTTCTTCTGCATCAAATTCTTTGTTAAAATCCTTCCATAGGTTATTTAGTCATCAGAGCAACCTTAGTAAGTGAGTACTAGTAAGTATATCCAGAAGGAAATTGAGAGAACTTAAATAACTTGGAAAATGTTTCAGAGCTGGCCAGAGGCATAGCTGGTAAGTAGCAAACCTGGGATTTAAACTTAAATAGTATGATTTTATTGCCTTAGGCTAGACTGTATCAGACTATTCTTTTTTTAGGTCAGAGGAACCAATCTATTTAGGTGTGGTGGCACAGGACATGGAGCTCAGGGTAAATGCCATTTACATAAAATGTTGAGTTCTCTTTTCTTGCATCGAGTTGAAAGTTGCAGAATATGCCAAACTATATTCCAATGGGATTTAAAGAGAATTAGAAAGCAATAAGCAGTGTCTAGTTAAAACAGTAATTGTGTTCAACTTGACTTGATCATCAATTTATAACTTATGACTTTATAATCTGTTCTGTCTGACATTTTGATTTCCTTTCTGGTTCATAGTCTCTTCTCCAAACAGCAACAGACCGACCTTTCACAAAACACAAATCAAATCAAACTATTTCCAGGCTTAAAATCCTCTAGGGCTTTAGCCCCATTTAGACTGTGTCCTCCTCCTTGGTAGGCTCTGCAAGGCCCTCTATAAGCTAGCCCTTGCTCATGCGTATGACAGCATCTTCCCCCATTTCCCTCCTTCTGACTTCACCCTCCACCTACTTGAATCACTGCTTCTCCTCAAATATGCCCAGCTCATGCTCTCCCTGAAAAGCTCTTCTCTCATTGTTAAGTGCTTCAATTCATCATTTCATTCCAGTCTCCATATATACCTCCTTAGAGAGGTCTTTCCTAACTAACTTATCTAAAAACCACCCCCAACCTCCTCACTCCATCCCCTTCTTGGTTTTCCCTGCCTGCTTATATTAAATCATAGTTTATTTATCTTTTATCTGCAAATTCCATGGGGACAGAGATTTAAGAGCAGCTGTGTTCACTGCTGAGGGTCTAGTGCCTGACGATGCCTGGCACTTAGTAAGCAGTCATTTAGCTATATATGGGAAAATACATCTTATAATCCTGTATTAGTTTAAAAATTCTATTTGTTGGTCTAGGCCGACACACTTATTCACTTTAAATCACACTGAAGCAATTTGGGAGTATAAAATTGTTCAGAGATAGCAAATTAGTTTAAGAAAGCACCTATCAGTGCTTGATTCATCGGGTCAAAATTATCTTCTGATTTTTAGATATAACTTCTAGCCTATGTTTTTGTTACAGTGTTTAAAGGAGGAGTAAAGATGGATGGGTGGGTGGGTGGATGGATGGATGGTTGGATGGATGAACAGGTAGATTCTATTTCTCAATACTTATGTATCTCAAGGGTCACAAAATAGCTGAACTTCTGATTATTTCAAAGAGCCACAGATGTAGTAACAAGGATGGATGGCTTAGCAACCAAGACAGGGCTCTCTAGCCTTCTCTAGCCCTTGATTTGGAAAATCAAGGAATTGGATCTGATGGTTTCTGAGACCCATTCTAGTTTATTGTTCTACATATTTGATTATTGTTAGTTGAAAAAAAAATCCTAACTCCGAAATATCAAAAATGAGAATACAATTTTACTAATTCAAGCTTTATAAATTATAACTATAAATGCCAATAACATGCAAGAATCCTTTCTGATTAGCAAGTATTACCACCCAGATGCTCCACTTACTAATTGTGTCACATTAAGGAAGTAGCTTCATCTTTCTATGCTTCAATCTCCTCACCTATAAAATGGAATTAATTGCAGAATACACCTTGTAAGGTAGTTGTTAAAATTAAATGAGCTGATATGTGATACACCATTAATGTAGTATATAGCATATTATAAATGCTAAATAATTGTCAGCTGGTAAACGTAAACACAGTTAATGAAATTATAAGAATAAGTTCAAGTGATATATGCTACCAAATCTTCCTAAAACTATTAATCAACCTCCACACACCTATTTTGAACAGAAGAAGGGATGGGGGGATAATTCAAAATGTAAATTTGAACATAGACCTGATTTAATTAATATAAATTCTGAATCCATTCAGTTCAGATAGAAGTATTATTATAATTATTTTACCTTCAATCATGTATGCAAATATATTAGCACTTTTTTTCATACTAGGAATATGTTATAAGAAATATACAAAAAAAGAACTCAGCAACTATAACAAAAAGAAATGTATATGTCTCCTCTTTAATAAAACTAAGAAGTGATGATTATGCCAAACCACATATTAGAAAGAATACTTGCCAGATATTTTCAGTATCTGAACTGAACCAGAAGAGAAAAACAGAAGAGATACTCATTTTTGGAATTAAGCAATGTACAGATTTCACTAAAAGTTTGTGAGAAGCTCTTAAGTAACATAAGATTCTTTCGTTAGAATAATTAAAACAAAACAAAACAAAACAAAAAACAGTTATCAGTGGGTCTCAGAAGAAGAAAAGAAATTTCCTAGGGGTTACTACTCACTATTTCCACTCAGTAGAGAGTTAGGGAAGGTGAAGCCATACAAGACACAACATAAATGTGCCACCTTCAGCTTAACTCCGCTATATCACTCAGAGCTAACATGACTGAGAAGATGCAAATAACCATTAAATAAACCAGAGCGGGGCACCTGGGTGGCTTAGTTGGTTGGGCTTCTGACTGTGGCTGGGGTCATGATCTCGCGGTTTGTGAGTTCAAGCCCCGTGTGGGGCTCTTTGCTGAATTCTCAGAGCCTGGAGCCTAAGATTCTGTCTCCCTGGCTCTCTGCCCCTCCCCCACTTGCAGTCTGTGTGTGTGTGTCTCTCTCTCAATAATAAATAAACATTTAAAATTTAAAAAAAAATTAAAATTAAAATAAACAAGAGAACTCTAGGGGCACTGGGGTGACTCAGTCAGTTAAGTGGCGGACTTAAGCACAGGTCATGATTTCATGGTCTGTGGGCCCGAGCCCCACATCAGGCTCTGTGCTAAGAACTTGGAGGCTGGAGCCTGCATCAGATTCTGTGTCTCCTTATGTCTCTCTATGCACCTCTCTCTTTAGCACTCTGTCTCTTTCTCTCAAAAATAAACCTTAAAATTTTTAAAAAAATAAATAAGAGAACTCTGATCTATGAAGCTTCACTTCATAATGACATTGACTAGCATAACCTGTATACCTAGAGAGGACTCCGATTACGCATACCCAGAGTAAAGTACACCACAAATTATATGAAAACATATTTTGAGATTGTGTACTAGCTATCACTGTATATTGTGCCCACCTCCACCCCTTTGCTACACCACTGAGCAAATAAGTCTGGAAGTTACTACTAACACTGAGACATCAAAGTTAAGCAGGAAGTATACAACTTATATTACACTTATATTTTCAACAAAAGATAAAGCAATAATGAAACAAGTGAACAACATGAAATAGAGAACACCCCTGGGAAATGAAATTTTCTAAAATAAATTTCTAAGTTATAATAAAAGAGAATATAAATTATTTGCAAATAAATTTCAAAGAATAATACAAGAAATGGAAAAGAAAGATAGTAGACCATGAAAGGTAAACCGGAAGAGATCAGGAAGACCATTAAAAATCCCAACAAAAAGCACTGAAAATCCATTAAGATTTGCAAGGCATATGAGAGATCCCATTGGAACTGAAGCAATGAGGCAGAGGATAGATGTAAACATGTGACAGCAAATGGAAGAGACAGTGACAAAAATACTGAAAGACAACAGCAATGGAAAGCAAATGAAAGAGATCCAATCTAGACGCAACTGATATTCCTGAAGAAGAGAAAAATACATACATGGAATGAAAAATATGTATGTTAAGAAAGATGCTACTCAAGTGGGCAATGCAGTAAATGAGCAACTCTGGTTCCATCTACCATATCCACACTGTAGATTAGAGAAAGGGGTGAGAAACTTTACAAATACCAAATGATAAAATAAAGAATGAAAAAGGATAGTGAATGCAGATATAACAAAGTTGTACGAAACATAGAAGATTTTGTAAATAAACGTAAATCTCAAATATAAATGTAAATTTGAGCATAAAAATGACAGTTAATGAAAACATTAAAGCAAAATATTCCTCATAATTTTAGTATTTTATATGATAGTAAAGGAATATCATCAATAATGTAATAAATAGGTTTCAGTGGAAATTTGCAAAATTTAAAAACCTCCATGGACAAAACAGAAAGCTACAAAATGGAAACATTGACACAAAAATATAAAACTTGACATATCCAACGATCATTTCAAAAACCTGAAATGGTGTGACTCCTAGGTGGCTCAGTTGGTTAAGCATCTGACTCTTGATTTTGACTCAGGTCACGATCTCATGGTCTGTGAGTTTGAGCCCCATATTGGGCTCCACATTGTCAGTGTGAAGCCTGCTTTGAATGCTTTCTCTCTCCGTCTCTCACTGCTCCTTTCCCCCCCTCTCAAAAATAAATAAGCTTTAAAAAATATAAAAACTAAAATGGGAATCAAAGAACTATTCCTCCCTATCCTCCAAGAAACTCCCCAAATGAAAACAGTTGTATGATTAATTTTCACAAACTTGCTTTAGCATATTGCTATGAAAAAAATAAAATAGAGGGAAAGCTCATGAGACCATATGAACCTAAGCCCCAAACTGTAATAAGGATAGCACAAAAATCATACGCATATTTCAAATATGAATATAGTTGCAAAAATCCTAAATAAAATGTCTGCTAATCAAACACAAAAGTGTCTTGAAAATAATATATTTTGTTCAGTAGATTTAACTCAGAAATTCAGATGATCTATTACAGTAGTGACATAAAGGAAAAAAATCAAATGATCGATAGATACAGACAAAACATTTGATAAACATTAACAAGTATTTATATTTAGTTATAAAAGTTAAAGTTAGGAATAGACTGAAACTTTCTTAATTTGATCAAAAACTTATGGGAAATCTCACAATTCATGAAAAATCTTTAGACATATTTAAGATCAGAAATAAAATGAAAAGTCCCGGGCCTATGATTGAAAAAAAATCAATAGATGATGTAAGGATCAGAGACAAAGCTGTCATTATGCACAGATGATAGAATTAACTACATCGAAAAGTATAACGAAAAAAATTCGAATTAGAGAGTTCACCTGGGATTCTAAATACAGGAAGAACTTGCAAAATATGAACATTTATTTATATTGGTAATATCCAACTGGGGTATATATTAGATACCATTTACAATTGGGAGAAAAAAGGTAGGAATTCACTTAACAAAGAATTTACCTCGCATAAGAAATTTATGAAGAAAAACTTTCAGTTACATTAAAGGACATAAAAGACAAAACCTGAGGCAAATACAGAGATTAATTTCATGTTCATGGGTGGAGTTTTTAACATTACAAAGATATCAGTGCTTCCCCAAATTAATCCATAAATTCAACACAAATTTATATCAAAATCCAAAAGAGTTTTTTTGTTGTTGTTTTGAGGAACTAAGGAAAAGTACTTTAAAATTTACCTTGAAGAATAAAGTCCACATGTGATTATTCAATTTGGAAAGTGAAGAACAAAGACTCATCCTACCAGATATATTGCAAGACACATTAATAAAAATTATTGTGGCACTAATTCAGGAACAAATTACACCAAAAGAAAAAAAATAGAAAAAGAAACAGAGAACTTAGTGTCGTAATACTCATGCACATAAGGAATAAAGATGAGTGGAATGGAGGGATTACAAGCATGGACACTGGAACCGCACTGCCTGCACCCAAAATTTGGTTCTGGTACTTAGATACATGTTCTCAGCCTAATTATTCCCTGCTCTATGCCTCAGTTTCTTCTTTTATAAGATAGGAAATAAAAACAGTGCATTTATTTATTTATTCATTCATTTAATGAGAACATTTAAGTTCTACTGTCTTAGCAAATTTCAATTATATAATATAATGTTATCAGCCATAGTCACCATGTTGTACATTAGATCCTCAGACCTTATTCATCTTATAGATGAAACTTTACACACTTTTACCGAACTCCCTAATTCCCCCCTTCCCCAAGCCTCTGACAGTGACTTTTCTACTCTCTGTTTCTGTGAGCTTGACTTTTTTTTTTTTTAATTTTAGAGTCCACAGATAAGTGATACTGTGCAGCACTTATTTTTCTTTGGTTTATTTCACTTAGCACAGCGCCCCTAAGGAAACAATGCAAGGTGGTGGATGTGTGTGGTGAGAGGTGGGAGGAATCCTTTCACAGTGTATATGCATGTCAGATCACCACAGTGTACATTTTACACATCTTACAATTTTACGTGTCCATTATACCTCAATAAAACTGGAATTTTAAAAAAATATATTTTAAACAAAATAAAGTACCTCCTTATAGGGTTGTTGTAAAGATTAGTTGAGTCAAGCACTTAGACACTGGTTGGCATTGGGTAAGTGCTCAGTAAAGATTAGTTATCAACACAAAGCAGAAAGGAAAACGTGCCCTTAGAAGGTGGGGTCATGGAGACTGTTTCACTCTCTGGTAAAAAAAAAAAAGGCTCCAAGAACTCCAAGAGAGTTTTTAAAAATTAAATATAAAAGATAAAATCATAAGCCAATTAAAAGGATTTTTTTTCAGTTTTAAAATATAAATCAGGGGTGCCTGGGGAGCTCAGTAGATTGAGTGACTCTTGATTTCAGCTCAGGTCATGATCCCAAGATTGTGGGGTCCAGCCCTGAGCTGGGCTCCATTGCTGAGCATGGAGCCTGTTTAAGATTCTCTCTCTCTCCCTCTGCCCCTTTTCCCTGCTTGTGTGCATGCTCTCTCTCTCTCTAAATGGAAATAAAATAAAATATAGTATAAATTATAAGATAAGCAGTTGATAATGTTAATTACATTAAAATTCAGAATTTGTTTTTATGTAGACGTGTGTTTATGATAGACAAAGTTAACGGAAAGGTTAAAGACAGCACGGAAATATTTGCAGCATCTAATACTAATAAATATCTTTAGACTATAAAAAGAACATGTAAAAGTTATTAATATCAAAACCCACCAAAATAAACAATGACCCAAAATAACTCTAAATGGCAGAAGTTATGCTATAAAAGAGAATTCTATGAACACTAAATCATTTTAAATATAAATAACATTAAACCACTTTGAAATTATGGTTATTGAGGAGAATGTAAAGTTATAAATCTTTATACTGTAAAAATACCACACAATAAAAAATTGAAATGAGGGAAGCCAGCAGAGGAGGTAAGAAGACATATGTACACAAATTTCTCATTCTTTCAAGCAGGGAGACAATAGATAATGTGCAAAGCTTATAAATAGGGAAACACTATTAGGTAAAGAAATGATTGCAATCATAACATAGCTCCTTAAATTACCAGACTATGAAAACAAAAGTGCATAAAACAAACCAAATGTAGACCAAAAGTAAAGGGATTCAAAAGAAACACTGAAGGGGCGCCTGGGTGGCTCAGTCGGTTAAGCGTCTGACTTCGGCTCAGGTCATGATCTCACAGTCCGTGAGTTCGAGCCCGCATTGGGCTTTGTGCTGACAGCTCAGAGCCTGGAGCCTGCTTCAGATTCTGTGTCTCCCTCTCTCTCTGACCCTCCCCCGTTCATGCTCTGTCTCTCTCTGTCTCAAAAATAAACATTAAAAAAAAAAAAGAAACACTGGAAATAAAATCAAATATAAAATTAGGAATCAGAAATATGGAACAAGTGCTAAATTTCCAAAGCCTGTCATCCACGTTTCTAATAGGCTCTGTGTTTCTTACCCATGACCAGCATCTTGAGATCTGGTTTGTGTTTGATTTATCTCTGTGTCCAGTTCCTTACACATAGTAGGCACTAAAAAATACAATTATAATGAATGTACATGTTTAGAAGCCTAGCTACAGGTTTTCAGTAGACTTCAAAAATATCATCTAAGGTTGATTAAATCCTATTCTGATGCCAAGATTTTGAGAATGTTCGAAGAACAATTAATCATGTATTAACCTTTACTTGGGTTCAGTTTAGAGGCTCAGTAGAAAAAAAGTGGCAACCTCAAAGTGACTAACTGGAAGGGAGTTTCAAAAATGGATTCTTGGCAAAGCTATGGGACTGATATAGGGAAACTATAAAAGCTAGCTCAGTACCCTCGGTGTAGTAACAGGGAGCACTGCTGCCACCTTGACTCCTACAGGAGTCAAGTAAGGGAGCCATTTTGAGTAGAGAGAGGATGGTCACCTGCCAGAAGCTAAGGCAAATAACAACCCCTGAGGAATACTGACCAGGGAAATGAAACCCTGACTTGACTTCCCTCTCACAGAATCTCCTGGAAGTGCCTTCTATTGGTGAAAAACAATTAAACGCTAGAAGACAAGGAGCCAGCTAGTGTAGCTTCCAAGATCATTCCCCTCAGGCAAAGTGCAGGTAGAGAAGGTAAGCAGAGGCTCTGGAGGGGCAAACAGAAGATAATCCAGCACAGAGACTCTATTTCCCAAAACTGTAAGAATACAGTCCATGTCAATTCTTTTCCATGGTAAGTAGATACATATTTTTTGTATTAATAAATGCCATGTGGTTGATTCTGAGCTTCTATTCAACCCATAATTACAATCTCTGTCTTCTGTGTATCTAATATCTGTTCAAATAAACTGGAAAATCTACATCTTGTTCACTCAAAGTTCTCAGCCACGGGTCTTACTTTGTTTTCCCTGGGTTAGAAAATTGGGTCTATGATTTAGTTTCTGGTCAATAAAAAACAAGTCATGAGTGACAGATAGTTTTCTCTTCAGCCACAATTTTTTGACTGGGCAATTTTCAGTGCAGCAAAGATGGATTTATTTCTCTGCAAAGCAGATCCAAAGAAGCACCTAAAGAGTGTCTTCTTTGTTGGATTTTAGGATAGCCAATCCTTTGGTGCCAAATCTTACATGATCCTCTTTACCACATCATTAATAAAGACAGATGTTTTGAATTGAGAATCACACAAAAGCCAAAACTGCTCTTGACCTTAAAAGACAGGACCAAACTTCCACTGTACTATAATGTTTTTTTTCATCCATAGACATTTATTTTAAGATGCATTCTTTTTGTTAGAAGATTCCTGTCAAATGAACTGAAATACTTTCATGGTCCTTTGTAGCTGGTTAAATTTGAGCTCTGAAGAAATTTTTTTAAACTTTTTTAAATCTTTATTTATTTTTGAGAGAGAGAGAGAGAGAGAGAGCAAGCACAGAAGGGATACAGAGAGAAGGAGACACAGAATCCAAAGCAGGCTCCAGTCTCTGAGCTGTTAGCACACAGCCCAACATGGGGCTCGAACTCACAAGCCGCCAGATCATGACCTAAGACGAAGTCCAATGTCCAACTGACTGAGCCACCCAGGCAACCCCTGAAGAAACATTTTTAACTGCTCTCAAGACAGTCAGAGAATGTAAGAAAGAAAATATTCTCACCAACAAATTGATATTTAGGTCTCATGTTAAAAAGCATGCCATGAGGGGACCCTGGGTGGCTCAGTTGGTTAAGCATCCAACTTCGGCTCAGGTCATGATCTCACAGCTTGTGAGTTCAAGCCCCGTGTCAGGCTCTGTGCTGACATCTCAGAGCCTGGAGCCTGCTTCTGCTTCTGTGTCTCCCTCTCTGCCCCTAACCCACTCGCATTCTGTCTCTGTCTCTCTCAAAAATAAATAAACATTAAAAAAATTTAAAAAGCATGCCATGATATTGTTTCTTAGCTCCTTTCATTTTTACAAGAATCCATGTTAAAACATGTGCCAAATTATGGTTCTTCACAAAAGAGTTTAGAGATTATAATGTGTTTTCATATTCTCATCAGTTTATTTTTCCACCTTCTTGGTCATGATTTTAAACATTCTAGTCAATTCTTTAATTCCCTTACCTATCCCTCTTATTCTCAACCTCCATGGTTTTTCTCCTGGGATGCAGATCTGAAGAGACAAGAGATACCTGAATAGCTTCACTTGGCAAATACAACTTCTTACTGCTTAAAATATGCTTTTTTTTCTGGGATTCCCTATTTCATTAAATAACCTATCTATTACCCAGTTTTCAATACAGAAATCTAGTAGTCTATGAAATTATTATTCTTCATTACATACCCCAACTCCTTAGCCAATCACCACAGATTGGGTTCCCTGGGAAGCAAACTCTGAGGCAGAAATCCGTGTTTCACAAGTCTAGTAGGAAGTTCTCTTGGGATCAACAGCTGTGGAAGGGAAGAGATGGAAACAGGATTGGATAGAGGGAAAAGTTGCAATGTAGTCTCAATGGAAGCCTCAACTGATATACTATGGTTATGTTTGAATGAACATTTATATCCCCAGACTTATTAGTCATTGGATGAGGGCCACCCTAGGAAGGGGTGCAGCCTTGGACAAGAGAGCTTAATTGTCTGGAGCAGGGGTGTTTTTAGCAGTGGCACTCCCTAAAAAGTGAATTCAAAAGGCACAGTCTCGGCTGCACCAATACATCACCTGATCCTATCATTCTATTTCTTAAATAGCTCTCAGGTCAATTCATGACTTTGTTTCCCAGTGCCACTACTGTCATCCACCACTAACATGTCTCTCCTGTATAACAGCTTTATAAGGGTTTCACTCTATCCACTATATTTCTCTTCTCATTTATTTTTTCAGCTAGCTGTGCAATTTTTATAAAAAACTTATGGGCCCTTCTCTCTCCTCTGCTTAAAAACTTTCATTAAACTTATTGTCTTTATAATAAAACATCAATTTCTTATTAGCCCAATAAGGCAATTGTGATCTTTCCTCTGCATGTCTCTTCTTTAACATCTAGAAGTCACTCATCACCCCTCTGGCAATGCCTGACTATACCAAGCTTCTCAAATGTACCTATCTGATTTTCCATATGTTGCTTCTGCTGCTGAGAATGCACATCACCCACCTCTGCCTTTATGGCTGATCTAGCTTACTCTTATTTTCTAGAGAGGCATTTCTCAAGAAGTTTGATCCTTCTACTTCTCCCTTAACACCTTTCATCTCCCCAGTCATAAAACTTTCCAAATATAAAAATGCTTTACAATTTTCTATCATTATTTTAATGTGTACTCATCACCTGCTAAATAGTCTCATGAGAACAGAACTTGTGCTTATCCTAAAACCAACATGGCCCAGTATCTGGCACTTAGTAAGAGTTAAAAAATATTTGTTGATTGAATATATGTTGCTCATCAAAATGATTGTTCAGGTTGATCCAGAGGAATACTTCAAAATTTCTGAAACTTTGAGAAGTATAATTTAATAACAATTGCCATTCAAACTTGATAGAATTAGATGGAATTTTCTTTTTAATTTTTCTTCTTTTTCTTCATGAAAACTAAACCAATTTATAGTGATGATTTATAATAGCAATGCATCCTCAGGCAGAATTCATCTGTTTGGATATTACCTACTAGTTAAGGTTTTGATAAAATCAAATGAAATCATCTATAAAGCATTTAGTACAGTACTGGACACATAATAGGCATTCAATAAATGCTAACTATTATTTTACACTCAGTGTATACAATGAACTCTTTTACCTAGTATTCTATTATATGTCGTTGCCTATGTATTGACTGGTATGTCACAAAAAACTCACAATCACACAGTCCTTTAAAGTTTACCAAGCACTTTCATATCTATGATCTTATTTAATTTTCACAACCCTGTAAGTCATGTAGAACATGGACTATTAACCTGGCTGTGACTCAGTTCTTATTTCACCAAAATAAAGAAAAATGGGGTGCCTGGGTGGCTCAGTCAGTTAGGCATCCAACTTCGGCTCCGGTCATTGTCTCGTGGTTTGTGAGTTCGAGCCCCGCGTCTGGCTCTGTGCTGACAGCTCAGAGCCTGGAGCCTGCTTCGGATTCTGTGTCTCCTTCTCTCTCTGCTCCTCCCCTGCTTGTGCTCCGTCTCTCTCTATCAAAAATAAATAACTATTAAAAAAAATTAAATAAAATAAAGAAAAATAAGGAAAAATGGGAGCATCTGGGTGGCTCAGTCGGTTAAGTGTCTGACTCTTGATTCAGCTCAGCTCATCATCTCACAGTTCATGAAATCAAGCCCTGCATGGGGCTCTGTGCTAACAGTACAAAACCTGCTTGGGATTCTCTCTCTCCCTCTCTGCCCAACCCTCAATCATATGTGTATGCTTGTTCTCTCTCTCTCTCTCTCTCTCTCTCAAAATAAATAAATACACACACACACACACACACACACACACAAAATGATTGGCCCAGGCAGACAGATAGTAGGTCAGATAATGGTAATTAAAAGTTAAAATAATGGCAAAGTCTCTTTATGTGTATATAACATTAAACTGTATACGTAAGATAAATTTTTATTTGTAAGTTTCTTTTTACATAATATAGGTTTGTTTAATTACTGCAGATGCCCTATACCAATGCTTACATCCACTACTTCAGACCTCTAAATGACAGCTATAATTAGACCTTTATAGTTAGTTCCTGAGGTGTCTTCTCCATCTCCCACAGGTTCAGTAATATGGCTTTTGAATTTCTAAGTCTTTAGATTTTTTCCTTGAAAAAGAAGTGAGTTTTCTGTATATTATGTGTATGATTGATACAATAACTGGGACATTCGGTTAACCCAAGCACGTGAGAATAAACTGTGTTAAGAAGATTTACATTTATGTTCTCTTAACATTCTTTAGCTACTGAAATAGACTCTCTAAAGAATCTTGGGTGGTTTTTTTTTTTGTCGTTGTTATTAATACATGATACATTAATACATGTTATTAATACATGATAAATTGTGCAGAAATAAATGTTTAATGGAGCTTATATGAACAGCCTTACTCTTAGAGAGCATTTGACTTTTATGCAATCAGTCTCAAATGTTAGAACAATAACAGTTAAAAAGGAAAAAAAGGGGCGCCTGGGTTGCTCAGTAGGTTAAGCATCCGACTTTGACTCAGGTCGTGATCTGGCGGTTCCTGAGTTCCAGCCCCATGTCCGGCTCTGTGCTGACAGCTCAGAGCCTGGAGCCTGCTTGGGGTTCTGTGTAACCCTCCCTCTCTGCCCCTCCCCTGCTCATGCTCATGCTCATGCTCTGTCTCTCTCTCTCTCTCTCTCTCTCTCTCTCTCTCTCTCTCAGATCAATAAACATTAAAAAAAAAAGTATTTTTAAAAAAGGAAAAAAAAAAAAAAAACTAAAACCAGACACACCAAAACCAAAACATCACTCTTAAAATACTTTGAAATAAAAGGTTTCTGTTGGATATTTGGGTTGGGGAGAGAAGGGAGCAAAGGAAAAGAATGAAATTGTACACACCTCAATGGAACTTTGAGAGGTTTCTCCCCTGAGGCCTAGCAGCAGTTGTTAAATCATCATCTCCCTCTATCTCCCTTCCCTTCAGGTAACTTTATCCCTGTTTTTTTTGTAGGATAATTTAGTCATTTATTCATTGCCTTCCTTAAGCAAGAAAATATATCTGCCTTCCAATATACTCACCTTAAATAGGAATAGTAGATATTCAAAATCCTGTTAAATATGTTTAAAAAGCTTTCTGATAATTTGAAATTTCTGCAATTATTGATTGATATGAATGCAGGTGAAAAATCTGTGTAATTTCCAGAGCACCATCTCTCCTCGAGTACTGTAGAAAGTGCATTGAAATGCTTATGAGTGTGTATGGGAACACTTATTCATTCAAAAAAAATATTTATGTGCCCGCTGCCTGCATTATTCTAGTTTGGTAGAATGCAGAAGTAAGCAAGAGATACACAATCGCACATTTGGTGGAGGTTTCTTTCTAGTGAGCAGAGAGAAAATAAATAAGCCAAAAAAATAAATTTAAAGGGCAATGTTAATACAGAAAAATTCCAGAAGAAAATAAAACTGGATAATAAGTATGACCAAGTGCCACAGAAGCCTCATTGAGCAAGGTCCATTTGAACCAGAAACCTAAAAAACAAGGATTCAGCTTGCAAAGATCTGAAGAAAGAGTTTTCCAGACATCTGGAATAATGAATGCAAAAGCCCTGAGGTAGGATTAGTTAGGTTAGGCCATTGTTGTTGAAACAAAGGCATCAAGGGGAGAAACAGAAGATAGGTAGATAACAGACAATTTACCAAAGGTTAAGCAGGTAGAATTCAGTTCTATGTGAGGTGTGAAGTCACTAAAGGATTTTGACCAAGAATTTAAAATGAAGAAAGGTGGTATGGACTAGTTAGGAGCATGGCTTTTTGGAGCCAGACTGCATGATTTTGAATCTCAGCACTGAAAATTGCTAGCTCTGTGACCTTAGACAACTCAACTTTTCTAGCCTCAATTTCCCATAAAATAAAGTTAATCTAACAGTATCCATTATACTTTATATGATTGCAGAGTATTAGTATCTATCTTATTATTTTTTAAAAGACCACACTGGAGCAGTAGGAAGAAAGAATTGCATGAAAGGAAATCGAAATGTTGAACTCATATGGAGGTTGTGTTAGTTTCTATTGCTAGCATAATAAACTACCACAAACTTAGTGGCTTGAAACAATACAAATTATCATATTTTGGTTCTATAGGTCAGAAGTCAGACATGGTCTCGCTAAGCTAAAAGTAAAGATGCTTGGCAAAACTTCATTCCCTTCTAGAGTCTAAAGGGGAAAATTCTCTTCCTTGTCTTTTCTAATTTCTAGAGGCCACCTTCATTCCATGGCTCATAGCCTGCTCTGCCTTCAAAGGCAGCAACAAAGTTCATGCCTTCTCACATTGTATCTCTAACTACAGCTGGGAAAGATGCTCTACTTTCAAGGACTCATGTACTTAATTTGCACTCTCAAGATACTCCAGATCAATCTCATCAAGGTCTATACTCTTAATCATATTTACAAGGTTCCTTTTGCTGTGTAAGGTAACATATTTAGACGTTTCACAGAGTTAGGGCAAAGGCATCTTTGATTATTATCTGTCTAACACTGTAACACAGGTAGGTTTTAGGAAGATATTTTAGTAATATTTAATATAGTAATAGTTTAGTAATTTAGTAATACTTGGTAATTTTGAATTTAGTGATATTTAAACAATTATTTAAAGTAATATTTAAACAAGCCCTGCTTTGGGTGAGCCCAGCTTCTCTCTCTCTCTCTCTCTCTGTGTCTCTCCCCCCGCCCCCGCCCATGGGATTATGTCTCTCTCTCCACCCTCACTCACTTGTACCCTCTCTCTCTCAAAAAAATAAATAAATAAAATAAAATAATAGGTTATGTTTAAACAAGTCCTTTGCTAAATTTATGTCTAAAAACATACTGTTGGGGGCACCTGGGTGGTTCAGTCACTTAAGTATCTGACTCTTGATTTTAGCTCAGGTTATCTCACAGTTTGTGAGATTGAGCTCCACATTGGGCCCTGACAGCGTGAAGCCTGCTTGGGATTCTCTCTCTAACTCTCTCTCTGCCCTTCTCCAGCTCATGCTTGCTCGCTTACTCTCAGAATAAATAAAATAAATTTAAAAAGAGTAAAATAAAATAAAAATAAAAATACACTGTTGGCTTCAAATTATAGGTGTTCCTCATTATCCAAAGACATTTAAATCTTCTCAAAAGGGGAAACATATCTTAGTAAACATCAAATATCAATTTTCAATGAAAATTAATTTGAGTTTACTTTATTTCAGAGTTAACAGTTTAGCTATATTACAATTACATAGTAATTCTTAGAATTAAAAAAATTAAGAATCTTTTTTTTAAATAATTTTTCAGTAAAATAGTGTGGTAGCATGATAGGACATTTTTAAATTGACCTTTCAAAGAAAAATAGTAAAGAAAGACATTTTGGCAATTAAGAGCCCATTTCTGATTAAGTAAACTTAGTTACTTTAGACCAACTCTTCTACTAAAGATAGCTAGTGAAGCTGGGATAAATAGGTAATAGAAACTAGATAAAGAGATAGATACATACATACATACATACATTTATAGGAGAGTCTTTGAAGAGCTACTAAGTCAGTGAAGAATTGCCTATTCAGTGTGGCTATGAAAAAAAAAAACAAAAAAAAACAGAAAATGAAGCTCTGGAAGGTGAGCCTAGCATTTTAGACACTGCCCCTGCAGGAATCTACTAGTACTGTTAAATGCTTCTAAGAGGAAGATAATTTGAGTCATATTTTTGACAACCTTATAGGAGTGGCTGGCTAAAAATTAGACTTGAGTACCAGCTAAGGTGGGAGATCTCTGATAAACCTCTATATATTTTTGGTTTAAATTTAAAAGAGATACATACTGGAGAAAATGTGTATTAAATGTAAACTGGGACTTTCAGAGACTACAGTCCCACTTCAAATCATATCAAAAATTTACAAAATATCTAATCAAAAATAATCAGGAACACGTGGTGACAAGAATATATGAATTAAAATCAGCAGAAACAAAATATAATAGAAACCTATTAAATGGGGCTCTAGATACTGGAGCTGCCAGACCAAGTTTCAAAGTAACTGTGTTCACTATATTCAAATAAATAAGACAAAAAATCTAGAGGGTAGAAATTCTGCAACTGAAAGATTCCAAAACTGAAGTTGTTAATTTAATGATAGGATTTAACAGCTGAGATGTAGTTGAAGAGAGAATCAGTGATATTGAAGATGGGTCAGAATAAAACATCTTAATGAATCATGGAAGTAAATGAATGAAGAAAGCAAAAAAAAATGGGTAAGACACATAAAAATTCAGTGAGATACACTAAAATGTTTATAATTGGAGCCTCAGAAGAGAAAGAAGCAGCAGCAATATGTGAATAGATAATGGATATAATTTATCCCTTGATAAAACATATGAAATTTAAGAAGGTTTATGAGATCCAAGCCAATTATGACCAAACTACATTTTACTCATAGCCCTGAAAATTTGAAACAATAATAGTATGTAAAAGAAACTAAGAACACACAAAACATTTTTAAAGAAGTAATAATTAGACTGAGAGCTGAATCTTTAATACAAATAATAAAAAAATAAACTGTGCAATATTATCTTTATAATGTTAAAACATACTACATACAAAGCTAGAATGCTAGACCCAGAAAAAAAAATGAGAAACATCTTCAAGAATTCATTTGAAATAAAATTACCTTAATACAAATAAAAAATAAAGAGAATTTTTCCCAAAAAAGAGGAATTGCAAGGAGCATTTCTCAAGCAGAAAGAAAGAATCTCAAATGCAAGATTAGAGGTGCAGAAAGGAATGAAGAGCAATAAAAATGGTCAATATCAAGGTAAATCTAAATAAACATTGACTATGTCTATAATGATTACTATATCAAATCACAATGTCTTAGGATATATGTGTATGTAGATGTATATCAAAAGAAAGAGAATTAAAATATACAATTTCATATAGCTGAAATGCAGTAGTAAAAATTTTAAATGTTTTAAATAACTTAGATTTTCTTAAGGTAAAAGCACTAATTAATATTAGACTAAGTCAAAGATATTGTATTCCTAAAGCATTCACAAAAAAAGAACAATAAAAAAAAAGAAAATACATTTCACCAACAAAAGAAAAAGTGGAACCAAATAAATACATTATATATACCTAAAAGAAGCAGAAGGTAGGAATAACAAAAGAAGGAAGAGGGATAAATAGAAAGCAAATAGAAAGAGGACAGATTTTAATACAACTATACCAATAGCTATAGTTCTTATAACTAGACTAAGAGCTCTAACTAAAGGAAAGATAAAAGACAAAAAAATAATACACAGCCTACAAGAAAACATTTCTAAAATATGAGAGTGCAACAAGGTTGAAGTTAAAAATTTGGGGAAAAGATATAGAATACAAACAAAAGAAATGTTTTAAGTTCTATCAGTATCACACAAAGTAAACTTTGGTACAAAAAAAATCATTATTGGGAATAAAAAACCCATCAACTGGCAAAAGAAACATATCTTATGACAGAGGAATTTCTCTTAGTATTACATATATTTTTAAAAGGCATACATATATGCACCAAAAGACACATATAAAAATGTTCATAGCAGTGTTTCATAATAGCCAAGGACTTAGAAAAAAACAAGAGCAGAAGAATGGATATTTAACTGACAGCATATTTATATACTGAATATTATGTGGCAATGAAAATGAAAAGCTACATTAGCTAAAGCTAATGACATATTTGAATATCATTAATCCTTATTGATCAAAAGGACTGAGTCAAGGATAATATATACCGTAATTTTCCATTTATATGAAATTCAAAAACTAAACGGTAATAGAAGCAAAACTAAAGGATAGTAATAGAAATTGATATTATTAAGCTCATTCACAGGGAAGAAATATGAGTAGGAGGAGAATGAGTGGGGCATTATTTCATTTCTTGAACTGAGTGATGATTACAGAACTGTTCTCTTTGTGGCAATTGAACTCTGCAGATGTTTTCTCTATATTCTTCTCCATATCTGTGTCATACATTACATATTTACATCATTACCTATAATAAAGTATATTATATATGTATATACGTATATACATATATATGCTTATATATGTATATATACACAAATATGTTTATATATTGCATATATAGATACAAATATATGTCTATAATATATATTTGTATATGTATACATATATATACATATATAATGTATATATAATCAGAAATTGGAGTATGAGAAAACATAACTTTATTCTCTCTAAATGAAGTCAACTTTTTATCAAGCCCCTATGACAACTGATAATGGACAGCACTTGACCTTGACAAATAAAGGTATCTCGGTCTCTTCTTTTTTTTAAATAGTCTATTTAGGGTAGTTGGACTTGATATAACACCAGCTGTCCTCTCTTCTTTGCCCAGATCCCTCCTCTGATGCAGTGGTCAGCATCTCCTCTAACACTGAGCAATTATTTAAAGGATGTAATATTTAACAAGTGCTAAAATAGTAGACTTCATAATACACTACATGACTTAGTTGGGCCTTTATATCAACTATCCTCATGTACCAGTTTTATCCCCCAAATTACTATTATGTACTTCAAAAGCAGGCTTCATATCTAAGTTTCCTTTTTGTTGTTGTTTTTGCTTCCTCTGCCTAAAAAAATAGACTCCAAGACTAAATATTCATTAAATGTTTGTGTTATACTAACCATTATCACATACTTTTAAGGTAAAGTATTAATATCTCCATGCTCTGCTAGAGGAAAGTAAAGTTTAAAGAGACAAATTAAACTACCCATGGGTTCACAGGTAGAAAATGACAGTGTTCATAATGAACATCTGATTCTATAGCTAAACGTTCTGTTTACCAAGTCTGTACCCTTTCTAAGTGAAAAGTCATTTTAGATTAACTTGAAGCTCCATTCAACTCTTTACATTTTTTTCTATAACACTATGGCTTTAAAATAATAATAATAGATTTCACAGGTTATATTTTTAGTATGTGATATTTTTACTATGGATCAGTGTGATGAGATTATTTTCTAAAGCAGGAGTTGGCAAAGGACAGTCTGAAGGTCAAATCCAGCCTGATGCCTGTTTTCATAAAGAAGTTTTACTAGAACACAATCACTCCCCTTAATTTTTGTATTACTTGGCTGCTTCAGCATGACAACAGCAGAGCTGAGTATTTGCAACAGACACCATATGACCTACAAAGCTGAAAAACTTTACTGTCTGGCTCTTCATAAAAAAAAAATTGCTAACTCTAGTATGAGGATTCCATTATTTTCCAATCATGTATATTGTGGACTCTGAGTTTCCTGGACACCAAAATAAAAAGGAAAACAACAGATTGTCATTATGCCGTGAAAGAGAAAAGTAGCAATGATCTTTTTAGAACTTTGCTAAATTTGCTATTTGTATATTTACATTACTTTCAGTAGTAAAATAGAAAATGGTATATATCAGTCAAGGTCCAGGGTCTAATCAGGAGACAAATATCACATCAGTCATTTACACAGGGAAAAATGGATAGGAGCGATTTTCAACTATTGGAAGGGAGTTATGAAAGAACCATATTGCAGACAGAGGATGTGGCAGGACTGAGCTCCTTGCAAGTGGTTTATCCTAGGGAAGTATGATCTGAGGATGCCACTGAAGCTCCCTCACTGAGTAATAATAATGGAGAAGTGGTGTGGACCCAACAGAGAAGAGTCCTCCTGACTCCATCACCTTGTATTTCACTCCTGTGCCCTTTGTTGATGAGGGATTACATTCTCCACCTGGCAAGATCCCCAAGATCCAGCAGGGCAAAAAAAAGGCAGATGTGAAGCTGAGAAGTAGGAAGTAGGTAACTGGTGCCTATTGGAATATGAGTTTACAGAGTGTATGTAAGTGTCTCAGATGCATCTTTTTAAAACTGATTCAATTAACATTTGTCATAACATTATATTAACCTCACAGGCGCTTGGGCAGCTCCATCATTGAGTGCATACGATTCTTGACTTTGGCTCAGGTCACAATCACAGTGTCGTGGGAATATTGTTTTAATTGTAGATCACTTTTCTCTAGAGAAAAATAGCCTGAAGAAATTAAAAGTGGGGTCTAGTTGGTGTTAAAATAACAATACAAAATGATGCTATTTTTATCCAGTGTTGGGAGTACTTCCAGGTGCCTTCAAACTCTACCAGCTTATCTCTCTGTTTTCCAAAAAGGTAGCATACATTTGTTCACAAATTATTCCTCTCTGTGTTATCTGCCATTTTTCTCCTCTACTTCTCTAGACCACTGGAAAGAAAATGGCTGCTGAATATGCTGAAATCACCATTAAGCCACAGAGACACTACCAAAGTAGCCAGTGCTCCAGTGCCCAGGCCAAAATTGCTGGTGCCTATGCAGAAGACAGCATGATGCCTCTGTTGTTGTCAGAGTTGCCAATATATGTGAAAGCATTTCCTCTTCCCCCACTTTTCTTCTGGTCCATTGCTGGACGGTATTGCCCACTTAGACTAACATGTGCACCCCCACCATGACTTGCACATACCACATATCTTTAGCAGAAAGTTAGAGACTCACATTTTTTCTCCTCTCATTAGGACTCAAGGACATACCCACAAGAGAAGGACTAAAGAAAACTCCCTCATTCCAGTGATATATGAACATTTTTTATGAGAATACATTTTTTTTATGCATCTTAACTCACACTGCTACAGAGTTCTTTCCCATAAAGCTCTTTGGTCTTTCATGCCAAGGCATTCCAGATAAATCCCTACTGTTGAACTTCCAGACATGTCCCAAACATATCTAAATCCTATAGTTACAGTTTATCCTGAAATCTGTAAGTTTCTAAGGCATAAAAATGAAGTTTGTTTTTTCACCCAAAAAAATAGAGATTTAACATTACATCACATGAATTCTGCAGATATCCTTATAAAAACTAATCTTATGTGTTTCTCTCTCCCTCTAGTTGGTGAATTTCTCAAAAACAGAATTTTTTTTCTGAGTTTCTAAACATTTTCACACTTAACACAATACTTAGTACAAATAGGCATTCAATTAACATTTGTGCTTCAAGTTTGCATGAAAACGAAGTGAGTTAACAGATCAAGTGAAAATCCAACGTTGTCTCCATACTGTTATAGTTAATTGTTTTGGCTCAGTTTACATGAAATAATCAAGATTAGTTTGCTGATTCTCACTTGCTTTTCATATGTCAACATGTTAAAAAAAATAGAAAAGATCACCATTATTAATGTATGTGACAATATTTCCGTAAACAATTATGTTTACAAGGTTTTTCCACTTTTACACCAAGATTTGGTAGTTGATGGAACAAGGAGGGCCAGTAATCGCTGTTGCTAATGGTAACATATCCTGAAGACAAACACGAGGGAAATCCTGGGGAGTAGTGTGGAGAAAACTGTAGAGTTACAGGGAGGATATCAAAGTAAAAATAGAATAATTTAGAAATCACCATCTTTCTTTGAATGGATATCCTGGCAGTCAAAATCCCCAAACAGAAGCTAGTTGAGCCAAGACTTCCTTTGAAACCACTTCTATTTCATGGAAACTAATTTTTAAAATGCTCAGTGGTTTAGGAACATGAAGAGTCAGTTTACAAATCATCATCCACTTCATGAAAAGAAAAAGAAAAAGAAATCATCAAGAACCCAGATTTAAAAACCATATAACAGAGTTAAACATGAAGTCATGTGACAAATTAGAGGGACACCCGAGTAATTTCAACACAGTCAAATCATCAGCCTTCAGTCCTCATAGTGATTATGCTCTCAGCTTACATACATCTCTGCATTGCTGTGGCATCCTAATAACATCTGTTAAAAATCCTGACATGTTGGTAATGTGAGGAGAGAACATCCTTCAGTGTACCTATGCCAGTAAGCAAATGTCTGTTCTAGTTGCTGAGGTTTTTAGTCTTTCTGACTATATATAGCTCATACTTCTCTAATCTCTGTACTTTGGAGTCAAGTATATTTAAGAGCTCAATGAAAATAAGCAAGTTGTGATTATTAACTAGTTCATACGTTGGTTTAAAAATCCATGTCTGTGATAAAATGCTCTGTTAATAGGCATGCACCGAATGTGTGTTAAATCTGGACTTTCTGTATTAAATACATTTTCTTTTTTATTTTTTTAATGTTTATTTATTTTTGAGAGAGAGACAGAGCATGAGTGGGGGAGGGGCAGAGAGAGGGAGATGCAGAATCCGAACCAGGCTCCAGGCTCTGAGCTGTCAGCACAGAGCCCGACACGGGGCTCAAACTCACAAACCGTGAGATCATGACCTGAGCCAAAGCCGGATGCTTAACCAACTGAGCCACCCAGGCGCCCCTGAATACATTTTAAATATGAAGCAACGATCTTGTTATTAGTATTAATATTTTTAATTTTCCATTTCTAAGATTAAGATTATACCCCCCCAGTCATTATATATTCTGCTCCCAATTTAATACTTTTCCTAGAACATGCACTTTAATCCACAAATGGTTTTGCATGTAGTGTTTCCTCATCATTTAGTATTCTCACACATCCTTCAAATCTTAAATATCTCCTACTTTATGAAACTTTCCTCTGAACCCCCAGGCAGAGGCGATGAGGTTATTTCCTTCCTGTATGTTCTCACTGTACAGGATACAGTGGCCACTGACTTATTTTTCAACCTCCTGTCTCAGAATGAGGTTCTCAAGCATAGGAATGGCATGTCTCGCCTCTTTATGCCTCTATTGTTTTGCCCAGTTCTGGAGCATAACTGAGAAAAATTGTAATTTGTTAAATGAACCAATCTGCCTTCCGGATCTTCTGTCCTCTAATACCTATCCCGGTACATATACATTTTATCATGCTTCAGTCACAGAGAACTAGTTAAAAATCATATATATATATATATATATATATATATATATATACAATCATATATATATATATATACACATATATATATGTATACCGTTTAAAAACTATATATATATACACATATATACGTATATACATATATATGTGTGTGTGTATACACACACACACACACACACACACATATATATATATATATACACACATATATATTACAATGGCTTTGCTCACAGAGCTGTACCAGTCTGCATGGTCCATCTCTTAGCTGACACAGAAGACTTTCACAGGTACACAATATAGTGACCTGTTCTGTTGTGTTTTAAGGGGCTCCTGAGAACTTCCTCAATTGACAGAACTTCTACCATCAGAGTATCTTCATTTCCATCACTGCCCATTCCTATTTTAACTTGCAAACACTTGTAAAAAAGATCTACCACTAATTTCTCTACATGTTAGCATGCTGCTACTCTCCAACGTGAAAATTATCTGAGAATGAGAGAATAATCTGCTCAAGGTTCAACACAATCTCTACTCTTGGATATGTGATTTGGAGCCTGCCACTTCAGTTTGTTTAAGTTCTCAACTGAACAATTGTAATAATGATAGTAACCACCCCAACATATTGCTCTTTTATAAAATTCAACTGAATGTGAAACTATGATGATAGTCAACATTTATTGAATATATATACTAAGCATTTGCTTTACATACATTATTAACTTTAATCATCCCTACAACATTACAGAATAGGTATTAGTATCCCTTTCTGCAGAAAATTTGCCCAAAGGGGTGTGTGTGTGAATGAAGAACATACCTAGTGTAGTAATCTGGTCAGAGTTATTTGAAATGTAAAAAGTGAAAGCTAGAACAAGAAGACTAGAAATAAGAAAGCTAGAAATAAGACTACTCAGTTAGTATGGATTTTCATCAAGTTTAATAAGGTTGTTAAGATATAAACCATCAATCAGCTCTCCAAAAGGAACCGGTATTTTTAACAAAAAATGAAAAATCTAAGAATATTTTAGCAAATAACCAAAAAGAGCTCATGAGATGGAACCTCCAAAGAGGCCATATGATCCTGATAAAGACAAAACAAAATGGCAGCTCAGTTCAGGGAAAACTTACCACTATCCAACACATTTAGGAATCAACCTAGACGCTGGACTGGAGACAAAGGTGATTACACGCTGTTGCTACTGTCAAGGACCTTACAATCCAATGTGAGGGTCAGAGATGCAGTCAAGTTTTAAGTTAAAGGAAAGGTACTTGCATTATGAAATGGCACAGAAAGAAAAACTAAGCCAACTGGAGAGAATAGGAAAGGACTTACAGAATAAAGAGCATTTTGTGGTCTTTGGAAACTAAGTAAAGGATATTTAATATTAAGTTATCATATACTCTTTAGAAATATCACCTTGAGGGTCTAGTCTATTCGGAAAATACTGAGAAGCTCTATTCTAGGTAATGTGTATCCAAAAGACATGTATCCCCAAAAATGGAATCTAAATTCTAAGCAAACTTAAGGTATTATCGTGTGACCAATACACATTGATTATCAGAATTTAAACAGTAAGATAAAATACTGGTTTATAATTTATCTAAAAAGTATGTCCCAGACAGCACTGAAAACTGTAAAGATACAAATTTAGCTCATGTTGTGCATTTGTTCCTGAAATTCAGCCAAATTGAGGATGCAAAACAACCATACTTAGTTCCCCTTTTAATAAGATCTATGCAATAGGAAATGAGACTAGTGTCTTTGAAAATAAGTTAATTATGGAATTAAATGAAAATCCATAATTCTAAATAACTAAATTCTATAATTCTAATGTAATGTTTAGTGAATAAATTACATTTTTTTCACACCAATTCTATGGATATTTCTCTTTCTAATCACCACCCCCCTACTTTCTCCACATACCTGATTCTGAGTAAAGGGAAATAATATTTTCTATCCCTCGTCAGATAGAGTTTGAATGAAAGGCAATTCCGGTCAGGACATGTTCCATAGCACTGAAATAGAACTCAGAAGTAGGGACCTCTTACTTTAATAACCTGAAAATAGAGAACATACCCCAGAAGCTATGCATTAAAGATTAAAATCCAACAGCAATTACAAAATCAAATAGTCAAACTAAGTAATGAGGTGACCATTGGGAGTCAGTAATAAAACCAATTGGTCTGAGAAACCAGAAAAACGAAACATAAAATGTCATGGAGTGGCAAAAAGGAAGTGATCTAGAAATGTTCCTAAAATGGAGTAAGGATGACTCCAGTAAGCCAAACACAGGAGTATCTTGTAGGTCAGGAGTATCTGATAGAGCGTGAAACAAAAGGAAAGAGTAGCCATCCCTTTATACAAGAAGGTATGAACAGTACATACCAGAAATGAAGCCACATCGTTTTAATTTTAGCTTCCATATAGTAGCTGCAGGCTGTCTGGTCTGTCCACAGGATCCCTAGATACAAACCTCTTCTAGTAGCAGAGTCAAACCTACCTGAAGAGAAACATTTGGAAAATCAAGTTTTCTCTCTGCCCTGGTAATAGTGTGTTCATAAGAAAGAGAAAATGAGGCTTTCAAGAAAGTGAAAGCTAATTTTTAAAGATGGTCTAAATCAGTGAGGTGATAATAGAATTGTACTGCTTTTTGTCTTTAACTCATTTGTAATGCTCTTGAATTTAAGTACAAAATTTTATACTATGCACCCAGAATCTATATTTTTAAATCAATTTTTAAAAATACTGAGTTAAATGAATCAATCTTTGCTTGTGTTTATAAGTGGATAGAGCTTTAATTTTAAGACATTAGATCTAGAAAAACATTTCCAACAGAAGCTTACTTCAGAGTAGTTTAGTCAATAGCCTTGCATTCTAAATTCTCAGTTCTATAGGGAGCTTTCTCCCTAGGATCTGAAATTCTTTGCACTAAGGTAACAATGCTGGCCTAGAATCTATAGCCCTACATCTGATTTTTCCTTCCTTAATCACCTAGCCCTTGGGGCACCTGTGTGGCTCAGTCAGTTAAGTGTCCGACTTTGGCCTAGGTCGTGATCTTACAGTTCATGGGTTCTAGCCCCACGTTGGGCTCTGGGCTAACAGCTCAAAGGAGTCTGCTTCAGATTCTGTGTCTCCCTCTCTCTCTGCCCCTCCCCTGCTCATGGTCTGTCTGTCTCTCTGTCTCTCAAAATTAATAAAAGTTAAAAAAAAAGTCACCTAGCCCTGCTTCTAAAAAGAGGTTGTTTAAAATATACATGTGGTTAGCATAACCTCTTTCATATACTTTTTCTTACTTTTCCCAAATACTCTGTTTACCTTAGCAGGTTTCTGGGGAACAAAGAAAAGCAAGAATGAAGATAGGTGTATAATTCTAGATAACTAGTTTTAATTAAAATGGTGAATAGCTGGGTAATATATATATGTGATGAAGCATTCAATTCTACTCCTAAAACCAATATTACACTATATGTTAACTAACTTGAATTTAAATAAAAATTTTAAAAGAAGAAAAAGAAGAGGGTGAATGGAAATTGCTTATATTCCGGAAGCATGTAGAATGTATTTAGAAATGTGGACTCTGAACACATCAGGTGTAAATCCCCCCTCTACCACTTCCTGTCTGGGAGACCTCTGATAAGTCATGTAAGCCCTTCCTATCAAAGTTAGTTCTTTTTAAACTTATGGCGAATAATAGTACCTGTGTCTTAGCATTACTGTGCAGATTAAACAAGAGGGCTGGCGCTGAGGAAGCACTGAATAAATAAATGTTGGTGGTTATTGTTAGTATTAGATCCCGCATCTTGGTAATATGGAAGTAAATGGGCTAGTCTTTATTCCGATTTCCTTTACCTTCACTAAAATATCACCCTTGCTCATAGGGATGGAGGCTCATGAAGTTGCTTAGATCAGATCATCATAAATAATAAACTTTTTTTTCCTTGATGAGACTAAGTTCAAGAACTCATAATTATTTAATAACATTTTTGCCAAAGAAGCCGTGAACAAAACAATTAAGGGAAACACTTTATTGGGAGTTTTGTCGCTTAATGAACTCAGAATCTTTGAAAAGTGTTTTAAAACTTAATACATGAAGAAGTAGCTGCTCTATCCTTTACGATTTTTAATGAAGCAATTAAGTATTCTAATACAGTGCTATTTGAACTTTAATGTTTCTCATTTTCAGTGATTTTTTAGTTCATTCTGTCTCTTTTATACAATAAGGAAATCTTTTTCCAATAATTTAATGCATGTTTTGTTGTTATTTCATGCTAGACTTCACGCATGAGTGAAAAATTAACACAAATGGCAGCACCCCACTGCTGCTCAGCGACGACCGGCTGAAAGGAGAGTGTTGTGGGGCAGACCACGGGGAGGTAGCTGTGCTCACATTCACAGACTTTTCATTCGTCAACTCTACCCAAAGTTAAACCCCACCTTCACATTCAACTTCCTATTACCATACCCACATTCATAATCAGATTCATGGCTGAAGGATACATTCTAATGAGAGGTGTCAAGCATTGCTTCAGTTTGGCAGGTCAGTGAATTCTAGGAAATTGGCAGACAAGGGAGTTAGAGTTTATTTCAGGTAATGAGCAGATCAGTATAAATGCTGACACAAAGAATCAAGGTGAAGTGGAAGGAACAGCATTCTTTTATATTCTAAGAAATATAGAGGAACAAAGCTAAGCGTGTGTGATTCCTGTTCGAGAAAATACTTCATGGTGATCATCCTACGTAAGATAATTTGAAGCCTGGACTTTGATTTGTAGGTTGATACCAGCATCCTTGGAGGCTGAAAGATATGAATCTTGGATGTAAAAAAAATTACTTTTGTCCATTTATGGTTTCAATTGTGGACCTTAAAGTCCTCTTCTAATCTTGGCCTGTGGATGGTTAAGATACCTCTTTATTCAAAAAACATGTGTTCACATACTTAATGTTAGGGTGAGATCTGTCAGCCACTCTTCAGGCACCCTGGCAACTAAAATAATATGACAGAAGGTAAATCTCTCAAATCGTATTTAAACTATGCTTCCATAAAACTTTTTTTATACCACTTGTATAGTACCAATCACATTGAAATGCCATTATTTCTAAAATTAACCTCTTCTTTGCAAGACCTTAAGTTACTTTAGGACACAGGTTATCTTTTACAAACTCTTTTTCCTGCCCTGTGACTTTGTCAAGACCTGATATACAAAAGATGCTCAGGAAATATTTATGGAAATGAAACCGACAACAATGTAGTTACTGTAGACACATTCTCAAATAAGCAGTTGCCTGACTCAGTAAATCAGAGACTGGAAGACTGGAAAAAGGACTTAAGGATCATTTTAACAAGCTCCTCATTTCACAGATCAAGAACCATAAACGCAAAAATGTGACAGTTGTTCAAACCAGCTCAGGATGGCAGAGATCCAGTTATCACTTCCAGATCCCAATTACACCAGTTCATGGAGGAACCAATGGTTCCAGGGGGTCGTTGTTCTCTTAAGTACCTTACTTCTAATCTGCAAAGGGAAAAACTGTGGGATACTTCTAAATTAAATCAGGCCTGCCAGCCAAAAGTCCAGTTTTGCAGAAGGCTGTGGGGCATGAAGATTATGCATGAAAAAAAGGAAACCCGCTTTCCTCTGCTAAATATCTACTCACCTCTACCACACAAAGTCATAAAAACACTGAAAATGCTAGTGTACTGTGCTTGTGTGTTTAAGAGAAAGAAAGAAAGAAAGAAAGAAAGAAAGAAAGAAAGAAAGAAAACACTTGATCTTAGCCAAAAGGCTGAGAAGCAATTGAGAGAAAGAAGAAGAGCAAGAAAGAGCAAGCTCTGAATAAAAAAAATTATCAAAGAAATTATATTAATTATATGAAAATATAAAAATATAATAACATTTAGACAAAATATTGACTTGCTAAAAAAAGTAGAAAGGAAAACATCTTTACTACTGACCAACTAATTTTTATGATGAACACATTGATGTACTATGTACATTCTCTCTATCAATAAATACTAATGGCTAAGCATCAGGCCTCTGAACAAAAATAAATCTGTTGACTAATTTCTGTATACCTCAGTTCTCCTATTTTCAAAATGAATATAATAAAAGAATTTACCTCATAGGTTTATTGTGATGATTAAATAAACTGGTATATGTAAAACACCTTAAAGCAGTTACATGGTTCATAGTGTGTGCTCAATAAATGCTAAATATATATTTATTGCATATTTTATACCCATATATTGATATCAATATACACATATCACATATACACATATCAAGATATGTGTATAAAATATTTTTTTATTTTTAACTCCCAGTCATTGAGTTATAAATCCCTCAATATGCCTCAATATTTCAGGTCAGGAGTAACCTGAAACTTGAAAGGAAATTTAGAGTTTAACAAAAACTACCAAATCACTGGTAAGTCATTCCTTCCTTCCTTGATTTGACTCCATTCCTTCCTTCCTTGATTTGACTTCAGAGTAAAATAAGCTTAAACGTTGTTTCTGCTTGAGAAAACAATGAATTAAAAGGTTTATAATTCTAGAATGCTCTGCCTGTAGTTGAGTAAATCACTATTTGTAATATACAGAGCTAATCGATGAAATGAGTGAAATCTGACCAGGACTTACATTCATACCTACACCTGTATACCCCCCTTGGAAATGAAAATATTTATAGTTTCATGAGCAAAAATAGTGTAACAAGAACTAATTCTGAAACAAGAAAGTGTAATGATCATATCACATATTACACATATGTTTTATTCAGCCAGTAGAGTTGTTTAAGCAACAGGATATAAACTATGTGACAGATATGAGTATAATCAGATGAAAATTTACTTTGATTTGCTCAATATATCTGGCAATCACACTAGGGTATGGTTTTATACTTTAAAACTTTCGTATGTATGAACTTTGATCAATATATAAAAGATAATCTAAACAAGCCTTTCTTTTATCTACTTGAACATATTTTCATTTTTGTTAATAGAATCACAAAGCTTAGAAGGACCTTACAAGTTTCCTAATCTCACCCCGCTCTTGATGTGATAATCCTTTCTTCTTCAGAACACCTGATATTTCCATTTTTTCCCAAGTAGCTTTTGATGTGGAAGCTAACTGTTCTTTGGGAGGAATAGTTTTATCGTCAAAAAGTATTAAATAAAAATGTTACTGAAAACAATCCTTTTGTGCCTGTTGAATTCAAATCTATCTCTTTTTTTTTTGTAATTTATTACCCAGGATAATGATAGGATTCCTTATAGATTTCCTTTTCTTCAAATCCAATATATCCTTAGTTCTGAGGGTCCTTAGATTAACTCCTATCCAGACCCCACCCTATGCTGGCCCCCCATTTGGGACACTCTAGTCTGTCTGTATCTCTCTTGAAGAATGATGCAATCTTACTAATATAGAAGAGGACTATTACCTCCATCCTTTGGATATCATACCTGTGTTTAAAAGTTTTGTTAGCATGTTTAGACATCTCTATCATTGTGTTTGTACTGGGTATGTTTACTTAAGGTAAAGCTTTGCTTTACTAGATGCTTAGAGAATTGAATCAGCTTGTTAGTGGCATTTCCTACTTATTTGAGAGGTTATGTCCCATGGCATATTAAAAAAAAATTATTTATTTTGATATGCCTGAGGATCCTTCCCAGTGTGAGTTCATGGAGGCAAGTTTAAGGGATGCATAATTCATGCAGATATTACTTCTCCACTGTGATAGAAGCTGATTGCCTAAACAGATGCATATCAGGAAAGGCAAGGATACCCAGAGCTGTCAAGTTTACCTCTCAGTGTCTCTGGTGTAGTACAGTGGAAAACAGTCTTGAGTAGGGTTTAGAGAAAAGGTTTTGGAATAGTCTTTCCTGCACACAAATCCCAGCTCTCTCATTTACACCTGTATGACTTTGAACATAGTCCAAACCTAGTTTCCCCATGATTTAATTGTGGATAGTACTTACTGTGTAAGATTGTTTTTAGGATGACATGGAGAGACAGTACAGTGTAGTTGCTAAAAAACATAAACTTTAACATCTGAAAAATTTGACTGAAATGTTGGCTTTACTATTTGCCAGTTTATTGACTTTGGCTAAGTTTTTATTTCTTCTTCTGTAAGATGAGGATAATCACAGTCTCCCTTCACTGCACAGAAATGAGAATTTAATAACAATGCTGTCACATGGTAAGTTTTCAATCAATTATGTTTATTTTTATAATGACTGCAAAAGCATAATACAATACCTGCTTCAAAGAAGGTAATCAATAAATGGTTATTCTTATTATTCAGTGCCCACCCCTGTAATTTCCTATAATTTTGACTTTAGACAAGTAATTCCTGACTCAGCATGGGAGAGAACACATTTGACATGATATTGTTGGAAAACTTCCAAGTATCAGATGATTCTTTAGGGAAAGAGGCGCTTATAAAAATCGTGCAAATAAGCTAAAATAGGTGGGTTGAATTCTTTACAGCATAACATGGAGACCATCTTGGAATTACTTGCATTTCAATTTTGTCTTCCCCATTCAAATATAGGCTCCTTGAGAACAGGGTCAAGACTTCCACAGACCCAGCAAAATTCCTTGCATATTAAAGGAACAGGTAAATATAATTCTTTAAACTTATATACCTAAGTTTATATATCTATATAATTCTTTAAAGTTTTTTCATCTGTATAATGGTGTTAATAATAATTGCCCCGTTATCTAAGAGTATTGTTGCATCCACAGGAGAGCAGTTACTATAGCAGTGACATAAATTATATAAAGACTTGTCAGTTTTGAAGTGCTATATGTTGACAGGTCATTAAATCATTCCATGTTCAGACACCATGTGTGCATGTGCGTGAGAGAGACAGAGAAAGAGAATTAAGAATATATAAGGCAGTTAGCCTTCTAGTGTGGCTTCTGGTGTCCCAGCATTTCCATGTCCTTAAATTGGTAAAGTCAATGATTTGAACTGTTGGAATTTAGCAGACAGAATCCTGTAGTTAATGTAACTGGTCAGGTGATCTTAATGGGGAAAGAGTGTAATGGGCAGACGTATCAAATGGCAAAGGTATTCCATCAGGCTCAGCAAACAGTGTGGCTGTAAAAACAGTTTCTGAAATACAGCCAACAAGACTCTAGCCCCATAAAATAAAGGCAGAAGCCAATGGGCTTTGCCTCAAAGGGGGATCTGTAAAGCTCTAGTCTGTTGTAAAACGCTCCATCATAGCAAGTACATACGTGCAGTGTGCCCTAGACATGGAATATATCAAAAATCTGTGCAATCCAGAGTGACATGAGGAGTTTCCTAGAGTCCAGAGGCAGCATTTAGTCCTCTGACCTGGAAGATTGGATGAAACAGAAATGTAGCTTTCTGGAGTTCACTTGAGGATGAATACAAATGAAAATAGGAGGGGGCTTGTAAATGCAGTTCTCACACCTCTGAATTTCACTCGAGGGATGATTTATATCAATGAAAAATGCAGTAGAAGATAAGAACCTAGCTAAGAGAACATGATTTGCGTCTCTCAAATAAATGTTTTCTTGCTTACAAAGTTGGGATGATAATAAAAACAATCTTGTCAAAAAATAAATAGAAATGGATTATCAAAATATTCTTATACGACATAAAAACGTAAGGAGGAAGACTTGTGTTTCCATTTAGCTTATAGGAAGCTGGATGACAATGTCACTTTTACAAAATCATGCAAAACCATAACTTTTTAGAATGCATCAGGAAACAGGTCAGTAGACAATCAGAGGTAGAAATTTCAAATGGTTGCAGCCCCCCTGAGGGGAGAAAGGGCACACAAAAGGTTTGACCTTAGGTAGAGTACCTAAAGAAGGCCATCATGAAAGTGGTTACAAAAGAAAACAGTTGATATTTAAATAATATTTTTAAGCCAATTTGTAAGCTATATTAGAATTTATATTTCCTGGAAGCTCAAGACATAAGTGAAATCCTTATTTGCTAGGCCTATGACATACTAAAATTTAACACACACAAACAATAGCAGACACTGAACTCAGCATGGGAAATAGTAAATGAATTTGAAGCTAGATCAATAGAAAATATTCTTACTGAAATACAGAGAAGGAAAAGAGTTTAGGGGCACTTTAGTGGCTCAGTAGGTTAAATGTCCAACTCTTGATTTTGTCTCAGGTCATGATTTCATCGTTCGTGAGATTGAGCGTCACATTGGGCTCTGTGCTGACAGTGTGGAGCCTGCTTAGGATTGTCTCTCTCCCTCTCTCTGCACCTCCCCCACTTGCATATGTACATGCGCTCTTGCGCGCGCGCTTTCTTGCTTTCAAAATAAATAAATGAACATTAAAAAAAAAGTTAAAATCAGACCTTCTAGGAGATAGGGGATTGTGTCAAATGATCTAATAACCATGTAATTAGAATAACAGGAAAAAAAAACGAGAAGGGTACAAAAGAAATATTTGAAGAGATAATAGCCAATTTCCCCATAAATTAACAAAAGAAAACAACCAAGAAACTCAGGGACCTTCAGGATAAATATAAATAAAAATATAATTAAACACATCATAGACAAGCAGGTAATAGCAGACTTTGCATCAGACCCTATCTAATCCAAAAAAGATAGAACGTGAGCTTTGAAATACAGAAAGAAAAATTGTCACCTCAGAATTCCATTGTACACAATAATAACATTTAAAAATAAAGGTGAATTAGGGGCACCTGGGTGGTTCACTCTGTTGGGTGTCTGACTTCAGCTCAGGCCATGATCTCACGATTTGTGGGTTCATGCCCCACATCAGGCTCTGTGCTGACAGCTCAGAGCCTGGAGCCTGCTTCAGATTCTGTGTCTCCCTCTCTCTCTGCCCTGCTTGTGCTCTGTCTCTCTCCGTCTCTCAAAAATAAATAAATGTTGGGGCGCCTGGGTGGCTCAGTCGGTTAAGCATCCGACTTCGGCTCAGGTCACGATCTCGCAGTCTGTGAGTTGCAGCCCAGCCCCGCATCAGGCTCTGTGCTGACAGCTCGGAGCCTGGAGCCTGTTTCGGATTCTGTGTCTCCCTCTCTCTCTGACCCTCCCCCATTCATGCTGTCTCTCCCTGTCTCAAAAATAAATAAACATTAAAAAAAAATAATAAATAAATAAATAAATGTTAAAAATTTAAAAAAAAGATGAATTAAACATTTTCTTGAACAAAACACTATAAGAAATGTTAAAGGAAATTCTTCAAGCAAAAGGAAAATACTACTACATGGAACTGTAACTCTAAATGCACACACAGACAGAGCAGCATCAGCTATGGTAAATGTAGTAAATATGAGGTTTTAAATATTTTTAAAATCATTAAAAATAATAACTGTGTAAAGCAAAAATGGAAAAAAAACTGGGTTTATAACAGGTAAAATTTTTAAATGTGTAACAGTAATACTATAAAGGAAGAAATGGATAAAGTAGAAGGAACTGTTGAAAGATTATTAGATTATGTATGAAGTAGAAAAATATTTGGAGAAAGACTGTGACAACATAGTGCTGAATATTGTAAACCTGTAGCAACAACACAAAAAATAAAAAGTAGGTAGAAATAATCATCTAAAATAAGGCAGAATGAGAGAAAATGGGGAACAGAGAACAGATGAGACCAAAAAAAAACCAATTTTTAAGACTGTAGTTTTAAATACATCAATTATTGCATTAAATGCAATGGTCAAAACAAACCAATTGAAATTTAGAGATTGTCAGTGTCAGATGGCTTAGATTGACTGAACATAAAAGAATGTGGGGGAAAAGATACACCATGCCATCAACAATCAAAAGAAAGCTATAGTGAATTTTTTAATATCAGACAAAGTAAACTTCAAAACAAAGATTTTTACTAGGAATAAAAAGATAAATTACCTAATGATAAAGAGATATAAAAAGCCCTAACATAAGGCAAAAGCTGATAGAACTGAAAACAGAAATAAAGAAATTTTGGAAACATCAATAATCCTTCAATAAATGGGAGAACAAGCAGACAAAAATCATTAAAAATGTAGATTTGAACATTATCAGCCAACTTAGCTGAGATTTATAGAATATTCCACCCACTAATAATAGAATACACATCCTTTATATGTTTTTAAACTTAAAAAAAATGTTTCTTTATTTTGAGAGAGAGAGAGAGAGAGCAAGCTGAACAGTGTCAGTGCAGAGCCTGATGTGGGGCTTGATCTCATGAACCATGAGATCATGACCTGAGCCGAAATCAAGAGTCAGATGTTTAACGAATGAGGCACCTATGCACCCCCACATTCTTTGTAAAGTACACATGAAACCTCACCAACTATATTATTGGCCATCAGACAAATCTTGACAAATTTATAGGCATTAAAATAATATAAAGTATGTTTTCTTAATACAAAACAAACTAGCAATCAATAACCAAAACAATATGGGAAAAGTCACCAAATATTTGGAAATTAAATGACATATTCTAACTAACCAGTAGTCAAAACTTTGAAAGAAAATTAGAAAATATTCCAAATTAAATAAAACATGAAAACAGAACATATAAAAATGTATAGGATATAACTAAAGCAGTGCTTAGAAGGAAAATATATTACACTATATAACTATATTAGAAAAAAAAAGAAGTATCTATAATCAATAATCTAAACATCCATATTAAGAACATTGAAACAGATGAGCACATTAAACACAAATCGGGAAAAAGGAAGAAAACAATATGAAGTAGCAATCACTAAAATAAAATGACCAACGCACCTGGGTGGCTCAGTCCCTTGAGCATCCAACTTCTGCTCAGGTCATGATCTCAGCTTAGCTCAATCCCTGTGTTGAGCTCTGTGCTGACAGCTCAGTGCCTGGAGTCTGCTTCAGATTCTGTGTCTCCCTCTCTCTATGTCCCTCCCCCGCTCTCACTCTGTCTCTCTGTCTCTCAAAAATAAGTAAACATTAAAAAAATTTTAAAAACAATGAAAATAAATAAATAATAAAATTACCAAATGCTGATTCTTTCAATGGATAAATAAAATGTATAGAATTCTAGAATGACTAATTTAAAAAAAAGTCTGAAGAAAAAGAGCACCAGAATTAAATAACTTTAATACTTTAATGACATGGACATTTTATATGAAAGATGAAAGCTATGAGAGTGCACTCAGGAAAATTAGCTAGAATGATTAGCCCTAGACGTATTAAAGAATTTGAATTTGTAACTAAAAACCTTCCCACAAAGGCAACTCATGGCACAGATGACCCCACTTGGGGATTTAGATGAAACATTCCAGGAGTAAATAATACAAATTCCGCACAAACTCTTCTAGAAAATAGATGTGGGTTGTTACTGACTGAATATCTGTGTCCCTGCAAAATTCGTGTATTGAATGAAATCCTAACCCCCCAATGTGATGTTAGTCAGAGGTGGAGTCTTTGGGAGTTGATTAGGTCATGACAGTGGAGCTTTCGCGAATGGGAATATTGCCCTTATCAAACAGGTTCCAGAAAGATCTCTCACTCTCCCTGCCATATGAGGACACGTTAGGAAGACCATAGTTTATGACCCAGAAATTAGGTACCCACCAGACAACAAATCTGCAGACTCCTTAATCTTGGACTTCCCAGAACATGAGAACTACGTGTTTGTTGGTGAAGCCAGCTAGTCTATGGTATTTGAATTATAGCAGTCTGAACGGACTAAGACAAGCATGTAGTTCTTCTCGATCATTTTATGAGACCAATATAACCATGTTACCAAAATCTGAAATATAAATTTTAAAGATATAAAAGGCCTATATCCCTCATTAATAAAGATACTTAAAAAGTTACATCACTTCAAATCCAGCAATATAGAAAAGGATATATGTCATGATCAAGCGGAATTTATGTCAGGAGGGCAAGGTTATAAGTCACTAGGGAGTGAGAGGTTGAAGGTGTGTAAATTGGCAAAGAGTGTCAAAAGGTACGGTCTTCTAGCCATAAAATAAATGTTATGGCTATGTAATGTATAGTTAATAGTACTATACTGCATATTTATAAGTTGCCAAGAGAATAAAACTTGAAAGTTCTCATCACAAGAAAAAAAATTATGATTTTTATGGAGATCAACGGTAATTACTGTGGTGATCATTTCATAGTGTACATGAATATCGAATCATTACATTGCATACTTGAAACTAATACGATGTTATATGTCAGTTATACCTCAACAAGAAAATTAGATGGAAATACATTTAACAAAGTATATACAAGATTTATATGCCTTTTACAACAAAAACAATTGTTAAGAAAAATCAATATCTAAATAAAAGGGAAGTATACTATGTTTACAGATCAAAATATTTCATACTGTTAAGATGTCACATTTCCTCAAATTTACCTTATAAATTCAATGAAATCCTAATAAAATCCCAGCAAGTTCTTTTGTACACATTGACAAGCTGATCCTAAGCTTTTTTATGGCAATGTAAAAGATCTAGAATAGCCAAAAGGATTTTGAAAAACTTCTGAAAGAAAACAAAAGAGAAAAATTTTTTTTCAAACTTGACTGAGAGAATGATTTCTCAGGGCACACAAAAAAAAATGATCCATTAAAAAAAAAATGGCTGATTGGACTTAATCAAATTAAAAATACTCTGTGAAAGAACATGTTATGCAAATGAAAAGAGAAGTCACAAAGTGGAAAAAAATTGCGAAACACAAATCTTATAAAATTCTTGTGTCCAGACCTATGAGGACTCTCACAACTACATATTAAGCAAAAAATATGAACAGACACTTTACCAAAAATATATGAATGGGAAATAAATACAAGAAAAGATTTTCTACATCATTAGTCAACAGGAAAATACAAATTAAAATACCATGACAGGGGTGCCAGGGTGGCTCAGTAGGGTAAGTATCCGACTCTTGATTTCAGCTCAGGTCATGATCTCACAATTCATGAGTTCGAGCCCTGCCTTGAGCTCTGTGCTGACAGCATGGAGTCTGCTTGAGATGTGCTGTCTCCCTTTCTCTCTGCCTCTCTCTCAAAAATAAATAAACATTTAAAAAAATTACAGTGAGATACCAGTATACATTTATTAGAATGGCTAAATTTTTGAAAACAGCAATGAATGTCAAAAGCTAGAAAGGATGCTGAGCAACTGGAACTCGCATACATATCTGGTAAGAATGCAAAATGGCAGAACCACTTTGGAAGTCAGTTTAGCTATTTCCTAATAAGTTAAACATAAACATACCACATGATTTAGGAATCTCATATATATGTATTTGTCCAAGAAAATTGAAAACATAAATATCAACTCAAGAGTCCTATGTTAATGTTTATGACAGCTTTATTCATAATTATCCCAGACTGGAAACTACCCAAATTTTCACCGACTGGTGAATAGATAAAAAAATTGTGGTACATCCATCCAATAGAACGCTCTCGTTAAAAAGAAACAAAGTGCTGATACATTTAGCAACATGGATAAATCACAGAAGTTTTATTCCAAGCGAAAGAAGCCAGACACCAAAGACTACATACTGTATAATTTCCTACAGCCTCTGGAAAAGGCAAAATTATAGGGACAGAAGTCAAATCGGTGGTTACTAGGACCTGGGGGTTGGGGAGGGGGTTGACTCTAAAGAGGCATGAGGAAAATTTGGTGTGCAGGGGGTACATATAGACAAAGTCTATATCTTGATTTTAGCGGAGGTTACATAACATTTACATTTGTCAGAACTCCTAAAATTGTACATTTTAAAAGGTCGGATTTTGTGTGTATAAATAACACCCCAATAAACTTGAAAAAAAAATGTTAGGAAGTATCAGATTTTAATGCAAGTAAATCATGGCATTTGCTGTCATGATAATCTTTACCAAGCATCTCATTTGTATGTCTTTTAACACAGTTTTGAGGTTAAACAGTGTGCTGGGTCTTTTATCTATGCCCCAATCTCTTTTCCAATCGGGTTTGACCAAAGGTAAACAAAGGAGATTATATTGAGGAAGCAGACTGAAATCTTGGTGTTTATTTAATAAATTCCCTCCCCTTTAGGTGACTCTTGACTGGCTGTATCCCTTGATGAAAGGTCACACTTCTTCTGCCAGGCAACTTTCTCTACCCAGATCTGTCTGTCCGTACTTACCTTTAACCCTTCAAGATTAGGGTTATCTGCCTATTATTGGTTTAGTCCAATAATAGGACTGCAATGTCCTTTCGGGTTCCTTTGCACTCTGCTCGCATTAAATTCTCCTCAAATTACTCAGTTTCAATGTACCGTCTCTTTACAGTCAGAATCCTGACAGAGCAAGTCTCAACGCCTGATTCCATCACTTTTAAGCTGTGAGCACTTGTGCTATCCATTTCACATATTTGAGCTTTAGTTTTTTTCATCTGTTAAATATGAATAATAATACCTCTTCAGCAAGGTTGTCCTGCAGATTAAGTAATGATATACTAGCTGAAAAGTTTTCATGAATATCTTCTCCCTTTCTCATCTTAATCTCTCCCTTCTATCACTGGATGTATATTCTCTTTCAATTTCTTCATATACTCTGGTTTCTACTCTGTCTTTCAAGGTAACAGAATTTCTCTGTCATGTATAAATGCATAAGTAATTTATATAAGGGTAGATAATATGCAGAATCCTGTGTAAATGGCTTAAACGTACCATGGTTATGTTCCTGGAATAAACTGTTGCTATTTCTACTGCTGCAGAACAGTTAAGTCAAACTTTTGAATTAGGTCAACAAAATCCACAAATAGGGTGGAATCTTTGGGCTGTTTAAGCAGGGACAGATCTGGAATAAATCAGCCACAGATATCACTTGTCAGCATGCTGAGGGAGGCATTTCAAATAAGGGTAGAAGGTACATCAAGAATATTGGCTTCTGGTAGCATTAGGATGCATCCATTAAATCTATATTGAGAGTTTTCCATCATGTGGATTCAAGCTAACATAATCGTTTTATGGCCGTAATGTCTAAACAAGGGTCCACAATTAGGCTGTATTTTTATCTTGACTTGTGAACTATCACTGCCAACTACTCAAATTTCAGGCTTGTTGAGACATATGTTATCCCTGGAAACCCTTCATAAAAAATAAAGCATTTTACTGTCCCACGAATTCACTGTGCTCCGGTCATACAATACATACAATCTGCATGTATAATGTTGTAAATGTGATTAGTAGGAAATGGAAAGGAAGAAAACATTCAGACAGAGGCAGGAATGTCTTGGTGAAAAAGAAATTAAAATCCTGGAGGACAGAGAAAGATAAGAATGATTACAACGTCTGCATTTATAGCCCACATGTCACAGTTAAGTATTTATAGTTTTGTTGGTAACAACCTTCCCAGTATAGCAATGTTAATTATGAAGTAGCTGTCAGTTTCACTGACACAGAGCTGTGCACCTGACTGAGCCTGAAACTACTCACCATTTCCATAGATGATCGTTTAATGTAAGGGTCCAAAAAATATACCAATAAATCAGTTTGAGTTTCTGATTATAATCTCCCTAAATCTTACATTGAAATACCCTAGTGACTTTCTTTTGAAAAAATCTTACTGCATTTTATTTCCCAGATTTGATGTGTAATTATCTGAGCTAGACTAAAACCTCAGGAAGAAGTGATGGGTCTAAGGCTGAACACAATACTAAATGTATACTTAAATTTTCCAGAGCCCAAGTTCCTGTTGCTACTTAAATACCATGATCAAAGCAATAGATAAAATAAATGTGGAGAATAGGAGAGAGAAAGAGAAAGACTCAGAGAAAAAGAGTAAGAGAGAGGGTGAGGGGAGGAGAGATTGAAGAGAAGCTTGGGAAAATGTTCAGTGGAAAACCTAGAAATGATGTAAGAGAAAGCAAAGGCAGGGATTGGAGTAAGGGGTGTATAACTGAGACTATAAAAACTCAGAGAGAAAACTCACCATCAGGGCTGAGTTTGGAAGAAACTGCACAGACAGGATTCTAAAGTTAGAATCTGATTTTTCACAAGGTAAGTTATATATAAAAGCTATGAGAAAAATTTAGGTTTTTTTTTCTTTTAACTACTTTTTTTATTTTCACATACTTTTAAGATGTTTTGATTATATCCTGATCTTGAATGTTTTATGGTAATATTTATCTCTCTAAAATGAGTAGAAACTCTAAGAAGATATTTTTATAATACAAAATTAGGGTGGAGCTAATTGTATGTTCAGACATTTCATATTTATCGATTAATTTTTGCTTTTGTTTTCCACTTTGAAACAAAGAGAAAGACAACTCAAGATAATGATTTTCTGTAAGTGTTAGTAGTCTTAATTTTGCTTTCATCAACAATGTCCAATATTATAAAATTTTTAAATGTATAAAAATGGTTGACTTTTAAAAACCTAAGTAGAAAGAAAAGGTTTTCTCTTATCTTTATTTCTATCAAAATTGGAGTCTAAGAAATATCCCTGAATTAATCAAGTTCCAGAGTCAATATTCTATATTCTTCAAACCTAAAATATCCTCTTTATCTTCTTATAAAATTCAAACATACAAGTATGATATTAGTACCAGTTTAGAATAGACTTAAATCATATCTATTCTTTTGTATTTGAAGTGTTCTTGCTATTAAGTGATCAAATTGAGAGTTAATCTGAAACATATATTTGAATTACATGTAAGAAATTTAAAATTTTGCTTCAGGGTGTGGTAATAGTGTATACTCAATAAATTCAGTTCTAATGAGGAATATTGCTCCTTCAAATTACACTTCTAGAGTCTAGAGGTTAAGGAATGGGATAATTATTTGTTTCTAAGTTACCTTTTTAGAAATTAAATAATTTTAACAATAATTTATGATTTTAATGCCCATAGAAGCTATCAAATTGATATGTCTTCCCAAAAGCATCAGGTACAGTTTGTGTCTTCTCTTTATTTTGATACTGGTCTTCAGCCCTCTTACAGAATTTTTCTAAGGAAACTCTCGTTGTAAGTGAATTGCACTGTGATGTCACTCAATATGGCATTTCAAGTTGACATTTGTTTCTCTCCTTTTTTTCTCAGAGTTTTGAAGTGATTCTTATATAATGAATCATGGGCAGTAGAGCAGCAGATCTGTGTATAGACCAGATTTGGGGGCCTCGAGATTATAATTTTAACTTCTTGTTCAAATACTTTCAATGATTTGAACCTTTGCTTAATAATATTAGATTAATTGAACTTGTTCCAAGGAAAAAGAACTCAAAGTAAGCAGCCCCAAAATACTGCCCCAACTCTGCCACTGTATAGTTTGTAACTTCAGACAAGCCTGAAGCACAGAGTAGGACTCAATTATATTCTGTTATTATGGAAAGAGACAAAAGGGCTGCAAGTGCCAGGGAGACTGAGTGGGAGAATGATCGAGGGAAGCTCCCACATCAGCCAGTTTTTCCTATATTCAGGAATGAAGACTTGGGGTTAATCTTTACATATCACCTCATTTAACCTTCTTGCCGATATTTCATCTACTGAGATCGCTACCTACAGGACACCTTTTGCTTAGTTACTATGGTGCCATCAGAGAAATAGGAGCTTTGGGGTCAGGAGACCAGACTTCTAATCCCAGTCCTGACTTCAGCATCTTTCACTCAGCCTTCCTGGGTCTTCATTCTTTCCTCAGTAAAACTGGAGTTTGGGAGGTTATAAAGATCGGGAGGTTATAAAAGATCCCAAGTTCCCTCCTAGCCCTGGATACCTCTCTATACAGGTCAACTCCCCTGTGTCTGAGATCTCTCTGATTAGAGCCTCTTGCAACTGAGCCCTCTCTCTTCTTTCTCCACATTGTTCTCAGGGTACCCTGTGGAGCAGTGGTTAGCATTACCTGCCAGTAATTGCCTGGTGCCTTGGTTGGCTTGAACTGGTTATTGTCCAGCCTTTCCCTTACCAATGTTCCATGACATCAGGCCTCCACATGAGGCTGCTCCCACAGGAACAGCTCCTCTGCCATGCCTTACCCTGATCCCTCCTCTTCTTTGTCCATCTTAAATCTCTCCTTCATCTCCTCTCCCTTGGCCAAGTTCATTGTCTCTGAGCCTCACTCTCTCCATCTCTTGAGAGCTTTAAATCCAACAGTTTCCAATGAGCATCCCCTCCCTTTCTAAAATTCTGTGTTCCTAATGACACATAAGGCTGTAACCATGTGAAAAATGCACTTTTAAAATGTCATCCAGGCCACCACTGGCAACTTGGGCACTGACCCACCAAGTCAGAGCTGTGGTTCCCGTGGGACAATTTTGGTGGTTGCATTTCCCTGCAAGCTCTGACTTGTCTGTCCACGCCAGGGCTGGTAGAGGCTTCTCCTCTTCCTCTACCTCCTTTGCAGTCCATTTCTTCTCAGTTGTTCCCATGCTTGTGGAAGGTCTAGTTCCAGTAACAAGATCCTTCATTCCCATCATGCCCGCAGTGCTTCCGCTTTTATGACATAGTCTGACTATGCTATACAGTCAGTATCACCAAAACCCTGTGAAAAATCATGATCCTAACAAGATAACTACTGATTTTAAAAGTCAATAAAGCTATCTTATGAACTGTAAAACAAAAAGATGTATCATATAAAATTATATTAAAATTAAATTTAAAATTCACTTTTGTTAATATAATTAGAACTTGAATAATTATTTTTTGAGTATAATTTGGATTAATTCCCTTTCTTTTCTTCCCATTATGATATTCTGTTGTATGCTAATATTTTCATGGAAATATTTCATAGAAATATTGTTGCTGAAACTAATGGTAATGCATAATATGCTGTAACATCAAATGTTAGAGTGCTTGCCACGTCTAACTCTCTTCAGTAAAATTCCTTCCCTCACTCAATATTACCTTATTATAATTTATCTTCTACCACTTTGCCATAATTCTAGATTTCAGGTAACTTTGTTCCTTAAAATGAACAAGGGTAAAAAAGTATTTTTCATAACATAAAAAAGTACTAGGGCATATTTTGTGAAGTTGACAGATTTAGAAGGCAATACAGGATAATGACAGCTATTATTTGCATAATTAACTTGCGCTAGTCACTTTTATTATTTGTAATCCTTATAATAAACCTACAAAGTAAATCTTTGCCCCACCTTCCTGATGAAAATACGGAAACAGAGAGGCTAAGAAGCCAGCCCAGTCAGGAGTCACAACCACGTTGGTGTAACTTAAGGGCCAACCTCTTTCTACGGTCGACTTCATTGTATTAGAAAGTATACACACAGTCCCAGGCGTTAGGGCACCAGGATTCTAAAGTAACTCTGCTTGTCTCAGTACATCTATTTAAGAAAGCAAAATTATAATATTTTTCCTGTATCTAACGTGACTGATGTGATAATGAAAGGAAGTAAATTAATTTCAAAATAATAAAGTACAATGCAAATGTTTAAAAAATGGTTATTTGCAACCATTGCACTTGAAAGAAACGGAAGCATTAAGAGTCTAGTGTTGCAGGAGGAAGTCCCTGGGCAGGGCAAGTGGTTGAGGGGGTCTCCAGGTTGACCAGGCTGTGAGCGACTGGAGGACAGGGAGAGTGTCTTACTCACATTTATATCTCCAGTGCTTGACATGTAGTGTTTACCTAACAAATGCATCCTGTTGCATATTATGAAATGTATATTTTGGGCCTTTCATGTACATTTTAGACCGTAATTTTTCATTGATTATATTGGCTAGTTTAATGTAATTAAAATGTAAATTAATATTTTTATTAAATATATGTAAGTACAAAATGGGCTAAAGGTAAAAGTGGTGGTAATAGCCTACAATATCCTGAGGCTTATATGTGTCATCTATAACTGCATTTATCCAACTTTATCTTTTGAAAGCCTTTTTACACCAGGTAAAAATTCCCCATGCATTAGATGAACAAGCAGCATGTTTATGTGCAACTCTGCCAGCTTTTTCCTATCCATAGTTTTAAAGATTCTTGTTTTTCTCATTATAAAGCATTGGAATTAAACAACAAATCCCCTTAGCAGAATTGTCTACAGTCATACCCTAAAGTTTTTTTCTATTTCTGGGTGACATCATTTTATATCAAGAAATTTGCATTAATTCAGGGATCCAAGCACAAATTAAGATTTGATAAGGAAAAATCTTAAACTCTGCTAGAATAATTATTAGAGAATATTGATTCACGTTGCTTTCATTAGAATGAGAATCTGAGATGTGAAACATTAATGGACTAACTGGGACTCTGGCATAAACTTCTTCATATTTACTGTGGTTGTACAACTTAGGCAAATTTCTACCCTTCTCTAAGCTTCAGTTTCCTGTCAATAAAGCCAGGATGTTAATATCTGCTCTGCATTCCTATTTACCTACCACATAAGACTGTTTCATTCATTTCATTCAGCACACCATGTTGACTCTACATACTTTGTTACAGATACATACCCCTGCTTTTAAATAATGCAATCTTCCTTTAAAGTATCTTTGTAGGTTTCCATAAATTTTTGCAACAGACTAGTAGTATGATTGGCAATTCCAAATAAGCAAAAAGAGAGAGATTTAACAACAAAGTTTGAGATTTTCTAAAGTAGTAGTGTCTAAAAAAGAATGAAAATGGTGCCAAATAGAATAAAACCAATTAACACATGTATAGTAGGAAGTTATCATTCTTCCTGATTCATAGCATTCAGGAAAAGTCCTTTTAAAATTCAGGTGTCTGACACATTAAGAACACCTCACCTGTAAGCATTTTACTTTATAAGCAACTTGGGAGATGGGAAAATGTTTTATACTTTTACAAATAGGTTATACTTGAAGGAGCATGAAACTGAGAGTCTGAAAATGTAAGTTGTTTTTCTGGATCTTCTTCTAACCGGCTCTGTGATTTTAGAAAATGTACTTCTGCCGACTGAAGAGCAATGAGGAATGAGAAAAAACGTGTTTCTGATATTTTAATTAAAACAAAAAAAAAAGGGGGGGGGGAATGTTAAAGCAGCCTGAATTTGCACCTTTCTTGCAGGATAATACTCAAAGCATAGACCAAAATACTCATCACACAATTTACCGAAAATTACAACTTTCGCAAAGAGAATCTGAAGTAAAGCAACATGACTATGTTTCTTAGATGTATTTTTGTGACAACGATATAGATGATATATGTATTAGCTGACAGAAGCTATGATTTGTAATTCAGTTGCTTTTGGGGTGAAAATCCTCAGTGATTTTTAAGTCTCTTATTTATGAGGATCTGAAAGCAATTCTCTACTTCTAAAGTTCTGAGTGCCCAGTCACACTCAGCATTCTTGTTTGTGGGGCCAAATTCATCAGAGGCAGTGGAATTGAAGCTCCAATAAGGAAGAGACTTGCAACTCACCTGATCTGAGTCTCTGCCTTGCAACAGGCAAGTGTCTAAAGCACATGATTATTTCACCCTTCAAAGAAAACCACTAGCAAACTTCTTTAACTGTTCAAATATTGTCACTCACTGAAATATCAAGATTGTGTGCATGATGTCCAAGTGACATATATCCTCTTGATCATTTAAAATAAGTGTGCAGGGGCGCCTGGGTGGCTCAGTCAGTTAAGCGGCTGACTTCAGCTCAGGTCATGATCTTGCAGTTTGTGGGTTCAAGCGCTGCATTGGGCTCTGTGCTGACAGCTCAGACCCTGGAGCCTGCTTCGGATTCTGTGTCTTCCCTCTCTCTCTGCCCCTCCCCCCACTTGTGCTCTGTCTCTCAGAAATAAAGATTAATTTTTTTTTCTTAAATAAAATAAAATAAGTGTTGTTGATTGCCTTTATGAAAGGTCCCAAATTTTCAGTTCCTTGTCTGGTTGCTGAGTATAAACTTTATGTCCCCTGGAAGGATTTTGGCTTCAGCAAAATTATAATCCCTTTGATACCGTTTAGTTAATCTTTTCACATTATTTTGCAGTTCACAAAATGTTTTCATGTGCAGTTTAGAGTTCCCATTGAAAAGTTTTTAGCTATCATAAAATAAGAATAAAAATGATATGGTGTTTTTTTCATAAATAATTACATATCTTTATACATTTTTAGTAAATAACATTAAATGTAATATTAAATACACTTATTGCTCTTATTTGGAAGCCCTAAACCAAATCCATAATGATTTATGCTATTTGTAAATTCATTTAAAAATTTTTAGTTAACTAAAATTAAAATTTTGTGAATTCATACAGTGAATTTTATTAGACAATTGTGACAATTTAGACATGTTATTCAAGGTCACCAGACCAAGAAATAGCACAGTAAGGATGCTTCTCCTATCCTTCAAATCTAATTCTGGGTTGTTTCTTCGCCATCACAGAAATATTTTTCTGATGTTGTTGAATACCTATTTATTGACTGAAAGTTATATTTTTTAAAATATTGAGCATACTGGCTTAAACATGATGAAAAAAAGAAAAAAAAACAAGTAAACACTTGAAAATACATAGATGTACCATATTTCATCCATTCTGATGCACTTTTAACATCTCTGCAATTAGAGTGAGTCTTACACTTGATAGCATGTCATAATTTAATTGGTAGCAATTTTCTTTCAAAATGCATGTATAAAATGGGATCTCTTACCATAAATGACATCTTAAAATGAAAGATTTGGAAACCCTGTCTTTTCAGCTAGAAATACTTTAAATTCAATAGGAGTATGTTTATGTCAAAAGCTACGTGCAATCTAGTGCATAGACTGGCTGACTTGAGCGACAGCAGAAAGGTTTTTCTAGCTTAAACATGCACCACCTATTATCATTACCTACAATGTCTGCACTTGTACCAGAAAAGAGCCAGATTCACCAGCATACTTTTAAAAAGCAGGAAGCAACATTAGAGGCCATTTAGACCAAACCCGTTTCACTCGGCCTAGAACGGAAAGGGTTTGTGCAAGCTATCTGGTCAAGCCAAGGCAGGGTCTGAGTCTCACAAGTCTCTTCATTACAGTGCGCCACACAGACTGTGTTAAGCATTGTCCCTGTTAGGCCCTCTTTTAAAATAAAAAATGATAGTCACTCTGTTATCTATTATTCCTGAAGCTTTTCTTTGTTATCAAAAGGGCTCAGTAGGTTAAGCATCGCACTCTTAATCTCAGTGCAGGTCTTGTCAGGGTCATGAGTCAGGGCAGGTCTTGATCTCAGGGTCATGAGTTCAAGACCTGTTGTTGGGCTCTGTGCTGGGTATGGAGCTGACTTAAAAAAGAAAAAAAGGATGTGGGTGACTATAACATGTGGAGTAGGGTATAGAGTACACTTGATCTTACTCTGTTTAGGTTCACTTAGGGCCAAGCTGACTCACCAATTACCTGGAAGACCACCATTATTTTCCAAGAAGACTGTGGGTGATGCTGTGGGCAGGCACATGTGGCCATTTCATGGTGTCAGAACTAGGGACCCTTTTCAACAAGCCCTATTAAATCTTACTTAAATGCTGTGTTAGGCCAGAGTGGGAAGACAGGGTAAAACAGATAGTTTGTAAGTCCTTTATCCCTTATCTCTAAGCCCTTTATTTTTAATGTTTGTTGAAGATAGCGGTGGGGTAAAGTCTATTTTTAATATTTCCAATCAAGTAAATTAGGGTAAATAAAAATTTCCAAAGTTATCAAGGCTCACCCCCAAACTCAGTACTCTTGAGACTTTCTAATACATCTACTATCCATAAGTCAGACATTAATGACCAAGTGTCAGGTTGAAGAGAAATGTTCTTAATCACCTGAGTAGTCTGCTTGTTGTTGTTTTCAACACCAGCCCAGTTTAAAAGCTTTACCACAAAGCGCATTCCATCAGATATTGGCTCACGTAGTTTCTTCTTTCAGCTTAACCCTCTCATCCTAACACCTCCCCTCACTCTCATTTGCTTTCATTTTTTAGATCTATGTTTCTCAATCTTTCTTTGCCCCAGCCCACTTGAGAGATTTTTTTATCATAAAAATTATTCATTATAGCATCAGTTCTCAGTAATGCGAACATCTGTCTTCATTTTAACAGAATTCTCATTTAATTCTAGCTTAAATACAATTACATAATTTCTTTGCTCCTGCATTTTCAGAGTTTTTATTATGTCAGTATGCACTCCCAATGTTCCTGTAGGGAATATACAATACGTGTTGCTTCCCAAACTTACATGTAACAGAACTTCACACCTTGCTCTCTCCACTGCCACTCCAGATACTGTTTCGAGGATCCCTTTGGGATATATAAGAAATTCTTATGTGTTGGAAAGTCTTTGAAACATAGATTAAGATGTTACACGATGTAAATGCTTGTTTATTCAGCAGTATTATTTAAAATGTGAGAATGCTGGACCCCTGGGTGGCTCGGTCAGTGAAGCATCTGACTCTTGATTGCAGCTCAGGTCATGATCTCATGGTAGTGAGACTGACCAGCATCAGGCTCTGCCCTAAGCATGAAGTCTACTTAAGATTCTCGTTCTCTTGGGGCATCTGGGTGGTTCTGTCGGTTAAGTGTCCAGCTCTTGATTTCGGCTCAGGTCATGATCTCACAGTTTGTGGGCTCTGCACTGACAGCATGGAGCCTGCTAGGGTTTCTCTCTCTCTCTCTCTCTGCTCCTCCTCTACTCTCTCTCTCTCTCTCAAAATAAAGAAACTTAAAAAAATTCATGTTAAAAATTCTCTCTCAAAAAAAAAATAGTTAAAATGTGAAAATGCACAAACATAGCAGACCAATTGGCTAAAAATGAATGAAGTACACACTTAATTTTATAAGGCAGATTCCATGCTCACTCTTTTGAAGCTCCTCCCTAGCCAGAGGAATATCATTCAAAAATTACTCAATAAAAATTACTGAAAAATTTGCAAACATCTCCACTCTGGTGTATTCATACAATGAACATCCTTGAGTGCTCTTTCTGTGATTTGGAGTATAGTATATGGGGCCAACTAGATGTTTAAATCATAGGCTATATTTATCCACTATCAACAAAATAGGGAAATGGAACTGAACCTACTCTTTTTCTTCCCTCCCTATAATTTCCTCTATTTCTAATTTTGTGGCAATCAAGTTTCAACTAGTTAATCAAATGTCTTCTGTGTGGCAGGTGCCAGGGTGTTTATTTTCATTAGTGTCCCAACTGCCATATTTAGGAACTTGGCCTTTTGGTTAACTGGCTACAAGCATGGCTTTGAACCATTAAATGTGTGTATTTAAACTCAGCATTTATTTTTACATCTCCCTATCCAAATAATCAGGATGTGGTTATCTGTAAGATGGTACAGTATGACTTTTTTCCTATATACACCCAAGCACAAAAATATATGCCTCAGACATAGTCATCAATATTGTAAATGTCCATCATCCTGTGCCATTTATAATATTGCAGAGATGAAGAGAAACCTGGTTAGTAAAACATACATAAAAATAGTTAAAGGAAATCCACATGGAAAGGCTTATAAAATTGGGCAATTTCCCACTTTGTAACCTGTTTTTAACATGATAAAAAATGAGAAAGTAAAACATCACAATTGTAGTTTATCTTTGATTAAGAGAGCTATTTTTAAAAAATAAAGATATGCCAGAAATGTGAGATCATTTTTAGAATACAATTAAGGTTTTGATATGTCTTCCTCTATGTTGAGGAAGGTTAAAGAGACAACAGCATAATTACAAGTAAAAAAATATGATTTGGTGGCAAATTTTCTAAAGAATAGGGGATGCATTTTTTGTTGGTATTTTTACCAGATAACTGTTACATTCTTTGTTATTTTTCTACTGTCTCAATTTAGAGACACAGACATGATTTATTGTTTTTTGATACTTATAAAAATACTCCGCTCAGGTATCAATTTGTCAGAAAGAGAACACAGAATTTACTGCCCCCTTTCAGAAAGGATGGAATATAGAGAAGTAACTAGAGATTGACATTATAAGAGTCCAAAGTATTTATTGGTAACCTCCAGAAGAACTAGTTTAGACTACATAACATGAAAATTAAAATCATATTTGATAAAAGTTATCAACAACACTAAAATACTTTTATGCCCATATTAAATGTTAATAGACATGGTTGATACACATGCTACTCTGTCTATATAAAACATTTATTTGTCTTTATTCTAGCAGATAATCTTCATTGCTAAAATCCACACTGAGGTTTCACAGTAACAGTACTATAAGGAAGTACTCTAAAAAATCTCCAGTCACTCTAAAGTGAATGTAGTTACTAAAGAAATATTTAGTATTACCTCATAAGTGTTCTTTCTTACAAATTATAAATACTATATGGGACAAAGAAATTATACACGAATCAGTTCAATCCTCTCAAAGCTCTTTCGAAATGAGAATTACTCCTTGCTTCACAAATATGAAAACTAAAGTGCAAATAGATTAAATGATGCACATCCAAGGTCACTAATACTAAAGCCACAAGAAGACTCAAATCCAGTTCTTCAGATCCATCTAACCATCCTTTCTTTTTTGCTCCCAACAGCTTTCCAAATGATGTTTTTAGGGAAATAAGAGTTTTCTGAGAGTTCTCATTAAGGGATGAATAGGATGGGGGTAGGGGGAATCTTTCCTGATGCCATGTACTAAGTGGTGAAATCATGCCCATTCTATTGTAGCCCACAGCCTGTGATCTTACCTAAATCAGACAATGCTTTCCCTTTACCAGCGGTCAAATTGGCAGCCAGCAGACCTGATATAGACCACAGATTAGCTTTAATTGCCTGTATAGGGTTTTTAATATAAAAAATTATAAATGCATGAATGACACATCTTTGTGCTTACTATACAGAATTAACAAATGTACTTTTTAGACATACTTGCTTTAAAAAAACATGTAGATTAAAACTAAGTCCCTATGTTTCTTCCATAATCCTATTTACTTCCCTCTCTCCACAGAGGCAATCATAGTTATGAATCAAGTTCCATTGGTTTATACTTTAATTATATATATAGATTCCAAAATACACAAAATTGCTTTGTGCATCCCCAATTTAGGTAAATGGTAGCATGCCATATATATTGTTCTACAACTTCCCATATCCCCCCAAAAGGGCTTCTTTGCAATCCTTGCATATATATACACGTAAGATTTAAGTCATTTGTTTTAACAGTAGACACACATGTATTTAAGTCATTTGTTTTAAGTTCACAGTATGAATATACCTCAACTTATACACCCATTTCCTCTTGAGTAGAGCCCTTGGGTTGATTCTGGTTTTCTACCACTATAAACAGTGAGGCTATGAACTTTCAGATACAGGTCTCCATATAAACATGTAAGAGTTCCTTTGGACTATATACTAAGAAGTGAAATAAATGGGTTGTAGGTAGTACATGATCATTTTTAACTTTTCTAGATGTATTTCAATTTTCTCCAAATGATTGGATTCATTTCCAACCGCACTAGCATCACTTATGTTTCTCTGTTTCCAAGCACCATTCTAATATGTGCAATGTTCACTTTGAATTTTTGCCAACTTGCTGCATGCCAAAGGGTATACCATTTCTCTCCCATTTTTTTTGCATTAAAGAAGTTGCATGTATTTTTGGATGGTGTACTTTTGGGTGTTTATTTTCCATTAGGCTATTTCCTTTTCTACAAAATGTCCATTCATAACTTTGGCCCATTTTTACTTAATTGTTAATTAAGTTTATTGTTATTTTTAAAATTTTATTTATCAGATTTGAATGGATAAAGAAGATGTGGTATATGTATACACTGAAATATTACTTGGCAATCAAAAAGAATCTTGCCATTTGCAACAACGTGGATGGGACTAGAATATATTCTGCTAAGTGAAATAAATTAGAGAAAGATAATATATGATTTCACTCATATGTGGAATTTAAGATAACAAAACAGATGAACATAGGGGAAGGAAAAAAAAGAGGAAAGCAAACCATAAGAGAATCTTAAATACAGAGAACACACTGAGGGTTGCTGGAGGGGTGTTGGGTGGGGGGATGGGCTAGATGGGTGATGGACATTAAGGAGGGCACTTGGGATGAGCACTGGGTGTTATATGTAAGTGATAAATCACTAGAGTCTACTGAAACCATTTTCACACTATATGTTAACTAACTTGAATTAATTTTTTTAAATAAGATTATAAAAAAATCAGTTTTTAAATATTTCAAATGCCAGTTTTAATTTTTTTTTTTAATTTTTTTTCAACGTTTTTTATTTATTTTTGGGACAGAGAGAGACAGAGCATGAACGGGGGAGGGGCAGAGAGAGAGGGAGACACAGAATCGGAAACAGTCTCCAGGCTCCGAGCCATCAGCCCAGAGCCTGACGCGGGGCTCGAACTCACGGACTGCGAGATCGTGACCTGGCTGAAGTCGGACGCTTAACCGACTGCGCCACCCAGGCGCCCCATCAAATGCCAGTTTTAATTTTTATATTATGTTGAAAATATACTCCACTTAGTACTTTGTCATTTTTTTTTTTTTTGGTTTATTATATCTTACAATACAGAGTTTTTCAATTTTAATGGAATGAAATATGACAAGCATTTCTTTCCTATAAGATGTGCACCTTTTGAATATTACTTAAGAAATCCTTACACAGCACAAGGACATAAATATATTCGCCTATTAGATATGTGGTGTTTTTGAAATTATGAATTTAAATGCTTTCAGACACAGCACATTCTCTCGGGTGCACCACAGACCTCACTAGATCTTATTTTCTAAAACCTGACCAATTTCACACATTTCCCCTTAGGTATGCAAGGTTGTAATCCTTGGATTAGATAGTCAAAGAGTAAGATTACAAAAAACTAGATTTCTCAGACTTTAGTCTGAATTATGATTATAGCTATATAATCCCAGTCTAGGCTTTCATGGAAATGATGCCTTGATAGAATTCATTCCAGGAGACTGATAGCTTCTTTTAAGTATGATTCAAGTTTTGCAGAGATGCACTCCAGCACAGAGAAGCTGAATAATTCGGTTTATCACCTGCATCTAACAAGCTTTACAGGAGATTTTGTTTTCTATCGTTATATGCTAAACTAATAAATATTGACCATGATGTATGTGACCCTCAGATGCTGGACGGGAGACTGGCAAATGCACATTTTATTCTGGCTGTGACGTTGATGCTATGGAGTTCAGGAAAAGTACGCTCAGTGGATGTAGCAACAGAGGTAATGGAAACTAGCTTAAGGGACCATATATTTTTTATGATTATAAGCCATTTCTACTAATGTTAGAAGCAGATACTGCTGACAAATAGATGCCTTAATAACACAAAACTGATGAAAAAGATATTTTTTCTACTGTCTTGACCTCACTGTAAATTCAGAGAAATCCAACTGAATGTCAAAAAAAATAAATAAATAACCTGGAAGTAATAAGTATTAGTATTCTTTGAACAGAAAAAGCATAAAAGAAAATTCATAATCATTTCAGTCATATTTTTAACTAAATCAATTACATCAAGATGAAGTGCTTTTGTGTGAAATTTGAAGGTGTTACGTGTGAAAATTTGAGTAGCTTTGGCCAAACTTTGTATTACGGTACAAATGTTTTCTTGTTGCCATGACTAAAGCACAAATAAAAAGAAATGTGAGGACATCTCGACACAGAGAAACATTAATTTTGCTTATTTGATCTTATTAGAAAATAGTCCCTGTACTTCTTAAATAACAAATGAGAGCCTGAAATGCATTTTACCAAAGAACAAGTTTTATATAAGTTCTATGATTTTTTTTCCTGAGGATTAAGAACATCTTAAAATTTTTAATGTTTATTTTTGAGAGAGATAGACAGAGCATGAGCCGGGGAGGGCAGAGAGACAGGCAGACACAGAATCTGAAGCAGGCTCCAGGTTTTGAGCTGTCAGCACAGAGCCTGACATGGGGCTCAAACTCACGAACAATGAGATTATGACCTGAGCTGAAGTCAGAGATGCTTGCTTAACTGGCTGAGCCATCCAGGCACCCCATGAATATCTTTAAAAAGGAAGAAAACTCTGTTTTGTATGGGCATCAGTTGAAAGAATGATAACATTTTTTTTGGAGGATGCTTTGAGAGATAATAAAAGATTTCCTATCTTTGTCCTTTGAAAGTTTTGTCTCCTGCTCTTTAGAATTTCTTTCTCATAATAGCATCCTTCCCTTCCCCAGTGTCTATGATGTCATGCTTTTGTAGGGAAGTGGTAGATGTTGAGATTTTAAGAGGAGTTTAGAACACATTGTGGAGTTTGCAATGCAAATAACAAGAGGTATGAGATATTTCTTATTTTATTTCTACAAGATGGGAGTGTGTTTGGAATAATTAACTTCATGGCAGTATTCAGGATAGAATAGAAAAGGGAGAGTTAGAAGATAGAGAAGCAGGTTATAAGATGATTAACAATATACACTAAGCAGTGAAGAGGAGCTGATATAAATCACTACTGATGAGAATACGACAGAGCAAGAGAGGGGTGCCTGGGTGGCTCAGTCCGTTAAGCGTCCAACTGTTGATTTAGGCTCACATCATGACCTCACCGTCACTGCCATGACGTCACTGAGCCATTGTTGGGCTCTGCACTGGGCATGGAGGCCGCTTAAGATTCTCTCTCTCTGGGAGGGAGGAGGGAAGGAAGTTAGAAAGGAAAGGAAGGAGGGAGGGAGGGAGAGAGGGAGGGAGAGGTTTTTCAGGAAGAACTCTCCAGACTTAGTATAGATTTGGTTGGTTTAAGAAAGAAGAGGCTCAATAGATTGAGTGTCAGACTATATGTATTTCACAAGAAAGTTGCTGGGGCCAATGATGAAAAGGCTGGAAAATGCTACTCTTTCATTTTACTGGGGAAAATGAAGAACATAGAGAATGGAGGAAACAATCTAAGAAGAAAGGCAGAAAGTGAAGAAAAAGAATCTTGCCAAGACCAAGAGTCTGGCACAAGGAGGAATGTGATTAACAGGGGGGCAGGGAGGAGGTCCCTGGAGCTGATTTCTTCCCACAAGGGAATATTCTCACTTTCTTAGAAAAGAAGTAATATCCCCTGGACTCCACAATGACTAGAGACTATTAATAAGAACATTTTTTTTAAATGCTGTGATTGGGCTTAGGAAAGGAAAAGACAGGCTTCATAAATGACACCCACACTTCTATGACTTGAATGAAGTGTCAAGTGCCAATATGTGAAACAAACAGATAAGAAATTTCACATGAGAGGATAAAGTCATTGGGATATTTCTGACTCACTGTAGATGCTCATTAACAATGTGGTATTATTGCTTGTGAGAATGCAAAATGGTACAGCCACTTTGGAAGATAATTTAGTGGCTTCTTACAAAACTAAACATACTCGTATCATATGATCCAGCAATTGTGCTCCTTGGTATTTACCTAAGGAGATAAAAACTTACGTCCACACAAAAACTTGCACACAGATATTTATAGCAACTTTTATTCATAACTGCCAAAAGTTGGAAACAAACAAGATATTCTTCAGGAAGTGAATGGATAAATAAACTAAGATGCATCCAGACAATGGAATACTGTTCAGTGCTAAAAAAATAAAATAAAATGAGCTATTAAAAAAAAAAAAAAAAACAATGTGGTAATAAATCACATGGAAAGCGATAGTAAGCTTCCTGAGAGCAGAGACTGGATTTTGTTCATTTTTGTGTCCCCCAGGTCTGATGCAGAAGCTGGTACATAGCGGATGCTTAATAGCTTGAATCAATAAGGTATGAATGAAAGGTAAAAAGAAAACAATGTGAGGTTTGTTTTTTTTTTTCAAATTTCATTCCATAAACATACAGAAATCTACTGAGTACAAACTATGAGCAAAACACTGACCTAAGCATTGAAGAGAGCAAATAAAAAACTAGTTTAGACACAGTTATTGCCCTCAGGTTATTCACAAGTTAATAAGCAATACAAATATATTGTAATCAATCTAACACAGGGAAAATGTCATGCGTACAATGATGAAAGAAGTATAGATAAAGCGCTATGGGAATGATAAGGACGCAGTTGTTACTGGGAAAGAGTCTAAAAGAATGCTCAGTTAATATACTAAATTTTAGAGACAGACCTATAAATTTTTATTTATTTCCTGTGTGGGTGTGTGTTGTTGTTGTTGTTTTAATTGCTTTTGGACATACCTCATCTGTATGCATTTTTATTCCCAAACGTCTTTCTCTCGGGAGCATAAATCCACAAGAAATCAAGTTTCATGGCAAGCATGTCAGCTAAAGGTAGCAAAAGCCAAAAGCAGATGGTTATACATATTTGAGGTTTCTTTTTCTGAATGAGTGGAATCACCCCCTCCTGCCCTACAGGCTTTTGATTCTGGAGTCATAGATGTGCAGTCACCGCCCACAGTCAGGGAAGAGAAATCAGCCACTAACCTGGCAGCAAAACTCTTGCTTCTTGATGAACTTGTGTCTCTGGAGAATGATGTAATTGAAACAAAGAAGAAAAGGAGCTTCTCTGGTTTTGGGTCTCCCCTGGACAGACTCTCGGCTGGCTCTGTCGATCATAAAGGTAAACAGAGGTAAGTGAACTCTTGAAGAAGGAACATTTTTATTTTTTAATCCTGCCGCTCTAACTCCAGAAACAGAATTCCACATAAGAAAAGATGATGAAAACCTTGGAGGTAAACATATTTGTAAACATTAAATGTTTACATTCAGTGTTTTAGCTAAACATTAGCTAATCATTAAATGTTTTAGCTAACTTGTTAGTGTAATAGCATAATTTGGGAAATAACTGTTGAGGAAGTAAAATGACTGCTACAGTATGTATGAATGTTTTTGTCATACTTTCCTAAGGAAGATTTCATTGCATGCACATGTAAAATAGTTATTATAAGACATTACAGGTTTAGGAGGTGAGGGGGGATCTCTGCTACCAGGGGCATCATTTAACACAAAAGTGTTTTGGTGAAATGTTCCCATTGCTTAAAAGATTAAAGAAAACTCCTCAGCAAACCCTGAAAAGAATTTCATCATCTGGCACCCCACTTTTTGATGCACTCATTTCCATGTCCTTTGCTCCTGTCTTACGTGCTTACTTGGAGTTTTAGGATTTGTCGCATTTGTCCATGATTCCATGACTTTGCTGTGCTCCATGACTCAGCAGACAGGATGCAATTTGCTGGACTTACATTCTGAGAGTCTCAGAACTACATGAAGAAATAAAATCACCACTTGGGGGCTGTAATTTATCCTACTGTACTTAGAAAATAATCCCTCACCTAGGTTTTGAAATCCAGACCCTATTTTAAATAAACAAATATATGGGGTGCCTGGGTGGCTCAGTCGGTTAAGTGTCCGACTTCGGCTCAGGTAACGATCTCGCGGTCCACGAGTTCGAGCCCCGCGTCAGGCTCTGGGCTGATGGCTCAGAGCCTGGAGCTTGCTTCCGACTCTGTGTCTCCCTCTCTCTCTACCCCTCCCCCGTTCATGCTGTGTCTCTCTCTGTCTCAAAAATAAATAAACGTTAAAAAAAAATTAAATAAACAAATATAAATTAATTCAACTTATGTCCTAAGCATTGTGTTGGGTTCTGGTGGAAAAGAGGAGGGAAGTATAGTCTTTTCCCTCAGAGAAATCATATACTAATAAGAAATATGAAAATACTTATAATGAATTACAGTGCAAAACAAGAAGAGATATGTTTAGAGACAAATGTATGAAGAAGGCCATGGAAATCCAAGGAATAAGTGAAATTTTAGAGGAGAAAATTTTGTGCCTCTTAATAAATGTTATTTTTTTGATTTCTGGATCTTGCAACATAGTCTAGTAAATAATTGAAAAATCAATATATAGATGTTATATGTAAATATTTAAATATAAATTTATAAAGCATAAACACCATATATACTAAACACATATTGCATCAATACCATAAATACATATAATCCATTTTGAGGCTTCATCCTAACAATATCTTTAGGACGTATTATAAGAGGAGACTATATTGGGAGATATAATCTATCTAACACAGCTCAGCTTGCAAGAAATAAAGGGAGATTGACAAGTATTTAATACCCATTTGAACAGATTTTCACATATAAAGGCTACAAATAAACTATTATAAACATTTAAAAAGTTAGGGAATATTGTTTCCATGAGCACTTCTTGGAGAAGGATACTAAGTGAGTTTCTTTGGAAATCTGGAATGACTTGAGAGATATCATCATAAGAATTGGTGGGACCATAACTGTATAATTTAAGAGAAATGAGGGTTGCAAGGAAAAGAGTGCCATGTGCTATGATTATAGTATGACAATATAGATTCATCAAATATCTAACAATTCAGGAAAAGTAGTGAGAGCATATACAATTCAGAATGAATTTTGATTATTTCATGGCTATTAATTGAAAATCAAAGTGATCACTACAAATAGTTACTTGGAAACATGGAGAAAAAGGGGAAAAAAAAAAGATTTCAAACTAAGTTTAATGAATATTTTACTGAAGAATAAAAGAAAACAACTGAAGAGAGCAAGGACCAAGATTTTCATATTAAAAAATAAGAAAGAAATTAAAACTTTCTTATAAAAAAAAGACAGCATAAAAAATAAGGAGTATTGAAAAACTTTATATAAAATATTGGCATATATAAATACAACATTTACAATATGATAGATTCAAAAAATACTGATTATGTCAATAAATGTCAATAGATGTAACTTTTCTATTAAAATGTGAATGTTTTGGGGGTGCCTGAGTGGCTCAGTCAGTTAAGTGTCCAACTCTTGATTTTGGCTCAGGTCATGATCTCACAGTTCATGAGATCCAGCCCCACCTGGTAGTCTGTGCTTGCAGTGTGGAGCCTGCTTGAGATTCTCTCTCTCCCTCTCTCTATGCCCCTCCCATACTCCCACTTGCTAGCATGCACACACTTTCTCTCTCAAAATAAATAAATAAGCATTAAAAATAGTTAAACAAATAAGTAAAATGCAAGTATTTTCAGATTGGCTGATAAAGGGAAATCCAACCCTTTTCTGTATTTAAGATACACAACTAAAAATAAAGATATTTAGAAAGGTTGGCAATAAAAGAATGGAGAAGTTATACCAGGAAAAATTACATTAAAATAAACTAAAATAAAAGAAATAAAAACATAAATAAAGAAATAGATAAAAATTTAAAAAGAGTGTACCAATGTTTATCAAAGATAAACCACAGGGAATGCCAGGAAATAGAAAGAAACATATTAAGAATAGGAGACTTTAATTCATTTCTTAAAATCCAAGGCCGATTATATATTTAAAATTTATAGAAGACATATACAATATAATCCATAAAATGGAATTTGTAGATCTATTTGGAACTCTGAACTTCAATAGAAAATATAGCATCTTCTGAAGTGCATATGGAGTATTCAAAAAATTTACCGTATCTGAGGTGACAAACAAACCCTCTAGGAATTCTAAAAAACAGTATATTAAAAAAAATTCACTGACTGAAACACAGTGTGACTAGAACTTAATAACAAAACTAGAAAACAAGAAGTCATTTTTACCTAAAAGTATAAACCATGTCATTAAATAACTATTGGGCCAAAGAGGAATACAAAATAAAATTATACGCTTTGTTCAAGATAATAATAATGAAAATGTAATATTAGGGGCACATAAAGCAAATATCAGATAAAAATCATCATTATACCAATAAAAATTAAAAGTAGAAGTAAAGCAAAATCACACACAAAAACATCTAGAAAGAACAGCAAAGTAAGTCAAGAAAAGCCATGAGAAAAAAAAGGAGAAGGTCAGAATAACGACAAAAGCTGAAATCAATGTTTGTAAGCAAACCATAGTGTATAAAAAATAAATGTAAAACTGTGTTTCTTGAGAAAAATACAAGCCACTAGTTAATCTAAGCTAATTAAGAAAAAAGTAGAAAGTAAATTCACAAAATTAGAAGTGACAAGATGGAAACACCAAAACAGAGAATTTTTAAAAAGAGAACTACTTTGCTCAACTGAATACAAATAAACTGAAGACCTGTAAAATGGATAAAATTTTGGAAAAATATGATTTACAAACATTGACCCCAAAAGAGACAAATAATTCAATTACCATGGAGGTTTTTTTTTAATTTTAAAAGAGCTTGCCAAAAGAAAGTAGATCTAGATATTTTCATATGAGAATTTTATCAAATCCTAAGGTATCAGATAATCCCAAGGTTATCTTACCTTTTCAGATCATAATAAAGTAAACTTTCTAAGTTCATTTCCTGATACAAATATAATATTGATCCTCAAATAATAAACATTACATTCTTAAAAGGAAATTTTAGATTCATGTCATCTATAAATATCAGTACAAAAACCAGAGACATGAAGTTAATAAGTAGAATCCAAAACTTTAAAAATATAATACATCTAAACCAATTGGGCTTATTCCGGGAAAGTGTCACTCAATATTAGGAATTCTTTAATGTAATCCATCATATAAATAGAGCAATGGAGAAAAAGCATATGATTATATCCTTAGATGGCAGAAAAGGCACTTGACAAAATCTATCATTTATTATATTTTTTAAAGTACAACAAAATGAGAACTGACAGATATTTCCTTAACATGGTGTGTGCATATGTGTGTGTGTATATGTGAGTATTTATGTACACCTCAGCCCAAGGCCTCTATCTTACCTAATGGTGACATGTACGGGAAGTTTTACTAAAGCGAGGAATAGGAAAACCACACCCATCATTTCTACTATAATTTAGAAATGCCTTTAGACAAGAGAAAACATTTAGAGACATAAGAATTGGAAAGAAAAAAGTAAAATTATTTTTATTTACAAATGAGAAGCTGGAAAACAAAGATAATCAATGGAAAAACTACCACAACAAAACCCTTTTGATTAAAATGCAAAGTGCATAAATACAGAAAGCTAATAGCACTTCTATATTACCGGCAGAGGTCAGATAGAAGATAGACCTCATTTATAATTGCATTAAAATAGGAATGTATCTAGGCATACAGTTAGCAAAGAAAGCTCCTTCCTCAGCCATAAAAAAAGAATGAAATCTTGCCATTCGCAATGATGTGGATGGAGCTAGAGAGTATTATGCTGAGCAAAATAAATCAGAGAAAGATAAATACCATTTGATATCACCCATATGTGGAATTTAAGAAACAAAACAAATGAATGTAGGGGGAAAAAGAGAGAGGGAGAGAAACCAAGAAACAGACTCTTGACTGTAGAGAACAAATTGGTGGTTACCAGGGAGGGGGAAAGCAGTGGGGGGATGGGTGAAATAGGTGATGGGGATGAAGGAGTATACTTGTTTTGATAAGAACCCGGTGTTGTATGGAAGTGCTGAATCACTATATTGTACGCTTGAGACTAATAATCCCCTATATTTCCACTAACTGGAATTTAAATAAAAATTTTAAAAATGTTCATATACGAGCACATATGAGGAAACCTCTGAGAATAATGCTGAAATGCAAACAGTGGATTGAACAAATGGAGGCTCGCACTGTGTTCCTGGCATCAAAAGACACAAGAACAGAAAAGATGGCAGCTCTTCTTAAGTTAAATTGTAAACTTAACCTAACTGCAATAAAAAATACCATCAGGGTTCTTTTTGGATCTAAAGAAATTGATTACAAAATTAATTAGAAAAAAATTAGAAACTAGCATAGACAGAAAAATCCCAAAGAAAGAGGAAAGAAGAGCCCACTAAATATTTTAATATTTTCCTTTCTTTACAGTAGTATAATAATAGCCCATGGATAGACCAAAGATAAAACCACCACCAAAACAACAAAAACAGAACAGAAATTCAAGAAATAGACACTAACTTTATTTAAAAAGCAGCCTCACATATTACTGAGTGAAAGGATAGATTCTGAATAAATGACTTGGAGATATGGAAAAAAGAGATAAAACTGATCCCTTCTCAAACCATACATTATGATAAATTCTAAATGAATCAGAAATTTAAGTGAGAAAACAGATGAATCCATATAAGTACTGGAAGCAAACATTGGTGAGTTCTGTTCAGAGATAAAGCGTTCCAAATTCTGATGCAAAATCCAGAAAATCTCAGGAAAAAAATAAGGAAAAACTAGATACATTTGATGTTTACATTTTTTTAAGTTTCCATGGCTACAGGTATCATAAAGCAAAGTAAAAAGAAAAATAATAAATTAGAGAAATGCTTATAAGTTACATCAAAGTGTTAACAACTTTATTATATATAAAGAACTTTTAAAAATTGAGAGGAAAAAGAACAATGCTCAAGAATGAGGTAAAAATAGTTCATGAAAAAACAGATGTAAATGATGCAAATCACATGAAAAGATGCCACCCATTATCATAAGAAAAAGGCATATTAAAACTTTACTGGTATACTCTTCTTGTGCGTATTAAATTGGCAAAAATTCACTGAAGAGACAGAATAGTTTTGCTTCTAGATCCTCCTAGTAGGTAGATTTTCAGGAAATATGAAAGACAGAGGAATCACTTCAGACACACAACAGGGATGAAAACAGCAAAAGTCAGATTATAGGAAACTGCAAGACAATCCAGTTTCTCTGGTAAATAAATTACATGGTTTTGAAGAAAAAAAAAAGAGACAGAGGTGAAAGAGGATCCTAAAGATTAAAGCAGAATAAAACATTTATTAACCAGTCTCAATTTGGGGGAGTACTGATTCAAATAAATGATTTGTTTAAAAAATAATTTATGTGAGAAACAATTGTGAATGTGAGCAGGCACTACTTGATGATTTTAAGTAATTATTGCAAAGTTTTCAATATGAAAATGGTACTGCAGTAACATTAAAAGTGAGAGAGATTCTCATTTAAAAATTTGATTGAAAGTATTTATCTTAGAATCACTAAATTCTATTCCTGAAACCAATATTACACTATAAAAAAAAGTACTTATTTTGGATTTGCTTCAAAATAGTACAGGAATGAGAACCGAACAGATGAAACGAGATTTGCCTAATTGCTGATTGTTGATTTAGACTGAGAGATACTTGGGAACTTACTATACTATTCTATTTGGCCAATGTCTAAAATATCCCATGATAAATTGAAGGAAAAAAGACTACACAGTGCAAGAAATCGCAGATTATATCTGGCAAAAGAATAAATAAATTCATCATATGAGAAGACTAAGGAAATGACTTCAGAATGTCAAAAGAGATAGATAACAGAATGAGAAATTGTAACCTATAAATTAACCTAATGGGAGTGTAGGGGGACAAAATAGAACAGAAACAATCACTATTTAAGGAGACGGTGGGTGTTTTTCAAGAATTATCCAGAAATGCTAAAAAAAAAGATTTTTCATATTTAGCAATAATAACAAACTTTGACTGAAATAACTAGTACTGCTGTTGAAAGATTAATTGGATTAAGAACAATTATTCTGTTAAGAGAGATTCATGTACGATATGGTTTACAGGCTTGAACATTCAGAGCATGTTCTTGGGAGGGTTCAATAGCATGGTGTGGGCTCAATATCAGATAGAGATAAGGAAGAGGATAAGAAATGAAATTGGGAAAGAGATTTGGGGCTACTCAGGGATGCTGTGTTCAAAATGTAATGCAAAACCCATATAAACTTATAAGGTATCTCTGAAGCTAGATTGTGAAGGTCTTATCCACTGAAAGCCAGAAAGGATTTTAGCAACTGATGATCTTATGTGGTCAAAAATCATAATTATCTATTTTCTTTTTTTCTACCTTTCTCTTCACTTCTAACTACTTCCAGATGTTGGAAATGGGTTAAGTAGAACTAATACATTTGCACGAGAGTTTCCCCATGAACTTGAAAAGTTGAGAATCTCCCTTAATCTAGACATTTTACCTTGTTTCATATCTGGAATTAAAATCGGAGACAAGACTTTTCTCTACTCTATGGCATAGCAACAAAGGTGACCTTCAATGTCAGGAGTGTTTTATGTAGAATTTATTTAGGGGGCGCCTGGGTGGCTCAGTCGGTTAAGTGTCCGCCTGACTTCCACTCAAGTCATGATCTCCTAGTTCACGAGTTCAAGTTCCACATCGGGCTCTGTACTGACAGCTTGGATCCTGGAGCCTGCTTCAGATTCTGTGTCTCCCTCTCTCTCTACCCCACCCCCACTCATGCTCTCTTTCTCTCTCTCAAAAATAAACATTAGAAAATTTACAAAAATTATTTAGAATGACCTATACACATTAACAATTTTCCTATAGATGTAATTTATTTATGCATTTTATAATTTTTTTCAATAGTTGATGTCTTAGTCTTTCAAATGAAATTCAAAAGACACATCTTGTGAGGTTTTTTCAGGATTTATTTTTTTAGTAGGAATTCCTGCTCTTAGTCTCAAAGTAAATATTAAATTTGTCTTGTATATTAGAACGGTGGAAAATAATGGGAAATAAGTAATAGCTCACGCGTAAAATATTTATCTACACCTTCTTAAATTTTAAAAGAAAAATAATTTTAGATTTTTTCAAAGTGTAATGATAAATGAAGATTAAAGATTAAAATTTTCAATCATCTGGGGTGCCTGGGTGGTTCAGTCAGTTAAGTGTCTAACTTTGGCTCAGGTCATGATCTCACGCTTGGTTCATGAGTTCAAGCCCCATGTGGGGCTCTCTGCTGTCAGCACAGCACTACTTGAAATGATTGTTTCCCCCTCTTTTGCCCCTCCTCTGCTCGTGCTCTCACTCTCGAAAATAAATAAGCATTTAAAAAGTAAAATAAAATAAATTTTTCAATCATCCATTACAAAAATCATTGTTATCATTGAAATATGTATAATAAAGTGACAGGGAAAAATGAGTATTTTCACATATGTAGTATAAAAAGACACAGTTCAGAGTTTTGCAACTATTTTATAAAAAGAAAATCCATAAAAATTATAGTAATTTTGCTTGGGAGGCCACATATAAGGTTAATTGCTGGTCTTTTGTTGTGTTTGATACAATAGCTTTGGTCCATTAATCCAAGTAGCTTTAACCGCTTCCTTATTTATTTTTGAAGCTTTCACAAAATTGTGAATTAGCATATTATTTTAACACACTTTCTTGTTGCTTATAAACCCCTGTGGTTTTCATATGTATGCTATCAAGATTCTTTCCTCTCAAGCATGCATTCTCTACCTTCTCATGTTCACCCAGAGAAGGACATAGGTATGAGATCTATTTTCATACGGCAGCCCCAAGATTTCATTCATCACTTAATCCAGAGATTCATAAACTTTTTTGGATGGTGGGCCACTTTGGTAGTTTGGTGAAACCTATGGACTCCTTCTCAGAATATTGTTTTTAAGTGGATAGTATTTGTAAGAGTTCAAAGGTTACCATACATAGAAACAGAATAACCAGAAAAATGTAAAAGTAATTAGTAATATAACAACATATAGGCTTATTTGTTAACATATAAAATAAGTTGCTTTAGAGACAAGTCTAAAAAACAACAATCATTTCAAGTAGTGCTGAACATAAAAGCAATTTCAAAGTTTCTACAATGGCTGAAGTATGATCTGAACGTATCTGTGATTTCTATTTGTGACAAAGGTCTAGGTATTGTGATTTGTTCCCTGCATTCTTATTCATATTTTAACAAGAGGGTAATGAAACTGAAGATGTAACATTTTCCAACATCTATGGATCCCTGAATTATATTGGTGTATGACTCCATATTTAAAAACTGACTTTCAGGCATATGACATGTATTACTTTATTCTCAATTATTGTAAAATATTTATAAAAGAAAAGTTTTAAATTCTGCTTATGAAAAACTTCATAAGAGATGGAAATGGAAGGATAAATGAATGATTGGGGGGAAACAAAAACAATCAGGAAAAGTCAAACAGAACAATGTCTATGTCAGATCATATTAAAATGAAGCAAAGAAACTATTGGTTCTATTTTGTATGATGCTTAACTTTTTTTCCACCTCAACTTGACACCAGCTTCATTTTCAGATGGATGTGCAAATTACTTTAATTCTCAGGGCAAAGTTAATTATGCTTTGAAGACCAAAGTATTTTCCTAATTCAGTTCATTTGTTTAAAGCCTGAAGTTAATGAATGGTTTTCTCATTTATGCAAGTAAAACAAAGCAGCTATGATTATATCCCTGGCAAAATAGCATCTACTGTCTGACCCTTTAATAGAAGATATACTAAAATTGGCCTGGAATTTCTCTAAATTCCTCACTCCTTCACACAATGCTGAGAATACCTTGTAGGAAAAAAAAAACAATACTAATACTCTGCATTTACTTATTATAAACATTTTTACAACTGTTATTGCTTGAATTCTCTCATTAATATTTTGAGGTCAGTAAAGCAAATAATGTTATTGGGTCAGTCAGGGTTTCTGGAGGAAATAGGCAGCATATGTAAAGTAGGAAAATTGAAGAAGGGTTTGCTCACAAGACTTTTTACAAAAGACTGAGTATAGGGGAATCATAATGGATTTATACACTGGTCTAAAGACCATACAAGAAGAGTTGAAAGAATCAGTGACCTTCAGTCAGAGGGAAGTGAACTTGCAAGGCAGGGGAAATTATCCTGACCTCACTTTCAGTCTCTTTACAACACTACCAATTGCCTACCCCAAACCAAACCCAGAGAGCAAAGGAATTTTTATGTGATCCAAAGAAGTTAACCTCCCAGACTGGATGTCAAACGAGACAAGGCAGAGATTGACTCTGGCAAACAGACAGAAGATACCCAGCATAATTATACACATTGTACAGATCCAGGTCAATAAACTTTGCTCCAGTACACTGCTATTATAACCACTTAATTCAAAGAGAAGGACTCCATGGGACAAACTCAGAAAAAACACTTTAATTCCCACCCACATGCACCCACCACCCATTCAGTAGGAGTTGTTTCGTACCACTTGGATAAAAACAAAGGCAGTGCTACAATTCTACTGGTCCCAATGAAATAATAAAAACCCCCCTGGTTACTTTTATTAGAAAAACAACCATATTTCAGTCATTTAAATAACTATTCTTATGTCTTAGCCTGAATTATAAATATGATTGAAGTTTCTCCTGTCCCCAGCTTAGGCCCCATTCATGCTGTAAAGCTGCAGTGGGAAGGGGGTTGCTCGTCATCAGTTTATCCTCACCCCTTCCCCTACTACAGTGGACTGCCTTCTGCCTCCCCAGTCTTAGGGATGGCAATGCAGAGAGATAAAGAAAAATCTGATGTGACTGATACTATCATGACCTGGCTTTATTACTCTCTGGCCTCGGTAAATGCTCAAAGTTGATTTTTGTTAGGTCATCACTTGACTCCCTCTGGGAACATTGATATAGACACCCTTGCTTCCTGCAATGTCTCTCCCCAGGCAGGTCAGTTTGCCCCTCATCCTCATCGTCCTTTTTCAGCCTCTTCATTTAACACCACCACCAGCCTCCTACTGAGGTCGCCTGACAGATCACCTCTGGCAGCAAGCCCCTCAGGGAAGATGCCTCTTATAATTAACCTTGGCCAACTCTACCCACTACTTTCTCTGCGTCTCCACCACAGAAAACCCATGCCCTTGATTCCGGTCACTGAAACTGAAGCTGTCCTTATAGAAACATCTCTTAATTTCTGCCTAGAGCAAACTGTCACAGATTCTTGCTCTTTAGATTTCATTGACATCGTTCTCTCAGGCCTGCCCTCTTCCACGGGCTTATGTCAAGCTAAGTTGCTTTCTTGAAGCCTTCCCTCTATAAGAGGAGGTAAAAAAACACTGTTCTCCAATAACTCACTCCACAGAAATTCTCCTTCCTCACCTGTTCTATCTCAGTCCTTTTATTGGATTCAAGTTGGGAAAATCAGTTTGTAGGAAACCCCTTTACAAATACTGCATGAGTCTAGCATTTCACTTTGGAATGCAAGAGGAAATACTTGCCACCTACTTCTGTTTTTCCCTCAGCTTTTTGAGGCCACTGCTGAAACTGAGATAGAAAAAAAAATTTAACATTCTGGTATATGTTGGGTTTTTTTCCAACCCCTATAATACCCTAAGAAGATATTATTATCCCCATTTTCTTTGCATATTTTCAGGGAGACAAAATGATTTTCCTGAGATTACCAGCTGGAACACTAGATTGTTTAACACCAAGTCTAATGAATTTCTAGGTAAGAAGCAGCTTCTGATGAAGAAATTGAATTTCTGCATGAAAAAGGCACATTTACAAGGCCCAGAACAGCAAGGTTCACTTACAATGTACACATTAAATAAATAGTTTTAGAAAAATTTTGCCAATGATATATGAGTTTCTATCCTGAGCCAGACATAAAATCAGACTATGGTTGAGAATAGCAACTGTGGTTTCATTTTGTCAGATACGGTTGCCCTTCTTGATGATAGTCCCAAAGATTAAAGATAAAAATCCCAACACTTCATTTTCCTTCCTAATTAATTGCAAAACAGTACTACAGACCTAGGCCAACCTAGATCTCATGATTTTTGCTATTTCTTTCCAGCTCTTATTTGGTGATGCCCAAAGAAGGTAATTCAAGATGGGCTCCATTTCAGAGTGAGAAACACAGGAAAATGATGCAGAGTATGGTGCCCTATTTGCATGCTTCCTTCCTCCTAATTGAAAAGCCTGGCTATACAATAGGAAATGCTCTTATCAAAATGATCTGGGGCCATTTTCCTCATAACTGTTATATCACTGCAGCTCAACACCACAGATTGAGATAGTCCCTTTGGCCTTTGCTCCCTCGTCTAACTCATATATTTAAAATATTTTCTCCAAAGTGCCAATAATTGATTCTATGTATAGATTTTGATATGTATATCACCCACTCCCCTCAAGAAAGAGAATCCTAGAACACATTTTTGTGTAAACCTATTTGCTGGGTTGAAGTTCCAAAAGCTTCATTAGACCCTCAGAGAGGTTCGTTAGCCAAGCAAATGAAGGTCCTCTCTGCCTTGGCCTAGTACTTTACAGCAGTTTCCAAATCAAGCATGCCTGTGTTACTTTACAGTGACTTCAGTCTTATTTATTCCAGTGCTCATGGTGTGTTTCCGAACACCGCTTCATACACCCATTCCCTGGGATAATACTTCGAAGGTGACATTATGTGTAGTCAGCACCATCATCATAAATTTAACGGAATCCATTTAAAATTGAGTTACCACTTTGAAATAGAATTCCAAAAGTCATACATCAACTTTCTGCTAAGCAAAGTAGCACCTTCTTCCATCCTCCTAAACATATCCCATTTCTTAAGCCTCAGATTTCCATGTAGAGGACTCTAGTTAAGGAAACACTGGCTTCTTGTCCCCCGCCCCCCCTTGATCCAAAGCTTCCAGAAGAGAAAGTAGCCATTTACCTAATAGGCCAATTTTTGAGGAGGAGTTGAGAATGTTCAGTTAATCCCCTTTCTTCCTGTTTTAACTAGATAACCATGACTAGTTATATAAATGTGTCGGATCCAAGGAGGAAATAAATATAAAGAAGCCCTTTCACAAGCAGGTATAAAGGCACATCCTATATTCAGCTTGATCACTGGTACAAATGACATTTTGAAATCCATGCATTGATCATATCTTTTTTCTCTATTATTTCTGAATGTGGACTCCGGATGTTATGTATTAGCCCCTAAAAGCTACATCATCATTCACTGGTTGTGGTCCTTCATCCTAATATTCTGGAATCTGAATTTAAAAGACCAATTGCCTGTTTTAAACATGACCCTGTGGACGTTGATGATTTCCCTTTTCATTCTTTACAAGGCTTTGCCGAGTCCTTCATTTCAGTCTGTCCTCCCACATCAGGCCTTCCAAGTTTGTATAGTTATATATGTCCCCCTATAATCATTTCTATTTATGTATGTACATATGTAATTTCTAACCCCAATGTAGGGCTCAGACTCATGACCTTGAGATCAAGAGTGGCATGCTTTTCTGACTGAGTCAGCCAGGCACCCCCTCCTATAGTAATTTATTAATCCTATACCTTAATTTTAAATTGTGATAGCCAAGATTGCAGAATTCAGGGGCCACCGTTTGTTTACTGTTTCCACATGCTCTGTAAATTGTCCTGGAACCCCTAAATTGGATGTGATCTCTTGTAGAATGTCAGAGCACTTTAAATCTCACTGTAAGATTTCTGTTGCTATACAGACAAGTTGCCCAAAACATAGCAGCTTAAGACATTCATAAACATTTATGTTCTTGCATAGTTTCTGTGCATCAGAAATATAGAAAAATTTGCCTGAATGCATCTGGTTCAAGGTCTCTCCAAAGGTTACAGTGAAGAAGTTGGCCAGGGCTGCAGTCATCTGGAGGCTATACCATGGCTGTATTATCCATTTCCAAAAGGACCCACTCAAGATGGCTGGTGGCAGGAAGTCTTAGTTCCTCACTGGTGGTTGGCAGGAGGCTTTAGTTCATTGCCACATAAACCTTTCTATAGGGCTGAGTGTCCTTAGGAAATGGCAGATGACTTCCCTAGTGTGAGAGCCAACAAAGCAGGGCAGAAGCTATAATATTTTTATGATGTAGCTTTGGATGTCACACATTAATCACAATATGCTGTTGGTTACAGAAGTCAACCCTTCTCAGTATGGAAGGAGATGACATTATGGTAGTATTATTGGGGTTCATGTTGGAGCTTGGCTACTATATTCATCTGAACTTTATAATGTAGTAATTTCATTCTATGTTTTACTAATCTAAATTACTGAACTATTTAAAAGAACATCCCCTGTTAGCCACTACTATATCCTTCCTTTTTGCATATTACTCAAAGTTGCTGGAGTGGCATGTACTTCTTTATAGGGCCTAGCATTTTGTTTTGCTTTTAAGATGTACCAGTTAATCAGGGGCACCTGGGTGGCTCAGTCAGTTAAGCATCCAACTTCAGGTCAAGTCATGATCTCGCAGTTAGTGAGTTTGAGCTCTGCGTTGGGCTCTGTGGTGACAACTCACATCCTGGAGCCTGCTTCAGCTTCTTTGCCTCCCTCTCCCTCTCTCTCCCTCTCTCCCAGTCTCTCTTTCTTTCTGCCCCTTCCCCTCTCACATTCTGTCTCTGCCTCTCTCTCTCTCTCTCACTCTCTCACAAATAAACATATAAAAAATAAAAAAATAAATAAAAAGATATATCAGCAAATCAGACTGTTGTTTTTAGGGATCATTCTCCACACTCTGATTCTTGTTTCTTTTCTTGAGACTCAAAATCATAAGCAGGATCAGTAAATGCTGTCAACAATTGGGGGGAAATGTTTAAGTTCACATGAAACAACTATTAAAGTCAATGAAGTTCCAGTTCACAAAATAAGCCTTAAAATTTTAAAGCCTTGGTTATCAAATGGAACACACTTTCCTACCATGATGTAATTAAATAACAATAGGATAACCAAAAATGAAGGTGCAAACCTGTTGCTATGAGAATAGCCTTATCTGATCACCAATTTCATGAGAATAGCATTATCTGATCACCAATACAGATATGGAGAGAACAAGAAAAAATTATAGTACAACCTCATTAATGACTGTAGATACAAATTTCTACCAAAAAATTCAGCAAAACAATCCCAGTAATGTATTAAAAAGACAATACAGCATTGTCATGTTGGGTTCATCATAAAGATACAATGTAAGATTGATTTGCTTTGGAAAGACAATTAACACAGTTAATAGGGGTGCCTTGGTGGCTCAGTTAGTTCAGTGACTGCCTCTTGATTTCAGCTCAGGTCATGATCCTGGAGCCATGGGATCAAGCCCCATGTTGGGTTCCACACTGAACATGGAGCCTGCTTAAGATTCATTCTCTTTCTCTTTCTCTCTCTCTCTCTCTCTCTCAAAACAAACAAACAAACAAACAATAGTTAACAGATTGAAGAGGGAAAGCCACATCACCCGATAGATGCATGAAAACGCTTAATGAAAGTAAACATCTATTCATGATCAAAATCACTGGTAAACTGATAATAGAAATAGAAGGAAACTTTTTAACCAAGTAAGGGACACCTGTTGAAAAACCTATAGCACATATTTTTATATGGTGTCACAACAACAATTCCAATAAACTATGAAACGTCTTTATAGAGAAAATTAAAAAATTATTGAGAAGGCATGAAAGATAACCTTAGTAAAAGATTTTAGATAGTAAGATTCAATATCATAAAAATTTTAATTCTCTCCAAACTTATTTATACCTTGGATGCAATAAAATTCTAGGTAAAACTGCAAAAGAAATTTCCATGAAACTTAAGCTGAATCTAACACTTATAAATAATTGGTCATGAATAAAAAAAAAAATGACCTTTGTTTCCTTCCATAAATAAAAAATAATTTCAAAAACATTAAAAACATAAATGTGAAAGAACTACAAAAAGATTGTAGGATGAAATAGGAGAATACCTTCATAACATTAGAGTGGAGTCATTAATAAAAAGTAAAAATCTTGATAAATTTAAAAACAACATTAAAGATTTTCATAAAAGACACAATAAAGACTAACCACAATTGAGAAAGGATATTTGCATCTGACAAAATCTAATATTCTGAGTAGTTGTAACCCTCCTACAAATCAGTATTTAAAAGAAAAACTAACCAATAGGAAACAGGCAACAGACTTGAACAGACACTTCCAAAAGAAGAAATCCAAATAGCCAATAAACAAATGAAAAGGCAAGAAACTTATTCAAAGGAAGCAAATTAAAACCACAATGAGATATAATTACAAATACATCAGAATGGCAAAACTGAAAGTCTGACAATGCAAGGGTTGGCCTAGATTTGAAACAATAGGAACTGTCATACATGGCTCTTAGGTATGTAAATTGCTATAACAACTTTGGAACAGTCTGGTACTATGTAATATAATTAAGTACAGGCACAGCTGACAATTCTACTTCTAAAAATATACTTAGAGAAATCTTTAAGTGTACATTAAAGTCATCTATAAGAAAATTTTCAGCTGACTAGTACATAATGACAAAAAAGAACATAACTCAATTTTCTGTCTATGATAGAATATCTAAATAAACTGTTTTATATATTAATTAGTATAATAAAATATTATACAATAGTGAAAATAAACTGCATGTATCAACATGGACAAATATTAAAACACAAAATATTTGCTGAAAGAAGAAGAATTCATATGTTATTTCTTTAAATAAAATTTTAGAACCATCCTCACTAAACAAGAGAGTTTTGAATAATACATACAGATTATAAGGAAAAGCAAGAGAATTATTAGACCAAAATTCAGTCTATAGATTACCTCTGGGACTGAACCATGAAAGATATTCAGTGTGGAAGCAGGAACACTGGGGAATTCAAGGGCCGGTTATATTGTTTCTTAATTTGGTGCCAACAGGAATGTTCATTTTATTTTTCTTTAAACTGAACATAGATAAATTTATAGACTATTTTGTATGTGTGAAGTGATTCGCAATAAAAAGTTTAAATACAAGTTTTCTAACTGCTGTTTTAGAGTGTAAAAAATTTTTCAGAAAGTGAATTATCAAAGAATGTAAATGTTTAAAAAATCCTATTTTATACAGGAAGTATATTTCAATGTGAAGTTTAGGTTGTATTTAAAATGACCAATCCATTCTCTTTGTATTAGTTTGGTAGGTATTTTGTATCCTTAAACTATTTCAGAATCTTTTAGAATGGAAAAAGGTAGATTAGATAAACCATGTCATACCATTATTTTGTCACAAGAGGGACTAGGTAGTCAGAAAGTACAGTTTCCCCTTTGGTCTTAAGAACACTTATTTCACTATCTTACTATTTGTGTTTTACACACTGTTTGTTCCTGTAAGTGTATGTGTCATAGAGTGTAGTACTTGGACATATTTTTCCTATCAGCAAAAATGTTAAGATAAATACTAGCTTGCCATTTTACTTCTAAATGGATGGAGACTGTGTAGAAATTACTTAACTTACTGAGCTATGATCATGTTGTTGGTTTATCTGCTTTATGGGAATAATTGTTTTCATTGGTATTATTGCTAAAAACTGTAACTACTGCATGGTTTTTCATATATATTTCTTTTATTTATTTTTCTTATTTGATTTCAAGGTACATGTGAGCATTTGAAACGTATCCCAAATTTTAGAAAATGAATCAAAGTAATACAGATCTATGGCTAGAACAAAAACATTCTTATACTCTTGGCCAGGGGTTTTCAAACTCTGCTCTAAGCAGCCTTACGTGGTTCTGGAAGCTCTTTCAGGGGCCACCATATATGGAGAAGGGGCACTTCTTTACTGAGAGTGTTCTTCACCTAACATTCTAGGCATTGATCTCTTTTATAAAGCTTTTATTTGTAGAAATGGTAAACTACAAATTGTTTGAAAACCAGTGGGCAGGACTTATGGGAAAGAATAGTAGAATCACTTAAAATGTGTAAAATGATTTCAGGTGTGTTACCTCATTAGCTTTTTTCAAGTAAAATGTGAGCTTTAACAGCTAATGCATGTCATATTCACCACTCTATCCCCAGTGCAGAGAACAAATACATATGGTTGTGCATAAATCAATAAAATATTATTTAACAAATAAGTATGTTAAATAAATAACCAGGCTGGGAAGATAGACAGAGCAAGAAGTATCTAAATTTTATCAAAAAGGAAAGACAAGCTCAGAATGACAACAGTCTTACAAATGCTCACACCATCAATAAGTAGAAGAATCAAATAGAATCTGAGTCTTTCATGTCCTGGTTGCTAATCAAATCTTGAGAAAAGGATGGAAGGAAAGCATAGGGAATGAGGAAAGAAGGAAGGAAAAAAAATATTTTGCTTTCCACCATTCTACAGCTGCCTCCTATTTGCTTGAGCAGAAAAAGATCAACTGTGGTAAAGAAAGAAAAAAAATCCTCTTTACATTTATTGGACCTTTATTTTTGAAAAAAAAATGCATTGGTACTATGAACCAATAAATGTTCTGTTCTAATTTATAATGATGCATAGATTGTCATGTTTTCTTTTAAAAAAGCAGAATCAGGGGCGCCTGGGTGGCTCAGTCAGTTAAGCTTCCAGACCATGATTTCCACTCAGGTCATGATCTCACTCTTCTTTTTTTTTTTTTTTTTTTTTATTTATTTTTGGGACAGAGAGACACAGAGCATGAACGGGGGAGGGGCAGAGAGAGAGGGAGACACAGAATCGGAAACAGGCTCCAGGCTCCGAGCTATCAGCCCAGAGCCTGACGCGGGGCTCGAACTCACGGACCGCGAGATCGTGACCTGGCTGAAGTCGGACGCTTAACCGACTGCGCCACCCAGGCGCCCCATGATCTCACTCTTCTTAAGATAGAGCCCCACAATGGACTCCTCTCCCTGCTCATGTGTGACTCTCTCTCTCTCTCTCTTTCAAAATAAATAAATTTTTAAAAATAAATTAAAAAATTAAAAAGCAGAAGTGTTACTTTTCCTGCCACCATCCATCCCACAGGTGCTCTGGGAGGTCAGTTCACATGTGTGGCACTACTCTTTTTCCCAGCTGTCATTTCCTTCCCCTTCTCAACCAGTCCTTTAAACACCTGGAAGGGGTTGGTTTCTCACTTCCTCTTCTTATTTGTCTGGAACTTCTCCTGACCACTCTCCTTGACCCTGAGATGGCTTCTCTCTTACCCTTTTCCTGGAGTTATGGTGGGGTAGTCAGTAAAAGAACTGAAGGGTTCAAAGAGTAAAAATTGCATCAGTCTAATTGTTTTATATATATATAAACAAATTGCCCTTAGACATAACTCTAAATCAGACAAACATATTCCTATTTTATTGCTATGGTAAAGACTTACCTTAAACTTCTGGACTTAAAACAACACAAATTTATTATCTTATAATTCTATAGGTCAGAAGTCCTATACAACAGTCCCCATATGTCATTCTATACCACTTTTCTCTGTCTCCTTTTCAGTTAAGTGTAGCCATATGATTGATTGCTAGCCACTGTGTAGCCTCTCAATCTCTCCCTGATAGCTGCTCTGTGCTCTCTTTTGCCCAATCTGCCAGCTGGATACAGAAGTCAAGAGGTCAGCAGTCCACACTCCTTGGAGACGATAGTGGAGAATTCATTTCCTGCTTATTCAGGTTGTTGGCAGAATTCAGTTCATTTTGGTTGTAGGACTGAGGTTCTCATTTTCTTCTGAGAACTTCTAAAGGTCACAGCATTCCTTGATTCTTGATCCTTTCCTTCATCATCAATGCCAGGAGTGGTGGGTTAAGTCCTTCTCAGTTTGCAGCCCTCTGACCCACTCTTCTTCAATCATCTTCCACTTTTAAGGAGGCTAGACCACATTGGGCCTACCCAGAAAATCCAGAATAATTCTCTCATCTCAAGGTCCTTATTAATCATATCTGCAAAGTCTCTGTTGCTATGTAAGGTGACATAGATTCTGTGGGTTATGGTGTGAACATCTTTGAGGAGGCCTTGTTCTTACTACCACAAGGAAAATAATTGCTTAAAATAAAAGTCTATAAATTTACTTATATGAATAAAACAAAATAGAAAAGAGACATTTTCTTTTTTCAACAGTAATTATTTATAATCACATCAGAATACCTAAAGTACAACTGATATACATAATTTCCCTATGATGCTTTATCATTAATTTTATGCTAATTTGACAGATAACATGTTTCCTCATTGATTATCAAGTCAAAAAATACGTAGCCAATGTAGTGTCAAGAAATCCAGAAGTACAAATGATAGACACCTCTTAAGAAGGTATGTTTAAAAATATTTTTTAATGTTTATTATTTTTGAGAGAGAGAATGAGTGGGGAGGAGGCAGAGGGAGGGAGACACAGAATCTGAAGCAGGCTCCAGGCTCTGAGCTGCCAGCACAGATCCTGACGTGGGGTTGGAACTCACGAACTGTGAGATCATAACGTGATCTGAAGTCGAACACTAAACCAACTGAGCCACCCAGGAGTCCCTTAGGAAGGTAGGTTTTTTAGAAATCTGAAGAATAGAGGCAGAGGTATGTCTAGGTTAAGGATAAGCACTAAATATGTTTTTTTCAGCTTTCTCCCCACTGAGCAAACTGTTGTTTAGCAGACAGCCTTATAAAGATCATACAAACAATGCTACCTGCATTGACTAGCAAAACTAAGGGCCAACTTGGAAATGAAGATGAATGTTAATCAACAGAAAAGAAGGCTGAATTAGGTAAAAACAAAACAAAAAAAACCCATAACATGGCCTCATTCTTACAATATCATTTGAGAATAGGGCCATATCAGGTTCAATGTCCATTTTTATCATCTTTGTCTACACAGTACAAAGCATAGTACCTGGCTTCTACAAAGCATTAGGTAAATATTAATTACCACCAAATTTATTGTTTTAATTACAATCAAGCAGTGTTTATACAATGTTTTATATGTAAGACACAGCAATAAAAATCCCCTGTGTTTCCATTATTCTCTATACTTTTCAGAGTTTTTAAATAAATTATTTACTTAATAGTGATATGAGGAATGCTGATAAGGTAAAAATTTGGCATCAATAAAAATGAGAGATTTTTCTTCTGCTTATTTTTATTAAATCATTACCCATCTGTGAGTACTTAGTTATAGGTTTTCGAAAGCAAAGGCTGTGTCTGATTTATCAATCCCAAGACAGCCACAAAAATAACCTTATATATAGTAGTTACATGATCAATGATAATAGGAAAAAATAATAGATATTGAAATTTTCATTAATTTTTGGTGTTTAAATTGTGTAGTATATACTGACAATATAATGCAAATAATTAGAATAGAAGCTGTTCAAAATGTTCTGAACAAATCTTTTTAACTCTTTAAGCTGTTGAAAATTGGTTAAGTTGTCTCTATCCTCATTAGGAAAACTTCTCACAGCTCCATGGCCAGTGAAAGTCATGTACTGAGCATTCTGAGACCTCCCCATTAGGATTTTGATTTGATAGAACTAAAGCATGGCAATAACAAATCAAATTAAGATGTTTCTTCTTTCTAAAGAGAGAATTGATAGAACGTACAAGCTAGAAGCTCTCTTGTAGGATTTTTAAACTTTATTTTAAATTTTTTATCTATTTATTTATTTATATTAATATGTATTTTTGGAGAGACAGAGTGTGAGTGGGGAAGGGACAGAGAGAGGGAGAGGGAGACACAGAATCTGAAACAGGCTCCAGGCTCTGAGCTGTCAGCACAGAGCCCGATACAGGGCTCAAACTTGGGAACGGCAAGATCATGCCCTAGGCTGAAGTCGGACACTTAAGCAACTGAGCCACCCAGGTGCCCCTAAACTTTATTGTAATAATGAAGCTTTTTTTTTTTTTCAAACAGTATTTGGCACAGAGACTATGTAACAGACATAGACCATTGTGTACCAAGTGTCTCTGGGTAAAATCTGAGGGAAGACAACAGAGATGCACTTCACATTCAATGTTGGCATCAGCACTTTTTCCTCTCCCACTACCATTTTTCCCTTGAAGAACCATTTTGAGGCAGAGATTGGGGAAAACCACTGACAAGACTTCAATCTTCTTCTATTATCAAATGAATACTCCAAGATTTGAAGAGAGGAAGGGACTTACCCAAGCTAAACACCTAGCAAATTGATATGCTAATAAGACCCAACTCTCAACTGCACTGTTTGGTTTGGATAAGTCATTTAATTTCTCTAAGCTTCTGATTCCTCAGATGTGACATGGAGGTAGTTATACCCACTTTAACAGATGTTGAAAGGATAAGAGATAGTGTCTGGCATATAGTGGGCACTGATGAAAGGTAACTATTATATGTATGCCCACTCCCAAAGACAGTGCCCAGATCTGCAAGAAATAAAGGAGCAAAAGTCATTAATTAATAACTTGGACTTCAGCTTAGAAATGTTCTACGTGGTTTATTACAGGAAAGTAGTAGATCATCCAAAAAGGCGATTTGGTATCCCTGTGGATCGGATTGGTGGAAACCGTCTCTCAAATTCCAGAGGCTAATTGATTCCAACTGTGAGTACCATTTGACAAAGTAACAATATATGCAGGCTTCTGATTAATGTTTTGCCATGGGCTAACTGATTCAGTTGATTTATAAATTGCCCTTTTGATTTCCTAGGTTATAAAATAACTTTTTCAACATTTCTGTACTCAATAATATATTGATGCTAAATAACTTAAATGACATTAAAGAAGCAAAAGAATGTCCGAGATATATTTCACCATAAAAAAGATTCAGTTATTCTCCCAGATTCTTATATAACTATTGAGTATTAATATGTGAACAATGGTTAAAATTCTAATTGATGTAATAAATCACCTTCACGTGTACATAACTGTGTGCTAATCCCTCTATTATGAAGAAGACACATTTCAGTGACACACACCATTTTGTTGCCGATAACTACATTCCCAGGATTATGATAACATGGAACATAGGAGAGCGAATGATGTAGCAGAAAGAGTATAGGCACAGAGTCAGAACACCTAATCAAAATCCTGGTTCTGTCACTCATTCATTATCTTGTTTCCATGAAAATACTTTATTTCTCTATGTCTTGTACACTTAGATAATAACACGGTGATTGTATTGTGATACATAGTGTGGTATTGTGAATGTTAAATCAGATGCATATAGTAGTCTAGAATGTATTGGACACATAGTACATGCAAGTGATAACATCTTAGATTATAGTTCTGAAAATTTACTCTGCACTAGACCCTATACTTAGTGCTGTCCACACATAGCTTCATTTAATCATCATGTTCCATAAAGTAGGTCCTATTACTCTCTCCAGTGCCTTGAGAAACAGTACAATATAAGGGGTAAAACTGCCAGCTCGAGAGGTCAGTTTTGTAGTCAAATCCTAATTCATCTATCTGTTAGCTGTGGGATCTTGTTGAAATTCTGAAATCCCCCTCCGTAAAATGAGGATAATAATAAGTTCTATCACATTACATAGTGCAGAGGACTAAATCTGATATACAATATACATTTAGAATAGTGTCTGACATGTAGTAGTCAATAATAATAATAATTATTATTATTATTTTATTATACAAATAAGTAAAAAGCTTAGATATATTAATTAATTCACAGTGCCGTATAGCTAGTAAGCGATGTAAGTAGAATTCAAATCCAGAAAATTTAAATTCTAAGCTTATATTTTACTAAGTATATTTAGCCATACATATTATATGTTTTAAACAGTAAATGTTAAACATAAAATCTAGGCAATATGTTTTTTCCCAGGAAAGGCTACAGAGAATGCATCCTCTCTCCCAAGCAGGTAAGACAACCTGGAACTGTTTTGACAATTTCAAGCTACAGAAGAGAAAACTCTGCTTTTTATTTCTCTCAAGATGATGCTTAAACCAAATCTGCAAAGTCCCCAAGAGCATCACATTAGCCCTGAACCTCTCAACTTGAATCATGCCTGTTTTTTCTCTTTGTCAAATGCCCTAAACCACAATGAGAAGTCAATATTTTACTTCAACTTTCTTATTCTCAGAATGACTTAGTTAAAAGAATCTTTTTTTGTCCACAAAGCTCTTGATCAATGAAGTTATGAAGTTACTGAATGTCCACAAATACTGGGGGGGGGGGGGGTGCTTAATGAATACTGTGACGAACAGTGCGTTTTGAGCAGTAGCATCTTCAAAACATAGATCAGACTTTCTTTACATCTAGAGATATACCAAGTATGGTCACTCTTTAAGATTGTTAAAAATCACCACGTTATATCTGAGAAAGATCTAACTAATTGCTATTACAAACCAAGTAACTCCTTGAAGTCAGGATCACAATCCTCTAGTTTCTTGGTGTATTGATAACATTTTGACACTGAGATTAAAACTTTGATCAGTTTCCACCTGTTCTCTATCACCTTGGACATCCCATTTGGTATCTCTGAATTAAGCCAAAACAGGTTATGATAAGAAAAAAATCATTCAGGAAACTCATTTCCATATAATTTCATATGAAGTTTTAGACCATATAAACTCCAGAGAGCTACTAAACTATCAAAAGGTAGTTGAATTAATATAATGTCTCCCGAATCACTATGGGTGAAATCCAAATTAATATATTATGTCCTTCATTTAATAGGCTTTGTTGAGTATCATGAAAATCACTGTCCTTGTTATTAAAGTTTCACGATGGTATATCACAGAAGAATAGGTTTAGAATAAAACTTAACATCATATATTTTCTTTTTCTCTTTTGTCAATCATTGCAAGTGCACCTGCTCAACCATTAGGTTTCTATTTATTATTTCCTGCCACGATCACCAGGATTTCTCAGATGCTTTTTTACTTCCTCATGTGAAGTTTTATGTTTTATGGTTTATGAATAATAAAAAACATAAAAATAGATTTCTAATTTCCATTTAACTTTTCAAAACAATTTTTGGTATACTATTTCTTATTGGTACAATATTTTTTTGGATTAAGTACTAAGAGATTCAAGAATATAAGGTCTATTTTAATCCAATCCTTTTGTTTTGTTTTGTTTTTAACAAATGAGGACATTGGGTCTGTGAGAGGAAATTGATTTGCTCAAAATTGTACAGGCTCTCAGAGCAAGGTCCAGGACTCAGGTCTCTAGACTTCTAGACCAAAGTTCTCCTCATCACCTATAAGGTCCTCAGGGTATAATTGTCATTGTTGGATGCAATTTCTCTGGTTATACATTTCTAAAACAAACAGAAGCAGTATGTCTGACTGTGAAAATCTTTGTTCCGCTTCTGTAGGAGTTAATGTAGGCTCTTTTAGACCAGGTTTATTTGTGGGTTTTCACCTTCTGGGTTTCACTGTAAGTGTTCACACTAAAAGTGAAACTGGTTCTAATTGTGGAAGTTTTGCTTATTATTTTGAGTTTAGGTCTAGATACAGCTGCTTTATGTTACCTAGTTTGCAGAACAAATGCTAACCTCTTCTCTGCTATATTTTGGAAAGGAAGATAATCTGGTATTTGCACAATGTCTTCCTCAAGTCATTAACATATTGGACCAAAATTTTGAGTTTTGAGTTTTTTATAGCCTTCTGCTCTAAACAACTTAAATTCAGAGAGGTGTTTTTTCTAAATGCAGTTAGCAAGTTCTAGGCCATTGAAATCAGGATGCCTTCCTGATCAAATTTGGTAGAAATAAGACTATTGATTATGCTACCCCTTGCTGCCATATGCACTAAGACTTTTAAGAATGTAAGGCACATGTTGCTTTATTATACTGACAATTTTTTTTATTTTAAAACAATTTTGACACACTATCATTCAAATACACGGACAGAACTCTCAAAGAGCAGAAATGCCGTGTTTAAATTCCAGTATTATGATTGTTCCCCTTTGAGCAAAATATACAACAATTATCAATATGTTATCATAGCAATAAACAGGAAGTAGTAGTCAGATTTTCTTTATCTTTCTTATATATGTCATGGCAACATCCTTGAACCAAGATTGAAAATGGAAAAGAAATAGAATAGAGCAGGTACCCAAAGAAAGGAACTGTGGCTTGAGAATAAGCACCTAGTTTATACGTTGGAGATATTCTTCTTAATGCATTTTGATCTGTAATTATAATTTTGTGTTATTGTCTTTGCAATAAAAATATGTCCTAGAAATAAAAGGTATAATGAAACATCATGTAGTTTTAGTTCTTCTCAAGCGAAGTTGATGGTATTCCCCTTATCTATGGAGTTCTCGTAGCTTTAACAATTTCAACTTTTGTTTTTGCAGACACAACTTCCCTGGGTGAAATCACAGAAACATGGAAGATGCTTCAGTGAAGTTCTTTACACTCCTTAATGATTAAACTTTTAAGGAACTGATCTTCTGCAAATCCTTTCCACAGTTTGAACTTCAGTCCATCACATCACAGTATTGTTACAGCTTTAATTAAATTATGCAGACCACTTCAATGTATGGATATTTTTTAAATATACATTTTAGCTAATGGGAATGGTTACCTAGCCCCAAACTTTACTTTTCTAAGAAACAATGAAAAAACACAATACAGTGAAATACTTTCTATATTCCCACTTACATTTATCCAGTTGAAGAATAATAACTGAAGACTGATTTGTTTCTGTAAAACTTAGGTAGGATCTATTTGTTCATTATTGAGGAACATGGAAAGACAATATTGTATATGTTCTGTTAAATATTTTTTCTTCTCTTTTATCCTTTTCCTGGGAGCCTCTTTGGAAATGATAATGAGATTAGGCTTCTCTTAATGTATTCAAATTACAGTCAGGTTCAACCAAATAAAGCACAGCCTCAGTTCCAGAAATAAAAGAAGATGTGTAAGCAAGGAAAAAAAACAAAAAAACAAAAAAACAGTAATTAAGCCCATCAATTTTATTATTCCAAAGAACTGAAAAAAAAAATACCTGCAGGTCAGGGCATATTGACAGAATTAGGAAGTGAAGGATATTAATCATTTATCAGGTTTGGACATCTCATGGTGCCTAACCACTTTCTCTAAATTACAACTGGTAGGAGGCGCCTGGGTGGCTCAGTCGGTTAAGCGTCAGACTTTGGCTTAGGTCATGATCTTGCGGTCTGGGAGGTCATGATCTCGTGGTCTGTGAGTTCCAGCCCCACACTGGGCTCTGTGCTGATAGCTCAGAGCCTGGAGCCTGCTGTGGATTCTGTGTCTCCCTCTCTCTCTTCCCTACCCCACTCATGCTCTCTCGGTTTCTCAAAAATAAATAAACATTAAAAAACTGTTTAGTTACAACTGGTAGTTAATTAAGAGTAGCAGTGGCTGATTATGAGGAGAACAACCACACAGGAGTAACAGAGGAAGAAAGTATGGAAGAAGACTAGGAATCATCAAAAAGTAAACCACTGGACCAGTCTGGGGCTTATTAAGTACACATAATTTTAACACAGTACAATAAACAATCTTTTTGATGCTACTGACTTGCCTAAGAAACTGTTTGACTGGTTTCATATACTGTGTTTAAAAAGGCATTGAAAAGTATAATGTGTTTAAGAATGATTTTTTTTAATGATTCAAATTATTTTTAATTGATCTATCGAAGTATAAAGTTTGATACTCTGGAACGCTCAGTTCTCAACAATAGCTACAATATTACTACAACTTAGGTACATAAGCCAGTGGTACATTGGGTATGCTTTTAAAACACAAAGACAACTTATTTCTTGAACCAGAGAGTAGCAGAAGTTTGTAAAACCTCTGGAAAACTTCTTTAAACCCTAGCAATCACTGTCAGATGGACATGATATATGGGAGGAGAAAAGTTTGATGAATAGGGCAGAGTTTTATTTTAGAATATAAAGGAAGAATGTTATGAGAAGGTGTATTCATATTACAAGAGGTGAGAAATGGATAGCTGTTAATTTTAACTAAAATTGAATAAACATATGATCCAAAGAATACAATCAAAGACACACAGAAATGAACATATGCACTTAGAACATGGATGGCTTTGTATTCTTAGTTTAGGGAAAATTTCTTCAACTGCTGAAAGTCTTCAAATTTTAGAAAAATACAGTAAATGAATGATTTTGTTAATTGTGATAGATGGGCTATAGCAAGGAGAAATGAATTTTGAGAGAGCTAACCGATTCTGTTTTCAGAAGCTTGCATTAGAAAGTTAGCAGTGGTACATGGAAAATATCCTGTAGGACTTTCTATTTGAAATAATTATTGAAGAAGAAGTTAAAATGTTTCTTGCCAGCTTTCTTCAACCTTCTGTTCAATTTTAGGAATGTGTTCTATTCCTTGGAGGTTCTTTGTTCCCTTTTTCTCCCATTTGGTTATCTGTAAGCTTCTAATCCACTTGGATGCTACTGCTTCATGCATTGACAAAAGGTATTAAAGCCTACTTTAGCCTAAAATTTTCTCATGGTGAAGGTTTAAAGTCGAAATAAACAAATTGATTTCCTATCACCTATATTTTTTAATGCAAAGTTATGCTTATGGCATTCCATTTAATTAAAGTCAGAGGTCACAATGTATGAATTTATACTCTATTCTGATGTGTAATAATGCATTTATCTCATAATATAATATATATACAAGACTTTAATGAACAAAAAGAGAAAAATGTTTTCTCCACTTACAACTATTTTATTTCATGTTATTTCCACCACTACTTTATACAAAGTAGAAAATAAATCAACAGTACACCAGTTCGAAATAGGGCATTCTTTTAACATAGCAGGAAATTAAAACATGATTTCTGTTCAGAATATGATGAGTCATCTCATTCATTTGTGAAGCTTCATAGAGCAAACTGTGAATATGGATTTCTGTGTTCTGTCATCAATTACATAAACAATTTTTTATGAGGGATGTTTTATGATGCCGCATCATCTTAAAATTTACTCACACTACAGAAAGTCTAACAAATTCCACCTTTAATCTACAGATAGCTTTAGGGATTAAATTTCTTAAATCAAACTATTAAAATATAACTTAATGGATTCTCCTAAAAGGAAGAAGTAGCAAAAAACCTTTCTGTGTGACCTTACTCCTAAAGATTCAAACTGCCTGCATATTGTTTAACTGTTCCAAAGGTAATAAACATGAGATGATGAAAGCGGGAATTTTTGTCTTTCTTCATAACAATATTATGTTTCTGTTTACTACTGGTGTAAATATGTAGGAATAATCAGGCATGATTGAGCAACTAATATTTATGTACATTTGAGTGGTTCCTAACAAGTATATATATGGCACTTTAGATATGTCACTCAACTTGGGTTTGTTTTATGGTTTTTTCAACTTAAGCAATATTGTTCATACTCTGCAATAATTTTCTCTTTAAGCACCACAAAATTGATATCATGTAGGTAAACTGCATTTCCCCCATATTGTGAAGTAAGGGAATGTGAGCAGGCTGGCCTTGCCATCTAGTCTAGTCCTTAATGTTATTTTAAGTTATGTTGACAATGTTTTGGGGCTAGAACAGGTGACACACAATATTGAAGTTGAATTCCCAGCCTTGAATTGACTAAATAAATAAGCTTGTTCATATGTAAGCAAGAGCAAGTTTGATATATGGATGTGAAAAGGAAAAAAAAAGAATCAAAAGAAAGCCAATGAGTTCTTTTGTTCTGTTTATTCTTTTGGCACAACGAAGCTAATCTCTTATAGACATTCTGAGTCTCAAATAGTTCATGATGCTGTGGAGGAGGCATAGATGAGAATTAAGAAACCAAAAGGCAAATTGTTTTATAAGAAAGTTTTCTATCTCTGATACATCTAATAGTACTTTCTTCCAGAGTCTAATAAACCATATATTTCTGCTCCCCGTAATGTATTCATTTGGTTGTAGTAGTTTCAGTGACAATTGTCCAAATGAACAGAAAAGAGATAGTAGTCAGCACAATCATAAGAAAGAGAAAGGACAATGATGCATATTTTTTCCATAAGTTGATACAATTAAATTTATTTTAATTTCCAAGATGATTTTAAAATACTTTTTTAAAAAATTTTTTAATGTTTATTTAATTTTGAGAGAGAGACACAGAGCGTGAGAGGGGAGAGGCAGAGAGAGAGAAAGGCAGAAAACCTGAAGCAGGTTCCAGGCTCTGAGTTATCAGCACAGAGCCCAATGTGGGGCTTGAACTCAGAAACCCTGAAATCATAACCTCAACTGAAGTTGGATGTTTAACTGACTAAGCCACCCAGGCACCCTTAAAATATTTTTTTATCTTAGTGTTTATTTATTTTTGAGATAGCACGAACGGGGTAGGGATAGAGAGAGAGGGAGACAGAGGATCTGAAGCAGGCTCCATGCTGACAGTCCTGACAGCAGTGAGCCCCATACAGAGCTAGAACTCACGAACCGTGAGTAAGATCATGACCTGAGCCGAAGTCGGAGGCTCAACCGACTGAGCCAACTGGGTGCCCCACTTTTTAAAATATTTTAATTGATAGCTCAAAATCAGAGTCATCACCAGGCAAAATTATATGTAGAAAATGAATCTACGGAAAGCATACAATAGATACAGCACTGTAAATTTTAGCACTACAAGGCCATTTGATAACCCATGCCATGCAAAAGTGCACCTGATTTGTCATCATTCACAACTTAAACCTTAAGCATACAGTATGCAGAATAAACACCATCCTTTCTTTATGCTCAAATAGCTAGAATCTTTAAGTAGTGGTGAGTAGATGTGTATCTTTTTCTAATGTTCTTATCTTTTTGTATCCAGAGAAAAACCTTCAGACACAGTATTTCCAAAAGCAGGCTAAAAAAGAAAGCAAAACAAATTCTTTATTAGGAGGATATTTGATGAAATATTACATTTGAATAAAATAGTTTATGTGTGCCAGTATGAGAGAGTTTTGTGAAAGGAATGTTCAATATGGAGTTCTTAGCCTCATGTGCATCTATAAATTAATTAAAATTAATGGGTGATGGGCCTTAAGGAGGGCATTTGTTGAGATGAGCACTGGCTGTTATATGTTAGTGATAAATCACTAAATTCTACTCCTGAAACCATTATTACACTATGTTAACTAACTTGGACTTAAATAAAATTAGAAAACCAAAACAAAAAACAAAACAGAAAAGAAAATTCAGCTTCTTCATCCCACTAGCCACATTTCTAGTGCTCAGTAATAAGTTGTATCTAGTGACTACCATAATGGGCAATGCATTAGAGAACGCTCACATCATCACAGAAAGTTCTATTGGACAGCACTGTTCTACATTATAATGTATATAATACTATAAAGAGAATACAGTAGGTCATCCTATTAGATATGCCCCTTTGTTTTATATTTGGGGTAACTGAAATCCCAAAGAGGAAGTAGCATAAGCAAAAAGTATGATAAATATGTTTCTATTTGCTGGGGGGAAATGAAGGAAGAGAGTTTAAGGCTCACTTTGAAAACCATCAAATGTTATTTAAGTAATTTCATTATCACATCGAGTCTTCACATTCTGATCATTAAAATTATGCTTCAGAAAAATCAAACCAATTCTATCAGTATTTTAATCTTCAAATGCACAAATGAGTCCTTTTAAATGTTCTGTAGGCTGTTCCCAATCAATCAGGCTTGTCGTAGCTTCATAGAACACATTATAAATTTCTCTAATTTCCTTCCATCTAAGTGGTTTCTAAAATTATGACCCCAAGAAGATGGATCTTTGATTCTCTATTGATTAATGGGGAGCACAATGAAAAATGTTTTTAAAAAACTCAGTACTGTTAAGATACTCTTTGAAATAAATGCTAAGTATATCTACTCTCCAAGTTTCCCTCCCTCTCTTCTCACTGTGTAAACTGTAATCCTCAAGCTCATTACCACCTACACACACAGTGTTATGATAGCACTGAGTCTACTTTTCATTTCTACAGGAGTCACATCCTCCTTTAAGCGAAACTACATTCAAATCCTATGAAAGAGGTTTATTTTCCATTCCCATCTTCTTTTTATAGTGTGCTTCAGAAAGTTATCATCACTGCCCTTTCCGGCCCTTCAGATATCACTGAATATCTCAGTCTTCCAGGAAATAAATCTACATATATCCAAAAATTACATCACATGAGTGGCTCGATGAAGTATGCAATGGAGCATAGTTGGAAAATTTTTGGACCCGAATTAAAGGAAGTGTCATAAAAGATATTCCCCGTAGAGCAGCCAAACTCCTTAGTGTTTATCCATCATTTACCATCTAGGTGAAGAAAAACTCTAGCCGGTATTCTGGTGTTTCTTGATCTCTGTCCGGTTCACTCTTGTAATCCCTGTTTTTAGGAGGATATTATGTGCTAGGCAGCTATATATTTATTTTTCATCTCCCAACCCCAGGTTTCTTCAAATGTGCTGCTTCTATCCTACTTCAGTTTATGCACCCACAAAGCTCAAGTTATTAGGAGTGCAACTAAGTGAATAGATTGGAGTGAAAGCTAAGGAGAGTTTTTTTCTTCTCTTTTTTTTATTTAATAAATTTCACAGTACAGTTTTTAAATTTAAGGTGTATAAAGTGTTACTTTGATAAATTTATATATTGCAAATATGATTGCCATTGAAGTAGTATTTGTCATATTACATCATTATAGTGCAATATTATCGTCCACACTCATTACACTGTGTATTAGATTTATGTGGTTTATTTCTACACGGTAGAAGTTTATATACTTAAACACCATCAACCTGAACCAATCCCTTTCCCTCTATAATCTCCTAGTTGCCACTGTTTTACTTGCTACTTTCTTCCACAGGTTTGACTTTAGATTCTACATATGAGTGATATCATACAACACCTGTCTTTCTTTGACTTATTTGCTTAGCAAAATGTGCTCAATGTTCACCCATGTCATTATAAATGGCAGGATATCTTCCTTTCTCATGGCTGAATAATATTCCATTGTGTATATGTACCCCATTTTCTTTTTTATCCACTCATCTGTTGTAATACACCCAGAAGTTGAATTGCTGGATCATGCGGTAAATCTGTTTTTAATTTTTTGAGGAATTTCCATATTGTTTGCCATAGTGATTGCACTAATTTACATTCCTACCAACAGTGTATGAGTTCCCTTTCACCACATCCTCACCAGCACTTGCTGTCTCTTGTCATCTTAATGATAGCCATTCTAACAAGTGTAAGGTGATATTTCATTGTGGTTTTGATTTGCATTTTCCTGATAATTAGTGAAGCTGAGCATCTTTTGTGTGCCCATTGGCTATTTTGATGTCCTCTTTGAGAAAAAAAAAATATATTTAGTTCTTCTGCCCATGTTTTATGTCAGATACTCTTGGGGGTTTTGTTATTATTAAGTGCTATCTTTTATGTTTTTTTTGATATTAACCTCTTGTCCAACATATGCTTTGCAAAAATTTTATTCCATTTTGTTAGTTGTTTCTTTTGCTGTGAAGAATTTTTTAAATTTGATGTGGTCCCACTTGTTAATTTTTGTTTTTGTTGCTTATGCTTTTGGTGTCATGTCCAAAGAGTCATTACCAAGACCAGTATTGATAAGCTACTACCCTATATTTTCTTGTAGGTGTTTTATATTATCTGGTCTAATGTGTAAGTCTTTCATCCATTTCAAGTGAATTTCTGTTTGTGGTGTGACATAAAGGTCCAATTTCATGTATTCAATTCTGCATGTATTCCTCCAGTTTTCCCAGCATCATTTGTTGAAGAGACTATCCTTTCCCTGCCAGGTGTTCTTGGCCCTGTGTTGAATATTAGTTGACTCTATATGCCTGCATTTAATCCTGGGTTTTCTGTTTTATTGGTCTATATGTCTATTTTTGTGCCAGTACTATACTGTTTTTACTACTATGGTTTTGAAATCTAGTTTAAAATAAGGTGTTGTTCTTTTATCCTCAAGATATCTTTGGCTATTTGGGGTCTTTTGTGGTACCATATAAATTTTAATATTATTTCTTTTATTTATGTGAAACATAAATTTGTGTGGTTTCTTTGAAATAGTGTTTTCTGTGTAATAGTATTTTGACATTGCACTGAATCTGTAGATAGCTATGCAGAATACAGCTGTTTAACAATACTTATAAACACAAGTTTATAATGTTTATGTTCCAATCCACAAACACACATTTCTTCCATCTGTTTGCGTCTTCTTTTTGATTTCTTTCAGAAAAGACTTATAGTTTTCATTGTGCAGATTTTTCAGTTCCTTGGTTAAATTTATTCCTAAGTAAATGAGTAAAAGACCTGAGTAAACATTTCTCCAAAGACATACAAGTGGCCAACAGACACATGAAAGGATGCTAAATATCACAAATCATCAGATAAATGCAAATCAAACCACAATGAGCTATCACACCATACCTGTAAGAATGGCTATTAAATAAATAAATAAATAAATAAATAAATAAATAAATAAATAAATCAAGCAAGCTAGCAAGAAAGCAAGCAAGCAAGAATGGGCAAAGATGTGAAGAAAAGGGAACCTGCATGCATTTTGGGTGGGAAGGCAAAATGGTGCAGCCACTATGGAAAACAGTACAGAGGTTCCTCAAAAATTAAATACAAAACTACCAAATAATCAGCAGTTCTACTTCTGGATATTTAGCTGCAGAAAATGAAAGCTTTAATTTGAAAAGATACATGTGTCCCTATGTTCATTGCAGCATTATCTACAATAGCCAAGATATAGAAACAACCTAAGTGTCCATCATTAGATGAATGGATAAAGAAGATTGATTACACACACACACACACACACACACACACACACACACACAATGGAATATCCATTTAAAAATTAAATTTTGCCATTTGTGACAACATGGATGGACCCAGAGGGTATTATGCTAAATAAAATAAGACGAAGACTATATGTAGTCTTTCACTTATATGTAGAATCTAAAAAATAAATGAACAAACAAAACAGAAACAGACTCTTAGATACAGAGAATAATCTGGCAGTTGCCAGAGGAGAGGGTGTAAAATAGGGGAAGGGGATTAAAAGGTACAGGCTTCCAGATATAAAATAAATCAGACATGGGAATTCAATGTACAGCATAGGGAATATAAGTTAATAATATTGAAAAACTTTATATGGTAACAGATGGTGGCTAGATTTATCCTGGTGATCACTTTCTATTGTGTCACTATGCTGTATACCTGAAACTAACATAATATTTTACATCAAATACAATTCAATAAAAAAATTGTTCCTAAGTATTTTATTATTTTTTATGCTATTGTGATGGGATAGTTTTTTCTTCTTATGCTTCATCATTAGTATAAAGGAATGCCACTGATTTTTGTAAGCTGATTTTTTAATCTGCCACCTACTGAAATCACCAACTAATTTCAACAGTTTTTTACTAACTCTTTGAGATTCTGTATATATAAGATTATATCATCAGCAAAAAGTGAGTTTTACATCTTCTTTCCTTATTTGGATGCCTTTTATTTCTTTGTCTTTCCTAATTGCATAGCTAGGAATTCTAGCACTATATTTAATAGAAGTGATGTTCCCAACCTCAGGGAAATCTCTTTCAATTTTTCTCCATTGAATATGATATTACCTGTGGGCTTGTTATATATGGCCTTTATTGGGTTGAAGTATGTTCCTTCTATACCCAATCTGTTAAGGATTTTTATAAATGGAAAGATGTTGTATTTTATCATATTTTATCATAAATTCTGAATGAAGTTAGCAGGTATCTATCAACTATAAAATAAATTATTAAAGCAAACTATAATATTTCCCAGTAAGCATAAGTTACTATTGCATTAGCTGGATCTCTAGGTCCATTTTACTTTCATGTAATGTTATTCATACTTTTGCAATAGAACCACACTTTAAGTATAATGTGGGTTGTTTTTGTCACTTAACCTGGGCATCTAATTCATATGTTTTACTTTGTTCCTACTATATACAAATATGTTTTAATATCTACTTGCATAAATACAACTAAAAAGTTTCTTTGACACTCCCCCAAAATGTTCTAGCTAATACCCCAATTTTTCTACCCTTTAAAACAAAATTTTTCAAAAGTGATGTATATTGTCAGTGTTTCCTGACAAATGATAAAAATATTGTTTTATCATTTTCTCCTTCAACAAAAGTCCACCAAACAATTCTTGGCCAAGCCATTAATAATCTTTCTATTGCTGTTCAGAAGGAAAGTTGGAGTTATCCAACTTCAAATATAGTTTCACTACCTCTTCCTGGAAGGAGTGGGACATTCTTTGTCACTTCCTTCCTTGGTAGCTGCTCCTACCCAGCCTCCTTTGCTGATTCTCTCATCTGCCCCATCTCTAACCTTGGAATCACTTAGGCTTCAGGCCTGGCTGTCTTCTCTTTAATATCTAGAGTCATTCCTTAGATGGTTTCATCACAATGCCAAGCAATATTGATATGTTTATAACTGTCAAATGAATAACTCCAATATGAGCTGTTTCCCTAAACCTCGAATTTATATATTCAATGGTCTACTCAGATCACTACAGGAAGTCCCCCCTTATCTGTGTGGGATGTGTTCCAAGACCATCAGTGGATGCCTGAAACTGCAGATAGTTCTGAATGCTATAAATACATGTTTTTCCTATACATACATACTGATGATAAAGTTTAGTTTATAAATTAGGCACAGAAAGAAATTAACAACAATAAATAATAAACTAGAACAATTATAACCATATACTACAATACAAGTTATGTGAATGTGGCTTCTTCACAATGTCTTATTATACTATAATCACCCTTCTTATGATGATGATGTAAGATGATAAAATGCCTATATGAGGACATGAAATGAGGTGAATGACGTAGGCTCTGTGATGTAGCATGAAGGTACTATTGACTTTCTCATGGTATGTCAGAAGGAAGATCATTTGCTTCTGGACTATGGTTGACCACAAGTAACTGAAACCCAAAAATGTACATAAGAAGGCCTGCTATACTGGAATGATATTGCTATGCATAGCATAAGCCCAAAACATCTGTGGTAGGGATGTGACTGTCCAAATATTCCTTGTGCTTTTTTTACATTTCCAAGGTGCTTCCCCGACCCCAGTAAGTTAGGTTAAGATCATGAGTCTAATTTTGGCAGATAAGAATGTGTTTACCTCCATTTCTTTCCTGTCCCACTACAGGGACACATAGTGTGGATAGAGTAAAGGAAAGTGACCAACATACACAAGGCTTCGTGTAAATAAAAAATAAATATTAAAGCAAGTTACATCACTGAGATAGTAAGGTTACTTTGCTAGTGTAGTTTGCCTAATTCATCCCCAAATGCAATGTGACAGCAAATACAAAGGGAATAAAGAGTTCAGAAACACAAGCTCTCAAAATGTTCAAAGGGTTAACTTCCTCTAGATCCAAAACACTATAAAATGAGATTTAAAATTACTCCAAGTGACAGAGGCTCCATAAATAACAATTTGAATAAAGAAGTCAGAGTGAGTGCTTAGTCTTTAAGGCATGTTCCAGATACTTGCTTTTTTTTATTTTAATGTTTATTTATTTTTGAGAGAGAGAAAGACAGACCAGGAGTGGGCGAAGGCAGAGAGAAAGGGAGACACAGAAGCTGAAGCAGCCTCTAGGCTCTGAGCTGTCAGCACAGAGCCTGCACGAGGCTTGAACCCACGAACCATGAGATCATGACCTGAGCCAAAGTCAGATGCTTAACTGATTGAGCCACCCAGGTGCCCATGTTCCACATACTTTCAAGACAACTGCTACTAAATTGGGGCTGAGAAGGCAGAACAATTAAAATTGTTTCTTCAAAAGCATTTGCATGTAGCAAGCAGATGAGAAGCTTTCTAAATTTTTGAAAGGACATCATAAATCCTAAAATAAAAATATCTTTGATATTTTAAGACAAAATAAACCTCAGACCTCCAACTTTGCAAGAGTGGGATAAGACCCAAGAAAACTGTACCATCCCAGAGAAGAGAATATTCCCCAAGGAACACATAAGATGTATCCAGGGATGAAAATGAAAAAGCAAAAATCTCAGACAGTGTAGCCACCAGAAATGTTACAATAGGCAAATGACTCCTCCTAGATACTAAAGGCTCCAATCAAGACACCTTTTTCCATCCCCAGGGTAGGAGACCTTTATAATATTTGCCCAGTGGGGTTTCAGAATTCCTGGAGGGTAGCATTCTGTGTATCTCTTGTTTGTTTCCTTTATGGATTGATTTCTGATTGTGGTTATCCTGTCCCTGTTCCTCTGCCAATTATTGGAATTGTCCTTTTAGCCAACAGGTCTGTGAATGAAGAGGAAGAAGCCACACTGTATCTAATGAAGACTAGTATCTCCTGAAAAGCCTGTTCTTTGTTCTGGGTTCAGTCAGTGAAAGAGATCTGGGATTGTCTCTAATGGGAATGGGATAAGTATAGTCTATGTGGTTAAGGAGAGATGAAAGGACTGACTGTAGTAGAGGCAGTGGTCCCCAGGTATTATATGTACTTCCTAAAATTTATCAGCCTATCTTGCCAGTATTTTGGTGGCAGCCCACCTGACTAATTCTAGCCAGTGGACTTCAGAAGTGACACTTCTCACTGAACCAAGTTCTGAACTGAGGCAGTTTAGACCTGGGATGTGTCCTCTATTCCTTTCCTATGTCTTGGCAATATTAGAGGCAGTCAAGCTATAACAACCTTTCAAATGATATAGTCAGAAAATCAAAGAGGGTTATACTACATGTATTGGACTTTATTATATGATAGTCCTCTGAGATTTGGATTAAAACTGGTAACACATCATAGCCTAAGCTACGCTAATTATGAGAAGGCCCAACAAATCTCTATTTCAACCCTCTACACTACCAAACTTTCTCCTCTTCCAGCTATCTCTGGTTCAATAAGTAGAATTTGCCCTCTTTTTCCTAGTTGCTTGGAACAAAATCTTTGGAGTCACTCTTGACACCTTCCGTCATTTTTTAATACAACCTACGTGTAATCCTACAAGAAATTTTGTTGGCTTCTTTGTTGAAAATATAGCCAAAGAATAAGATCCCTCCTTATCAATTCACTATTGCCAAACCGAATCCAAGCTGCTACCACTAAATTATTTTTATTAAAGTTTTCTCTGCTTCTACCTTTGCCCATCTTTTGCAGTGTGTTCTCCACAAAGCATCAAGAGTGGTTGTACTAAAAATTATCTCGTATCACTCTTGAGCTCAAACTTTCCAGTGATGTCCCACATGATACCTGGTAAAAGCCAAAGTCCTTAAAACTCCGGAAGGTTCTACTACCATCTCCTTCAGGTTCACTGGCTGAGTCACTTAGCAGTGGGGTTATTTTCAGCATATAATTTAATCCCTCTGAGATGTAATTTCCTCATCTATAAAATAGGCATAGTAATAGCTACCTGATGTTTATGAAGAGAATAAAATAATAATTATAGCATTGATCAAAACCATAAAAAACAAGTTAAGTTTACATAGTACTTACTATTTGCTAGGCATTATTCTAAATTCCTTTCATATATTACTCATCAAGTCCTCCCAACAATCTCATAAAGATACTTAGGATTATAATTTGCATTTGGGGGCAAAGAAAATAAGGCACAGGAAGTTAGATAATTGCACAAGTTCAAGCAGGTAGAAAATGTCAATATTAACTTGAACCCAGGCAGTGTAGCTCTAGTGCTTATGTATTAACCACAATATTTTGAGATATGAAAATATAAAATATAATATGCTAAGTGTTTAAATAATACCAGTGTCTCCTTTTCCCCCTTAGTAGCAATTGTGACATAGGTTTATGTACAAGTTAAAGACAAATCTGGGAAGAAAGACAAGTGTAAATAAAACAAGTTTTAGGAAGGCTCACATCACTCTATGAATGGAAAAACATACATACAAGTTTTTCAAATATAAGAACTAATTCAGCAAGAAACAAGAATTTCCCAAGAAATATTATAAATAGTAAGAGGAATCCAAAAGACAAATCCTCCTAAAAATTAAATGTTATGAATCAAGCCTTGAACCAAACGTTAGAGCAATGACTTTAATAAAGATGTTCTAAAATTCTGGATTAACTTGAAACTTGATTGTTCCCTTTTGTGATTCTCCTATCTCTAGTGTTTAAGCAAAACAGCAAAGGTAAGTCACAATTTTAAACAATAAGGGCCTATTTTACTTAAACCTAGAACATATGACCTTGCGACACACTGCTATAAACACCACAGAACTCAGATACATTCATATGGGAACGTTTTCACTGGAATCTTTTTTAAAAATATGAGCCTCGGAGGTGCCTGGGCGGCTCAGTAGGAGAAGTGTCTGACTTCGGCTTAGGTCATGATCTCATCGTCTGTGAGTTTGAGCTCCATATCAGGCTCTGCACTGCTAGTGCTGAGAATCCAGATTTTATCTCAAGATCATTTCAGCTTTAGTTTTGGTTTGGTTTTCTTTTCTTTCTTGTTTTTTTTTTTTTTTCCCAAGTGGAATTTGACTATTTGGGATTCTCATTCTCCTCTCTCTCTTCCCCTCCCCCACTCCTGCTTTCCCTCTCTCAAAATAAATAAACTTAAAAAATAAAATAAAATAAAATAGGGGCGCCTGGGTGTTTCAGTTAGTTGAGAACCCAACTTCAGCTCAGGTCATGATCTACAGTTCATGGGTTCAAGTTCTGGGTAGGACTCTGTCCTGACAGCTCAGAACCTGGAGCCTGCTTTAGAGTCTGTGTCTCCCTCTCTCTCGGCCCCTTCCCCCACTCCTGTTCTGTCTCTGTCTCTGTCTCTGTCTCTCTCTCTCTCTCTCTCTCAAAAATAAATAAACATTAAATTTGTTTAAAAATAAATAAAATAAAAAATAAAGATATGAGCCTTGATTTTGAGCACCACCATAGGATTAAGAAATATCAAGTTACTCTCTTTCTTCTTAGTAATAATTGCAAAACTAATCTTTCAGATGTCAATTTTAAAAATTTGAAATGAAAATTTACCTCGCTTATTGGGATGGGAAGAAGATAGACCACCTATAGCATAGGATATCTCCGAATCTTTTGCCTCTGCGAGCTGCTCTTTTAGATTTTCCAGCTGTTAAAAATCAAACATAAAAATTATTCATCTTTAATTAGAATGATGCTATTTTCTGTTGAAGAAGAGAAAGTATTTGAATAAAACAGGGAAAAGAGTACGAAAAACAGAAGAAAGGGAGAAAGGAGAAACAAGGAATTGAAAAGGAGAAAAAGTAATGAAGAACGTAAACAAAAAGAAACAGGAAGAGTACAAGGAAACTAGTATTTAGAGACTGACTGAGAAAGGTACATGACTCAACAGGACATGAGGAAAAAACAGGTTTATGGTTAAGGAAGTCCACTCTGGGTGTTAATTAATGGGGAGCCTGGAAACACAGCCTGTGTTCCTGGACTCGATTCCATGTCACCTATAATGAGCAGTGCTTTTCAAGGAGCTCCACAGAGTTATGTAAATGTTTGGATTTCCTGAAATATTTCTCCTTTCCAGCAGGAAGGGAGAAGTATTTTGAGGCCTTAGGGTTTTTACCCAGAATTCAACCCATGTTCATTTTTAGCAAGCTTTCTGATTGTCTACACCCTGAAGATCTAACTCTACCAAAGTAGAGTTCAGCCTGGCTACTGAGAGTGTCCATGTCTGACCCGCCTAGAATGATGGGACACAATTCTCTCTCCCAAAGAGCCACATGGTTTGCATAATAATGGATTTGCATGCATGTTTGTGAAAAAGTTTTGAAATCATTGAATCTGGTGATTTTCACATTTTCTTTACAGCATGTCAAGGAGTTGGGGAAAAGGCTGCTAAGGGTCTCCCTCTGAGGAGGCTGAGAGTGGATTCAAAGAGGTGACCCTTCAGGCGCCCAACCAGGTGCTTTAAACAGAACAGCTCCACCTTCGTATGCAACCGAATGAATTGGATATGAGACCGTATCCAATTTATTTGGGAAAAAATATTTCCACTTTTAAAAATAATAATACATTCTGAAAATCACCAATCTAGGTATAGCCTCCTATTTTATAGTGAGGAGATTTAGATCCAGAGAATTTTAATTTGTTTCTGGTCTCATAACAATTGGAGAGCTGGGACGAGAATCCAGATTTTATCTCAAGATCATTTCAGCTTTAGTTTTGTTTTGGTTTTCTTTTCTTTCTTGTTTTTTTTTTTTTCCCCAAGTGGAATTTGACTTTTTTTCTAATGAATTACTTTACTTTTTCTCTAGCAGGAATAAAAAAATTTTACGGTATCATACTGTAAAATTCAAACTGTGCCCAAAGATAAATGCCTTCTAATTATTATTAAAAATGAAATGTAAGTATTTCACACTCTCACCTGGTTAAGTTCTTCCAATTTGCCAGTCAGTTCTGTATCTGCAAGACACATTCGTTACATGAAAACTTTCGTGGCAAATAATAGATTCATCCCGATTCACACATTTGGGATCTTATGTGGAAGGCAAAGGTCTTTTCCATAAGATTTGAGACCACCCACCATCCCTAATATAAGACCCAAATATTTTCTCAATGCCTGACATATTGAATTTCAACCAGTTATGTCATGAGAAAATACCTGATTTCTTGTAATAAGCACAAAGCTTTCTAAAACAGACCATAGTTCTAAGAAGGACTATTATTTAGAAGTAAATTATTCTACTAACATGAGGAAATTTTATGAAACAATAGTAAGTGAAAAAAAGTGGGACACAAACATCTATGCAATTCATTCATGAAAGAAATTCCCAGAATATTGATATTAGCTCTCTCTGGGTTTTACAGTTTGAGTATGAATTTTTCTTTTTTATAATTTCATACATTTTCTTCAATGAGAATATCTTATTTCTAATTTTAAAACCCTGTATTTTTAAAGTATTCATTAAGATGTTGTTATAGTCAGCACATTGTCCCATGACTAAATTTTTTTTTTTAGAGGATCAGATGTTTTTGGAGAGTGTAACACATTGACATATTCTCACATTTTCTCTTAGGCTAGACTTGCTAAGTTTCTGACAGTGTCATTTCTTGGAGAAAACTCTAATGCATAATTGTAAATTAGATTCTGCTGATCTTCAAAGAAAAAAATGTCAGTCGGTGTGCCTAAATTTCCCAGTGGTCTCTACTCCAATTGTTTCCCACATGGAGAGAATTTCATTGCAAATGTGCTAACTTAACTGCCATTAAAATGCAGTTAATTTGTGAAATTTCTAATGAAAACCTGGGAACAGATTTGAAGCATTTAGTAAAAGAAAATATTAACTGTATAAGTGAGGAGTTGCAGAGATGAGAATATGACTAAAGATAACTATTTTGTAAATAGATGGTTACTGATCCCATTAGGACCCTCTAATTGAAGAAAATAGGATTTTAATATTTTTTAATAATGCCATTGCTTTATCATGAATATGAAATAATAAGATACACTTAAGCTGTCAGTGCAACATGAAAAGGAGTAGTTATTACTTTACTACAAATTAAACTTGAGAAAGAACAGGTCAGAAGACAGAATAAATTCCTAACTTACCAATGCTAGAAGGTCTTTGGAAATCAAAATTTTTATTCAGTAGAGCCAGCAATAGTTCTTCGTGGTTTGCATCTTCTTTATCTGGAAACAACTCATTTCCTGTAATAATCATCCCAATGTAATGAAGCCCCCATTTTCGATCTGTGTCACCGAAAGCACTTTTAATTAAATACATTTTATAGCTAACTATCAATGCATATACTCACCAAAAAAAGCGCTGTGGACAAAGGTGTGTAACCCAAAAAGAGGAGCTGTTTCAAAAATCATTGAATGTATAGGAGCAAAGAGAGATTATGAGAGAGGGAGAGAGAAGAGGAGAGACAGTATGTCTGAAAGGTGACACCCTAAAATTTACCTGCTAAATTTGGGTAGTAGGTAAATTTGGGTAGTAGAATCGCAGGTAAATTTCTTATTTTTTATCTGTGTTGTTGAAATTTTCTATTCTTGTGTTTAATATGAAAAATATAAAAGTTATTTTTTTAAGTTTATTTATTTATTTTGAGAGAAAGAGGAAGAAAGAGAGGGCAGGGGAGAGGCAGAGAGAGACAGAAAGAGAATCCCAAGCAGGCTCCATGCTGTCAGTGCAGAGCCTGATGGGGGCTTGAACTCACAAACTGTGAGATCATGACCTGAGCCGAGATCACGAGTTGGATCCTTAACCAACTGAGCCACCCAGGTGCCCCAAAAATTTTTTAAAGAAAAAAATAAACAATATTTGATTTTAAGATTCTATGTGCTATGTATGCACATTTAAATATGAGCCATTTTGTGTTCTGGAGATTGCCTTTAAACCATTCAAGGAAATATTATGGAAAAGGTGATATGAAGTCTCCTTTCTCCACGTTGACATCTTTCCATCTTTGCCAATTTACCTCCCAGCCCATTCATTGATCAGATGCTCAACTCTTTCAACACCTTAAAAGCAAAATATCACCCAATTTTTGTAAATATTTTTATTCTGGAGTAGAAATCAGGATAATAACCTTTACTCAAGCTATAAGACATGAAGACTCAACAAGATATCTATCAACAAGTAATGCAATTGAAGTAACAACTAGTATATTACGAACAAAATGAACTTTTGTGATGTGGCCTGAAAAGCCAAGCTTTTATCCAGAACTTCTGTGGGATCATGCTCCCACTTGCTAGCTCCTCATTCTAGCTGACAGCTTGAACAGAAGCTAGATTCATTGAGTCTGAAGTTTAGAAGTGAGAATATTGTGGTTTTAGCTACAGAAATGGCCCATAATTTAACTATATTATTCTGTTTAATCATCTGTCTTTTTTGTGTCTACAAAATGTTAATTGATTAACTCAAACAATTAAGAGGTTAATAAAACGAATGAGAGAGACTTGATGAAGAAGCAAATGGATGACGTGGGAGAGGTGACAGCATCATTTCTACATTGACCAAACATAGTTTATGGATGCTCAGCTCTTCAATTTCCTTTACTTCATAAACATAGAAATTATCTGTAACATTTTTTCTACTGATTAATTAAAACATTAATACAGTATCAATGGAAATTTGCTTAACATCAATTATACGAAGACCCTCAGAGATAGTTTAGTTTAAGATGTGACCATGCAATAACGTCATTGTTATTACAGTTGTTCATCAAAATGTTAAATTACAATCTACAATCTTTAAAATATTTTTCTTAGAAAAAGAAATAGGGTACATATTATAGCCAGATGACAATGACTACTTATTTTAGAACTGTGATAAGAGAAACCAATTCATTGCCTTAAACTTAGAGAATGTATAAGACCAGAAGGAGGTAACAAGGAAAGTGTAGAGCTGAAGCTTTTAGGAACTTAATTACTAATCCACTTCTGCATATTTAAGTGGGACATTTTTCACAAAAGAAATTGAATCAATTTGCCTCTCTTTACTACTTTTGTTTCCAGTGGTTACACTTGCATAACTCTCCTCAGAAATTCTTGTCAGTACCTTTAAAGACAACCATGGTTTACAGGAATCCCTGAAGAAAAAGTTTTTTCAAGAAATTTTTTAAAAATATTTTTTATATTTCTAAAGTTAAGATATTGTCTTAGAAATATAATTGAAAATAAGTCTTTTTTCTTTTTTTCATTTTTAGTTTTAAAACAGATACAGCTTTAAAAGAAAACAATTACACATACTTTTAATATGCTTTTGACTTTGAACTAAAAGTTAGTATGACAAGGGAAATGCTTGAATAAAAAATACCTGAGTGTAGGTGAACCCTTAGCACAAAGGATGACAAAGTTATCCAGACATGACAGAGTGAAGGCTTTTGCAAATACACAGATAATACTGGTTCATTGCTACTTAAGATACTGAATTTTTTTTAATTTTTTTAATATTTATTCATTTTTGAGAGACAGAGAGAGAGCATGAGCAGGGGAACGGCAAAGAGAGAGGGAGACACAGAATCCAAAAATGGCTCCAGGCTCAGAGCTGTCAGCACAGAGCCCAATGCGGGGCTGGAACTCATGAACCATGAGATCAAGACCTGACCCAAAGTTGGGTGCTTCAATGACTGAGCCACCCAGGCACCCTTTAAAGATACTGAATCTTAAAGGTTTCATTGTCTCCTCACTTTTCACTCAAATTTGAAGCTTCTCACTACATATAGACAAGAAATTTTACCAGAAAGAAATCTGGAAGTCCCCAAAATGATAAAATACAAAACAATAAATTTTCCAGTATTCTTGGTCTTGATATTCACTCTTCATCATTTTGTGGCAGGCAGTTTGCCCCATGTCAGGTTTATCTATTGAACCATGCATTTCTATAGCTCCAACCAAATGACAGCTGGCAGATTGTGTCATTTGTCTTGGACATTGTCTAACACAGAAAGAGTGGGATGGTAACCCCCAAAAATGCTTATTTGAACAATGTGTTCAAGGACATAAGTCAAACCTTTGGCTGCTTTGAAATACGTGTATATGGAGAGAGACTCACTCTAATCATAGACAATTTAGATCAGAAAATAACCCTACTAGTAACGTAATCTTCTCTGTTTATATACAATAAAATAAATCCAAGGGAGTACCAGAGAGAAAAACCTTTCCAATATGCTGCCAGTGATATATGCATATCACTGTGTGGTATTCTGGGGTCAGAGGTGTTATTTAACTTTAACCTAGCAAAATACTTTAGAGTTCGATTTTTCTGTATTCCACATCCACATGAAATCAGAAGTTACATTTACCACCAACATCCTAATTTTGCAAAGTCCTCAGTGAATGGTCTCATTTTTCCTCATTTACATTGTGTTAAGAACATTGAAAATACCATCATTTCACAGGAAGAACAAAGGAGGCCTATCATGTGCAATGATTTTGATTGGCCAAAGACTAAATGTGAGCTATGGATAAAATCCAGACTCTTTTGATTCCCAACCTTATATCTAGGTCTCTAAGACAACTTATTTTTCATGGGAAAATCCCAATAAATAAATAACAAGGATTTATACAATTTTATTTTCACTGCCAAAAGAACTGCTCTCCCATTGACTTTTAAAACCACATTGGAAGCAACATGGTCTAGTAAAATTGAATTTGATCCCAAAGGGAGAAACTTGATCCCTCTTCTCAACCAAGTATCATGTAAATAAAATGTATTCTATCCTGTTTTGGTTCCCCTATGTAAGACAAAGTTAAAGGCTCTTTCCTTCCCAGCAAGGAGTTCAGTTAGACGATAGATAATCTCAAAATTTCAAGCTGGAAGGAAAATTAGAGAGCACTATTTTAAATTACTATTTTCCAAACATAAAGAAATATATAAAAGTTTCAATGAGGTTGTTTGCCTAATAAATCAACATTAAATTTAGCCCTACTGATTCTCAGATGAAGAGCTATTTCCAGTACAAAATGCATTGAAAATTTTAAAGAAAGATCAATACAATTTACAATATTACAAGAGCAAAAATTTATTTTCTCCAACTTCCTCATGGTACAAATTTTAGATGTCATAGATTAAATTATTTCATTTAATATAAGTACTCTATGTTAGAAATCTGATAAATACAGTCAATGCATAATGTGGATTTAGCATCTTCTTCCTGAAAATACTATGTAGATTTCCCCATGCATTATTATTTCCAAATCTCTGCAAACACAAATTTCCATCCTAATGTGTTTTTATCTAAGTCATTCTCCTTTCATTAGTAACTTACTTATAATCTCATAGGTTAAAAATATTATTTTGCTTTCCCCAGATACACTTTAAAATATGCACATATTAAAACATAAAATAAAATATGCACATATTAGGTAATTGATTGTATTACTACTTACACGTTCACTATCTTTGGTCATAGAACAGAAGTGAGAAAAAAGGTGCCCCGTGATTAGATAAAAAATTAGGTGTAGTCAAAATAAATTTAGTACAATGTTGGTTAAAATTAATTTACTCGAGAAGAACAGCATCACGGATTACATGTAATTTAAAACAGCAACTTCTGAAAAGATGTTTGATGATTAATAATACTAATGCCTTAACACATTATTTTGATAATGGCAGAGAAATCAAGGCAATGCAAACAGAAAGATAAGGATTATTTACCCATCTGTAGGATTTTAGATTCATGTGTACATACCTTGGGTAAGATATGGCCGTCCATGCACCAATTCGAAAAATATCATTACAGATAACAAAGTTAGGAGTCCAAAGCAAAGAGTGGTTGAAAGGATCTTGTTCATGTTAAAAAATCTTCTTTGTGCTAGCAGAGAAACTGACTATCCAGGTCAAGATGAATACTTCAGTGGCTCTGGAATGCTGCAGAGATCACTTTTAAAAGGTGGCAAGTGTGCTTCAACTACAGATGATCTGGACAAAGAAAAAAAACTTATAAAATGTAATGCATTCTGTCAACATGATTCACTACTTGGAGAAGTGACAGGTTTGCTACTCAGTCAATGACAGGAAGAACCCAATCGATATATCTCATACCTGCCCATTTCACTAAAAGCAGGCATTCCTATGCATGCCTACGCACTTCAGACACAGGCACAAGCATAGAGCGAAAATTGGCAATTGAACCTGTTGTTTCAATTTTCATAACAATCAAATGGGAACAATGCCTTTCATTTGACCAAATTAGAGCCCCCCCACCCTTCTTTCCCCCCACCCCCCCACCCCAGGTCTCCCTGATAGCCCATGTTATTTGCAACCATCACTTCATTTTTAACCAACCAAATAGATTTGAGTTGGGAAGAGCTCAAATTGGAAATGAATCATAATGGGAACATTAATGTCTTACTGCACTAAAGAAGGATGGTTTCATTTTGCTGCAACCAGCACTTCTAAAGATTAAAGCTAAATCTAATTAATTCAAAGTTGGCAAATGTCCCGTCAATTACACTCTTTAATACTTGCTTTAATTGTAATGGTTTTCTTTTTAAGTCGAAGTCTTTCAGTACATCCACAATTCCAGTTTTATGGCTCCAAAGATGTGCTAATGACCTCTGGCCTTGACACTTACTTCTTCTGTCAAGAGATCTCTAGATGCATTAGCTCTAAAACTGACTCCGTTCCCTATGCACAAATGGCAGCATGAGATGATGTGAAAGAAGGCAATGGCCCATCTTTTCACTAACCCATTGCCTTAATAAATTCCCTAAATAAAGTCTCAACTACTTAGTTTGATATTCAGCCTTGTTTTTCTTTCACAGGCTCATTTCCACCAAATGTCTGGGCACCAGTCACAGTAAGTTTTCAATCCCTGAACACACTTCGCACTTCCTCACTTCAGAGTTTGCTGATAAATTTCTATCTACCTGGACTCCTTCATTCCACTGCCATTTTACCTGTTCATTCCTTAAGTATCCGATCAAATGCCACCAGCTCTATTCAGTCTTTTGGGTCTGTCTCTCTCTTTTGCTTTCAGACATAGATTTTGGTTTTTTGTTTGTTTTGTTTGTTTTGTTTTGTTTTGTTTTTACCTCCTTTGGACTTTCATAAGACTTTTTAGATATCTATCATCACTCCAAATCCATTCTTCATTTCATTACAGTTACGTCTTTTGTGTCTGCCTCCACTATTAAATTGTGACTACTTTGAGAGCAGTTATGGTCATAGATGTTTCTGTCCTGATTTGCAAATATTGGAGTGATTCAAAGGAAAAATAAGTGAAAACATATTTCATTTGTGAGTAAACAGCAACTGAAATATATGGAAATTTAAAGGCAAAATTGGATAATGCTCTTAAACTTTATATCTAGGTATAAAGCTAAGTGACAGAATACAATACTTGTAGCTCCTTAAGTTTCTATTCTCTCTTTAGCCTAAAAATTCAAGAACAATGTCTTTGAAACTTGATCCTTAAAGTTTTTCATACCATAGTGTTTCAAAACCTGTCATTCAAATATACCTTGATGCCATTTACCATTATTTATTTACTAGGTTATTTGGATTAGCTTTTTAAGCTCTAATTTAAAAAAAAAAGTACATCAGTATAGAAAACGTAAAATCAGTATTACTTAATGGACAAAAAAATATACAACTATGATGAAAAATAGTATAATTGCAAGAAATTATTACAGAAAAGAATAAAGAGGCACCTGCAAGGCTCAGTCAGTTAAGCATCCGACTCTTGGTTTCAGTTCAAGTCATGATCTCATGGTTCGTGGGTTCAAGCCCATCAAGCTCTGTGCTGACAGTGTGGAGCCTGCTTGGGATTCTCTGTTTCCTTCTCTCCCTGCCTCTCTCTCTCTCTCTCTCTCTCTCTCTCCAAAAATAAATAAATAAATAAATATTTTTTTAAAAAAAGAAAAGAGTAAAAAAATATACAATATACTGATAATAAACCTGATCATTCCTATATAATATATTGATAATAAATTTCATAATCCAAAATGAAGACCCGACAATAAATAACAAATGAAATGGCAAGTTAAATATGAGTCAATATTAAAGACATGTTCAGTTCATGGTTCCTTAATTTAAAAAAATGTTTTTAAATGTAAATAAAATTTTTGGATTTTTAAAAATTTTGATGTTAAACAGCAGGTCAAGGAACCCCAATTCCTATGGGGTTTGCCTACTTAAAAGAGGCAAATTAACTGCCTTCTCTGATAAGGTTGGGTACTGATGACTCATTTCTAAACAAAATGTTATGTATTACTTTTGGTCTACAAACATTTGTTTCGGGAAATCCGAGGCAATCTCCTGAATCTTCTGTCATATTTTAGCTGATGTTGGCAAAGTGATGAAAAATAAGTGACTTATCCATGACCCTTCCATCTACTTTGGGGAAAAAGCTCACAAAGACCAAAATATTTTACTAAATTCTTTTTGTGATTATATATATATATATGTGTGTGTGTGTGTATATATATATATATATGTATATATATATATATATATATAGTGTATAATCTAATTAATTGTTCAAATAAAAACAAATTTTCACTAGTGATTGTATTAAACAAATAAATGAAGTTAGATTATTTGTTTCTGGAGCTGTTAGTATATACACAATAATAATACATAACAAGGTTATTGTTGCCACTTACTGAGTAATCACCCCATGACAGGCCCTATTCTAAACGTTTCACATATAGTATCTTATTTAATTCCTACATCAGTCCCTCAAAAATTATAAAGTTGTTTTGATTTTTCACCTTTTACAACAAAGGAAAAGTTATGGAGCCAAAAGGAAACCTAAATCCACTGCAGAGCCCCACTCTTAACCCACATTGTCTCTTGTCCTCAATTAGGAAAACAGAAATGTAAAATGATCGGTTGTTCCAATAAGAGAGATCCCAATTTTAAGGGACACTTACAACATTTTGCTTCAAATTTTCAAGAGCAATTTTATTTTGATCAATTAGTCTGTATTTCAGTTATAGCTTCTAAATAACATTTCAATTCTGTCAATGAAGACATTGTCGAATTATATTATAATTTATAGATAACTCTAAGAATCATTTACATCTTAACTATTTCTCATAATGAGTGACAGGAAAAGCACAGATAATCAAGGTCCATATGGTGACTCAAACACATTTGAATAATTACTTTCTGACTCTATTAAACAATTGGGCTTTTTTTCCAGTAAGTAAAAAATTTAAGCAATTTTATTTGGACTTCCCTCTGACCCTGTGATTTCTTAGTAGAATTTTTTTAATGTTTTCTTTTTTTTTTAACTTTTATTTATTTTTGAAAAACAGAGAGAGACAGAGCTCAAGCAAGGGAGGGGCAGAGAGTGAGGGAGACACAGAATCTGAAGAAGGCTCCAGGCTCCGAGCTGTCAGCACAGAGACTGACACAGATCTGGAACCCATGAACTGTAGATCATGACCTGAGCCAAAGTCATATGCTTAACCAACTATGCCACCCAGGAGCCCCTCTTAGTAGAATTTTTAACACGAAGTTAAATGAGTGGAAAAAAAGCAGCAGACAAAAAGGAGAAGGCAAAAGTAGAAGCTCTGGCATTCTGGCAAGAGTGTGCATGGATTTTTTTTTTTTTCATTTAAAAGAGTTCAGAAAGTCTTTATTTTTTCAGAATAAAGTAGAAATGTTTATTCAAATACCTTGGCAACTTTTAAAATTGGGTTGTCTTTTTATTACAATATTATTAACTTATTACCATTATTAATTTATTATTCTTATTATAATAAATTATTTAGGATTATATATTAAGAGTTCTTTATGTTGTGGATGTCAGTCCCTTATCCAATATATAATTTGCAAATATATTTCCTCTTTCTGTGGATTGTTTTTTCACTTTCTTGATAATGTCCTTTGAAGCACAGTTTTTATTTGGATAAAGCCCAGTTTGTTTATTTTTTCTGTGTGTGTGTGTGTGTGTGTGTGTGTGTGTGTGTGTATTTTTAGTATATTTAAGAAAATGTGGCCTAATCCAAAGTCATGAAGACTCATGCCCATGTTTTCTTTTAGAGTTTTATGGTTTTAGCTCTAAAATGTAGGCCTTTGACCCCATTTTGCTTTAAATTTTGTATATGGTATGAGGTAGGGGTTCAACTTTATTCTTTTATATATATAGATACCTAGTTGTCCCAGCACCATTTGTTGATATGTGGTTTTATTTATCGTCTCTCAATTTTATTCTGTTGATCGGTTTTTCTAACCTTAAATCACCACGATACTATCTTTTTTTTTGGTAAGATTTTATTTTTAAATAATCTCTACACCCAACGTGGGGCTCAAACTTACAACCCTGAGATCAAGAGTTGTATGCTTTAACCAACTGAGTCAGCCAGGTGCCCCCCACATATTAGTTTGTTTAATGTAGCTTTGTAGTAAGTTTCGAAATGAAGAAGTGTGAGATTTCCAACTGTGTCCTTTTTCTGGATCTCTTTCATTTTCACATAAATTTTAGAATTAGCTTGCCAATTTCTATAAAAAGGGCAATTGGGATTTTGATAAGAATTACATTGAATTGGTGGATCAATTTGAGAAATTTCACCATTTTTAAAATATTAAGTCTTCCATATGGTCTCTCTGACTGTTGAGGTCTTTCATGTCTTTCAAAGCTGTCTTGTAGTTTTCAGGGAACACGTCTTACACTAATTTTGTTCAATTTACTCCTAAATGTTTTCTCTTCTTGATGCTATAATAAATGGAATTATTTTCTTAATTTAACTTTCACATTGTTCATTGCCAGGGTATGAAAATACAATTGATTTTTGTACATTGATCTTGTTTTTTGAAACCTTCCTGACTTCATTTATTAGCTTTCACCTTTTGTTTGTTTTTGTTTTTGTTTTTTTTAAGATTCCTTATATATAGAAGATCATGTCATCCTTAAATATAGTTTTATTCTCTCCTGTCCACTCTAGGTTGCTTTTATTTCTTTTTTGTGTCAATCGTTCTGGCTATAGCCTCCAGAGCAATGTTTAGTAGAAATGGTGAGAGTAGACCTACTTACCTTGTTCCTGATCTGAGGGAGGATGGATTTCAAACTTTTACCTTAAGTACAATATTATTTCTAGATGTTTTTTTGCAGATGCCCTTTACAAGATTAAGGAAATTCCTTCAATTCGTAGCTTGTTGAATATTTTTATTATAAAAGGGTATTGGATTTTGTCAATTTTTTTTCCTCATTTATTGAGATGATCATGTGATTTTGTCCTTTATGCATGATGTATTGCACTGATTGACTTATAAGTTAAATAAACCTTGTATTTCTGGGATAAATCCTATTTTGTGTATGATCCTTAGTAAATGTTACTAGATTCAGTTTGCTAGTATTTTATTGAAAGCTTTTGCATCTGTATTTATAAGGGATATTGTTCTGTAATTTTCTTGTTATTTCATTGTCTAGCTTTGGTATCAGGATAATACTGGCATCATAGAATCAACTGATTCTCTCCTCTTTTATTTTTTGAAGAGTTTGTAAGGATTGGTATTTATTCTCCTTTAAATGTTTTGTAGAATTTAACAGTGAAATCATTTGGTTTTTGCCTTTTATTTGTGGGAAGTTATTGAAGTACTAATTCAATCTTATTTGTATAGGTCTATTCTACTTGATTTTATTTTGGTAGTTTGTGTCTTCCTAGGAATTTGTCCATTTCATGTAGATAATCTAATTTTTGGCATATAATTGTTCATAGTATTCCTTTATACACCTTTTAAATTTTTTTTAATGTTTATTATTTATTTTTGAGAGAGATAGAGTACAAGCAGGAGAGGGGCAGAGAGAGAGGGAGACACAGAATCTAAAGCAGGTTCCAGGCTCCGAGCTGCCAGCACAGAGCCCAACGTGGGGCTCAAACCCATGAGCCATGAGATCATGACGTGAGCCAAAGTCAGACGCCTAACTGACTGAACCCCTCAGGCGCCCCATATACACCATTTTATTTCCATAGGTTTGCAGTAATATCCCCAAGCTGTTAAATGTGATTATTTATCTTTTAATATAGAAATAAAACATTGAGATTTTGTCGCTTCTTTATTAAGAAGAACTATGAGATATAGAGACATCTCTGGCAGAATCCAGGGGAAAGTAATAGTAATAAAACATACACACCTAACATTGAACACCAGCAAGAAGTAACATCCAGAAAGGGCTTTAAACCAATAGACAGGCAAGGCAGCAGAAATTTCCAGAATAGATACACTGTAATATGGGAGCTTAATGTTTTTAAGTAGCACTTTTGGTAACTGTTGAAAAGCATGGAAGGTGTCTGAGTAGAAGTAAATAGGGGACTAGATTCTGGTCAGACTGAGGACTTAAAATCAAGGGTCAAATATATGGTTCTTTCCTTGTAGCACATGATGCAAAACAAAACATCATTCAAAAATGTAAGTGAGGTAAATCACTGGGCAAGAAATCATACAAAACACAGTCTACGGAAATAGAAAGAGAAAAAACTGGATTAAAAAATCCAGTGTAAGAAAAAAGATTCTCTAAGCCTATAAATGAAAGCAGTAGGAAACCAGACTCTTAGAATTGAGACCAGAGGAAGCAACTGTCAAGAAAAGGGTTTGGGCCTCAGTTTAAAAGGTAGACTCCTTGGCCATCAGGGGTCCTGGGCTATGACAAATGTCTCTAACCTCACCTTCTTCCTTCAGCTACCATGGAGATGGTAGTTGTAAAGATGGTTTATCAGTTGTAAAGTGGTCCATTGGCCACTATCATTTAAATAAACCTTTCTCTCTCTTATCTTAACAACAAATAAACTTTACTAGACTATTCACAACTTCCAACTACTTCCCTAGTAATCCATCAAGGCCAAACTTCTGGAAATAATTTCCTTCCTCTGGTTCTTTCCCACATATTTACTTCAGTCTGTTTCAATCTTGCTTCTACCCTCCTGTTCCCAGCTCCACGAAATCGCCCTTTCCAAGAACATCATTGCTGCCAAACCCAAGAGCCGTTTCTGGATGTCCTCTCCCTGTGTATCTTTTTCAGAATCTTCTTGGTTGACCACAGCCTTCTCATTGAAAAACTCCCTGGTTTTCTCCTACTTTGCTAGTCATTCCTTTTCAGTTTCTTTTAACATTTCCTCCTCCTGTGACTTTTGAAAGATGAACTTTGTCAGGGTTTTGTTCTAGATTCTCTTTCCTTATCATGCTTCAATCTCTTCTATGAAATGCATAACTTTAATCACTACCTACATGCCCGTGACTCCAAAATGTATACCTCTCTCCTTACCTCTCTTTTGAGTACCATACCTGGATTTTTTACAAGGTTCTCAACCATGTCCAAAAGCAAACCCCTCATTTTCACTCCAATGTTTCATGTCTCTTCTAATGTTCACGATCTAAGCAGCATGGCGTTTACCCAGTTATTCATTCAAGAACCCCATTGCTCTCCCTTCCTCCCCATCTTTTTCAGCAAATTGCAAAGTTCTGTCATTAAACCACTTAAGTATTTTTCATATCTTTCCATATCTGTCTTTGTTGGCACCTCCCTAGACTAGGAAGCGATCATCTCATTCCTACACTACTAAAATACCATTAATACTAAGTCTCCTTGTACCACTCTTGCTCCCCTTTAATCCATTTCCCACAAAGCTTTTAATCTTTGGAAATGCAAATACCAGTCTGTAATATTCATACTTAAAACCTTTCAACCCTTTTTTGTTACACTTAGGATAAAAATTGAATGTCATGACATAGTCTATAAAGTCCTGCATTATCTGCCTTTACTTACACCTTCAATTTGTCCAGACTCATCTTTCCCTTACCATAGTTCAGCCACTATGATCTTTTAGTTCTTCAGAAATGTCAAGCTACTTTTGCTACAAGGACTTTGTACCTTCAGGGAGGCACACTTCCTTCTCCCCACTTACACACACACACACACACACACACACACACACACACTCCATTTTAAGCCTCAGTTAAAATTGTCACTTCCTCAGAAAAATCTCTCTGATTTTTCCCCACTAGGTAGTTCTGCCTGTCATAGCCTTTCACTGTATATTTCCTGACTAGCCCATGTTTCAACTCTAAAGAAATTACTATGTATGTTTTTGTGCAGTTTGTCCTTATTGCCATGTTCATAACCATATCCTCAGCAACCACAAAAGGTCTGGGTACATAAAAATCCCCAGCAAAATGTCTAATGATTAAACAAATGAATAAGTAAGTAGAATAAGAGTCCGTTTGTAGTTCTGTTTGTGCTTGGGTGCCTCCCATTAGTTTGACTACTTCAAATCAACCTACTAAAGGAAAGAAGGCTCCTGACTATTCTAGACACAGAATATTTCAAGGAAGATGGAAGGACAAAATGTTTCCAAAACAAGGGAGGGCTGAGATTTCCAAAATCAGAGTCTCAGTGCTCAGAGGAAAAGAGGGCAAAAGAGGGCAAAGACTGTCATACTTCTGTTGTTGTTGTTTTTCTCCCAAATAGAGGAAGTAGGTGGCATTGAGCAAGTGAGGTGAAGGGGAACCAAACATGACTTTGATTTAATAGGCAAGTTAACTCATATGTGAACACCTCAATGTTTGTATAGGTCATGCAATGAAGTAATGATGCTTGCTATGCTTGAGAAAGAAAGTCAATATCTATGAGAAAGAACAGTGTTGAAGCCAAGAGATGTCAGAAAAGGAAACTGTCAGGCATCCTGCAGATTCATTTAAGATCTGAATCAAGGCTCTTCCAGAGGAGGATGGGAGAAAAGAACATTTTTCTAGGAGAATCTCTTCAAATGTAACTTCTGTGCCTTTTCTCCTTGTGTGTGACTCTTGGATTTGAACTGCAGATTGAAGGTTTGTCCCTTAGTAGCATCTAACTCATAAAGGTATACATCTGTGTTTGGCCACATTCCTGACTTTACTCTTGTTAGGAACTAATCTTGGGTTTCCTGTTCGCTCCTCGCTGTCCCTGATTTCAGCTTTCTCCTTTCTCGTACTCTGAGAGCTGGTTAGAGCTTGCCTCACTATGTAGTGGAGATAGGAGAATACTTTCAAGAGACCATTCTTTTGTTCACACAATTCCCATTGTCTAGAAGATACTTATCCTTCATTATTCTACTTGGGAAACTCATTAAAAAAGAAAAAGTCCGAGGCCCAAGATTATATTTTCCAATTAAGAATTCCTCCATCTTCTTAGGGCAGAATTAATTGCTTCTTCTTCTGTATACTGAAAGCATAATACAACTTGCATTATGTCACTTATTGCATTCTGTTTGTTACTAAGTAGGTCTGTGTGTCTAGAGTCTCTCTCTAAATCTGAGTTGCTTGAGCATCGGGATAATAATTACTTTATTGCTCCTTGTAACATATACCTTCTAGCTTGTGGTAGGGGTTAAATGAAAAAAATAGATGGAAATATTTAGCATGGGTCCTGGAACACAGTTTGCGATTGCAAATGCAAATGCATTGCAAATGCTGATTAAAGGGAATAGTAATTCCACCATTGATTATCCTAATTTAAATAGTCTCTACCAAGAAAATTAATTTTAAGAAAACATTATCATAATAATGCACATAAGGAAATATTTACATTGACATCTAGCCAGGCAAAATGTTCTTTGGTCACCTAGTTTAAAAAAAAAAAAGTTGACACCTTCTGCCTCTCAATGTAACATTGGTACTTCCAAGCTCTGGGCTTCAGGCTCTCATGGAAAATGTTGAGGTTAATTACATCCGTGATCTCTTCTCCCTGAATATTCTGTGGCAATATTCTGCTGCACACTTTCTCATAACCTATAGTTCTCTATTTATAGCATGTATAACCATCATTATGTTTTTAAGAAAAAAAGGTAATTCAAGATGATTTTTGTATATTTGCACACCCAACATAGTATCTAGCATGATAATAGATCTCACAAAAAATCCATTGATGAATTATGAAAAAGTCACTGCTTTAACTCAGAATGACTACTCTTTTTCCTCAGTAAATCTATTTTTTGTGTGCATTCGAGTGTATCACTTCCTTTTCTTTCATTTATAGTAGTGACTTCCTGCTTACCCACAATAATAACCTTTCTCTCCTGGATTGAGCCATCTCCTCTTTTTTTAGGTGAATTCCAGCAAGTCATTTTGGGTGGCCAAACATATTTATGAATTTACATAAGCCTTAGTCAAACCAGCAGGAGAATTTGTCTCATTCTAGCTGATGGCCTGAACATTTGAGTGGAAAACAACAAAGTAATTCAAACATCCTTGGCTTTGCATAATCCATTTTGCTCAGTCCTAGATGATTCACAATGCTACCTTACCCTCCACAAATTTCCTTTCATTTCTCACCACAATATATTTCAAGATTTCACTCTGAGAAACCTTCAATGTTATTAATACATTAAATAATGAATGAAGATAGATATTGAACAATTCAGTTTTGTTAACTAAATTCTTGGTGATATTAATACATTTACAGAACTTCAGTCCATAGAGCAGTGCTTTAGGGAGAAGATGCTATTACCATAATGAGATTTCTTCCTCTGACACAAACCATTAGGTGGAGTCAATATTTATGAAGCTTTTATCCTGACTTGTGTAATTTGTAACTCCTGCCTGGGTATGACTTTTCAGCTCAGTTGTTCTTAAGTCCATTAACTACTATAACAGGATGAACTCAGATTTATTGCCACTACTAGGAGCTTTGCAAAGAGGTGTGGGTTGAGAGGAAAAAAGAGTCCTTGGAAATCAGAAGACACAGAAACAATCAATTTTGTTGGCTGCTGAGATTCAGCTCCATAGATAGTTTTAGTATAAGATACCTCCATCAGGCACAACTTACATCCCTTGAACAGATATCCATTCCCTGGAATTTAAGAGGGAAGAATTTAAGACAAGATTTGGATAGTAGTATCTAGGAACACATTCCTTAAAAATAAACAAGCAAACAAACAAACCTCACAGTTAATAACCAAGTACCTGTTTATCCCAAATATTATTACTGTCAGTGAGCTAAGTGATATGAGGGATACAGTCATTCAAGAAGCTGTGTTCCATAATGGAAAGGGCCCATCAATAAGATTCATAATACCTAAATTCAATCTATGATGCACTACTCATGAATGTCATGACAATTGGCGAGTCCCAATTTCTTTTTCTTTTTCCACATCCAGCATTCTTTTTAGTACTTCAGGCTGATGATACCTCTCAGTACTTCAGTGAGCAGTTGCCTATGGAGTATTATGTACATGACCTAGACCCACACCCAAGCCATTATAGTTCTAATTTTCACTGTAGCAAGACATAGACTAGGATGCACACACTTGTTTAGATGCAGGTTGGTACCGGATCCTTCACTGGAAAAGGATGTATTGAAGAAGAAAGACATGACTGATGGCTTTAAAAGGAAATCTAGGGGTGCCTGGGTGGCTCAGTTGGTTAAACATCCAACTTCAGCTCACGTCATGATCTCACGGCTCATGGGTTTGAGCCCCATGTTGGCTCTGTGCTGGCAGTTCAGAACCTGGAGCCTGCTTTGGATTCTGTGTCTCCCTCTCTCTCTGCCCCTCTTCCATTATTATTCTCTAGTTGCCCACAGTGGTAACTTGTTTGATACCATACTGTTTTGGTTTTCTTTCTTTCCCAGCCTCACTGGGTATGGTATCCTCACCAGATATCTTCTGATAAATCTGCCCCAATAAACTACTTGCATTTGAAACCTTGTCTCAAGGTATACCTCAGCAGAAATAAAGTTAAGAAAACCACGGACACAATGTGAATATAATATTTCACACTTCATTTTAACCTCAATATAGAAATTTGCCAAACATAAGGTATGTTTATCGCATTTATCTTTTCCCTCACTTACCTTGTAAGAAAAAGAACTACAATGCTTTCCAAACATAAAGAGTACAAGTTAACTTCAGAGATAAAATTAACCTACTCACTGATTTCACTGTTTGTAAATTAGACGTAATGATGATGGAACCCTAGCACATTTTACATTTTGCAAACCATCTATTTGTCATGTATTTTGTTAGTTTATATCTATTCTTGTTTTACCCCCCAAAAACTTAAGTCAGAAATATCAACAGCAACCAGTTTCCATATTAGCTTCAGAAATTGCCCAAAGCATCATAGAGATATTGATAATAATACAGAAGGTGTGCCTGGGGGTTCTTCAGCTGCTTGAGCACTGATCTCCACTGGTAAGGAGGGGAAATTTTCATGCTTGAGGTTGCTGCAGATTTCCTATTAACTAATTCCCTAAAGAAGCTCTGGTTCACCTCTGGAAGACCTTTCTTCCTCAGCACATGAGGGATGGGCTGCTGACAGGAAGCAGAGTGCACCCCACATAATTAAACGAAGGAGAGATTCCTAGGAATTACATGACTAGAAAGAATCAGCTATCTCTGCTCCTCAGTTTAATTAGCTAATGAATGCCTGGACAGGCACTAAGTCACTTTACTGATGCAGAATTCTGTTCCTACCACTCTGTGTGAATACAGAATTAAATTCTTGGAACCTGAGCTTCCTTTGAATCCTTCACTTGACTTTGAAGGTGCTCCATGGACTGGCCTCAACCTACTTCTACAGTCCCCTCACTGACTACAGTTCCATATGCCCTCCATGCTTTTTTTTTTTTTTTTAAGTTTATTTCTTTATTTGGAAAGAGAGTGAGTGAGCATGAGCAGGGGAGGGGCAGAGAGAGAGGGAGAGAGAGAATCACAACCAGGCTCCATGCTTAGCACAGAGCTCGATTCAGGCTTGATCTCATGAACTGTGAGATCATGACCTGAGCTGAGATCAAAAGTCAAACGCTCAAAAGACAAAGCCACCCAGGTACCACATGCCATCCATATTTCTAATACACTGTGTTTTAGCTCAAGTTTTCAAAAAGAAACCCTGAGACAAAATTACATGCTGATGCTTTACTGGAGGTTACTAAAGGGTGGCGGAATATGCCACTTCATGATATTCCATTTTGACATAAGGATTATTTAGAGCTAAAAGACACTTGAAAAACAACAGGTGCAAGAGGGATGCTGTGACTCCTCCTCCTACCTGAAAGCAGGAGATAAAACCCTGAATGGAAGATATCCTTTGGATATCAGGAGAAAACAAACATTCTTATCACTGAGATAAATCTATAAAAACAAACCTTGTTAAACTAACACTTATCTTTCTAATCACTTCTCTACCCAATTAACTACCCTAAGCCCAAGCCCATCTGTGTTGTCATATTTTCACAATTTACCACTCTTTGCCCAATTCAGTGTAGATAAGCACTCAAATCTAACTGCTTCTTTGAGTCTTCATTTACTTATGAGGGCTGTCTCTCATGCAAAACTTATGTCAAATACATTTTTTGCTTTTCTCCTATTAATCTGTCTATGCTGATTACATCTCAGTCACAGTCAAAAACCCTGAGAGGGTTAGAGGTACCATTTTGCTTCCCCTACAGCACAAAGAATCACAAGATGAAAAAGAAAAGCAAGGCATGGAAAGAAGGAAACCAAACACAGGGTAATGTGTTTCTGTGCTTGCTATAGTTTCACCTGAACACATGTGTTTAATTGCTGAGACCTGCTGGATAAATCTAGACTGACACTGGGGAGTCACTGCACCTTAAAACAGTCCATAGTGAATTGGAAGGGCAAGGAGATTCTCTGTTGCCTCCATCTCATCTCTTGCATCTTTGGTCTACCCCATAGAGGGCTAACACCCCTGCACTCACTCGCAGTTTCTATTATTTCCCTCTCTGCCCCAAGGCATCCAGTCGGGATGCTAGAACCTCCTCAACTTCATTGCACCAATAAGCCATTGCACTGGTCTATCCTTGCCTATCAGTACATTATGTAGGTTCTTCTTTTGTTTTTGTTGTGGTTGGATGAACAGAAAGATTTGGGGCCTCATCACCATGGTAATATCAAGAGCTATTGCTAAAATGTCTATGGCTTAGAAGGAAAGCAAGTGCTAGGCCAGGGATAGAAGCAGAGCTGAGCCACGTGGGTGTGTTCCAAGTGGCAGGGCAGCTGGCAATACAATACGGACCTAACTGTGGAACCCCCTCTTGTACAGGGCTACACTAAAAATGTGAAGCCTCTAAGTTACTTAATTAAAGGGTCTCAGTAGTATTACCAGTTGCTGTAAATGTTGGCTCTAAAATTCGGGGGGACCAACATGTACAATATTGTTTTCTCTTATGTAGAAGTTGCAAAGGGCAACATCAGATTTATTACTTTAAACCAGAGTTTCTCAATCTTGGTATTACTAAGATTTGGGGTTAGAGAATTCCCTAATTGTGAGGGGGCTTTCCTGTGCTTGGTAGGATGTTTAGTTGCTTCCTTTGCCTCTACCCACATCTGTTGTCACCCTGGCTTCAGCCCTGGTTTATGGCCCATTTAATGCAACCCTCTCTCACCGATTTTTGAATACCAAAAAATGTCTCCAGACATTGCCAAATGTCTTTTGAAGGCAAAATCATTCCCAGTTAATACTCATTGCTTTTAGGCATGACTTAGTATGCCCCAGATCACCAGACCCTAAGAATATTACCCCTAAATTTTTGTGGGTTTTCTTTCCATTCTCTGACATATATGTCTTACCAGAGTATTGAGCACACTCATCACCTCTTGCTTATCAAACCAATCAGAATGATGCCATCTATAGAATTGACCACCGGGAAATTCTGCAGAATGTGAGAATGATCACCATGGTCAGGATACCTGAGAATTGAGGTACAGCCGAGGGCGATATTGCAAAAAAAAGTAGGACAGTAAACATAGCCATGAAAAGGCAAGCTGTATTTGATCCTCTCTGGTAAATGGATCACTAATTTTTAATAACACACCAAATGTCAGTGGCTGGTTAATGTGCTTCAATAAAGATAATGCATCTGCTATTGAGAGTCAATTCTCAGTGGGCATCCCACATTTTTGCATATTGTGTGAGCAGAGGCACTGATTTTCTTCATTCTAGACTACCTTTCAAGGTATGTTTCATACCAAATAGCTTTGGAGGAGGAGGACAGAAAAAGCATCTCCTTTCAGAGCAAATGGTAGGTCCTAGTATAAGAAAAATAATATTTTCCATCAAGGTAAATAAAGGATAGTCTCACTTCCCACTATAAAAGATTCAAGATTACTAGGGTGCCTGGGTGGCTCAGTCGGTTAGGCGTCCAACTTCGGCTCAGGTCATGATCTCAGAGTTTGTGAGTTCGAGCCCTGCACTGGGCTCTGTGCTGGAAGCTTAGAGCCTGGAGCCTGCTTCAAATTCTATGTCTCCCTCTCTCTCTGCTCCTCCCCTGCTCATGCTGTCCTTCAAAAATAAGTAAAAACATTATAAATTTTTTTTTTTTTAAATAAAAGATTCAAGATCAGAAAGCTTGAGAGTCCTCTCTTGTAACACACCCCACTGAGTGTGAAAAAACCACCCGGCCCTCTGTGCACCACCCTATGTGAGTTAGGGCCTAAGGAACTGATGTTAAGTGCTGATGTTCTGCCTACTGCTATTTCTGTGAGTAATAAACTTCATTAGTCTCCAACTCAGGAATCTCATGTTTTCTGCGGCAGGCTAACTTATTAGCTTGCTAGTGGAGTAAAATCTCAGTTCTTGACATCCAGAAAAAAGTAGTGTTTGGAGTTATAATTTGGTTAAGGTTACAGTAGTCTCCATCATCCACTATGATCCAAGTGGGTTTTACAGAGGTCAGAGATAAATTGATGAGGAACATTCTGGTAACTAACTTTGCAGCTTAAGTCTTTGATGGTGGCTCCAATCCCTTCAATTACTTTTGAATGTTCTATTGCTTCTTATTTTCCATTTTGAGGTAGGGGGAGGGCAGTTGCAAACGCTTCCAGTTGGCACCTCCAGTTGGCTCTTATTCCAAAGGTCAGAGAATCAATGTAAGAGTTCTGTCACCTGTTAAGTGTATCCATCCTTAGTATACATTTGTTGACTCTGGAAATAACCATAGGGTTAGCCTATAGACCCAGTTGGTCAGCTGAGAGACAGACTTGTATCAGAACTGTACTTAAAATTAAATGTTTAAGTAAAGTTAAAAAAACAAAAAGCTGCACTTAACACCTGTCCTCTATAAGATCCCTCTCTCGTTAGGGGTCTAATATGGCATTTCAGGCTTCCTACCAGTCAGTTCAAATTGCATATATGTCTTTTAAAAATCACCCGGGACAAAGTGCCTGGGTGGCTCAGTCAGGGAAGCATCTGACTCTTGATTTCCATTCAGGTCATGATCTCATGGTTTGTGAGATCGAGCTCTGCATTGGGCTCTGTGCTGACAGTGTGGAGCTTGCTTGGAATTCTCTCTCTCCCTCTCTCTGCTTCTCTCTCTCTCTCTCTCTCTCTCTCTCTCTCTAAAAATAAATAAATAAACATTAAAAAAAATCACCCATGACAAGTTGTCTTGTCAAATAGCTGCAAGTCCCTATGGAGAAGATTGGAGGACATTTACCATATATGGTTACAGGGTTCCAGACTCTCTTTCACTCGATAGGACCTAGCTCTGTGAGTAGACTTAGATATGGAAACTGAAAGAAGGACTGTAATTCTCCAATGTGGCACTGGATGTCAGACATCCCCCACCCACTTTATATCTCTCCATTATGTATACAAAACAACTGTCTATCTTTGTTAACCCTAGGAAAACCATAAACTATTAGTCATCACCATCCTTCTTTGATGGTCAAGCTCCTCTTACCACCACTCCAGAATTTCTGCATATTTACTTTGCATTTGGCCATTCCAGAATCCCATTCTCTTCATGTGTATTTAATTAGACTAATTTCATAGCATCCTCTCCTACTGACAAAGGAAGTTACCACTGAGCTTTTCAAAGATGCCAATACCTTTCTCAACTGCGCATTTAATATTACCTTAGCAAAGGTAGCATTCTTTGGGCTTTACGTGGTAATTCTCAAGTGTTGTCATTCCAACATCTCCACTTCCCTGAGCTTTCTGAGAAATTCCTCAGTAATAAAGCATGGACATTTTGGCATCTTGACTTCATTTAACCTAGGCATTATCATTGGCAGGCTTCAAGAAACCACACCAGCAAACTCTCATGCTTTTACTTCCCTACTCAGGTTGTACTAAAGGCTGATTCTGGGTTTCATTCCTGGAGACCATGAGGAATGGTAAGGCATGAATTCTGAGGACACCAGTGGTCATATTACCCAGTCACTTTTTTGCATAGTTTATTACATGGTCTTTAGATAATGCTGTTTTCCTCTGGAAACAGAGGACTGTTTCTGCTAGCCCTGAGAGATCAGAGAATTTGGGAGGTTCAGAGTCCCAAATATCCTAATTTCTGGCCTCAGGGATCCCCATTTCTTACATTTGTCTTAAGAGACCTATCAAGTCTGCATTTACTTCTTTTTTGCAGCTCTTGCAACTTTATAATTAGAAATGCCTCTGTACCAATGAAGTGTAATAGCCACTTGACCTCTTAATGCCTTTTCTTATAACTACACTTCATTCCACTTAACCAAAGGTGAAAGCTTGAATAATTGTAATTCCATTGTAGGCCAGAAAGTTTTGCCACTCCACTTAACAATAGCAAGGGAATAAGTTGCTTTGGTTCCAGAACATGAGTTATCTAACCCCAAAATCTCATCTTGAGGATTGGCTTTTCTTTTATTGTTTGTTTGTTTGTTTATTTAGAAAGAGAGAGGGAGAGAGAGAATCCCAAGCAGGTTCAATGCTGTCATCATAGAGCCTGATGCCGGGCCTGATCTCAGGAACGGTGAGATCATGACCTGAGCTGAAATCAAGTCTGATGCTCAACTGACTGAGCCACTGAGGTATCCCAGAGGATTGGCTTTTGAAGGCCACTTTTTCTATCCATTATGTTTGCCTGGGGCCATTAGGAAACAGAACTTTTGATAAAACTTACTATACAACACTTTTTCAGGAAGTGTGAGGGCATCAAGAGTAAAGAGAAAAGGAAAATGAAGCAGAAATAAGATAAAACAAATACAAGGTGTTTTCTTTGCATGTCACATTTTAATAGAAAGTGAAGGGTCATAGGTTACCTGTGTATTTAACATTAAAAACTGTCAGTATTCTAAAATGCTTATAAAATTTCATACAGAACTAATGCATGAGTTCCAGATCCTTCAGTTGTTGAGAAGACTGAACTATTTTTATAGAAAAATCAATTAAATGCATATACAGTATATATGTTTCTTCCTGTAGTCTCTATTCCATTGAATTATTTCCTTATGCCAATACTACACTGTCTTGATTACTGCAGTTTTATACTAAGAGTTTGAAAGTGTGAGTCCACAAATGTTGCTCAGTTTCAAAACTGTTTTCACTAGTGTAACCATTTTCATTTCTATATGAGATTTAGAAACACAGCTTGTCAATTTCTATGAAAAAAAAGTTGGGATTTCAGATAGAATTTCATGACATCTGTACATCAATTTTGAGAAAAATGGCCTCTTAATATATTAATTCTTCTAATCCATGAACACGGAACCATTCTCTACTATAGATCATCCTCCATTTCTATGAGCAATCGTTTCTGCTATTCAGACTGGAAGTCTCACATATAGTTGTTAAACTCATTTCTAAGAATTTTATATATCTTGATGCTATAGTAAATGGATTTTAAAAATTTGTATTCTCCAATTGTTGCTAATATATAGAAATGCAATAGATTTTTATGTATTGACCTTATACTCTGTACCTTTGCTAATTTTATAATTTCAAATAGTTGCTTTGAATATCTTAGGGTTTTCTATTTAGACAATCATATAACATATAAAATTACTTCTTTTCCAGCCTAAGTACACTTAGGCTTCTTATTGTCTTGTGGAATTTTCCTTCTTATTGCCTTGTGGAATATTGCACAGTAAGATGTTGAATAAAAGTAAAGAGAGCTCATATCCTATCATTGTTCCCAATCTTGGAAGGAAACAGTACAATATTTCACCAATCTGCGTGTTTTTTGTGATACATTTTATGATATTGAGGAATACTCCTTCAATTTCTGGTCTTCTGAGAGTTGTTTTTTTTTTTTATTATAAATCAATGCTGCATTTTGTCAAAACTCTTTTTGATATCTATTGAGATGATTAAGATGTTGAATCCATTGACTGATTGTTGAATGCTAAATTGATTTTGCATTCACAGTCTTAGGAATAACTTCAATTGGTGTTCATGTGTTATTCCTTTTGTATATTTCTGATTTTGATTTACTAATATCTTGTGTAGGATTTTTGCATCCATTTTCATAAGGGATGTTGGTCTATACTGTTCTTTTCATATCTCTGTCAGGTTTTGTATTTGGGGCTGCACTGTACACATAAATAAATTGGGTCATGTTCTTTCTTAATTTATCTGTGTCTTTCACATGTCAACTTTACAGCGATTTAATTTCATTTATCTACCCATTTGTACTTTTGTTGTCATGAATTTTACTTCTGCATACTTTCTAAACACTAACTTACAATTTTACTTTTTATTTTAAACAAATTATCTTTTAGGAAAATAAAGTGAAAAGATAAAAAGCTAGACATTTGAAAACTTATCCTTATATTTAGACTTTTCTGTCTTTAAGTCTGAAATTCCATTTGCTACCCTTTCCTTCAGCCTCTTGAACTTCCTTTCGTATTTCTCATAATTTAGGTTTGGTGGTTACAAATTTTCTGAGTGTTCATTTATTAGAAAATAACTTTGTTTTATTTTTATTTTTGCAGGACTATTTTATTACATATTGAATACTGATTTGATTGATTATTCTCTCAAGTATTTCCTTCTCATTCTCCCTCTGCTGCATCTCTAAGTCCATGTATTATAAACAGAATGATATACCCAAAGTACCTGAGGATCTTCTTCTAAAAATCTATTTTTTGGGGCACCTGGGTGGCTCAGTCAGTTGAGCGTCTGACTTTGGCTTATCATGATCTCACAGTTCACGGTTCATGAGTTCAAGCCCCTTGTTGGGCTCTGTGCTGACAGCTCAGAGCCTAGAGCCTGCTTCGGATTCTGTGTCTCCCTCTCTCTCTGCCCCCTCTCCATCTTGTACTCTGTCTCTGTCTCTGTCTCTCTCTCTCTCAAAAATAAATATTTAAAAACATTTTTTTAAAATAAAAATCTATTTTCTGGGGGCAATTAAGCATCATTAAAATTAAGCTCAATTAAGCATCCGACTCTTGATATCAGCTCAGGTCATGGTCTAATGAACTGTGAGATGGAGCCCCGAATGGGTCTCTGCACTGACAGCATGGAGCTAGCTTGGAATTTTCTTTGTCCCTCTCTCTCTCTGCCCCTCCCCAGTTCGTGCTCTCTCTGGCTCTCAAAATAAATCCATAAACTTAAAAATAATCTATTTTCTGGGTTTCTTTTTCAGATTAAATCATTTCTATTGATCAGTCCTCAAGTTCAGAGTCTTTATTCTACCATCTTCATTCTATTAGTAAGCCTATCCAGTGTTTTCTTTTTCACTTCAGATATTATATATTTTACTTTTAGAATTTTGACTTATTTTCAGGTCTTACCTGCTAAATTTCTACATTTTTTCACTGATTTTTGTACAGTTTCTACTATCTCCTGAGATTCTTCAGCTATTCATCCTTATGACCATACATTTTGCTTTAAATCCTTGAAAACACTTATAATGATTGATACTAAGAGCTTCATTGTATCCTGGCCTATTCCAATATCTGGGCCATTTTGGTGTCTGTGACCACTGATGGCTTTTGTTCTTAATTATTCACCACATTTTCCTACTCTTTTTCAGGTCTAGTAACTTAAAAAATGTTTATTTTTTTAATGTTTATTTTTGAGAAACAGAGTGCAAGCGGGGAAGGAACAGAGAGAGAGGGAGACACAGAATCTGAAGCAGTCTCCAGGCTATGAGCTGTCAGCACAAAGCCTGACGTGGAGCTCGAACTCACCAACGGTGGGATCATGACCTGAGCCGAAGTCAGATGTTTAACTGACTGAGACACCCAGGTGCCCCTCAGGTCTAGTCATTTTTGGTAGATAATTTTTTTCTGGACACTTTTAAAGACACATTTTACATTTATTTATTTTTGAGAAACAGAGTGAGACAAAGCGTGAGCGGGAGAGGGGCAGAGAGAGAAGGAGACACAGAATCCGAAGCAGTCTCCAGGCTCTGACCTGTCAGCACAGAGCCCAACATGGGGCTCGAACCCACAAACCGTGAGATCGTGACCTGAGCCAAAGTCGGATGCTCAATCGACTGAGCCACCAAGGTACCCCTAAAGACATATTTTAAATCTAATTTGGTTAGATTGCTTTTTTTTTTTTTTTCTATCAATTGTTAACTTTTGCCCTGGCAGACAGTTATTTACTAGAAACTCTGTTTCCTTCTGTTAAGGGTTGGTTTCAGACTTTGTTAGATAAGCTAAAGAGTAGCCTTTCCAAGTAGGCTATCCTTTTAACTTATGGCCTCTTCAGTATCTTATCCGAACAGTAGAGGTGTTAATGAGGTCTCAAGCTAAGTGGGTCTTTAATCAGACATTTCCAGGATCTAGTGACCTCTTGACTTGCCATTCCATTCTCTATTCTATGAATGCTGCTCTCTGCTAGGTCTCATAGAGTTTCATCTTGCATATGTGCAGGCTTTGGCCAAGCGCTTGGGAACTCGTATGTGAAGCGACCTCTTCAGTACCCTCCCCCACACGTTTTAACTATGTCAGCAGCCCTGTGCTCAATTCCGTGCCTCCCCAGAGAGACTCTGCTTGGATTATACCTCCTTTATAAATGTTAGAAAATTGTACCAAAATACAGAGTTGGCTAGAGACTGGGAGCCTCACTTCATGTGTCTATCTTTCCTTAGGGATCATACTACCTACTGCCCAGTATTTGACAAGTTGCCACATAGGTTTTCTTTAGCTGTATAGTTGTTTATGGAAGGAGATGTGTTTAGAACTGTTCATTCTATCCTAACCAGAAATGCAAGCCTAAATAGGTTTTTAAATTTTGAGTTATGAAATACATATTTCTTATATAAAGAAAAAAAGGGGGCAAATAAGAATACAGTCACCAATGTACCATACCCAGATCCAAGGTCAAATTTTTCCATATTTGTCTCAGATATATGGCCTTTTCTCAAAGTATTGAATCTTCACAGATATAGTTGAAGCACACTCTTTTGGCTATCTTTGAATACATAATATACCACACTATAGCTTATTAGCTTTAACCAAGAAGATTCATTTTTTTTAATATCCTTTTTTTTTTAATGTTTATTTTGAGGGAGAGAGGCAGAGAATGAGTGGGGGATGGGCAGAGACAGAGAGAGCTGAGCTGTCAGCACAGAGCCCAACGCAGGGCTCAAACTCCTGAACTGTGAGATCATGACCTGAGCCGAAGTCAGATACTTAAATGACTGAGCCACCCAGCTGCCCCACATTTGTTTAATATTCTAAAAACTGGGCAAGATCAGTGAGGACGTGGTCCACATGCCTTTAACTCAAATGTCTCAACTGGGTTTTGAAGAAGATGCTTGGCTATCATCTTGGTGTTGGCTGTCAGTTGGGAGCTCCACTTGAGATGTTGGCTGAGAGTCTCTGTTCCCTTTCACATAGTAACTAGTGAGCTTCTCACAACATGGAGATATTAAGACAGTCAGATTTCTTACAAGTCTGCTGGCCTCTTTCAGAGAATAAAAGCAGAAGTTGCCTAGTCTATTTAGTGCCAGGGCTTACAAGTCTCAGAATGTTACTTCTGTTGCATTTTATTGATCAATGTCATGACAAATCCAGCCCAGATTCAATAGGAGGAGAATTAGACTCCACACTCTGATGGTGGATTACAATGTCATTTTGCAGGAAGGTGTATGTGGTAGGAAAGGATGTTGTGGTCAGTCTTGCAGATATAACATATGGCACATTTTCCTAACATCCCCTAGTTCTTTCCCTCAGGGGTAGTCACTGTAATTGATATGTATTCTTCTCATTCGTATTTTTATACTGTTTGTACAGCTCTCTGAAGCACTGAATGCCTTTCATACATCAAGCATTCTCCACATAGAGCCAAGCAAAATATTGAGGAATTTTCACAAATGTGTATAGGACAGGGATTCCCTAGATTTCTTTACCTAAGAATCTACTAAGGCCATCACATTGTCGACAGCTTGAGCTGGACAAATTCATTTTTTTTTTTTTCCTTCTCGCAATTAGAATTTATGGTCCTGCCCTTCTGGTTACAGGTATCATAGGAAGAATCAAATGTAGAAAAAGTTTCCTAAATTTTGGGTCTCCTACAGGAAAACTGACAGTATGGGTCATCCTATTAAGGTAGATTCCAGTTCTTTCCAGGTTGCAGCTCTCCTTTTAATTAAGACTTTTTTCCATACGTAATCTTTGTTGTTGTTGTTGTTAACCTTTGGTTAAAAAAAAAAATACCCAGTCAAAAAAAGTTATATTAGTGATTACTTTGTTAACCTTAAAAATAAAATAGCCAGTTATTTTATCAGCAAAATGGGTTTACTCAGGAATGCAGAGAATTACAACTTAGGACACGCAAGCTATGGTAAAGCCATAGGCAAATCCCACATACAAAAGAGGAACGTTGTTTTATGGAGAAGCAAGAAATTGGGAGGGGTTGTTTTAAATGAAAGCCTATTGCAGAAAAGCAAAAGAGTTTAGGGTTATGATGGTTTCTCATTGGCTGAGTTCCAAGGGTAGTTAATTTCTTGTGGGAAATGCAATGCACATCTTTCTCTGTCAGGCCTATAACTGATGATTCTTTCTTGTTGACTATGCTTCTGTTGGGGTCTGTAATTGACAATTCTTCCTATAATTGACATTTGAATGATGGGGCTCCCCTTTTTGTGTTCCCCCTTCTGACTTTCCCACTGCATTTTAGTGAGGTTTCTCTTTATTAATTTTCACAATTTGTAAATGCATTTACACAACTGTACTTGTGTTCATTAAAAAACTAGAAATATACTTTATAAGAGAGTTATAGTTTATGCAGTTTGTACTTAATTGATGATGTATATGAGTTTGTACTTCAGTATACTAAGCCCAGAGGTTAGGTACCTTTTACCACAGCCCATACTACTGAATTTTGCTTTCTTGCTGTTGGCTCATGCTTCTCCTTATGCTATGCATTCATCAGTAGTTGGGGCAATATGCTTAATATCCCTGCATGTGAAAACTGTCAACATCCTACCCTTGTCCCTGCCAAGTCTTCTGGGTGAGATTCTGTTGCCCTGGCTCCATATAGACTCACTGTCATCATTGTTGCTTGCCTGCACTCTCATGGAAGTCATGGAAACATCTCCTAAATGACAGTCCATAGTTGTTTTTTTTTTCTTTTTTTTTTCCATCTTAGAAATATATTTATCTTTAATAAATAAATTACCTTTAAAAAATAGGCTTCAGGACATGATAGTATAAGCTAAAGCTTCCTCTTGGCAAAGCAAGATTAGTTCTGGTTGTTTCTCTAACAAATTTTTAATTATGTCTACAATGTATTAAGGTCTAGGTTTTTTCTTAAAGTTCATTTCTGAAAAACACATTTTTTCTTAAAAATTTTACTTTTTAAAAGATATTGCTTGATCAGCATAGTCATGATCTGCATTAATAATTCTTTACCAATTGCTTTATCCAAAAATTTATTCAATACACATTTTATGAGCAGACACTGTGTGCCAACACTCTTCTATGTACGAAGGATACAGTAATGATTTATATAGACAAAGTTCCAATTCTCTTGGTAGATTGGACTGACAAAATAAACAAACATTTAAACATATAATATCTGCAGAAATTACTGACTTGGAGAGAGAAAAAGAAAAGAGTGGGCAACATATGGAATGGCAGGGATTAGATGACTATTTTAGATAAAGTCAGGGAAGTCTCTCTGAGAAAATGGCACTTGAGCAGATACCTGAATAAAAATGGAGGAGCACATCATGCAGTTATTTGTCAGGGGGTGGGGCAAGGGTAGGGGGCTTTCCAGGAAAAGAGATCAGTTAAGTGAAAAGGCCTGTGGGAGATAATGAAATAAGCAAAAAACAAAAACGAAAAGAAAAACAAAACAAAACTAAAAAACAACCCCCAAAACAAAACAGAACAAAAACATTTCAAGAAGGAAGGTACAATCATATCTATTAAACAGGAACAACTGGTTTATCGTGAAGGGCTGAAAACTGAATTGAGGATTTGGCAACATGAATGTCATTGTTAACATGATAAAAATTTTTTTTTTTTTTTGGAGTGACGGGCCTAAAAAGTATGGTTGGAATGGGTTCAAGAAAGTATGGGAAGCAGCAAGAGGAGATCATTGGAATAGATAAGTATTTCAAAGAGGTTTGTTGTGAACAGGTAAGGGAAAACAGTATATAATAGTTGGAATTTTAGGTCAAAGTGTATGGGGTTGTTTTGATAATGTCCATCTTTTGATAAATTCCATCTTTTAAAAAAATTGTTATTTATTTTGAGAGAGAGAGAGTATGTGTGAGCGAGGGAGGGGCAGAGAGAGAGAGAGAGAGAGAGAGAGAGAATCCCAAATAGGCTCTGCACTGTCAGCGCAGAGCCGGACATGGGGCTTGAACCCAGGAACCGTGAGATCACAACCTGAGCCAAAATCAAGAGTTGGACATATAACTGAGCCACCCAGGCACCCTTCCTTTAGCCTTCCTTTAACTTAGGATTCTTATTGACAATACAATTGGATAACTATATTCATTATTTATTTAACAAATATCTATTGAGTACCTCTTATGTTCCAGGCACTATTCTAGGCATTAGGGAAAGTAGTGAATAAAACAGGTGAAAAATCCCTGCTCTCGTAAAGTTCACCAACTAGTGCCACTTGAGGTTGTCTTTTGAATGTTTTAGTTTTCTGACACGACCAAACTCTCCCCAGTCCAATCCACCTGTTCTGTTATTCCCAAGTCAATGCTCTTCACATAGAAAATGTATCATATAACTCTCCATTTACAACAATCTACTCAATTTGTGGATTGATACTATCTTATAAGTAAATCCTTACTTCTCCTTTCGGCATTTGAGTTGCAATTCAGCCCTGAATTGCTTGTTTGAGATATTCTTAAAATTAGGGATTTGTACCTCCTCTGGGAAGCCTATCTTTTGGTTCTTTTTACTGCAAAATTGACATTTCAGGACATTAAAATACATCAACTAGCTACACAAACTCACTATACATTCATTTCCTTTTAAATAGTTAAAAGATATTTAGACATTTCAGTCCTGTGTTGGAAGGTGCTGATCCTGTAACCCTGAGCTCTAACTGCTCAGGTTGGGGGTAGATAGAGAATAAGGGTGGAGCTGGGGAAGGATAGCCTAACTCTTGGGGGATTTGCAAGGTCATCCGGTCCAGCACCTAAAAGGGGTTTCTGGTCCATTTCTTTGTTGAAAAATCAGGCAGCTGATTTCCTAAACAATAGGCATGACTTTGTATATATGTGTATGTTTTTCTCTATGGCAGAAATATGGATGTTTTCAAGGAAAACAAAGCAGTGACACTTTGGCATATCTTACCATATTATATGGAGTTTAGGCAGAAAACAGAAGCCCCACTCAAAATGGTTTAACTGAAAAGAATATAATGAAGGGACTATGACAGAGTTGTGGGTATGGTTAAGAGGACTAGTAATATGGGAAGCCTTTACAACCCTAGGCAGTTGAAGAAAATGGTATTATTAGAGACCCATGAGAGCTGGAGCCATGGAAAAGAGGCTTTGAGACAGGCATTGTAGACAGAAGGACAGGGTATGGCCAAAACTTTGGCCTAGTACAAGGGGGAGGGGTGTGTAATTCATATGCTGGTATTTTTCTCTTCCCTTCTTTTGATCTTCTGCCAGTGCTTCTCCCATTGGTCCAACTCAACAGGAAGCACAAGGCAAGGAGGTCCTGGTAGTGTATTCAAAAATGTCAGCTCCCAGGGCAGAGCATATCAAAGAAGTAGAGACAATGGATTTGGAGAGGGAAACCAAAAATATCTACTGTAAATATTTTCTATGACCACAAGAATTAAAAAAAAAAGTCAGTAGAAGGCAGGGAACTTAAAAATCACCATAAAAGTAACTTTCTAATATTATCTCCTTCCTATTCAAACATTTAACTTACTAAGTGTTCTTTCTGCCTAGTACCCGATCAGCAAATGTTTCCTGGAAAGGGTCCAATAATAGTAAATATTTTAGACTTTGAGACCTAAGGGGCAAAATTTAAAGTATTACATTGTATTTATGTAACCACTTAAAATATAATCATTTACGGATCTAAATTGCAGTCATTAAAATCCAGTGGGCTGGATTTCTCTTGTAAGCCATAGTGTCCCACTCTCTGGCCTGAAAAGTCTTCTAAATTTTTGCTAGCCTAAATCTGCCTATTTTTTAAATGTCAATTCCAAATAAAACCTCCATATGGCCTGTAATACTGGGACTCTTTGAGTTATGAATGACAGGAAGTCAATTTTTACAAGCTGAAGAGAGTAAAATTACTAGCTTAAATTTGAGAGGATGTTGGAGGTAGATCCCAGAATCCAGGAACTGCCTGAACCCCAGCTACTCCAGGGACCTGGTTTGCTATTGTAGTTATCAGAACAAGCCCGTTTTATCTCTCTTTTATCTTTGCTCAGTCTACAGTTTGGTTTCATTGTTTATTAGTGAGGGCAAGGCTTCCCCATAGGAAACGGAAAGTACCTGTGCCTCTTCAGGCAATAATCCCAGGCAAGTATTCTTGACCTGTATTGGTCACACACCCATCCTTAGAAGAACGTGTGTGGGTGGGTGGGTGGGGGGAAGGGTGGTGGTGGTAGAGAGGTTCTATGATTGCACAAGCTCAGGAGAGGAGCCCACTGCGGAGGAGGGTTTCCCAAAGGGAGGGAGAATTCTGTTGCCAGGAGATACAGATTTCTATTTTTGGGAGATAAAAATGTCACAATTATAGTACAATATGTGACATGCCATAAGAGAGATAATGTTTGAAACACACTTCATCACCCCCAGTACCTAACATCACATTTGGTAGACATTCATGCGTTTTTGATGAATGGATGACTCAGTTCCCCCAGCTGGTTGTGAACGCCCTCGTCTCTAAACTGGCCTAGATATCAGCTGTTGTCTAGTTCTGTAGGTTGTATTAGAGGTTTTCCGTCTCCGTATGTTATTTTTCGTCTAATCCGGAGGCAAAGCATGCCTGAGACAGAGCCAGGCAACAGGAAATCTCAGCCCAGGAACCAGAGCACAGAATGCTGTATATGCCGGTGACAATACCGATTACGCTCTGGGTGACCCATGTGGCCTTTTTGGTGAGGCCTTCAGAAGGACACAAAGGCCCCACCGACAGACGCGACCCTCCGTGGGGAGGGAGGCAGGGCCCCGGGGGCGGGGGCACAGCGGGGGCCCCAGCCTCGGGGGCGTCACAAGGCACAAAGGAGACAGCAGGGAGGCGGCCGCGGGCGCCTATCTTCGCTCGCCAGCCACTAGCAGTTGCGGTTACAGACCTGCAGCTCCCCCTCCCCCACCCCCTCCCCACCCAGGCCCGCCCGCCTTTCTGTCTCCTCTCTCCCTCCGTACTGGACGGCCCGGGTCCATTTCCGGGCTCCGGATATTTGGTATTGATCGGGGCCGGGGGCGCGGGAGCAGGTGGCTGCGGCGGGGCAGCTGGGCCGCCAGCCTGGGGCGCCGCGACCGGTCTCCCGCCGCCTTTGTCGCCAGCCCTTCCGAGGCGGCCGCTCCTCCCCCAGGTCGGCGCGCGCTGCCGGCCGGACTTTGCGCCGCGTCGGGCGCTGCTGCTGCGCGCGGGGCCGCGCTCGGGGCCGGCGGCGGCGGCGGCGGGGAAGCGGGCGGCGAGGGGCGGCCGGGACCCCGGCCCAACATGGCTGAAGTTGGCATCGACCAGTCCAAGCTGCCGGGAGTCAAGGAAGGTAGGGGCCGGGGTGCGAGTCGCGTGGGGCCCCTCCCCTCTCCTCAGCCCCGCTCTCTCCGGGCGGGGACGTCGTCCTTTCGGTCCCCGCGGCCCTCGTCCCTCCTCCCACCGCGGTGCCCTGGCCCTGGTGTCCTGGTAGGGGACAGAATTGAGTTGAGGCTCTACTGTGGTACCTTGGGCAAGTCCTTACGTTCTGAGCCCTCTTTCTCCTCTGCGAGACGGGGGGAAAGAGGATAGCACCACCCTCAGCAAGTGGTTGTGCAAATTGGTGAACGCTCAAGAGCTGGGTAAATCTGACTTATTTGTGTCCTTAAAAATCAAGGCCCAGCCTAGCTGGCGTGAAGCCTAGGAAGTGGGGAGGGGTTGACATTCAGTTCCTTGTGGAGCCTTTGTTTTGAAACTTGAGTCTTTCCCTCCTTCTGTCTCTCCACTTTTCCTAGTCCAGCGTCTGGCTGGCTGACTTTCCCACCTCCCTCAAGGTTTGAAAGTTTAGTCTTGGCACTGCCCTGCGCGGGCGGACGGATGGGAAGGTCCTATAAGCATTTTCTTACAAAAAGCAGGGGACGAGGAGGAATAGGGGACCAACTATTGACCTTGATTTTTAAAGGCTCTTTATACTGATGCCCTGAAAAATTATGGCTGATTAGTACTGGACTGGTTTGGTTAGCAGTAGGTAGCCCTTTGACTTCCCTCCCCTGCTCTTGATCGGCTGCTCCAAGATCTAGCATTTTTTGTTGAAATTTTGGGTGCTGGATCACCTTAACCTTTAGTTATCTTTGGCTATTCTTTGGCCCTAGGAAGCATGGAAATCCCAGAGTGTTATCTGAGCTTGCAAAGGTTATCTTTGTTGTGAATGTCATGTCATCTGAGCATTGTGACTTGTGGTGTCTTGGGAATGTGGAATTGAAAATAAGAATTTTTGTTTTCTTGGAACTGCATGTTTCATTGACAACTTGATTTGACTCTGATGGTCTTGTGATTGTCCAGGCCCACCAAGTAAGCTTGACTGCTTTCTTTCCCGGAGAGTTCCAAACACAGAGAGAGTCGCTGGTTTTATAAAGAATTTTTAATGAGGCCTAGCCTGTCCTATTGTTCCTGAAGGGTATTAGAGTTTAGGCTGGAGATTTTTCAACCTTTCAGTTTCCTGCAAAGCTTTGGTAAAGATTTAGGCATTCACATGTAAATGTAATTTTCACTGCACTGTCCCGACTGGTGCCTGAGTGATAGGAAAGGCAGAGCTATACTTTGAAAGTCCTAGTCTCTGAGATTGTCTGGTTGTCTTTAGTCTTTTGAGTATGAGTTTTGTGGGTGTGTATGTGTATATATGTCTGTGTGTTGGATGTTTCTAAAGAAAAAGTGACCCTGTGTAGTGTCTAGTGCTTCCTTGGGGTGGGTGATGAGTAGAGTGAGCATTGGAGTTCAAACACAACTCCATGTAAAGTGTTAATCCTACTGTGCTGTGATTTTACCCAGCCCGTTGTATATGTTGATGACCTGGGACAAACTTGAAACTCACTTTCTGTATATGCATTTGTATGACTCTTAGGTCTTCTGGTTTCTAACCAAGACATGAATGATTTATTTTAATACATTCTTTCTCAGGGGGTTCAACAAACACTTTCCATCTAAAAATGCAAGATGTTTCCATTCCTACCCCCTGGAATTTTAACGCATTTGAATTGACTTTCATTTTGCATAGTGTGGTGTTTGGCAATCCAGTTTACATTTCATGGGAAAGTGGTAAAGAAATTTGGTGTGGCTCTTTGATTAAGTTAGAATTAAATATTGATTGATTTTGAAGGTGGTTAGAAATTGTTGAGAAGATCGTTGTCTTTGTAAGCATCTGACTTTTCTGGTTCCAAGATTCTCAAAGGAAATGATGTGTTAGGCTAGGAACGTCCTAAATAGTTCTGTACTTTTTGCTCTGGGAAGTATTCAAATATAATAAAGTATATCTCTCTCTAATGTAACTCTTCATTATGGCCTAATAACTCCTTAACAATGTCTTTGAACCCTAATTTAAAGAGAATAAAGCTGGTGCCCATGTTTTGGTAAAGCATACACATTGAGATTGTTCTTAGTACTGAAACTTCCAACTCAGTTTGAAAAGTAAATTTAGTGGTAAATTGTTTAATACTCTGGCATAGGTTTTTAACCTTTGTTTTGAAAAACCTGTCTCTTCCACTTTGTTTCTCATTCTAAATTCTGGTAGGTTTATATGCAATTACAATTTGGGTCATGGACTTGATTTCCAATGTTGTGGGTGCCTGTTGCTTCCCACTGCCTTTTCTTTTGGAGGGGTTCGGGAACCCTGTGACCTTTGTCCTGAACATCTCAACAGAGGTCATGGGTAACAGCTGACATCAGGGAATATTTTAATATTAAAATTTTTTCTTTTCTAGGTTAAAATCCAATGCTTGTTAAAGATATCCATCATTGGACAGACCTTTAAAAAAATAAAACAAACAAACAAACAAGACTACAGCAGTGTTTTTACCTTGGGAATCTCTTAAAATAGGGACAAAGGGACACATCTGAGTTCATATGTAGGGGAAAAGAATTAAGTCTAGCTAAATGTCAACACACATTATTTCTGGTTTAAAAGCATATTTGTAACATATGTACACTTTTTGTAATGGAAATACTGTTGCCAGTGTTTAGGAATAGTCCTTTATTTCTTCTGAAATATTTGAACTTCTACCCAACAATATTTGGAAATAATTCCCAGCCATTGTTTTTTAAATCAGATGTGTAACTCAAATACATCATGCAATTTGTGGATATTAGACATAGGTTTAGTCAGGTTCCAACAGTATTCTGTAGGTCTCTTAGTTTATATCACAGCTGGGAGTTTGTTTTTCTGAAAAGGAAAGTTGTTCATCAGTTGACAAACTTTGATTTTTGGTCAATTTTAGCTTCTTTGCTGAATTTTCTTTCTGAAACAACAGTCCAGACCCCTCACTTTCTTTTTGCTCTCTCCAGTTAGTTTCCCATACCACTACTTAATTGGAGTTGCTCATTTACCATCATAATCTTGTCCTTTCTCCTATCTAACAAACTTTTGACACATAAAGTGTTGGTTTAAGAGCTAATATTCAAAACCATTTCTAGTCCCTTTTAAACTTTTACCAACTCCTTTGTAATTTTATAGCCTTTAGAGTTTTCCCATTTTTAGCCATTTAGCACTATACACCAACTTCCCATCAATTCCCAGTGCCAACCTTCTTTTTTCTTCTCTTACAGCAGTAAGAAATGTATTATGTGTTATGTGTTTGTACTAGTCTTCAGATGGAAATGGAAAGTTGTACCATCTCCAAAGTTGGTTAACTGTGTGTGCGCGCACATCTGAAAATCAGTGCACCTAGCGAATTACTCCTTGAAGTAAGGTAGCTGCCTATTCTGAGAGAAAATCTTCTTTTGTGAAAGATAAAATTCGGTACATTTTCAGAAATATGTCTGGAAAGCACTGATTCATTTTAGGTCCAGGACATCCCAGTGGCATAATGAGGTGAATCAGAGAAATGGCACAAATCCAGAGTTTTAAGGGGAAAAACACAAAATTAGGTCTGGTGCAATAAGTTAGCCAAATTTTCTCCGGGATCTAAAGCATATCACATGCACACTAGGCAATAACGTGAAGGCAGTGTCTGTGAGATGTACAGCATATGGCTTCAGGGCAAACTGATTTTCTCTTTTCTTCAAAATGCTACAGCACATTTTTTTGTTACTGTTTTTTAATGAGACAATGGCTGGATCTCCTTGAGTTGGGAGGTTTGTGTGGTATTTATCTTTTTTTCCCTTTTTTGGCTTCCGGTCTTTGGCATAGCCAGCAAATATGCAGCACATATTTGCATATGTGAGCGAATGAGTGCATGTATTATTAAATACTCCCTGTTGGTTCAGGAGTCATATCTCTGGCATAATAATTCTTTCATATTCCTTCCCATAGTATAAGCACTGAAAGGGCAGGGATCATGCCTTTTAACAACGAGGATCACAGATTACAATGCCAGAATTAAATTTTTTTTAAATTTTTTTTAACATTTATTCATTTTTGAGAGACAGACAGAGCATGAGTGGGGGAGGGGTAGAGAAAGAGGGACACACACAATCCAAAGCAGGCTCCAGGCTCTGAGCAGGCGGTCAGCACAGAGCCTGACGCGGGGCTCGAACCCACAGACCATGAGATCATGACCTGGGCCGAAGTCAGATGCTCAACTGACTGAGCCACCCAGGTGCTCCTCTTTTTTAAGTTTATTTATTTTGAGAGAGAGAGAGAGAGAGAGACAGAGCGCGCGCGCGCGCGCGCACACACACACACACACACACACACACACACACACACACACACACGGGTTAGGGGCAGAGAGAGGGGGAGACTGAGAATCCCCAGCAGGCTCTTTGCTGTCAGCACAGAGCCCAATGAGGGGCTTGAACTTACCAATTACGAGACCGTGACCTAAGGTGAAATCAGGAGTTGAACACTTACTCTACTGAGCCACCCAGGTACCCCTAATCTTTATTTTTGTAACGTTTATTTTTTCATAGGTGCATCTTAAAAATAGAATTCATCCCCAAAAGATATGTATAACCTAAAAAGAAAAAAAAAGAAAAAAGGAATTCTGTGCACTTCTATCCTTGGAGATAATCATTATTAAGAATAAAATTTCAGTGAAAACACCTCTAACAAATGCTCTTTTGTGGGTTTGATTTTTATTTGAGTAATAGTTTTAATTTTTTCCTTACGTGCAAAGCAACACTTCACAATTTGTAAGCTGGAAAGAATCTTTGACACATATTTAAAAAAAATGTTTACTATGTACTACCTATTGTGCAAGGGTAGTTTCACAATAAAACATGCCCTGTAGTGATGCACGTGGTCTTCACTGTGGTGAACAAGCAGTTGTGTAGAGTTTACGGTGTTGTTGTAAAGAACCCTCTAAATGCATATTGCACCCAAAATGCCTCTCACATAAAGGGAAAAAAAGAATCTTCCAGTTAGTTGCTGTATGCAAAAATGCAATCCTTTCTTAAATGAATGATTTTTTTTAATGGATATAGCTGTCATTTGTAAAATAAAGAGTTTTTTCATAAGCAGTTTTTAAGCACTTTTTTTTTTTTAAGTATCAGTTCTTTTTTTTAAATTTTTTTTCAACGTTTTTTATTTATTTTTGGGACAGAGAGAGACAGAGCATGAACGGGGGAGGGGCAGAGAGAGAGGGAGACACAGAATCTGAAACAGGCTCCAGGCTCCGAGCCATCAGCCCAGAGCCTGACGCGGGGCTCGAACTCACAGACCGCGAGATCGTGACCTGGCTGAAGTCGGACGCTTAACCGACTGCGCCACCCAGGCGCCCCTTAAGTATCAGTTCTTAAAGGACAACTTCTTCCATGTGTGACACTGTAAAGTTAATTGATATTTAATCAAAGGATCTCAGAGTAGAAAGCATTAAAAACCACTGACCTAAGCCAGCCTTCTCATTTTCCAGATGAAAATCTGAGGGCCAGGACAGGGAAATGAATTGTACCCAAGTGCTGAGGTTAGGTAGGAATTGGCACACTGGGGACTAGAATTTGAAACATTTAAAACTGAACATTTTCTCCTTTCCCACCCTCTCCTTCCTCTCCCATTTTCTCCCTGACTTTCTCTTTGTTTTCCCCTCCCCATTGTCATCTTTTTCTTTTATTCTGTAGATACATAAGATTATTTTCTAATGTGTTCCTTAATACTGTCTTATATTTAAAACAGAATGAAAACAATGACAAAAATTTCAGAGATGTTTTGAAATTATTTTAGGGATAATGTTTGATATGAATGTTAATGAGCTAACATAGGCTTTATTGTTTTAGTTAAAACTTTTTTTTTTGGTTTTATTTTTTATTTGTTAAATGAATTACTGAGGGAACTGTAGGAGGTCACAGTCCTGCCTCAATATTCTATCAAAAAATTGCATGTCTTCTCTGCTATCATCAGCCCAACAGGGCTATAACATTTAGAGGCTTGGACACTTTAAACTTATTAGGGAAATAAACTCAAAGAAAGCCACAGGCCACGTTGTTTCCACAGTCCTTGTCAGGGGTTCAGGAGTTTTTATTGAGATAAATGAATTTTCCTCTGTGACAAAAAGCTATGTGATATTCTGTTCATAAAGAAAGCATTTATAGATACCACAAAACCTTATTAACCTCTGTTTGAAATCCTAGTTTTCTAAGTACAGGAGCATATTTCTAAAATGAACCACTGTGACCTTTGGGGGGAAAAACAAACCTGTCACAGCTGTATTTGCAGTTTCAGAAGTAGCTAGTGGATGGTCAATTGAATTAATATTTTTAACTGATGACCGAGTTAAAGGTGTCCTGTGCTTCAAAATGTAAAATTAGGATACCCTAGATCTTGCATAAGACCTACAAAGGATAATTGGTTTTTATATTCAGGAGGACCTTGGGGGATTAGTTACACCATTTATTCCCAGATGTTTGAATTTAGAAACCAGTGCATAAGGGTTCCCAGATATTATGTTTAGAAGACACGATGGATGGGTGCCTGGGTGGCTCAGTCGGTTAAGTGTCTGACTCTTGATTTCTGCTCAGGTCATGAGCTCACGGTTTGTGAGTTTGAGCCCCTCATCAGGCTCTGCACTAACGGTGTGGAGCCTGCTTGGAATTCTCTCTCCCTCTCTGTCCCTCCCCTGCTTGCACTCTCTCTCTCTCAAAATAAATAAGTAAACTTAAGAATAAAAAGAAAAAGGACAAATGCACACACACAAAAACAACCATTTATTTTCCTATCATTTCATTTACAAAAAACCCCCACATACATTCATGTATGTATGTATACGTATGGTAGTTGGTAAACATACACTGATATAAAAACAGTGAAAAGTTTCTTATAAACCAGAACTAGGTGTAATCTGTTATTTATATATCAGTATTTTTTTCTTTTTAGTCAAATTCATTGAGGTATAATTTATATACAGTAAAAATTCATCCTTAATTTACAGTTCTGAGTTTTGACAAATATGGTCTTATAATTATTGGAACAATTAAGATCAGAACAGTTACATAACTCCCAAACTTCTCTACCCTTTTACCTGTCTCCCACTAGCCATTGATTTATTTTCTGCCACTATAGTTTTGCCTTTTCAAAAATATTGTATAATTTAGATCATACAGTAAGTAGTCTTTTGAGTTTGGCTTCTTTCACTTGGCATAATATATCTGATACCGTATTGTATGTATTAGTAATTCTGTTTCTTTTTATTGCTGAGTTCCAGTGTTTGGCTGTACCACCGCATGCTTATCTATTGACTTGTTGAACATTTGAGTTGTTAACCACTTTTGGTGGTTATAAATAAAGACACCATAAATATTTGCATATAGGATTTCTTTGGGAAAGCACCTATGATGGGATTGCTGGGTCATATGGTGAGTGTATGTTTAGTTTTATAAGAAACTGCCAAACTATTCTTCGAAGTGGCTGTACCATTTTGCATTCCCACCAGCAGTGAATGTGAGCTCCAGTAACTCTGCACCTTTCCCCACAGTTTGTATTGTCAGGGTTGTTTTTTTTTTTTTTTTTTAACTTTTAGCTGTTTTAATAACTGTATAATACCACATGTGGTTTTTAGTTTGCATTTCTCTAATGGCTAATAATGTTAAGTCTCTTTAGTCTTATTTGCTATTCTTACATGTTTGTTGAAGTATATGTTCTAAGCTTTTGCCCCTTTAGAAAAAATCAGACCGTTGTCTTGTAATTGAATTTTGAGAATTCTTTATATATTGTAGCTTCATGTCTTAATGTCAGATATTTTGCAAATGTCGATGGTTTTTAAACATTGGTGCAACATAAGATGTTCATGTTGGGAGTTTTACCATAAACACATTCCTGGTCCTCCTAGATATCAACTGAGTTTCTTGGAGACAGTTCCAGCAATCTGTAGTTCTTATACCCAGATTATATTATACTCTTGGGCTTACATAATGGACATTTGTAATATACTGAGAATTCTCTGGCCACCCTAGTGAAGGAATCCTCCCTGCTCCAACCTCTCACATTTTTGTATTGGCAGCACATTTCTCTGTCAGTGTTCAAGAATGAGCATCATCTTTTCCCCCTCTAGTAATTGAAATTTGTTCCTCTAAGGTAGGGATCTGCACACTGTGGCCCATGGGCCAATCCAGCCTACCCACCACTTGATTTCATACAATAGGTAAGCTGAGAATAGGTTTTATATTTTTTAATGATTGAAAAAAAAAAAGAGGAAGAAAGATTGGTGAAATATGAAAATGATATGAAGTTCATATTTCAGTTCCTATAGGTAAAGTTTTGTTGGAACAAAGCTGTATTCATTGTTTACATATTGTCTGTGGCTGCTTTCACACTTTAAAGGTGAGATGAGTAATCGTGGCAGAGACCATATTAACAGCAAAGCTTAAAATTTTTACTATCAGGTACTGTATAGGAAAAAATGGTGGTTTCTTTTGAACCGTTTTTGATGAAAATTTAAAAAACTTCCTTATTTAACCTTTTCTTGATACTTCAGTTATCACCATGAGCATCAATTATAACTTTACTATGTTGGTGCTGTTGGGGACTGTGGCTGATGGAACTCTTAGGATAGTGTATTTTATATTTGTAGTGACTTTTAAAAACTTAGACTTATATCCTGATTTTTTCTTTATTCTTTTAAGAAGAAAAAATGTACACTCCATATATACTTCTGGGTATTTCAAAATTGATTGTATAGATAGAAGCCTTATGCAAAATAAGAGTATGTCATATGCCAGCTCTGAGGAAGGATCTGTGAGCTTTCATGAGTAGAGGGCATGAGTAAACAGATTGAACTTTTTAAAAAAGTTGGCTTATGATTTTTAGCTTTTTACTTATACTGGCTTTCTTCAAAATGTGTTAACTGACATCTGCATGAAGGAAGTGTTACTTTGTCTTCTTAGAAACTTGTATCAGAAGTACCTAGGATGATTTACCACTAAGCTTTGAAGGCTTAATGTGTGATGAACATTTCTAGTCTCGATACTGCTTCTCAGTTACCAAATACTAGGGGAGTCTCCACTGGACTTTTTTGGCTTTCATTTTTCTAATGAGTCATAAAGGCTGAGTCACTTTCCATTAACTTTACTCCAGGACTTTTAACTGTATATAGTAAAAGTGTGAGTGGTTTATAAGGGTGTCTGTCTTTCCCTCCTCACTGCCTCCCCATCAATGACTTTTTTTTTTTTTTTTTAAACTGGGCTATATAGAGAAGTCCATGATTTACTTTATTACATTTGCCAGCATTTGAGTAGCACCTTTACATCAAATGCTTTAAAATGTTAGTTGGTTTTCTTTACGTCTTTACAATATAGAATGCTAGGATTGGCAAATACTGTCAAAAAGTCCTTATTGTCTACATGGGAGACCTGAAGTAGATAAAGAGAAGAAAGAGACTTGATTAAGGTCTTTGTTCCCCCCATCTGCACTTGTTGAGTTTGCTCTAACATTTGGGCCAACAGCTATTTGAAAAGAACTGTTCATTCTCGGTGTTTGTATTTACAGATCACTTTCTGGCGTTGCCTACAAAAGTTCCATTTTCCTATCTTTGATTGCTGGATTCTAACTTGACATGATTGCTTCTATTGTTTTCTCAGGTTTCCATGGTCCCACGTTATTATTTCAGATTGGGCTTTAGTGTACTCGCAGAGCATTTCTTCTTTTCTAAAATTTTTATAGTTACCCGATTAAAGCCTCACAGAGCTTATCTTCCAAGGTCATTTTAGCTATGTGTATGTTGGAGGGGAGAAACTAGAGGTTTAGAAAATGGTTAGGGAGCTATGGATAGATGCCAGTTTACCATGCTTTTACTGTGGACACCCCTGAAGTTCCGGAACATGGTTTCAGTGGTTTCTCGAGCTCCCCAAACTAGGATAATTACTAAACTTAAAGACAGGATAGCCAAATAATTTGTAGGCCTAACCCAGATACTTTGTGATTAAAAAGTGCAATTCTGTTAATTTTACGGAATAGATATATACTAGTGATCACATAACTAAAGGAGACATTGCTGAAATGCCCTGAGCAGTTGGATGTGATTACTGAGTGAGGTCTTTGTCCCAAGACCTCTTCTGAGTATGTGAAGTTTTCATTGGCACTTAAAACCTAAAGGGTAACTGTCTGTCGTAGACTGTCTTACTCTTAATTTGTTTTCTGTTTTCTAATTGATTACTAAGTAAAACATGAAATCAGCTCTATAGATTATAGAATAGAAATCATGAGGGTGTCATTTAGCTGTTCATATTTGGGTTTATTGAAATTTTATTTTTATTTAGTTAGTTTTCTTTCTGTTCCCTCTTTATGGGTTCTGTCTGTATATTCCTCCCAAAATGTGGAACAGATATTGGAAAGATTTGTGCCAATTCAGAGGAGGTAAGAAATACAGACATTTGATTCCTTTTTACTTGGCAATATGTAATATACTTATCATTGTCTTCTTTCTTTTAAATGGAGTGGGCAAGGTGACATTTTTTTACTCTATATACTTCTGCTATGCATCTTTTTAGTAGTTGAGCTCCTCCTAGAATTATTTTGTAGTATTTGATCTAGTTTACTGATACATTAAATAATTCATCCCAATTGAAATCAGACTTGTAGTATACAATTTAATTTAATCTTAATCAGACTGTCTTCTTTCTAAAGGAAAATACCTTGAACCTAGACTTGTAAGACCTGGTTTCACATCTCCTGTTTACCACCCATTAGGTGTAAGGACTCAGAGATAACATTGTGTCTCTAAGTTTTAGTTGCCTTACTTGTTTTTTGGAGAAAATATTTACTGGGTTTGTGATTACGGTTAACTGAAGAAATGGATATGAAAACATTCTGTGAAATGCAGTGGTATACATTCAAGCTCTTGATAATATTATTGTTCAAGTTGCCCTGTAATACTTTTACTTTTAACCTTCTTCCAGACCGTTGTTCCTGTGAGTCCTTATCCCTCTGCCTAGAGTTTCCTTCTACGCTATCCAAATATAGTGTGGTTTTTACACCCCCCACCCCCACCAGGCCTAGGTCAAGTACTCATTCTCTCTTGAGTCTACCCTACTTCATTTCTGTGATTTCTTCAACCCACTTTGAGCTACTTATTTCCTTAAGCAAAATGTTTCATTCTCTGTGTTAATTTACTCATTTTCTCTCAGGAAAAGACTGGTGGCTGACTGATCTCAGTATTTTGGGGGGATCCTTACACATAGGAGATACTCCAGAAAACTTGTCAGACTATCTGACAGCTTGTGCCCAGGGGGCAAACTGACCTAACTGGACTAATGACACTAGAGTAAGAGCTATGATTATTTGCATTCATTCACTGAGGTAGGAATAGAGGACTAGGAATAAGTCAGTTTTACTTTTTGTTGTATGATTTTTTCCCCCCATTTCTCAAATTTTTGTAGGTTGGTGTTAAGGTTAAGTCAAGGCCTGAACATACAATAGTCTCCTTCGGAGGCAGTGATCTTACCTATTTATGAATTAATTTTAGTTATGTAAGACTATGCTAATGTGTGCACATTTTCCAGGAATGTTACATAGTGTCATTTTGTCACTGTTACTAGAAGTGTTGGGTTCTGTTCAGAATTTTTATGTTTACTATTTTCTCTCTAGATTTATTTTGATATAAAGGGAGCAAGGGTCTTATGAAGCTTTACCTAAACAGAGCAAACATAGAATGTATTTTTAAAGTCCTTGATTATAAGGGGAGATAATTGTGAAGAATCTGAAAGTTTTGAGTTGGAGACTAAGATGGATGTACAGATTGCAAACTTGAAATGGTTTATGATCAAAAGAGGGTAGAAAAGCATGAGCAAGAGTCAACTCAAGAGTGTTCTGCTTTGGGCATGGATATACTCTATTGTACTTATTTTGGAATTGTTTTCTAACTTAGGGCACACTGTTTAGTCTCTTTCAGTTTCATATGGTACATAGGAGTTAACACTGCTTTAAAAATAGGCAGTGCTGCAAAAAATAAATTTATACTTGTAGGCAGCCATTTTTTCAAATGTTTAAAAAATCGCCCAAATAATTTTGACTTCTTAAAAACCCACTGAGGCAAGTGAATCCTCTAGAATGGAAAGGATTTGGATAACTTGTTTTCCTGTTCACAGGTGCAGGCTGTCCCTGATTTTCTTTCAGTTCTCTGCAGGGGAATTGCATGTAGAAGGTCCTGAAGCTAGTTTCAGTAGCATTGCTGAGAGAAATCCAAGGCATTTAGGAACACATTCTAGTTGAACTTAAAACATTTGGTGATTTTTTAAAAAAATTTTTAATCTTGATTTATTTTTGAAAGAGGGAGAGAGAGAGAGAGCAAGTGGGGGAGCAACAGAGAGGGAAGGAGACACAGGATCCAAAGCAGGCCCCAGGCATTGAGCTGTTACACTGAGCCCAATGTGGGGCTCAAACTCACAATCTGTGAGTTCATGACCTGAGCCGAAGTTGGATGCTTAACTGACTGAGCCACCCAGGTGCCCCTGAAACATTTGGTGATCTTTAACAAGCCTTCAGAATATGGAGCATGCTCACTTTTCCAGGCTGTACTGTGGTCATCTGGCCTCACTTAAGCCTTTTAGTAAATGACACAGTTCACATTTGTATTCATTGGACAGTAAGTGACTGATAACATGGTCTCATTTTACCCTGATACTAAAGGCTCTGAGAGAACTGCTAGTTAAAACAGGAAAAGACTACTTTTTTTTTTTATAAGGCACCAGATTGAATGGAAGGTTATTTTAAGATTTATTGGTGGTTGAAGCTACTATACAGATGAATAAAAGCAGATGTTTGCCATTTTGTATGGTAGAAATAGTTAAACAATCAGCAACGTTGAAGAAAGCAGTATTTGGTGCAGGAGAGAACACAACAGTCATCCTATAGGGTAGTCTTTTTTACAGGCTGTGATTTTCACATTTTAGATGATGTGTTGGTGTCCAAGATACAAATGTATATGAGTTACCCTGAATCAACTATATTTTATGCAACCCTATGTCTTAAGTTGGATGCATTCTTAGAGATAATTTGTACTGTTTCCTTACAGGTCAGGACATTGAGGTTCTGATTTGGAAAGTGACTTGTCAGAGGTCATTTGGTGAGTGGGTGACAGAACCAGAACTAAAATTCTGACAGGTATCTGGAATTAAGAACAGAGCTCTTTGTACTTTAATTTGCGTGTGCCTTATATGCTACAGTAAAGCCATATTTCTATAAATTGGGCAAGAAATATCCACATTTCTTATAGGAAAGATACCAAAATGGCATGTGGATTTGGCAGAAAGCTTTCACTAGAGCAACTCAAAGAATAGAAATTAGGAAAATCCGTCTAGTTTTAGGCATTCACTGTAATCTACGTGTGAAGGTGTTTATATTTTGACTGGCTATACTTCTATTCAGTGGTCTACCCTCCTATCATTCTTGATGTTGATTAAACTGTAATTACATGACTTTCTCATATAATTCTACTTTGCTTTCTAACTCTGGACATTCAGTTGAAAAGAAAAGTTTGAAGTGATGGAGCTTATTAAACATTTTAGACATACTGATTTTCCTTTAACTTAGGTCCACAATATGTATAGGAAACATATTCTCCCTCAGTTGGACATAAGAGGTTAGAAAGAGCTATAGAAATGTAGTGACTGTTAACAAAAAAGAAATGTAGTAACTGTTGATTACATTTTAATTCTTTGATAGAAGAAGAGGAAGTAGTGTTTGCATATTCTGTTATGGATTCTATACTAGACAAGTGACTAGATCTGTGTTAATCAGTGACTTAGTTAGGGGACCTGACTAGAAGAAATACTTAGTAGAACATAACTAATTGTAATAATTCATTAATTCTGATGATGCCAATAATAATAGGTTCCACTTCTTGAATTTCCTTTTATTGAGTGACAGATGTATTCCTTGACCCTTCACTTATCTAATTTATTTCTCAAGAAATCCATTCTCATTTTACAGGGAGGAACCTGAAGCTCAGAGATTAAATAACTTGCCCAAAGTCTTGTAGCTGTTAAGCAAGCAATATTTGAATCCTGATATATATAGCTCCTGTTTGTTTGTTTTTTTTTTTTTTCTCTCTCTGAAACACTTTTTAAATAGTAGGACAAATCCAAAGCCGGATAATGTTGTCACTTCATATACCCTGTTTATTTTTGTAATTATTGAAGACATCTCAGCTTCCTCCTTATTTGCCTCCAAGCTTTGGTTTGTGCTTCTTTCGTCCTGCACCACTAGCTGAGTTTCCAGCTTTCTTTGGAATAGAGAACCATCCAAAGTTCACATCTAACTTAAATACCACTAAAGTGAATAGATGTTTTTCTCAAAAAAAAAAGAAAAAAATAGGGGCGTCTGGGTGGCTCAGTCAGTTAAGTGCCAGGCTCAGCTCAGGTCATGATCTCATGGTTCGTGGGTTCCAGCCCCATATTGGGCTCTGTGCTGACAGGTCAGAGCCTGGAGCCTGCTTCGGATTCTGTGTCTCCCCCCCTCTCTCTGCCCCTCACTCACTCGTGCTCTGTCTCTGTCTCTGTCTCTCTCTCTCTCAAAAACAAATAAACATTAAAAAAAGATTAAAATAATAACAAAAATAAAACAAAAAAAATAACCTGTATGATGAATTTCATAGAGAGCCAAAGTGGTTGACAGAGTCACTTCTTAAACTCCTTGCACAACTCCCTGCTGTCAACATAGGGGTTCTCCATGTGTGCTTTGAAATATAGGCTAACTTCTTCTAGTTTACTGGTGGATTGCTTCCTGATTCTGTGTAGACTGTATTTCTAGGAAATCTGATTTTAATGTAAGCTTACTTATATTATAATTAGGAAGATAAATCTCCTCAACTTCTGGGGAGGCATTCTCCTAGATTCTAAGAAAGTACCCATGATCTCAAGATATCTTATAGAAAAACACATTTCTAGTGGGTAAACATGACCAATTATTGAGCATATGGCAGCATATCAGAGTAGAATTCCAAAAATCTCAAGATTTACCCATTTGTTTTTTATTCATACTTTTAGATTTATATAATCCAAGATTACTGGAAATGTTGTAGACTTCTGGCAGATGGTTACCAGAGTGAAAGTGTGAGTAGTACAATTTGCTTTAAGGGAGCAAGATTCTAAAAGAATCTTTTTACCATGTCTACTTAATCCCATGACCACTACTTGAAATAAAGTTTTGGGGGGCAATTTTGAGTATTACTCTTGATTTCTTGAAATTGAAATGTGTTTACTAATCCTAATAGGAAAAAAATGCTAAAGTATCTACTTGCAGAAGAGAAGTTGAAAGTGGAAATATCTGACTCAAGGGTAAACAGAATGTGCAGTAGCTAGTACTTAAGGAAACTCTTCTTGTCATATGAAGCCAATAAACCAAAATGGTTTTCTTTCCTTGGTGTAAACTTGTACTTAAGCTGGGTTGGATGTGATCTTTTGGGTTTTAATGGGCATGACTGGGTTTATCCTACAGGGGTTTAAGGAGATGGGTGGCTTTTCTTTCTAGGCTAAGGCAAACAGAGAAACCAACACCATTTGAGGGCTGCCAAACCATCTGAGGGCTTGTTTAAGTGCCAGGAAAAGTGCCATTCAAATATTGGAACAAGAGAAGGTCGGAGTTTCTTTAGGGATACGTGCAATCAAAATAAAAGCAATAAATTCTTACAGTCTGGATATTCTTACTGGAAATTGGCTTTGAAAAAAAAAATCCTGTCTGCTACTGCTTATCTAAGGGTATTTAAGTATTTTGGGTATTTTGAGGACTGTTTGTGGTTATCAAGGGTCTTTTGTTTTCTACATAGAAAGTCTGACTATCTCCATCAAAATAATTTGTGAATATGTAATTTTTAAGTATATACATTTCCTGCAGTACTCAAGTCCTTAACAGTGGTCGTTATCACTCTGTCATTTCAGGTGAGCAAACGTAAGTTATATTACTTTGTTCAGGATTATTCATCTAGTGAGTGTTAGAGCCAGGACTGTAATCAAAGTGAGAGTACTCTTGGTTACACCATACAGTATCCTTATGCAGTGAATATTCACTGAGTACCAGTGTTCTGTGTAGTGTATTGGAGAAAACACTGTGTAAAGAGTTTCATCGTTTTCTAAGTGTGATTTTGCTAGTCTTTTTATGGTCAAATATGAAATTTTATAAATCCATTTAAAAAGTAAACTGAATCATTTTAAAGCAGGAGTTATTTCTTTTAAATCATTTTTATGATATCAAAAGTAATTATTTATTTAGCTGCTGTGTAAATTCATATATTCCTGAATTGTTCTGAAGTGGAGCACCCATGTAAAATGCAATTGTTCTTTAAGGAATTCACCAAAGATAGTAAACTTAGGAGAATCGTCTCCATTTTTGATCAGTTTTATTTTCAAGGTCATTTGAGATTCACAGGTACACATTGGCTAATCAGAATGCAGAGTTCTTCAGTAAGTGTTTGGTAAGTAAGTATTAGCGATCTGGTGGGTTTATTCAGTAGCAGGTATATTTCCCAGAATTTAATTGCTTTAACTGTATTTAAAATCAGTTCACTTGCCTTTCTAAGTGGAGCTTTGCTCCTTTGTTTTTGTGACTATATGTGCACAGTTGCTGTAGAGCAAGTTTTGATTCTTTCACTCTGGTGAAGTTAGCAAAACTACCATCGCTTTAGGACTAAAGAAAAAGAAACAGGTGAAATACCATACAGGAATTTTGAAGATAAATCAGTGGTTAACACAAAACCAATAATATATTCAAAACCCTTTCTTGTCCATACTGGTAAAGTAAGTTACATCTGTTGGCCTAAAATACTATGTGTGTGTGCCTGTGTGTGCTCATACACACATACACAAATGATTGAAATGGCTTTAAATGCTACTGAGTAGTCTAGTTGTCTAAATTGTCAGTAACCTATCTATCACACTGTGATTATTGTTTAGAGCAGTGCTGTCCAATAGAACTTGTCTGATGGTGGAAATGTTCTATATTCCACACTGTCCAAAATGGTAGGCATCAACCCCATATGGCTATTTAGCCCTGAAAATGTGGCTTGTGAGACTGAGGAACTGAATTTTCAAAACTTAATTTTAGTTAATTTGAAGAAATTGCTACATGTGAGTAATGGCTACCATTTATATTGTGGGGAAAAACAAATTGTGACCCTGGTGGATGGAATAATAATGATGAATCAATAGAACATACAAATTTGGTCTAATTTAAGGCAATCTTTTCTAACATCTGTTCTAATATTGGATGTTGTAGATGTACATCATATGGGGTTTTGAAGGGTCTTACTCGTGGTCACTTGGTAGGACTGCAAGGACAGAAAGAACCCAAGTGCCAGTTTGTTGGGAACTCAGATGAAGTGACCTCTAGGTTGAGCTCATTTTGAGATTAAGGGATGCTTCTGGAGAAGAAAGAAGCTCAGTTTCAGGGATTTGCGTTGGTATCTAGATCTGCATTTTCTGAAAATAGATAAAGTCTGAGTTGTCACTTTTCTAGAGCAACTTTTTTTGTTATTGCTAACACAGAAAAGTTTGGCTTCAGAGTACCAATCCACAAAGTTGATGCCTGCAAACCCAGAAAACTTGTGAGATTGTGTTTGTGGGGTTTTTATCCTTTATGGTAACTTGAGTCAGATACTTCCTTATGGAAAGCTTTATGTGACAGTTCTATCAGGATGAGTCAATACTGTCCTGTTTCTGCCCTGCCACCTCCCCCCTCCCCCCACCCATGTTTTCACTATTCCTCTCACCCTCAATCTTTTGCTCTGTCAAATGGAAATTCCTGACTCAGCCATTTTCACTTTTCCAATAAGTTACCCAGTTACTCTGTGGTCTCTGATAATGATGTAGATGGTTTGTGATATTAAAGTAGTACTTCTGATTTGGTGACTTACATTATCTCAGCATTTTCAGAACCCATTTGCCTGCAATCTAGTGTGTCTGTGGTTAGCTATAATATATCTACTTGCCAAACTAGTGGTTTGGGTTACCGGGCTTTTCATTTAACTTCGAATTTGGGGGATTAGAAAAAAAATAACTCAGGAACCTATTTTAATAAATTGCATCAGAGTGAAATGTTGGAATTATATTAATTGTTTTGTTTTTTAAAATGTCTCCTTACTGTGCTCAGTCTTGTGCTTTTGTTGAAGATGTGTGTGCGTGTAGGCACACGTTTAAAACTCATACTTGAACTATTGATGATGTCCATTATGTAACTTAGTGCTTCCTATTTAAGTTCCAGCGTGACAACAGTTTAGTTGCATATTTGCTGCTAGTAAAACATTTCTATCCAGTGACGAACTGGTGTTATTTCTTTTTTTAGGTCATGAAAACTGAGCAACTTTTCATATTTCCCTGCTTGCTTTGGTTCTCAGGAAGATCATATACAAATTTGGGGACTTATATGGACTTTATTTTTGCTAGCATACTTTTTCCCTTAATAACAATAACAAAAAACTTTCATTCTCAAATGACTCAGGACACTAACTCCAAGATTCTGAAAATTCCTATCAGCACCTTAGCATACATTGCATTCTCTGCTTCAAAATGCCACATTCGTCTTATGCATCCTGCTGGGTTATTTAGCTTAACACGTATAACCTCATCTATATTGTCATTTTTCATAGCCTTGGGTCTCATCTTGGAAGTACCACTTCTTTGACTATGTGATCCTTGGCATTGTTATTCCAACTCTCCAAGCCATCATTTCTTTAGAAATTGAGTGATAATGTTTAATTGTGGTGTAAAGCGACCAACAGTTGACCACCTGCCTGAATGGACCACCTTTATAGATATTCTAGGATTCTTTCAGCTTCTATCCATTACTATACATATATTATAATATATCCAAAATTTGGGGGATGGAAGCAGAAACCCTTTACTGTCATTTTAGGTAATGTAGGTAGACATGCAGCTCCTTAGCCTTTTTCAGGTGTGCTGGAAGGTGAGGATGGCTCACACCTGCAAAAAATGCAACTTTTCACGGTATGTCATTTGTATTAATCACCATTTTTCTTAGGAGCCCTCATTTCCACATTTATTTGAAAATCATTATCTCAGGCACTGGGATAAATGTTGGAGAGAAAATGATCCATAATATTTTTCCTGCCTTTCAAGGATCTTGAATGTATGCTGGGGAAACAGATGGGTAAATTCATTATAATATGATTAGTGCTACCTTACTATATTTACTATATGCTGTGAAATCATTGGGGGAAATATAGCATAGGTAAATCTGCTGGGTGTGTAAGAGTCCATTGTGATGGTTTTGGTTTTATTCTATAAGATTGGATTAGTAGAGAAATGACATTAGAATGAGGGTTTGAAGACTGATTATGATTTTTTTAGATAGTGGAGAGGTGCCTCAGGTAGATAGAACAGGTTTGTGCCCTGCCCCCAGTGTGTGTAATGGTGACTAAGCTTCCTTCAACTTGGAGGATGCTCCCATTCTCTGTGTCCCATACCCACACCAACCAACTAAAACATAAACAAAACCCAGTAACCATAAAAATCCCCAAATAGTTGAAACATTGGTTAATGATACTTGACTCAATCACTTGTACAAAGTGTGGATGAAAGTGTTTGTCTTTCAAAAAGGAATTGTAGAAGCCTGTGTGCATTTTTCAGGTAGTTTAGTAAGGGGGGTTGGTAATAATTCTACTAAAGATAAATATTCCAGAAACGTGGATCTGATTTAATGATATTATGTGTTTCTTATAAGAAGGATCCTCTATCTTCCAGACAGATGGAATAACCATAGTATATGGGATAGAACAGGGGATTTGGAGACTTGATCAGGATAATAGCCCTGCCATTGAATACTTCGACTAGGAACAAAGTAAATGAGGATGGAAGGCCTGTTTATGTAACTAGTAAATGGAAGGCCATTTACTAGTGTTTTGTCAGCCCAAATTAGGTGCCACTCTCCTTCTTCTGTCATACTATACTTGGATTTTGTTAATTTCAACAGGATGGACATCTAGGACATTAAAAGTCAGAGAAGGAGCAAAAGTTTCAGTTACCCTTTATTCCCTAGTAAATTAATTGTTCAGACATTACTGAGATCTTATTCCCATCGTTTCAATTTCCTGCCTGAATGGAAGTTTCAGTTGTCAGAGTGGTCAGTGATTCAAAGCTATGTATGCTATTTTAGGACTCATAATTGGGGCAGATGGTTATGAGAGTGTCCATAGTCCATAACTGAGCATACCTAAGAAGCTCCCGAGCTGACGGTGGTAGTAATAGGGGGTGAGGGTTGGTTTTGGTGTTGTTATTAGTGATGGTGATATTGATATCCTCTTGGTCCCTATATATGTAAAATTTGTTGGGGATGAAAATGTCAAGGACTTGGCATTAGGATGATAGCTGTTCATAGTTTTTCCTGCATTCTGTTCTCTTTTACTCAGGCAGTTTTATTAGAGCTTTAAATAAAGAAGAGAGACCCTTCTTTAATAAATTAGGGAGACATTCCTTTTGAGGGGCAACAAACAAAGGCATAGGGGTTTACATATGTTATTTCTTTGTACAAATTGTCTTTAACATCTCTTGGACACATTATTCTGAAATTTATTAATACTCTCTTTGCAAATGGAGAAAATCTCATTGATACTGGATGGAGAGTAGGGGAGATGGGGCAAGCTGGTTAGATCCCAAAGGGAAATTTTCCTTGGAATTTTCCACCATTGTCACACACAGCTTAGGGTTTTTCTTGCACATCACCCAGGAAACACTGTGAAATGAAAAGAACTTTTTATTGCCCTTGGTTTTCAGAATTGAATACAGGCTGACTGTGATTGTCAGAGACTTATTCTTGGGAGACAGTGAGACAAAATAAACAATATCCCCCATTTCATTGCTCTATTTTGGGCCCTGGAACCCACCTTCTGAGCACATGTGCCATCCTTACCTAAATTCTGTTGTATCCACAATTTCAAACAACCTAATGCATATTTGTTTTATTTTATTTACTATTTAATAATATCAACTCTTCTTACGTAGTGAAATATAGACTCATTACTTCTTCCAGGTTTGGTTTCCAATTCATTTGTTCATTTGTTGGGCAATCTTGGTCAAGTCACTTTATTTCTCTGAGCCTTAGTTTTCTCATAAATAAAATGAGAATATTGGTAAAACCTTTACCTTCAGGTAATTAGGAGGAATGTATATGAAAGTGCATTGTAATCAATAAAGTGCTATATCAATGTCAACTGTGGCTGCCTGTCATTACCAAACTTTTCAACATAGAATATGTGTCTGGAACATCATCCTCATTCATAGAGGCTGTTTTCATGTGTACAGAACAAAGGAAAACAAGTATCATCCCTGTTCTCAAATCAATGAGTATGTATTCCATCTGTTGCTAATAGCATTCACACAAAAATAGAATAATTCACAAATTATACCAGGACATAAAAGGCAGTACAGACACAGTTGAAAGAGATAGTTGCTAGTGAATGTATTATTAATCCAGGCATTTGTATGTGGGTGGAAGCTTGTAAAGACTGAGTCATAGGAATTGTATTTTCAGAAAGTTTGGGGTGTGAGTACAAGAAGGACAGAAGGGGAATGACTTCTTCACTCTTCTGGTTTGTGAGAGTTAATTGCCTCCCCACCTAGAATGCCTGCTTCCTCTGCCCATAGAAATTTTAACCTTCTTTTGAAATTCATTCTGTATGTTAGCTACTTTAAGGTTTCTTGATATCTCTGAGTCACTGCTATTACTTACAACCACCTCCAGTTCATAGCAAGCACATTTCCTCCATTATTTATGCCTTCAAAGAGTTTGCTGTAGTTCTTTATAGCATTTATCAAATTATATTATGTTTATGTACCTTTCTATCATCTCTACTTTCGTGATGGCTTGGGAATGACTTATTTATCGCAAGAGAGCTCAGCAAATGTTTGTTGAATGAATGCGTTTACTAGGTACATACTATGTCATTTGTGTATTTAGGGGGATCCACAAATGAATGAAAATCACCTTTTTCTTCAAGGAAAATGGATGGGGGGAGAATATGTGTGTGTGTGTGTGTACACATACACACACACATATATATATTTTTCAAATATATATCCTACTTCCTATTTCTGAAATTTGCTTGGTTTAATGTAAACTAAATCATTGTATACTTAATATGTATATATATGGATTAAAAAACACTAAAACTATTTCATTTAGTGGGAATGGAGAAGGTTTCTAGTTTTTATTTAAATGATATCTGAAAGTTTTACAAGTCTCTGTAATGCTGTTGTAACAACAGAACTTAATTCTATTTATAAAATTGTTTTCGTCTTTTGGCTATGGATCTTTCACTGTTTTTTGACTTTATTGGCCAGTGTTTCTTCATTTCTTTTTCAATTAATGAATATCTGTTGAAGTCTCATTACATGCTACATCCAGTGCATATAGAATTGTGTGGAAGGTACAGAGATTAGTCCCACAGGGTCCCTGCCCTGAAGAGTTTGCAACTGGTCACGGAGACAGCTGTCTATTTGCGTTGAAGGATAAAATGTGTTTCTTTCTGTTGATGCTCTTCAAAAGCAAGGAGGTAGAGTTGCATGATTAGTTTTCAAAACAGACTTAGCTACCATGCCTTAATTTTGGGGAAAATGTTTGGGGTCAGAGGGAGGAGGCTTACAGGACCATTGAAGTTTGGATGGGAATGGAGAGGAATGATGGAATGGCTCTAATGGCAAGATCAGCTTGAAATTTGAGTGACTGAAAGTGAACATGGGAGGGAAGAAGTCTGAGAAGTGGGAGGGTAGGCATTCAGGGTCCAATGATACAGCTTAAGTGTGCCTGCAGGGAAAGGTGGTGAGATGAATTGATGCTGTTTATCCTCCTATACTGCTTATACTGTTTACTTCAAAGTAGAGTAGATTAGGGAAGGAGCAAAGATCCAGGCTCTGAATTTGGCCTGGCTGTGAAATGTTTTCTGTAATTCCCAGTCTGGTTACTGATTTACAAAGGTGGCTGGATGTGTGGTTGTTTTCCAGCTTGTGTTGAGTCATGATGCAGAGTGTACAGAGGCACATCTAGAAAGGAACTAGAGTGGATGCAGAAGAAACTGGAGTGAACACATAATACTTGGCATAAATGAGATCATGCATTTGGAAGTTCTCAGTAAACTCTGAAATGCTAACTTGGTGTATTGACAATACAATTCTGTGTATGAGTGTGTGCACTTCCTTTAGTCATTGAAGATCTTCTAGATTCTCTTCTCGCTCAAACCCTAACCCATATGCGCTGTAAGAAGATTTAGGATCAAATAACAATGATACTTCATTCTTGCTGGTTAAATACTAAGAAGTCATTGAGAAGAGTCATTGTTATGGTAACCAGTAATTCATAAACTCCTTGCACCTGCTATGATACGGCAACTATGTCTTTATGTTTACGGTTTAGCAGCATATGCTATTGATGGAATTAAAGATGTGGATTTAAAAAGAAAAAGTTTGTGTTGTAGAATTTTAAAATGCAGTGTGTAAAAAATTACAAAAAACAAAAGAAATACAGAAAACCCAGGGTGCCTGGGTGGCTCAGTCAGTTGAGCGTCTGACTTTGGCTCAGGTCATGATCTCACAGCTCCTGATTTCGAGCCCTGCATCGGGCTCTGTGCTGACAGCTCAGAGCCTGGAGCCTGCTTCGGATTCTGTGTCTCCCTCTCTCTGCCCCTCTCCTGCTCATGCTCTGTCTCTTTCTGTCTCAAAAATAAATAAACATTAAAAAAATGTAAAAAAAAAAAAGAAATACATAAACCCATGATCCTGACACCCAAATTTAATAGATGTTAATATTTGCCTTATTTGCTTTAGTCTTCTCTGTTTTGTGTGTAAATCAATAGAACATCTGATATAGCAAAGGCACTCCTGCTCTTTGACTCTCTTTGTAGATGAGCACGATTCAATTCTAAATTCAGTTTGTGTCAGTGCTGTATATTAAAAACATATTTTTATTACAGGTGTATGCATCCATAAACATTATGTTTTAATGTTGCACTGACTAAAACAAAAATATAAAATTGTTGCAGTTCTTCACATGGTTATCCACATGGAAACCTGCAATAATTTTATAATCTTTTATTCAGTATGACCTTAAACATGTATAAAATATATTGTTTGGCATAACTTTCTGCCTTGGTAACATAAATTGAAGTGGCTTTTAAGGTTTTTTGACCATAATCTGCAGGATGTTGTATGTTTTACAGTGTGACCTAATACATATATACAGCTGTGTGTGTGTCTGTGTGTGTACACGTATGTGTGAGTTTTGTGTGAGTAAAACTGAAAAAGTTTCTCCATTCCATGGTTTCCTCGACTGTGTGTTTTACTCTGTTTTCTAGCCTATTCATTTCTAGACGTAATAAATTGATTTTATGACCTAATAATAGGTTGCCATCCATGATTTGAAAAATATTAATCTCAATAATTAATCTAATCTTATCTAAAATTAATACAGGACATTAGTATACAGACATAAGCCTTCGCAGTATAATAAAAGTGCTTCAAATAAGAAAGCAGCCTAATAAAATAGCATTCTTCTGCACAAGATTTGATTACATTCATTTTGTCTAATTCATTCTGAATATTTGTTTTCTGTGAACTAAATCCATACATGTCTTAGCCATTTGATCAATTAATATGAATTCACTAGGCATGTTAGGGAGTGCATGTTAGTCAGTATAGAATATCTCCTTTCAGTCTGTTGTGACCTCTTGGTTTGCCTGGAATCCCGGAGGGCTGTCATGGTGTCAGGAAAGGAAAGAGCTCTTGCTGGCTCAGATACTGACTTCTAACCTTGTCACCAACAAACTGTATATAGCCTTGATAACTCTTTTCTTCCGTCTGGCCCTCATTTTCCTCACCTATTAATCGAATGAGTTAATTAGCTCATCTTGAAAGCAGTTTCATTCTGTGAAACATAGGGTAGCTAGGACCTGGGCCACAAAGTTGTTAGAATTTGCTGAGAATATATCAGATGTAAAAGAACAGGACTTTCTCCTGGAATTACAAGTTTTGCAGTTGCAAGAAGTAAGCAGGCCATATGTTGTTTAAATGGTTCTTGGGCAGAAATGATTCCCCAATTGTAAAACCATTTCAGAGTAACCTTAATGTCTCTAAGATCTACCTACTTTTTTATTGTGTTATTTCTCAGGGACAGGGCTGGCTATGTCAATGTATATGTATGTGAGCATATATAAGTGCTAAGAATGGCAAAGGATTGTTTCTTTATTCCATTTGCTCCTAAAAAGATAGGCCAGTGAATGTTCTTGCCTGAATCTCCAAATCGAGGTGACAGTAGGGGTAGGTTCCTGTATCCTCTAAGCTTCCCATATCCTTTTGGTATGCAGATTCTTTTTAGGAAGCTCTACATTTACGGAGACCTAGGGGAGGTAGTTCTAACTCCTGTCTGAGGGTGTGGTCCCATTAAAGAAGTGATTATCCTGAAGTAGAAATCTGTTCCTACCCGAGGGACTAATAAAGGTGTGTTTTTCCTTAAGGGCAGCAGGATAGATGTAAGTCTCTGGGAGAGGATTCCCTCAACCCTAGATGGTTGAGGCAAAGGCTGGATTTCTTTTAATTCCTCTGACTATGCAAGAACTCAGCTTTCTCTTAGCTAACAGTATGCAGAAAGTTCTTGTCTCTTGTATTATGGCCACAATACTTGCCCTCTCTTTTTAGATGTGGATTAGAATTTCTGGACCTATGGGGCACCTGGGTGGCTCAGTTGTTTGAATGTCTGACTTTGGCTCAGGTCATGATCTTGTGGTTCGTGAGTTCGAGCCCCACATTGGGCTTGATGCCGTCAGCCTGTCAGCACAGAGCCTGCTTTGGATCCTCTGCCTCCCCTCCCCCGCTTGCACTCTCCCATAAATAAATAAATAAAAAAAAAAAGAATTTCTGGACTCATGGGTTCTGATTCTGTGGTTAATATCCTTAGGCCAGAGACCAGAGCTAACCATTACTTTGTGATACCCTGTGCTTGGCACTGGGCAGGTACTGTGGATGTTTGTGAATGAAGACTTTGTATTAACTAGTCACTATTTTGCACTGCATGTTATAAAGCTGATAATCGTAAAATAGTAGAATTGATTTTTGAAGTAAACAAAATTCTTTTTTTTAACATATTAAAATACTACCATTGAACCTTCTTGTCTGCTTTTCCTCCTTCATCCTCTGCAGTGTGCCGAGATTTTGCTGTTTTAGAGGACCACACCCTGGCCCACAGCCTGCAAGAACAAGAGAGTGAGTAATGGCCCTCATTATGTTCCTTCTGTTTTCTTTTTTAGTAGTAGCTTGAGGCAGGTTTCTTTGGGTGAGGCAGGGAGAGAGAACAGAGTCACCAGGCCTACTTTCCATCAGTCCTGAGGGATTTATCTAGGCAAGTGCCACCTGGGTGGAAAATGAAGTTCTGGGTATTTTAAGGTGTGACAGCTGCCAGGGATTAGGAGATTTTGGGTATATGGGAGGAAAAGCGGGGCGTGAACCTTTCCCTTGCCTTAGTATTGTTAGGAGGGAGATACTATCTGGCATCTGTTCTTCCCCTAGAAGAGGGGTCTGAACATCTTTGCAGACATTGGAAGTATCTAGGTTGTGGCCTTTTCTCAATATTTATGTAGGTAATTATGGAAACTAAAGTTATGTGTGTTACACAGAAGTACGTATTTGCAAATATGTAATTTGGGAATCATTAATTCATGTGTCAATATAAAAAGTAAGTATTGAAAATGTTTATAAATAGAGTGACATCTTGTGGAGCAGAAGGAGCCCTGGCCTTGGTTTTAGAGTATTGGTGTGGAAATCCTGTCACTGCCGCTGTTTTGCCATGTGACCAGGGGCAAGTTACTTAACCTTTCTGATTCTCATTTTACTTAATGGAAAGAGAAGAGGAATAATTCCTTTGCTGCCTGTTATATAGCATTATTGAAAGCATAAAATGAAGTCATGGATGTGAAGCTCTTTTTAATGGAAAAACCCTTCTTAAGTTATCCTGAGGCGTATTATTAACCAGACGAAACATTGCGATTCCTCTCTTCAATCTCTCCGTCCAGTTGAACATCATTTGGCCTCGAATATTCAGCGGAACCGTTTGGTCCAGCATGATCTCCAGGTGGCTAAGCAGCTTCAGGAGGAAGATCTGAAAGCTCAGGCTCAGCTCCAGAAGCGCTACAAAGACCTGTGAGGATTTGGGGGCGGGCGGGAGGCATGCTGGAACTGGTTTTCTCTGTGGAGCCAGCAACCAGGGCAGGGAAGAAGACTGTGTGTCTGTTCCACTCATGCCTGTCACTGTTAGATTACAAATCCTATAGTGGCTAGCCCACAGTTTTCTTTGGTCTGAAATTTTTGTTGTTGTTGGAATACTTCGTAGGTTTGGGGACAAGTGGATTCTGGTATGACTCTCAGCACGTTTAACTGTTGGACTTTGAGCATTTCGATCCACCTCTCTGAGTCTGTATTCCTTCCCTATAGCACGTGGAAAATAATCTCTGTTCCCTTTGCCTCATAGGTTGGTTGGGGGATCCAGTGAAATACTGGATATCAAAGAACTTTATGAGTTGTATTGGATTCCTTTACTCTTGCGTGGTTGATGTTTGCTGCCTTTATTTTCCTTGAACTTCTTTTGCTTTTCAGGGAGAGGCAGGATCTTCTGGAAAGCTCTGAAATACACACTCAGTTCTCTTTATAACTTCAGCATCTGACAGACATTCTTTCCTCAGTCTCCTCCTGTAATAGTTCGGTAAATGGAAAGATCATATCCAAGGTCTCTTCCAGCACAATGACTTACTTTTTTCCACTGTTTTAAAAGCTCAGAGGGTGCATTTCTTATTTAAGAGTGACCCCTGTATCTAAATCTCTGTGTAATCCCCTATATCTAAATAGTGGATTTAACCACAAGGTATTGTTTTGAGGGGAAAGGGTAGAGGGAGAAGTAAAGGGCCCCCACAGTTTACTGTAGTTCATGTTCAAATAAACAGGAAAGCCTATCATTTTTGCTGTCTTTGAGGAAGGGTTTGCCTTTCTGGTTTATTATTTGTAGAGAGAACTTTAGTCATCCTTTTGTTCAGCTTCCTTATTTTGTAAATAAACACTCTTACTGACTCTTGCTATACCTGTCACCATGAAAGGCGCTGGAGACCACAGATAGGAATAAAATATAGCTGTTGCCTTTAAGAGCCTCAGAATAAAACTCTGAGGCTTTTGAAATCTACAGAGACTGGTGTAAGCCACAGAGAATTAAATAATACATTTAATGACAATGAAGAAAGGAGAGACTGGGAAAATCATTCTAACATAGGTGATGTATTTAATCTGAGCCTCGATGGTTAAATTAGAAGTTCATAGTGCTAGCTGGAGGAAACCATTCTAGCCAGAGGGAGTAATAGGGAAGGGAAGAGGTTAAATAACCTGGAATCTCATGGTAGCTACACGATGTTCAGTATTGCTGGAGTGTAGTGTGTGATTAAGGGCATGGGTTAGGGCATGAGGACAGAAAAGTAGTCAAAAACTGGACCAAAAGTTATGCTTTTAGGAATTTAGATTTTGTAGATGTTATATTATAAACAACAGAGAGCCATTGAAAGAGTTTTAGATTTTCATTTTGGGATCTACTCTGGGGGATGGGTAGATAAAGGATTGTAGGGGACAAGATTGAAGACAACTTTGAAGTGGTCAAATTAAGAGAGGACAAGGCTTGATTGGAGGGTAATGCTCATGGAATAAGGAGAGATTTGAGAGGTGTGGAGGTTTGGGGTCATAACCAGAGTTAAGATGAGAGCCAGAGGGGCACCTGGGTGGCTCATCCCTCCAGCTCTTGATTTCATTTCAGGTAGGTCATGATCTCACAGGTTTGTAAATTCGAGCCCCACGTCAGCCTCTGCACTGACAGTGTGGAGCCTGCTTGGGATTCTCTCTTTCCCCCGCTCTCTCTGTCCCTCCTCTGTTCTCTCTGTCTCTCTCAAAATAAATAAACAAAACAAAACACCCCCAAAAAACAAAACAAAAAGATAAGAGCCAGAGCTAGAGTATTCTAGAGTTCTAAATCATTGCCTTTTACATTATTCACAGTGCTTTGCTATCAAGGGCAGTTCTGAGGCTGGTGCAAAAGTTTAAGACCCTGAATTAGGGTAATGATAGTATAATGAGATTATTCAGAGATTATTGAGATAAAACTCTAAATATAAATGAGGATTCAGAAAGTAATGGATTATAGGTCTTAAATTAGAGGAGAGCCAGATATTCTATTTCTGCCTGGGACTTCAGGCTTTTGGAGGTACTCCTAGCTGAAATAAGTGGTTAGAAAGGAAGTTTTTCTGATTGTCACACGCTAGCAGTTTTGACAGTTGCACCTCACTGGCTGGATGAAATGCTGTGAATATTAATGAACTGGAAGCTCTTACTCACTCTGCATCCTGGGGCCCCCGTCCACTATCAGGCTTGCCCATTGTTGACTACCCCTTTCTCACGTGATTTTGCTTCCTCGGGATTTTGTGTAATTGTCTGAGTGAACTCGATCTTGTCCTTCATGGAAATATGATTGGAAGTGATTATCCTCAGCTTAAACCTCACTTTATTTTCTGTACTAGAGAGGACATCTGTGTCACTTGTAACCTTTAACATTTCATTTGGATTTGCCTTCTCTGCTGGGCTTCTTCTTTTTCCCATCTATTATTATCTTGCATGTAATTAATATTTGCTAACTCCTGTACAGATTTTACCTGAGTTTGAGAGATCCAACTAGAGAAGTCTTTGAAAACTAGGAACATAATTTTGTGTATGATTCTTAATTATTAGAAGTAAGTGAATGAAAAGAGGATATATAAATAAAAATTGTTTTGAGTAGATTTTGTTTCTTTTCAATTCTTTGGTTTGAGTGGTTAAGAGTTCTAAAATACTAGACCTATAAGATGAAGTCACTAAGTCCAAATACTTTTATAGCTGATAAATTGACAAGAGAGGGCATGGCTCACTGACTCTCAGTGGCAGGACCAGAAATCAGGTCTGCAGCTACCTTGTCCAGTGTTTTTCCTACTGATTCTAGGAGAGTCTTGCCATCCCTTACCTGTGCTCTCTCACTTCCTCTTCCTTCCTTTCTGTTTTGTATCGGCATAACACGTGCATACACGGCCGCATCTCTGTCCACCTGTACCTGCCTGTCTCCAAGCATGTTGGAAGTGACCGTTTCTGTATACAAATGAGAATAATTTCTGCCTCTCAGTTTTGTTGGAAGAGAGAGTATGGGCTTTAATTTCTTAATCACAGTTCAGATTATTGCCCTCCCCAACACTTTCCAGTTTACAAAATGCTGTTTGTTAAACATGGAATAGGCAACCAAGAATGAGATTCATTGAGAGTTTTAAGTTCACTCGGTAGAGAGAGAATGAGAGGGAGAATGAGAATGTTTGTTTAGCAAGAAAACTCCCTCTGTAAGTCACAACTGTAATTTCATTCCAACCTCTTCTTAAGTCGTAAACCCTAAGCATGTTTATGGTCATCCTTCCTAGCTAACAGTTGTGTGTAAAGTTTGGCTTTCCAGAGGTATCAGGTTCTGGAGTTTGAAGCTGCCTATTGACTTTTCTTGACCTGAATCTAGAAGACATGCACTTGTACCCATCTCTGAGAGATCCAGTTCTTCTTTTTTGTTTGCATTGCTGTTTTAGAGGTGATCTGTTTTGCCCACCAAAATCATCCTCTTGGTTCTTCTTCCAAAAAGGATTGTGAGCCTTGACTGCAAAGTGAAGATTTACTCATGTTTGTATCCTCAGTGTCTGAGCATGGTGTCTGTACTATAGCAGGTGTTAAATTTAAGTCCCTGTTCAGTACATAAATGCCAAAACAAGGCAAACTATGGTAGCAGCAGTATTGCAGCATTCTTGTTTCTCAGGGATCTGAGTTTTAAGAAAACTGGCACCAGCCAGAGAGGTGTCTACTGGGAACTGAAGCTGCACGGTATTTTAAGTATTAGTGAAACTGAAAAATACATCTAATTTAAACGCTTATAAAAATCATTTTAAAGTCATACCATCACTTCTAGGAGACCAGAGTGACATCTAGTGATTTGTATATTTGTGGACATTAATCTGATAGTTTACGTTTCCTTTGCAAGATCTTGAGAAAGCATGCCTGTCTGTAGAGTGGCCCCAGTATGGTGAGGTGATAAGAAAATTTAAAAAAGGCCTGGGACTTTCCATTGTAGTGTCTGGGGATCAGATTCTGGTTCTGCCACTTGTGTTCTCTGTGCTCTTAGGGAAATGCTGTCACTACTCTGGACCCCAGCTTTTTTATCTGTAACGTGTGACAATATCCACCTCTTTGCATCATTATTGTGAGGATTAAGTGAGATAAAGATTAGCACGGGTTCATAGTATTCAGTAAATTGTATTTTTAAGAAAATTTATTTACTATTTATTCATACTACTTTCACCTTTGTTTTTTAGTGAACAACAAGACTGTGAAATTGCTCAGGAAATCCAGGAGAAGCTGGCTATTGAGGCCGAGAGACGACGCATTCAGGAGAAGAAAGATGAGGTACAACTAAGATAATGCCCCTCCACCCCAGCCTTGAGGAAGGGCTGCCTTCTGTATTCATGGACTCATTGCAGGGTTGCCGGATGGGCAGCAGAACTCTCCTCTTTGGTGGTGCACAGTCCAAGTGTTGCCCTCCATGGACCACTGTTTATTGCCCCTCGATAACCTAAGTGAACTCTTCCTAAAGATGATGCTAATTCAACGTAAGAGGTGAATTAGTTTCCTTGGGCTGCCTTAACAATTACCACAGACTTGATGTGGTTAAAACAGTAGAAATAGAGTCTCTCACAGTTCTGGAGGCCAGGAATCCAAAATCAAGGTTTTGGTGGGTCCTGCTGCCTATTAGGAAAGATGCTTCTTTGCCTCTCCCTAGCTTCTGCTGGCTCCTGACAATCATTGGCATTTCTTAGAGTGTCACTGGATCACTTCAGTCTCTGCCTCTGTGGTCGGATGGCCTTCTTCCCGTGTCTTTGTGTCCTCTTGTTTTCTTAAAAGGAAACCAGTCATTGGATTGGGGACCCACCCTCATCTAGTATGATTTTCTCTTAACTAATTACATCTGTAAAGACCCTATTTTTGAATAAGGTCATATTCTGAGGTTCTTAGTAGAAATTACTTTTTGGGGGACACTATTCAAACCATACAGGGTGTTTGTTTGTGGGTTATTCGTGCAATCTTGAGAGAGGGAGAGCAGACCTGTGTGTGGTCTGAACACAAGTCAGGGCGTGTCAATCATGAGAGGCCAGGGGCCACCAGTGCTCTCACTCTTTGCTGTTCATGGCTTGACTCTCCTGTGATGTGCTGCCTCAAGGAACTAATCAGTTTAATTCTGTATATATTTTTAAATTGTATTGTTTTTAAAGTTGAAAATGACTACAAGTAGCAGTAGTGTTTTTTGGTAAGGAGACTTGAATTTGCATTTAACTATTTCCTTTGTTTTATACTTTTAGCCTTTCTTACAAACAATTCCTTTTCAGCATGTACTGATTCTTTTCTTCTTTCAAACCAGCTGTGCTGTTCTTGGCCACAGACTGAAGAAAATGATTTAGAATTTTAATAGGGGGATGGCCATATGATTTATTGTATGTATACTCACATATTCTTCTAGGTTCAAGGGGGGACTATTAATAATTACATAAGCTGGGCCTGCCTTGGGTAAACCAGCACACGGAATCACCCTGTTAAATAGATGGGATGATGACCATCAGTCAAGCAGCCTGCATATACTGCTGCTCCCACTGAGCCATCCTTGTCCCTCTAAGACTCCTTGTTCAGTGCCAGGTGAGCGGGAGATCTGCTATGTGTGTATTTAGCTTTTCTTTAAGAAACAAACCATGATCATGTGATAATCAGAACTGCAAGTAAGCATTAGGATTTGCTTTTTATCCTTCCTGTTATCAACACAGGAACTCTTTCTTCCTGCAGGATGTGTTACTCTGTGTAGTCAAGACTTAGCTTTGGGGATGAAATTGGGAACTGAAAGAAGTGATTATATTTTCTGAACAGGAAAGCTTCTATTTTAAAAAATAACAGAGTAATGAAGTTGGCTTCTTATAAATGCTACTGGTGTCCTGTGATCCCCCCCCATTCAAGAAAAACAGGATAGAAAGAGAAACCAAAGCACTTTATTTAGGCGTGTAGAATCTAAACAGCAATCACAATAAATAGTCTCGTGGTAATACTGTATAAAGTGAGCAGTGTAGTGATTGACTCTGTTCTTCAGATGAAGAAATTAAGACTTGAGGAAGTCAGTGACTGGTCTCCAGCTATAATAAGATGACCAAGAAATATCTGTACAGTTCAGGTTCCCTGACTGACTGCTTCTGACACGGATGTCCTGTGATACAACAAAACATGGAGATTTTCGAGTTAGGCTGCTCTGAGTCTGAATATTAGCTCTTTAATGTCTAGCTGTGGCTTTCAGCATTTTACTTACCCAGGTAGAACCTTAGGTTCCGAAATGGAGAAGTCATGATAATTGCACATACACTAGAGGGCTGTTGTGAGGTTTAATGCCTTTGGTGCATATTAACTTAGCTTCTTACATACTAAGTTAATTTCTTTTCTTTTTGCTTTCTTGCCTAGTGTTTCCCCACCATTCTGCCCCTTATAACAGCTCTGATTTCTATACAGAAAGAGATGTGTGCTAAATTAGAAAGGGGGAAAAATAAACGGGCTCAAGTGTATTCCAGTCTTGTGTGATCTGAGCCAAGAGTTTTCTTGCTTTTACACATCTCCCAGCTACCTTGCCCTCCTCTGTTGTTTGACCTACAGAAATGGTCCCATTCCCCAGTGCTGTCAGAGACTGAATGAGAAGTGCAGCTGTGGAGATTTAGTGAGACTAGCCTTAAAAGCTCCATTCAGACTCTTGACTTTTCAGCTGATTCTTTAGATCAGAATATGCCTACCGTGCAGAGGTGTTTTCTTATCTGAAGATAGGGCTCTCAGCTGACTGGTATGGTATTAATATTAAATGCACAAAATTTGCATTAGTAAAGTTTGTCATTGAAGAATGTATGATAATACATATTTGTTTATTTTAGTCCACGGTGCCTCACAGAGGACACTGAGTTGAGATAATAGTGGGAATTTTTCTGGCCAACTTTTGAAAAAAACATCATTGCCTGTTACTCGTGAACTGACCTAATTCTTTTTTTTTTTTTTTTTTCCTCCCTTCTCTTCTCTCTCTCTGTGCTCTTCTATTTTCTTATGGAGTCTGCTTAGCTAGTATGTTCTTATTGGACAGCAGGGCTGTGGAAAATTCCTCTCTGGATTTTCACCCAGATCTCTTTAAGAGATTTTTGGGGTCAGTTCTTCTTTGGTTGTTTCTAACTCCCCAAACAACCAGATGTAGAATCCAAGGTCTCTTTCCTATTGGGACAGAGTATTTTTCCTGAACAACATTGTACATGAAGAGTAGAGTTACACAACTCTGTGTGGGTTAATTAGCATTTCTGACTTTGTTATGGTATAATTTTATTGTGCTTTTTAACAGAGCACATATGTAAGGAAAGTAGCATTTCCATTCAGGGAGACAGATATACGAAAGTTAAACCAACAAAAAAAAAAGTTTACAGAAGGAGAGAGATAGTCTTACCAGCATTGTAGCTTTCCCCTTCCTCCTCTCCCCAGTCCTCTTCCCTCCCTTCCTCTTCCTCTTTCTCTTTCTCTTTTTTCTTTTATTCTTCTGTCCTCCCTCCTCCTTCCCTCCCTTCATTCCTTTCTTCCTTTTTTAAAAAAAACTTGTTTTACATAGTGTGACTATAGTAGTTGCATTTCTCTCTAAGCCTCTGTTGAAGAAAGGGTTGTAGCCTTTGGGAATACTGGACTGTGTGAGTTTGTAAGTAATTAAAATGGACTAATTCCATTGGGATCATTTTCTTTAGTCATAGCATAAACATTTGTCAGTGTTATTTAATAAGGCTAAGGAATGTGTGTTTAGTTGATTTAACTTATTTTTAAATGAAATTCTTAAGCATGTGTGTATGTGTATGTGTGTGAATAACTATAGGTATATGTGTGTCTCTGAACCTAGGTCCAAATATATGTGAATGTGCCAACTGTTTTAGGGCAAACCTTTTTTTTTTTTTTTTTTTTTTTTTTTTTTTTTTTTGCTTGAGTAAACATTAGCATCACCATTTTATGAAAAGTCTGTGGCACTAATCCAATAGTTTGAAGCCATTTATAATATGAACTGTTCAGGGATAAACTTAGTAACCAGTTTACATTAAAAATTAATTTAGTGTGAAAGTGATTAGAATTTCATGTTCTAAAAAAGTATTTATATAAGTTGGTAATATTTAGAGCATAGCTCAAATAGCAGTACATTTTAGCTACTAAAAAAATTTCCTATGTTTTGGCACTTTAAAAATAAGATTATACATGTATGGCCAGAAAGGGGGAGGGAGTGGAAGGTGCCTGGTTGAGAAAATTCTTCTTTCTTCTTATCTTAGTTATATTGATGTTTTTTGCATCCATAGAACTGGTATATTGTTTTCTGGTCTTATACCCCTCTGGAGATGATACCTCTTGAGAGTTCCCTACTGAATTAGATGTTAATTACTGGTTGATAAAGAAGTGTAGCGGGGCGCCTGGGTGGCGCAGTCGGTTAAGCGTCCGACTTCAGCCAGGTCACGATCTCGCGGTCCGTGAGTTCGAGCCCCGCGTCGGGCTCTGGGCTGATGGCTCGGAGCCTGGAGCCTGTTTCCGATTCTGTGTCTCCCTCTCTCTCTGCCCCTCCCCCGTTCATGCTCTGTGTCTCTCTGTCCCAAAAATAAATAAAAAACGTTGAAAAAAAAAAAAAAATTAAAAAAAAAAAAGAAGTGTAGCAATCTAATGGAATGTCTTTCCTTCTTTTTTTTTTCCTTTCTGATAGTCATTTGACAGTCACATTTTTAGATTTCCTTGATTTTGTGCTGAAGATTTCCTCATTTTGAAATTTCCTCGTTTCCCACCATTGAGGAATACAAGTGGAACCTTTCAGGGAGAAGTAACCCTGATATAAAATCGTATAAACCAAAAAAGTAGCATAAGGAATTCAACACAATAGTTTAGTAATTTGTCATGTGCTTGGGGAAGATGTGCTAGGCTCCTTTGGGCCCCATTGCACCTGGTTTGTGATAATGCCTCTCTTAGAGCACTCCCCTTTCACAGGGTCTTAAATCGTGCTAATGGTTTTGCTTCTAAAACTTAATAGGTAAGGCTTTGAAGATATTGATCATATATCCTGTTTTTCTACAGAGGACTCTAGGAGAATGTTTGGTTCCTTGAAGGCAATCAGTAAATACATGTTTTTATTAAAATTACTTTTTTCTAGCATCTAGAGATCTTTAACTGTGTTCTGTCTTATGCTCATTGTTTCAAATTTTCAAGAGGTGGGTGAGCTTGAATGACAGAAAAGGGAAAGATGAAATATAATGGTGAATTTTCATTCAAATGAATGTAGTTACCAGAAGGTCTTTTAATTATGGAGGGTTTTTTTTTGTTTTTGTTTTTTGTTTTTTTTTACACATTAACCCAAAGTAAGCCTACTTGATTAATATGATTAATTAAAAAATAATTGAAAATGACTTCAGAAGGGTTTATGAGTTCTTTTAGGTTTGTTTTCTCAAATTATGTTTTATGAAACAGTAATTCCAAATGCAAAGACTTGTACTAATTCATGTAAGCAGAAATAAGATTTGCCTCTTTTATACTCACATTGACATTTTTACTCTTTTATTGAGGCATTCATGATTTAATTGTATTTTAGTTATTTGCATATACCTTTGCCATCATAGGCTGGGGGGGCAGGGTCAGAATGTTATTCATCACTCAGTAACTGTAAAAACTTGCCTGGCAAAGAAGCAAGGGGGAGATAGGAGGGAGACCATTTTGTCTTTTTCAGTGGTGCTCTAATGCAAAGCTAAATCAGCCAAATAATTTTTTTCAAAGTTTCAAAATTAAATTGTATATACAATTTTAATGTTTTATAGATTACTGCACTCTTTTCCATCCAGGCTTAGTGAATCATCGTCTTGGAAAAAGGGCCCACAAATAAGAATTTTAAAAATTCTGTTGTTTAATCAGCTTTAGAAATACTAGGTGTTTGTATGTCCCAGATTGAGTTAGGTTTAAATTTCAATTAACCAAAAAGTCTTTCTTGTTCATCTGGATCATGTGCTACTCCACTGAGTATTTGAATAGCATGAGCTTAATGCCATGAAGTCTGGAAAGCTATGGATGGAGTCCATAAGAGATTGGCAGTGGAGTGTCAAACCATTGACTTTAGGGCCACTGGATGGAGTTTGTTGCATTGTAAAAGGTTTGTTTGTTCTCTGGTAATATTTGTTAGCATTCTCTCTTTATTTGCAGGACATAGCTCGCCTTTTGCAAGAAAAGGAGTTACAGGAAGAGAAAAAGCGAAAGAAACACTTTCCAGAGTCCTCTGGATCCAGTGCTTATGGAGATAATTACTACTATGAAAATGGAGGTAACAATGACTACATTATGACTTACTCTATCCCTAGACTCAACCATAGGACACTCCTTTAAATTTGTCTGTAAAGTGACCTCAGGGTCCATATGGATTTATGGCCAAGTTCTATGTGAATCTGAATTCGTCTGTTCCTTAGTTGGATGACCAGAGCCATTTTCATGGCTGTTAAAACAACTGGCATTTTGTAAGATTTGGCATGCATTCTTTCGTGCTGCAGCCACTTGGAATGCTGTACTACATTCTAAGCACATAAATTGGGGTGTGGAAAATGGGGTGAGGCTCTGGGCTTGATCTTTCTCAAGGAAGTCTGGGCACAGTGTCCGAGGCAGCAAAGTGCCATGAATAATGAAGATGGTACACAGCACATCAGTTGGGTAACAAAGCTCTTGTGTTTTAAACATAGGCCGCTGAGTATGTATGTTGATGACAAAATTAAAATTTAAGATTCCATGATCATTATTTGTCCTTGCTATTTTGCTTTCTTGCTGTTTGATTACTATAAAGAAAAAAATCCTGAGGGTGAAAAGTCCCTTCAGAATTTCTCTTCTCTAGTGCCTGCTTTTGCAGTGTGGTGCTGGTGCTTTGTGGTGGCGGTTGTGGTGCTGGTGATTCTTTCTCTTACTAGTGTGTTGGGAAATGAGCATTTGCAAGTATTGTCCCATCCTTTTAAAAGATCTGTCAAAGGAAAGACATTTCCTCTAATTCTAGCGTCCGTATTGATTGCAGTTCAGCTGGGAGACCACACTTAGGATAACAAGTAAGGAAAACCTAAAGCAGATTCTAGAAAGTAAAGACATTAAGGTCCATGTTACTGAAGTCTCTTGTGAACTAATTATCAATTACTTCTCTGTGATTTCATTGTAAAAGGTAAGTAGGTGTTTGTGTTTGATGAGTGGAATGAAAGGAATGCATATGCAGATGTTAGGATTATTACCGTTGAGGACAATCTTGCCCAGTCACATTGTTCTACATTTGTTACCAGTGGAGCTCGGCTCTGTGGCATAGGCAGGTTGATTCTCTCTCTATTGCTTGATGTGCTCTCCTTCCATAAGTAAAGTGCTCAGCTCTTTCTTGATAACCATTTTCATTATGCTTGTTTTTCTAATGAAATCATGTATCACATAATTAAAAAACAAACAAACAGTATTGCCTTATAGTTTTGTGCTGGAAACCAGAATGTGAAGAGTTTATTCTTCATATTCAGTTACAACCTTAGAAATGTGCTCCTGTGTTTTTTATTTATTTTTAATTCTGCTCTGGAATCATATTCACTGCAAATAAAAGTCACTATTTAAAATAAAACTATTAAGTCTAGAAAAGCATTAGGATGGCAAGTAATTAAGTATACTAAAGTATTAATTTTAGCCTCCCTCTGTTAAAACTTTACACTAATTTGAATTGGGACTCAAATCTGGTTGTTTTGATCAGAGTGCTGTCATCCTTGAGGGCAGGGGACTACCTATGTTAAGAATTCAGTAGTTTTTCAGGAACATTTACAAAAATCATGAAGTCTTCACCTCCTGAGCATATGTATGTGAATATTGGAATTCCTTTTCAGTTGTGTTGTTGAGAGTTTATATGTTGCTGAACATGTGTGATCCTCATTCACTTGCCTTTGAGTTAGACCGAGTTGAGTTCCACAGAAACCCCGTCATAATTTGGCTCATATGCTCAAAGTAATTCTTAGGTTCTTTGCAGTTGTCTTTTCCCAACACATAGGGATATTCTTTAATTGTACTTCTCTATCTTTATGTGTACTTTGATTTTTGCCATACTTATATAATAATTATAATAGATCATTATGGAAGTGGTCCTCTTTTCAGCTTTTATTTTGCTTCAGTATAAATCTTAAAAATGATCACTTAAACATTTTCTACAAATCTGAAATTATCTAAAACATCTGTCAGATTTATATCAACTAAAATGGCATGTCTTATTCATTTGTGAATCCATGTTTTTCTTTCAAAGCCACTGACCTGTATTACAGGCATATTAGTCTTTTTTAAGTCATGGTCTTTGGAGTCATAAGACCTTGGTTCAAGTTTCATTCCTTCCTTAGAGCATTTGTAATGTTGAGAAGTTATCTACTATAATCACATTAAGCCTTTCTCTCATCTGTAAGATGGAGAGTTTAAAAATACATCCTTCACATGGGTGTTGAGAAGATCAAATAATATAATTTTGGTGAGGACTTAAACTCCAAAGTACTGTTGTTCATACATGTATCAGTGTTATGTGTGTATGACAGTATCTTCCATTTCTAAACAAAAATCATCTTATCTTGAAAGACAAACATGGAAGCACACAAATAAAGTGTGTGTGTATACACATATACATATGTATGTGTATATATAAATGCATACGTGTTGGCTGTAAGGAACTTAATTATATTTGCCAAATAACTTGGTCACAAGAAAAATACAAGTCCCAGTCCCCACCCTAGTCTTTTTTCTTTCCCAGGTTTGAAGATAACACAAGTGAAGTAGACAATAGATATTTTTTCCTATCAACTCTGTGAAAATATAGTGACAGCTCTGTTCTAACTCTTGAAACACATTCAACTAAAGTAAAACTGATTATCAGTTAACTTTTCAGAAAGGATTAAAACCACCACCAAAAGAACAATCATAGCCTCACATATCCATGTCAAAAACAGAACCCTTGTTTTTTGGGAGCTAGAAGGTAGACTTCATTCATGCAGCCCTTTGTGGGAACATTGGTATTAACACTGAACCATTGTTCCCTGGATATGGTTATCATTTAAGTAGCTAGTCAATTTATATTAATAATTGATAGCAGTAGTCAATTGATTCTCAGTTGTCAAGACACACTTAAAATGATAGTTTGCTAAAATTATAGATACTTTTTTACCATAGAGAGTAATTGTTCTGTTTCAGTTTTGCTTTTATGCAAAAAATAAATGTAATCAAAAGTTCTTCAGATGATTTTAGAAGACTGATTTTAATTTGGATATCATCTTTGAAGCAAATCTCCTTTTCTTCTGAAAAGTTCAAGAGGAAACAATTTGAAGGTTTTGAGAAGCGTTATGGCGTCAGTGATACATTTAGCACAAATTTCCCCTTTCTCAGTTCCTTTATTAGATTAACAATAAAAAAGCTAAGACAACAAAAACAAAATGAAAGAAAAACCCTAAAAACTAAGAAAATGTATAGTCCTTTATTTCCTCTACATCCCATCAAATTGGGGTAGCTGTTTCAGATGCAATTCAGCAAGTGAGTAATTTCAGCAGGGAACAAATCTTAGATAATTTAGTAGTTTTCTTGGAACTAGGGTTTCTTTTCTTCTTTTTTTTTTTTTTTTTCAGTTCATTTATTTTGAGAGAGAAAGTGCACAGAGTGGGGGAGAGAGAGAGAGAGCAAGCTCAAGGTGGGGGGGGGGGGGAGAGAGAGAGAGAGAGAGACAGAGAGAGAGAGAGAATATCCCAAGCAGTCTCCACACTGTCAGTGCAGAGATTAGTGCAGGGCTCGAACTCACAAACTGTGAGATTGTGACCTGAGCAGAAATCAAGAGTTTGGATGCTTTAATCAACTAAGCCACCCTCGTGCCGTGTGATTTATTTTTATTACAAAATGTACTAAGGGTCTTAGACAATGTTAAATATGCCCTGCAAAGTGCATAGTAATTCCCTTCCTTCATTTTCGCAATAGGCTTGTGCCCGAATGAGACTGGACAAAAGCACACCTCTATGTGCTGTTACTGAAATCCCTGTGTTACATTAGGGATTTGTATATTTAGCACATATTGTCTTTTTATAGAAAGAATACAATATCATATTTTTTGAAGTGAATGTAGGGATGGAAGGGACTCCTTTTCCTGTATTCTATTATGGCATCCATTTTTAATATTTTCCTCTGTAAAATTTAAGTTAAGTTTGGGAGCAGAGTTACCCAAAGATAACAGGGTCATTTACTCACTTAAAATTCTCTACCCCATCCTCTTCCACATTGAACTGCATGGCTGGGAATACTTGTTTTGGCCACCTAAGGAGAGAGAGTAGGGGAATACTAAAAACTGGGTCATTTCTCAGACTCTAATGGAAACTAGCAACATTCTGATAGAGATTTATTATCATTTCCAATAAGAATATTTGAAAGCCTCTTCCTAGAAACCTTAATTATCACAAAGCTTGGTTGTTTTCTGTTTTATGAGACTCCCTCAACCCCTACTTTCCCCCCATAATACTTCCAAATTGGTTTTATAAATAGAATTTAACATTTAATGGCCATGGCTTTTGTTATTGGCAAATATTAAAGTACTGTATTAAGTCTCCATAATCATAATCAAGCTCTTCTTTCAGATTTAAGTTATTTCACATAATTTTAGTCTTTTAAATTTTTGACCATGTACCCAGAATCCTTCATCTATGCCTGGACCAATCCAATAAATGCCCATCCCCTCTTTGCAGTTTGTTGAAAAACCAGTCTTCTCCATTTTAAAATATGGGCCCTGTCTTTCCTGTGTGGTGAGTTCATATGCTCATTAAGTTAACCTGCATTTCTATTTTTCACATCCCTCCACTTCCACTCAGACCAGCCACAGTCAAGGAGGGCAAGGGAATTGGGTTCTGGAGTCTCAAGGTCTTGTAGACTCCAAAGTGATGGAAACACTGTGAAGCAAAGGAAAGAGAAACCCAAACATCCAGTGGAGAACTTGGAAGAGCTAGAAGATTACTGTTCATCAGGGAAACTTCTGTCATCCTGTAGCTCGAGCAAAGTGAGGGGCAGTCCCCAAATTGACTCTGAGCAGCGTGAAAGGAAGCAGTCTGATCATGAGAGACTTCGGAGACCTCCACTTCCCAAGATCAGTGGTGAGGTGTTTTTGAGTACTGGATTTGATGACTGGGAGGCTAACAGTAGCCATCGAACTCAGAATTGGGAAAAAAAGTCCAGACACCAAGACCGACTTTCACCCAAGTCTTCACAGAAATCAGGGCTTCATTACAAGGAAGCTGTGTATGGGAGGGACCATGGGCAAGGTGAGCACAGAGAAAGGAAACACAGGCCCAGGACTCCTCCCTTCTCAGAGAGTGAGAAATGGCTCCAACTCCATGACACAGGTAATAAAGGACGGTCATGTTGAAAATCCTGGTATCATGTATATACATACAAGCAAATGTATTTAATAAGCATCTTCAGCAACGTATTCTTTCTCTGTAGTTTGTACTCATGGCTTTGAAATAAATCCTGGAGCCAAATATTATAAAAGGTATCTACTTAATACCAAGTGTATAGGAAGAAGAAACATATTTGTACATTTATACTACTACCTTCCAAGAAAATTCACCAATTCCTTACAAAGTTCTTCCAGCCCCAGATTGCAGTGGACGTGCCCATCCCAGACACAGTTCTTCATTTGTCAAGACCATATACCAGAGAATCAGATACCAAATCATAGCTCCTGAATTTCTGGGTGTAAGTCAGATCTTGTGATGCTGTCTTCGTATTATTTGCCTAACTAGAAAATCAAGGCTGGAATTTCTAGCTTCTCTTGGTCTCATCTTTGCCATGTGTAAAGTGAGAGATCAGATAGGCATTCTCTAATAACAGCATATTTCAAATTGTGGGCCTTGGTCTATTTTTGTCAGAATCAGCTGAGCTGCTTCCTAAAGAAGCAGCTTTCTGGATCTCACACATATTATAATTTCTATAGTTTCTCCTGGCAGTTTGGACTCATTTTAGACCTGAGGTAATTTCTCTGCACTTAAAGTTTGAAGATCATTTCCTTAAGTTACTTTCTAGGCTCTAACCATCAACGACTCTAATGCTACAGTTGGTGTTCTGAAATGCCGGTATCCGGTAAGTTCTTGGCATTTGTTTAGGAATAAGGTGAATGTCCTGGCATGTCTGGAGTTTACCTCTGAAGTCCTTCATTGACCCAGTAATGGTTCTCTCTCTTCTTATCTGGAAACTGCTGTGTGGTGATGTTTTCCTTGTGGTTCTACCACTGTAAGTCATAATTAGATCATACTCCTCTCCCTGGTTCTATTGTACTCTTATTGAAGTTTTGCAGCGATGTAAGGGTTATTGGAGAGTACCAACGAGGCATCTCTACTTATTTTCTTCCTAACTGTTGCCCAGCCAACCTCTACTTTTGGATCTGGAAACTGGTTAGGTTGCAGATTCAGGTTGATTTAGTTTGTTTCTCCTATTGTGTTATCTTTTCCTATCATGTTAGTCATTTAAGTTATTAAAAGACTTGGTCATAAAGAAAATGAAAATTCAGCAACCATATTAAGTATCTACTGGAAATATTCTCGCCTCAGGCTTTATGTTTGGGGATATATGCTTGGATCTGAGCCTCAGAGGGTTTTAATAAGTCAAGCCAAAAAGATGGAGTGAAAGTAAACAGTCATAAATTAGGTATATTTTGAACAAAGAGCTCTGGAGGAGTGGAGGAGAACTGATATCATCTGTCTGTAGTAAGTTATACTATATCCAGATGTAGAAAGACTTGGAGTCCTAATATGGGAGAGAGTTGCCCCCACCTCTGCATTTCTGATTCTGTGATTCTGATCTTTTAAGAGTGCTCTGAGGACCGGTTAATCTTTACGGCTTTTAGTTATTCTTGAGGTTTTCTTAAAAAGGCTTAGGAAGGGTAAAACTAATATGAAATGAAATACTAACTCACAACTCTATTACTGGAATTGCAGGTAAACTCGCCCAAGGACCCAACACAATGGCTTAAAAAAAAGGTGGCTAGGCAGGTACTCAAATGGCTACAACAGAGCTGCTGGTCTTGATATTCAACGTTAGAAATTCTATCTTCCTAGCTACTACAGGCATTTGATTTTGTGACCCCACGAATAGAAGGTTACATTAAAATGCAATTACTAAATACTGGTGTCTATTCTTGTTTTTGTAAAAGCATAGTTCTTAAAGTTGTTGGCATAGGCCAAAATTTTATTAACTTATTAATTAAGAAACTAGCAGAGTGACAAAGAGCTAATGAGAGAATTTGAGGGCAGGCTTTTTTATAGTTAGTTGAAAAAGGAATGCAAAATACAATTGTTAAAATTAAATATAAGATTGGTTAACTTTCTAAAGGACAGTAAAACCATAACATCTTTGAGGGTAACTTCTCTAATGGGCTATTAAATCATAACAGCATATTAATTTTTCTACAGTTTAAAAGCAAACTTTTAACAGTTTTATTCTGTGAGAATTTAAAAGTAAGCTGTATTTGTGTTTGTTGGGGGAGGTCCTTGTGTCCTTAAACTGGAGAATGATGAACAGGAGACAAGGATTAGATTAAGAATTGAATGTGAAACTGTTAAGTATGGCTCACCTGATCTTTTGAAAGCTGGTTTTTGGATTGTTGAGGCTACCATGATGAGAGCAGCCATTCCTTCAATTTCTTTCAACTAACTGCATTTGAAAAAAAATTTAAGGCATCTCTGTTTTCTATAATGAAATGTACAGCCTTACATTGTAGTATCTGAAGTTCCTTCTTACATACTCACATAAGCTCTTTTTACCTCTGGTACACAGCATACTACTATTTAGTGGGCAGTCCTGCCAGTCCAGAAATCTAGTATTTTATGATGGAGATTTTCTGCTTATGAGACATGTGAATTACAGTGATGTATCAGTAGTTCAAATAAACTCTTTACCCACTAGATATTTGGGACTTAGATATTATTTCAGATACTTATTAGTTAACCATTTATTCATTCATTCATTTATATTGAGATATAGTTAATGTATAACATTATATTAGTTGAAGGTGTACAACGTAATGATTCCATATTTGTGTATATTACAAAATGTTCACAATAAGTCTAGTTAACGTTCATCACCATGTATAGGCACAAGGTTTTTTTTTTTCTTATGATGAGAACTTTTAAGATGTACTCTCTTAGCATCTTTCAGATATGTAATACAATATTACTAACTGTAGTCATCAGGCTTATTTATTTTATAACTGGAAGTGTGTACCTTTTGATCCCTTTCACCCATTTTACTCACTCCTTACCCTCTGCCTCTGGCAACTCCCAGTCAGTTCTCTGTATCTGTGAGCACTTTTTTTTTTTTTTTTTTTTTTTTTTTTTTTATGATTCTCTATATAATTGAGATCATATGGTATTTGTCTTTCTCTGACTCATTTCACTTAGCATAATGCCATCAAGGTCTGTCCATGTTGTTGCAGATGGCAAGATGTCCTTATTTTTTATGGCTGGATAATATTAATTGTATATACACCACAGTTTTCTCTATCCATTGATATGTTGAATGACACTTAGGTCGTTTCCATGTCTTAGCTTCTGTAAATAATGCTGCAGTGAACATGGGGATGCAGATATCTTCTTGAATTAGTGCTTTTTGCTTCTTTCAGATAAATAACCAAAAGTGGAATTGCTGGGTCACATGGTAGTCTTATTTTTTTTATTTTTTGAGGAACCTCCATACTGTTTTCCATAGTGGCTGTTTCCAGTTTATGTTCTCACTAACAGTGCATGAGGGTTCATTCCCTTTTCTCCACATCCTCACCAACAGTTATTATTTCTTGTCTTTTTGATAATAGTCATTCTAACAGGTGTGAAGTGATATTTTGTTGTGGTTTTGATTTGCATTTTTCTCATGATTAGTGATGTTGAACACCTTTTCAGGTACCTGTTAGCCATTTGTATGTCTTCTTTAGAAAAATGTGTATTCAGTTCCTCTGCCCATTTTTTTAAAGTTTATTTATTTTTGAGAGAGAGGGAGAGAATGAGAGAATGAGTGGCGGAGGGGCAGAGAGACGGGGGAAGGAGGATCCAAAGTGGGCTCTGTGCTGAGAGCAGTGAGCCCGATGCGGGTCTCGAACTCACAAACCATGAGATCATGACCTGAACCAAAGTCAGACGTTTAACTAACCGAGCCACCCAGGCACTCTGCCCATTTTTATTTTTTTTTACTTAAAAAAAATTTTTTTTTAGCATTTATTTGTTTTTTTAGAGGCAGAGAGAGACAGTATGAGCGGGAAAAGGACAGAGGGAGAGGGAGACACAGAATCCGAAGCAGGCTCCAGGCTCTGAACTGTCAGCACAGAGCCTGACGCGGGGCTCAAACTCACGAACAGTGAGATCATGACCTGAGCCGAAGTCAGACACTTAACCGACTGAGCCACCCAGGTGCCCCACTCTGCCCATTTTTAAATCAGATTGTATTTTGCTGTTGTGTTGTATGAGTTCTTTATGTATTTTGGGTAGTCACCTCATATCAGATTTGCAAATATTTTCTCCCATTCCGTAGGTTACTTTTTCATTTTGTTAATGGTTTCCTTTGCTGTGCAGAAGCATTTTAGTTTGATGTAGTCCCACTTGTTTATTTTTGCTTTTGTCACCTTTACTTTTATGTCACATCAAAAAAAAAAAAAACATTTCTAAGAGCTTATGTTTTCTTCTAGGAGTTTTATGGTTTCAGGTCTTATGTTCAAGTCTATAATCCATTTGAGTTAATTATGAGTTAGTATATGAAAATGGTTTAGTTTCTTTCTTTTGCATGTAGCTGTCTAGTTTTCCAATACCATTTCTGAAGAGACTATCTTTTCCCCACTATATATTCTTGGCTTCTTTGTCATAGATTAATTGAGCATATATACACAGATTTATTCCTGGGCTCTATTTTATTCCATTGATCTATGTGTTATTCTCTTAAAAATTTTTTTTAATGTTTTTGTTTATTTTTGAGACAGAGACAGAGCATGAGCAGGGGAGGGGCAGAGGGAGAGGGAGACACAGAATCTGAAGCAGGCTCCAGGCTCTGAGCTGTCAGCACAGAGCCCGACGTGGGGCTCGAACTCATGGACTGTGAGCTCATGACCTGAGCTGAAGTCGGACGCTTAACTGACCGAGCCACCCAGGTGCCCCTGTGTCATTCTCTTTTAAACTGACTGGAGGTGACAATCTTATCACTCTGTCAAATCAAATAAGTCTGTTTATTTGACTATTTCATTTGAATGTCCTCCAAATGTCTTTGATATATATTAAAATATTTTCTCAGTGAATTTGGTGCACAGGCGGAGGCATAAGAAGGGAAAAGGTTTAGTGTGTTCAAATCTGAACACATCCCACTCTGTTGTTTCTTTCACTGGTGGCAAAATGGAAGGAGTAAGGCATAAGTGTGATTTTCCCTGTCAGACTCAACAAGGCGTTGAGCATTTGTTGAAGTGTCCTTTTTCTGTAGGTAGGAGTATAGTATCACAACCTCTTTTCCACCAACTTTGTCCAATGTCAGCTTCCCTAATTTCATGTCTTTTCCCTGAAATACTGTTTTCTAGTTATGAACAAACTAATCATAACTTAGGGAGGTTTATATTTCATTTAAATATGATCCACTCTTATGAGTATCCCTCTGTTTCCTGACTGTCACAAACCACTCAGAAATCTGACTAAAGCTAGCCCTGCCCAGCCCAGCAATATAAGATTCAGTAGTTCTAGAGATGATGGGAAGTTGAAGTGGATTTGGTATTCTAGGTACACAGACGCTAAAGTCCTGAAGCTAAGAGAGCCAGGTTTAATAGTCTTTGTTTGTGGGAAAGAGAGATGAGTCCATGGCTTTTGGATTTACCACAGAGCTAAGTTCAAAGCTCTACAAAGGCTTCACCAGATAATTTAAATTTCTTCATGTGCCCATAATTTAGTTGTATTCTTTTTCTTTTTTGTTTAAAGCAAGTGAATCAAGTGTATTGAAGTATTTTGATAAAAATTATTTTAATGTATGGTTATTTTGATGGACATAATACAGTAAACTAATAGCTTCAATGCCATTTTCAAGTAAGAATCAACTGTTAAGATTTAAAACAATCAACCCGAACTACCAAAGGCCAGATCTCATTCAGGTTATTTAAATTAGTCCTTCAGGTTTGAGTCAAAGATTTGTATGTTTATTTAAAGCACCTCAAGTGGTTTTAATATATAAGTAGGGCTGAGACTGATGCAAAGAAATAGGTAATTAGGAGTAAATTTTCTTTTTACCTTCAATAATCCATTTACTGAAAGTCACTATTCCAGATGATCACTCTTGTTCGTGGCATTAAAAATATTACTTCTCAATATAATACATTCACATTGTTGAATAACTATAATTTATTTATTTATTTTTAATGTTTATTTATTTTTGAGAGAGAGACAGAGCATGAGCAGAGGAGGGGCAGAGAGAGATGGAGACACAGAATCCTAAGCAGGCTCCAGTCTCTGAGCTGTCAGCACAGAGCCCAACACGGGGCTTGAACTCACGAGCCGTGAGATCATGACCTGAACTGAAGTCGGATGCTTAACTGACTGAGCCACCCAGGTGCCCCAATAATTATAATTTATAAAGGATACACAGAGGGGAATATCTGCAGTGTTGAAATAAACATCAGCAATTACCACTTGACTAAAAGTTATAAAAAGAATATATGCTGCTTATAAAACTTCAAAGTAGGGGAAAAATTCCCCACCCATACCCCATGTTACTTTTTTCTCAGAGGAGTAGACATCTAAGGTCATTATGTTCTCTGGTATTTCCCTTATGTTACATCTTCCCTAAAATTTAGCAACAGCATTGAGCTGATGGAAACTACAGGAAAGATCCAGAGCAGGTGGGTTTGTTCACCGTCAGAGCAGAAGCCACAGTAGGGCCACTGGTTGGCTAATAGGGACTGTCATGTAACTCTGAGGTGATGCTGTTTCTGAAGTAAAGTACGCAAGGCTGAGTTAAATAGAAGGAAGACTCTTACTTCCTCCAGTCTTGACAGCCTCTTTATAACTCTGACTCTGTAACCTTCTTGATTTTTTTTTTTTAATTTTAGTATCTTAACCTTTTTTTTTTTTTTTTCACTTGCTATTTTGCAAAAGCCTCACTTACAGTTCACTGTATGATTTCCTGCTGTTGAAGAAAGTATGTGAAAGGGGAATTTTTCCTGGGCACTTTTGGGTGGGTAACTGTTTAAATGTGTGGATAATCTGCACTACGACTTCTGTGCCTCTGGGAAAAAATTATTTCTGGTGCACTCTACTGTGAATTCTGTAGTGGTGCCAATATTGTCAATATTAGATACAAAAAATAACTTCTTAAACTTTGCAACTTTTCAGAAAGCAAATGCAGTTGCCTTATTATATTGAGTTTTCTAGGAATGAAGCCAAGAGGAATGAAAGAGGCTGTCTCTACCCCGTCACGAGTGGCTCACAGGGATCAGGAGTGGTATGATGCTGAAATTGCCAGAAAACTGCAAGAAGAAGAAATTTTGGTGAGAAATTTTCATGCAAAAGTTTAGGGTGATAATCACTAAGTTTTCTTGAATAAAATTGAAATTATGTGATAGGCATTGTGATCCTCTATGAGTTGAGTATGGGTGGAAAATCAAGCTAACGGGAATAGAGTGTCCAGTTTTACTTACTGAGTAAGCATTACCATCATAATTCCATATCCCTATCTGCTGTGGAACATGATAAAACAGTCCTGCTCTGGCTGGTGGCTGGTGAAAGTATACCGGTTAAACTTCAAGGATGTTACTTAACAGCTGGTTTGAAATACTCGTGTGTTTCTATGTAAGATTTTTAAAAATGGACAACACAGATTCTAATTAAATTACCCTTTTTTTTTTTTTGTATTTTTTTGTACCATAGGCTACCCAGGTAGACATGAGAGCAGCTCAAGTAGCCCAGGATGAGGTGAGTTCTTATTAGTTAATAAGTTTTTGAACTAATACTCTTCAGAAGTAGCCCAGTAATTTTCTGCCCATAACTCTGCAATCAGTGGTCCTGACTGGATTTTGTTTAGGAAATTGCTAGACTCCTCATGGCTGAAGAAAAGAAAGCTTACAAGAAAGCCAAGGAGAGGGAGAAATCATCTTTGGACAAAAGAAAGCATGACCCTGATTGGAAGGTAAGTTCTGTTTATTGTTTTTATCTTATCTTATTTATTAATTAATTATAAAGGGGACTCTGCTTTTAGGGTAAGTTCTACCAGTGTATTTGGCATACACAAATTACTTGTATTGCATATGCAAATCTGACTCATAAATGTAATTTCATTACAAAAAATCATAATTCTTCAAAGTAATCATGAGAAAGTAACCGCTAAGATTGAAAAACTCATTCCATTCATTTTAATACCAATTAAGTTGCACATGCCACTGGTCATGAGTAATCTAAGTTTTACATATTAGTAAAATAGGTAAATATTATTACCTTACAGGAGAATGTAGTATTTTCACATGCTTTCATGTTTCCCCAGTGGCCTTTTCTCTCTCTCTCTACTTTCTCTCTGTCCATCCGTGATCATGTACCCACTGTTTCTCTTTCCTCTGACATAACTAGATCCGTGGCAGGCTGACACATACCACCAGCAGCCATCTCATGTCAGAGTATAGGAACTGCCTAGCATGAGCTGGGACTGTTTTCTTCCACTCATTAATCAGGAACACTAGACAAAATGGTTACTGACCACAGTTTATTCTTCTATAGTCTAATTTTTGTACGAGGTGGGTGCAAGTTCAGTTTAACAGACTGCACTCATTAGTTACTGTGTGCACTGCACCACTGTGGACTTGCAGGGAAAGACAAAGATATATTTTCCTCATAATAATATATAACGTAGGAGGAAGACAAACTAGACAGGTAACAAATACAGGGTTGAATTGGCTGAAGAAAGCATAGTAGAAGAACAGAGGAGTTGCTGGGGCCAAGAATTCCTATAGTAGAGGCTTTTCAGAGGGAGTTTGTACTGGGCCTGGGAGGTCTCAGCTAGGGTGTGTATCCACGCATAGTTGATGTTTAGCGCTGTTCTCTCTTTCTCTTCTCTCTCAAACAAATTCCTGCCTTGGATCTCTGGTTCGGTCTGAGTCTCAGCATTGATCAGGAGGAAAAAGAAGACATAGAAACCATGATAATCGTATTGCTCTGCTATTTCCTATTGCTCAGTTATTCAGTTGTCGGTCGAAAAACAAATGAAAGTATTTTTTCCATGTTAATTATTTATAGGTATCTCCTTCTTTCACCCTCCTAGTAATTCAGGATTTTTCCTGATGTATTTTATTTTAGAAGAAGGGCTCCCAAATGCTTCTGCTTATACAAATTTAAGCTACAAATAATTGCCCAGAAGTTACTCAGATTCTTTGTTAACCCAGCTATGAAGGAGTAGGTATTTTTGAGGATTGCACATCAGGCAAGTAAAAGGGGAAAGGTCGCATGTCTAGCAAGTGTTCTAGCAAATTAGAGTCTGATTTCTAGATTCTATAATTGGTTCTGGTAGAGTTCTTCTCTTAGAAAGGTTGGACTGAATGTTCCTTAGTGTCCTAGCTTGAAAATCACCATCCCCAAATCAGATTTTCAGAAATAGGTTTAAGGGCACAGACCAACATTCCACAGACTGGAAGTTCTGGTCAGCTGCTGTGCAGCTATTATGTTAATAATGGGTGTCCAGGTGTATTCCTGTGGGGGAGCATGTTCATGTGTGTGTCGCCCATTCATCTGGCTGCATTGACAGCTTCCAGCATACTTTTGTGACTGTAATTTTTTTTAAATCTCTGAGTGGCCATATGTAAAAATATTTCATGTTGTTCGACTGAATGTAAGTAACTTGAAATTACTAGAGTTTGGCATGATTTAGATATTTTCTAAACCTAATAATTTTACTTTTGTTTTCTATATGTGGGCTTTTCTTTTCTGTCATTTTTTTTTCCTTCTTTTTCTGTCCATAGCCAAAAACAACTAAATCGGCACACTCAAAGTCAAAAGAAAGTGATGACCCTCACCGTTCTAAGAATGACAGGCCAGCAAGGTAAGATGACACTTGAAGAGGGGAGTGAGGAACTTGACTTTGGGGTGAGTAAGGAGTTGTGGATTGTCTGAGAAGAGTATTCTCTGGAGAGGAGATCCAGAAATCGGCAGCTGTGAGACGGTATCAAGTCTTGTGGGAGTATTCTCAAATTTTGTTTGCATTCTCTTTTTTTCTTTTCAATTTTATTTTTTATTTGTTAAAATTTACATCCAAATTAGTTAGTATATAGTGCAACAATGATTTCACGAGTAGATTCCTTAGTGCCCCTTACCCATTTAGCCCATCCCCCCCACAACCCCTCCAGTAACCCTCAGTTTGTTCTTAAATTGGGTTGAACAAGCCAAATCAGGAAAATGATCATTTTACTGGAAACTAGGGTTTATAAAGAATGATGTGTTTTTTGGTAGGACCAGTTCCTGTCTTTGGATTCACTGAACTGATACCCTCAGCTAAGAAGGGATGAGATTGATGTTTTTCCCAGTAAAATCCCAGGTTTTAAAGTTTTACTAAGTTTTATGGTCACATTGGTATGCGCATGATATTTACACATGCTTAAATTCATTTCTGCATGAATCTCAAAGCCTTGGCAAACACTTAGTTTGAGTCATGGCAGTCTATTCTGAATCCCACTAGATCAAGTAGCTGTGGCTGTGGTGTATGTACTTTCTGACTTCTCTCAAACAGCCTTGGGTTTCAGTTAATGGACCAATTGCTGTCTTTCTACCTAAGTGTAGACAACATTTAAGTCTCTGGGGAAGCAGAAAGCAACCTTTTTTTTTTTTTTTTATTTTTTTTTTTATTTTTTTTATTTGGTCCTTTATTGATTTTTGTTGCTTTTCAAAACAAAACAACATAATTGGACTAGGAAGAGAGAATATTATATACAAAAAGACAAAAGTAACACTGAGTCTGACACTTTGAAAACTCTGTTAAAACCTTGAATTTTCATCCTAATTATTAATATCTGTTTTAATTCTAAAACATAAATTTTATCACACTGAAAAACATACAATGTTGTTGCCACTCATTGCCCACACTTAAGCTGCTAGACTTGTTTTCTTAAAGTGAATATATTTAGTGTCTTTAAAAAGCCATAGTCTATTTTTAAACTCACGGGCTTTCAGAAAGTAAATATCCTTCGGAAAACTACATCAGGTTTGTAAAGCTCTTAGGGCAACACTAGTATATTCTGTCAATTGTATAAACTTGGTTCTTCTTGTATCTTTTAGTTAAGCACATGCCAGAGGTTTCTTTATGGCATACTTTATAATTATGTACTTTTATTTTCATCCCTGCAATATCCAAGTTAAAAAAGGAGTAACTCATCTGTTCTCAGTAGGTTAATAGGTGTGGTTTATTATGCTTTCTTTAGTCAGCTGAATTAAAATCTTTAGGCTTACTCTGCAATCTTCAAAACTTGTGGGCTCTTTAGAACACTAATAATTTTCATATCAGATATGATAGAACAATCTGTAATGGCTATTTAAAAAGATGTATTAAAGTTGAAAACAAGTTTTTGAAATATAATACGTACTTTTAAAAATATTTGGCATATTGAAAGAATGGATAATCAAATGATCCTGTATTAAAAATGGCTATTATAAATGAATGAAAGTGACCTATGACTGGTAGAACTGACTGGAGAGAAACATTTGTCTTTAAGTATCAGTTACAGAAAGATTTTTTGTGTAGATACAGATATAGATACAGGTAACAAAAAAAAATTAGAATTTTACGAAATCTCTATTTTCATAGTTAGAAATTAAGCCTAGTATTATGGTTGCCTTATACAACTAATACTGGAATATATGCTTTCTGATTAGAGTCTATGGTTTCCTCTTTCACATTTTTTCCCCTTTTTCTTTCTCCTTCACATTTAATTATAGTAGATTTAGTTAGCTATTTGTACAGAAAGAGATGGTTTCAGGGATTGAAAAACATGGAGCTTCCTAGGTCTAGAAGTTTACTTCAGTGCAGTGATAATAGTAGTAGAGGGAAGACAAGTTATTGGGAGGAGCTTATAACATTCATGGTCAAGAATCAGTTTCTTTGTCCATTACTCTATCTAAGGAAATGGGAGTATCAGCTGGCAATCTGAATTAACTTCAACTCTTTGTAACTGGAAAAAGTTTCAACCAAGTTCTAAAATCTTTTAAGTATAGTATTTTATACTGATACTACTACCTGGTGTTTTATTTACATTTTTCTCTCAGAAAAGAGAAAACTTTATCTTAGAGTAAGCAGCAGTTACCAAGAAAGAACTGCTTCCTGTTTTCATGAAATTTATCATCTAAGCAATTATACAAATAACCATTATGTTGAATGCTTTGGATGAAAAGTGCATGGTATCATAAGAAAAGAAGGAAACAGCCTAGTCTGGTATCTAGGAGGGCTTCTTCAATGACTTCTGAGTAAATTCTGAAAGGTATTTTGCCTGTATTGCTAACTTAAACATGTATGTCATTTCATGAGAACAACAGGAAACAGGTATTCCCAATACATACAAAACTATAAAACAAACTGTTGGTTAACAGGATTTTTCTAATTTTGGATGTGAATACCCTTCACTTTAAAACAACTATCTCCAGTGCAGTGAATCTGTTTGATAGGCATCACTGAATGCCATAAGCCAAGATTTGTCCTCTGTATAATCAGAAACTAAGGAGAACAGCATGCAAAGAGAACTGAGGGCATTCTAGATTGACTTGTTTTACCCTAGTGGATGTGTGGGAGTTCTGTGCAGTGTTGCACATGTTGACATCCTTTTCCTTGATGAGGAGTTGATCGTGAGGTAGTAATATTGTTTGTTTGTTTATTTTTAGGAGTCCCATTTGGCTTTTGTTTTTCTGGGTTTTGATCATTTGATATAAGAGTTTGCAAAAATGTAGAGATGAGGCTCTGCTCCCTGATTCCCAATCCCTTTTTCTTGGGTCTAAGTTACTTCTTTAACCACCTGTTTTTTGAAGTTGAGTTTCTTAATTCTAGTTCAGATTGTTTGTCTCAACTCTTCCTGCCAACTTATAACACTGCTTTTTAAGGTAAATGTTATGTCAGTCGATAACAAAAGAAAAACACTATTTAATATTTAATATTTGTTAAACACATAGTTCAAAGTGAAAAGTAAGAAAAATGAAAAATACCATATCATTTATTATGCTTACATTAATTGTATGTGTATAATAAATGCATGAAAGTATTAAAATATAAGCCAAATACCATTTAAAAGTATAATATACAGACTATATATATATGTATATATATACATATGTATGTGTGTATATGTGTACATATATGTGCATCTGTGTATATGTATACGTGTATATATGTACATAAATGTATATATACACACATATATGTGCATATATATACACACATATGTATACATATATACATATGTGTGTATATATATGGATATATATATATCCACACACATGTACACACATATGCATATGTGTGTATAGTCTTGGATGCAGATACTACTGCTGATAAAAATACACATCTATGTAGCAGACCATAGCATAGTAAATAGCACAAATTTTGAAGTCCAGGTGAGTTTGAGTCCCAGCCCTGCCACTTAACAACGGTGTGTGCTTGGACAGATAACTTACTTCATCTCACCTAATTTAACTCTAAAATATGTGTATGACAGTTACCATGCAGCTTGTCCTGAAAGTTAATTGACATCATCTGAGTAGAACCCATACCACAGTCCTCAGTATATACACAAGTTTGTATCCTGTGGTGACCTGTTGCAGACACTGAATACCCAAGGAGAGACCTATTGCTTAGGGACAGAGTGAGAAATTTGAAATCACGTGTCTATATTCTTCTATGAAAGAGACTTTGTACCAAGGTTACCATAACTTTCTGAATTGCAGTATACTTATGCCTTCCAGCTACAAAAAGCATCGTACAACATGGTTAGATATTTGACACATTATGTTACCTATCTGGTTCCATGCTTTAACACAACATTTAAGTGTACCTTTGAGAAGCAACAACCAAAAAAAGGAGAGATTTTGTTCTTCATCTTCATCAATGTCAAACTAAACTATGTTTAGTTTTAGAATAATAAAAATTTTAGAGTAGGAGGGGCGCCTGGGTGGCTCAGTCGGTTAAGCGCCCGACTTCGGCTCAGGTCACGATCTCGCGGTCCGGGAGTTCGAGCCCCGTGTCGGGCTCTGTGCTGACTGCTCAGAGCCTGGAGCCTGTTTCAGATTCTGTGTCTCCCTCCCTCTCTGACCCTCCCCTGTTCATGCTCTGTCTCTCTCTGTCTCAAAAATAAATAAACGTTAAAAAAAAAATTAAAAAGAAAATTTTAGAGTAGGAAAAATTTCCCTTTGTTTTTTTTTATATTTTGTCTTCTTTTGACATGAAAAATTGCCAATGTGTGACTGTCCTTTCCTTCTGTAAGCTCTGCTTTGCCCCCTAGTGGAATTAGGAACTTTGCTTTAAATTTTATATGCTGACCCTTGTCCTCTCCCTGCCCACTCCTACTTCGCTCTCCTCCCGCCTTACGTGACACCTGTCCTCCCTTTTTTTTTTCTTTCCTTAACTTTCTTTATTACTTCCCTTCTGCTCTTTCCTTTCGCCCTCTTTTTCTTCATAAAGCTTGCCAAAACAAAGTAAATTTCTCATTAACAGCAGCAGTCACACATCTCAATAATCTTTGCTTCCCTAGCCCTTAGCACAGTGCCCCACACATATTAGGTGTTCAGTAAATATTTGTTTTTATTGAGTTATGTGCATCAAAGGTTACAGTAAGCTAAAATAATTTACTCCCAAGGTTATGCAACAGGCCAGGAACTAAGATGAGAATTCTGCTACCCTGTGGCTTTGCATTTCTACCAAAAAAAAAAAAAAAAAAAAAAAAAAGTTTTTATCCTGCAGTTCATTGGGAGGTGGCTCTGTAGTCACCACGACTTAGACTGTCTCTTTAAATTCTGACTTCCCTTCAGGCCACCACCGCCTACCATGACAGAAGCTGAGGATTTGGATTACACTCATGTTACAAACCAGCATAATTCCACACGTCATTTCTCAAAATCAGAATCCTCTCATAAAGGTACGAAAAATAGATGTGGTCAAGGTTAGGATTTTTTTTTTTTATAATGCTCATGCTATGGTGGAAAAATCAAATTGTGTCTTATATGTCACTGGAGTGGTAAAATAAATTATCCTTCCTTTTTCGAAGCTCATTATAGTATTCTTCATTTGTTAAAAACAAAAAAGGTAAACAGAAAACATAACACCTTAAAGTGAGTACAAGATTGTCAATGTATGTGCATTTTCCTCCAGAGAGAATTTATAGCTTTCATCATGTTGTTAAAGCGTGCCTGTAAACAAAACAAATGAGCAAGGGCAAAAGAAAAGAGAGCGAGAAACAGACAGACAAGCCAAGAAAACAGACTGGTAACTATAGAGAACGCACTGATGGTTACCAGAAGGGAGATGACGGGGTGGGTTAAATAGATGATGGCGATTAAGGAGTGCACTTGTGATGAGCCCTGGAGATGTAGGGAAATGTTGAATCACTGTATCGTATACCTGAAGCTAATATTACACTGTATGTTAACTAACTGGAATTAAAATAAAAACTTAAAAAAGAGAAATAAAATTTAAAAAATAAAGTACACACATATACATCACAGAAAACTTCTGTCACACAAAAGAAAATGGAGACGAAGGAAATGAAGAAAGAATATAAGGTCTAAGTTAGACCAAATCTTTATTTTATTTATTTTTTTTTGGACCAAATCTTTAATTTTTTAAAAAGTTTTGTATTTTGTAAACAGCTCTCCTTACCCCATCCCTTTCCACTCTGGCATCCAGAGTTGATAGTAACACAAAAGACATTATTTAAAAGATGGAATTGGGGGCGCCTGGGTGGCTCAGTCATTTAAGCATCTGACTCTTGGTTTTAGGTCAGGTCAGGTCACGATATCACGGTTTGTGAGATCAAGCTCAGTGTCAGGCTTTGCACTGACAGCGGGGAGCCTGCTTGGGATTCTCTCCCTCTTCCTCTCTCTCTGCCCCTCTGTGCTTGTACTTTCTCTCTCAAGATAAATAAATAAACACTTTTTTTAAAAAGATGGAATTGTTTGAATGTTATCAAAACAACCCTGTACACTACAATTTCTATCAGTTGTTGGCTTTTTTATCATCACTGGATTAACTGAAAGTAGCTCATGATTTTTTTTCTCAGTTTATATACATGCATTACTTCTTAGGGGATGCCTTCCTGTCTTTGACATACATTTGATACATAATTGAAAATAACACATTGATTCTGTATATATTTTATAATCAGGAACAAAGAAAACATGAACCATTTGAAATGCATAGAGATAAAGATAAATTATTTTGCCCGAGAAGGGAGAAAACAGAGTTTTAAAGGTTTTTTCTTAATGGTGTTTCTTCTCTTTTTCTTCTTTCCAAGGTTTCCATTATAAGCAGTAAAAACCTAGGAATCTGCCTTGAAAACGGACTCACTGTAGCAAATATTTCTGGATGATACAGAATGCATTCCACGCTCAATTTTTTCTTCCTTCCTCTGTTTGTATTCCTGGGATTTACCTTCAAGTGTTTTTCAGACCATAAATAATCTTAATTCATTCACAATGTTTTGGTTATTCCTGGTCACTTGGGCAGTATAAGAAAATCTAGCTTCTGAATGTTGGCCACCTCTATGCTGCAAATGCTTCGTGGGATATAGTATCTAAAAGCTCTGTAAAATGCCATTTTTGTTAGGTATGGAGTACTGGTATCTAGAGACTAGGCTTTATTTAGCTAGCAATTAGAATTTTGTGGAGATAATGATCAGAGTAAAATACAATGTTTGGGTGTAATGCAGAATAAAAGAATATAACAAATAGCTTTTTTCGTGCATTAGTGTATGGTATATTGAAGAAAGAATCTTTTGGTTTTGTATTCTCCAGGGAAATATTAAAAATCAGAACCATAAAGTGTTAAAAAAAACAAACAAATCTGGAACAGTTGAAACATGTTATTTTGGCCACCAGGACTCTAGCGGTTTTCCATATCCTTCTAAGCCCTCTTGGGAGAATTGGCTCAGATGGCATTCCCAGACACTCTCTCTGCTGTTGCTTTCTATAGCAAGGCTTTCTGAGGCCTTGGGGTATTGGGCTATTTATTACTATTTATTGGCAAAAGTTTAATTCTATGAAATTTCAACTCAGGGCTGTGCAAAGTCCATTGAACATGAAAAAGTGAAAAACTTTTGTATCCCTTCTCTTGTTTTACATTGTACGTAGAGAGCCAAGGGCAGTGGCTGGAGTTGGGAAGATGTTCATTCATATGAGCGATGATGCCATCTTTCTCTCTGGACACAGATTGAAGTTTTCCTCCTGCTTAAAAAACAGCAGGTTTTGTTGGCAGCCACTCAAAAAATATTTTGTGTATCTGTTAATAATCAGATTAATTCGACATGAAGTTGAAGTAGATAAAATGGTTCTTTATTCAGGTATTTGGTTCGACGCATTTGTCAGTGATACATGGCATCAGATTCCATTGTACAGGACCTTTAAAGCCCTCTTTGAGAAATCTAGTCTCTGTCTAGCTTCTAACCTTGTGGAAATACTTATTTTCCCATTCTAGTTAGTTCGCATAAATGGCAATCATGTGACATATATAAATAATTTCCTTTCAGCTTGACTTTGTGTTATTTTTCATTGTATGAATCTGACGTTTTGGCATTCAAGTATGGTGTTTGCTTAGGAAAGAGATACCTAGGTGACTAGAGGAAAGGCTGTTAATCCATTCTTTTCCCACTTGGAACTGCCTTTTTTGCCTTATCTTTCCAGATAGTCTTTCAAGTCAGGCAGAATTTAGGAAGCTGTTTAGGATAGTTTCTCAGAGTGGATTTGAGTCCTTCTGTTTTGAGAAAGATCTTTATTAGTTCATAAAGTTTTTGTAGAAACTTGGGTAAAAGAGCCAACTTTTAGGAAAATGATGATCTAGGAAGAAACAAACCCTAAGAGATGTAGTCATTTTCGAGAAATGGGGAAAGAGAAAAATACAGGACTTTGAATGACCATGATGAAATTAATGAGGCAGAATCTTCATTGAAATAGGCAAGGGCAGACAAAATGGAGGACTGAGCCTTAGCCAAATTCTAGAGGGCGGTTTCAATATCCAAAGCTGAGGCCTTGTTGGCTTAAAGTAATGCTGTATTTTTCTTTGTCTGCCCTGTGATTTTGCTTCATGTTTTAAAAAGTTTTCTCTGGTAACTTTAAAGAAAAAAACACAATGTATTTTTATTTGATAGTTAAACAAATTATTTTTATTTCATAAATGTTTATTTTTCTATCTCATACAATGACCAGTTTTACTTTAAAAATTCTGCATTTATCTTACCTCTCATGTACTTTATCCAATCATATTTATTATTGTAAAATGCTGTCTGGAGACATATTCATTCAAAAAATGTCAGGCCATTTAACCCCTGGATATTAGTGTTTTAGCTGTCTTAGTGAGTGGCCAGAGGTCATAGCTCCCTGTGACACCCAATTCAACATCTGTATTGAAAATGTGTTCCTTTTTTTTCTAGGTTTTTAAAAATTAAGAATTTTAAAATATTTTAATTTTATTTTTTTTTGTAAAGCAAACAGTTTTAAAGAGTATCAGAGTAATTCTGTTCCTTTTATTGGTTTAATTCTCTTACTGTCATTCAAAGATGATAATTATTATTTTTAAGACTATAGAAGTTAACTAACAACTCTGTTTAAAGGAACTGCCAAACATTCCTCACTGTGTTCTCTGCATTTCACGTTGTTATTTTTATAAAAATGTGGAAACATTTCTTTTGTTCCTCTTTCTACTGCTGGAAGACAGACAATTGAATTTTTAGGCCCACAGTGTATTATGCTCTAATGTTATGATGTAAACTAATGCTCTGGCCTTGGAAAATCTTTGTTTCTATACCTTTCTCTGGAGGCGCCATTAACACTAATACTGCTGAATGAGCACAGTATGGAGCCTTATCATAAGGCTACTGAATGTGTATACCTTCTGCCCCCCAACTAGCTTTTTGTAACTCATTGCCTAGAAGCAAGGTCAGATAAGGGTCAGATTAAATGTTCAGAGCTGAAAAAGTTTGTAGTGTGAAACCATTGTTAGACATGATTACTTTATGGGGGACTGGACGGTTGCTACATATGCTTTAAAAGAATATTGAGATTTTTAGAAAGAGACTTTGCATAACTTTGAGCTACTTTTTCTCAAGTGACTTTACAACAAGCAGCAACAGACTAATGGACGACCAAAAAGACTTACACGTTTTGATCATAGAGAAACATCTAAATTAGAAAAGAATGATATGGATAGATGTTTCCCAGGAGGAAAACCTTTTCAGATTTTCAGTGGCCACTTGGATGTAGATCAGCATATGCCAAGGTGTGTGACCTTGGGCCTTGTGGTCTACTGAACTCTAGAAAATTGTGAACCGGACCCATTTTCCCCTTTTCTTCTCTTCTGTGGTCTGCAGCTGAACTGGATGATGCATAAATTCATTGCTAACCTTGTCCACACTTTTCCATCCATGTCAGGACTTTTCAGTATAAAAATAATTAACTTTTAACGGAGAATTATTTTTCTTCGATACTGTCAAATATTCTCCAGTTTTTGTCTTGTGCCAAATTGTTCTTTGGGAACACCTGCTATATAATATGGTGCATTCAGTTTACCACATCAGTGGTTAACGTTTTAGGGCCTTGATTTTTAACGAGTGTTGCCTTGTATAAAAATCACTTTGGGGAATATCAAGATTATTCATTTATTCAGTGATGATTTTCTTGAAAGATAATTATGGTGACTGGCTGTAAGATCTTCCCTGTAAATAAAGGAATGAGACCCTTGTGTGATCAGCTTTCTGAGGGACTGAGAACAGAATAGAACTTGCTTGCACTGAAAGACTTTTTTTCCCTCTTGGGAAAACAGTATTTGTGTAGGGAATGTTAATGTGAAAGGGAACACGGTTCAGTTAGATTTCACTGGATATATTGTGCCATATTCTTAGAACACCGGTTTTTTAGAAACAATCATAAAATAACCAAAACCTGTTTTTTCAGCCAAAAGGAAAAAACAGATTTTCAAAGTACTTTGTCCTTTACTTACTGCTCATAGTCAGAGAAGCGACTAGATAAAGTGGTCCCTCCCATTTTCTCCTCCTATCTGGTGGTGCCGTGCCTCTTAAAGCCATAGCTGCTTATCTTACCTTTGATAGAATCCTGTTTTTCTCCTTAGCTTATAACAGGTAATATGATCAGCAAGGAACAAACTGGAGACTGTCCTGATAATGCTGTATGGGGCAAGGTGTCATCCAAATTCCTCTTCAGAGAATCTCCTTTGTCCCTGATGACACTTAGGATTATGAAAGGGAAGAGTCCAGGCTGTTGTTGCTCCTGCCCTTTAATTGTGGTTAGAAATGCTGAAATTTAATTCCAGAGAAGTCAAAAAGGAAGGGGCAAACTGGCAGATTTCATGTCTTACAGAGTCACTTTTCTGATGAGACTTGCACTTTTTGCCAGCAATGTCTTGAGGAGCTGTATTGCCTTAAATTAGTTTGATTCTGACTGAGGTCAGTGTACTGTATTTCCTATATGTGAATGACTATCAACTCTCCACTGAGATATAAAATTCACAGGTGATCCCAAAACATCCTTGCTGTCAGAAACTTTGGACTTCCTCCCACTGAGCTATGGCTGATGTATACACTGATAGATCTATCACTTCATTGAGTTGCCTCTCAATCTGTGAATGAGCAGTGGCATGACCAAAAAGGCTGGTGGAAGGAGAGTGAGAATTTCTTGGCCAGATTCTTTAGGTTATCACTTCCTGAGTAACTGAGAGTTGACTGTCTTTTCTATAGTGACTACGTAGAAGATATTTCCAAAGGTTGTATTATGTAGTCAAGTCACTTATTATTGTTTTGTAAAAATTAAACCCAACACTCTTGTGTTTTTAATACCATTGACAAAAAAAGGGAGAAAACCAAAACAGAGACATTTAGTTGAAATGAGAGAACTGTTGATGTGAAGAGTGTTTCTATTTTATTACTTTTAGGAGAAAATTAACCAGGAAAACTTTTACTATGGTAAGGAAGACACCAGAGTGTTTTTATAAAGTTGTATTTGATGCCATAGACTAACAGAATCATGTAAGCAATCATGTTGATTTGTGGAAATACCTAGTCCTAAAAACCATCTTCTTCCCTTATGTATTTGTGAATACTGCCTAGGAACACATTCCTAATACATTTAATATGCTGTGGTGTGTTCTCAGCAAGCTAGAAAATATTTTTTCTTTTTGAATAACTTCTTAGCCTAGTGAGCCAGCACTGTGCTGGTTTCCACATTTCAGATAAGGACGGAATTAATTGTGCATCTTAGTTAGTGCTCCATTGTTCATTGTTGAGGTTCACATACAAAGAATAGAATTGAAAGACAGGGTTTTTGAGTGACATGTCCTTTACCAAAAAGCAAGGATTAAGAGCAGTAAAAAGACAGTTAAGAAATATACTATTACACATTGCATACTTAGGGTATGTTTTTGTTGCACTAAATTTCAGATCATAATTGGTAAAATAGTTTCTAGCTATTAAATTTAGTGAGAGGGTTTTTGATGTCAGAATTTTTTTTTAAATTTCTGATTGAATTAGCCCTTGAAATCACCATAGGCTATAACTTGAGCTCTTGCTATAAACCGAAAGCCAAATGCCCTTTTTTCAGAAATAACTATATTTTTCACCTGCCTCTTAAAGGCAGCCCACTATTTATTTCATGAAGTGTTATAAATAATGAGGAGATAGAGTGGGAAGATAGCATATAAAAATGGTGTTCCACAATGAGAATTCTCTGTAATGGGGTTTCCCTTAAAAAGAATACATCCCAGCACAATATTATATTTTGAAAAGGTGCTGAATTATAAAGTACAAGAGTATGCTCATATAAATCAAGTTGCTCAGGAAATTACAGGTGGTGCTGTCATTTGTCATATAATTTGGAAAAGTGCTTTCCTGAGGGAAATGCCCAATGTGCCATTGTCTGCACAATGCCCAGACAGTCTCAGAGTTTTTGGTAAGCCCTTTGGCATCTGGAATGTAGATATGTTTAAAAACTGAGTGAGATCTTAACCCAAGTGCTTACCAATTTGTAGCCACGCCCAGAAGGAAAGGCAGTTTTGAAATAGCTACTTCATGGAAATGAGCAGAACCTTAATGGAAAATAGTTGTCTGTCTGAGGACAGAAAGCAAAGAGGCCACCTCAAACCACATGCCTATTTAGAGATTAAATGAAACTGTGAGGGACACTCTGTGGATGCCTTAAAGGTGACTGGTGTTGAGTACTGGGTGGGTATGTACATACCCATCTGGACTAGGCTGATGGAAACAGTCTATTTCAGTTCACCTTCATACAGCACAAGTTGCTCCTGCTCATGACCTCATTGAGGACAATGAGACACATGGTGCTGGTGACTTTGAAGTGTCTTGGGAGGTTGAGGTGGTAATGTCATTCAGCACTCTCCAGTGCTCAGGCCTCCCTTAAATGCCAGTTGTACATCTACATTAATTCATCTATGCAAGCTTGTGTTTTTATGGTTTATTTTCAATACTTCTGTCCCATTTGATTCTTTAAATATCAGGTTTAACATTAATATTATGAATAATTTTTAAACCAAAGTATGTATATGTCTGTGTGCTTGTTTTCCTGGATGTTTGAGGCAAACACCAATCTTGTCCTCCTCTCTTAATAAAATCATCCATTTGTTAAGTCAATGGTCTCATGTTTTCTTTACTGCAATCAAGGACTTGGGAAGTTTTGGGGTAAGGAGTATTACTTTTTTTTCTTTATGAAGTAACCCTAATATATCTTTGTTTAAGAATAGGGTCTTCCGTTATTCCAGTTCCATCCACTATAGCCGTGAATAGCACTGATGATGATATCCAGTACATCAGAACTGTCAACAAATGCTCCCAAATCTCATACTGATACCTAGTACATTGAAGGCCTCCACAAATACTCCCACATCTAAATTTGGTTAGAGAAGTGGCTTTGTTCTGTGTGTGGTGGTTGGTGGCTTAGTTTGATGTCTCTGGGAGAAAAACAGGTAAGTGGGTGTTCACATAATAATCTGAATGCTGCAAGACTTCATGAATGCAACAGCTCTGTCTGCACTATACCTGGTATTCCATGGATTTTGAGAAAACAGATTTAGTAACAACTACCACTTAACATTTTATCTTTATAAGGTTTGTTTCTTCTTTGGTTTGATAGAGTAAACCATGCCATGGAATATACATGCCATGGAAACCGATGCTGCAGAAATTAGGAGGTAACTTAAAAATAAGATACTATTTTTCATGACTACTAAAGGATTTGTAAAGAGGTATCTAGCTTCCCTGAAATGCATTCCCTAGGCCTTAGTTTCTTCTTTGGCAAATACAGGAAATCTACATGCTCTCTGTAATATATCCATATGCATAAGGAACACCAGTCATGTGCAGGTGTTGTTAAAGAAAGTTGGTTGATATCAGCCTTCCTTTTCTGAAGAATTAATCAAAGTTGACAGTGAAAAAAGTTGACATATCTAGAGGCCAATTAAAAAAAATTAAATATGTGATTAAAGTAGCCCCCTTTAATTTGTGGTAGGAGGTACCCGGTATGATTGGGTGGATTTTGTGTTCTGTGGCTGAGTGAGTGTTAAGCTGTGGCCATGTAGTGTGGTAGGGTGCAGCACACTACAAAGCCCTTTAAAAGCAGCCAGGAGAACGTTCACCTCCTACACCTTGGAAATTGGGTGAAACCTTTAAGAAAGCTTTGGATTACTGCAAGTCACAGGGCAGGGGCAGGGGTTTGAAAACTTATTAGCTCCCCATTATATTTGGGTTATGTGCTTAAACAAAACCTCTAACATAGTGTACAATAAAGAAATCAACAGGAAAAAGAGACCTGTGTGCTAGTCCTGGCTTTGAACTTGCTTCAGGACCTTGGGTCACCACGTAGTCTCTGTAACTCTGTTCTTTTACATACACTAATAAGCACATTACAATGAGAGTTGGTGATCTCTAATTGCTCCTTTGGGTCTAGCATTCTGGAATTCCTGCTGTCAGTGGCTGCTAGGTTCCTTTAAGATGCCCCAGAAAACGAGTAGGCTCATAGGACTGGGGGCCTGGAAAGTCACAAAGACTTCTAGACACTCAGCTGAAAGGCCTTATTCCTGATCATGTGTTCTTTTTAAATTTTTTTGTTTATTTTTGACAAAATTTGTATTGTGAACAATGTGATGTTTTGATATGTATAACTTGTGAAATGATTACCACAATGAAACTAACACAGCTGTCATCTCCCACAGTTAGCTTTTGTATGTGTGTGTGTGTGTGTGTGTGTGTGTGTGTGTGAGAGAGAGAGAGAGAGAGAGAGAGAGAGAGAAAGAGAGATAATGCTTGAGAACGCTCAGCAAATTGCAAATATACAGTATATTATTATTAATCATAGTCATCATGCTGTATATTAGATCCCCAAAACTTGCAATTGAAAGTTTATGTCCTTTTGCTGATCATGTGTTCTTGGTTGTACTCTCCTACTGCTAACCAAAATTTGTCTATCTCTATTTTTATTACTCCCAAGCTTCATGAGCCTCCTTTACCAAATAGTCTTTGGATGTTCTTGTGAGCTTTTGTACATCCCATTGTCATAACTTGCTTTTCATACTCTCAAAACACACTTTTGTTACCAATTCCTGAACTTAACTACACAGATTTGGTTTTGGTCGTGTTAATCATGACATACCCTTAATTACACCTGCCACACTTAATTATCTGGTGTCATTACGGACCTAATCTGGGCCCTCATGAGCAGTGCAGTCACTGCCTGCCTGACCTCGGGAAGCCTCTTCAACTCACCTGCCAACCTCTGCCCTCATACCCTTCACCTGGCCTCGGGCTCTCACACAGAACTAGAGGCATGTGTTTGTATGTGAGTATGTGTGTCTGCAGGTATAGCTGACAGTAGCTCTAAACAGCGTATGTATAAATGACAATGAACTTCTCTGGCCTGGAGAGGTGAGTACCAAGTGGTGTATATAAATTTTTCCTTTTATGGATCATGCTTTGGCGTCATGTCTTTACAACTCTGTCTCATCCTCAAGATTTTCTGATGTGTGTGTGTGTGTGTGTGTGTGTGTGTGTGTATGCATATGTATGTATATTTCTGTTTCATAGTTTTACGTTTTACATTAGAGTCCTTTACTCATTTTTGAGTTAGTTTTTTTAAATGTTTTATTTATATTTTGAGAGACAGTGCACAAGTGGGGAAAGGGCAGAGAGAGAGGGGGGCAGAGAATCCAAAGAGGGTTCTGTGTTGACAGGCTGACAGCAGCGAGCCTGATGAGGGGCTCGAACTCACGAGCCAGATCATGACCAGTGCTAGATTCGGATGCTCAACCAACTTGAGCCACCCAGGTGACCCTTCAGTTAGTTTTTACATAAAGGGTGAAGTTTAGGTCAAGGTTTATTACTTATTTTTGTGTAGATATCCAACTGCTCCAGCACCGTTTGCTGGAGGCCATCTATCCTCCATTGAGTTGCTTTTACAATTTTTTCAATAATCAGTTGAGTATATTTTGTGTATGTCTATTTTGGAGTTCTCTATTCTGTTCATTGATCTGTGCCCCTCCCTTTGCTAGTATTCCAAGTGTTGATAACTGTAGCTACACAGTAAGCCTTGAAATTGGGTAGACTGATTTTTTGCACCCTATTTTTCCAAATTCTTTTAGCTATTCTAGTTCTTTTGCCTTAGCATATAAATTTTAGAATAGTCTTGTTTATATCTATGAGAAATATTGCTGTGATTTTGAAAGGAATTGCATGAAACTTCTGGGGAGAAATGACATCTTTACTGTGTTGAGTCTTTCAAAAAAAGACTACAAGTATGTCTCTCCAGTTATTTAAATCTTTGATTTCTTTAACCAGCATTTCACCATATGTGCTGTGTGTATGTTTTGTTAGATTTACTCCAAAGTATTTATTTTTGTGCAATTATTGATATTTTTGTTTCTACATATTCCTTGCTAGTATATGGAAATACATTGATTTGTATAATCCTTTTCATATATTGATGAATTGCTAATATTTTTAAAGGAGTTTTGCATTTATTGTGAGGAATATTGATCTGTAACTACACTGTCTTTGATCGGATTTTATATTAGTGCATTCCTAAAAATACAGGTTTTTGTCTTTTCTATTTTCTCAATAAGATTGTGTAGAATTGCTACTCTTTTTAGTAAAAGTTTTATAAAAAATTCTCCAGTAGAAAAAACCATGTGTGCCTGGATGTATCCTTTTTGAGAGGCAATTTTAAATTAAAAATTCAGTTCCATTAATAGTTACAGGCCTATTCAAATTATGCATTTCCGATTGAGTTGGTGTTTTTTAAGGAATTGGCCATTTTATCCAAGATACTGAAATTCATGTGTGTAGAATTTTTGTTGTATTCCCTTGTCTCATTGATGACTGCTGGGTTTGTAGCTCTATTTCATTCCTAAAAAAAAATATTCCTAAGTAAAACATTTAGTGATATAAATTCTATTTTGTTAAATTGCATTGTTTTAGCTCTGCCACAAATTATTATATGTTGTGTTTTCACTTTGTTTTGTTCAATGTATTTAAAAAAAATCTCCCTGGAGACTTGTTCCTTGATGCATGCATAATTTAGAAATGTTATGTCTGATTTTTTTCCATGTTTTTGGAGATTTTCCTTGTATATTTGTTTCATTTCTAGTTTGGTTCTCTTGTGGTTAGAGGACACACAGTGCGTGATTTCATTTCTGTTAAATTTGTTGAGGTTTGTTTTAGGTCCCTGGATATTTTCTGAGTATATGTTCCATGAAAAGAATGTGTATTTTGATTTTGAGTGGAGACTTCAATAAATGTTGATTAGATCCTGTTGGTTAATGGTGTTAAGTTCTACATCTAGACTGATTTTCTGTCTAGTTGTTTTACCATTTGTCAAAAGAGGGGTGTAATGTCTCCAACTATAATTGTAATTTGTCTGTTTTTCATTTCAGTTCTATTAATATTGTTGCTTCATGTGTTTTGCGGTCTTGTTTGATGCATACACATTTAGGATTGCTCTGTCTTCTTCATGGAGTGACCATTTTATCATTATATAATGCCCCTCTCTGTCTCTGGTAATTTTCTTTGCTTTGAAATATACTTTCTCTGATGTTGATATAGCCATTTGTGCCTCTTTGATAAATGTTTACACAATATGTCTTTTTTAGGTTTTTTAAATTTCAACCTACCTATTCCATTACATTTGAAGTGAATCTCCTGTAGAAAGTATGTAGTTGGATATTTTTAAATTCATTCTGCCGTATCTATCTTCTAATTGGTGTATTTAGGTCAATTAAGACAGAGGCTTGGTGGGGGGGGGGGCACTTTTTTTTTTTTTTTTTTTTTTGCTGGTGTATAGAAACACAGTTGATTTTCATGTGTTGATCTGCAATTTTTCTGACTTCATTTTTAAACTCTAGTAGTTGTCTTGTGGATTCTCTGGGATTTTTGATACATAGGATCATGTCATAAGAAAACAAAGATAGTTTTACTTTGTTCCAACTTAGGTTCTTTTTATTTCTTTTCATGTCTAATTGCTCTGGCTAGAACTAATAGCACAATGTTGAATGACAGCAGTGAAAGTGGGAATTCTTGTTTTATTTTTATCTTAGGTGAAAAGCTTTTAGTCTTTTACAATTGAGTATATGTTTGCTATTGGATTTTTGTAAATACCTTTTATCCTGTCATGGAAATTCTTTTATATTCCTACAGTTTTTAGTGTTTATCATAAAAGGGCATTGGACTTTGTCAGATACCTTTTCTTTGTCAGTTGAGATGATTGTGTGCGGGTGTAGGTGGGTATCTGCTTATGTGTGTTTCCTTTATTAATGTGACATATAACACTGATTGATTTTCTTAAGTTGAACTATCCTTACATTCCTGGGATAAGTTCCATTTGGTTATGGTACAATCCTTATAACATGCTGCTGGGTTCTTTTTTCTTTTTTTCTTTTTTTTGGGGGGGGGGTTCTTTTTTCTAGCATTTTGTTGATTGATGACTTTTACATCTATATTCATAAGGAATATTGGTCTGTAATTTTATTTTCTTGTGATATCTTTATCTAGCTTTGGTATCAGAGTAAACTGGCTTCATATAAGGAGTTAGAAATTGTTACCTCCTCTTTTGTTTTTTGGAAAAGTTGAGAACAATTAGTGTTCATTCTTTAAATATTTGGTAGAATTTAATAGTGATGCCATCTGGTCCTGGGCTTTTCTTTTTTGGGAGTCTATTTACTGATTCAGTCTTTACTTATAGGTCTGTTGAGATGATCAATTTCTTCTTGATTAGGTAATTTGTGTGTTTCCAAGAATTTGTTCTTTTCATTTAGGCTACCTAATTTTTTCATGTAGTTCATGGTATTCTATAATGCTCCTTTTTATTTCTATAAGGTTGGTAGTGATGTTCACACTCATTTTAATGTTTTTATTTATTTTTGAGAGAGAGAGACAGAGTGTGAGCAAGGGAGGGACAGAGAGAGAGGGAGACACAGAATCCAAAACAGGCTTCAGGTTCTGAGCTGTCAGCACAGAGCCTGATGTGGGGCTTGAACTGGTGAACCTCAAGATCATGACCTGGGCTGAAGTCGGATGCTCAACCGACTGAGCCACCTAGGCACCGCCCCCCCACACTTTTATTTCTGATTTTAGTTATTTGCTTCTTTTCTTTATTTCTTTGCCAGTCTTTTGTCAATTTTGTTGATCTTTTCCAAAAACCAATTTTGGTTTTGTTGATTCTATTGTCTTTCTATTCTCTGGTTCATTTATCATCATTCTAATCTTTATTATTTTATTTTCTTCTTTCTAATAATTTTCAGTGTAGTGTCTTCTTTTTTTTCTAGCTCCATAAGATGTAAAGTTAGGTTATTGATTTGAGATCTTTTTAATAGTGCAAGTACAGTTAGAAATTTCCCTCTGAGTATCACCTTTGTTGCATATCATAAGTTTTGATATGTTGTGTTTTTTTTCTTTTCTAAGTATATTCTAATTTCTTTTTTGATTTTTGTTTTTTGACCTATCGATTATTGGTTATCTAAAAATGTGTTTAGTTTTCACATATTTGTAAACATTTTCACTTCTCTTGATTTTCAGCTTTATTACATTGTGATCAGAGAAAATACTTTGTATGATTTCAATCTTTTAAAATTTATTTTGACTGTGATGGTCTAACATATAGTCTCTTGGAAAACATTCCATATATACTTGAGAAGAACATGTATTTGGTTGTTGTTGGATTGAGTACTCTATATGTTTGTTAGGTCTGATTGGTTTACAGCATTGTGCAAGTGTACTATTTCCTTATTGATCTCCCATCTAGGTGTTGTATTCATCATTAAAAGTAGTGAATTTAAGTTTCCCAACTACAATTGTACAACTGTTTCTCTTTCAATTCTCTTAATGTTTCTGTATTTATTCTGAGGCGCTGTTTGGTGCACGTGTTTATAACTGTAATGTTTTCTTGATGAAATTGACCCTCTTATATAATGTCCTTTTTGTCTCTTGTAACAGTTTTGACTTAAAGTATTTTTTTTCTGGTATTAGTGTAGTCACTCAGCTCACTTTTCACCATACTTTCACTTTTACCTATTTATGCCATTATATTTGCATTAAGTTTCCTGTAGATAGCATATAGTTTCTTTGTTTGTCTTATGAAAACTGGACATATGAATTTTATAACATGATAGCCCTGGGTATCAAGTTCTTCCTTTTCCCCAGGGTTTTTGTTTTTATTCTTCATTTTGATTGGTGAAGGTTGCAGTAGTTAATTTGTCTAGTGACTTTTCCAAATTGTTTTTTTTTTTTTTGCAGAGATTGTATTCCTTTCATTTGTGATCTCTACAGTGTCTGTTTCTTAGCTTTTGTTTATCTTATATTTGATGTAGATTTTCTTGAACTCTAGAGGTAAGAAAAAAAGAAAAATCTCTTTTAAAAGTGTTTACAGATTGGCTCTGTCCTGAAGCTTTCCTTTCACACTTAGCTGGATTTTCACTGAGCCTAAGTTCCCTCTGAGTTCAAAACTTCAGGTCTTCTGAGGTCTTTTCTGAGCATTCATTTTGCTGTGGACATGAGTATGGCTTTCTAAATTCCCCCATAAATAAGGGTGACTGCTCCCATTTCACAAAGAAACTTTCTCCAGCGTTTCCTCCTAAGACTTAAGCTGTCTGTTGTATGTCTCAACTGTAAACTCTTACCTCGGGTGTCTGCAAACAGTCCATCTACTTTTGTAATATTTTCAAATAATACTCCCTGCCTTTCTGGCCTCAGTGAATTGTTAGGGAAAACAGAGATGAGCACTTTGAACCACTCCTTCAGCTAGCCCAGTCAGATTAGAACAGACATACCCAATAATTTGGAATAGAGTCTCCCATCTGGGAATGCAGGCTGCTGTCTTCAAGACTGTTGCCTTCAAGGATGCCAGAGTAGAACACTTTTCTCCTGTTTGTAAGTTAAATTTTCTTGAATCTATGTTCACTTGGTTACTATAAACCTTTGACTAATTTCCAGAGTTCTGGCAATGTTGCTTCTGAAAGTTTCTGCTTGTTTGTGAGATTTCTGTGGGGGTATGGGAGGTTGGAGCTGTCTACTTGGTTACCTTGCTGATGTCACTCTTGGCAAATTTCTTAAAAAACAAACTGAGTCATTTTATTGATTAATGTTCGCAAGTTTATCTCATTTTACTTTTCCTAAGTACTAGGGACTAGTGAACTATGCAGTACTAGTTAGCTGTCAAAAGGAATAAAGGAAATCTCAGCCATATATATATCTATAATATAGATAGATCTATCTATCTATATATAATACAGATATAATGTTTATTTATCTTTGAGAGAGAGACAAAGCACAAGCAACAGAGGGACAGAGAGAGAGGGAGATACAGAATCTGAAGCAGGCTCCAGGGCTCAAACCCACAAACTGCAAGATCATGACCTGAACTGAAGTTGGACACTTAACCGACTGAACCACCCAGGCACCCTCCAGGATATATTTTTATTTATTTAAAAAAATTTTTTAAATACAGTGCATTTTTTTATTTGCCTTTTAAGAACTCAGCAAAGTCTCATGAACATATTTCTACATCATGAATACACTATGAATATTTTTCTAAATCATGAATATACTTCTCCAAGATCATTCATTTTATATTTTTTTCAACATTTATTTATTTTTGAGAGACAGAAACAGAGCACAAACAGGGGAGGGACAGAAAGAGAAAGACACAGAATCTGAAGCAGGCTCCAGGTTCTGAGCAGTCAGCACAGAGCCCGAGGTGGGGCTTGAACCCATGAACTGTGAGATCATTAGCTGAGCAGAAGTCAGATGCTTAACTAACTGAGCCACCCAGGTGCCCCATATTTTTAAATGAGAAAAGCAGAGCAGAGAAAGTATTAAGGTTTTCTACCACTTATCTGGAAAAGGGGGTGGGGTGGGGGAAATGCTAATATGTATGCATTTTTATAACAACCATAAAAATGGAGTGGCAACATTTCTTGAAGTTAGCTCTAGAGAGGGAGGAGAAATACATGTGTTGGGGAGATGTAGAAGCTAGACATAATGGTATATACTTAATTTCGTAGATCTGATGTTAGATAACTTATTTTAAATAATTTTGAAACAAAATTTTGTAAATGGAAACTTTAAAAGTCAGAATAAAATGAAGCAATTGACTTAACTAACCATACCCAGTTGGTACATAATCACACAGAAGGGAACTATTTTCAATGATTTTATCTATATATGAATTTATCTTCCCCCCGCTTTTCCATACACACCTACATATTTTTAGAAGTATTTTCCACCATTTTTGTTGACTGAAGAGACCTAGAAACTATGGGCAAGAAGCAACATTTTTCATACTCAAATTGTGGTCTTTGAAATAATATTTCCTACCCAAAGAAAACAGACTTGCATAGAGATATGGTTATTTTTAGGTATGGTTTAAATTTACAATATAAACCTGGAACGTCTTTATATTACTAGATAGCAAAGAAGCTATCAAAGACTACCGGAGTTATGTCAACTGCTTCCAACCAACCAGAGATAGGAGGCTGTGCATCAATAAAAATAGTAATGGAAATGAATAGAAACACATCAAATATGTTTAAATCCACATCTTTATAAGCATCTTTATCCTCTTAAAGTAACCCTTACTGCTTACCTATGGCAGATGCTATGGGCCAACCCATGGTCTTTGAAAACTGGTGAATAAGGGGAATAATTGAGCATTTATCCTGCCTGTTATTTTAATAAGATCTATACCTTATTGGTGAATAAATGAATAGTGGATGAGAATACATTTCCCTTTACAGAACATTTTAACTGGTAGTCAAATAAAAAAATGATAGAATGAGATTTTGATCATTTTGCAACCCTCAAAGAATTAACAGATTTAGGTAATGATCACCAACATTTGGTACCATAAAAGGAGGAAGAATTTGATATATGCCTTTAAATGGAAGAAACAATACAACAAAATTACCAAGTTTCTGGATTTATCTACTAATCCGTAGGAAGCATAGGGCATTAAAGAACATTTTAAATATCAAATAAGGTTGAAATCTTCAAAAGCAGACTGTGAGAAACTTTATAAAACAAAAAAAATTCTTCAAAATGAAATATACTTGTGAGGAAACTGGACAGAGGGAGGGATATAAGACGCAAGTGACATTTTAACTAGTTGCAAATAGACTGAAAACACAATTCATAAGGTGATGGGGAGATATGAAGACTGGCTAGACATGAGATGATATTGAGTATTTGGTGTTGATCATCACCTGATGATGCTGGGATCAGGTTGTAAACAAAAAGAGTCCCTATGCTTCAGAGATAAACACTGATGAAATGATCTGATGTCAGGGAGTAGAAAGTGAATAAGATATAAGAAAGGAAAGATTAGCCATATATCAATAATTGGCAATGGGTAAATCAGGTTTATTACACTGTTCTCTCTACTCACATATGTTTGAAAATGTCCATAATAAAGGTTTTTTAAATGATTGGGAAATAAACCTTCAAACTAAAAGTATGGATAGTCACAGTCTAAAGTAAATATGTATGTGTGCTTTAGGCCAAAGAAAAATGATCTTGGATGAAAGGTCAGAAATACAAAAAAGAATGAATATAAATGAAAAGTATGGGGGTACTTGGGTGGCTTGGTCAGTTAAGTGTCCAACTTTGGCTCAGGTCATGATCTCACTGTTCATGGGTTCAAGCCCCACTTTGGGCTCTGTGCTGACATCTCAGAGCCTGGAGCCTGCTTCGGATTCTGTGTCTCCCTCTCTCTACCCCTCCCCCACTTGCACTCTGTCTCTATCTTTCTCTCAAAAATAAACATTTTTAGAAAATTAAAAAAAATATATTTGTTGGTAAATATAAATGAATAAATGAGCATTGTGCAAAACATGATAGGGGTTTAAGATGTAAATGCACAAAATGGTATATAAATTATAAAAATTTAAGTGGAACTAACAATGTTGTACAGCAGTATTCCTTAAACTTTTAACATATGAATCATCTTGTTAAATTGTAGATTTTGATCAAAAGGTCTGGCTTGGTGCTGGAGATTTGTCATGTTTAACAATCACCTAGGTGATTTTTATGCTGCTGGTCTAGAACCCATTAAGTAGCAAAGTTAAGTTTCTCCAGTATCTTGGAAGAGGTAAAAAGACTTTTATTAGACCTTGATATGTCGAATATGCTTGATGTAATCTTCATTATAAGAACAAAAAAGAGTAGTAAAATGTGAAACTGCCAAGATAATATGAGGGAAACAGAATAATAAAATATAATCAATGTGAAAGGAGCACAGACAAGGTAGAGCATGTACACACCAGTACATAGATGGTAAATTCAAACCTGGATATTTCAGTCGTTATATTAAATGTTTATAGGTTAAGTGTTCCAATTAAATGACACCTTTTGTCATCAATAGACTGTCAGATTGATGAATCCCAATGATACCCTTTTTAAAAAAAAAAATTTTAATGTTTATTTTTGAGAGAGACACAGTGAAAGTGAGCGGGGGAGGGGCAGAGAGAGAGGGAGACAGAACTTGAAGCAGGCTCCAGGCTCTGAGCTGTCAACACAGAGCCAGATGTGGGGCTTGAACTCACGAACCGTGAGATGACCTGAGCTGAAGTCGGATGATCAACAAACCCAGGTGCCCCCTCAACGATACGCTTTTAAAGAGAAATACTTAAAACCTATGATACAGAAAGATTGAAAGTAGAAGGATGAGAAAAATGTTCCATGGAAATAGTGACCAAAAGAATAAAAATAAAGAAAAAATAAAGAAAAAAAGTGATAAAAATCAGGAAAGGCAAACTCTAATAAAAAACATTGCCAGAGAAAAAAGAGAAGCGCTTTGTAAATGTCAACACTTGATGTCACCAGGATGATTTAGACAAAGTAGACAAATGAACTTTTCTACCAGCCGAAGCTATCTAGGCTGGACTACCTCAGGGAGTGTTAGCAAGTCATCCACCACACGGGGCGCCAACCACTCGAAACCCACCTTCTCCAAACATTAGGCTCTTCTATAATTCTATGCATAGACACAAACAAAATCTTTCTAATACGAGAATTTTCTCAAAGTGGAGTTGGCTGCACTAGGAAATGGTGATTTCCCACCGAATTCAGCCTTGGCTAAGACTGTATCATATTGTTACTGACTAGCATAGTGCCTGACACATAATAGGAATTGAATATAGACTTTTTTTTTAATTAAAAAAAATTTTTTTTTTTTTATTTTTGAGACAGAGAGAGGCAGCGCACTAGTGGGAGAGGGGCAGAGAGAGAGGGAGACACAGAATCGGAAGCAGGCTCCAGGCTCTGAGCTGACAGCACAGAGCCTGACGCGGGGCTCGAACCCACGGAGTGTGAGATCATGACCTGAGCCATAGTCGGATCCTCAACTGACTGAGCCACCCAGGCGCCCCGAATGTAGACATTTTTACATTGAATAAATTAATGGATGGCAAGAAAAGAGGGCTCCTAAAGCCTTCTCTAACCTTGACAACTTGGATCCCCATCTACTATGCAAAGTGTTTAAAAAACGATTAATGAAGACAGTTCAGGTAGTACAAACAAACCTGAACAATTCGTGAAGCAGAGAGCCTTCTTTTGGAAAAGGACAAAATGGGGAGGAAGGCAGGGAGCTTTATAAGATTAAGAATAAAGAACGAGGAAACGAAAAATAGGAAATACCTGACTGGCTGGGGCCACATAGTCAACATTATTTGTGGTGAGAAAGAACAAGTAAATGAGTATAGCGTGTGTGCATAGTTGGCTCGGCGTTTGGGGATTGGCTGAGTGGATATACTGTGTTTCTGGTCAAGTGGAGCATGTACAGGGACGTGAAAGTCCTCTACCTCTTGGTTTGCTGATGTGGCACCCCAGGCAGGAGCAGCTCCATTTGGGGTCTAGAAAGTTATTTCAGCAAGTGTTTTACTCAAGATCTAATGAATGAGCTAATGTTAGGAAGGTTCTAGCATTAAGGATCAGAGAGGCCACCTGGAAACAGGTGGTGTGTTTTTGACTTACCAGTTGTTTATAGATTATGTTTGCAGAAATTAATACTTCAAATGAGTGCCACACAGCTCAGGTTCAGACGTGTGTGAAAGAAGTCTCAGATCTTTTTGCAGTTTTTGCTAAGGCAGCAAGTCGGGCCCTCTCTGAAGGGGAGTGAGGGTCACACAGCATGTGTGCTCCCCTCTTCCTTCACCCCATCACTGCCCTCCACTCAAATTGAATTCCCATTCAGAAGCCCACCTCCAACTCTCTCACTGCCCTGAGGCCCTCTTGGAGAGGCTTAAATCACACACTCTGGCGCTGACACACTCATCCACACCTGACCTGGGGAAAGAGGCATTTTTAACTCTGACCAAGTTTGGAAGTGTGGCTGCTTTCCTAATCACAGACTTCTTACTCTGCTTCCCTTGCCAGCCCGTGGCCAGCATCTAGGTAAGCTCTCAGTGGTGCCATTGACGCCTCTCGATAGGCTTGAAATGGGGCATCAGTACGTCCCACTGTCTCCCCTGTCTGAGGGAGAAGAGCTGGCTGGCGGTCCTCAGTACTTAACACACCAATAGCTCTCTCCAAAATTGATAGAAAACTCAGCAACCCGTTTTCCCATCTTTATTTTCCAAGTCTTTTTATGCCCTCAGTATATATGTGTGAGGATTTCATGAGTCACGAACCATTTTTTAGGGACCTACTTTGATGTTTATGCATGGTACTTTAACTTTGGAATGAAGCATCTATAGCATGTTGTAAAGTAGAAATGCAATGCAAACCAAATACATAATTTTAAAATTTCTAGTAACCATATATAAAAAGGTGAAAAATGAAGAGGTGAAATCAGTTTTTGTAAGATATTTTAACCCATTATATCCAAAATATTATCGTTTCAACATGTAATCAATATAATTTTTAATTAGATGTTTTAAATAATTTTTCCTGTAATAACTCTTGAACTATGGTATGTATTTTACACTTACAAGGCCTGTCATTTCAAACGACATATATTTCAAGTGCCCAGGAGTCACCTGTGGCTAATGGCTGCTGTTTTAGGCAACACAGAATTATTATACAGAGAACAAATGGAGTCAGCAAGAGTCCTACTTGTAACATGTTAACTAGCCCTTACACAATATTGGAAATGAAAGAAAACATAAACTGCATTGTGATAAATACGAAGTGTTTTTTAACGGTCACCAAACTGAATGGTTTCTTTGACTGTTGTACCCACTTTCGCCAGCAGAGGGCGCTCAGAGCTGGCAAGACAGCCTAGACTTTGCTGTACTCACAGACTTGGCACTCTTTCAACTAGACTGGCTGGATATAAAAACCAACACACTGTTTCAGTTAGGAAAAATCGTACTTTTACAAAATAACACTTTACCTATAAAGGTATTAGATTATAATTATAGAAACTTTTAAAAATTGATATGTACAATCCAAATCAGTTAATGCACCACCCGTAGACCCACTAAAACCCAATTACAAACCCTTTCACCACATTCTGTTCCAAGCCCTTCACTGTAAGTAGGATTTAATTCCATGTAATTGCAGTCATATGAAAGGGTTCAGGGATCTTTGAGCATGTTTAAAAGCTGATGGGAATGATAAATTAGAAGAGCTTGAAGAACATGGAGAGAACTTGACTACTGATAAAGTTCCTGAGGAAGACAGGAACCAGAGACATGGTCATACATGTGCTATTCGTGTAAAAGGCGTACCTAGAGAAGGAGTTGGCCTTATAGATCACATCATAGAATAGCCTATTCTACATGACCTATTCATACATGGCCACGTATGACATGATGGCAGGAGGAAAGTGTGGACAGATAACCTAGATCTAGAGGTGTGAAGTGGATAGGGTTTCTGTAAGCTCTTCCTTCCGTGTAGTAGAAGGGAACTGATTCTCTGTGCTGAGAATGAGGAAGCAAGGTTGGAAGCTTGAGCATGTGAAATAAGATGGAAGATCTAGTCTACAGCAGACAGTGGGATTTAGAAGCTTATGGAAAATGTGAGGGTCTGGAAAAATGCCTGAGACAGTATGGAGGGACTGACTAGGAATCACTGAGCAGTGTAGACTGAGCAGCAGCTGTGACTGAGTTCTACACGCTCATGATGGCGTCAGTCTTCATGGCCTCTTGGTTTGTGGCGGCTGCACCAGTGGCCCACATGTGGAAGCAGAAGACAGGGCTGGTTGGAGGTGTAGGTGCACATGTGCAGCAGTGTCAAAGGACTGGAAGGAAAGAAAGGGCTTGAGGTGGGGGCAGCCTGAGATCTTGGGATGAGCCTGGAGCAGGGAAGTGGGTCTGTGAGAAGAGGGAAGAGTGCTCCAAGATCCTATGAGGATCATAGAGTCGGGGTCAGAAAATGAAGGAGTGTAAAGGATGAACTGTTCTGGCCAGAAGGAGGATAGCTTAGGGGCACCTGGGTGGCTCAGATGGTTAAGCAAGTGACTCTTGATTTCTGCTCAGGTCATGATCTCGCAGTCTGGGTTTGAGCCCCTGACGGGCTCCACACTGACAGTGGGTAGCCTGCTTGAGATTCTCTCTCTTTCCCTCTCTCTCTGGCCCTTCCCCTTCTCTGTCTCTTAAAAATAAATTTTAAAAAAGGAGGATACCTTAGATATAGTAAAGGACGTAAGCCCAAGGGGTAATTGATTGAAGTGGGCTACAGAGAAAGAGGACTGTAGTTTGGGGTCAAGGACATGGGAGCCTAGGTTGTCTAAAGTGTTATTTACATAGGTACTGAGTCCCAGAACGTGAAAGTAGGAGCTGTCATGGAGGCTTACTTTAATAGCAAAACAAACAAAACAAAAAACGAAACAAAAAAATAGAGTTGAGAAGGACAACAATCTCATGATGCTGATCTCCAAGGTAATCCTTGGGTAACCAGGAATTTGTGTCAGTTTCTAGGCATGGGACTTGGCGATGAAGCAAAGGCTGCTGGAGCAAAATGCAAATACTTTTGAGAGAGTAAATTTGGACGTTTTCAGGCCATGCACTGTGAGGCTTAAAAGCAGCAGATGATGGTGGTTAGAAATAGGTTTTTGACTCTTCCTAGCTGTGTGGCTTGGTCAAAGTACATATCAGCTCTGAAACTTAAATTCCCTATCTATAAAATGGGGATAATGATATAATCTACTTCAAAATTTTGTAGTGCCTTTTTCATAGAAAATATTCAATAAATGACAGTTACCATAATCAAACCTAAGAAAAACCAGGTGTGTTTGATAGAACCCAGAATGTACTCAAACTAGAAGGATGCTCCGAATTTATAATACACACCATGTATCAAGCTTCAATCGTGGGCAAAGAAACAGAGAAAGAAACCAGGGGATGGTCAAGATCACTTGGTAGGGTTATCAGGATCTTCAATTCCTAGCCAGAATCTATAGTATCATCTCCTTTCCTTTTGTCAGATATCTGGCCTAAGTCCTTCTCACTTACTGAAGACCCTTTACCTGGTTTCTCTTGAATATTTCTCAGTATGCGGAAATCACCACTGTTCATGAAAAACAAAAAAACAAACAAAAAAAAAACAAAAACAAAAACCAGGGCGCCTGGGTGGCTCAGTGGGTTAAGCATCCGACTTCAGCTCAGGTCATGATCTCGAGGTCCGTGGGTTCGAGCCCTGCATCGGGCTCTGTGCTGACAGCTCAGAGCCTGGAGCCTGTTTCAGATTCTGTGTCTCCCTCTTTCTCTGACCCTCCCCTGTTCATGCTCTCTCTCTGTCTCAAAAATAAATTAACGTTAAAAAAAAGTAAAAAAAAAAACCACGAAAAACAAAAAATCAAAACAAAAAAGAACTGCTCTTTTCTTCCCTTTCTTCTTTTTTTTTTCCTGGTTTTTTTTTTTTTTCTTTTGGCACCTTTAAGAGTTAAAAAGTTTTCCTTTATGTAGCATAAGTCTGTTTTTCTTTGTTTCCAATCATTTGACTTTCTTATGCCCTCTGGCCAATTCTATTTTCTCTTCTACCTGACAGCTCTTCAGACATTTAAAGACAGTGACTATCTCCCCTGATGTTCCACTCCTCTAAGACACCCCTAGTCTGACAGTGTCCTTTTACAACATGCCCCAGGGCCTTTGCACTTCTAATTGCCTCTTTGCCTATTTTCATCTGTCTCTGTCCCTACTGGTACCTCACCTCCAGGCATGGTCTGAATTCCACAAAACTGAGTAGGGCCATCGCCATACAAGGTTCGGATGTTTACTTCATGCAATTAGAACCCACAGACCTTCTGTTAAGCCTTCCATCTGCTTTCTCGTGCACCACTCTTATGAACTTCCCCAGAAATGTGGATGAATTTTGCAACAAAGGGCAGGGCTTGCTCTTTTTCCAGGCTACATTCATTTTGTATGTTTGTCCATGGTCTACCTTTGATGATTTGGGGAGATCCTGACTCTGGAAAATTGGATCTATGTGCAGATTTGAAGAACACTGGCTAAGGCTTGGGTGACTGGCAGCTGCTTCATTTAGGAACTTGGAAATTATGTTCACAGTTAAGGCCCCGGAGGCCTTACATCTCCCGGCTCACGTGGGAAGGCTGGAGGGAAGGGGCCACACAGCCTCTGGCAGCGTGCTTCCTCCTTGAAGATGAGTGGGAGACAGTGGGCTTGCAAACCAAACTGCAGTGTTTGTACTGACACTGGCCCATGACAACACTTTTTTCATCAGAAGCAAAAGTATTATTCCTTTTTGAGGAGGATTTTTACTTTTCAAATTATACCTTTTCTACTGTGAATTTTAGTGTTCTTTAGTTTACAAGATAGATGTGCTAGTAAGTGGATTTTTTTTTTTATTTGCTTACTTGGAAAATAAAATTTGGCAATCTGCTGATCTACCAAATTAGGGACCATTGTTCTGTAACTTCTATAGCTACATTACATAAATCTAATGAACAATACATATTTTACTTTTTAAGGAAGGAAAAGTTATCTTTGACCTTCTTAGGATCCCTTGCTGGGTCTGAAATGATAGATTTAGCGGGAGAAAAGCATACAAATTTTACTGAATTTTTACATGTACCTGGGAGCCCCCACAAAAGTATAAAGACCTTAAGAAATGACCAGAGCAGGGGCTTTTATACCTTTTAGACAAAGAAAGAATAGATCTGTGAAGAACTTATGAAGCAGAGGAGGCTGGGTTAGGAATAATAAATGGGGAAGAGGTAACTAGGAACATAAGGGTTAGTTTAACAAGGTTTGTTGGTAAAGATTTCTTGATCCCAAACTCCCATCATGCATAAGAGACTCCCCGTTCCTCCTGATGTAGGGACAGTACCTTTCAGAGGTCCCTGTCTCAGGGAAGAAAGGCAAGAGGGAGGTCAGAGAGAACTTCCCAATCCTGCCATTTTCTCAAACTCCTGCAGCTTAAGACATTCAATGTGCCAAGGTGCCACATTTGGGGGTAGTGTTTCCTGAACCCATCAACTTTCTTTGAACACTTAAGAAGCAGTCCATAAACTAGACTTGCTATTGTGAGGACAAGAGAGATTTGTCGACACTAACAATCTTAATGTTTGCAGCAATTCCATGATGACTATGAACTACCCACTCTGCAGAGGAGGAAGCCAGTAATTGGCAGGGGCAATGTGGCATAGTAGGCTTGGCTTCTAACCAGCACGTTTCCTGGCGATTGCTACTCTAGGTCTTAGATCGGGTTCTTGAAATAGGGCTAGGGTAGCTACATAGCTGTGAAATGGAAGCAGGCATCGACTAGAAAGTGAGTTAGTAAGTACAGTTTCTGTGTAGCCTTGGGCAAGTCAGTTCACCTCTCTGAGCCTCACTTGACTCATCTGTTAGACTATGTAGTAAAGCCCTGTTCTAGCTCTGAAAATTATATTTTAGCCATGTTGATGGAATATAATAGGAAAGTACAAAGGACTGATAAGAGGTGAGTCAAAAGCAATGAGGCTACTTCCTTCACATCTGCATGTGGCTTGAGGGGGTTCTCTTCTAATGGAAATATGTGTAGTTCTAGGGACAAACCCTTTTGCTATAGAATGGAATGGATTATAGGAAAGAAAAAAGCCAGAGAGTCAGGTAAATCAGACAGACCCTGAAATCGATTGCTGTGTTCGTGGTGTTGCTGGAGAAACGACCTGCCCATTAATCAAGTAGAACCATGAGGCATAAAGAAAGCCATCAGCCCACCAGGAAATGGGTTATTTTGGTAAATGCCAGATCTTCCCTACCTTTGTCTGCCCTCTTCCACTCTATTTTAATTGACATGTTCAATGCTTTTTGATCTACAGCAATTAAGAGGCAGCTTCTGCTGATGTAAGCTGGTCAGGACTTTGAATCTGACACGGGGACCAGAGGGAAAGCTTCATCTGCCAGGGAGCTGGGCTGTCAGGAGGTGCGGGGGGCCTGCCCTTCCAAGGGGTGTTGGCCTTTGGCAGGACTAAGAGCTCTTGCTGAGAGAGAGGCAGTCCTGCTAGTGAGGTGAGAGCAGCGTGTGCCGAGTTAGCAGACTCAGAGGAACGAGCTGGCAAAAAGAATCACATCACATCCGTCAGAGAGAGTGATCAAAAGCAACAGGACTCAGGCAGCTGGCAAAAGGACCCCTGGAAACGTGGCTTCTCCAAAAGCACAGCTGACCCCAAAGACTGAGAGTGAACGGATGAGGCTCTGGAGAGTTAAATGCCCTGTCACCTCTCTCTCTCTCTCTCTCTCTCTCTCTCTCTCTCCCTCTCTCTCTCTCTCATTTTTAAACATTCATCTTTTTCAGCTTACCACTTACAGATTTTAAGATATAATCTTCTGTACAGTGTCTATATATATTGGATTTGGGACGTTCCAGTTGGATCCCATTTATTTCTTGGGGAACTCTGCCACTATGAATCTGAATGATTCTTCAAGCAAGAGATGGTGCAATGTTTCTTTGCCTCCCTTCATTTCAGAGCCAGATGTTGAAATGAAATGAAAAATTGCTTCATTCCAAATTCAAAGAATATATTTTTCTGAAAGTTGTGCCTGAGGCAGAAAAGTAGTGTATCCATTTCTGAGAAGGGATATTTTAATCTCCTGAATCATGACTCTTTGGCCACATTCTCTGTTTACTGTCTCATTCGGCCTGTGACTTCATAAAGAGAAAGGGTCACTTTCTCAGGAAGGTAATTTTGTTTTTCATTTTCTTTATAATCATATGGTAGCTATTTGGCATTGCACTCTCAGAAGGAAAACATTTAACATTTTTAAATAAATATGTTTACTGCAATTAAACCAACTCAAGCTTGTTCATTCTGAAGGTTGGATTTTTGTTAAATTTTTATTAAAAACATACCTTATGTCGTAGAAAAACAGCTCTCTTTTCTGTTGCAGATGGCCACATTGTGGAAACTGAGGCCCACAACGATCACAGGATCTACCCCGGGTCACCTGGTTTGTTGATGGCAAACAGGTCTTAGACTCCTTGTCTTGACTCCAACCCTGTGTGTGTTCTTTCTACCTTGCAGTTCCAACCTCTGTTTTCAAGTAAAAACCTACAATACAGTGAGAAGTAATAGATAATTTCTATATTCTTCTTTAGAATGTGGTCTGAGAATGAGCAGAATGGATACCCTGGGCAGAATGTTAAAGATAAGAATCTTAGACATTATCCCAAACCCATGGAATCAGAATCTGCATTTTAAATTAGTTCCAGAAGATTCAGGTGCAAATTGAAATGTGTAGCATAGTAAATTTTCAGGCAAGACTTTAAAATTTAATTGATGGATATATTTTGTTAGGGTAAGCTCTTTAGCCTTCATGGGATTGTAAAATAATACATTGTGCATAATACATGGTTTTTTTTTTTTTCAACTCAATAGGCTGTTGCTTATTCTTTAATTTATCTTGTTAGATGACAAAAGTTTAGCACTGTATGTGACTAAAGAAACAGTTATTTGAATCATGTACAAGACTAGGAATGATCTCTAACATTACACTAAATATTAAAGTAAAGCCTTTGGGGCTGACACTCAAGGCCTGCCTTAATTTGATGTATAGCACTAGGGGACTGTGGCAGTATAAAAAGACTTTTAGAAATGGGGGCGCCTGGGTGGCTCAGTCGGTTAAGCGTCCGACTTCGGCTCAGGTCACGATCTCGCGGTCCGAGAGTTCGAGCCCCGCGTCAGGCTCTGGGCAGATGGCTCAGAGCCTGGAGCCTGTTTCCGATTCTGTGTCTCCCTCTCTCTCTGCCCCTCCCCCGTTCATGCTCTGTCTCTCTCTGTCGCAAAAATAAAAAAACGTTAAAAAAAAAAAAATTAAAAAAAAAAAAAAAAAAAAAAAAGAAATGAAAGCGGAAGACGTGAGACTGAGCTATCATCTTTCACTAAGAAATAAGACTCAATTAAAACATTCTTTGCAAACATAAGTTGAAGGTGGGGAACGTTTCGTGTCCTCTTTCTTATACGTGAATTTTCATATTAGTGGTAAGAGGTCTGGCGTCACAAATTTAAACCATTCTATTCCTACAGTGGAGTATTGGAGCAGGGGCGACTTTGCATACTGGGCTTTGATCTATGTTATTTTCTCTCCTCCCCATCACCAGTCTCTGCCTTGTCCTCTCATCTTCCACTATTCTAAGAATTTATTAAAACAGCTTCTTCAAAACCATTTTCTGTAATGCCAGGGAAATGACTTTTAAAACAAACAAAACAAAATCTGAGAATCTTACCTCCTGCTTAAAACCCCCAATGTCTTTTTTTTTTTAAGCATTAGGTAAGAAATTCTTAATTGACTGACACCCTTTTTTTTTTTAAAGAGAAATACTGATATTTATTTACTTATTTTAGAGAGACAGAGAGAAAGCGTGAGTGGGGCAGAGGAAGAAAGAGAAAGAATCTTAAGCAGGCTCCATGCTCAGCACAGAACCTTATATGGGGCTTGATCCCACAACCCTGGGATCATGACTTGAGCTGAAATCAAGAGTTGGATGTCCAGCCAACTAAGCCACCCAGGTGCCCCAATAAATACTGATTTTAGTTCAACATAAGGTAAACTCTAGGCAACTGTTATCTTTCTGCCTAAAAATTAGCAAAACTCTTGAAACAAAGCAAACATTTCCCTTATACATATTACATGGCTCCAGTTACAAAAAAAAAAAAGAAAAAATTATGAAAACGTTAGAATATAAAAATGGAAGTCTGAGATTTTTTTAAAGAAGTGTGAAAATACCTCCCATAAGCCCTGTCAATATTGTTCCTTATTCTACAAAATAGCACCAGTAAGAACAGTAAAAGGTGTTAAAACCCATTATGACAGCATTTCTGAAATGCAGTTTACCAGACCTCCTCACTGCCCTTAAAAATGAATAGAAAAGGACTTTAAAATTTCTGGAGGGAGAATAAACCTACATTTGAATGTCCACTGTGATCTGACTCTTCCCCAATTCACCAATGCAATGTGTGATCCTTGAATGGGTCCTGGATAGAAAAAGAATATTCCTATAAAGGAAATTAATGGTATAATTAGAAAAATTTGAGAAAGTATACAGTCTGTATCAGGAGAGATAGCCCATCAATGTTAATTTCCTGATTTTAGTAACTGTACTGTCTTATGTAAAAACGCCCTTTGTTTTAGAAAGTTGCAGTCAATTTAGAGGTAAAGGGGACACTGTATTGTCTGCAGCCTACTTTTAAATGGTTTAAAAAATAAAAGTATAATACACACACATAAATAGAGAATGGCTAAAAGAGAAACATACACAAACAGAGAGACATGCGCAGTAAAAAGTTAACATTTACAGAATTTAGGTGAAAGGATTTTAGGCTTTCTTTGTACTATTACTGCAACCATTCTGTGAGTCTAAATTTTCAAAATAAAAAATAAAAACAAGGGGCGCCTGGGTGGCTCAGTTGGTTAAACGTCTGACTTCGGCTCAGGTCATGATCTCACGGTCCATGAGTTCAAACCCCGCATCGGGCTCTGTGCTGACAGCTCAGAGCCTGGAGCCTGCTTCGGATTCTGTGTCTCCCTCTCTCTCTCTGACCCTCCCCTGTTCATGCTCTGTCTCTCTCTGTCTCAAAAATAAAAATAAACATTAAAAAAAAAATAAAAACAATAAAAACAATAAATTTTGTCAGCTTGGCACATTGATCATCCTGCTGCCATTATATTTATGCTATACGATAGTAATCCATGAAAGGTCTTCGTGACTCACTTTTGAACGAGATAAAGGCTCATTAAAAAACAGGCACACTGTGATTCAAGTTATATAAGCTATGTATACATGCATATTTTAGAATAAAAATAGCCTGGAACAATAAGCTTATAAATGTTAAGGATAGTTATTCCCTAGCAATGGGATTATAGGTAATTTTAATATATTTTCCTTTTGCTGGTCTATTTTTTCTTAATTTGTTCAAATGTATTATTTATTAAAATGAGAAAACAAAGATTATTATACTTGCAAATTCAAGTGGTTTTCCTTATACTTTGGTTTTCCTTAGTTGTTGACATGGGGAAAAAAGGGGGAAAAAAAAAAAAACCTGTTCTTTTTTCAAACTGTGGCCAATAGTTCTCAACTACTTTAACACTTGAATTTTAACTGTAGCTGATAAAAATGGACAAACTGAGTGGTATGGATAAATTATATATACAGTTGCCTTAAACCCATTGACGAAGGGTCTATAAAGTGCCAGAAAGAACAAGTGAGGCACAGGGAAACTCTAAACAAACAAAGGCCCTATATTCTGTCTTTATATAAGGGACATGAGTAGTTACATATTTGTTTAATGAATAATCAGTTCCCAAATAACTGAGCTTGCCCACAACAGGGCAGTCATTATGCATGAAATGGCAATTTGATAACTTGGAGTTTTCATCTAAAAACAACAGAAAATATAGAACTGAAAGAGGCAAGGTGACTTTTTCTTTAGGCTTTACCTCTATCTCTTCCATCATCCACCTTAGGAGAAAGACCCTGTCTTTTTGAAAGATAACACTTTTTAATTCTTCTAGTTAAAAGCCACAAAAATATAAATTAGAAATACAGGAAAGAAAACAAAAGAGGGGGAAAATGTCTTGTAATTCCAGAGTAAAACATGAAAAGTTATCTACATTCTTCTCAAACCAAATATACACCTAAATGCACATATTTATTTCACTAAAATGTGATCATATTATTTTCTAACACATCCTTTAAAATTAAATTTTGTGAATATCTCTCCATGTAAATGTTCCATTTATATGATTTTGCCATAAGCAATTTAAGCTAGTTCATATTTATGTCATTTCAAGTTTTTTTTTTTTCCCTCTCTCCTAATCAGAGACAACACTTTGATGACTATCCCTGTAGCTAAATCTCTGTGTACATTATTAAATATTTTCTTAGGACAAACTCCTGAAAATATAATTACTGTGCATTTTAAAAAGAATTTTGATAAATATTTCTTCCTTCTGAATGGGACAATGCTGTACACTCCACTTTAGAGACACCTTTATCCTGCATAACTCTGGACATTATTTTGAATCTTGTTAACTTGATAGCTGAAAAATACTATCAGTTCTAAGTCACAATTCCTTACTAGAGACAGTAACCCTTTTTCCTATGCTTATTTATGTTTATGCTGTAAACCAACTTACATTTTCTAATACTAAAATAGGAAAATGCCACAGATGAATGAGCTCTTGTTTTCTTTGTTGTTGTTTTAGAGAGAGAGAGAGAGAGAGAGAGAGAGAGCGCGCGCGCTTTCCTGAAATCGGGGGAGGGGCGGAGGGAGAGAGAGAATCTTAAGCAGGCTCCATACCCAGCATGGAGCCCCAAGTGGGGTTCCTTACGGTTCTACCTCTCTCCACTATAAGATCATGATCTGAGCCAAAATCCAGAGTCAGATGCTTAACCTACTGAGCCATCCAGGTGCCCCATTCTTTTTCTTTTTTAAACAGGGAACCCATCTTCAAATAAAGTCTTAGAAGCAAAGGCTATATAAAATAGATACAGTGTGGGTATACAGGTTCCAGCAAGGCTGTCGGAGCAGTATGACAAGAAGCACCTAAAGATTTCTGAATGGGGGAGTAGAAATTTGCAGAAAGAGTAGAAAGGAAAAAGGACTGGAAGCAGGAAGACCAGGAAGAAGATATATAATCATGCAACTGAGGCAGGCTATCTATATTTATCATGGACTAGGAAAATTATAAGACAAACTGTTCACTGTTTTTCTCCTTCCCTCTTACTAATTTCTTTAGAAAAGTCTTAAACCTTGGAGAATGCTCCCAGATTTAACTCAGATACATAGGAAGAATCAGGAAAACCAGGATTACCACTTAATCATTGACTTCTGTAATGCTCGAGTTGCGGGGATATAAGACAACACCTAGTTCAGTGCTTTTCAAACTCCTATGTGCAAATGAATCACATAAAGGTCTGGTAAAAAATGCAGGTCTCCGGTGAGGACCTAGGTTCTGCGCTTACAATACTCTCCCAAGGGATGCCCCTGATGCTGCTCGAGGGAGCACACTAAAAAGCAAAATTTGGCTCAACTTCTGTACTTATTAGAAACTTAGTGGTATGGGACCTTCTGTTCCACTTACCAGCATGACCAAAAACCTCCGCCCACAGCACGCACACAAGCACGCACTCACCCGCATGCGCTGGCAGGCATTCACGCATGCATGCTCACACACGCATGCGCACAGCTACCTGGAATACTGGATGCCATATAATAGATACTCTATTGAAAGCACAGCTGAGGTTTCTAGAGGACACCAATTATGGAGCAGGAAATCTCCAGGAACACTAAGGAGAGAACTGGAAACAAGAATGTAAGACCATGAACTGCCATAGAACATGGAGAACTACGCATCTGATTTTCTGAGTGAGTTCCAGAGAGGGAAAATGATGTGCTCAAAATTATATTCTTGTAAACCCTGTGTTATCCAAAACAGACTGAAGATGGGTTTGACAAAAATGGAGGAAAACCTGCATACCAGATAGTAAAAGTTACTATAATGCTATTATTATTTTAAAAAGAAACAACGGGAACAAATATATCAGTAGATCAGCATAAAGAGTGGGAATAGAATTAAATGTGAATGTAAATGTATAATTTCTTAGTATCTGAATAGACATTTTAGTTCAGGGAGAAAAGGCAAAGCATGGATTATATACTAAATGGTAATGGGGTAACTGACTTTGCTTTGAAAGAAATCAAGAAAGGTATACAGGATACAATGGTACATTGCAGTCTAAATGAAAAATAAAAACAAATACATTTGTAATAAATGTAAAATATAATTGTGAGAAGAAATTAAACTTGTTTTTGTATAAATTAGCTATGAAAGTTAATATATAAAGTCTTCCAAAAAAGTAATAAGGAAAACACAACCCATAGAAAAAGTGTAAAAAATTTAAACATTGAACAATGTTTAAATAGGCAGATGGGGAACCTAATGGTGATCAGGAAAATGCAAATTAATACTGCAGTGTCCACTTTGCTTGACCAGTGGCATGAATCTTAGGTTTGGCTTGGTAAACTCATGAGGGAAAGAATAGGCTTTACTAAGCACCAGGTTCATTTCACTTAATGACAGTTTAAATTAAAGACAAGCACAAATCTTGCACAACACCAATATAGTAGAGTCTTTTGACAATTAGGCACACCTTGTGAAGTCCCCAAGTCATTACATACTCAAGATATGTGGTAACAATGAACAAAGGTGAGCTATTGGAAGCATCAGCCTTGGATTCTCCACAGTTCCACATACCTTGCTATTTGTACCTCTGGTACAGCAGCATCTCATCAATATCATTTACTTAATACTTGGAAAATCAACTTGATGATAATGTCAGGTGTGTGGCCCAGTACAAAATCCTCTGGCTGCTTATTATTTATCTTGCATCTGTTATAGCTATATTTCAAGTTGTTAGTTTCACAAGAAGGATTTAACTATATATATATATATATATGGCTACTGTATATATATTTATATAGCTATATATATTTATATAACTATATAGCCACTATATATATTCATATAGCTACTCTCTCTCTCTCTCTCTCTCTCTCTCTATATATATATATATATAGTAGGAGAGAGTTGAGTATATATATACCAGATGGTTCTGGAAAAACTGGAAGGGGAAAAAACTTAATTTTGCTTTATAAGTTCTTGTAATTTCCTTTATATTGTTATAGCAAACATGTATTACTTTTGAGTTTTATTTTAAAAAGTAGTTGGTTTCAGGAACTTTGTTAAAGAAATAACAGTATCAGTTAATGCTAAATCTGACCCAAAGGTAATGATCTGTGAAACTGACCACAGGATGGCTCAGCAGAGTCCCAAGTTATTAGAGGACATTTGGGTCTCACTTAATGAAGCCATTGGTACTATTATGGGTTTTCTGTGCCTTGCAGAATTATTTCTTCAATGGGTGTCCCACTTCCAGGAGAATGAGATTTCCCAGTAACTGTCATACTTCCCCAGCAACTAAAACCCCTAAACACTTGGATTAGCCTGAGATTTTTTTTTAGTAGTAAAAACTTCTGAATAAAAACAGTCATAGCATGTCTCTTCAACACCAAGTTGACATTCCCCAAGGATCTGGTCAAGTTCACCTGTCCAAACTTAGGATAAGTTTCAGGGATCTCAGAATTGAGGTCCTTCGGCTGTAGCCACAGCATGATCTCTAATGGTAGATTTAATCCCAGTTCTTGATGACATCAGTCTCATCAGAGTTGACTGGTGGTTCCTGATGCTCACTTTGAGACCTTCACAGTCAGCTCTGGTGGGTTTTCGACAGGCTGCATCTAGAACTTCCATGGGAATACTCACTAATGAGTGCTGGCTTTTGCTCTAAGTTGAGAGGATAAGTGACATCCCCAGCATGCTCTAGAAAATCTAGGAGAGTCCTTGAGCTCTTTATCTTGGATTCCAAAACTCCCAGTGGCCTTTAGGGCCATGTACTTACTGGGAGTTTGCTTCATGAGAAGGTCAGGAAAACATTTCTGGGGGTTACCAGGACATAGCTCAAGGGGCAGCCTGGGCATCTCCACTGAACCTGGAAGTACTTTATGTGCTAAGATCCCCCTACAGAGGAACATACAATATTGTGGAATCATGGAGGGAATTCCTAGGATTCTTGGCTAACCTGGCTTCCACAGAAGGGTCTAGGGTAATCATTGGGTGTTCGTACACCTCCTGTGAGCTACAGAAACAGTTCTTGTTTCTCTCAGGGTTACACATTATCTGGAATTCCATAACTTTGGAGCTTTTCAGAGATGGTCTGAGAAGCTACCAAGTAGATATCCAGATTCTGGAGGCTTTGGGAATACTACAGCTAGGTTCTGTAGCCCCAAGTCCTTTAAGGGTTAGAGAGGGCAGTCTTAAGTTTAGAAATCTCTCAATGAAAGAGTGTTTATAATTGAGAAACTCACTGGAATCTTCTTAGAAGAGGAGAAGATCCCTTCTCTTGGGAGGCATCAAGCCAGGAGGTCCCCAGTCTAGAAAAAGTATCTGTGTTCCCTATCTCCACTGTGATAAGAAAAAAAAAAACAAAAACTTAATCCCAACCCTGTGGGATCAGGGTGACCAGTTGAACTTGTATCATGAGGTTCTGAAAAGTTAGATTTGTAAAGCTAGACACTATCTAGATTAGATCTGTTCTGGAAGCAATTCGGAAGACCCATGGTGAAGTTCCAAGGTCCTCCAGATGCAGTGGGAAGAGAATAAGAAAATCCCCCATTTCCAGGGATGAGATTAGTCCTGGAATGTCTCCCATTCCATTACTGGCTCTCACTAGAGAACAGCTTTTGCTGCTGGGCATGGCTGTTTTTCTTTGGCAAATTATCACAGGGTTTGGCCCGTTTAAGAGGACAACCCTAATACTTGGAAGATCTATGGGTATTTAGGTAAATTATTTATGGCCTGAAATCTGGTACACCTTTCCAAGGGGTAATGCAATATGGATGAGGACTGAGTTCTGCCTCAATGCATAAACCATGCTCAGCATTCTTACAGAATGGTCTTCTCCATGTAGAGTCTGTGGCAACCTCTGTGGTTTTTAAAATTTTAATGATCCAAGCATTGCTCAAGGTGAAGCAGGTGTCCATGGAATTTTATTTTAGTAGTAACTTCCTTGTGGAATGGTTGTTTGGTTCTATTCTCTTATTAGGGTTTGTCAAGGCTGATTTTTCAGCATGAGAGCACTGACTTATGATTATTTCACAGCAAGGAGGCAATAGTTTCATTTTGTTGGAAAATACACTTAGGAATTTGTTGGAAAATACTATGTCTACACAGTGGACAGCTGAATCTGTTTACAAGGTCAAATTTGGCCTTAAATTTAATTCTGCCATTAGCTCTGAGGTTCTGGAATTTCAGCATGCATTAGAATTACCCGGAGGCATTTGTAAAAGGCAGTTTTCTGGATGCCACCCATAGATTTTATGATCCAGTGGGGCCCAAGAATTTGCTTTTCTAACAGATTCTCAGGTGATGTTGACACTGTTCGTCCAGGGATCATATTTTGAGAACTACTGCTGTAGACTATGCTGAGGTTTTGGAAACTTTTGGAAACTCATTTACTGTAGTTATGTGCTAGAAGTTTATATAGCTTTCTAGCTTGTGGAGTGCCATCACACTTATCTTTTGTATTGTTATACACACACGAGTAATCTCAGGATGGTTCTAGTTCATGTTAGAAGTTTTCATTTTTTAGACTTTCAAAACAAAGACTGTAGCCCCAAAGGAATGCATGTAACTCAATAATTTGGTTTTATTTTCCTGTAGATACAGGACAAAATCTTGCTTGGCTGAAATAATTTATCCTCTGACATCTCTGGAACAGATCTGAAACAAAACAACTTATTTTCTTTTTCCTTTGAAAAGAATGGAATTTAAACCCTGAGTGTGCTCTCTGTGTTTGGGAATATTGAGGACCACATTTCCCAGCTTTGTGATATTTCTGACCACTTAGTCCTGATTCTTTGCTCAATATCTGTGTGATCAGGCCTAAGGCCCCACCTCCATGAGCATTCATGTTTTTCATTTGTTAAGTCAGAGTGATGCTTCTGTGTGTATCAGATTAGATACGAAATGTGAAAAGGATTCATACATTCTTCTGTAACTGAAATGGCATTATTGTATTTTCAGAAGACTGGAATGGGCAGGGGCAAAACTATTTTGCTAGGATAATCCTCCTCTAGAAACATCAATATAATGAACTACTAGTTATACTGGAACACTCACAGATGAGTAGGGACACCCTGTGAAGGTTCTTAATACCTGAGGGGCTACATGTGCCCCCCGCCCCTTTTCAGAGTTCTTGAGGATATGTTACTTCCGCTGGCAACACTCAGTGGGGTTTCAATGTGACTGTGCTGATTGGTATCCTTAGAGCAATTCTTTTAGGATTCACATATCAAAGGCTTAAAATGAGTGTAGCCATAAAATTATGTCTCAAGTATACCTTACTGGGTGTCCCATTAGTACTATTTATTTCCTTCTTTCTAAAAGACATTTAAGCACCATGCTGTTTTCCAGAACTAAAATATTTAACATTTAAAATAGCATTGCCTTTATCCTTAAGGTAACATTAAAATAATTGTGTTCAGTTTTCATTTAATTCTTCGCTAAATGAGAGTGTGAGTAGCTGAAAGAGACCAACATTTCTGGGAGGCCTTTTGAGAGGAATCAGAAATTGGCTGCTAATGGAGAAAACCCCTGAACTCAGAAACTCATTGTATATTCTGTATCTTTTTGAAGAAAATATCTAAATTACTCATAAAACTTTAATGAACAAGGCAATTGTTGAAGCTGAAAAGCATAAACTAATGTTGAAACTCTCCAAGTGAAGATAAAATTATTCCTTAATGCCCCCTTCCTTTTTTTTTTTTTTTTTTTGGCCCAGTTTCTAGTGGAAAGCTCTTATAAAATTGCTGCCCTTTCACTTCCTCTATTCTGAGTGACTGACGTGTAGGGAATTTTGTTTTTCCCTGGGATAGCTTCAGAGAATATAGCTTTTTGCTCACTGGATTCGGCACGTATTTGTGTCTGTACTGTTTTCTTGCTGCAAAGGGCAAGGCACTGTCATTGGCTTTGACTCTTCTCATCATATCCATTCTGTGGTCATTGTAGGAGATGGCATTTACAGACTGGCATTCCATTGGCATCACTTTATAGCATCAGTCAGAATCCTGATGGGAAATGGAAACCACATTAGTCATTTAAAAATGGAATAGATTTGATTCGGGATATCATTACAGTCATTGAAGAGTTGAGAGAGCAAAAAGGGAGCCCTGGTGACCTAGAAACCCAGCTACAGCAAGAGCCTAGGATAAAGAGGAAACAGTAAAGATAAGGGCCCCAGTGTGGCTGGCTTGCGGAATGCAGAAAGAAACTGCAGACTTGACCAAGTGTTACTGCTACAACAGCTAATGGGGCCAGGTTTGGAGTTGAGACAGGAAGTTCTCTCTCCACCTGCCCCCACTTCCAGTACCACTCAGCGCTGCCTATTGGCAGACTTCTCAGTCAGCCAGCTGGCACTGGGGTTCTAGGAAGTATTGTTTGCATATTTTAAGCCCTAGCATCTCAGGGTATAGAATCAATTTGGAGTATGAGCAGATGGATAACTAATCAGTGTGATCGCAATAAATTTTAATACAAAGGAAGTAATTTCTCAGTGTACTATCTCCCTATTGATGTACTACCATCACTTCAGGGCTCTGTAATTAAATATATCAAAAGCTTCATCAAATGGCATTTTCAATTACTAATTTTATTTTATTTTATATTTTTAAGTTTACTAAGAGACGGAGAGAGAGAGCGGGGGAAGGGCAGAGAGCAAGGGAGAGAATCCCAAGCAGGCTCCTTACTGTCAGTGCTAAAGCTGATTCAGGGCTCGAACTCACAAACTGTGAGATCATGACCTGAGCCAAAATCAAGAGTCAGATGCTTAACCAACTGAGCCACCCAGGTGCCCCTAAATTACTCATTTTAAACTCTATATATTTTTCATTCCTTAATTCATGAATTTCTGTCACTCTGTGTCTTTGGTAGGCACTTTTAAATTACCATAATATGACAAATAACACATATGCACATATAGGGTGATTAGGGATTTGGAATTTTTACCTTTTTAAAAACTTTTTTTTAAAAAAACATTTATTCATTTTTGAAAGTGAGAGAGAGCATGAACAGGGGAGGGGCAGAGAGAGAGGGAGACAGAGAATCCAAAGCAAGCTCCAGGCTCCGAGCTGTCAGCACAGAGCCCGACGCGGGGCTCGAACTCACGGACCGCGAGATCATGACCTGAGTTGAAGTCAGATGCTCAACCGACTGAGCCACCCAGGCGCCCCTTAAAAACTTTTTTAATGTTTATATATTTATTTAGAAAGAGAGAATGCAAGCAGGGGAGGGGCAGAGAGAGAAGGAAAGAGAGAATCCCAAACAGGCTGTCTGCTATCAGCACAGAGCTCGAGTTGGGGCTCAATCTCAAGAAACTTGAGATCATAGCCTAGGTCAAAATGCAGAGTCAGAGATTTAATTGACTGAGCCATCCAGGTGCCTTGGGATTTTTACCTTCTGTGCACATTTCAGAATTTAGTCAGTCCCTAGAGAAGGTGAAACTGTGTAGCATCTAATAATCTAGGATACAGTTACAAACATATTAAGGCAATTTAAAAAGAACCAAAATACATAAAAAATTATTTTCCTCTAAAGAAAAATTTGAGAACATAAAATAGAATTTTTAGAGAAGGACTTCAGACCTCATCTAATCAATGAACCTTAAGTTTCTAAAGTTATTTCTACACAATAGTCAATTCTTTCCTTAAAGATTCTAGTGCTAGACTAAGACACTAAGGAAAAAAGATAAAAAAAAAATTTACTGTTGACACAAGTGACTTCACTGACTCAGTTTTCTTGAACTGCATGCATTGAAAATGTTTCAGTAATGAATGAATAAAAGACACTCTGAGAGAAACATTAACCTGTTCAAAGAGTTATAATTAAAACCCACACTAAATGAAAAGCAGATATGCTTTGAGGTATGCTCTAGCTATTCATTTAGGAGATTGTATTGAATTTCTTCAGTGGTAGAAATGGCCAAATCATGTATGACAGTGAGGCAGGAAGCATATAGTATCACAAGGACTTAAGTTTCTCCTCTGTAAAATAAAGATGGGAAAACAAATGATCTTTTGTAGCTTACACATTCTGGTGTTGCTTCTTACTAAAGATAACAAAAACTGCTTTCGGAAGGAGAAAATGGATTTGCTTTCTGCTTGGTGCCCTCTCATTTAGCACTTGGACTCTCCTGAACCCTTACGTACAATAATTCTTCTACTCAAGTAGCAGCATCTGCGTTCTCCCAAACATGTGCATTTGTGTGTGCGTGTATGTGTGTCTTCACTCCTACCTTTCTCTTAACTGGAAATGCCCTCTCTTTTCCCTCCCCTCCTGTCAAACAAAATTCAACCTATCTTTCAAGACCCAGTGCAGATTCCATGAGTTCCGTAAACTCTTCCAAGATTCCTTTTGCTTTATTCAGTTGTGTCTTCCTACTCCTAGAATATTTTTCCCTTTTATTTTCTGTCTTTTACACAAATAGTTTCTTATTTAAAGGGATGTACTCATCTGATGATTCTATGGTGGACTGAATGGATGAAAGCCTTACATTCTTTTCCCCAGAAAATCATACATATTTACATACAAAGAATCTTATCTGGAATTTGCCAAGCAGAGTAAAAAGCTTTTTAAAAGTAGATTGTTTTAGGTATCTAGTGCACCATTTCTTTTCTTGAAAATGAAATACCTGGTCTTCCTTTCCTCCCTCCTTCCCTCCCTCCCTTTTATCCTTCCTTCGTTCCTTCGTTCCTTCCTTCCTTCCTTCCTTCCTTCCTTCCTTCCTTCCTTCCTGGCTTCCTCTTTCTCTTTCTCTTTCCTTCTTTCTTCCTTCATCTCTTCAACTTATTTATCCTTTAATAGTGGTTTCTACTTATATAAAGAACCAAAAGTTTGGGTTCTCTTCTTGGAATGGAAGCATATCTTGACAAGGTAAATACAATTAAAACCCTAAATTGGAATAGTTACTCTGAATGACTTTGTTGAAGGAAAAAAAAATACATTAGTGTCTTTCTAATACTGCGTCTTCAACAACTTTGCACAATTAAGTAGTGGCTAGAACACTGGACTTGGTGTCCAAAGTCATGGGATCAATTTTAGGATCTACCAGTTAGTTTGTATGTGAGCTTTCAAATTAATGTGATATCGCTTACCCGAATACAACTCTAAAAAAAAACAAAACAAAAAACAAAAAAACCCTATGTGACTGTGGAGATCATTGAAACATATAGGAGAGAACTTTATGAATTGTATATTGCATTAGTTAAGTCATAGACGTTGTTTTTATTATCATAAATAATATGAATCCTTAGCATGTAAAATTGTGTCTAATTATGAGCACCAAATTTCTCTTGGAGTATGAAACATTTCTGAGAAATAAAGAAGAACAACACTTAGTGACCTGAGTCAGGGAACTTAATCTAAAATATTTTTTGGATGACTATTTATAGGCTGTCTCATTTTTTATGTAAAGCGAGATCTGAAATTAATGTATGCATTGAATTGAAATGAGCAAATGAAGCTATAATGTAGTATGGCATGGTAGGGGTCAGTAGTCTTACTATAGACACATCAGTGTCATCTTCTTACCATCTCTTGGCCTAGCTTCTGTGTGTCAGATGTGGTGTCACCAGGTTAATGGGAGTAAAACTCCCTGATAGTGATGGAGTTGGATGTGAAAGGGGAGCCTTTGTTTTTCTGGGTGCTTTTTCTTGTGACCTGGTTGGTTAGTTCTCCTTATAATGGCTAAGCTGTGGCTGGCATTATCTCACTATAGGTTTCTACTTTATTAAGGGACCCTGATGGTTTAATGGCACATAAGTTGTATTCCCTTGGATTCTGCTTGACAGGAGTTTAATGGTAGAAGCAGATGAAGTATAAACTGCCCCTGTGGTACCCCTTACACTCACATAAAAAAGTCTCATCATGAGTGGGTACCACATAGAATCCTTATTCTTTTTATTTTTGTCTTACAGGTCTACGTGAGGCTTTAAAATTACAGAAAAGACCCTAGAGACTACAATATATTAAGTTAAACCTATTGTTCCCAATAAAGGAATGAGATATAATTTTAAATATATTAAATTTTAAAATTCTTATGACTTTTCCATTTACAAGCTGTATGATTTTATTCAAGATATTTTTTTCGCTGAGCCTCAATATTAATTCTAATGTCCTTTGCAGTCTCAAAGATGTATTTGGTTTTTTAAAATAATGTTTTAAAGAGACATATATGTAATATATTTATAAGAATATTGTTTAAAAAGGAATTGTAATCTCAAATATGTCAGTGGAATACCTTTTACTTACATAAGACTTTTTTAATTGCATGTTCCAATTACATGTGCCTAAAGACAATAATTGTCTTTAACATTCATGAAGCATTTTAGTAATTTTGTTAGTCAGTGCTTCCTAAAATAATATTTTGTATTTCTGCAGAATAAGAAACTTTTCTGCATATGTGTCTGTGTATGGGTACACATAAAGTTATGAACAAAGATGTTAATGTCTACAGTAGGAAAGACAAGTCTACAAATTCCTGATTTATTTTTTATTTATACATCTATCTATACATCTATGTGAAGTAAAGTATTTATACGGTTAGTTAGATCATATGTATTTATCATATGACTACCCAAAAAGGAGTATTAGCAAATAGTGCTTATATTAATTCATTCAACAATGATGGATATATAGCATGTGCCAGTCATTGAGGAAAACAGTGGAGATATGAGGAAGACAGGATCCATGCCCTTGAGGTACACTGAATCCACCCACCTAGAGAGTACACTGTTAAACACATCTGGTAAAGACAAACTTGCAGCCGAGATTGGTTCAGTGAGCTATGAGAATACACAATAGGAGAATTTCCCCAGTCCTTTAGGAGAGAATAAAGCTTCCTGGGTGATGCTCAAGCTGAGTCAGGAGAGAAGGATGTGCAAGGAGCAAATGTTTGAAAGAACATGTTTTTTTCCAGGGATTCAGAGCATTTATTTCAATATGATTGAAATACCGGTATTTGGTATATAGATTTCAGCAGGACTAAAACGTAGGCTGCAAGGCAAATGTGGTAAAAGACAAGGCTATAGAGATTGGCAGTGACAGACTGTGGAAGGCCATGCCCGGGATATGTTATTTTATTTTAAAGACTGTAGGAAGCCAATGAGCTGTTTTAAGCAATATTGGAGATGGGATATAGCTTGACCAGCTCTGCATTTTAGAAAGATCATCCTGGAAGTTGTGGTAGAAATAGTAAAGGTAAATAAAATGGGGGCAGGGAGAAGAGGTAGAAAGGTAATGTAATTGGCAAAGTCCTGAAGCATCTGGAACTGTGCAGGGGAATAGCATGTGACAGGACTGGGAGACCATTTGTGGAGAGACTTAACAGGACTTGGTGACCTTGGAAGGTGAATAGGGAAGAGGGAAGTATCAAGCATAATTCTTGTGTTTTGGATTAGGCAAGGGGTTGGTTCTATTGATTAAAAAAGAGAAAGGGTTTGGACAGATGATCAAAACTATGGAGTGACCCTGTGGGGCCTAACATGATCCTTGGATAAGTATATAGAGAAGTACCAAGGACATCTGGTGGGGCCAGGTACCTTGCAGAGACATAAAGCTCAGAGATCTGAGCTTCATCAACACAATGTCAACTAAAATCAAAAGAGTAGATGGGGTCACCCAGGAGGGTCAAATACTGTAAGAGGAAAAGAAAAAAGATGGAACTCTGAGAAACACTGTCTTTTAAGGGGTAGCTGAGAGAAATCAATCCTGGCAGGAGGTTGAGAAGTGGCCACAGATGTGGATGGAATAATAGACAAGAAAATTTCAATAAAACTTTTGTCCAGACTTCTACATACCTCAGAGAAATAAAGTAAGACCAAGGCTGAAATGTGTTCCTTTTATTAGGAATAGTGGGGTCACTGATCACCTCTGTGAGAAAAGTTTCCCTGGAGAGACAATGACAGGCTCATCTAGCCATGGGGTGAGGGCAGCATGGGAAGGAGAAAATGTCAGCCACTTATTAAGAAGTTGGTTATGGAGGAAATCAGGGTGATCAGAGCATGGCTATAAAACCCGAAAATTAGAACATTTATTTTTGAATAATAAGAGAGAGAGATTTATACTTATTTCTGTATATAAAATAGCAGAGAGAGCTGTTGAGGGTGCAGAACAGAAAGAAGATGTGAGGTTTCTAAGGAAGGAGAGTAAGATTTAAGGCACAGTTTGAAGGATTATATTTACACTTGATATAAGATAAACTTTCTGGCAAGGCTGAATAGAGATGATAAGAGCAAGTGGGGATCAACAATTTATAGATGGACAAGGATGGGCTAAAAGCAGAAAATTGAATCATGACCTATACCTTGAGAAGTAAGAGACATTTCTTTTTGTGAATTAAAAAAAATGATGAAACGTCAATATTTCTATGGATTTTCAAACTCTAGTTTATTTTCCCATGAATTGTGATGGTCTCCACAAAATAGAAATGGTATACTAAAGATATAAAATTATTTGTCCTATCAAACATTGTGTGGAACAAGATACTGATGCAAACATTCCAATGATTTTTTTAATTCCCGTGGATATTATTATGTTTGGTATTTTACTGTGGTGCGTGGTTTCATAGAAATTGAAAAAAGATCATATACAGTAAGTAGTTGAGAACAGTTTATACAGGAGGTGAAGATGATAGGGGAGTCAAAAGTCTATGTTAATGGAGTGAATGTGTGTCTGACAGGATTTTTGAGACACTGGCAGTTGAAGAGTGACTGGAGAGTCCATGGTCTCTTATAATGATGGGCCTCAAAAACATATTTTTAATGCTATCTCCAAGACATCACATGTATAATGATTGAGTTTTCCAGAGCATAAATATGATTAATTTGTTAAATGTAAGCCTTTAATATAAATACACTTTGTAGCCATATTTTGACATTTCTTTATTCTGCAACTGAGAACCTCAAAAAAATAGAAATGGCCTTGACTTTATTTGCCCACTGAGATGTCCTAGTGCTTATGTAGTAAGAATGGCTCTTAGAGGTATAATTGTAGAATCTTCCTCTCCAGGATCACATATTTGAATTTTTTAATTATCATTTTGGGAGCAAAGTAGAAGCAGAAGAAAAGGGAACATTTCTTGATGGAATTTATCCATTTATTTAATAACATATCAGTTGAGTTGTGAAATTATTTAACATAGTAAATCTGTATAATAGTCTAATAGAGGCATTATGCTAACTCAATGTTTAGACATCACTGCCTCTTCCACCTTTCTGGGTTAGCTTATTGTTTATTATCAGCTGAATAAGGAATAATTTTTATATGCAGAAAAACTCTACTCATAATTCTACTGTCTAGATGTCTTATGGAAACCCTACTGAGAGCTAGAAGCAGACAAAAATATTCATTCCAAACAACTTAAAATGGAAATATACAACTAGGGGCACTTGGGTGGCTAGTCAGTTAAGCATTTGACTCTTTGTTTTGGCTCAGGTCATGATCTTGAGGCTTTGTGGGTGTGAGCCCCGCATTGGGCTCTGCACTGGCAGTGTGGAACCTGCTTGGGATTCTCTCTCTCTCCCTCTCTCTGTCTGCCACTCCACAACTTGTGCTGTCTCTGTCTCTCTCAAAATGATTAATAGACTTAATAAAAAAAAAGAAATATACAACTTGTGTGAGGTGATATTTCACTGTGGTTTTGATTTGCATTTCTCTTACAATGAGTGATGTTGAACATCTTTGCATGTGCCTGTTGGCCATCCAGTGTCTTCTGTGGAAGTCTATTCAACATATTTTTAGTACTACTGTTGCCAGATAATTTTAATGAAATATTCTGGCACACTTGGTAGAAAATTATTCAGCCAATAGTAAGTAGCATGGTAAATTTGATCATTCCCACTGTACTTTAGATTTGAGTATTAGATTATGTGGTTCTTGGTTGTCTTATCCACCCCCTGTCTCTTTTTTTTGTGCTTCAATATAAATGAAAAGCATAGTAACAAATGTATGTACTCATTTCCTACTATCCCAAACATTCAATTTGTTTTGTTCTTTAGTCTTTACACTTCCCTCAACTCTTTATTTATTTATTTTTTCATTATGAACACTAAATCATTTTATTCAGTAATAGAAAAAGCAAGTTCTTTGTTGAGAAAAAATTTAGTTCATTAAGAAATTGTTTTTCCAAAATGTGAACATCATGTTCAATGTACTAATTCCCCTCTAAAGAAAATTTGAAGGGAGCTGTTTTCAATGTGGCAACAAGAAGGTTGGAATATTTTGTCAAAATAAGGAGTTTACACAATTAGCCAAAGTTAAATCACTCCCGGAACATTACACTGAACTTTCAAAAGGCAATGGTTCTGAAGGTACCTGGAAGTTCTGGTGTGTGCATGCATTGCTCCAGAGAACAATTCATTTAGTTCCTGAGAGCAGCCTTGTTCTGCTGCAATTCAGAAGTTAAGTTCAGAATTGACCTTCTATTTATTCTTACCTCTGAAAGATTAAGAAACTCAGTGAAAGAAATTAATACAGATTCCAGGTAGGCAAGTCTTTTGATAAGACTTCTAAGTATTTCATATCTTCAAAGAGTTCCATAAGATAAAAACAGGATGAAACCAAATGAACAGCAATGCCTTAAAAGATGCGGGGTGAGAATGGGGGTTAAAACAGAATAAATTTGTCCTTACTGAGTAGTTGGTATACGGTGCTAATAATAACAATAATTTTAGTCAAATGCAAGGCATGACATTTCATTGAATGATGGTCTAAAAAGAACAATAAGACTGGGGTGCGTGGGTGGCTCGGTTGAGCATCCGACTTTGGCTTAGGTCATGATCTCACGGTTCGTGAGTTCGAGCCCCATGTTGGGCTCTGTGCTGACAGCTCAGGGCCTGGAATCTGCTTCAAATTCTGTGTCTTCCTCTCTCTCTCTCTCTCTGCTCCTCTCCAATTCGTTTTGTCTCTATCTAAAAAATAAATAAAAACATTAAAAAATTTTTAAAAAATCAATAGGACATTGTTGGACAATTGGAGAAGTTTGAATATGCACTAGATTTTAGATGGCATTATGGAAGTATTGTTCATTTTCTGAGATGCATTAATAGTGCCACAATTTTATAAGAGGACATCCTTATTCCTAAGAGAGCATGCTTAAGTATTCAGGTAACAGAAGAATGAAAACAAAAACAAAATCATAACAATGGGGTATTCACCCGATTTAGTTGTATCCAGACACCATTGAGTGTAAGACCCACATCATTTAATAACCAACAGAGAAAAATACTGCCAATAAAAGTAATAAATGCCTTCGTACCACTTTGCATTTTATCTTATACTTACTTAAGGAGTTTTTAAAGTCTTTTGTGGCAGTTTATAAACTTGTATATCCTTTTGTATACATATCTAAAAAATGAAAATGTAGATAGGATGATTGGTTAAGTTTTCCTGAAGCTTCTCCATATTTGGAGTCTGACTTATCTGGATCGTGTTTGGACTCACAGTCATCCACATCCGTGACATTTCTCACAGTATCAACCTCTGTACCATTAGAGTTGATGACACTGCATTTCAAGGTACTTCACCCTTTACTCTAGGACTTTGTTCAGAGCTGCACACACCTGTTTTGCAAGGGTTGAATACAGTGCTTTCGATGCTTGCACTTGGGAAGACAGTGAGACATCCCCAATGCTCCTGGTAGCAGCATTATAAGGTCCTGCCAGTTTAGGACACACCTCAGATTTAGAAATGTTGACTGTGGAAAGACATGTATGTCTTTGACTAGATGAAACTTAATATCTCTAGTTCAGTTCAGACCCCTGGTAACACTAAACCTCATTTTTTAGGTTTTATTTTCATCCTTTATTATGCTTAGTGTATTTATTTGATTTTCAAACCCATAGCTTATTAAAAGGAACAACTTTAGAATTGAAAAGAATAAAATCTTTGTATATTGCTTCATAATTTTAAAACCGTGTTCCCATGCCCCAGATAATTTAATTTTCCAACATATCCAGATACTTGTTGGATACTTTTCTTGTTGGGTATTGTTGGATATGATATACTATTTGGATTGTTGGGTACTGTTGTTTGTCCCTATGCCCACTTTACAGATGAAGAAACTGTACAGATGAAGAAGAAGAAAACTTTACAGAGAAGTTTTGACATATTAAAAGGCTAGACCATGAACACTGGTAAATGCCCACATATGAACTCAAGTGCACTACCAACAAGGAGAGAAGAGGGGCAAGAGAAAGCCCTGCTAGCATTGCAGAGCAAGGGACACAGCCACACAGAGCAGCAGATAATATGCAGCTAAAAGAGACATTACGTGTGGCGGGAAACCATGTGAGGCCCCTTTGTAGTAGCAGTGGGTGTTCATGGTGTTGAGTTAACGCTTTGAGTTACCTAGTGTTTCTTAATCTTGCTAGGTCTTTTTCGTTTCTTTTTAAATTTTATTTTTAATGTTTATTTTTGAGAGAGAGAGAGAAAACGTATGCACAAGTGGGGGAGGGGCAAAGAGAGAGGGAGACACAGAATCTGAAACAGGCTCCAGGCTCTGGGCTGTCTGCACAAAGCTCTACACGGGGCTTGAACCCACGAACCATGAGATCATTACCTGTGCTAAAGTCGGACACTTAACCAACTGAGCCACCCAGGGGCCCCGCTAGGTCTTTTTCAAGAAGGAAGCAGTCCAGTTTAGAAAGTCCAGGTTCCTTAAAAGTTAATTAAAATATTATTTAGAAAATAAGTTTCTAGAAACTACAGATATTCAAGACATTAATAAATTATCATGTTATTTTATCATGTATCAAACAGTTGTGACTTTGACACTCTAAGCTAAGCCTTCACTATTACTTTCTGATTAGTAATGTAATATATATGCATCATAGATGATTTAGAACATCCAGGGTGGTATAAAGAAACAGTAAAAATCAAATAAAAATTAATTCCAAATACTTGGGATGCCAGGGTGGCTCAGTCGGTTAAGGTCCAACTTCGGCTCAGGGCATGATCTCGTGGTTTGTGAGCTTGAGCCCCAAGTTGGGCACTGTGCTGACAGCTCAGAGCCTGGTACCTGCTCTGGATTCTGTGTCTCCCTTTCTCTGCACCTCCCCCCTGCTCATGCTCTGTTTCTGTCTCTCTCTCTCTAAAAAAATAAATGAAAATTTAAAAAATTAAAAAAAAATCCAAACACTTAAATACAATCATTGTTAAAATTTGGCATATCCTTAAATTTTTTTCCTACACATTAAAAAATATAACTGATACATTAAAGATATTTAGTATCCTACATTTCTCTGTAGATATTACATAGTATTCATTTTATTTATTTATTTACTTATTTTTAAAAGATTTTATTTTTCAGTAATTGCTACACCCAGCATGGGGCTCGAACTCACAACCTGGACACCAAGAGTTGCATGCTTTCCTGACTGAGCCAGCCAGGTGTCCCATATAGTATTCATTTTAAATAATCATATTTAAATATTGATATTTACTTTATATTATTTATGTTAAGTATTCATTCATATTTAAATAATTTAAAAATAATCATTACATAGTATTCCATTTTAAATAATAATACCTGATATTCTTGGGGCACCTGTGCGGCTCAATTGGTTAAGCGACTGACTCTTGGTTTCTGCTCAGGTCATGATCTCACAGTTCATGTGTTTGAGCCCCGTGTCAGGCTCTGTGCTGTCAGCATGGAGCCTGCTTGGGATTCTATGCCCCCTCTCTCTGCCCCTCCCCCATTTGCTCTCTCTGTCTCACTCTCAAAAATAAATAAATAAACTTTAAAAAATTACTAAAAACTGAAACCTGACATTCTTTTCAACTGAATACATTTCAGGAAATAACAAAGTAATCATGTAAATAAATATGTGTGTTTGATATCCAGAAAGCAAGAGTATGGTCTGTTTTCCTATTGTCTCTTTTAAACCCAAATATATAGAAGTTTAAATGCACTAGGAGCAGGCTGGGTGAATAGTGCACCTGGAAATTAGTCATTCCTTTTGGAAGGCACAGGCCTGAGTGTTAGCACGGCTCAGGATTTGTGTCCTGTGGCCTGGTATCATGCACCTCCCCAGAGGACATTGTAATCATTAAACCAGCCTCTCTTTTGGTAGACTCTGACTTGTTTTTGTGAAACTCTGCTTGTCATGTGTTTCAAGCAGGGATGAAAGCTTTCTTTAGAGCCAGGGCTATCGTGATTCAGTACTTTGGGGATCCCTTCAAAATGTGGATCCACATGCTTCATCATTAGACTTTTAGATGTTAATCTTACATTTTGGAATTTTTGTTTTGTACATTTACCAAGCTATTTCAGTATACCTGGTTTCAACTTAGAATTTGGCATCTATGAGTCTGATGTTTGAGACCAAGGTGGGACAATTTACATTTAGTATTATTGTCTCTATAAAACTATCTTGAAAGCTTCTAAAATCTTTGGTGCACAATGACTTCATCTGAAATATATAAGGAGTAGAGCGCAAAGGGATGCACAAGACTTTTGTAAAGGGATTAAAATAATTAGGGGGCTGGGGGCACACCTTTGCTGCCTAATCTCTGCCTCCAGTCCTGTGTTTCTCAAAGTCATTGTCAGTCTCTCTGTTACTTTTTCCAACAGAAGAATATTTCCTGTAAATCATTATATAGTATTTCTGGCTTATAAATCTCCTTTGTATTTCCTCTAATCTATTTTGTAGACATGTCTATGCTTAGAAAATGTCAGGGGCCCTTAATATGCTTCCTGTGTTTGAGGAATTTCCCTCGACTTAATTGCATGTCACTGTTCTCAATTCAGGATACAGAAATTTGTCCTTGGAGCATTCCTCACAGCAGGGACATAGGCATGTGGTCTAGACTCTCCCAACCACAGACTGCCTACAAGACAGCAATGCAAGAAAGCAGTTACCCCCATGGGAGTTGTTTTGAGGCAAGCCTAGTGGCCAAGGCTGTCTGGCCTTTGGAGGCGTAGTGTTTGAGGTTCTGACATCTGGTGTCCATGATAGCCGCGGTAGGTCTCTCCATGGGTAGTGATGGTGGGGTCTGCACAAGCAGTCCCTGGACTTGCTCTTGCTTGTACACATATAACTCTGACTCTGTCTTGACCTCAGATATCTTTTGAGCCACCTAATGTGCAAAGCACATTCTTTTTTTTTTTCTTCCTAAACAGAAGGAATTTTGTGGTTTGCAGTTCTAAATCCTGACCAACACACCCTATTCCCTTACCCCCTGTGCTGCGCCCTTTGTTACCCAGTGTAGCAGCTTTGTCTTACTCTTCTTGACCAGTTTTTCTCGTCTTTATCTACCATAACAACATAGTACCTGTTCCCAGTGTTTACAAGTACATCCACTCTGTAAATGGTTTTTGAGTCAAATTAAAAATTATGTTAAAGCAGCCCCAGGCAGCTCTGTAAGAATTGTTTACATTCCTCTTATGAGCGAAAGAGGTTTTCCCCTACACTCGTCATAAATATACTTTAAAAATTATTTCTTTTAAATTGATGAGAAAAATCAATATCTCTGTATAATGTGAACACAGGTTTTCCTGAACAGGGCTGGTAGAGGAAAACTGAAGCAGAACGACTTATTGCTTTGCACACGTACAAGGAAATCCTTATGATTTCCAGAACCCAAGTGAAAATGAAAAGTTGCAGTTTAGATTAAATCCTTCAATTTAACAGTCAGATTTTGTGGGTCCTTATCTAAGTCAACGTGGCGTATTAGACATAAAGAGAACAAATTGGGATCCTTGTGTTCAATGCCTGTTCCCTTCCTTATCTCTGTGATTTTGGATAACTGATGACTTTTGGAACTTTGTCATATTCATTTTCAAAATGAGATTGTTAACACACTGTCCACTTTAAAAAGCTTGTTATAGGGGCAGGAGGATGAATTTGTTAGCATTATGACATTGCTTTATAGCTTGTAAGAAAGGTTATAAGAATCATTATCCCTTATGTTTATTTTTTTCTCTCCAGAATATTATTCTTTTATCAAAAAACATCTAAGTGCTCCAGAGAATTTAGGATTAAAGTAGGGGACATATCATGTTGAATATCTGCTTCCTAGCATAATCTTTTAATTTTCATGGGGATTATGTTAGAATAAATAATACACCTGTACTTTGGAGAGCATTAAAACTAAGAAAATGTTTCTATATCCCATAATTAAATAATACAATTTCTTTGTTAGCATTTTTGAGATGCAAGAAATAGATACATACATGTAGCCTAAATTACCGCCAAAAACAGAATCTTATTTTTTTCCCTTTTCATAGAACTGTGAAGTTCAGTGGATTAATTTTCAGGCATAGCTGGATTTAGGTACTTAAACACTGTTTTTAGGAGTCTTTCAGATTCTAGTTTCTCTATGTTGGTTTGCATTTGGACTTCTTTGGTGTGACAGTAAAATTGACTACGGGAATCTCTAGACTTACATTCTTTCAGTTTAGCAGCCCCAAGAGAAAGGTGGGGCTTTTCTTGATAGTCCAGCAAAGTCCACATGCAGTCATTGGCTTAGGCTGTTAGGTGCCTATCAGGAATTGAAGCACTGTGGTGGGGGATAGGGTATTCTGCTTGGTCGTGTCTGGATCACATGCTCAATCCTATAGCTGGTGTACTCATCAATATTTGAACTTGAGAGAGTGAGAATAGGTGGGAGGAGAGATTCTTTTTTTTTTTTTTTTTTAAGATAGTATCTATCTATCAATCTATCTATTTATTTGTTTACTTAAATGTTATTTTTGAGAGAGAAAGAGCACAGGCAAGGAACAGGCAGAGAGAAAGGGAGACACAAAATTCAAAGCAGGCTCCAGGCTCCAGACTGTTAGTGCAGTGCACAACGCAGGGTTTGAACTCACGAACCTTGAGACCATGACCTGAACCAAAGTCAGGTGCTCAACCCACTGAGCCACTCAGGTGCCCAGAAGGAGAAATTCTTAAGGAGAGACTATGCAGAGAAAAATTATGCCCACTTCAACATTTTTAGAAGTAGCCAGGACCAATGTATTAAGAAATATTTGTAGAAAGTTCTTAAATCTGCCTCAGTGGAGTCTTGTTCTCTCTAGCTTTCATCTCTGATTTATTAGTCAATAACGTAGACAGCATTCCTATTATCTCTGGAACAGGTTGTTTTGCAGCGTTACCGAGGATGAGAATAAGGTTAGGGTGTCCACCCTATCAGTAAGGTGGACAGATGCATAGAGAGTATTTCTAAGATGGCCTTTTGGGAAACAATACAAGCAATAAAGTGGTTTCAAAAGGAAAGTGCTGCAGAAAGTGGCCACTGGAGGCCTGCTTTTGTGATTTTTTAATAAAGGGCTCCCAGCACTTAGAGCCGTCATGCCTTCATTAAGGGTGATGTGGAGGCTGCTGCCAAGTAGGCCACACTTTCCAGGTGGCTCTAGGGTACCACAGATCAGAAAGGGCTCAGTTTTCAGTATGAGACTTCCTTCCCGTAATACATAGTAAAAGTCAAATGCAGAATTCCCTAATTTCAAAAGTGGTTGTGCAGAAGTGGTCAGAGAGCTGATTTAGAATTGGAACACTTGAGTTCTAACATCAGTGTTAGGACTGCCAGTGTTAGTTCTGCCAAGAACTTGGCATGTATCCTAGAGCACGTCCCTTTTCCTTCAAGTTTTTATTTAAATTCCAGTTAGTTAACACACAGAGTAATATTAGTTTCAGGTATAGAATTTAGTGATTCGTCATTTACATACAATGCCCAGTGCTTATCACAGAGACAAACCATAAAAAAAGACTCTTGGGGCACCTGGGTGGCTCAGTTGGTTAGGTGTCTGACTTTGGCTCAGGTCATGATCTCTTGGTTCATGGGTTGGAGCCTGATGGGGGGCCCTGTGCTGACAGCTCATAGCCCACACAGCCTGCTTCAGATTCTGTGTCTCCCTCTCTCTCTGCCCCTCCCTCGCTCACACTCTGTTTCTCTCTCTCAAAAATAAATAAACTTAAAACAAAAAAGACTCTCAACTATAGAGAATAAACCAAGGATTGCTGAAAGGGAGGTGTGCAGGGGATGGGCTAAATGGGTGATGGTATTAAGGAGGGCTCTTGTTGTGGTAAGTCCCTTTTCCTTGGGGACTTGACCTTTATTTCTTCTTCTATAAATTCAAGGATTTTAATATGATGATAACAAAGGTCACTTTGTGCCCGGTAACTTTATCTGACTAGAAATTCTACATTTTGGTTATGTTTTAAATGTAATTTATTAATACAAAAATACATTTGCGTGGTTCAAAGCGCAAAATAGTGTCAAAGGAATAGTGTGAAATCTCATTATTACCCCTGCCCATATCTATCATGTTGTGTACTGATCTCCACTTTCATTGATTACTTTGATTTATTTCCATAGTTTACGGGAATTTAAGTAAATATATATTCATCCTCCCAATTTCTCACATAGAAGTTAGTGTAAACCTTTGTTTTTCACTGAATATATTGTGGGGCGCTTTTCATATCACTATATGGATCACTTCTTCATTCTTTATTTAACCTCTTGTATTCCATTATTTCTAGTACTTTGCTCTTAGAAATAATGATATGCAAGATAAATTCCAGAAGTAGAACTGCCAGGTCAAAGGGTAAAACTTTTGTAGTTTGTACTTTTCAGGACTGCCTTGTCTAGGGATCATACAAATTTATACTTAACCGGAATTTGGTAGGAGGGCCTGCTTCTTCATAGTATTGCTAACAGAGTATGTTGAAACACATTTAGATTTTGCTAATCTGATAGATCAAAAATGACATCTTGGTACAGTTTTCCATTTGAATTTTCTTACTAAAAATAAATGTTGAGCAGGGGTGCCTGGGTGGCTCAGTTGGTTGAGCATCCGACTTTGGCTTGGGTCATGGTCTCACACTTCAGTCTGTGAATTCGAGCCCTGCATTGGTTCTATGCTGACAGCTCAGAGCCTGGAGCCTGCCTCGGATTGTGTCTCCTCCTCTGCTCACACTCTGTCTCTCTCAAAAATAAATAAACAGAAAACAAAATTTAAAAAGTAAATGTTTAGCATAATGACTTCTGTCATGTTAGTGTGAGGAATCCTGTTGCCCTGTTTCCTAGTGAAACTAGAAATTATAAAAAGCAGTCATTTAAAGCTTTGGAAGTAGTCTTAAGGACAAGCAGCAAATGACAAATCTATTCAAGAAAATCTACAAAAATAGATAAGAACAGCTAGACTCTGTGGTATTTGAACTCCCTCTCTCTACCCTCCCAGCTTAGTGAGGTGGAGAATTTACTTCAGACTGCTGCAGCCAAGAACACAGGGCACCCTCTCCCCACTGCTCCCAGTAAGAGAACTTTCTTCCTAGAAGGAGCAGGACTTCATCAGTTCTCATTCTGCCTTGATACCAATTGCTGAAGCTAAATCCTGGGCAAGTACAGTTGAGAAGTAGGGATTCTCATTTTATGTTTGGTCCCCACTTGTCAAAAGGAGGCACTGTCCTGGGTGCATTGTGCTAATGTTAGAGCCCTTGATTGCCCTTGTCCTGGCTTGTGAGGCAGTGGTTATGTGCCAGAAGAGGCAAGCCAAGAGATTTCAGGCTGCTGGCTGCCCCTTTACTTACCCACCAGGGGCTCAGTTCCTATTGTGGGGTTTTCTTTCAGAGAGAAACTGCCTACCTCCAGCTCCAGATCCGGGACACAGAGATTATGCCAAGTAGGAGAAGCAGGTCATAAAACAGATAGTTCCTAGTCAATTCCCAATGGAACTGACTTCATTTGCAATAGAGCATGGAGAAGTTCTATGGGCAAGCCTAAGGGCACTCTCAAGAACAGTAGAGGGTATGGTGAAAGGCAACTGGGAGGAGATATGTGAATTTAATGAAGATACAACCTAGACTGGAGGCTGGGTACTTTGTAGGAGAGAAACAAGGAATAAGACAGAGGGGAGGAAAGCTCCTGGGGTCAAAACAAATAACAAGCACTAACCTCAGAAACTATTCCTTCAAAGGAATCACATTTTCATTGGATTAGTTTGCAAAGTAATTTATGCACCAGGACATTATTGAAAACAATAGAGCAACAGGTGGAGCAACAGGGCATTGATGGAGTATAAGAGCTGGGTATGGTGAGGGAGAGAAGAAGAGAGTCCTACTAATACCACTGTCTGCCAGGGTGACTGTGGGCATACGCAAAGCTGTGCCTCCCTGAGGAGCATCATCAGGGGCTCAGTGATGTGAGGGAGAGAGAGGGGGATAGGGAATAGACCTCAGCAAAATAACCCAGTCAGTTGCTTATCAAATAAGCCTCAGAAAAGAGGGACCAGTACTCAGAGTTGCTATAATATATATTTAAAATGTTCAATTTCTGATAAAAAACTGTGTAGCATGCAAAGAACAGAAAAGTTTCCAACCTGCTGCCCTGGATTATTCAAATTCAATATCGGAACATCAAATCTTACCTAAGTTTCTGCCCTGATAGCCTGTTGTATGGATTTTAAACATGCCAGCCCCATGGGGCGCCTGGGTGGCTCAGTCGGTTAAGCGTCTGACTTCAGCTCAGGTCACGATATCGCGGTCCGTGAGTTCGAGCCCCGCATCGGGCTCTGAGCTGATGGCTCAGAGCCTGGAGCCTGTTTCAGATTCTGTGTCTCCCTCTCTCTCTGCCATCCCCCATTCATGCTCTGTCTCTCTCTGTCTCAAAAAATAAATAAACGTTAAAAAAAATAAAAAAAAAAAAAAAAAACAAACATGCCAGCCCCCACAGTCACGTAAGTCAGTCCTTTAAAATAAATCCCTCTCTCTCTCTTTCTCTCTTTCTCTCTCTCCCTCCCTGCCTGGAGAAACTTTGCTAATATAAGGGCAAAGAAGAAATCTAAAAAGAATTTAGACAATAATTTGAAATGAATGAAAATAAAGACACACATGCAAAAACTTAGGGGATACAGGTAAAACATTGCTTAGAGGGATATTTGTAGTTGTTAATGCTTACATTAAAAAAAATGTCTCAAATTAATAGCCTAACTCTTAATCCTAAGACACTGTAAAAAGAAGAGCAAACTAAACCTAATGCAAGCAAAAGGAAGATAATAATAAATATTAGAGTGGAAATTAATGAAATAGAGAATAGAAAAACAATACAGAAAATCAATGAAAGCTAATGCTGACTCTTTGAAAAAAATCAGTAAAATTTAGAAACCTTTAGCTAGATTTACCAAGAGAGAAGATTAAAATTACTAGAATCAGAAAATGGAGAAGGCATTACTTTAGGCCTTACAAAAATAAAACAGATAATAAAATAATACTATGAGTAATTGTATGCCAACAAGTTGGATAAACTTAGATGAAATGAACAAATCTCTAGAATGACACAAGCCTATTGAAACTGATTCAAGAAGAAATAGACAATCTGTGTAGACCCATAAAAACAAAGAGATTGAATTAATAATTAAAAAAAAAAAAAACTACTCACAAAGAAAGGCTGAAGCCCAAATGGCTTTATTGCTGAACTCTACCAAACTTTAAAGAAGAATTCATACCCGTTTTTCACAAACTCTTCTCAAAAAATCAAAGGGGGCTACTTTCCAGCCCACTTTATGAGGTCAGTATTATCCTGATACCAAAACCAAACAAAGATCTCACAAGAGAACTACAGATTGATATCTCTTTTGGTCTACAGATTAAAGATCCTCCAAAATATACTGGCAAACTGGAACACAGTAACAACAACAACAAAATTAAACAACATGACCAACTAGATTTATTCCAAGAATGCAAGATTGATTTAACATCTGAAAGTCAATTAATGTAATTTATCATATCAGTAGAATAAAAACCAAAAATGGTATGATCATCTCAATAAACACGGAAAATCATTTGACAAAAATACAGAATCCTTTCATGATAAAAAAAAAAAAAACACCCAACAAACTAGGAGTAAAAGGGAATTTCCTAAATCTTGTAAAAATCCTCTGTGAAAAGCCTGCATCTAAAGTCATAGTTAATAAAGACTGATTCTTTTTCTCCTAAGAACCATGGCAAGGATGTCTGCTGTTACCACTTCCATACAACATTGTATTGGAGGTTTTAACTAGGGCAGTTAGGCAAAAAAAAAAAAAAAAAAAAAAAAAAAAGAAAAAGAAAGAAAGAAAGAAATGAATGGCATCCAGATTGAAATGGAACAAGTAAAGCTATCTCCATTTGCAGATGACATGATCTTATATATAGGAAATCCTAAAGAATCCACTAAAGAGCTATTAGAACTAATAAGTGATTTCAGCAAAGTTTCAGGTCACAAAATCAATACATAAAAATCAATTTTATTTCTATATATTTACAATGAGCAGTCCAAAATGAATTATGAAAATGATTCCATTCACAGTTACATCAAAAAGAATAAAATACTAAGGAATAACAAAAGAAATGAGAGAATCATACTCTGAAAACTATAGAACATTGTTGAGAGAAATTAAATATCTAAAAAGTGGAAAAATTCCCATGTTCATGTATTGGAAGGCTTAACATTGTTAAGATGGAATAGAATTGAAAATCAGTAAATGAATGCATCTATGGTCAGTTGATCTACAAGTATGCCAAGGCTGTACAATATGTTTCTTTTCAACGAAAGACTGAAGACTGAGACAAATGGATTTCATATGCAAAAGAATGAAGTTGGGCACCTGCCTTAAACTATATACAAAAATTAACTTGAAGTGGATTGAAGGCATAAATATGAGAGCTAAAAGTATAAACTCTTAGAAGAAAACATACATGGATATCTTCATGACTTTGGATTTGTCAAAGGATTCTTAGATATGACACCAGAAACAAAAGCAATAAGAAAAAAATAATTTGGATTTTATCAAAATTAAAAGCTTTTATTTTTTACTTAAAAAGATGCTTCAAAGGACGCCATTAATAAAGTGAAAAGACAACCCATAGAATGGGAAAAAAATATGTAGAAATCATCTATCTGATAAGGGACTTGTATCTTTAATACATAAAGAACTCTTAAAAACTCAATAACAAAACGGCAAATAACCCAATTACAAAATGGACGAGTATTCTGAATAGATGTTTCTCCAAGGAAGCTATACAAATATGTACTTATTAGTACATGAAAATATGCATTAGTCATCAGGGAAATGAAAATCAAAACCACAGTGATATACTACTTCATACTTACTAGGATAGTTAGTATCAAAAGTCACATAATAACAATATTGGCAGAGATATGGAAAAATTGGAACCTTTACATGCTGCTTGTGGGAATGTGAAATAGTGCAGCCACTTTGGAAAACAGAGTGGCTGTTCCTCAAATGATTAATCATAATGTTGTCATATGACCCAGCATTCTACTTTTAGGTACATACTCAAGGGAATAAAAACATACAAATGCAAATGTTCATACTACAATTATTCATAATAGGCAAAACATAGAAACACTCAGTATCTATCAGTGAACAAAAGAAACAACTAGTGATATATCCGTACAAAAGAATATTATTTGGTCATAAAAATGAAATATATGTTACAACATGGATGAACCTTGAAGATACTATGCTAAGAGAAGGAAGCCAGTCACAAAAGACTTCTTATGGTATATAGTATAACATGTATTATATGATTCCATTCATTTGAAAGTCCAGAGTGGCTATATTTACAGAGTCCAAAAGTAGATTAGTGGTTGCTTAAGGCTAGGGAGGGTGTTGCCAGATTGGGGAATAGAGGGTGATAGCTAAAGCATATGGAGTTCCTCTTTGAGATGATGAAAATATTCTAAAATTAACTGAAGTGATGGTTGTCATATCTATGAATATGTTAAAAACTATTGAATCATATGCTTTAAATGGATGAATTGTGTGTTATGTGAATTATATCTCAATAAAACTGTTAAAATGCAAAAAAAAAAAAAATGAATGAGCATATAGCATTGTTCCAAATGTTTGAGGACCATTAATAAACCTATTCAGTGAACCATTTGTTTGTATCCATGACCATTTTTTGTTGTTGTTTCTTCCCCCCACCCTTTTCCCATTCTAAGAGCTCCTTTTATATCGGGGAGATTAGCCCTGTATGGATATGAGCTGCAAAATTTGTTTTCTGTTTTCATGCCTTTTGACTTTGCTTATGTTTTCCCCTCCAGGCAAGAGCCTGTAATTTTATGTAGGTGTATTAATCTATTGCTACTTTTATGTCTTCTAGATTAGAGTCATAGAAAGGTCTTTTCCACTCCTAGGCAATAAAATAATTCTCCTGTGTTTATTCTGTGTTCATTCACCATTACACTTCAATTTTTGCCTTTATATCTTTAATCTATTTAGTGTTTTCTTAACAGAAATATGAAGTATGGATCCAGCTTTCTTTTTTCTTTTAGACAGCTAGCTAATGGGACCAGAATCCTTCACCACAAATTTCAACTTTTCTCCACTGTCTTCAAATGTTATTTTCATTATATAGTAAACTTCCTAATATATTTGGCTTTCTTTCTTGACTTTCAATCCTATACTGTTGGTCTGTTTCATGAGGAACCAAGCATACCATTTTAAATATAGAAGCTATATAAGGTATTTTAATATCTGTCAACAGAGACACACTTTCTTACATTTTTTTTAAAGAGTTCTTTCTGTCTCTTGCTTGTTTATGGACTTTAAAATTAGCTTTGTAGTCCAGTACACAAACAAAAACACACAATAAAAATAAGATACCATCATCACAAAAACACAACAAAAGCCTGTTAGTTATTTTTTGAAATATCACATTACAGTATAAATAAACTTAGGGGAATTGACATGTTTTTTTTTCTAATTTTGTTTAATGTTTGTTTTTAAGAGAGAGAGAAAAGACAGTGTGAGCAGGGAGGGACACAGAGAGACAGAATTCGAAGCAGGCTCCAGGCTCTGAGCTGTCAGCACAGAACCTGATGCAGGGCTCGAACTCACAAACTATGAGATCATGACCTGAGCTGAAGTTGGACTCTTACCTGACTAAACCACCCAGGCGCCCTGGGAATTGACATCTTTCTGATATTCGTTCTTCCTATTTAAGAAGAAATGTCTTTTAATTTGTTTAGCTCTTTTGAAACCTTCAGTAGCCTTCTAAAGTTTTCCTTGTGTAAGATGTGAAAAGTTCTTAAGTTTTTCACAAGAATTATATATTATTTGTTTATTTGTTGCTATTATAAGTGCGTTTTTCCTCCATTTAATCGTCTAGCTTGTTTTCTGTGTCTACGGATTCTTTTGATTTCTGATTTACAGCTTGGTAACCAGCTACATTACTGAATTCTCTGACTTTAGTTACTTGGGTCAAGGAATATAATCATATCATTTGCAAGTGTCATGTATGTTGGTGGAGGAAGTCATTGAGAGGGCATGACCATTGGCTGACCCTCAAGCTGGCCCCAGGGGAACTAGAGGCTTCGCTCACTCCTCTGTCCTTGGAATGTATGGTCTAACCCCCATTCTCACAGTGGAAACTGTTAGAAGGCCACAGCCATGAGAGAGGGAGTGTTGTTGAGAGCCTCTGAACCATGCATGTGATTGAACCCCATTAAGGCCTCTATGTCAACTTGTAAGATTCTGGCTGTGGATGTGGAGATTTATGTCACATGGCTCAGAAGACAAGCCTGGTATGTAAGTTCCTCCCTCGCTTGTTAAACCTGTCACTACCAATCTGGAGTGGCTTGCCTCTTTGTTCAGCCTCTCCGTGCCCTGTGAGTATGGGGCTGGTTTGCAAACCAACATGTATTCTCATTTCCAGTTTTCAGTCTTATAATTTATTTTTCTTTTTTGTGTTATTATAATGTTAAGTGAAAATGCCTCTAGCAGGGATGTTTGTTTTGCCTTGCGTTTAATGTAAATTCCTTTTATGTGTCACTCTTAAGCATGATGCTGGGTTTTGTTCTGAAATCTGCATCCCTCATAACTATAGTTATGTTATCTTACCTTATGACACCTGACATTATATTATATTATATTTTATTATATTAGTATCCACCAGTTTATATTTTGTTTAGTTTTTTAAATGAATTTGTTCAAATGTTTAACTGAGTATCATCAACTGGTATTTTAGATCTATCAACATGATATTATGATAATTGATAATTAAGCATCTTTGCATTTCTGGAATAAACCCTATTTGATAATGACACATTACATTTTTTAATATACAGATAGATAATTTAAAGAAGCTTCTTTTTTGCTGTTGTCTACAATTATTGTGTTGAAATTAGAAAATATATTTTGTATTATTTCCACTTTGGGGAATTATTGAGATTTTGTATATGTTTTATTATTTATTTTAATATAATCTGAACAATTAAAGATAAAGTTTATTCTTTATTTTTTAGAAACATAATTTCATATATATTAATCAGATACCTTTTTGATTATGTTATTTAGGTATTTGATATTGATCTGTCTTAGATTAAAAGAAGTAAATTAAAGCCTCCTACTTTTAGTGTGTTTTAGTCCAGTTCTGTTTTCTCTGAAATTTTCACTTTATGAAAATATTATTTGGCATATGGATATTCATAACTGAATTCATAGTAATTTTTACTTTTTTAATGTTTATTTATTTTTGAGAGAGAGAGAGAGACAGGGACAGAGCATGAATGGGGGAAGAGCAGAGAGAGACAGGGAGACAGAATCCAAAGCAGGCTTCAGGCTCTGAGCTGTCAGCACAGAGCCTGATGTGGGGTTCGAACCCACAAACCATGAGATCATGACCTGAGCTGAAGTCAGATGCTTAACTGACTGAGCCACCCAGGCACCCCAATAATTTTCCCACTTAAGTGTCCCAAACTGTTCTTCTTTGACAAGTTTTCTACTCTTTGGCCTAAAGTCACCTTTGCCTGATGTAAACCCATGTTTTTCTGCTCTGCTTATGTTTAATATACCTTTGCCCATTCATTTCTTGAAACTTTTCTGAATCACTCTCTTTAGGTTTGATTTTGTATGTGCATGTGCTCATATATTACTTTATGCTACGATGAGAAATCTTTCTTTTTTTCCTTTAAGTTTATTTACTTATTTTGAGAGAGAGAGAGAGAGAGAAAGAACATGCGAGGGGGGCGGCAGGGGCAGAGAGAGAGGGAGAGAAAGAATCCTAAGCAGGCTCCATGCTATCAGTGCAGAGCCCAGCGCACAGGTTGAACTCATGAACTGTGAGATCATGACCTGAGCCACCCAGGCGCCCCTAAATCTTTTTATTTGAATAGGTGAATAAGTTTATTTGCATTCATTGGTATTGTAGGTGTATTTGGTTTTAGTTCTGTAATAATTTTATATTATATTTTCTGTTACATATTTTTAAGTATTCTCAACTGTTTTATTTGTAATTCTTAAGATGGTTGTGATTACTTTTCTCATAATTACCTTTATCACTATATACTGTATACACTTGTACTTCTCTAAGCCTCTACAAAGTTTCTTATAGTTTGTATTCTCTTTGTCCCAATTGTAGTCAATACTGTTAACTCCTTAATATTTACCTTTGTATTGAAAAGATGCCTTTTCCTCTCTTGCTTTTCTTCTCACTTCAGATGTTATCCCTCAAGTCCCACCAGCTGCTGGAGAGGCCACCTCCTAGCTTTGCTCAAATTCTATTTTCCTTCCCACCTCCCCCTCTCAAGTTATATCATTGCATCTTTTCTATATGATCAGCTTTTATAATTATATTCTGCTACCTACTCCTAACATAAAAAAAAAGTCTTTGTTTTGCAGTCAAACGTCTTCCATTTTCACTGCCATTCCTTTTACATTTCTCTATTTGGCTCTTGGTTGCCTGGAGTTTTCCCTTGTTTTGTTTTGTTTTGTTTTGTTCCTATTTCCCAAAGGAAGACCTTTGAGATCAGCCGTTAGTCTGATTCCTTTATACCTGAAGCTCAGTTTGGTCTGATGGATTGAAATTCCTTGGATCACATTTTATTTCTGTGAATAAGAGCTGTTTCTTCATCTTCTGCGGTTGAGTGTTACTATAGGGTAATCTGAGACCAACGTGGCTTTTTCTCTTTATTAGTGATTTGAGCTTTTTGCCTGACTGCCCACATGTTTAAGTCAAATAATTTCTTTAGGAAATAGCTCAGTGTCGACTGAGTCACTTTTCCCTGGTACATGATTTAATATGTAAATTTAAGCCTTTTTTTATGCGAGGAAAATTTCCTTCAGTTATATTTTAAAATATTTGTTCTGTATCATTGTTTCAATTTTTTTCTGAAGAGACTAAATTATGTTTATATTTTATTTGCTTTGCCAGGCTTCTAAATCTGTTATTTTCACTCTATTTTATGTTCCTTTATTCCATTTTCATCCCATTTCATAGCTATCATTTTTCACTCATTATTTGATTTATTTGTTTTTCAATATTTATTTATTTATTTTGAGAGAGAGAGAGAGAGCACACACCCCTCCCCCCTGCCCCGTGAGTAGGGGAGGGGCAGAAAGGGAGGGAGAGAATCCAAAGCAGGGATTCCATCCCATGAACTATGAGATCACAACCTGAACCAAAATCAAGAGTCAGATCCTTAGCCAACTGAGCCACCCAGGTGCCCCTCATTATTTTAATTCCATTTCTTTATTTAGTTTGTTTATTTCTATTCTCAATTTCCCTACTTTGGGAAATTTTCCACAATGTCCATTCTTTCTTATACTTCTTCCAGTCTGGAAGCTTTTATTTCCCTTCTTCCTCCTATCTTGCCTCTTCCCTTAATTCTTGTTTTCCATTTCATGATCTTCCTTTGTAGCCAAGATTGTGTTATAAAAATTTTGAATTTTGGGGCACCTGGGTGGCTCAATCAGTTAAGCATCTGACTTTGGCTCAGGTCATGATTTCATGGTTTTGTGGGTTCGAGCCCCACGTAGGGTTCTGTGCTGACAGCTTAGAGCCTGGAGCCTGCCTCAGATTCTTGTCTTCCTCTCTCTCTGCCCTTCCCCTGCTCACACTCTGTCTCTCTCTCTCTCAAAAATAAATAAACATTAAACATTTTTTTTAATTTTGAATTTGATAGATTTTTAGTTATAATTTTTATGTTATATGACAATATACTTTCTGTGTATCTTCTTTTTTTTTCTGACAGGAAGTTTTGTTTCTCTTTTTCACTTTTCTCATAGTATCTTTCATCGAGGCTGTGCTGGGTCCTCTTCTTAGGATATATGGCTGAATGAGTTGAAATTTCCTGGCATAGCTCTTTGCAAAAGTTTGGGAAGGGGGAAGAGGAGACAAGGGATACTGTAGCCTTCTGGGATTTGTCTCTCAAAATCTCTGTCTTCTCCTGCAAAGGATACCACCTGTTTTCTTCAAATAGAGTCCTACTGTGATTTTGCTGTGAGGATATACCTCCTTGACTTCTCTCAACCAAACTGTGAGGCCGAGGAGGGCTTCTTCTTGTCCTGGGCTCCCCAGCTTCCTTGCTGGTTAATGCAACCAGGGGACACAGTTCTTGTCCAAGAGATATGACTGATCCTCCTGCTGTCAGAAGCTGTGTTTTTGTGGATCTTTCTGAATTTATGAAGGCTGAACTGTCTCACCCCTTGCCATTTTTTCTACTTTATCACTGCATTTCACCCCATATGTGGGTTCCATCTGATCCATCTCGTCTCACCCTTGCTTAAAATACTTACCTCTCCAAATCGTTCTCCTAGGCTTCTGACCACCAGGAAATGCATTTTATTCTGGCTCTCTCTGCTACTTTTCAGCCCATCTGGAGACTTGCTTTCTCCATAATGCACCACTGCTCCTTATGCCACTATGTCCCATGGAGCTAAGGCCGATTTCAGCTGCTTTACACTATATTTTTGAATTTGTCCATTTTTTCTGTGTCCTAGTTAAATGAAACATGGGATTTGCTTGATTTCTTCCTTCCTCTCTCCTTTCCCCCTTTATCTTTCTTTTCTTTTCCCTCCTTCCCTTCTTTTACTCTTCCTCTCCTTCCTCTTCCCTCCCTCCCTCCCTCTCCTTTCCTCTGTTTCTTAGGAAGGAATATTCAAGTTAAGGCTAGCTCCATATTCCCTAGTTTGATGTCCAGTGATTCAATATAAACAGCAAATTAAATCTGGAAGTTTTAAATGGCCTTTCACTATTCAGCACATGCAAATGTAGCTCTTACATCAACTCTAGGTATTTATTACTATTATTACTATTTTTAGTGGGGCTTCATGAGCCCACAACTAGTACAGCTTCCTGGGGCCCTGCATGCAGAAAGCCCTGCATTTAGTGTTTCATGTTCTGAAGTTGGTTCCTGCTTTGAAATTCTTAATAATTTGATATTTGAATTTATTATTATTTTTTTTTTTTTGCTAAGCCTAATAGGACAGTGCAACCTATGCAATGGGATTGGGGCCTGGGCACATGCATTGCCCTGCTTTCCACCCCCTCTCTAACCTCCCTGGGACAGGTTCTTGGCCACTTCGTTCTTCCCTGAGACACACTGCTGCCTCTGGCCCAGGGTGGTGACCAGGCTGCTTAGACAGCTGTGTTCCACCATTTCTCTCTGCCCATAGAGCATTGGGCAGGCCCCCTCAAATGTATTTCCAGTGTGAAAGTTTCAATTCTTTTGGGATAACCCATTCACCATGGGTTGAGTGGCAAGCCATAGGAAGTAGAGATTAATCAGCCCTTCCCTCCATCCTGAGGGTCCTGCATTTGCATCTTCTACCAACCTTCCAGACTATGTAGCCAGCCCTATTATTTAACGTTTGCAGCTTAGAATGTTGAGGCTAAAATACAGCCATACCTAGTAAGTTCCTGGGCTAGGATTCTTGAGTTCTTAGCTTCTATACTCTACTTCTCTCTACTGCTACCAGACACTTTGCCCAATCATAATAGAACAATTGGAAGACAAATGCAGAAATTCCATTGAATACGTTCTCTGCATTTGATGTGCTTTAGATCTATCACTGTTTCGGGATCCACAACTGTGTATTTGGTAATGTATCAGGTAACATGAAAACTACAGAGATGAAACATACTTGCCTTTTGTTGTTGAAAAAAGAGAGGAGGTATTGTGTGTGTGGAGGGTTGAAGGAGGTAGAGATGTGGCAGAGGGTTAGAGAAGAAGAGGTGGCGATAGTAGTAGAGATGAGGTTAACTCTATTGCTGGGGAAAGTTAATATAAAATGCTAATCAAAGTTCAAAAAAAAGGTAGAATCAAATCTTCTAAGATAAGGGATGGCATCCTTTGGGTCATCTGATGTGGCTTTTTAAGGATGGCTAGGATGTTGACATGCAGGGAAGAAAGGCATGAGAACCAGCAGAGAGAAGAGTGTGCATAAAGATGCAGGAATAAAACATTCAGGGATGTGTTCCATTACAATGGCATTCTAGTAAAGTGAAGAAGATATCCTTGGCTAGAACAATTGTACTTTCATTGAAGCATCATGAGGTTTCATCAGCTGAATAAGATAGCACATTACAAACAATCCTAAGCAAAACATGAGCAGACTTCTTGGGTAATTCTCAGGAATATTGAGGTGAAAAGGACTGTCTCTGCCAGAGGTTGAATTGCCTGTAAATATTAGAGACTCATAACTAATAAGATTCAGTTATTAACGTAATAGGATCTTGGTTTTACTAGCAGCATGGTGAAAGCTGAGACAGTTGATAGCATTTAAATTTAATAATCTATACCCGTTCATTTAACATACTAATTAGTATGTGCCAGATTTTTTTTGAGAAATACTATAATGACCACATCTTTCTCTCAAGCCACTGGAATATAAAAGGGCAGACAAAAAAAGGTGGGTAAGCATCATGAAGAAAAGTCATAAGTCCCTACTAAGATGTGAATAAAAGGCTACGTAATTCCAGAGAATGGAGACATTCAAGCCTTCAAGAACAGCAAAGAAGGCTTCATCCAGTATGTGGCATTTATAACGGACTTTGAAGGGTGGAGATTTCACCATGCAACTATTGAGGGAAAGGATCCTGAAGTGGAGGAACAGCATGAACAGAAGTAGGAAAGTAAGGGGCAAAAAGTGAATACTGAGGAATTCAGTTTGATTGGGTAGGGAAGAGTTTTGCCTGGCGAGAGAAATGTCTTTTACAAAGACACGTTTTTACAAAGAATATTCGTCATAGAAATTCTTTCTAGCAATGCCAAATCTATAACCATGAACAACGGCAGAAGGGCAGAACAATGAAGAACCCCACCTAAGAAAACATGAAGTTGTTTCAGAATGGCCATGAACTTTGCAGTGGAAATAACCACTGCATTTTTTAGAAGACGCTAAGGTGACACTGCTCCAAAGGAAAATAGAAAGGCATAGATTCTGATGACTAAAATTGCATCTTGCCACTTTCCCTTTATTTCAGTGGCCATACTGCAGGCTTTAGATACAGACTTAGAGGATGACTGGTCTAAATTCTCAACTATTCATGTTCTTGTCCAGAAAGAAAATTCCATTATCTGTTTCTGAGAGATAACATGTCCATGTGGGTAAAGAAATAAGAAATAGCCAATTAATCCAAGCAGATTAGGTTGTAGTCATAACTTCTAACACTTGGTTAGAATTAAAAAATACTATTTTAGGCTAATGAAGGCAACAGTTTTTTTTAAATATATTATTATTTTGTAACTATATGAATTAAAACAAATATTTTCTATTTTGGTAGCCTTTTATGGTTTCAAAGTAGATTCACATCCATATGCTCAATTGCATTCTTATAGTTTCTGAGATCATCAGGGCATGGAATTTTAGCCCCCCTTTTTTTTTCATATGAGAGACAGAAAGAGATATTAAATGGCTTTCTGAGGAATCAAAGGCTTTTGAGGAGAACAAACAGCTAGTCCTATCTTTTCTGTTGCAGATGCGGAAGCAGAGATCTATGGAGATGGTTGACTCCCCCAAAGACTCCAAGCTAGTAATTGATAAAGTTGGGACTCATCAACTAGGCAGTTGGGACTGCCTTCTAATTCTTAGACCAGGAAACTTCCCTGCAGGCCCTACTCCTTCTGAAGATTAAGTAAGAGCTTGTTTTTTGTTTTGTTTTGTTTTGTTTTGTTTGTTTTTTTGATCATTTCCTCCACGTGACTCAGCAAATATTCAGATTCTATTTCACAAGAATTTAGTCAATTCTATTAAACTTGTAGCCAGCGTGCATCAGCACAGTTTGTTCCATTCTGCACTCTCCTAAATGAATAAGTTCTTCACCTGCAGAGGAGTGACATTTAAAATAAAGCCAAATAATTTTCTGTTTTTGAAAATGTCAGAGATGATCAGGAATCACTTCCAGGCTTGGAGTTATGGTAGCAATTTTTTTCTTGAGTGACTCTGCAGTTTAAACATGTGTGAGTCAATATAATCTCTGAGCCTTTTCTGGAGAGTTGCAGTTTTGAAATTGACTTAATCCCTTGCTGTCTTATAATCAGTATCATGCCCTAGATGGGCCATCCAAAGTTTAGTGTTTATGGTTATATATATATACATATATATATATACACATATATATGTATATATATATATATATATATATATGTATATATATATACATATATATATATATACATATATATATACATATATATACATATATATATATATATACGTATATATATATATACATATATATATATAATCATTGCAAGCTACAAATCAGTGGTGTACCCAGGTGCTATCTAACTGCTGGGAGAATTATTTCACAGGATGAAAGAAACAAGAAAAAGAACACTTTGGTGTTTTACAGGCTTTAGATGGTCCAGATAATTTTGAAAATTTTCCAACAGGGAAAAATAACATTCAGTTATAAACTTAAAGGATTTATGACTAATTATTTATGATACACAAAAATGTCCTATTTCCTAATAGGCATCACAAGTAGACTATAATTTGGATATAGAAAAGATATTTTCTATATTTCTGCCTTCCAGAGAGGATGGTAAGAGCCTGATGAGCAATTGGACCCATAGTTTCTTTTTCAATCCTCATTTTGTGTGATCTTGGTTAAAAAAAAAATCTCTATGGTGCTTCAGTTTACCATTTTTTATCATATATGTATAATTTCTGTTTTCAACAAAAGGTTTTTCAGGGCCTGCAAGGTATTGTGTTATGAAAACTTTGCATCTGCTCTTTGGTTAACAAACATTTGCCTTACGATTTGGGAAGACAACAAGTTTTCTCTTACACTGTTTATTAGCATGTGCACAGCTGCTCCAAAGTGCTGGTGTGGGGCACGTGGGTCCTCTGAGTGACAAGGCAGTTCCCAGGCAGGGATCAGGTAGTACAGGACTGAAGGGCAGTCAGCAGAAAATGGCTGAAAGCAACACCCTTTCCTCATACGTGATGTTTGCACGTTTCCTCATGGTGCTTGCAATGTATTTCAACTGACCTGAATTACACAATTTTCTTTTGTGGAGAGTATGGGATTTTGCCTTCATTTCATGAAAGCATATTCATAAATAATTGAGAAACTTTAGTGTTTAGAAATAACAGCAGGCCATCTTCATTGGACCTGGCATTAGGCTCTGGCCTATAGCGTGGCTTACAGAGGCAGAGGGCAGCAGTGGCAGACAAGTCAGAGTCAGACAAAGATTTGTTTCTTTGGGATTTTAGGACACCTCATGGTGAAAGTGATTGTCCTTTTTGTCTGGAAGAAAGCTGGAGTGATAAAACTTTGGGGATCCCTCTCGTGATAGGCTAGTGCTCTTCAACTAGTAGTTGATACATATCATCTACCATAAGTGAATTCCATGGGAATGTTAAAAAAAAGAAATTTATTCAAGTAAATACAAGGGTTTGATCCCCCAAATATTCTCATACTTTGGCAGAGCATAAAATAAAAATAAAAGTCCCCCCCCCCCCCCCCGCACCTCCTCACTAAAGATCCACTGCAAGAGACAATGTCTTTTACCTTTCTTTAACTTACATTTTTCTGGTGGATATTTGGTATCCACTCATAACCATAAGAAATAAACATAATAACTCTATCTCTTGATTCATCAACTTTTAACAGTGGCAGTTGATTCCAAAACCAAAAGATGCAGTTTGCTCATGCATAAACTGTACCTATCTCTGCCTTCTTTTCTTCTATCTCCCATTTTCTTAGAATCTTACCATAATTTTTATGGTTTATACACTTGAGAACTCTATGCTTTATTTACAAATGTGAAAAATAAGCCCCCATGATGTTTACATTATTAGGATTATGTAAATATAAATCACTGCAGAACCAAGTTATGTAATTAGATAGGTACAGAAAATGAAATGTAATCCTAAAACGTTAAATCTGAGTCACTTTCAAGAGAATTTTCTGCAAGTCAAAGCCAATGAGCTCTGTTTTCTTATAGTCCATTAATTGTTCAAAGTCATGCCATATTTTAGACCAATTCATCTCTGGAGCATGAGGAAATGAGCCTTTGAGAAGTCTGCCTGAGAGAGTGAGGAGCCTTTGGAGAGAAGGTCTAAGGGAAGAGAGAATAGGTCAGGAATGTTTGAGCAATGAGGTTTTCATTGTCAAAGAGTCTTCTATAGAATTCATCTAGCTCCTAGAAAGGATATGAATAAGTAAGATCTAAGGTAATTATTTTTATGACAGTTTCTTTAAGGCAGTTATGGTACAGGGGATTATTCCTTTGATAATTTGATATGTGGATAACTGAATAAAATTTAAAAAAAAGTAAAAGGAATATTTATAGAACTCTGCCCCAAAGTAAAATCTCCAGGACTTTAACAATACTTAGTAATATTGGCAACAGGGTCTAATGGAGATTGTGGGATTTGGTGGATATCACAGTCCATAAGGATAACTGGAACATGACAGAATGTACTAGAAACAGCTACTATATACAGTGTCCATGGAGGTACCAAGAAGCAGCAGATGTGGATCCAGTGAAGGTGGTGGTGCCCAGAAAGAGCTATAGCATCAACTGAAAGCAATTCATGCCTGGGAAAAATGGTAGCACCCATTGGAAATGAGTGTGTTCAATAGGTAACAAGAGTTCCCAGAAAAGAAAAATTAGTTTACAAGATGGAAAATAAATGGTGGGATTTATGTGGGAGATGAACAGTTTGTTCATGAGATCTCCCTGAAGACATAATTAGGAAAGGGGAGGTACGGAAAAAGGCCAGTCAAAAATTAGTTATATTCATTTGTTGCCTTTTTCATAATCTCTTGATAAATATTGTAACATCTGAATATATATTTATATGGAGATATTTCTCTGTAGCAATTGACATCATGGGAAACATTTGGTCAAAGGAACTGTGTTTGAGAAGATCTTGCACAAGCTCTATAAGATGATCAGAGCCTCAATTTTCCAATCTATAAATTGAGGATAAGAAAAACTCCTTCCTCAGAAGGTATTGTAAGAATAACTGGACAGATGGGCAAGTCATATGTAAACTCCATTAGGTTATAGAACTGTTAGCTTTCATTCTATAAAATAGTCTAATTTCAGAATTTGTTTTCTCTGGATGCTTTCTTCTTCCTGAACACCATGGGATTCTTACCCTTTGTGGGTACAGCAGTGGTGACAAGTAGAATCCTCACTCCTCTCATCCATAGAATTGGTGGGTTTGGCCTGCCCTGGGACACTCAAAGAAGGATTTACTTTATGGCCCTTTGAAAGGAATGTATAACCTTATTATCCACACTGTCTTGGGCAGAATATACTCCTGTGGTGGCAGTTCAAACCCCTCACTCTCAACCCACAAGTGAACCTAGATAACTTAGATTCATTAATAAACCTTTGGGAATTGTTGAGAAGTTTTAAGGGAAATTCATGTTTGTTACTATGAATTATCATTTGGATTTTTCCAGTATCTGCTTATTGAACTTATTGGGGTGGTAATGTGAGTGATGTAAGGGAAAGCACTAGAATAGAATTCATCAAAGGAGGCACTCTTTTTCTCTCTGTCTGCAAAATTTTGAGCAAATATATGTACCTCTGTGAACCTTGTACAATGTCTCAAATTATTTTCTGTTCCTCATAAGGACCTGTGGTATGGGGGCAGAGTTAACTAAATGGGAAGATTGCAGCACAGTGAGTCAGGATCTAAGCTTGCTATTTACTCTGGGTCTTTGGGCAAGATATTCTTTCTTTCTTTCTTTCTTTCTTTCTTTCTTTCTTTCTTTTTTTAATTTTTAACATTTATTTATTTTTGAGAGAGAGAGAGATAGAGTGCAAGTGGGGGAGGGGTAGAGAGAGAGAGACACGGAATCTGAAGCAGGCTCCAGGCTCTGAGCTGTCAACACAGAGCCAGATGTGGGGCTCGAATTCCCTAACTGTGAGGTCATGACCTGAGCCGAAGTTGGACACTGAACCCACTGAGCCACCCAGGTGCCCCATGATTTTTGTTCTTTCTGAATATCAGAGTTTGGTTTGTTTGTTTGTCCTTTTGCTTTAACTGCTTAAGGAGCGGATATTTGCAATCATTTCTAGAATGCTTAGAGTTCTTGCATTATAACTGTAATGTGAGCATCTGTGCTAGGTAGTTGAATGGTGCCCCAGAGATATCCGTGTCTTAATCCACAGATTCTGTGACTATGTACCTTATATGGTAAAAATAACTTTACAGATGTATTAAAGACTTTGAGATGGGGATGTTGTCTGTGATTATCTGGATGAACTCAATCTAATCACATGGGTCCTTAAAATCAGAGCACCTTTCCCAGCTGAGTCAGAGTGAGAAAGCAGGATTGTGGAAGAAAGACATAGGGAAGGACATGGATCTTCTCCTAGAGCCTCCTGAAAAGAATACAACTCTGCTGACCCCTAGGTTTTAGCCCAGTGAAACCCAGGTTAGACTTCCAATCTATAGATCTGTAGAATAATACATTTATGTTTTAGGCCACCAGTTTTGTTTTTTGTTTTGTTTTGTTTTGTAATTGAAAAGGCAGCTATAGAAAAAGAATGCAGCATATATATATCACTCATTCTATGAGCACTTACTTCGCTCCAATATGTACTAGATGCTGTAGAGAACACAGTGAAGGATTGGACATCCTCAAGGATCTTTAGTTAGGCTGACTGGGTGCATAGTATGCAAAACTGTGATTCAAGGGGAGAAATTAGCATATGAAAAGATAGCAAATGAAAGCTCATTAGAAATTCAGAGAAAGGGCAGGGGTGCCTGGGTGGCTCAGTCTGTTGAGCATCTGTCCAAAGGCTCAGGTCATGATCTCACAGCTCTTGAGTTGGAGACCCATGTCGGGCTCTGTGCTGACAGCTCGGAGCCTGCTTCAGATTCTGTGCCTCCCTCTCTCTCTGCCCCAACCCACTCACATTCTGTCTCTGTCTCTCTCAAAAATAAATAAACATTAAAAAAAAATTTTAATTAAAAAAAAAAAAGAAATTGAGAGAAAGGGGATGTGATCCCCATCTGGGAGAGGGCAGGAGACGAGATGATTAGGAAAACTCACTGAAGTCATACTTTTAGAACTCAACCTTTAAGGATGTGTAGTATTTGAATATGCGAAGATAGTCCTACATTTTAAGCCATAGGAATAGCACATGCAAAGGTTCTAAGACCCCAGATCACGGCCTTGGTATAGGAAATGGTGAATAAGTACCATTTGGCTTCGTTTGAGCATGAGAAATTGAATGTTAAGCGGCCATTTTACATTATAATGACTATGAGGCAGAATGAGAAATGTTTCCTATTATGCAGTGTAAAAAAGCCAAATGTAAAATTATATCTGAGCTGCGACTTCAGCTTTGTAAATTATGTTGGTACATGAGCAAAGGCTGGAAAGAAATACCAACCATAACAAAATTTATTAATAGGCGATATTAGGATAGAAGCATTCCAGTTAATTCTTCTTCTTTTTTGATTATTATTATTATGTGAGCAATAGTTAGCAATGCATGAAAGTAATTTGTGGATGGTTTTACTTTGCAAATATGAGGGTTTGAGGTACATATACATAGCTTAAAATAGAAATAACTTGCACGTTAAACTTGGTGGTCATTGTGCACAGTTTTTAATTTCTAGGAATCTGCAAACAAAGACAGTCAGCTGTCTTTTCCTTTCTCATAATTATTAGCATTTGAAAGGAGGCATAAATTATATGTGCAAGGTGTTCCTACCCACAGCAAAAGCTCATCTAATAGGTAACCATCTGATAGGAAGGACTGGTTTTTCAGCAAGACATTGTGATGACAAAGCTTGACTATCTGCAGAAAAAGTAAAATATGGGTTATTATTTAAATTAAAGAAATGAAATGCAAAGACTAAATAACATTTCATAAAAGCTAACTTGTGCTCAAGGGACTCACTTATTAGGCAGTCTTGTGATAGAAAGTAAAATATATCCATCTCTCTGAAAAGCAATTTATTGCCCACCTCACTGTCTTGCCAACCTCAGCATTCTCTCAAGGTAGCTGGAAGCAGAATTCATTGTAATAGTATTCATAGGTCTACCCACCTCTTATCTTATTGCCAGGATGAGCTAGATTGGTTTGCTGAGAAAAAGGAGATATTGTCAGTTGGCATGACTTATGAAATTGCATACTCATTTGGTGCTTTTACTAAATTAGCTTTTTCTAATCATCAAAATATATGTGTGTATTGCTATCTTCTGCAATCTATTTGACTTCACAGATGCTGAAAACATTAGGTAGAATGACTTACTCGACTAAATCACTAAATCCTATGTCAGAATTAGAAGGGCACCAGGAATCATTTATCAAACCACCTTACTTTATTGTGTGGGAAACTGAGGACCAGGAAGGGCAATACTTCCGTGAAATTTCATAATAAAAGTTAGTGGTAATGTAAGAATAGAAATAAGTCTTCCTATTCCCAATTTCTAATGATTTCTAAGTAACATACAATATTCTTGTTGGAAACACAGATTGGATTAAAGAAAAACAATTGGAAGCATGTTTTGGAGCGTTTAAATGGGAAAACTAAGTTTGATTTGAGGAGAAAATGTAATCAAGTTTATCTCCCTTTTAGATGGGTGGTAATTAGTACATTGCCAGATAATGGAAACAAGGGGCTCTGGTGGGGAGTATTAGGTTGATATTTTCTGACCACATGTGTGTCTTTATTTTTCTTATGGTATTCAGAACAAAACATGGCACATGACAGTTGGCCACTAATGTTTACTAAAATGATGGAGTCAATCAATGGCTAATAACTGAAATATCTACTGACTTTCTAAGTACATTGAGCACCGTCAAAGGCTCTGGAGGGCTATTACAGCATAGGAGGTCCTTATCCTCCCAGAAATGGGCATCTAGTTGGAAGAACAGAATTCACAAAATAGCAACAAATACTGCTGAAAAGAATTCACTTAATTGCAAGCTTATTTAGCATAGTTGCTAAGAAAAGGAATCAGAGACAAGAATGATAGTAATGATCAAGATTAATGACTTCAAAGAAAATGAGAGAGCTGAACTGAGTCTTAAAGACAGGGAAGCCCAGCAGGGTTGAGTAAGAAAAGGTAATGAATCTTGGCTTTTATTATACCACTTTTTCCTGGGTTTCTTTTTACAGTGTTGCCTATTCCTTTGCCTCTTTCATGAGTATATAATTTTCTGGCCCCTTAAATGTTGGTGTTAACAGGATCTCATTTCTAGAGGTGTCATAAATTTCTTTATTTCTTTAGTTTGAGTTAGGTAACCATCATTTATAACAGAATAAGTTCTAACTCATCTATTGAATTTGGCTCCTTATATATTTTTTTAACTTTAAACATGTTTCTGGGAGATTTACACTGTTATATGATTTAACAATTACCTAAAAGATGATCTCCAAATCAATTTTTGAGTTTGTACTTTATTCTTAGACTTTTGGCAATGTCTAGACATTTTTGGTGAGCAGGGGAGGGAGACACTGTGGCATCTAGTGAGTTGAGGGCAGAGACGCTGCTAAACTTCTCTCAAGGCACAGGACACCCCCCAACTCCCAACACAGAATGATCCAGTCCGAGCTGTCACTAGTACTGAGATAGGGAAACGCTGCCATAGACCTTTGACTGCTACAGCCATAATGCATCTGGGAGATCCTCAATTCACCCATCATGTTTTACAAGCTTGAAACTTGAGAGACCTGAAGTAGCTAACCTGAAGTCACACAGGAAACTTAGGCCAGAGCCACAGCAAAAGCCCAGGTCATGAGATTCCCATTTCAGTGCTGCTTTACTCACAGAAAGAAGACCGAGAACCAGGCAGCTGTGTTCTGGAGCTGCCTCATCAGGGCTTGTGAGAGTCCATTGTTAATTATTCAGAAAAGCAGTCCCCTCATCAATCATAATGACTCAGTGTGCAAGCTTCAAATACTGGTACTATCAGGGAAATATAATAAAAATTTAAAATTAAATTGCTGTAAATGAATTTTCTCTTTCTATTGGTTTTGTCTATTACAGGTTAAATTCTGAGTAGGCATTCTTCTGTAAAACTATAAATTGTGTTGAAACAGTTCCTCATTTTTGCTAGATTGTTTATTCCTTCATCATTTGTGCTTTCTCCAGTAAATAAAACATGCCCGTACCATTAACTTTTATATCATTAATCTGTCTCTAAAAATGTCTAATTTTTTCTCTATTTGTTCTCTGTAGAATTTTGGCAATGCAACATGAGTTTGACGATGTCACATCTGAGAGATTTCATGAAATGGCAATCAGTGTAGGAAGTGAAGAATGCATTTTTTATGCTGTTTTATCTAAATAGACATATGCTTCTATTCTTTTATGCCATAAATAATTTACTGGCATCTGTGACAAACAGATATTAACCTATAGCCTGTTTTTGTGAAGTGTCACCAAGCTAAAGGAATGAGCCAACTCTAGATTGCCTTTCTCTGGTCAAATGTAAATTTCCTGTTTAAAAGGCAAATTTTCCATTATCAAAAGATGAATGAAATGCCATTGGATTTCATTTGGTTCCTTTTTTTTTTTAAAGTAGGAAATAGTGGGGACGCCTAGGTGGCTGAGTTGGTTAGGCCTCCGACTTTGGCTCAGGTCATGATCTCAACAGTTTGTGAGTTTGAGCCCCGCATCAGCTCTGTGCTGACAGCTCAGAACCTGCAGCCTGCTTCAGATTCTGTGTGTCTCTCTCTCTCTGCCCCTCCCCTGCTTGTGCTTGCTCGCTTGCTCTCTCTCTCTCTCTCTCTCAAAAAAAAATAAATAAAAATAAATAAACATTTTTTAAAAATTAAAACAAAAGTAGGAAATAGGGGCACCTGGGTGGCTCAGTCAGTTAAGCATCCCATTTCAGCTCAGGTCATGATTTCATGGTTCATGAGTTTGAGCCGTGCATCTGGCTGTCTGCTGTCAGCTCAGAGCCAGCTTCAAATCCTCTTTTCTCTCTCTTTCTCTCTCTGCCCCTCCCACTCACTCTCTCCCCCCGCAAAAAAATAAATAAACATTTTTTAAAAAGTAGTAAATAATGTATAAAGTAAGAATATGCAATAGGCCATTTTCCTTGATTATGAATTTGACACTCACAAAAGTTAAAGTAAATTAATGTAACTAAAGCTTTCTGCTTCTTGTTAATTTCCTTTGCCATTTAGCCCTTGATAGAACCATACTACAGCATCATAGAAGGCCAGAGATGAGTGACTCTTTAGGTGTTAAAATCTAATCTCTTGATTAACTATATGGAAAAACTGAGACTCAAAGATAGCAGATGACTTGACAAAAATAGTACAGGAAGGGTCATGCTGCTCTTCCCACTCTATACCAGAACATCTTGGCACTCATGGTATCTGCCTTTTCTATTACAAGGACATAAAATTAAAAAGTATTCTCATCCACCTTGCGTATCCCATACACCTTACTTCTTCTTTTTATGTATTTACATTGAAGACCCACAGATCTCTATATTTTATTTTATTTTCATTCCAGAATTTGATCACGCTCCTCTCTGTTTAGATTTAAGCGACTTAGATATAAGTGACTGATAACTATAAGCTTCTTTGTAGGAAGCATTTGTATTTTCACAGATGTTTGAGAGACCCTCAGATTTTGTCTAATAAATTTTTTATTTTAGAAAAGTTTTAGATGTACAGAAACATTGTGAAGATAATGGAGAGTTCTCATACATTCCACACCCAATTTCCTTTATCATTAACATCTTCCATTGGTGTAGTGCAGTTATCACAGTTAATGAATCAATACTGATAGGTTATTGTCAAATGAAGTCTATACTTTATTCAGATTTGCTTAGTTTTTACCCATTGCTCATTTTCTGTTCCAGAATTCTCATCCAGGATAATATGCTGCATTTATTTGTCATGTCTTCTTAGGTTCCCTTTGACTAAGATAGTTTCTCAAACTTTGTTTTTGAGGACTCTAACAGTTTTGAAGATCAGTAGTCAGGTGCTTTTTAAAACATTTCTCAATTGGTGTTTGTCATGATGTTTTTCTCATGATTAGACTGAAGTGATGGGTTTTGGGAGAAAGATTGCAAAGGTAAAGTGCTATCCTCATCACATCACAGCAAGGATATCTATCTGTCTATCTATATCTATATCTATCTATCTATCTATCTATCTTTAATCTGACATCACCATTGACGTTAAACTTGATCATGTAGCTAAAGGAGTGTTTACCAGGTTTCTCCGCTGTGTCATTCCTCTTTGTTTCCATGCAGTCCTGTTTGCAAGTAAGTCACTATGTGCAGTCCATGTTGAAGTAAGTAGGTGTATGCTTCATTTCCCTTCAGGTAGAGTCTCAGCAGAAATTATTCGGAATTCTTCTGCACAGCAGATTTGCTATTCATTCATTCATTCATTCATTCATTATATCATTTATTTCTATTAGTGTGGACTCATGGGGGATAATTGAACTATACGTATTTTGTTGTTCAAACTGTTCCAGCATTGGCCACTGGGGAGTTCTTTCAGTTGGCTTCTGTGTCCATTTATTTTCTGGCAAAACCAGATGCTCCAAGTTCATCTTAATGTATTTCCCTCCCTAGTCCTAGAATGAATGATTTCATAAAGGAGCCCTGGTATCTTTTATTGGAAAATGGCACTTAAAAATGGAATTTAAAACCACTTAAATTTTGCCATTTAAATAGTATTTAAAACCATTTAAATTCTTTAAAACTTGATATTGAAAACTGGGATCTGTGTACTAATTGTGCTTATTGCTACTGGCATATCATTGGTTCTAGGCTCTCTCACCTGACAGAGCCAGAAAATATGTATGTATATGCTAACCTGTACAGGTACTTATTTATAACTATTACTTTATGTAATCATCTGTGTCTGTATAAAGCTAAATGTGAGTTCATAGCATTGTCTCCAACTCTATTGTCATCACGTGGATCATTCTACTTCCTAATCCTGGTTATCTGTAACTTCCCACTATGAGAGTAAGACACTTGGCTCCCACCATCCATCACGTATTTATTTAACTGTTAAATTGCAGTATATATGCATAGTGGTTTCTGAACTATTAACTCATCCATGTGAGAAATGACTTTTGAAATAGAGTACAGTGCTTATGTACAGTTCCTTTTGACTTACTCTTACGGAGCACGCTCATTTTCAAAGTTATTCAGGTCAGCACCTTTCCCCCAGTTCCTTCAGTGAAGTTATTTCATAAATTTGTAGTACAGTTAGATTTCAGTCAGTCTGTACTCTGTCTTGGGATTCTTCAACCTCATAAATGCTTTTCCTTAAATGTCATACATTGCTTCACACTTTATACTGTAAATTTCTTGGGTTTTGACAAATGCATAATGCCATGTAACCACCATTACAGTACCATACAGAATATTTTTATCACCCTAAAAAATCATTTTTGCTCCACCTACTCAATCTTCTTCTAAGAAGACTTCTAAGTCTTCTTCTAAACCCTTGTCAACCACCAATCTTTTTACAAATGTCTCCATAGTTTTGCTTTTTCCAGAATGTCATAGAATTAGAATCATACAGAATGTAGTCTTTTCAGACTGACTTCTTCCATTTAGAAATAGGGATTTAAAATTCATCCATGTTTTTGCCTGGCTTGATAGGTCATTTCTATTTTATCACTGAATAGTATTCCATTGTATGGACATACCACAGTTTGTTTATTATTCACCTTTTGAAGGATATCTTGGTTGCTTCCAGTTCTTGGAAATTATGAATAAAGCTTCTGTAAACATTTGTGTGCAGATCTTTGTGTGTGCATAAGTTTTTAAATCTGTTGGGTAGGTGCTTAAGTGTGAAATTGATGAATAATATGTTAAGACTATATTTAGCTTTGTAAGAAACTGTCAAACTGTCTTACAAAGTGGCTGTACCATTGTTTACGGTGGTTCCTCTCCCTTTCTTCTGCCAGAACCTGATATTTTCTGGGATCCTCACAGTGAAAACTTTCTGGGGCTTCTGGAGGAAAAGCCTAAGAAAATGTGGAGCCTTTCATAAGACTGCATTCCTCAGATATTGTCGCTTTTATGCTAGTCCCCAGTCAGCCTTCAGAAGCTCATCAAAATGATCATTTACATGTTCCTACCAGCTTAGGGTCCAGAGGCTTGGGTTCAAAGTAAGCAGATCTTGGTTGCTCTACCTTATGGATTTGTTTGTCACTCCAGATTTTAGGGGTAGCACTTTGCCCTGCAGCCTCAGTTATCTGATAAATTCAAGAAAAGTCATTGATTTTCAGTTAGTCCATCTTTTTTCTTGTTGACAACTTGTAAAGGCTTTACATGTCAAAGCTGATACCAGAAGTTCTCCAATGATGATATATATATAGTCTTTGAACTTTTGGGCATAGGGTAATGGGGTTGCTATTTGAGAGTGAACATGGGCTTCAGATTATGCCAGTGATTCAGGTTACTGATACATTCATGTTTAAATTGTTATCAGAGGGAAAACAATTAAGTTAAGAAGAGAGTTGCAATACACTATCTTTAAGGGCACTACTGGCTTACATATTAAATCTTCACATTCAAAATTCTCTTAGGATTTAAAGTCACATGACAATGCATTTTTTCTCTCTAGTGTCTGGTTCTGCCTAGACCTTTCAGATATAGACAGGCCCTATCCTGGTCCCTCACCATGAGGCTTTCTGCTGACCTGGAACAACGTCCAGTCCACACGTTGCAAATGACAACTTTCTATTGTTTAGGAGTCATAATATGGTGTTATATCCCATCCGAACTGGAGGAAGCCTGAACAGTCGTCCAGTCCATATTGCTTTAGGAGACTTAAGGAGTTTTTCCACCATTTGGAAAACAGCTGCTTTTCCAGTCTGTGCCTCTTATAAATGTTTTATGGCTTTACTAATACCAACCATTGCAGACTATTATTTCTGGAGTTGTCACCATGTATAAAGTGGCATTATATGCCTTACACACATTATCTTATTTATTCTGCAAATCAACCCTCTAAGTTAGAGAAATATTTATTTTATTCATGTGCTGATTGTTGTTTTGAGACAATAACTGGCTCACCTTCCTACTGATTCTTCGTGGGTGACCTGGGATTTAAACTCAGATCTGTGTCACTACCAGGTTTGGCTTCTTTCTCCTTATGAAGTTATGTGTGTTTGAGTTTCTTGTTGGCTTAAATCTGTACGTTTAATTGTCTGCCACCTTCCATCAGGGAATATCTTTTCATGGGATTTGCATTCACATTTCATAACTCAGAGGGTTTGTTGGGTGGAAATGTCATCCTTTGTAACTAAATAAATAGAATGTTCCTCTGGTAGGTATTACATGATGATACTGAACTAAAATGTCAAGGGACATAAGTGGTGGTCTAGGTCTTCTACATAGCTCTGTGACCTTGAGCAAGTCACTTTTTTGTGTTATTTACCACTTGCCAGATACTGTTCTAAGCACTTTATATATATTAGCTCATTTCCCTCTGTCTCAACAACCTTGTAAGACATATGTTGTTCATAATGCAATTTTACAGTTGAGAAAATTGAGGTACAGAGAAGTTAAGTAACCTGCCAAAGGCACATAACTTGTTGGTGGCATTGCCAGGATGTGAGCAGAGCTAGAATAGCTCCAGGGTCCAAATTTCTAACCAGTATGCAATGCTGTCTTATTTATGTACCAATTAGTTATTCCCATAAACCTTTATTAAAAACCTACTGCACTGATATGTTAGGTGTGGGAACATAGTAAAAAATAAGTCTGGCTCTGCATCAATGGAGCTAAAGTTCTTCTAGACCCTTGCTACTAGTAATGCTTACACCGCCAGCAGCCGGGCAGCACCTGGGGGCTTTTTAGAAATACACATTCTCAGGCCCCGCCTCAGACCTACTCAATCTACTGCACATTAAAATTGGAGAAGCACTGATTTAGGACCCTTGGACACTAGAGTGTAGATTGTGGCCCTTTATTCTTCGTCTGGGCTTTGGTTTCTTCAGGTGTAAAAGAAGATGTCCTTGGCCTCTCATATTCCTACACAGTACACTCTAGGTCACAGTACAGACTACTGCAGACCTGCAGTGACCTGGGAGAGGGCTGCCAGGGAAGCGCTGCCCCGTGTGTGGGGGCTCCTGCCAGAGTGATAGAGTGAGTGCCTTCTGCAATAGAGATCAAACATTGATCCTTGGTTTCCATCTTTCTCCTTGTTTCTGTAGGCGGTCGAGGAGATTAGATTGTGGCCCAGCGAGCTAGATATCGCCTCCAGACAATTTATATGGCTTTTATATTTATTTAGAGAACAGGAAGCCTCGTCCAGCTCCTGCTGTACGATGCAGTGACATGAGAATTTAAAAGGGCTGTTTCATTAATTTTGGAGGGAATTTATTGCTGACAAAAGACTGCGTTATTGATGGTGGGAGGACAGCGCCGCCTGGTCTCCCGGGAGCTGCGGGAGAGCCGCCCCCACTCCCTCCCACAGCGGGCGAGGGAAGCCCTGCCCCGGGAGGAGGGAGTCCTGCTGGCGCCTGGCCCGCCCAGGCGCAGGGCTGCGAGGGCACAGCCTCCTTTGGGCTGCACCGCCGCAGTCGCTGAACGGCAAGGACAATTAGAGGTCGCCCAGCTCCACCCCCGCACTGCACAGAAGGGGTCCGACACCCAAAGAGGGCAAGCGATTTACCCCCATATCAAGTCAGAACTCAGGTAGAAATCAGGTACAGCTGCGCAGTTTCATCTCTTTGCATTATTTTGTGGAATTAAAACTGCCTCCTATGTGACAGTGACAGGATGTGCGTGGGCAGTTTCTGATGTGTTCTTTGCACAGCACTGAACTTTTTTCCCAAAGAATGACAATAACATTATATTTTTACAGACTTCAAATCGTGTAAAAAATATGGATTTATCTCTCACACATATATTTGAAATTTGAGGAATGGAAGGGGCCTCTTGGGCATTTTAACTGCTTTTTTGGCACTTGTGATGGGCCAGGCTCTGGGAGTGATACTTTGCACATTATCATCTTTGAGACGGACACCAGTTTGGTGAGGTGCGCGGTCCAGTCTTCTTTTATGGAGGCTCAATACAATTACAGGGCTTGTTCAAGGTCTCAGAGATTGTAAGCAGCAGAGGGAGGATTCTTCATCCAGCTGTATCTTTTTAACTGTCTCGTGAACCTTTGGCAGTTCAGCTGCAGGACTGCAGAACAAGGTTTTGTAAAAGGTTTCCATGCTGAGTTCTTGAAGGCAGGAGGATGGGTCTCTGTTGGGAATTGAGCAGGAGTAGTCATAACACTGGTGTGTGTGAACTAGATCAGCTCTGGAAACATGCAAACAACCCTCAGATATGGCAACTTGGGCTGAGAATGAGTGTGGGAGAGGAGAGGGACCCGCTTGGCTGAGTGAGTAATGGCAGAAGCCACTGCCTCATTCCAACCTTCCTTTGCCAGGACAGAACCTGTCAGTGCAGACTCATGATGGTCTGGGAGTAGAATTATGGTCTAATCTTTCCTTGTGTACAAATCTCTTTCTAGCTTTAAGATTTAGAAAGCGAGTGAGTTTCCTACTCTGGGACTTTAAGATCCAAGATACTGCACCTGTAAGGAATCTTAGACTTCCCTAGACTCCCAGATTCTAACCTCTGATTTGGAAGATGGAGACTGGACCCAGGGAAGGAAGGGAACATTGCAAAAACTGGTGGCAGAATCAAGGCCTAGATTCATGTTGCCCCATACACACTGTAAAGTTCTGGGTGCCATATCGTGTGGCTTCCTTTTCATATTTTAAAATCCTTTAAAAAATTTTTTTAAATGTTTATTTATTCTCAAGAGAGAAATAAAGAGCATGAGCAGGGGAAGGGCAGAGAGAGAGGGAGACACAGAATCTGACGCAGACTCCCGGCTCTGAGGTGTCAGCACAGAGCCCAATGTGGGGCTCGAACTCACAAGCCGTGAGATCATGACCTGAGCCAAAGTCGGACGCTCAACCGACTGAGCCACCCAGGCGCCCCTCCTTTTCATATTTTATATGTGTGTATGTGTATTGTGTATTTACACACATGTATAACATATACATACATCATACATCTATATGTATGTGTATTTACACACACACACATATTTCTCCCAGCACATTTATTTCACAAACTATGGGGACTATACACCTACCTTGAACTTGGTGAAAACAAAATTACTGCACAAACTCTGTAAATGCTCAGCTGTAGGAACCTTAATTAGAAAAGTTATAATGATTGTGGTAAATAGGGCTGTGCTTAGAGTACAGCTGTGCCTGTTCTTTCCTGTTAAGGATTGTACCCAGGAGATTATGAAGTTGGAGATAATTAGATTTTGGAGGTTGAAGGTGAGAGAACAGGAGAGGAGAGCTATCAGCCCTCAGAAATCCTCAGTGTTTTAGGAAAAGAAGTCTGGTTGGAATTGAACATTAGTTGCAAACAACAACTAAATTGCCGTAAGGTTGTTTCCAGAAAACACCAGGATGATCTGCTCTAGTAGTGGGGGACGGGGGGGGGGGAAGGATTTCACTGGGAGTCAGAAGTCTTGGGTCTTATTTCTATAAGTGATTTGCTTAAGGCAGGTGCCTTAGAGGGGCCTCTGCACACCTACCTGTAAATTGAGGAAGTTGGCATGGATAATTATAAAGGTTGATGTCAGGAACTAACTACTTCTATAGTAGTTTCAGGGTAAATTTTTTTTTACAATGTATGTTTATTTTTTTAGTAGATATTTGTTGACTGTCTATCATGTGGGAGATATTATGCTAGGTCATGGGAACACTGTGGAGAATAGGACATAAAATTCGATTAGGAATCTTGTCAGGATGTTCTTAATTGTGATGCTTTTAAGTGTTCCCTTTGTTCTAGACATTAACAGACTGTCCTCTCATCCAAAGTCAGACACTGGGTAATATATGTATATTGTACTGAGGAATTTAGAAGACTGAGCAACATACAAATAGAGGAACAGTAGATCCAGGGCCAAAGTATTATAGGGAAAATATGATAGAAGAGGAAAATTAACTGATCAAATGGAGGTGGGGTGTAAGCACAGATCAGAGGTCCCACAGGAGGCCAACAGATTCAGATGGTAAAATGAGATGGTATAGTCAGGCCAGTGTTCCTCAGAATGTGGCCATAGATCAGCCACTTTAGAATTGTGGCCTGGTTGAAATGCGTATTGCAGGATTCTAGCTTCAGTTCTCTGGAATCAGGGCCTGGGGATAGAGTAGATGTCTGGTTGGTAACAAATAGCAAATACTCTAGATGTTTCTCACACACATTAAAGTCTGAAAGCTGCTGGACTGAGTAAAGGTACATATTGCAAATAATTAGAACAAGAAATGATATTTGGCAGAATATAATGAGTAAAGCATTGATGAATCTTTCTCCTAAAATTCAGAAAACCAACTTCAAGATTAGTAACATAGCATCCATAAATTTTCCACTTTTAATTTGTAGGACAAGTATTGATTGTGATACTAGATAATATGCACACAATTTATGTTGTTCTGATTTATGCCCTGCTATGGGAAACTATTAGAAATGAATTCTCTGGCCTCCCCTTTTTCCATTCATTTTTAAAAATTGTGTGTCCTTGTATCTATGGAGACGCAAGAGAAGAGCTGAGAAGAAGAGAATACTTAGAGATAGATAAAGAAGATGATAAATATTTTGCCTGAATATGAAATCATATTTAGGTATAATCCATAGATTTTTGTTTCAGGTGGCTCTGATGATTAATATCAAAATGATTTAGTTGTGCCAAGAGGAAAATACTGAAAATGAGAAGAAAAATTCTCCAAATTGAGTTGCCTAGAAACATACATATATATTGTGAAGGAGCAAACAACTATGAAGAAATTAATTTTTAAAACAATCTCCTTTAATGAGCTTGGAAAGGCTTGTTCTTTGCTTATTACTTTGGCAAGCCAGTTCCTTATTCTTTCACAAGATGGTGCTGTAAAATGTGACTTCCCTTTACTGCCTGAAATACAAGGTGCCTTTGGTAAATTTTGGAATAATTGCAATTTAGCTGCCAAACCCTCTGGTTGCTTGCCAGTTAACAGTAAAGTGTCAGTGACTTTCTGATCACTTGTTATTGGCCATGACAGAATGTACAGGAAATGAGAAAAATATGACATCTATTTTACTCTTAAGACAGGGAGCAAAATCCTTACTGTGGCTGTCTGTGTGTACTGAAGTGACAAATCACTAGTTCCAACTCCTGCAAACACAACAGTGTGGCGAAAACACGAGGACACAAAATCCATCAGGACTAAAGCCAGTTTCTTTTTTCTTCCTTTCTTCCCTTTTCTATAATTTGGCATTATATGTATATATATGTATATGAAATCTATCAGAGCTGAAGGCTAATATCATGTTAGATTTATAAAAGTCTAGCTTGACGTGGTGCTTTGGGAACTTGTGTTTGGAGTTGCAACTAAAGAGTTGTGAATAGCATATCATTATATACGTTTTTGTTCATGAATATGCATGTATATTTCTGATTGTTTCATCACCTCCGATACATTTTAAGTAATCCTCTTGGAAAATGTGTTTGTTCTCTTTATTTGAATTGTCTGTGGGGAAAACATTTGCTATTGTTTGCAGTTTAAGATATGATCAAATACAGAGAAATCAGAATGGATGAGATTCATTGTCATTTTTGGTTCTATTTCTCTTTCTTTTTATCTAGTCTTGGGAAATTTCATTAGCATGGAGAATCTTTTCTTTTTGTGATGGTAGTAAGAAATGCAGAGCTAACCATTTTTATCCTGTTTTTATCCTGTTTTTGTGTTATCAGACATAGTCTCAGACATAGTCCTCAGACATCTATACCCATGTGATTTTGTGTTCAGTGGTTCAGAACTTGACTTGAGAAACTGAAGTATAAATAAAACTTAACCAATAGAAGAATGTTTAGAACCATAGAAGGGGACATAGAAATAATCTAGTTGATTGCCCTTTGAGTTACAATGAAAAAAATATGTGTTTGTCTTTTGCCCTGGTACAGAGCTCCTAAAACACTTGGAATTTCCTGAGTGATAAGAGTGTTTTGTTATGCATAAGGAACGCCTATTGACCATGTCTGAGTTTATGCTAAGAGGTGACCCTTGGGAGGCACCCAGTGAGCTTCAGGATGGAGTTGGTTGCCAGAAGAAAAGCCAGTCACTGGAATAGAGGTTTAGAACTTGCAGGCCCACCTCCAACCTCCCAGGAGGGGAGACGGGTTGGAGATGACTTTTAATCAATCAGGGCTATGTAATGAAACTTGGATAAAAACTCTGAAAAAACAAGGCTAAGGGAACTTTCGGGTGAACACACTGATGTGCTGGAAGGGAGGTGTGTTGGACAGGACATGGAAGCTCTGCGTACCCCCACTTTCCTCATACTCTCCCCTTTGCAGCTTTTCCACTTGGCTGCTTCTGAATTGTAGCCTGGAATTGTAAGTATAGTTGACCCTTCAACAATTGCAGGGGTTAGGGGGACCAACTCCTTGCGCAGTCAGAAATCTGCATATAACTTTTGATTCCCCCCAAACTAAACTGTGAATAGCCTACTGTTGACAGGACGTCTTGCCAATAACATAGTTGATTAACATATATTTTGTATGTTATATATATTATATACTGTATTCCTACAATAATGTAAGCTAAAGAAAAGAATATGTTAAGAAAATCATAAGGAAGAGAAAAAGCATTCATATTTATTGTACTAGACTGTAAAAAATCCACATTCAAATCCATGCAGTTTGAACCCATGTTTTTCAAGGATAAAACATATAGTGCTTTTCTGAGTTTTGTTGAGTCATTTAGGAAATTTTTGACCCTGATGATTGAATTGTGGGACACCCCACGAAATTATAGTTGTCTAGGGTGAAGTGCAGATAGGCTAAGGGACCCTATTTGTGACTAGCATCTAAAGTGGAGACAGTCTTATAGGACAGAGTCCTTCAGCTGTGGGGTCAGTGCTAATTCCAGGTAGTCAGTACTAGCATTGAATTGAATTGTGGGACATGTAGTTGCTATTGGAGAACTGTTTGCTTTGGAAAACTAAAGACCCTTTCTCTAGTCTCATCAATAATGATGGAATGTTTAAAACCAAGACATGGTGAGTGGTACATAAAATCATGTTGCAAAGTACATTAGAAGGTGGCAAAATCAAAAGGAGACTCAAGGCCTGATCTTGTCTGTACACCACACTGCCCTTGTACTGCACACTTATTTTTGTATCTACTTTGGTTCATTAGTGGAGCCCAGGCTTCTGTAGGAGGTTAAGAGTTAGGATGATTGGGAAATTCTTAAGGTGAAAGAATTACTTGTACTTTTAAAACCACCTAGCATAGCGGAGGATTGAGAGAATCAAATGATTATTCTGAATCCCCAAATTCTCCTAGGATTTCCATAGAGACTTCTAGTGAGTTCTAATATGGGGGAAAAAATGTTCCTTTATAAAAAAAAGCAAGTGTTTAAGAGAAGAGAGGAACTGACAATAATGCCTAACATTTCAAAGGAAATGTAATTTTACGAAGCTCTATCTTCTCCATTATGTACTTTGTTATTAAGAATGCTGTGAGATTCGGGGCACCTGGGTGGCCCAGTCGGTTGAGCATCCGACTTTGGCTCAGGTCATGATCTCACGGTCCATGAGTTCAAGCCCCTCGTCAGGCTCTGTGCTGACAGCTCAGAGAGCCTGGAACCTGTTTCAGATTCTGTGTCTCCCTCTCTCTCCCCCCCCCCCCACTCATGATCTGTCTCTCTCTCTCTCTCTCTCTGTCAGAAATAAATAAACATTAAAAAGAATGCCATGAGATTAAATAGAGGCATACACTTTGACAGGTGAGGAAATTGAGGCTTGGGGGACATTTGGTGAAATAATCTACCCAAGGGAAAGAGCTTTGGGGAGTGGGTCATAGGATTGTAATTCATACCATCAACATTTACTAAGTCAGCTCTGCATTGTATGGTGGGGGCTAGGAAGATGAGTAAGATGTAGTCTCATTCTTCAAATGGTTTGTTGTCTACTGTAGGTAACAGATACATATAAAAGTAGAATGCCATACAGTGTGATAATTCTATAGTAGAGGTTCACTCAGAGCCCCGCAGGAGCATAGTGAAGGTAGGACTGCTTCAGTTCTGATCCAAGCACCCAGCAGCTTGAACCGGAACTGTTAGCCTAACTTTTGTCTTTTTTCCTTCTTTGTTCTGGCTCTGCCACTGTCCATTCTCCTTACAAAAATTGGAGTCATCCTTTAAAATGCAAATTAGATTGTGTCAGTCCTCCATTTAAAATCCTTAAAAGACTTGCTTAGAAGTCTGAACTTAGAATAAAATTTGACCCCCTTTCCAGGACCTACAAAATCCTGTAATATCTGACCTCTGCTTCTTAGTCCAGCTTTCCATATTAGCACCTTCTACTCTGTTCACTATGATCCAGCCACATTGGCTTTCTTTACGCTTGTCAAATGTAACAAACTTATTCCAACTAATTTCCATTTTAGAGCCTCTGTGCCAGAAATATTCTGGGCCATTTGCTTGGAATGCTCTGGGTTCATATTTTTGCCCACTTGTGTTCTCTCTTTCTCTCTCCTTTCTCTCTCTCTCTCTCTGTCTCTGAATTTATTTTTGTCATTCAGGTCACAACTCAAATATCTTTTTTCAGAGAACTCTTCCCCAATGACCTAAATTACAGTACCCTCCAAATATGACAGTCTTCTATCACATCACTTTATCTTCTTTAGACCACTTAACATTCTCTAAAATTATCTGGATTATTTATGTTTATTCATTTCTTTCCTCCACTCTCACCTGTCCACTTTACCAACTGGTCCTTGCTCCCTCTACTAAAATAAAAGCTCCACAAGATTTGAGGACGATGCATCTTATATTGACAGTTGTATCTCCAGTGTTTAAAATATTGCCTAACACATAGTAAGCACTTGGCATTTACTTTATAATTTTCCTAGGAGGGTTGGGCGAAAGTTTTAATTAGGAGATGACACTTTGAAGAGTAAAGCTTCAGCTGAAGAGGCTTCCAAGAAGAGAAAAGTTCTACTTGGATATTGAATTTAGAATTACATATTCTTAGGAAATTATTCATCCAATCCCCAAATTTGGGACAGAAATCCCCTTTTCTAGTGAATATGCTACATAAGCATAAAGTAAAATTTCCACTTCAGCTTCTCATTATTTTACTTTCTTCTGCTTGAGATGTGAACTATATGGGCTATTCAAATAGGACATCTGCTAAATCCTTGAAGGAGTTGTTGCTGATTTCACAAATAAGTGTTCTGTGTAGGAGTGGGCTTGCTATGCTCTATTCTTCCACTGGGATGTGCTCTCCCATCCTCCTGATCCTCCTTCCTTTCATCTCTGTCTTTTTACCCCCTATCTGTGCTCAGGCTGTCCAGCGACATCTAGAGGCTATCAATGCTGGCAGCTTTCAAGGACTATGCCTTTACTGCTGTTATTGAAGGAGCCCACACATTGCAATTGTACCTGCCAGGTCACCTAAGTTAAAGCTAAACAGAGGGTAGAGGCTATTATTCAGGCAATTCAAATGAAATAAAGTGTTTTATTGCCAGGCAGTTTTGTTTTTTTCGCTGCTTTGTTCTGGCTATGGGGACAGTTTGAACTGAGTTTCTGAGAGAGCCCAAGGTACCATTGTGGAAGTACCAGCTGTTCTTCCATTTTCTCTCTTATACCATCTGTGACTTGGTTAAAAAAAAAACCCCACATCCCTAGGTATATGATGGGGTGGGAGTGAGGGTGATGTGAAAGTACTTAATGCACCAAGCTGGCCCATATTTCTGACCTTGCATTAATGAAGTCAGGCAGTTTTATTACTATAGAAAATTCTATAGCTTTTGCTCCTATGTATATTGGTATGAAAACACTGGGGCATGTTTTCAAGGTTTTACAGAGGGTACTTTATGTTACTTTACTTCAAGCAATGCTTATTGGGTACTTGTTGTTATTAAAACCCCATGCTATGAGGGATGTGGAAATGAGTAATTAAATCTAGGAGGGATATGTAGGACAAGTATGTGTGTGGTGTGTGTGTGTGTGTGTGTGTGTGTGTGTGTGTGTGTGTGAGAGAGAGAGAGAGAGAGAGAGAGAGAGAGAGAGAGATACATTATATAATAATGTTTTAACTAATCTGTAAGAAATTTAAAGGAGGTAAAGAGCTCAATAAGGTAGTGGCTGCAGAATAAGAAATCAGCAGCTTCAGGACTGCAGATTCGTTTGAGGTGGGTCCTGTGTGATCAACTGAAGTTAAGTAACATCACCCTGGGTTGGGAATATCATTTTAGCCTTAAGGTAACGTCCTGAATGTGAGAAAATTTGGTGCGTGTTCAGAAAATTGTCTGTGGTATCAGTTCAGAGTTGTATGAAATGAGAATGGAAAGATAGTAATGAGATATTGTGGATTTCTTTAAAAGATAAGGAAATGACTGTCTAGGAGATAATGGGGAGTCCAAGAGCTTTTGAGTAGGCAGTTAACATATTTGGAGGGAATTCTAAATAGATTAATTTAGTAAACTCTGCACGCTGCCCTAGAAATGGAGAAGCCAGAACAAGACAGTGAAGCCACAGAGGGTGTTTTACTTAGGTAATACTGTGGCACTGGACTGGGCATGTGAAAGAGAGTGGATCAGGTGGGCCTGTCCTCACTGGGATGCCATATATCCAGGTCACCTATTTTCTGATACTTAGAGAGGGAGGGGAAGGATGGTAATATCATCCACATAAAGAGAGAGATCATGAGAAGGGTAAAATGGTAGGTCCACAAAAGACAAATACCCCTAGGAACTTGCTGGTGTCCCATCTTGTTCTGAGACCTTTTCTACTGAAGTAGTGATTTAAAATAGGCTGTGACAAGTTTTTATACCATGACCTCATGTGCCAGATTGCATAGGTAGTTCACACTATAACTCAAATGGTAAAGACAGAAAATTCATTGGCTTGAGGTGGAATTCATTGTCTGTTCTACCCTTCAGGCAGGTCTTAGTACTAATGAAACTGGGTATAATGAAAAGTGCATAAGCTTTAAAGTCACGGACCTGCATTTGAATACTGGATCTGCTACTCAGTTGTGGCGTGACCATGAGAAAATTAAAGAAAATATATGAGCCGGCTCTTAAGTGGAGTTTACTACATATGGTGTTTTTCTCCATTTATTTCACAATATGTTGACAATCCTCAGTTGTAGGTGCAATAGACTTATAGTAGAATGTTTTATTTTTGGTTTTGTTTTTAGTCAGGGTTTTATTGCACGTGGGTTTTTCCCCCCTGCATTTTGTTTCAAAAGGATATGTTTTTGAAATGCCAAGATGGCCTTGCCATAAGATTGTCTTCCCTAGAGCAGGCTTATAGCTGAGATAACCAGTTCCATCAAAAGTCAGCCATGTCAGAAAACATTGTCTAATCCATGTACTTATAGAAATCAAAGTTAATGAAAATCAGACTGATGGCTTGGTAGGACATTTACTAAAATGCTGAAATACTCCACCATAGCTCCTGTTGTTGGAATTTGAGGAGAACATGTGGGTTAGAGGGACTGGAATGTGGTGCAGAGTTATCACTGAATTATAGCCTGTTCCTATTATATATGGACACTAGAGTCATAATTTAAGGAAGAAAGTGGTATACAAAGACAGCTGGGTGCGATAGTTATTTGTTCATATGAATATCATTCAAGTACTTGGGATTGACTTAATAGACGAATAGTTTTGTGAGGGACCCAAGAGCTGTGTTAAGTACGTAAAGCTTTATCGTTTAAGTGACAAAATTTAAGACTAAGAGTAAAAGTTACATCTAACAAATTATGGCTTGATTGAGTAGAGACACCTAACTATTGCAGCTTCCCAGATTTGGAATGTCCAGACTTGGAGTGTCCAAAAGATATTGACTCATATTTAGTCCAGGTGACTAAGAATAACCATTTACTGGTTTTGTTGTAAAAGAAAGTGTGTATTTAGTAAAAGAGGGACTAATAGCCTTCTAAGGAATTTTTTATGAATTGCTTGAGGAGATTGAGTTACAGTTAAGACTTTAATGATAGGAAAGGACCAGTTCTCGAATCATCTTAATCTGTTTGTGCTTAAATTTATTTTTAAACTTCAATTAAAAAAATTGTTTAGGTGTTATGGGTTAACAATGTTCAGGAGATAGTCAATAAAATTATCTACTGTTAGGTTAATAAACACTAATACATCTATTTTCGGTTAATCAATTCACATTTACTTAACATTCTCCTGTCTCATTAGATATAAATTAAATGTATACTTGGGAAGCTACACTGAAAACATTTTCAAAATTTATACAAAGCATGAATACAAAATATGTTAATGGCAGCTGGAGGCAGAGCAACTTCAATACTGTGATGTTTAACAAAAAGCATGTTGCTATATTGGTGAGCAAAAACCAGAGTGGAAGACAATTAGACGTCTCTATTAAACGTACATTTTGTTATTCTGTGAAAAAAAAAATCAAAGGCATGTGTGGCATTGTCATGGCAACGATGGAATTTTTCCATCTATAATCACTACATGCAGATTTAGTAACATTGATTTAATTTCACCTATTTCTTGGGCTATAGTTCAGTGTGTTTCCACTTGGTTAGTTCAAAGACTGTTAATGTGTAGGTTAAATTGAAGTAAATTGAAGATACAACATAGAGAACTGAATTGTGGCTGAATTCGGTGCAGTTAAAAATAATATGGTGGCTAATTTTCAGAAAAGGAAAGAACAATCAACACATTTATTCCATTTATTTCTAAACTTGGAATTTAAGTGAAAGGTTTTGTCTTGGACATGGCAGCTAACGACTGTGAAGTGTGGTCTGTTGGGAATTTATTAGGGTTCTTATCTCATACTAGGTACCTAGTCAATAGGACTTCTTGAACATACGTAAGGATTTTTTTTAAAAGCAAAGAAACAATTTAGAAAAACAGTTGCCCCTCACTTGATCTGTAAGACTTCCCTAGTAATTTCTTATATCATCACTACCATGATTCTCCTTTTCTCCCTCCTGGTTTTCCGGGATTCGCAGAGGAGTGGGAGGCAAAACTGATAGCAGTGGATGTTTCCTGCTTTCCTCATAGACATGCTCATAATTTATATAAATAGAAAGATTTTTTTCCTTAAATATTTTGAGAATTCTTGATTTGAAGAATTGAAGAATATAAAGGATTTAATTTATTATTGTCCTACCATGTTGAACACATTATTCAGTAGGTTTTAGAAACACATGCTGGGGTAACAGGTAAGAAGCAACGTAATTTTTAATATTGAAGGAATATAGTTTCATTTGGGGTTCTTGCTGTAAGAACATTGCAGTCATGAATTAGCTACAGAGTCATCAAGAATTTACAGAATTTCTGGGACTAAAGATAGGGTCCCCAATAAATTTGCCTTCGTGTTATAAATATTACAATAATTCTGCATTTTAGAACAACTAGAATCATCAGGTGATAATGACCATACCAGTTTCAATGATTATATGGAATGCCCTTGGTTTTATGGCATGAAAGGATTGTTATTCATCTATTTTCTAAATTAAAGTTAAGACCTGAATATCAAAAGGAAAACCAAACAAGGAATCAAGATAGAATATAGAATATATAGAATATAGTTCACAGATTAGGTTTCTCTTCTGAGGGTACAGTCCTATCTTTTAAAAAATTTTCCTATTTATATAGAATTACTGTGGATGTAGGTATTGACTTATGTTGAGTAATTTAAAGAATAGTAGATAGGGAATGGCTGTAATTTGCAGCATTAAAAGTAATCTTTCTCCCTTTTGACCCTCCTTCATTCCACTTTAGAAGTCAGTTGAAAGTACAAAAGAAGATGAACCAATGAACCAATGTGGTACGTGTCTACAATGGAGGTTTATAATAGGCAACTTGGCAAAAAAAGAGAATATTTTGTCAATAAGTTAGCAGTTTGATTTTATCTAATATGGAAAGTTTTTATAACAGGAAACTCAGACAAAACCATCTTTTAGTACCAACTTCTCTGAAGGGAAGAGTGAGAGCATAGAGACTAAAACACCCACATGGGGGATGTAATAGAAATCACCAAATCCTTTAGGTAGAAGGGTGCACACTTGAAGTTTTGTCCCTAATTTGTTCAAGTTGGGTCTTACGACCTTGGATAAAATCTTTTTACATTGCCAGTTCCTGGGCTTCATATGTATGAAATGATTTGGTTGGAAATGCAAATGTCAAATGATTTGTTTGGAAATGTCACCCAGTGTGGAAACACAGATGACTATATAGTAAATAGGTTTTGATGTGTCTTTACTTTCTTTCCTTTCATTTTAAGGGAATTCATTTGTATTGCATTTTACAAAAATATCAATCTTTGATTCATGAGAAACTTTTATAAATTCTGGCTTCACTATAGATTCATTGAGAAGCACTGCTCTAGGAGATGATAATGAACCAGCATTATTTTGAGTTCATGTAAATTGAAGCAAAAGACGTTTCTTCTTAGTAGAGTCTCTCAGGCTTCCCAGAACCTGAAATGACATATGACATCTGCTATATTTGACTTCTGTAATTTGATCTTTTGTGTACTCACCAGTCCCTGATAGTGGACTCCAGGTCCCTCAAGGGCAGAATAATCTCTGAATGTCCTCCCTTTACTAGTATTAATCATTAAAGATAAATAACTTAATGCATAAATCTCTTCTTACTTATTTATTAGACACCCTGCCCTTCTCTGGAAAAGAGTAGGAATAATGAAGAGTGGGAAGATGTAGTGCTGGACTACTAGGCAAAGACAATGAGTCATTTCAACTCCCTCATTTTGGGGAGGCAGCACACTTCCACATCCACTTAGCAGGTGCTCAGTTGCCCTTCTTTGTACTCTGACTTTGATAAGTCTTGCATGGTGTCTAAATTTAAACCTCTGATGTGTCGGTTATTTAACTTATAAGTTAGGGGAAGGTGTCACTCCCATGACAGAAATGTTTTGAGGATCAGCATTTACAGTGCAAGATTCTAAAATATTTTGCATGGAAATACTGTTATTTTGAATGTTTTACTGCTTATTGTCTATTCAGCAGGTCAGTACTTTTCTCCCCATTATATGGGGTAGAGGAGATGAGAACAGGAGAGTATTGGAATAGACAATATTGCAGATAGAGAAGCTGAGAAGACCCAGAGAAAGCAAGCATCTTGTCAGAGGTCACCCACAGAATCAGTAATAGAACTGACACTAACCATGAGGTGGCCCCATCCCAGTTTTAATGTTCTTTGCGACCCTATTCGCTTGAAGTAGTTTCAAGCCTCTACTTAGCATGTTGTGTCTAGTGCTCACATTGCCCTTTTCATAGAAATAGGTAGGATTAAAGAAATCATTTGATCTGTTATCAGAAAAAGAGCAGTTTGTTTTTGATACAGAGGCTAAAGTTCATCATATAGATGAAAGTCAGTATCATGCCAAGCTGTGGATAAGCAGCATTAGTATTGAAGATGCATCTTTAAAAGATAATCATTATCTGTTATAAAGTGCTTACTTTTTATGCCAGCATTATTTTAATTGCTTTACTTACTTTAACTTATCCTCATAACAGTCTTATGTTAGTTACTATTATTGTCATCATCCCTACTTTGCAAATGAGGAAACTTGCTACGGAGGATAAGTCAGTTGTATAAGATTACAGAGCTGGTAACAGCTTAAGCTAAGGTTTGAACCAGGTGGTCTGTCTGCAATACCTCTGCTCCTTCCCACTATGCCCTGTTGTCTCTCAATAGAAATGTTTTATTTTATTTTATTTTATTTTATTTTATTTTATTTTATTTTATTTTATTTTATTATTTTATTGGCTAGAGAACACTTAAAATATGAAAAAGTACAAAGAAGAAAATAAAGTTCATCCTGATTCTACCCCCAGAGATAATTACTGTTAATAGTACTCAATAACAAGTCAAATGACACGAAAATATCTTGTAATGCATTTCAGCAGCCCTGTAATTCAATAGTTAAAGTTCCTTTTGACTTCCTGTCATTGAATGTTAGTATATCCAGGAGTAGGGTTGCCTCAGAATAGTTTGGGCCCCGTAAAATAAAGAGCTGTAGCTTGAAGGATTATGTCCTCTTAGCAACACACCATTGTGCTTCTGGCCCCTTTGGCATGTTGACAAGATAGATGGAAATGGGCCTTCTTAAATGAAGTGCTCACCACTAGACAGATGGAAGCTTCCTATGCATCTGGCCCACCTCCAGCCATTACTTGGGATAGAGGCAGGTGGAGGTTGGTGCATCAGAGCTGGTGACACTCCCTAAATTAATGTGTCTGATGTTTACAAACATAAAGTTTTTTGGAATTTGTAATCAAGTGGTTTTCTATACATAAGCAGTAATTTCATTGTTACCAATAACATGGCAATAGTGAGTAAATCCAAGAGGAAGTATTTAAACATACAACCTTCTCCAACAACACAACACAAGCACCTTCAAACACCTTGGGCTCACTCTTCCAACTTAGCTCAATAAGGTATCTGTTAATAGCAGTCAAAGAACCTCAGTATAGCATCAATTCTTAACTATGCAGGAATGGACATTTTCTAGGATCTGACTTGAGTGAGTGCTAAGCATGGGCTTCATTACTTATACGCAGTGGCATTGTGTCACTAAGGAGAAAGTTTGAGGGCACACAAATAAAGATTATTTATTGCGCTCCTTAATATTCTTTTCTGCCTTAGAATGTAATGTAATGAAAATATGCATAATCTCATGAGAAAGTAAAAAGGGTAAAGAAAGTGCTGGTCTCAACTGCCAAAATCTTTTGGTGTCCTAGAAAATACCTGTGGCCTACATATTACAAATCAATTTTCTTTGCCATAATTGTGATATTTATAATTCACACATTGCCTTTTACTGTTATGCAAACTGTTTTCAAGGAGATGTTATTTAATTCTAAGTAATAAATTGCTTGTGTGTGTGTGTGTGTGTGTGTGTGTGTGTGTGTGTGGAGAGTGTGTGTATGTGTAGAATCCTACTAAAATTCTTTTCATTTTAGCTTTCAGTGAATTTCTAAATGATCTTAGAGATAGAATCTCTTGTTTTTTTTCATTATATGCAAGCAAACTTATGACATTTATTCTATAATTAAATCATGATTCTTATGGCCAGGTGGTGATGCAATCACTGTGAGTTACATAATAAAAAAGGAAAATGAAGGAAAATAACCACAAATTTAATAAAATATTTCTAAATGACAATTCTGGCAAGTTAAAAATGCTACAAAAATCAATTTATTTAAAGGTCTTTGGAGGAAGCCAGAGCTTATGCTGGAAGCTGAGAAGAAACAGACTTCCATAAGATATGGATTAACCCTCATGGAACTCATGCCCTACTTGGGAATGAAAAAGCACATAAGAAAGAGGAATAAACTCATAAACTATGATTCACATAAAATTATAGGTATATTTTATTGATATGTGATTTTAATTTTTATTACTGTCTTAAGTTATGGAAGGATCTCAAAGAATTTCATAATATACAACTAGTCTTTCCATTTTGGGGCCTGGGGAAATTCAGGCACTAACAAATTGAGTAACTTGGCCCTATCATTGATGAAAAAAGAAGTTCCTGAGATTTAGGCCTCAGGTTTTCATTCACTTTTCACATCATCTTCCAGTCTAAATAACACGCTGTATTTGTCACAAGATCACAAGGTTGCAGTCCATCCTTCTTGATACCTTTGGGGTCACTTGACATTTCTTGGTAGAGGGAAGCATTAATGGGCAATAAAATCATTTCCATACTTGAAAATGAAGGAACATATGATGTAGAGATGCTTTAGAGAATTTTTTTTCCTCTGGGAAGATGTAAGAAGAGACTAGGCAGTCACTTAATATAGACACAAAAGTCCTTGGAAGATAGGGAAATGGAACTGGCTGGAAGACATTCAAAGTACCTTTCAGTGCTACCTGTCTATGTTTCTTGAAGTCTCCTCTATTACTATAGTTCTGTGAGCCTATGAGCTGATAGCATACTAGAATGTGGATAGAATCAGAATTTTTTTCCTTGCCAAATCTTTATGAAAGGGAATCCTTTGGAAAACTATAATGGTTATGACATATTATACTCTCTTGCAGCAAAGACTGAATCTCAATTCCAAAGATGACACAACTAGAATAGAACTTCAGCTGACTGTGTGATATTCCTGCCCCAAGAGTAATGGTCACCAGTAAGGCTCTGTGTTGGGTGAAGAAGAGGGATATAAAAAGGAGAGTCTTTAGCTATCTTTTTAAAGGCTTTTTGTCCACTTGCTTTCATACAGATGCCCTGTTCTTGAGCCAAACTGTTACACAACTTCTTGACTATGTTTTATGCCAGCTTCATTCTTCTTCCCCATAATATTTATTCATATCAGATTCTTATCTTTTTATCAATATCTTATCTATTTTAAAGACTTTTCCCAAACTTCAGCTCCTCTTAAAGTCTATTCTGATTGTGATCCAATCTCCCTTCAAATGAGTCTCCAAAGCACTCAGTGCTTTCTGTATGTATACCTTGCATTTCTCTGGCTTGTATTAAAGTCATTAATGTTCAGCTTTCTTCATTCTTCTAGACCCTGAACCTTATATGCAGAAACTCTTCTACTTCTATATATATCTTCCCAATTGCCTAGCAGAATACCTAATTCCTGGCAGGGTGCTCAAAATAGTATTTTTTGCTTAAATTGAACTAAATTCTAATGAAGTCAAATCCATGATCAACGTAAAGGATAGTTCACTTAATAGGTTGATAAGTGTAGGTAAGTATATTCTATTTACCACAGAAGATAATGTTACATAGTTAGTAAGGGATCAGGCTTTGGAATTAGACAAAATAAAATAAGAATCATGCTTATTTACTTGAATAAATTATTCAGTCTCTCTTTTCCTTAATTTTCTCATTTGTAAAATTGGGATAACATTCGTACCTCTCTCTAAGATGGTTGTCAGAGAATCCTGATAAAATTTAAGATACAATTTTAAATAAGATAATTCACATAACAGATTTTATTTTCACTGTGTTGGGGGCTAGGAATAAATTGGTGTATAAATAGCAACGACTGTCCTCAAGCATCTTGCAGTTTGGTTGAGAGGAAAGAGAAGACCACGGATAATTGGATTCCGTTGTGAAGTGGTTTGCTGACAGTGAGCATTTTCTTCTTCGTTGCCAGTTTCGTGTATGCTTTGTCAGTATAAGCTGATCATTAGGCTCAGGAAAATATCTGGTTTCCTGCCCAACAGTTTAATGGCAGTCTAAACTTTCAAACTGAGGAGCTCTGTAAAGATTCTGAATTTATATTAGCACTAAATGAGTTATTATAACATATAATCCCATGGTCAGATAAAGCCATTTCCCATAGCATTTTAACGTACTTTATGAACATGAGGGGTCATAAAAGTGTTTCGTTTAGCAGTTCAAGAGTCAAAATTCTGTTTAAAAATTTCCTTAAATAAAACAGTCTGAAGAAAAGTGATAGTCATAGAATCATAACAAGTTTAAAGCTTGGAGATAGTGTTATCCATGTCTCACTTTACAGATGATGACACTATAACCCTTAGAAGATAAGTGACTTGCCCAAAGTCATACAGCTTTTAGGTGGGAGAGCTGAGATTCTGAGGATACCTTATATGGACTTTTATTTTTATATTTTTCTTTTCAAAATTTTATTTAAATTCTAGCTAGTTAACATACAGTGCAGTACTGGTTTCAGGAGTAAAATTTGGTGATTCATCACTTACATACAAAACCAGTGCTCATCACAACACGCACCCTCCTAATACCCATCACCCATCTAGACCATCCCCCACCCTCTTCCCTCCATCAACCCTGAATTTTTTCTGAAAGAGTCTCTTATGGTTTGTTTGCCTTTCTCTCTCTCTGTTTCCCCTCCCATATGTTCATATGTTTTGTTTTATAATTCCATATATGAGTGAAATCATATGGTATTTGCCTTTTTCTGACTGACTTATTTCACTTAGCATAATCTACTCTAGCACCATCCATGTCATTGCAAATGGCAAGATGTCATTCTTTTTGATGTTTAATATTCCACTATACATACATACATACGTACGTACATACAAACATACATACATACCACATCTTATTTATCCATTCATCAGTCAGTGGATATTTGGGCTCTTTCCATAGTTTGGCTATTGTTGATAATGTTGCTATAAACATTGGGGTGCATGTACTCCTTCAAATCTGTATTTTTGTATCCTTTGAGTAAATACAGAGTAGTGCAGTTGCTGGATTGTTGGGTAGTTCTATTTTTAACTTTGTGAGGAACCTCCATACTGTTTCCTAGAGTGGCTGCACCAATTTGTATTCCTGCCAACGGTGTAAGAAGGTTCCTCTTGCTGGCATCCTTGCCAACACCTGTTGTTTCCTGTGTTGTTATTTTAACCATTCTGACAGGTGTGAGGTGATCTCTCATTGTGGTTTTGATTTATATTTCCCTGATGATGAGTGATGTTGAGCATCTTTTCATATTTCTGTTAGCCATCTGGATGTCTTTTTTGGAAAATGTCTATTCTTGTCTTTGCCCATTCTAGATTATTTGTTTTTGGAGTTTTGAGTTTGATAAGTTCTTTTTAGATTTTGGATACTAACTGTTTATAAGATATGTCATTTGCAAATATCTTCTCTCATTCCATAGGCTGCCTTTTAGTTTTGTTGACTGTTGCCTTCACTGTGCAGAAGCTTTTTATCTTGATGAAGTCCCAGTAGTTCATTTTTGCTTGTGTTTCCCTTGCCTCTGGAGACATATCTAGTAAGAAGTTGCTCTGGCGGATGTCAAAGAGCTTGCTGCCTGTGTTCTTCTCTAGGATTTTGTTGGTTTCTTGTCTTACATTTAGGTCTTTCATCTATTTTGAATTTATTTTTGTATATGGTATAAGAAAGTGGTCCAATTTCATTCTTCTGCATGTTGCTGTCCAGTTTTCCCGACACCATTTGTTGAAGAGACTTTTTTCCTTTGGATTACCTTATATAGACTTTTAAAATGTCTTAAGGTAAAAAAAATCTACACCTTTAGTTTGTTAAACTTAAGAAAGTTGCATTGTCTAACTTCTTATACAAACATAAATTGCTTAGGCACTTGTGGTAGATAGCACCTGCCTTATGATTTATCACATACTATAAAGGGGAATTTACTTTTTTTTTTTATTATTAGCTTTAAATGGTAAAAAAGTTAGTTTTTACTTATTCAACTCCTTTCCACTTCCACATACTTAGAAGCAATAAAAATAAAATATTGTGCTACTGTTCAAAATGACCCTGTGAGCCAAGCAAGGAAGGCAAATTTTCAGGTTTCAGAGATGAAGATTGAATACATAGCTCTAAAGTGAGTGGGAGTAGTAACTTCCATTTCACATAGTATACAGGATTATAACCATGTAGCTAGTAGCATTTTAAAGTCCACACAGAGGACCAGAGTCATGCCAATTAGAAAGTTTCAAACTGGGCTCCTTTCATATACCAGGAATCTACAGGAGATTCTGCTCCTGCTGCTGCTTCTTCTCCTCATCCCCCCTCCTCCTCCCCCCAACCCCCTTCTCACCACCCTCTACCTCCTCCTCCTCCTCTTCCTCCTCCTCCTTCCCCTTCTTCCCTTTCTCCTATTCCTCCCCCTCCTCCTCCTCCTTCTCCCCTCCTCTTCCTCCTCCCCTTCCTCCTCCTCCTCCTCCTCCTCCTCTCTTCTTCTTCTTCTTCTTCTTCTTCTTCTTCTTCTTCTTCATATACCCTTATTTACTGATACTAGAAAAATTGAGCCAAACAGGCTAAGGGTATAGTTAACCTGCCCTGTAAAATAATTAAAAATAATTATTTGAAAAAAAAAAAAAAAAAAAAAAAAATAATTATTTGAGGGGTGTTTGGAACCTCAAGCTTGTGCTGAATGAAGATATAGGGCAGGAGCTCCACTAACTACTGCTGAGAAAAACAGAGAAAAATAACAATTTAAAACTTAAAAAATGTTGTAGAACTGGGGAGCCCAGTAAGGATGGTTAAAGACAATTGCAAAACCACCCTTCAAGGTGGAAGGAAATGATCATTACAAATAACATTATAGGCAAGCATTTTACTACACAAGACACCTTCAGAGTTATGAAAAGCAGCCAGTGTACATAAAAGGCAAGTAAATTGATATCCAAAGGACCAGAGAATATGGATTGATCTGACAGGAACTTTAATTAAATATGTTTAAATGTTGAAAAAAAAAGGAAGAGAATCCATGAATCAAAACCAAGATTTCAAGGAGAGAATGGACAAGAAATAAATCTGTGAATAAGCCTAATAGAAATCCTAAGAATGGTAAACACAATTGTCAAAGTAAAAGCCAAATGGAGTAAAACAGAAACAATCCTTGCTAATAAATTTGGTGACAGAATTACAAAAAGTCAATAAACAAGCAATAATAAAAACTCCCTTAGGGGCGCCTGGGGGGCTCAATCGGTTAAGCTGACTTCGGCTCAGGTCATGATCTCGCAGTCTGTGAGTTCGAGCCCCGCGTCAGGCCCTGTGCTGACAGCTCAGAGCCTGGACCCTGTTTCAGATTCTGTGTCTCCCTCTCTCTGACCCTCCCCTGTTCATGCTCTGTCTCTCCCTGTCTCAAAAATAAATTAAAAAAAAACATTAAAAAAAACCCTCCCTTATAAGTAATTTGTGGATTATAAGAATTCTTGATGTCTTTGGGTCAAAGGACATATAGTACATTCATAATTCAGACGTCCTGGGCTCCAAACATTTAGTAATATAATTATATATACTAGATAGATAGGTAGGTAGATAGATAAATAGAAAGATAGATGATAGGGACAGAAAATACATAGGGGGTGGTGGGGAGACAGAGAAGACATAAGAGAGAGACAGAGACAAAAAGGGGAGAGAGAAAATAAGACACACAAGATTTAGCCAGGGTAATAAAAACATCACTATCTTGGTGGATCAGACACAGACATATGCAAAGTGAGCAGTAGAACAGCTTTAACAAATGCTGTGGTCTTATTTAAAAGCAAATAGTAACTGAAGGTTTGGCTCTTGAATGGTAAAAAGGAGTTAGTCTTCCATGCAGATTGGGAATTTGGAGCCAATCTTGCTGCTTAGAACCAGAGATGGGTGTGATATTCTTTCCATATCTAAGGAGGTTGAATGCAGCAGTTACTCATGGCTGCCTGGGGTCATACCTTATATGGAATCCTAGATTTAAGAAGTGATGGGAGAGGTACTAATAGAACCTTGAGAATAGGAACTGAATCAAACCACTTTGTGTCTGAATGCTCTGCAGGGTGCCTATGTCCTTGCAGGGTTGGGTCTAGGGAACTTATTAAAAATGTGGTTCTAGATTGATGTGGTGGAGGATGCAAGTAGAAATTGCTAGATAATGAGAGGTGGGCGCAGAGGGATATTAAAAAAGTCACAGAAAAATAAACCAATGTTTTCCCTTAAAATGAACCTGGAATCTCTAATTCCAAATGCATGAAGTTATTTAATGCTAAGAGATACAGCAAGAAAATTTTAAAAGTTAAGTTATTAATTTACTCTACATTAAATTAATTTTATAGAACATTTTTGATAAAGACTACAATAAGCATCCTATTTAGTTCTAATAATTCACTATTATAGTACTAATACATTCATTCAAAATGAAGCTGATTAAAAAAAGATAAAAAAAAGAGTAATGGATGATAGATTAAGAGTATCCAATATATGTCTAATCAGAGTTCCAAAAGAATAAAGAGAATACTACTGAAGCCACACTTGGAGAAATATTGAGATACTGGCTGTGAATTTTTGAGAATTGAAGAAAGATGAGAGTTACCAAGTTTAAAGGATACAATAACGTTAAGCCAGGGGCTCTGGGGTGGCTTAGTTGTTTAAGCCTCCCTCAGACTTTGGCCCAGGTCATTATCTCATGGTGCATGAGTTAAGCCCCTCATTGGGCTTTGTGCTGACAGCTCAGAGCCTGAAGCCTGCTTCGGATTTTGTGTCTCCCTTTCTCTGTCCCTCCCCAATTTGTACTCTGTCCCTCTCAAAAAACAAAACAAAACAAAACGAAACATTAAAGGATATAATAGCAACCAAATAAGACAAATAGAAATACAAATAAAACAAATACAAATAAAAATACAAACTTGGTTTTCTGCTTAGGGTCTTACCAGATTGAAATTAAAATGTTGGCCAGAGCTGAGATTTCATCTGAGGCTGAGTTCTCTTCCAAACTCAACAGTTCTTGGAAATTCCTCATGATTATAGAGAACCTCCATTTCTTGCTGGTTGTCAGTTGAGGGTTAGGATTATTTTTGCTCTTAGAAACCACCCTTATGATGGCAATTTGCCTCCTGTATAGCTTGGCAGTTTGCTGTTTCCAGGTCAGCACTATAGTCTCTCATGCTTCCTGTCTCTTCTTTCAGGAGGGGCCCCGTCCCTTTAAAGGAATAGGTCAGCCCAGTCGGGATAATCTCCCTTTTGATTAACTCAAAGTCAACTAATTTGGGACCTTAATTAGTGAAGCAAAATTCCTTAACCTTTGCATATAACAGTCTAACTCTGGGAGTGAAATCATCATATCCATAGCCTTGCCCACACTCAGTTGGTGGTCTTAATTCCTAAAAATAATATTTCTATTCATTAGTGACAACCAGTTAGAAAATTTAATAGAAAATACAAGTTATTTTTCACCGTAGCTATAGAAAATATGAAATACTGTGATAGGATTCTGAGGTATTTCCCAGTATTTTCTTACCTGGTATATATGCTCAGACCATGAAAATTTTGGATTTTACTTTTGTGATTAGATAAAATTACATGGCACAGCTGATCTTATTTGAATGGCCTGACCTAATCATAAAATTACAGTTTTCTCCAGCTGGTAGTGGAAGAGAAAGAAAACCACACTCTGCCTGACCTGGAATAACATAAACACACATGCTATGGACTGTTGGTAGAGAGGGGCAGCCTCCAGGAGCTGCCTACTGTCTCTAGCCAACAACCAGCAGAAAAATGGAAACTTCAGTCCTACAACCCCAAGGAAATGAATTCTGCCAATAACCCATATAATCTTGGAACAACCATAGGTGACTTGACTCAGGGGAATTAGAGTTAGAGGAATCTTCCAAATGTACAACCACCTGCTTGTTTAATGACAACCAGGACATGGGGATGTAAAGCCACCAAACACAAGATGAATAGGAGAATCAGGCTATGCATTCTACCATGTTGGCCCTTTATTATTTTTAATCTTTGCCATTATTGTAGCATAGAAGCTTGTTTCTGCACTTGTAAAACAGAGATAAGGATGTGCAGTCTCTCAGAGTACTTCTATTTTAACATTTGAAGAGTTTTTAAGCAGTACAAACAAACTATCTGACTTTTGTATAACCCAGTAGAGCAGTCACCTTTTGATATCTAAATCAACAAAGCAGCATTTAGTCTAGGTAGAGGACGAGAAGTGATGTCTAGAAGTAAACAAATAAGATGAACTGTGTAAACAACTCCAGATGGATCTCAGGAAAACAGCTTGAAGGGCAGCCTTATAGAATCACACCTCTGCAGCAGGAATAAGCACTTGATAAAGGGGCAGGCTTTATTTGCCTGCACACTTTGCATTTGCTTTCAATCAGATGGGAAGGCAAAGCTTCTGCCAGCCCAGCAGAACAAAACTCTGCCTCTGTTTATGTCTTAGTCCCTAGGTAGAAGGTTAACTTTGGGGATAACAGATGAAATGCTTCGGTTTGTCATTTATACCACTGTGCACAGATGGCTCTCAGGCATCTATATGATCTTTCTCAGTACTATTTACTGCTCCTCCATCCGGTCCCAGGAGACCAGGTGTGAAATCCAGCACTAAGCAGTTTTTGCTAGCTGTGAATTGCATTGAGCCAAAGAGACCATGTGGCTGGACTTTGGAATGTGAAATAACGTCATTACTTATACCATGAAATTAAATTGCATGTTAACCAAAGTCCTAAAATATGCTCCAGGGAGAAATTTTGCTCTTTTTAAAGATGATATCACCAATTTGGGTTATCACTTAAGAAATATGACAATTTATTCAACATTTAAATTTTCCTGGTAGAAATATGAATATTTTTAAAATTCATTTTTCTTATGTGCCAATGTAGTTCTCAAGTACTATATTTTAATTAAATTCATTAGCTATTTATGGATATCTTACTATATATAGGTAATGCTTGCAGAACTACTAAGGATGGAATGATGGAAAAAACTAGTTACCATTGTGAAGCATCCCACAGTCCTTGGCAAAGAATAAGGCATGAATGGAGAAACTGCATAAGAAATACAAGAAGTGCCTCTTTGGAAGGTTAGAGGAAGCAGAGATGATTAGTTGAGTGACATTAGGCATAGTTTTAGGGTAGGATGGTATTATGTTTGCTTAGCCTTAAAGGATGGGTAGAATTTTAAGAGAGATGGAAGAGAAGGTCATTTCACACTCATGAAAATTATCTTGATGTGGGAAAGTGTAAATTGCATAATGTACAGAGCAGTAACTGGCATACGGTTCTGTATAGCTGAAGCCTTCAAATTTGAACAGAGGATATTTTAAAAACATTGTTGCATGGGAGCCATTCACCTTTCAAATTGAACTACATTCCCCATTTCATAGAAAGTGGAACCAAAACATAGATAATAATAAGTACAGTTAACACTTAACTGGGGTATCATGTGTCAGGCATTGTTCTCAGATGCCTTCCAAGTGTTCCTTCACTTAATCTGTGAAACAGCCTTATAAGGTTGTACTCTGTTAGCTTCATGTTAATGCTAGGGATCTCAGGTACAGAGCTTAAAAAAATTTACCGAAAGTCACATATCTACTCAGCATAAGTCATATCCACCCAGGCTATATTCACTATTTTCTGCTTACCACTTGGGAAGGGGACAAGTGAAAAAAAAAAAGTTAGGTTTAGAAGCTGGGAATTAATTAGACAATGGGGCATTAAAATTTTTGAGCAGATTGATTCTCACAGCTAGTGTTCAGGCAAGATTGGAAGAAGAGAGAAGCTACAGGAGAAGGAATGATTCAGAAAGCCATTACAGAAGTCAAGGTTTGTGTGGATGAGTCCCATATTAGAGTTGTTCTAGAAAAACTACTAGCATGGTCATGCTGTGCGTGGTTGACTCCTGAAAGAATCTGAAGATACCCTTGAGGAATTAATTTGCTCTTTATTCAGAATGAGCCTCCTTAGGCTCAAGTTGGGCACAAATCCAAGATTCTTCATGTGATTGATTTAGTTCTGGCATTTTCTGGATATTCTAATTTGCTTCTGCTATTAGTTTTAAAGAGATTTATCAGGCATGATTTTGCTTCTATGGCCAGCTGAACACATTAACAGATTTACTTTTGCATGGATAGCAGCTACAGAATCTGGAAAACAATACAAAAAAGTGGCAACTTAAAGGATCTGGAGAGTGAATGTGAGGAGAATCAAAACTTGGAAGAAGAGGATTGTATGTGGTGAGTTTTTTACTATTTTAGCCAGAGGGCAGGTGGCATTTGGTGCCATGAATAAGGAATAAAGCTCCAGTAATTTGCAGACTTTCTGACCTGAAGAATTGGAGAACAGGGTCCAGAGTACTGGCTTAAAATGGTAAGGATAGAACCCCAGAACAGATATAGCCAGGGAGAGGGACCCCAAATCTTTGTATAAACTTTTTTTAAGTCTCTCACTGGCCCTGAACCATGCATGTGTGGGCAGATTCTAAGCAACCCCACCTAGACAGGACAGAAAAACAAACAAAAACGAGACTGAGATTTGACCTATTGACTAGGAGACAAAGGTTGTGGTTTATGTCCAACTAAATAATTGCCTACTCAACAAAAATATCATAACTCTGGAAGAACAAATGTGGCCCATTCTTAAGAGAAAAAGACAATGGAGGTCAACCTGAGATGGCCCAAATAAACTATGCTTAATGAGATACAGAAAAATAGACTCATAATAAGTGAAAAGATAGGGTATCTCAGTGGAAAAATGGAAGCTATAAGAAAGGACCAATGGAAACTCTTGAACTAGTCAATATACACTTCATCTTTTGGTGGGGATGGACCCAAAATATGATGGGAACCAGAGCACTGCACACTTAAGAATTATGTTTTCAGAAATGACCAGAAGGCCTAGCAACTATAAAACCACTCTGACTCTCTCCAGTATGTCTGCAAGACAATGGGGACAAAGTCATAGCCAAATGTCAGTGGTGGAAGAAATTTTTCTTAAGTGTTTACTAATGAAATGTACTGTTGGAAATTTCATCATTAGAAAAGTAACTCTAAAAAGCTGTTGTCTTTAGTTTCATATTTTGAGAGCAATGCACATATAACTAGAAGAAAATGAGAGTAAGGGAGAATAGTGAGGCATACCACCAGTGAGACAAAGGCTACAGAATGAAATGAATGATGATTCACTCTCCATTTCTGCCTGTTGCTTCCTTTATCCCTCACCTAGAACAAAATCCAAGCATGTGATTTTGATATGTTCATTTGCTTGCTTATCTCATTCAATTATATACATCCCTCATACTTCCAGGAATAATTTATGAATAGTTAAATTAGCACATAGTAATAAGAATGAGGTATAGATATCAATAAAGTCTTCAGAAGTCTGCAGAGAAATAAAATAGTAAATGTTCCAACAACTTGGGATACAGTGGTTTTAAAATTAATATTATATTTTCCTTTGAGTAAAATGTAAAGGCAGCCTTCATGGATAATAATAAATGATATTAATAATTATTTCTTAGTCATTAAATCCTAATTATGAGGACTCTGGAGCAACATGGAAAATGCTTTTGCTACGATTGACCAAAACAAATTACAAAATAGTGTGTGTACTCTAAATATAGCTAAGTTAAAATCATCTTTGTTAGGGCAAGATACAGAAAACCAAGAAGAGGCACCTGGGTGGCTCAGTCAGTTAGGTGTTTGACTTTTGATTTCAGCTCAGGTCATGATCTCACAGTTTGTGATTTCAAGCCCCACATCAGGCTCTGTGCTGGCAGCATGGAGCCAGCACATGGAGCCAGCTTAGGATTCTCTCTCTTTCTCCCTTTCTCTGTGCCTCTCCCCTGTTCGTGCTGTCTCTGTGTCTCTGAAAATAAATAAATAAACAAACTTAAAAAATTTAAAAAAAAAGAAAGAACCAAGAGGAAAACAAACAAACAAACAAACAAAAAAAAGGAATTCAAAATTGAGGAGATAAAATTGATAGGTTTTTTCCTAATTTCTGTAATTATTATGTTTTTGTAGTAAATAAACTAGCTTTTTCCTTTTGGAAACAGAATATACAGAAAACAGGATAAGAGTTTACGTTTTTTTTAGGTAAGAGGCAATCTCTATATAAAAGCAAGCTATTGGGGCGCCTGGGTGACTCGGTTGGTTAAATATCTGACTCTTGATTTTGGCTCAGGTAATGATCTCATGGTCATGAGGTCCAGCCCCAACTTGGGCTCTGCACTGAGTGAGGAGCCTGCTTGAGATTTTTTCTCTCCCTGCCCCTCCCTCTCCTTCTCTCTCTCAAAATAAATAAATAAACATTAAAAAGAAAATAATAAAAGAAAGCTATTGAAAACATAAGAGTTTTAAACTTCTCTGGCTTGCAGATGCCCAGAGGTTCACAATGTGTATATGAAGCTGCCTTGGGGTGCTCTGATGGAGCACAGAGGCTTGGGAGCTTCATCTGCCCTATCCCTTCAACTTAAGGAAAACTAAAGAGTAGCCAAAGGATGGACATAGTATACATGAATGGTCTTGTTATTTGATGAAGCTAATGAGACCTGGAACTTTTGTTGTTTTCAAGACATTCTTTAAAAATGATTCTCTTCTCATAAGCCACTTCAGCACAAAAGAAATTTAAATGGCATTTTAATCAATAATGCAAATAAAATGTTCCTTTTCATGCCCATGAGTGGGAAAATAACACATTATAAGTGACTTCCTGAGTCTCAGATAGAATCTGCCGATTTTTGCAGTTCTTAGGGAAAATGAGAGGGTGGCAATTCCCACAGCAGCTTCTTATCTTCTCAGCAAATGTGTGTAAGTCCCAAAGGCAATGCCACACTCATAATTGGTAAGTTGGCTAGCATGAGAGAGGTTGAGGGGAGTGAACAAAAATCCCTAAGACACAGGGATTTTTTGATGACTTTATGGTAGTTTGGTTTATATCCTTATATACTACCTTTCTTCTTCTTTTTTTTAATGTTTATGTATTTATTTTGAGAGGGAGGGGGATAGCAAGAGGAAGAGCGAGAATCCCAAGTGGGCTCTGCACTGACAGTGCAAGGGCTTAGTCCCATAACCAGTGAGATCATGACCTGAGCTGAAAGCAAGAGTTAGATGCTTAACTGACTGAGCCACCCAGGTGCCGCTGTACTACCTGTTTTTTTAAAGACTTTTATGAATCTGTCTCAGAGAGGTCTCTCATCTCCTGATCTAACAGTTTTTAATTTTCCATCTTTTTATGGTCCTTATCATGGTCTGACTTCCATTACTGTTATATAAGATAATATGGAGAACATCATCAACTTTGTTAATATATTTCATATGCAACCTCAGTCCTCTGATCCGTATTTATGTGATCCCAGGTAACCTTTCTTTTTTTTAAGAAATTTTATATTTTTTTAAAAAATTTATTATTTTGAGAAAAAGAGGGTGCCATGTGGATGTGGAGGAGTGGCAGAGAGTGAGGGGAGAATTCCAAGCAGGATCCGAGTTGTCAGCATGGGGCCCAACATGGAGCTTGATCCCATGAACCTGAGATCATGACCTGAGCCCAAACCAAGAGTCAGATGTTTAATCGACTGAGACATCCAGGAACCTCAGGTAAACTTTCTTAAATTCTCAAATCAGAATATTTCTCAGTAATAGATGATCATACCAGACTCATATGTTTTCATGAGGATTAAGTAAGACAGTATATGTAGTGTTTAGCAGAGATGTGAAGAGGAGTAAATGCTCAATAACTTGTAGCTACCATATGCTTTCCTCATCTCTTTTACTAAATTTTAGCTTCTTGAGAGTTAACTCTTTAAGGTTAATCTTTTTCTGCACTACAGTGTTGAAGTAAAGAGGTAATACTAAAATGATTTCTTAAGGAGAACATTCCTGAATTATAAGCACACATTATACAGAGCATTTAATTACCCTCTATGACATCTAATCTCTCAGTCCCCATGAGTACTGATCATGAAAGATTTTCTAATATTTTTCTGTTGGTTCATTGGTTTGTTTGCTTCTTGGATTTTGTTCCAGTACATCTGATAGCTGAGTCTGTGCAACTCCCAGGAAGTAACTCTACCTTTGTCTCCCACACAACATAACAAACAGAAAGGCAAGAAAGTGTGACTGACATTATTGAAAGGGACACCTTATATCTATTCCAATTTATATATAAAAGAAGAACCACATCATTGAAAACCACTCATACTTTATTTGTAATGTACTTCACAACTGATCAAAAATCAGGAACATGTGTCAAGACCCAATAGTTCAAAGCTGCTTTAATGGTTTCCGGTTTTCAGAGGTCAACTTTATTTGACCCACATGAGGATTTTCAGTTACTCACTTCCTTAGATTATTCCTTTTAGAGCTTTCTAATATTTTGATTATCCAGCAACATCCCTTTCCTTGTCTAATTCTTATAATCATATTTGAGAATGATTCCTATATAGTTAACCCACTTAGGGTAATTCCAAACTTTTTAAAAAGTCATATTTTAAATGTTTTTTTCCCCACATGTCATTACAACTGCTTAAATCAATTAATTCTTCTTTATGTTCATTTTCCCTATAGGAAGAACCTATTTAGTTTATTGATTTTTCTCTTACATAATAACCTTCATTTTATAGTATTCAAAAGTCAATAGATGGAAGATTATCCAGGAAGGTCAGTCAGGCAGTGAGAATTCATCAGAGACTCACATCCACTCATATATATTGTTCCCTCTACAAAACTGAGGTGAGACCTTTCTCTTTAGTACAGAGAAATGGTTCAAAACTCCAGAGAAATTCATCATTTTATAAATTGGGTAGTTTTCATCATTTTGTTAACCTCTCTAGCTGTTAAGCTGCTGATGTATTTAGTCACGATGGAGACTTTGGCTCATTCTTATTTCAAGGATAGATCTGCTGACCCTAATTTCAAGGTGTAGAACAATGCAAGAACTGAGCCAGAAAATGATGTCTCTTACTGGTTTTGGCGCATTCCTCCTCAGGGGCGACGAAACAGTGTACATCCCTGGGAAGGTGACTTTGAAATCCAACTCTGAAAAAAATTGCTGTAATGGTGAGTGTATCTACAGACTGCAGGAGCTGCAGCTTCAGAAAACCAGGCCTGCATCCTTTGCGTAATAACCCCAGCCCATGGATAAACTCTGATACCCACACAGAGGGATTTAGTGATCCACACTGTGTCCATCTTTATTGTTTCTAAGGAACAGGCTCTCTGCAGAGAGAGAAATCTACCCAGTCCAGATTATGGGTAAAACTGTAGGAGGTACAATTAGCTTCACAAATTGTCAGGGGTTTTTAAGACTTATTCACTCTTAAGATACTTTAATGATTAGGTATCTTAGGATTCAGCCTTTGTAGAAGCAAAAATAAATGTCAGTTTTAATCCCCCAATCAGTGATTTCTCAAAATGAGTCTGGCAAGGCACCTCACATCTATCTTCCAACATGCCTGCGAGGAAGAAACTGGAGCAAATAGATGGAAATCCCGGGGGTAGATGAGTCATGATGATTGCCTCTTTCCCATTTATCTTCTCTTTCACAAAATAAGTGGCTGGAATTTGAGATTACTGTGGAGCTGTTTGTTAGTGGTGACAGCTGTATGGTCTTGGTGTAGAAAATATGTTCTGTACTGGGTTGTTGAATTATGTAGGTCACTTGCGGTCTTCTTTCTTAAAAAAAAAATGACAGAGTGATAATTTAATTTTTAAAGTCTAATGGCTACCAAGAGCTTAATGACCAATTCTTCCTAGATTCCCCCTTTTTTCAGATAAAAATATCAAGTCATAATTTTTTAAACTTTTTGTTTAAATTCCAGTTAGTCAACATACAGTGTAATACAGGTTTCAATTATACAATTTAGTGATTCAACTTTTAACATATAATACCCAGTGCTCATCATTTAAGCCCCATAACCTATTTAATCCAGCCTTAGGACAATGCACAGAAAGCATCTTCTACCATTTGAAAAAGGAGATAATTAAGTGTAGGAATAGATAATATATATTGGCACCAGTGATTACTATAGTTCATAATTATGTTCCTATTTTGGTATTGAACCTATCCATGGTTAATGGCTTTTCTTACTTTTTGAGCTGTTTTTCAACAAATGAAAGTTATTTCCTGGCAGATATAACTTTCTTACAATGCTATCTACCTTGGTTATTTCCATGTGGCATATAATATAGCCAGTGTTTCAATGGAGAGAACATGGAGCCCAAAAGGAAAAGCTACATGAATGTCACATTGAGAAAATGGATGTTGACATTAATTTACATTTTTTATCTGGTAATTTTCATTCATAAGACTTCTAAAAAGGTTTTACAATTTGATTCACAAGCTTATGCTCACATTGATCATAATTTAGTTGTTTAAAATCATCTCTTATTGTGACTTCCATGGAAATACAAAAAGGCAAAGAAAAAACGAAATGTGAATTCAGTCTTAGTATATTATAGGACAGTAGTAGTGTCTGAAATTAATGGAGGGGAAAAGTGGCTGTTAGAACTATATTCACAGTGGCTGGGGACAAATGGTCAGCATTTCAGATGGTTGTAAGAGGTAATGGGGGTAGCATCCTAAATGGTAGTAACTGTGCATTTCTGTTTCCTTTTCTTGGAAGGGGCTTTTATAGGGCATTTACTAACTGTTATTTATCAATGCCCTGTTAGGTAGGTCATCTGTGTACAGATTTAGTGTCTGATGTTCAGAAGAATTTCCTGAACTTGGTGACTATCCAATAAAATATCTGAAATAAAAAATAATAAGAAGTAGAGATAAGATAGGATTTGTGCCATTATTATGCCAAGGTTTAAAGGGGATATTGAAATTCATTGTTGAGCTGTTGATCAAAATTGTTATTTTTCAACCTTGTCTGCATCTTAAAATACATAGGAAGATTTAAAAAATACTGATTCCCAGGCCACATACAAGACTAATTACATATACATCTCTGATGGTGGGACCCTAGCATGGATATTTTATAAGGTAATTTCAGTGTATATCTTAGTTTAGGAACCACTGGTCTAAAGGATAACAAAAATGTTGCTAAATCCTCTGGCAGTTCAATTGCCAGAGACATTTATGAGTAATTAAAACAATTGAAAACTAAAGGCTTATGGCTAGGGACAGTTGTATGAGAGGTGAAGTTTTTCAGTGTCACTATAACCAATGATAGAAGTAGTGAGGCTTTATTTTAAAAACATTTCAAAAGATAGAATATGACAGAATGCAACATTTCTGTATCAAGAATCTTCATCATTTTAGTCCATGTGTTTCTGGAATCATCAATAAAAAAGCCTCCAGAAATATCTTTTCATCCTTTTGTGGGATGCAGGAACAAAGGAGGTAGTCATCAGGATTTTCCGGAACGTGGAGTCACAAAGTTATAGATATCAGAAAGACATAAATATATCTGACCTCTTTTTCTTAGCCTTTAGCTATAAAGACTAAGCTGTTTATCCCCTCCATTCCCTTTGTCCCTCCATTCTAAAGTCATCTAATAGGAAATGGAGGGATACTTTATCATTAGCTTTGACAAAGACCTGTCAGTGCTGAGAAATAATAACAAAATAGTGTCTACAACACTATGTCTTCTTCTTTTGGGTTTTTCAACATTTACAAAACAGTGTGGAATATCCCAATATATTTATGAAGTACTTTTGGAATGACTTATCAGAAGTATTTTTGCAACTAGCCAGTCAACTTTGACATGATTTCTAATGAATTCTGAGACACTAATTAGTACCATCTGTTACAGCTTGCTCTGTGGCTTTCTTTGTTGTTGTTTCTCAAAATCATAGAAGCTTCTAAGACTTCAGAGGTGATGAAAGTATTCTTCTAATTACTCACTGTTTCCCCTTTTATTTCATATTTTTCATTTTTTTATTTCAAGGGGAGAATATAGTCAAGACCATCACTAGTGCAATTTTTTCCTAGGATAGTTTCAATTCAATAAGTCCTTTCTTATTTCTCAGACATAATTGATAGTATACTGTTAGCTCCTCAGTTAATCCACCTGTAGCATAGGAGAATCCTTACTTAACAATACCAACACGGTGTTTTGTTGTTATTTTCTTGTTTTCTTCCTATGAGGATATCTGGTCTCAAAGTTTCACCCATTCAGCCTGAGATCATTCGGTTATGGTATTCTAATTCTATTGGCCAGGACTCCCATGTTCTCATAGGAAAGGGAAAAATGTTGATATATCCAGGGAAGCCTCAAAAGTCTGAGTCATCCTACATTTATCTTGGATGGCATTATCGTTTACTGTTATTGAAAATATCCCACAGAGTATCATGTAGAGCAAAGGATGCCTGTGACTAGTTCCTTAAAGAAAGTGTTTGGGTGCATAAAGTTTTCATACTTTCCCCATCTGTTATCTTTCTTAGAGATCCATAATTCAAATTCACATTCTGCACAGACCACACTTTGTGAAGTGCCAATCCAGCTGGGGCAGAGGTGATGAGCAGAGAGAAGCAAATTCTTTTTAAGTTCAGAGGGAAAGGCAGATAACATGGTCTGTACTAAGAAGGCTGGCTTGAACTGGTTAAGCATAAAAAAAATTGTAATAAGGACCAAAAAATTACCTACTATGCATATACCTTTGAGAAAGGTAGTATGAATTTTATAGAGGTGAATTATACATAGATTCTTTCCTAACATAACTTATCTAATGGAGGACATAAAGCAAGTCTGGAAAAGTGACATGAAGAATGTAAAATGGCCACAAGAGAGGTACAGATAATATGCTATGACTATTCTGTGCTAGGAGAGATTATTACTACCTGGGGATAGGGTAGAATTAGAGAAATCTTCATGGGGCAATGGGAGTAACTGAACTTTAAAGGATGTACTTTAACACGGAAGGAGAGCATGTTAGGTGGGGATGGATACATAGGTAGGAGGCTAGAAGGCATGGATCATGTTCAGTGTGGGAATAAATGGGGAAATGTTGGCAAGAAAGTGGTTAAATTATTTTAGATTTTATACAAAGAGTCCTACATTTCAGGCTTAGGAGTCGGCTTAGTAGAAAGCTATTTAATAAAAATTAGGTACAAGAAATCCTTTTCTGAAGTGTTTGGCAGTTAAGCGTACATGGTAAGCAATCTACTCCAATTCTCCCAACAGGTAGTACATTTTCACATGGAACTTGAGAGCCAATGGGAAGAAATAGAGAGTTGGGCAAAGCTAGTACTGCCCTCAGGTCTTTAGAAAAGCAATTCAGAGCCAAGCTTCTTACACTTTCATGCACATGCTGATTACTTGGGGGATCTTATTAAAATGCAAATTTTGATTTGGTGTATCTATGGAGCCTGAAACTCTTCAATTTTAGCAAGCAATTTTAGATGCCAGGGTTTGTTTTTTTGTTTTGTGGGGGGGGGGGGGAGGGGACAAACTATAGACCACATATGGGGTTATGAGGATTTTAAACCAATGGAACCCCAAACTTAACTACATGGCAAAATCACCTGTGGAGCAGGTGACTAGTCACCTGATACCTGGACCCTACTTAACAGAGACTCTGGTTTAATTGGATCTTGGATGGGGTCTTGGCATCAGTAGTGTTAAAAGTCCCCCAGGGAATTGTAATGTGAGGCGTCCATTGAGGAGTACCACTCTTCAGTTAGTGTTTCTCAACCCTGGCTGCACATTACAATCACTCAGGGAGGTTTTAAAAAATCCCAGTGCTCAGACAGATCCCAGACCAATTAAATCTGACTCTCTGGAGAAGGGATCCAGATATTGGTATTTTTCAGGGGCTCCCTAAGTGATTCTAAGGTGTGGCAAAGTTTAGAATCACTGACCTGAAGGGATTTAGGAATTTCTCTCTGTCCCTGACCGGAAGAAGCCTGGGCCTCTACAGCTGTTTAGAGAGCAAGGTGCACGTGCTATTCTGTTGTCAAGTCTATCACATATTAACCACCTGCATGTCGCTTATTAATGCAAATAAGACCAGTCATCTAGGGCTTTTAGTCTGGGGGTGAAGAAACAAACAATAATTTTTCTGAAATGAAAAACATTGAGGAATAAATAGAACGAAGAGTTGGGCCCATTGTTTTGTCAAGATCTGGTGGGCTTAGTTCAGTGAGCTCTTCCAGTGCAGGTCTGCATTGTTAACACATGGCTAGGGATAGTCTCACTGAAAACCCAGACAGTACACATGAAATCACTGTAAAATAATGAGAAGAAAGTGGTGTTGGAATTAGCAGGACAGGACCAGACAGAGTAGGGACAGTAATGCATAGAAGGGGACTCAGAGAGTTTGGCCATGGCCCTACTATAAGAGTTTGGCCATGGCCCTGTTATAAGGCCATAATGCACATGACTCCTTTGCTATAAGCTGAAAGGCACAGTACAGGTGTCAATAATTAAAGGCACGTTATCTCTAGGACCACAGAGTAAGTATAAATAACATTCATGTTGTCTGATTCTTTTTTTCGTTTTTCCTGGAATTATTGCTTTCAAGAATGCAGGTGCTCTGTACTGGCACTTAAAACTCTAAATGTTTGTTTGGGGTTTGATGAACAGTTCTCAATGTGAAATGGTCATTTGGGAGGAAATGAGAAACAAAAGAAAAGTTGAAAAAAAATTCCTACCCTGATCCAACCTTACTTTATTTTTTAGACAATGTAAGATTGTGTCATTTTTAGGTCTATATAGGATATCATTGTGTCATTAGTAATAAATTGAAATAATTATTCAGACATGGGTACATAAGAGCAAATTTGTGCTGTTTATACTGAATAGAGAGGTAAAAACTTAAATACTAAGTTGTTTATGAATATCGACACAGACTGACTCGGAAATCCATCTGGGCTCAGATTTAGTAAACAGAAGTATTTAACCTTGCAATATCATTCTAGACTCTCAGAGCTACTAGGGGAAACAAAGGTCTATACTTGAGTTATCCATACTAGGTAATTATATACTGAGTTGTCATTTCAGTGAGGTTAGTCGGATATAGGAAAGCCAATCATGACATTGAATTTACAGAAAAAAAAAACAATACAAAACATGGAAAAGACAATATCGATTCATGATGAAGAGTGTTCTTAATTTTGTTTTTAATTCAACACTTTTCTCATACTGCTAATTATAAGATTTAAGTAATACTCAGAATCAGAGTGATACCCCACACAGTCCCGTATATACTCAGATGACTGGAATCCCTGAGATGCCCAGACATATGGATATGAGAAAAGACTTGAATGTTAGACTTTCAATCTACAACCTTTTTATCGTTAGAATCAAATGATGTAACTTTTGTAAATATGCCTTTGCATTGTGCTGGACACTTGTTATGCAGCCAATTTTGCTATTCTTTCCCTACAGCAATAAGTTAAGCATTTTTGAGTTTGCCAGGTATTAATCACAGATATTGGTTTGTGTGATATTTATAAACATCACATGGGGATGCTAGGTGGCTCAGTTGGTTAAGTGTCTGACTCTCAGTTTCAGCTTGGGTCATGATCTCGGGGTTGGGCTCTGCACTGATGGCGTGAAACCTGCTTGGCATTCTTTCTCTCTGCCCTCTCCTCCTATGCACGTGCTCTCTTTCTCAAAAATAAATAAACATTTAAAAAGAAACCACATGAGGAATGTATAATCATCTCCATTTATCTTACTGGGAAATTCAAGTACAGAGAGTTTAAGAATTTGCCTATGGCTAACAGGTGACGGAACTAGGACTTGACCCCAGGCATTTGGTCTTCAGAATTCAGATTCTTTCCACTAAACAAACTATCCTTTCCTGATTTAAAGACGTTTTATCATTTGATTTTCATTTAGAAAATGAGATGATATTTGTGTTAGAAACTGACTATACAAAGATAAAAGTGATAATACTATTAATTACACCCCAATATCCACCACAACTTCCTGTCACCATCTATTTAATTAAATCCTCTGATAACCTTTACTGCCTCAAAAACATGAAGGTAGGCTAAGGAATCATATAGACTCTTAGAATTTCTGCTCATATGTATTGTACTGTATATTCATATATTTCACTGCCAGCCCTCTCCCCATCCCCAGCCCACATGTTACTAATGCGGAAAGTGAGGCCCAGAGAAAGAAATTTGCTAAAACATGGATTAAACTGAGCTCTGGGAACTTCTATTAGCTTGAAGTGTTATAGCTCCTCCCAGACTCAAGAGTCCTTTGCTTCAGGATCAGGTCTGTGTTCTGTGTTCTAAAGAATTGTACTGAAATCCCATCTCCTTTGATGTTTGGTTCACTAAGAACTTCAGATTTCAGAAACTCAGAAGGATTTTGGGACTTCTACTTCTGATAGTGTCTTTTCAATTCCTCATTCATTTGACTTTTTCTGTAGCCTTTGTATCTGAGAAGCAACATATCCTCAGCATCTCTCTTGGTTAACTTTTGATATCATGTATCTATTTCTGGCTTTTATTATCTGTATTTTGTAAACTTTGTCAACTGTTTTCTGAGTTACTACCTGACCAAGTTTAGTGCTAGTTACTGGGTATGAATGAATCAGACTGGTATAGTTAACATCCTCACAGGGCTTGTAGTCTAATAGGGTACATAAACAATTAAACAGAAAGTTATAGCTTAGAGAGGTAAGTCGAATAAGAGGGATGTAGATCCAGATGAAGTGGATCCAGGGAAGTCTTCATAGGAGAGTAGATCTCTGAGATGAGAGGTAAAGGAGAAATATCAATTATCCAGCCTCCATAATGGCAGGGACTGACCTAAGTGATATTACTATTCTTAACAAAGTGTCTGTCATATAGTTTGAATTTAGCAAATATTTTTGAATGAAGAGATGAATGCAAAGTGAAGAGGTTGACAGAAACTCCCTCCTTGACCAAACTTTAATTAGGCTTTCTTGAGCCCTCTCTTTTTTGGCTAGGCTTCATCCATGGGCCCTTCCTTTGGCCCACTGAGCTCAGTTTTAGCAATGAATAACCAATTTATTGAGAATACCCCATCTTTGGTATCTAATGACCTTGGCCTACCTTTATCGAGAATCCAGTTTAGCAAAAATCCTCCTATCCTTGATATTTGGTCAAATCCCCTCTTAATTTTTTATCCCTTTCTTTGCTCATTGGATATAAATCCTCAGCTGTCTGTTGTGTTTGGAGTTAAGTTCAAAATCTGTTCCTTATTGCAACAGTCTCAAGTAAAGTCTTTCTTACTATTTAACAAGTTTCAGAATGTCTTTAATAAGGGTAAAGAGTATGAAGGCTCAGATGCAAGCATCTTCAGTTCACTTATTTTCTTCTTGTACTTTGGTAATTTTTCTGCAAAAGAAGAAAAATTTTACACCATTGAGTTTTATGGAGATTACATTAAATAATATATGAAAATGATATATGCAAAATATTAAAATAATGTTTGACATAGAATAGATGCTAAATAAGTGATAGATATTATCTCTTTCTAATATCATTTCCTTGTGCTCTTAGTTATCCAAAGTAAGCTTTGCTTTCCTGGAATCTAGATAGAATAAATGAAGTCTGAGCATCTCCTGAAATTATGTGCAATATTGTGTATACACTCCATGCCTTATGTAACACCCCTAACCATTTCATATCATCTGTCCCAACAACTACCCCAATTGGCTTCTCTTCCTAAAGACTATATTTCTCTCTGTAGTGCTGTTTCTCTCTTAGCTTCTCAAGGTATACATCTTTTAATAAACTTTGATGGTTCTCTCTAGTTTACCCTTTCTAGTAGTTCTGCAATCAAATGTCAGCAGTGTTTCTCTTAAAATGCTATGTTTTGTCATTTTTTTTCTACTCTCACTTTGGACCATTTTCGCTTTGCATTGAGATTTCTGTAATAGCTTCCTAGCTGGTCTCCTGGCTCCTAGCTTTTCTTCAGAGTTAGTCCATCCTTCATGGCATTGCCATGTTTTATCTTTAATGAATTGGTCCTCTATTCCCAACTCCTTATTATTTATTGGATGATGCCCCTTACCCACTATGATGGGCCTTTGACACTTCTTTATTGTTCAGTGCATTTGCTACATTTTGTGATCAAGAATCGAAATTATTTTCTTGATGGATCCTCTTCTTCCCAATAAGTAATAATTAATTAATAATTGCTTAAGCCAGGCTCCAAATGGTCTGAGCATATTCTTCTTGTTTTTCCAAGAATGTCCTTCCACTCTCTTTTCTGCCCATACAAATCCTTGCCATCTTTCATGCTCTAGTTCAAGCCTCTCATGTTTCAAAGGAGAATTCCCTAATGGTCATCTTTCACTTTTTTTCCTCTTCTAACTTCTGATTGCATGGATTGCTAAATTCATGCAATTTATGGTGTGAGTGCTTGTGTGTATGAGTGTGTGTGTGTATGTGAGCACACAGGCATGTGCACCACTTCCTCCTCCTGACTCATGACAGGAACAGGACTTGTCTTCCATTCACATTGCTACCACCACCAGACTATTTTTTAAAAAGTAGGGGCACCCTAGTGGCTCAGTCACTTAAGCATTCGACTTCGGCTCAGGTCGTGATCTCATGGTTTGTAAAATGTACTTAATAAATAATTGTAGTTGATAAGCAATCTTCACCATATATGTAGGTCTAATTTTCAGCTTAGTTTCTTAAATATTTTGGAAGGTGTAGAAAAATGTAGCCATAGAAATTTCAGTTCTCTAGAGTAACAATGTACTATGAAGGTTGTTTAACAAGTGGTCAATTCTCCCAAGTATGGAAAAAGATACATAAATCAATAAGGAATTTGTTATTTTCAAACTGTGTCCTCCTGCAAGACATTGTTTATGAATAAGTTCCACCTTAAATCAGAAATCACATCACTCCTGTTGATTAAGTCATAAGTTATTACCTGACTCTGCAGTCTTGGCCATTGTTAAGTTATTTCTATAAAAGCGAGGACCTGAGCTTAACGCTTTGTAAGGGTCTTTGCCATCTGAAAATTTATTTAAATAATTCTACAGAGATAAACTTTTACACATGCATTGAAGGGCTTGAAGGTTATTTTCCTTTCTGAAATTTATATGCAAAATAATGTACTGAAGACTAAATAAAACACAGGCAAAAATGTCCACTATTTTTCCACTTTCTAATTCAGAGAAGTGAGTGGATAAATTTAATTTTAATCTTTAACATCATCTTACCTGAGAGAAATTATATAAAGATATTTAAAGCAATGATCAATTTATAATGTTTGAGAGAAAGAAAGCAATGAGCCAAAGAGGAAAAATAATACTACTAATAAATATTTATTTATTGCTTACTATGTTTCTGGCTTTGGTACACACTTGATATCAATGTTTTGTTCTTCAGTTCCAAAGTGAAATATCTGGTGAGCCATTATAAATAATAGAATATTGGAACTTTATGGGACCTTAGAGGTCACCTAGTCTGCCCTCTAATTTTATAGATAAGGACACTGAAGTGAGAAAATGGGAGTTAAATTGTCCAAGGTCACAGGACATTTTAAAGACATTCTTATTAGGATTAAATATCCAGTTTTCGTAACCTTCTCCCAACTGGTAATTTTATCTTAATCCTTGCTGATATAAAGGGATGAATTTTGCAATAGACTTCATATTGAAGTCTGATCTCATATCGATAAAGATTTGCTATAGAGTCTTGGATCTGCTGTACAACATACTATAGAATACATTGTGCTAAGAACTTTTTAAGAGGGTAAGTCTCATGTTAAGTATTCTTTTTTTTATTTATTATTTTTAATGTTTATTCATTTTTGAGAGACAGAGCACGAGCAGGGGGGAGTAGGGCAGAGAGAGAGGGAGACACAGAATCCGAAGCAGGCTCCAGGCTCTGAGCTGTGAACACAGAGCCCGATTTGGGGCTCCAACTCACAAGCTGTGAGATCATGACCTGAGCCGAAGTCAGATGCTTAACCGACTGAGCCACCCAGGTGCCCCTCATGTTAAGTATTACTAAAAAAAATAGAAATAATGGAAAACAAAAAAGCAAAAGCAAGTGTATATAAATCCTTTGGAGATGATGGATGTATTTATAACCTTGATTGAGATGATAGTATCACAGATATATGCATATGTCCAAATTCATCAAAATGCAGAAATGTTAAAAAGATACAATTTTTCTATATGAAGTATACCCCAGTAAAGCTGAAAACATCATGTTCAAAAGAAATAAAAATTAGATTTGCATTATATGTTAAGTAAATTAATGTTAATTCAAATTGTCAAATTAAAAATTGGAAGTTTTTACATAAAATCTAGTTTTCTGGCTTCTTGTGCCCTGTCTCTGAACAGAACCATTACCAGAAGTTTTGCTGAGATATATGCTCTGCAGTTCAACCGGCCATTCTCATAATATATGTTCTGTTACCAGTAGAACTGTGAATTTCAGATCTTCATTCTCAAGCCTTTGTCTGTATGTACTCAGGGTGTTTCAGTCTTCCTTTTTAATTTCCCTTTGTCTCTGCCTTCATTCAGGCCTTCAGCACTTGTTCTTTGGACTGGTTAGGACACTGGTTTTCTTGTCTCTGATTACATTTGATTGCTAGCTTTCAAGGCCCGTGAGTTGGTCTCTTGCTTTCAGAAGTAGCTGGGGTGTAGCTACTAAGAGGTAAGGAACAATTGTTCACTTTCTTATTAAGAGATCATTTAAAATTCTTTTTCAAGGTAATGTGATGCCATCCCCATTAAGTTGGTGAGACAGAGAGAAAAGGCTCACACTGTCCCAAAGCAGATCTACCTGCCTGCCTGCCTGTATTCACTCTGGTCCTGGCTCTCTCTCCTGCAGCTCAGCTGTGCCTGACAGTACCAGCTTCTCTCTTCACTGTGCTCTGTTTTCAGTGGGTCTTCAGCTAGGTTTTCCCTCCACCTCTAATACCTTTCCCTCCCTATCTCCCCCATTGTTTATATCTGGACCTTGAGCCTAGGGAAGATCAATAAAAAGATATTCAAGTTTTTAAATGTTTTTCTTATCAATGAATTTGTCTTGGGCATAGTATTTCAATTTCACAAATGATCTAGGAGTGTCTCTCCATGGAAATGATCTCAGGCATTGAACTGAAAGTATAAAATATATGCTAATGATGAAAAGAAAGGGCAAAAGGGACATTACAGGAAGAAATATTTTATGGCCAATATAATGGCATAGCAAACCACTTTTGGAATAACTAAGCATTTCTGTTAAAAACATAAAAGGTCAAATAGCATATCTTATAATGCAGACAGAAATTCATTCAATTTTAAAGTTGTTCTTGCACTATCCAAAGTTACTTAGAGGACAAACTAACTGAGGTTAATAGACTTTAATATGTCACCAGCCTAAGTGGTCGATCAAAATATAAATTTAAAGGAATAAGGCAGATATTTCAAGCCTGTAAACACATGTCATCAATCTCTTAAATGATTTTGTTTCTCGTTTATCCTAATACTATGACAGTTCTAATCCTGCATATTTTCCAATCAAAAGTGCAACTTTCAATTTCTCTATCATTGTAACTTTGCAATCATCTTCATAAATAGTGAAATCCTATTCAGCACTGACTCCTTTAAAATCAGTAATTATGGATGGAGTTTGAGGCAGGCAGGGGACTTGATTCTGAGGTATGGCTCCTGGCCTGACTCCACTAACTTGGTTTCACCTCTCTTTTTAAGGGTGTTCTGGGCCAGTACTAACTCTCAGCATATTGCACTTGATTCTTTTTTATTTTATTATTACTTTTTGTCTACAATGTCATGTTAGGTTGTTACATTGTTTTCTCTTTAATTTTTTAACATTTATTTATTTTTGAGATAGAGAGAGAGACAGAGCCCAAGTGGGGGGGGGGGGCAGCAGAGAGAGTGAGGGAGACACAGAATCTGAAAATCTGAAGCAGGCTCAAGCCTTTGAGCTGTCAGCACAGAGCCCAACACGGGGCTTGAACCCATGAACCATGAGATCATGACCTGAGCCAAAGTTGGTTAGGACACTCAACCAGCTGAGACACCCAGGTGCCCCAGGTTGTTACATTGTTTCAGAGGAGGACAACTAACATTAAGTGAGCAATATGCCAAAAGGAAAGTTTATTATTTTCAAACTTCTTATTAACAATAGGATTTTATTGGTCTCAACAAGTGCCTCTTTGGAGAGTTTTAGAATAACAGCAACAACAAAACCAAACCAAAAAAAAGAAAAAAAAAAGGTAAAAAGAGAAAGGGTTTTTCCATGATGAAAACATGGAGATTCTGATAACTTGAGACAGAGGCTGTTTATGCACACCAACTCTTTTGACAATTTTTCCCAATCAAGTGAGTTGAGATAATTTATAGGGAATTTCAGTAAAACTATATAAAAGTCTTTGCATGTGTTGTTCCCTTTGCCAGGAAATCTCTCCCTGACCCATATTCCTCTGCTCTTGCATTACCTCTTCAGAGAGATTTTTCTTTGGCCAACTGATTTAAAGCAACACAATAGTCCTCTTTATTCCCTTGTATTGAACAGCTTTTCATCAAATTTTTGTTCCTTACAAATGAGTCATAACATTTATTTGTAGATTGTATAATTGGCATATTAGATAAATGAAGGCAAGGATGTCATCTTTTTTGTTCACTGCTCTATTCTCAGAGCCTAAGACAGAGGCCAGACACAAAGCAGGTTCTCAATAATTATTTGTTGAAATTATTAATTAATAAAAATATGGGTGCCTTAGGAAGGATTATTTTATTTCAAAATTGCGCACCATGTGATTACACATCATGATGAATATTCAATGTACCATCTTTCTTGAGGTTATAAAACACATTTGTACAAGTGTATTTGCTTTAGTTCATCAGATATATTTGTACAAGTAACCAGTTATAAGAAAACAACACAACCTGGTTAAGCCAAGCAGTCAATTAAAAAACAACACCTTAATCTAACTTTAGTGTTTCACTTATTTCAAATTCCTATGTACTTTTTAAGTAAATCTAAAATTTTTTTTGCTGGTGTTTTTGTTTGTTTGTTTGTTTATTTTTAGTGGCAACAGAATGGGGACATGAGATTAGCAGTGGGCAGGGAAGTGATTTTAAAGCCTGAGGTGATCAGTTTCCATTAGCATAGCATGCCTCTCTTATTTTCTACCCTTTTTCTCTAGCATGAAGATTTAAAATATGTTTGTTACATAGAATACCTGAAGTTGGTCTGTTTGATGACACTGAGAAGAACCTTGAGAAATGTTCCTGTTTATCTACATAACCAGAATAACATTTTATTGACATTGAAAAGCATGTGAATTTTCTTTCAATAAATGTTTCAGTTGGATGGAAATGCCAATTTATTAATGTCAAAGTGTCCAAAAGTACCCTGAAAGAAAAGTTACGATTTGATTTTTGAGCCAAACTTGATTGAGCACTTGCCATATGTCATCTATTCTGCTACCTTCTGGAATATCAAAGGTCACCAAATGACAGGCACTGTCCCAGGGATTGCACAGAGCAATAGGGAGATTATTTCTTTGTTTTTTCACACATTTATTGATTTATATATACTTAATATTGAAACAAAAATGATTTAAAGTAATCTCTAAAAGGTTGTATAATACAAAATAATATGTTGGAAGCAGGAAAGAAAGATAAGGTAGAGGATAAACAAGGAGAAGGCAATAAAATATGGGCATGGAAGAATATATCCTTGCTGAGGGGTATATATGAATTGATAATTACAACTCAGTGTGTGAATAAATGTAACACTGAAAGTATGCACATGGAACAGTTTTAACAGATAAGAGAGTGAATAACTAAATATTTCTCAGGAGATTTTCATTGAGTCAGAGAAGGTGCCTAGAATTAATGGATTTCCTGAGTTCTTGAGGAAGAATAATAATTGTTCAGACAGATTGAGTGTGTGTGTTTGGGGGGGAGGTTACAGTACTCTAGGCAAAGAGAAAAGCATGTGGCATGTGCAAAATTATAGAAGCATGCATAATTAAAACAGCATGGGACGTTTGGGAAATTATAAGGATAAAAATGAAATGGGAGAAGCCAGTGATGAGGGTAAAAAAGGAGGATGGCTTCCAGCCAGTTTTTGTGCTGCATTAATTTGGTGTCAGATAGAAAAACACGGGTAATGGTGCACCTCAGTGAACACAGTTGTGGATGGTGGTTCAGTTGTGTTTTGAGGAGGAGATGTTGTGACTCATTCAACTTTTAAGTATGCCATAATGTTTACTAATGGTTCAGATCACTGGAGGGTAACCTGAAGGCATTCCCAGAGCAGAGCTGGTTACCTCTGTGTCATGAAATGATCCTCCAAATGCGAATCCTTTAGAGCCAAAATGACGTGGGTAAGGTTCATGGGGAATTTACAGAATCCTAATTCTTTTGTAATTGCCTTAAATATCTTTCCTCAGCAGCAGTATTTCAAAAAGATGCTGTTGCACTAAATATTCCTGATACCTTACTTTTTTTTGGTCAAGGAACTATATACCTCATGTCAGATGTATACCTGTTACAGGTAATGCTTTAAAAAGGACAGAGACCTGATATAACACATATTTTATTCTTTGTTACCTGCATCTCACATCCATTCCTTTATTGGACCACAATTTCCACCTTCCGTGAGCTTTTTCTCCCTGTGTGGCATTAACACAAGCCACGTATTTTCCCAGACTTTGGTCTCTCGCCCCATGGTTAACAGAACAATCCTTTAAGCTCTAGTATGTGTCACTGGTCCTGGTCACATGAGTCACCTTTGCTCATTGGCTCCATTCTGAGTACTTGCACGTTGACAGCCCTGTACAAACCATATGCTAAAGCTGTCCCAATCCATACTCACTGTGCTCTTCCAGACACAATCTTTTCTCTATCCTGTGCCCTGTGTCATATCTCTAACAAACACATATCTCACTTCTACTTAATGAAATTCTGAACATTCTTCAAGGTCCAGGTGAAACATCTTTCTTCACCATGTCACTCATCCTAATAGGCTTGGAAACAAAATCCTCCTTCTTTAGACTACAATAACAATTTCTTTCTCTTGTATCTCATTTGTGGTATCGTGTGGTAGTGTGTGTGTGTGTGTGTGTGTGTGTGTGTGTGTGTGTTTTGAAATTTGTCATAGGATTCCTCCCATTCCTGCCTCCCATCTAGTTAATTAATATCTATCATCTCACATATTTTTTATGAGTATATTTAGGTTTTACTCTCTTAGCAAATATAATTTATGCAGTACACACACACACACACACACACACACACACACACGCAGACACACATATAGTCAGCTATATTCACCATGTCACACATTAGATTCTCAGACTTTATTCAAACTTTCATATAGCTGAAAGTTTGTAATTTTACCAACCTCTCCCTCTGCCCATCCCAGCCCCTGGAAACCCACTTTTCTATTCTTTGGTTCTATGGGTTTGGTTTGTTGTTGTTGTTTTTTAAGATTCTGCATATCAGTGACACAGTACAGTATTTGTCTTTCTCTGACTTATTTCACTTAGCATAATGCCCTCAGGGTCCATTCATGTAGTCTTAAACAGCAGTATTTCCTTCTTTCTCATGGATGAATAATCTTTCTCTCTCTGTCTCTTTATGTGTGTATATATATATATATATATATATGCGCATATATATATATGCGCATATATATATGCACATATATATGTGCACATATATATGCACATATATATGTATATGTACACACACACATGCATGCATGCATACACATATACACATGTGTGCACACATACACACACACATACATACCTCATCTTCTTTATCCATTCATCCATTGACAGATATGCAGGTTGCTTCCATGTCTTGGCTGTTGAACATGAGAGTGTCCCAGAAGTAGGATTGCTGGATCTTTTGATATTTCTATTTTTAATATTTTGAGGAACCTCCATGCTGTTTATAGTGGTCACAACAATTTACTTTCCCACAACAGTGTACAAGAGCCTCTTTTTTTCTAAATCCTCACCAACACTTGTTTATCCTTTTTCATTCTATTGAGGCTCTCCTTTGCTGTGCAGAAGGATTTTAATTTCATGTAGCCCCATTTGTTTGTTTTTGCTCTCATTGCCTTTGCTTTTGGTGTCAAATCCAAAAAATCATTGCCAAAACTGGTGTCAAGGAGCTCACCTTCTTCTATATTTTTTTCTAGGCTGTTTATTTCTATTGCGATTTTTTTCCATTAGAGTATGGAAGGATACTAATCCATAAAATAAAAGCAAATAGCACCTTTGGAAACAGCTGCTTTGGTGACAGGTAACACGCAAGAGTTGCACTGCACTGCACCAGGGAGATCATTAGGAAGATAGTGAAGGCCCAGCTAAATGACAGTTCAAACAAATTAACCACCTACAAGGGGCTATAATGGATTTCATTTACTCCTGCTGGTCACATGGAAAGAAGGTGCCTCACAAGTAAAGCCGGCAGCTTGTTGAAATGTGGGAAACATGTTATAAGGACCTGGGCTGAGACTACCTAGAAATTAAGATCAATTATATTCTCTGCAGTTCTGATGACATCATCTGTCTTTGTTGTGAAAAGAGATTTAAGAATTCTATTACTTACATGTACATTACTCTTTATAAATTAGAGAATATTTCAACAACTGTTATCTCATTTACTTATATCAACAAATCAGTGAATAAGAGATTGGATTTACTTGTCCCAATTACAGGTGGAGAAGCAGAGACTTAGGGTTTTGAAGTAAATTGCTACATGTCACAAACTCACTGAATTGCAAAACTAAGTCTGGAGTGCAGAATTTGGACTTCTAAGGGGGTGTCCTTCCCCTTTAAAAGAGGAAATACATCTCTGATTTGGGAGGGGGAAAAACCCACTGGGGACGAATTCTAGAAGATAAGAAACCTCTTCTATAATCCAGCATAATTTTTTTTTTTTTTTGCCTGCCTTGGAATATGTGGTGAATTTATATTGCACCAATTTAGGTACGCTGAGAGTACATTTTCCATAATTCACTTCTTTGCATAGCTCCTAGTTAGCCTAGCTCAACCAAATCATCCATTAGCTTCTTTGACTCCACAACCAGGAACATATTTAGCTCTAGGTTGAAGGGCATCAACATGTCATGAAGAATACCTGCAGTACCAAAGTTGGTGGCTTGGAGATGGTGAGGGGCTGATGTGAGTTCCACTTTATCCTCATGAGTTCTAGCTTTTATTCCTGTGTTCCACTTTGTCCATTTCTCACCAGCCTCACATCAGTTTGCTCTTCCACGCTGCCTATCATATACGACAGCCCTTACATTGAGTATTTAACCAGCTCCCACAAGTTCCTATACTCTTTTGGTTGTATGTATATATGTGTATTTATTACATATAAGAAATCGTATAAACATATATATGATTGTCTATATTGCTACCACACCATGGGGATGAGGAAGAATATGTCTATAATAATCCAGAGAGATCCCCTGGGATGCCTCTCTGTACTTGCATATCCTATGGTTAAAGTCAATGGAAAAACTTTGATGTCCCAATATAGGCAGTTCTGCTAATGGTCCAGACCCTTCAAGAATGAGGATGTGGGGCCTATCCAGCAAGTGACTGTGGCCAGCTGACATGCCTGTTTAGAATAAAGGGAATATAGAACAGGTAGTGGAAGAAGGTAGTTATAAATACCAGTCATGACAATGTGACCAGTTGCATAAATGTGCATTAGTCACATTTCTTCTTTACTGTGATATGAACAGATGTGTGTATATGTTAACTGTTTTTTCTCTTCACCTGTCCCATTTCCCTACTATCTATGATAAAATGTATTAATAGTAGTGAATTTTATATCTCAGTATTTACATTTCAGAATGTCAAAGGGTGAATGTGACTCAGCTAGAAGAGGAATAAACATCACTTCAAAATAGATTAAGGCAATTTGTGTAGCGTCTTTTAGGGAGATGGTTAGCATGTTTTTGGTTTTGTGACGGATAGTTGCATTATGTTAAGTGGAAGTATGATTTTGTGCTTGTCTTTATTTGGAAATTAAGTTCAGTGTGGTTAAAAGAGGTGTAAATGGATGCCAACTTGACAGGAGTAGACTATGATAGATTTGTATTCTCTCCATTTAGCTAAGCTGGAATTACATTTCTAAGAATCCCCTGGCTGGAGAGTTCCAAGTTAGTGGGACCCATAAAAGATATTTGCATTAAACGTAGTGAATCAACAGGCAGTTGGAAATGGAAGATGGATGGAAAATGGTGAGAGCGAGGATGAACTCACAATTGTATATGCTATGAAATACAAACTTAAAATCAGTGTGTGTGTGTGTGTGTGTGTGTGTGTGTGTGTGTGAATGAGATTCCTGATGGTACAGTCTATTCTTCAAATTGCAGTGATTTCTAATTCAAAAAGTGTTAGATTCATACAAACAAATAGGTGCTCTAATGGGCAAGAGGCTTTGCTTTGAGGCTGTGCTAATGATGAAGATCATAACAATAGCTAAAATTTACTGTGTTCTTACAGTGTGATAAAATTGTTTTAAATCCTCTATATTAACTCTTTTTACAATATCACCATAACCTTGGGGGTAGGTGCTATCACGATCATCATTCTTATACAAATCAGGCAGCTGAGGTATATGGAATTTAAGTCACATCTCCACTGTCACCCATCTGATGTGGTTGGAAGCCTTGGAGTTGGACACAAAGGACCTGCTCTAACCATTATGCCATGGGACTGTCAGTGCAACCCTGTACATGAAGCTTCTTGTGAATGACCTGATTGACCTATGTGTCAGTGGGCCAGAGGGGAGGGAAATGAGATAATGGGATAATCTGTGTAGTTAACTGTGGTTTAGGGATTCCAGGAAATCGGTGGTAAAAAGAAAGAGAGAGAGGCAAAAGAGAAGGAAATGGAAACAACTCTAATACCTTGAACACACAGCTGGTTTGAACTGCTTTAATAGTCATCTAACCTTGTCTCAGGGGAAACCAAACCTTTTCTCCAATGTGTGTAGTATTTTATCCAATACCACTCTGGCTTTAGTATGCCAGACATCTGGCAAAAGATGATATGTCCTAACTTTTTCTGCCCTTGATCTTGTCAGAATTTCAGAATCCTCAATTTTTCATATTTAGTACACTAAAATGATCAGACCGTATATTTAAACTTACAATCAAATTGTTCTGTTTGTATGGTAGAATTAAACTGAAGAGAACAATTGTTTTGGTGATCAAATCAGCAGGATTTTTTCATTTAACATCTTTGAATTTTTTTTATTGAGGAACATTTTGTATAAAATAAAATTAACCATTTTAAAGTGAACAGTTCAGTGGCACTTAGTATACTTACAATGTTGTGCCACAACTATCCCTATCTAGTTCCCAAACATTTTTGTCACCCCAGAAAGAAAGCTCATATTTATTAAGCAGAATAACTATTATCTTAATTTAAAAAAATTTGTGGGGGCACCTGGGTGGCTCAGTCGGTTGAGCATCTGACTTGATTTTGGCTCAGGTCATGACCTGGCAGTCGGTGAGTTCGAGTCCCACATAGGGCTCTGTGCTGACAGTGTGGACCCTGCTTGGGATTCTCTCTCTTCCTCTCTCTGCCCTCCCCTGCTTGCTCTCTCTCTCTCAAAATAAATAAATAAACTTTTAAAAATCGTGTGTGGAAAATCCTACTTGTTTTTAAAAATCTACCAGAAATATCTCCCATTCTGCATTGATTTTGCCTTTTACTTACTTACACTAGTATATTCTTTTCTCCCGGTCTCTGACATTTTAAAAATTTATTATGTGTGAATAATATTAATATCCACACATGTTATGGATATCTTAATAAATTTATATATTTATATTCATTTAATTTAATAGACTTCATGGTTTTTATATATTTATATTTTAATATATTAATATATTTATACTTTTAATTTTTATTTTAGTCAAATCCCCTTGTCTTTTAAATTTTATAATTTTCAATTTCTGTCTTTGAAAATTTCTTATACTGAGATAATAGAAAATATTTTCTTCTAAAATTTTAAGGCTTACTTTTCAAGGCTTTTCTCTGGAATTTATATTGTGTATAGTGTAAAACAGGAAATATTGCTTTGCAGGTGGAGAGCCATTTGACTGAGAATCAGTTTCTTTTTTTTTAATAAATTTTTAAAAATATTTAAAAAATTATTTATTTACTACTGAGAGAAAAAGAAAGAGCACAAACTGGGGAGAAATAGACAGAAAAGGGAGACACAGAATCCAGAGCAGGCTCTAGGATCTAAGCTATCAGCACAGAGCCCGACGCAGGGCTCAAACCCACAGACCCACAGACCATGAGATCATGACTTGAGCTGAAGTCAGACACTTAACCCATGGAGCCACCCAGGTGCCCTGAGAATCAGTTTCAGATCGCCAGTTCCTTTCTGTGTAATGTGTTTTGCTTCCTCTTTCCTTTGTAAGTTGCTGTCTACATGCAGGTTTAGAGAGATATATAAATTCTGTAGGGTAGCCCTCTTATTTTATAGGGTAAACTAACAGGGCCAAGGTCAAAGCACATAGTACAAAAATGGAGAACTCATTCTTGTCAATGGACAGAGATTAGGCAAATGCCTGAGTAACAGCCTGGTTCTTGTTAGCATACTTGCCTCATATGTTTTATACATAAAAATGATGACTGTGTTTCTAGAAAGTTCTGAAAAAATAGGTATGTAAGACCCAAAATGATGCTGTAAATAAACTTCTTAAGTATATTAAGAGATAATTTATAGCATTTGCCACACTTTATAGGTTTATAGATAAGTTAAACCTGTGATGATCTATATTTTCTCTTATTTTTTAAATAACCTATGAAGTAATGAATAGAGATGGTTGGTCATCTTTTATATTTGTCCTTGAACCCAAAGACTTATGTTTGAATTGTAGTCCTCCCACTTATTAGTGTAATGACTATTGAAAAATTTCTTAAATTGCTGAATCACAGTCTACTCATCTGTATTATCTCATAAATAAGACTGTTTTGAGTACTACTTGAAATGATGCATTAAAACACTTAGCTCAGGATGTAAGACAAAATATTTCTAAAATAAATCTAAATCAATGTGTGGGTGAGTGTGTGTGTGTTCATTTTGGAAATATAAAAACAAGGTGATATTGCATACAAAACAACAAAAAATATATAAAATAGTAGAGATAATAAGATTTAAAGTTTACTAAGGTCTTTTATTGTAGAATAAACTTAGAGATATTAACATTGATTTAGAATTCATCAAATCAAATGTGCTCAGTAAATTTTAAGTAAAAATCCTAAGATATGTATAATATATATTTTATGTACAGAATATATAAGTTCCAAAAAGTTATATGGATGGACAAAAACAAAATAAATCAAACTTAATCATTCCAGTCAAATGTAAGAAGAGAGGGGGAAAATGCTTAGAAGAGTTGGGTAAATAGCAAACATAGGCATATAAAAAATAAATCCAAGTATATAACTAATCATGATAAATTTAAATAAGCTTTATATTTGTCATCACAGTCTGATGTAGGCAAGATTGTAATGTTGGCTATAACAAGTAGTATTACTGAATGCGTAGTGGATGCCAGGCGCTAAGTATTTTATCTGTATTAGCTTATTTAACTTTGGTAATGACCCTTGTAGGTAGCTTGTGTTCCACTTTCACAAGAGGACAGATAAATGGAAAATAGAGTTATCAGAGGATAAAGAGAGGAGACAGGTTTAAATTTTAGTTAGTTTGGTTTTAGACCTGCTGTCCTTTATTTCTATGCTCTATAGTTGCTCTAAGAGAATTTTAAAACAAATGTCATTCCTAGGACTGATATGTTGGGAGTGTTTCCTATAATGTTAGGAATAGAAGAAGGACCTGAAATTAGAGCTTGTATTAACCTTGGATCAGTTATCTCTTAATAAGCCTGGTAGAAAAAGATAAAGAAATAAGAAGTACTAGGGTTAGGACAGAAGACAATTTTACCAGTCTTCATAGAATAGTGAGGATAGCATGGTGGTTACAAAAAAAAAAAAAAAAAAAAGACACAGAGAGAGAGAGAGAGAGAGAGAGGGAGAGAGAGAGAAAGAAAAAGAAGGAAAGGAAAAGAAAAGGAAAAAGAGAAAGGAAAAGAAAAAAAAATGAATAAAGCCTGCAGGCAGATTCCTTGGTTTTATAATTTGACATTAATCTTTTCCAGCTCCATGAATTTGAGCAAGTTGCTTGATTTTTCTGGGACTATTTCTGTAGCAATAAAACGGCACACTAGTTATACTTTATAGAACTTATAAGGATTAAATGATTTTCCTGCTTACTAAAAAGGGAATAATTTCATATAGATTGAATAAAAATTCGACATCTAACAATAATATGCGTAATCAGGAATGAAACTGCATACAAACATTCATACCAATACTAAGCATACAATTTTTATATCTTGGATCATTCTTTAGAATTAGCATCTTTTAATATGTTATTTGATCATTAGTTATCTTCTGTTAAGTGACTATTCATATACTTTAAGTTTTTCTATTAGGCCATTTTTCTTATACATTTCTTGGATATCTACAAGATACCTATAAGATGTATGGATTCTGGATACTAAGCTTTTGTTTATTTTATGTGTGGTCTTTTTCTTTCAATCTTTACCTTTTCTTGTCATTTTGTTATAGTGTTGTTTGATGGACCAGAATGTTTAATTTAATTCAGGCAAGGTTATCAATCTTTTCTTTTAGGGATTACACTTTTTATATTTATAAAAAGAACTGTTCCATATTCAATATCATATTCTCCTATTTTTCCTATAAATGTTTAAAGATTTTCTTTCCCTATTCATCTCTTTCATCCAAAAAAAAAAAAAAGACTTTTATCTATGGTGTAAGGAAGCATTTTTTTCCCACAGAGTAAATGATTGCTTCATCATAATTTATTAAATAGTATATGTTTCTCCCAGTAATTTATAAGATTCCTGTGTTATTTATTAAATATCTTTGTGTGTGTGTTTGTTTTAAGTCATTCTAACCCATCTCTTTGGTCTGTTTGTCATCCCTTGCACCAATGTCAGATTGTCTTAGCCATCGTTTTGTGATAATCCTGGCTATCTTATAGGTGGGTTCCTCTGTCTTATTGTGGGTTCCCCAAGAAACAGAGTCTAAGTTGGAAAACTTGTGTCCTACAACTTTATTGGGGAATGTAACCTCAGGAAGAAGTGAGGGACAAGTGATATAAGGCAAGGAAGGAGAGTGAGCCCTTAGGTGTAACTGATTGTTGGATATATATGACTGTTTCAATAAGCAGTATCCTGGAGCCTCACTGAGTCTCTACAGTTCATGCAGGGGGGAAAAGGGAATAGATTTATTTATCCAGCATTTATTCTTGTGTTTGTGTTGTCTGTGTATTGGAGTTGAGGAAGCTTGGAATGAACAAGGAAACCCTGAGGCAGGAGGCAAGAAGACTATAACAAGTCCTGAGCTGAGGTGTGGTCAGGGTGGAGCACATGCATAGTGAGATGCCTCAAAGTAGCTGAAACAAGAGCCTAGGAGGCCACAGGGACCTGGAGTGGTGCATGAATGGTGGCTAATACATTTTCTAGCTTGTTTTTCTTCTGCAAAATGTTCCTGTTTAGTTTTGCTTCTTCATGTTCAATATGAATTTTATTTTTTTTAAATGTTTATTTATTTATTTTGAGAGGGAGAGTGCACATGGGTGCGTATGAGGAGGGGAGGGGCAGAGAGAAAGAGGGAGAGAGAGAGCAGGGGAGGGGTAGAGAGGGAGGGAGAGAGAGAATCTTAAGCAGGCTCTATGCTCAACTTGATCACACGAACCATGAGATCACGACCTGAGCCGAAATCACAAGTCAGAGGCTTAACAGATTGAGCCACCCAAGAATCCCTCAATATGAATTTTAAAATCAGTTTATCAAGTATCAACTGAAAAAATACTATTTAGATTTGTATTCGAATTGTAATGAATTGATAGATTTCTCTGGAGAAAATTGACACTTTTATGATGCTTTGTCTTTCATACAGTTCAAAGAAATATCTTTCCATATATTTTTGTCTTACTTAATGTATTTTAATAAGATTTTATATTTATCAGTAAAGATTTGTAAACTTCTGTATATTCATTCCCAAAAGTCTATAAGCTTTTGTTGCTACTTAATATTTCACCCAGAGTATATTTATATCTTAGAAATCTATAAGAAAAATAAAAACAATCTAAGACAAGATGGTGAAGGGTGAGTCATATCAGAGGATAACTAATTGGTCAAGTAACATGGAAAGTTCATACTTCCTAGAAAATAGGATAATTTATACTTAGAAAATAATATTTCACCTACATCATGCAAAAATTAAAACCTGAGAAAAATATGTGTAGTTAAGAATGAAACCAAACAAACGATGGAGCACACAGGGGTAAATCCACTTAGATCAATTTGGCAATATCTGGTAAAGTTAAATGTGAAAACAATTTCCAGAGAAACATACATATGATTAAAAGACTAAACAGAAGGGAACATTGTTATATTATGATAGAAGAACATCTGAATATTTGCCGTTTGGTGAACTGATGAGCACATTATAATATATCCATAATGTGATGTACTACAGGGCAATGTAAACGAACTACATTTACATACATCAACGAAGATGAATATCAAAGAACACAAGATCATGGCAAAAAAAAAAAACGAGTTGCAAAAAAATATGTATAGCACGATAGCATTTACATAAAGCTTAAAGCATACAAATAATACAGTTCATTTCTAATGAAAGTAAATATAGAGGTAAATATATACAACCATGAATGCCATTGACAAATGCAAAATTAGGCCTATTTAGAATCTTTTGAGATGGAGAGCAAAGGAATGCAAGAGGAACATCCAGTGAACTCAACCTGACCTGCAATGTTATGTTTCATGATAAATATTACTTTTTTATAATATCATGGTAAACTGCCTAAATGATGACAGAGGGATGTCTACACAGGTGTTTGTTAAATATTCTCTTTACAAGTAATATTCTTTGGGATCAAATATCCTTAGGCTTACAGACAATCCCAAGAATTACTTAAATTTTGGGTTATTGTGTAGAGTTTCTTCTGAAGACAATTGTGATATCCATAGTCAATAAGGAGGCATACTCTCTGCTAAACCTGAGACAGGTTTAAGCAACATATTAAGCAAACAAGTAGACACTATGATTTAATTTATTCATTCAGAAAGCATATCAACATATGCCATTTCCAAATGGGACAGTCCTTTTCTAATTAACAGAACATTTTATTCTGTCTAAACCTCTTCACCTATAGATGGATGCTTGATTTAACATTTACATAATTAATTGCTTACATCTGCTCACAACTAGGTTCTCAAAAAGCTTTGTAGCTTCTTAACTGCATCCAAACTTATTACTTTTAAAGAAGAATTTAAATATTTTTTCAGTATAAATTATTTCCTATCATTTGAGCTTTAAATAATATTTTAAAACAGAATATGCAATTTAAGTAGGGTTAAATCAAGTGATGACTGTACAAATCCTATAGGGAATGTTTTCATAAAGTTAAATTCTTTTTGTTATGGGAATTGTTCTTTGTAAATGTAAACCATAACTGTATCTGTTTTTAACTACTTCGTTTTCTTAAATCAAGGTGACTATTTATTTTACCCTTAAAGTATGTCTTAGATTTCTTTTAATTAATATTTTATTAAAAATATTGAAGCATAATTGACATGTAAAAAGCTGTACTTACTGTATGCAACTCAATGAGTTTGGGGTGAGTGAACATACATGAAACCATCATCATCATTAAGGCCACAAACATATCCATCACTTGGCCAACTTTCTTTCTTCTCTTCTTTATTATTTATATGTGGTAAGAATATTTAACACAAGATCTACCCTTTTAAAAATTTTAGTTTACACTACAGTATTGTTAGATATCCTAGGGCTATTTTTATGATAAGTTTGTGTTTCAGAAAGGAAAACTGTATCTTTCAGGAAGGAAAACTATAGAATCTCTTTTGCCTGTATAACCTTGTGGGATGGTGGATGGTTCCAGGGTAGGATTTCTCAAACTGTAGTCTACTGAACACTTTTCAGACCTTCATAGAAAGTTCACCCTCTGTTCAGAACAAAGAGGGTACCCAAGAACAAATTCAAGTGTGTTTGGTAAAGATAAAAGGCTGCTCAGGTCCATGAAATAATTACTAGAAAAGGAAAATTCAGGTTGTCACTTAACAATCAGATGCAATGTCCACAGTTACTTAAATTCACTTCAATGCAGTTTAGCAGACAGTTGTTCTGAGGGGAGATTAAGGAGGAGAACACCTTCCATACTAAATAACCTGTGGGTAAATACTTGAGCCATTTCCTTGGAAGTCGACAGTCCTTTTACTTCCATTAGGATTAGGAATTTGTTCCCTTTTTTGGCTACATCTTTCCCAACTCTTGTCTTCAGAAGAGTTAGTTACTAAAAAACACTTAACCATCACCTTTTTTCAGGTGACTGAAAGAAGTGAGAACATTAGTGTTTATAGTAAGAGTACTAGAGTCACACTTCCACATGTTCACAGGGTATCCTTTCCCAGAATAGCTACATAGCCATGTAAGAAGGTCTCTTGTTCATCCAGTTGTGACAAAGAAATATTTCCTGTGGGGAGGAGACAAAAATACTTCTCCATAACTTGATGGGAGTTTTGTGGTAGGTTTTCAGCACAGTTGCCTTCTACCACATTGTTGGATCTCAAGTATAGACATCTGTCCTCCAGTACTGACTTCATGGACTCTACCCTGTCTGTGTCCATGGTTCAGAGCTGGTCTGAAAAGGTGATAGCTTTCTTCTTCTTTTTTCAAAAACTGTTTATTTATTTTTGAAATTGAGAAAAAGCAGGGGAGGGGTATGGACAGAGGGAGACAGAGGACTGAGGTGGGCTCGGCACTGACAGCAGTGAGCCTGATGCAGGGCTTGAACTCATAAACCATGAGATCATGACCTTAGCCAGAGTTGGATGTTCAACTGACTGAGCCACCCAGGCACCCTGTGATGGCTTTCTTTGGCAGAGCCCTAGCCTCTTGGCTGCTGAAGTCCCCAAGCACTAGATGAACCAGGTGTTCGATCACCTTCACTGCGATCTGGCAACTTTCCTGAGGATCTACTTTACAGGTGGAGCCCTGCACCTGCCCACTGGCTGAAAGGCCTAGTTACCTATGACTTTATTTTTTTAGAGCAGTTTTAGGTGCATAGCAAAATTGAGAGGAAAGTACAGAAATTTCCCATATACACCCCATCCCCACACATGCATAATCTCCTGCATTATCAATATCCCCCACCAAAGTGGAACATTTGTTACAGTTGAGAAAGCTACATTGGCACATCATAATCACCATTGTGTATGTTATGGTTCATTCTTGCTGTTGTACATCCTGTGGGTTTGGACAAATGTACAACTACATGAATCCATCATTATGGTATCATGCAGAGTATTTTCATTGCCCTATAAATCCTTTGTACTCTGTCTACTCATCTCTTCCTTTTTCTAGTCCTTGAAAATATTTTTATTATTATCCTTGATTATAAATCTTGGATTAAGGGTTAGTGTTTTGTGAAAATTATATAACTTCTGTCAAATGAAAGTGTTTTACGAGTGCTTACAAAATGAGTAATCTGGTGACATAAATAGATACATGAAGAGATCATAAGATTAAAGAGCAATTATTTGCTGTTTGTTAAATTTCAGCTAGCCTAACATTTTATGCAAAATACCATCGTGAAAAATAAAGAACGACAATGAGAGGCAAACAAGCATTTATTTGGGATCAAAGAATTGCAATTTGAGAAACAGATTCAGATAGAAACCCCAATAGTTTTTCTGCTTATAGGGTGAAAGCAGGGGTTCTTTTAGGAGGAAGAAGGAAGGGGGTCAATTATGTGACTAGGATAAAAGAAAAAAAATGTCAGTTGGCAGAATCAGCTGCTTTTGGTTACACATTGATTGACTATTCTATTGGTGTTAACAAATGAAACTATCCCTGGCATGCATTACTTAACTATTCCACAACCAGCGGTCTTCTGATCAGGATGCTCATTGTCCAGCTAAATTCTCAAACAGTTCCATAAAACAAATGCTGTTTTGCCCAGTCCAAAAGTTTTGGCTCAGTTCGAACAAAGGCAGGTAAGGAAGTTTCTCTACAGAAGCCTCTCCAATTCATTTTATTTTATTTTATTTTATTTTTTATTTCAGTAATTAGTTTATTTATTTATTTATTTTGGGGGGTAAGGGACAGAGGGAGAGAGGAGAGAGAATCTTTTTTTAAAATTTATTTTAGAATTTATTTTTTTTTAAATTCACATCCAAGTTAGTTAACATATAGTGCAACAATGATTTCAGGAGTAGATTCATTAATGCCCCTTACCCAGTTAGCCCATTCCCCCTCCCATAACCTCTCCAGTAACCCTCTGTTTGTTCTCCATATTTAAAAGTCTCTCAGGGCGCCTGGGTGGCTCAGTTGGTTAAGCGTCTGACCTTGGCTCAGGTCATGATCTCGTGGTCCGTGAGTTCGAGCCCCACGTCGGGCTCTGTGCTGACAGCTCAGAGCCTGGAGCCTGTTTCGGATTCTGTTTCTCCCTCTCTCTGACCCTCCCCATTCATGCTCTGTCTCTCTCTGTCTTAAAAATAAATAAACGTTAAAAAAAATTTTTTAAAGAGTCTCTTATGTTTTGTCCCCCTCCCTGTATTTATATTATTTTTCCCCTTCCCTTATCCATTCATCAGTTTTGTATCTTAAAGTCCTCATATAAGTGAAGTCATATGATATTTGTCTTTTCTGACTAATTTCTCTTAGAATAATACCCTCTAATTGCATCCACGTAGTTGCAAATGGCAAGATTTCATTCTTTTTGATTGATGAGTAATACTCCATTACATATATATATACCACACCTTCTTTATCCATTCATCTACCAACGGACATTTGGGCTCTTTCCATATTTGGCTATTGTTGATAATGCTGGTATAAACATTAGGGTGCATGTGCCCCTTTGAAACAGCATACCTGTATCCCTTGGGTAAATGCCTAGTAGTGCAATTGCTGGGTTGTAGGGTAGTTCTATTTTTAATTTTTTGAGGAACCATACTGTTTTCCAGAACGGCTGCACCAGTTTGCATTCCCACGAACAGTGCAAAAGAGATCCTCTTTCTCTGCATCCTCACCAACATCTATCATTGTCTGAGTTGTTCATTTTAGCCATTCTGATAGGTGTGAGGTGGTATCTCATTGTGGTTTTGATTTGTGTTTCCCTGATGATGAGTGATGTTGAACATTTTTTCATGTGTCGGTTGGCCATCTGGATATCCTCTTTGGAGAAGTGTCTGTTCATGTCTTTTGCCCATTTCTTCACTGGATTATTCGTTTTTTGGGTGTTGAGTTTGATAAGTTCTTTCTAGATTTTGGATACTAACCCTTTCTCTGATATGTCATTTCCAGATATCTTCTCCCATTCTGTTGGTTGCCTTTTATTTTTTCTGATTGTTTCCCTCGCTGTGCAGAAACTTTTTACTTTGATGAGGTCCCAATAATTCATTTTTGCTTTTCTCTTGCCTCTGGAGATGTGTTGAGTAAGAAGTTGTGGCCAAGGTCAAAGAAGTTTTTGCTTGCTTTCTCCTTGAGGATTTTGATGGCTTACATTAGGTCTTTCATCCATTTTGAGTTTATTTTTGTGTATGATACAAGAAAGTGGTCCAGGTTCATTTTTCTGCATGTCACTGTCCAGTTTTCCAAGCACCACTTGCTGAAGAGACTGTCTTTATTCTATTGGATAGTCTTTCCTGCTTTGTCAAAGATTAGTTGGCCATACATTTGTGGGTCCATTTCTGAGTTCTCTATTCTGTCCCATTGATCTGAATGTCTGTTTTTGTGCCAGTACCATACTGTCTTGATGATTACAGCTTTGTAATACAGCTTGAAGTCTGGGATTGTGATGCCTCCAGCTTTGGTTTTCTTTTTCAAGCTTGCTTTGGCTATCCAGGGTCTTTTCTGGTTCCATACAAATTTTAGGATTGTTTGTTCTAGCTCTGTGAAGAATGCTAGTGTTGTTTTGATAGGGATTGCATTGAATATGTAGATTGCTTTGGGTAGTATTGACATTTTAACAATACTTGTTCTTCCTCTCCAGGAGCATGGAATCTTCTTCCATTTTTTTTTTTTTTTTGTGTGTGTGTGTCTTCTTCAATTTCTTTCATAAGCTTTCTATGGTTTTCAGTGTATAGATGTTTCATCTCTTTGGTTAGATTTATTCCTAGGTATTTTATGCTTTTGGTGCAATTGTAAATGGGATCGATTCCTTGATTTCTCTTTCTGTTGCTTCATTATTGGTGTATAGGAATACAACCGATTTCTGTGCATTGATTTTATATCCTGTCACTTTGCTGAACTCATGGATCAGTTCTAGCAGGTTTTTGGTGGAATCTTTTGGGTTTTCCATACAGAATATCATGTCATCTGCAAAGAATGAAAGTTTGACCTCCTCCTGGCCAATCTGGATGCCTTTTATTTCTTTGTGTTGTCTGATTGCAGAGGCTAAGACTTCCAATATTATGTTGAGTAACAGTGGTGAGAGTGGACATCCCTGTCTCATTCCTGACCTTAGGGGGAAAGCTCTCAGTTTTTCCCCATTGAGGATATTTGTGTTGGATCTTTCATATATGGCTTTTATGATCTTGAGGTATGATCCTTCTCTCCCTACTTTCCTAAGGGTTTTTTAAATCAAGAAAGGATGGTGTATATTGTCAAATTCTTTCTCTGCATCTATTGAGAGAATCATGTGGTTCTTATCCTTTCTTTTATTGATATGATGAATCAATCACATTGATTGTTTTGTGGATATTGAACCAGCCCTGCATCCCAGGTGTAAATCCCACTTGGTTGTGGTGCATAATTTTTTTAATATTGTTGGATCCAGTTGGCTAATATCTTGTTGAGGATTTTTGCATCCATGTTCATCAGGGAAATTGGTTTATAGTTCTCCTTTTTAGTGGGGTCTTTGGTTTTAGAGTCAAGGTAATGCTGACTTCATAAAAAGAGTTTGGAAGTTTTCTTTCTATTTTTATTTTTTGGAACACCTTCAATAGAATAGGTGTTAACTCCTTTTAAATAGTTGGTAGATTTCCCCTGGAAAGCCTTCTGTCCCTGGACTCTTGTTTTTTGGGAGATTTTTGATTACTAATTCAATTTCCTTACTGGTTATGGGTCTGTTCAAATTTTTTATTTCTTCCTCTTTCATTTTTCATAGTTTATATGTTTCTAGTAATTTTTCCACTCCTTCCAGATTGCCCATTTTATTGGCATATAATTGCTCATAATATTCTCTTATTATTGTTTTTATTTCTGCTGTGTTGGTTGTGATGTCTCCTCTTTCATTCTTGATTTTATTTATTTCGGTCCTTTCATTTTTCTTTTTGTTCAAACTGGCTAGTGGCTTATCAATTTTCTTAATTCTTTCAAAGAACCAGCTTCTGGTTTCATTATCTGTTCTACTATTTTTTTGATTTTGATAGCATTGATTTCTGCTCTAATCTTTATTACTTCCTGTCTTCTGCTGGTTTGGGGTTTTATTTGCTGTTGTTTTTCCAGATCTTTAAGGTGTAAGGTTAGGTTGTGTATCTGAGACCTTTCTTCCTTCTTTAGGAAGGTCTGGATTGCTATGTACTTTCCTCTTATGACCGCCTTTGCTGCGTCCCAGAGGTTTTGGGTTGTGGTGTTATCATTTTCATTGGCTTCCATGCACTTTTAATTTCCTCTTTAACTTCTTGGTTAGCCCATTCATTCTTTAGTAGGATTTTCTTTAGTTTCCAAGTATTTGTTATCTTTCCAAATTTTTTCTTGTGGTTGATTTCGAGTTTCATAGCGTTGTGGCCTGAAAATATGCACAGTATGATCTCGATCTTTTGTACTTACTTAGGGTTAATTTGTGTCCCAGTATGTGATCTATTTTGGAGAACATTCCATGTGCACTGGAGAAGAATGTATATTCTGCTGCTTTAGGATGAAATGTTCTGAATATATCTGTTAAGTCCATCTGGTCCATTGTGTCATTCAAAGCCATTGTTTACTTGTTGATTTTCTGATTAGATGATCTGTCCATTGTTGTAAGTGGGGTTTGAAGTCCCCTACTATTATGGTGTTATTATCAATGAATTTATGTGTGTGATTAATTGATTTATATATTTGAGTGCTACCACCTTTGGAGCATAAATGTTTACAAATGTTATGTCTTGGTGGATAGACCCCTTAATTATGATATGATGCCCTTCTTCATCTCTTGGTACAGTCTTTATTTTAAAAGTCTAGATTGTCTGATGTAAGTATGGCTACTCTGGCTTTCATTGTTGACTCATTAGCATGATAGATGGTTCTCCATCCCCTTACTTTCAATCTGAAGGTGTCTTTAGGTCTAAAGTGGGTCTCTTGTAAACAGCATATAGATGGATCTTATTTTCTTATCCGTTCTGTTACTGTGTGTCTTTTGATTGCAGCATTTAGTCCACTGACGTTTAGAGTGAGAACTGAAACATATGAGTTTATTATGTTTCTTGTAGAGTTGGAGTTTCTGGTGGTGGTGTTCTCTGGTCCTTTCTAGTCTTTGTTGCTTTTGGTCTTTTTTTTTTTTTTTTTTTTTTTTTTTTTTTTTCATTTTTTCTCCCCTGAGAGAGTCCCTCTTAAAATTTCTTGCAGGGCTGACTCAGTGGTCAAAAACTCCTTTAATTTTTGTTTGTCTGGGAAATTTTAATCTTCCTTATATTTTGAATGACAGTCTTGTTGGATAAAGAATTCTTGGCTGCATATTTTTCTTTTCAGCATATTGAATATATCCTGCCACTTCTTTCTGGCCTGGCAGGTTTCTGTGGATAGATCTGCTGCAAACCTGATCTGTCTTCCCTTGTAGGTTAAAGACTTTTTTCCCTTGCTGCTTTCATGATTCTTTCCTTGCCTGAATATTTTGTAAGTTTGACTATGATATGTCTTATTGATGGTCGGTTTTTGTTGAATCCTGTGAGAGTCCTCTGTTCTTCCTGGATTTTGATGTCTGTGTCTTTCCCCAAGTTAGGAAAGTTTTCCACTGTGATTTGCTCACATAACCCTTCTGCCCTTTTTCTCTCTTTTCATTTTCTGGGTCCCCTATGATTCTGATGTTGTTCCTTTTTAATGAGTCACTGATTTCTCTAATTCTTAAATCATTCCCTTTTGCCTTAGTATCCCTCTTTTTTTCTGCTTCATTATTTTCCATAAGTTTGTCCTCTATATTACTCATTCGCTGCTCTACCTCATCCATTCTTGCCACTGTGACATCCATTTGAGATTGCAGCAGAGTTACAACATTTTTTATTTCTTCCTGACTAGCTTTTATTCTTTTATCTCTGCAGAAAGGGATTCTAATCTATTTTTGACCCCAGCTAGTATCCTTATTATCGTGATTCTAAATTCTGATTCAGACATCTTGCTTGTATCTGTGTTAAGTCCCTCACTGTTGTTTCTTCCTGCTCTTTCTTTGGGGTGAATTCCTTCGTTTTGTCATTTTGAAGGAAAAAAAGGAATTAATAAGGTAAAAACAAATTAAAATTAAAAATTAAAAACAACAACACACACACACACACACACACACACACACACACACACTAATCAAATCAATGATGTTATCTCCTAGGTGTGTTTTGATCTGGTTGTTGAAAGGAGCTTGATAGATTAGAGAAAAAAGGGAAAACAGAAAAAAAAGTAAAACTTTTGAAAATTGGAAAAAAATGAATACAATGAAATAGAATAAAATGAAATGATATAAGTAAAATAGAATTTGAAAAATTTATAAGAAAGTAAAAAATATAGTATAAAAAATTAAAAATGTTTTTAATAAAAATCGAAAGTAAAAATAATTTTATTCTCTTTCTGGATTCAAGAAAAAGAAGAAAAAAAATTGAATAGATGGACCAGCAAACAGACTGAAATACAATTGAAATTACATCATTTTACCCTATAAGTCAAATTCTGAGACACTTTATAGTCCATAAACTAAGCAGGCAGAGAGACTTGGGGTGTTCTTGAAGAGCAAGGTTGGCCCAGTTGGGCGGGGCTTAGTGTAATGTCTCCTTTCTCCACTAGATGGCACTGCTTAGCTTACTGGAATGGATTGTTGTGACGCCTGTAGGTGTGTATGCGCATGTGCCTCAGGGGTGAAAATGCATCACCCAGCTACCCAGTCTGTAGTATGGGAACTCTGTTCTTCCCCATCAGCAGTCACACACCGTCCTTTGTTTCCAGCTTCCATCCACTCCCTGGTTTTACACTATGAGCAAGCCATCAGGTTGCCAGGCAGCACCTCCCTCCTGAGTTTTATCTCAGATGCTGGTGTGTTTCTGACCCCTCGCTTCTAAGGGACTGTGGCTTTGACCTGCTCAGACTGTCTTGGGGGGGGCCTCACTGAGCAATGGTCGGATGCTGGTAGCACCCAGGAACATTCGTGGGACCATGCTGCTGCCAATGCCCAGAGACTGTGGCTGGGTGTCAGCCCACCCTAGAAAAAGTTCACACGATTGTGTAGCAGCAGTGTTTCAGGGATTATGGAAAAACACAACACATATCTGGCACCAGGCTTCACCCTTAACAACATTGTTCCAGCACCAGCGAATGCATTTGTTCTGTGGAGTATGCTGGGACGAGGTGGCTGCACAGCCTCCACCAAATGCCCTTCCAGCAGAGGAATGACTGCCTCTCCCCTGTGGCCCGAGGACCCCCAAACTTCACTTTGCTCCTGTGGATTTTCCCTTCTCACCAGAGCACTACCAGGGATATAGCTGTGTATTTTCAGACTCTGTGCTCCCCCTGTTTATAGAGTCTTAATGGAATTTAAACCCTCCCCTTTCTCCTTTCTCCCTTTTTAGTTCAATCACTGTGGCTGTTTCCACTTTTCCACTTTCTCTACAGCTGCTTTTAGAGGGGTTGCTTTTCCCGTACTCTTCCCCCATCTCCATCCTCTCTCTGAAAGCAAAACAGCTCCATGCCTGCCTTGGCTTCTTTCTCTCCCAGTTCACCTCTTTGTTTGGCATACTTGCTAAATTCTGTGGTTCGGGTTGTGCAGATTGTTGTGTTAATCCTCAAATCAGTTTTGTATGTGTGCAGATGGTTTAGTGTTGATCTGGCTGCATTTCATGGATGCAAGATGAAAAAAACCTTCCATGGTGTTCCTCTATCTTGGCTCCTCCCCTTTTATTTTTTTTAATGTTTACTTATTTTAGAGAGAGACTGAGCAAGAGCAGGGGAAGGGGAGAGAGAAAGGGAAACACAGAATCCGAAGCAGGCTCCAGGCTCTGAGCTATCAGCACAGAAGCCGATGTGGGACTTGAACCCATGAACCGCAAGATCATGACCTGAGCTGATGTCAGATGCTTAACTGACTGAACCACCCAGGCATCCTGAGAGAGAAAGAGTTTTAAGCAGGCTCCATACTCAGCACCAAGCCCGATGAATGGCTAAGTCCCACGACCCCTGGGATCATGATCTGACCAAAATCAAGAATTGGCTCCTCAACCGATTGAGCCACCCAAGCACCCATCCAACTCTATTTTAAAATGGCTTCAGTCATGTCAATTTTTCACAGAACCAAGAGCATAAACATTAACTTATATATCAGAATACACTTTACGGTTTATGATTAAACAATATGAATACTATTTCAGAATATTTTAGAATACCAAGTCATCATCTATAAACATAGCATCAGCTTTAATTACAGGGGAATTAGTCTTTGAATATATAATTGTACAACATTGGAGCAATCCAAGGATTGGTTTAGAGTGATAGTCTTCCAGGTATTCAGTGTGCTTCAAACCTCCAGGGGCAGCAGAGGATTAAGAAGCCAGATGGGATTCCCAATTTCTAAAACGAGAGAACTGATTTAAATATTTTAATGTTGCCCAACTTAACAAAACAAGAATCTATCACATATTTGATTGTGATGGTTCTCCAGATAGTTTCACTTGGAATTTATCATCTTTGTGATCCTTTAGCTCACTCTATTTCTTTATTCCTGAATGCTACAAAACCTTTCTCTTGACCATAGTTGGTGCATAATTTCTTAAAAAGCTTTAGAAACTTCCAAGAGGCAAGGAGCTAAGTGAATAGATTAATGAGGGGCTGTTCTTGAAATTCTTAGAGCTCCTTTGATGGCAGGTGTGATAAATTACACACATTATCATTGTGATGATCATGCGGCAAACTATTATTAGAGCTTAATGTAGACTATCTCATTACAAGAGTACTACTTTAGCAGAATTCGAGCATACTTTAGCAGAAAATGTAAACTGTTCATATAATTCCAAGTAAATAGGCATTTCTCTAGATTGAGAACAGGCTTTATTTAAAAGCATTAGCCATGTTTATTACTAAATGGCTCAGTTTTCTTTTACTTACAAAGAAGCCTATAACCTCAGTCTCATGTACATGGGAAATAAAATAACTCAAACACTTATGAGTTTATAATGACCTGATTTTGTAGAAAGTTTTATATATGACATATTCCTTAAATAAAACCTCTGCTAAAATAACAACACTTCAATGAGTTTAAAATCAGATATATGATATAATAAGACAGTAAGAAGCTTTCATAAAGAATAAATCACATAAATGAGCAATTGTGTTTGGCATAAATATTATATTGTCAATATTCTCTTATGGGTAAAATGGCTATTAATAGTTAAAGGAAAATTTGATACTAAAAACCATTGTGTATTGAATAAAAAAATTCTAGTTTTTATATTTTACTTTATCAGATTAATCATTATTCAGAACACCTCAGATTACTTTTTGCTTTTTTTAAAATAAAGGAAATTCTGGTTTAGGAGTGTTCCTTTTTTAAAATAAAGGAAATTCATGTGCAACATGAACCAACTAAATATGAATTTAGAGACATAAACTCCATTGTTTATCCACAGAGCCATCAGACTATACTTTTAGAAACATATATTGGACTTCTTACTCTCTTGAATAAAATACTCCCATGAATTTCCATGAATTTCCAATAGAAAAAGTATTTCTCCCGTGACCTCCAAGGCATGCATGATAGTATTCCTGCTGACCTTTCCAGTGGCCCCTCTCACTGCTTCTGTCACTTCTTTCATGCTGAACTTTTCTACCCATTGGAAAATTCCAGGCTTATTCTGCACTCAGAATCTTTACTCTTATTATTAACTTTGTCTGGAATGGTTTCTCTCCTGCTTTTAGTATGGCTATCTCCTTCACTCATTTCTTCAGTCAAATATGCCATCTTCTTAGCTAGATGTTCACTTGCTAAGATTCATTGTTGTGCTAGATTACCATTTATTTAGAGTGTGCAGACATAAAATAAAATATATTAGCAGTTTTGAATCTGAGATAATGGAATTTATTCTCTCTCTGTTTCTGTTTGTCTCTCTTTTTCTCTATATACCTTAGAACATATTTTATGGCATATATAAATATATGTATCTCTTCAAATCTTAATAAATTAAAACAATGACATAAAATACTGATAATATCCAAATTTCTATAAAACTATATGGAAATAATGGCTTCACTAACTACATTTGAAAATAAGGAAATGCAAGGACTCCAAATCTATGATTAGATCTAACCAGTAATGTATAGTTTAGTTCTAAGAACATGTCATTCTAAAAATCAAATAAAAAAAATTTTTTTAGCCTAGAAAAATCAAATAAAATTAAATAAACTAACAAAAAGTTTTTCTCCTACCATGTTATTATTAGCTGGCCTTTTTATTTTTTTGCAGTTTCCATTTTACAAGAAAACAGATGTTTCTGAACAGGTGTAAGTGGGTGGATTTGGAAACCTACAAACACTGAAAGCTTTTATGTCTCTTTTTTAAGAAAGAGAAGGAAAAAAATACAGTGCCCATTTCTTTTAAAAGTCTTTCTTGGCACCTGCTTTTACATTTGACTGCTATTTTCATTTTTCTTCCCTTAAGCTAGTCGACCAAATAAATAATAATGAAATGCAATTTACTTTGATTTCCTTCTTCAAAACTTAACTGCCCCAGAGGGGAAGTACCCACTTGTCCAGTGGTCTATGTAATAACCTCACACTATCTACTCCATCTGCCCTTACATTTCCATTCCTCTGTTCTGGTTCAGGCTCTCATTATTTCATCCCCCCTTCCTCCTATCTCTTCCCCTTTAATATTTTTTTTCAGAAGATTTCTAAATGATTTCCATAACTAGATCCTTTTTCTCATTAAACTCTTATAAATAATGCCTCCAAAGTAATTTTTTAAACTAGAGATTGACTCAGAGTAGGCAGAATGGAAAAAATCCTTGAACCCCTAAATCAGAAGACTTGTTTTAAAATGATTCTTTGCACTTACAACCTTCTTTACCCTTTCGGGTTATTAATCTTTTCTGAGAATCTGCTTTCTCAACTCAGCAGTCTTATTCTCAGACATATTGAAAGGATTAAATAAAATAACGTATCAGTATCAGTTTCTTAGGATGATGCCTGGTGTTAAATAAATACTGCAAAATTGACGTTTCATGTTTCTCCCCTAGGCAAAAATTATCAATGGTGTCTCATTAGCAAGAAAACAAATTCCAAACGTCTGTGGATGGCACTCAAATATTGCCAAAAGTTACCACCCACATTCATTCAATGAACTTGCCTCCACATATTTAGTCCTTTAGGAACTTGGACATCTGTTTCTCTATCGGGAATGTCTTTCTCCAAGCTTCTGTACTGACTTAAATGTTGCTCATTTATCTCTTCTAAAACATCTTGTGCAAAACTTTCCAGATCTTTTTTCAAGATGTAAGGTAATACATTGTTATCTGTGTAATCGCTTATACTTCCATGTCATCAAACACTGTAGAGTTAAGCAGTCAATGAAGGTTGAGCCAGCGTCGGTGGAAATGTTCTGCTCCTTCATTATACCCAGGCAGTGGGTTCTCTGAAGGCAGAGAGTACGCCTTGAGCCCATTTCCTTTCCATAGGATACTGCACCCAAATGTATAGAACCTGGTGGAAATCTTGATACTTCATGTTTCCTGAATTTCTTAAAAGACAAAAATTCTTAACATGTGTGTGCCATTGTGCAGGTGTGTTAGTGTAGGTGCTGTGTGTTTGTTTGTGCTTACATGCATAGGACATAGGGAGATAGTGTTAGAATGCAATGTTATAAACAGTGACCTTTATGAGCTACACAGAGAACTCAACTATCCATTAATTCCACTTATCGTCACAGAGCATTTAATCTGTATGAGGCACCATCGTAAGGGGCCAGGGATACAAAGTCCCTACCATTTCACAACACTTACATTCTAAAGAGGGTATAGAAAATTAATGGGTGGGCAAATAAATACAAACTATGATATTAAGGGGTGTCTGGGTGGCTCAGTCAAGTTAAGCTTCCGGCTCTTGATTTCAGCCCAGGTCTTGATCTCAGCGTGATGGGGTCAAACCCTATGGTGGACGTCATGCTGGGCATGAAGCCTACTTAAAACAAAGAAAAAGTAAAAAAAAAGCTATGATGTTAGGATGTGATAAGTGTTATAAAAAAAGTAAAATGGAATAAGGGGTAGAAAGGGACAGAGGCTGTTATTTTGAAATGGGTGTTAGGGATACCCTCTTAGGAAGTGACATTTGTTGAGCAAAGAAGAACATGAATGAAGTGAGGTGGTATAAAACCATGTAAGTATCTAAGAAAGAGTATTTCTAGGCAGAATAACAGCAACTGCAAAGTTGTTATGAGTGTCGCTCAGGCTAAACTCTCATATGGAGCCTAGATTAGCCTGTCCCTCTTACAAGTGCAGTCAGTATTTGTGTTTCTGTAGCAAAGATAGCAATTTCATTATTTCACTAATACAATAATATTTATTATTTCCCTTAAGCTTCTTTCTTCATTTTTAAGGTGGGGTCCAACTAGGGGAGCATTAAAGTCACTTCTTACCCCAGATTGATATACTTTACGACTCAAATGCTTCTCTGTTCTCTTAGCTTCTCTTTCTTTATTTGGATAATGAGTGTAATATTTTTATCTCATGAATTTATATATATGGTTAGGATACTATAAAATAAAAAATCGTTTTTGTAAGTAGTAACAATAGGGGTATTTTCTTGATTTATTTCTTGATTTCTGAAGTAGTGACTGCCTGGCCCTTTCTGTTTCAAGTTATGACTCTAATTTTGAGGCAACACTATAAAAGTCTTGTCAGCAATATGCAGCAGAGTTAGTTTCTCTCTTCCTTATTAACTCTAGCACATCCAGAAAAGAGGGACTTTGAGGGTACATTGAGAGGGGTTCACAAAGTGCACTCAGACATTTGGTCTGTTGTGCAGTCATAGTATGGAATCCACAGAAAGTTCACATTACCTGTTGGAGGAGGTCATGAAGAAGATGTGACCATCCAGTTGACCCATAGCTGGATATCGGCAATCAGAGGCTCCTCACCCTGTCATCTGTCTTGGACATGTATATTTTGTCCATCATTCCTAGAATAGGAGCTGTTTGAAGGACACAGCCTTGAGAATGGGGTGTTGTTGAGACCTTTGGGATCTTATGTATGATTGAACCTAGTTAAGGTCTCTGCATAAACTTCTAGGATTCTGGCAGCAGATATGGAGATCTACATGTCTGTGTCACTGAAGATAAGCCTTATGTAAGTTTCTGGCTTGTTACACCCCTGCTGCCTGTGGGTCTGAAGCAGTCTTCTTCCTAGCCTCTCTCCTTGCCCTCCATTCCCTGCGGCAGTTTTACGCTGGGACTCCCAAGGTTGTGAATCAACATACTTGCTGTGAGTTTGGAGGCTGAGAGGAGAATCTAGAGCAATTAGCCACGTTTACTTAAGCATTTGGCTGGAAGATTGGTTTGGGAAGGCAGTGGCTCAGCTGGGATGTTGCATGTGGCTGGTCCCCAAACCAAATTCACAGCAGGAATTTCACACACACAGGCACAAATGAACACTTGTGAAAATCCCTGTGAAATAGCTGCTGATATTGTCTAAACCGGCTTTCAACTTGGGAGCCAGTCTTCTGGATAAATGTCAAATTAACTGGATAATTACTTGAGAATGAACCCAGTGGCCGGTGTTAGCTTCTGGGAGGCAGACTTATTTTTTTTTAATTGTGCTGTCTTCATAAGTTGAGAGAGATGTTGTTTACTTCAGATTCTGAAAAGTATTCAAACAGCTAAAATAAAAGACTGAACAAAATATGCCATTTCTTTCTCCCTCCCTCCCTCTCTCCCTCTCTCTTTCAGAGTCCAGAGTGCTAACCATTACACAATGGAACCTCTCCCTCTCTCTTTCCATCCCTCTGTTCCTCCCCTCATAGTACCTACTGTGTGCCAAGCATTATCCTGGGTGCTGTGGAATGAAACAAAAGACAAAAAGACAAATTAACATACATCCTTTTGGTAGTCAACTAGTGGAGCATATAGACACACATAGGCTAAATGTAAAATATTATAACCATGCTGTAATAGAAATATCAAAAAGGTTTTTGAAAGCGCACACAGCCAGGAATGTATGTTTTGGCTACTGCTATTAAATTCCACTGCTTAGCAAGATGACGAAATGTAGTAGGTGTTTACAAAGGAGAATGAGGGAATACTTCATCTAGCTTTGTGGAAGAAAGAATGGTGGCCAATGAATGAAAAAAATATCAGGGGCAGCTGGGGGGCTCAGTCGGTTAAGCGTCCGACTTCAGCTCAGGTCATGATCTCGCGGTTTGTGGGTTTGAGCCCCGCATTGGGCTCTGTGCTGACAGCTCAGAGCCTGGAGCCTGCTTCAGATTCTGTGTCTCCCCCTCATTCTGCCCCTCCCCTGCTCATGGTCTCTCTCTGTCTCTCAGTAGTAAATAAACATTAAAAAAATTTTAAAAAGATAATAGAAATTGTCATATTTGTACTAGGATATAAGGATATTTCTTTTCTTTCTTTTTTTTTTTTTTAACTTGTTTTCTCTGTGGAATGACCTTGGCGCCTTCAAACGTTTCCTCTTTCTAGTATGACCACACTTTGTAGGATTGGCTGTAATTCTCTCCAGCACGATAGTCTTCTAGTTGCTGTACACACTTACCAACACGTGTTTTTGGCCTTTATCTAATTATGTGGTTTTTCAAGACTTTTGTCCCATTTCTATTGGGTTCTTTGCATTTTCATTTTTTAGTTATGTGAAGTCTTTATATCTTCTGGATGAAGGTATTTTGTCTCATGTTGTGATTGTTATCTCCTAGTCTATGGGTTGCCTTTGGGTTTTATTAACAGTAGTTTCCAGAAAGAAAGGTTTTAAGTTTTGATTAAGTTTGTTAAAAAGAAAATCGCAGGCCCAAACGGAGTCACTTAATTTAACGCCCCGTCAGTAAACCAAGACTTAATAGCTAACCTAACTACAGTTTCAACCCCAAGGAATGTAACCTTGAACCATCTAAAACAATGCATTCTTTGCTATTAATTTCCTTCTCCCACCTTTAAAAACCTTTCCTTTTCTGCAGCTCAGTGGAACTCACTTCTGTTTGCTAGATAGGATGCTGCCCGGTTCATGAATGTTTCATACTCAATTAGGTCTTCAAATTTACCCAGTTGCATTTTGTTTTTTAACAAATTCAGCTTATCAATGTTTTTATAATTGCTCATGCTTTCTGTGTTTTAAGAAACCCTTCCTTAATCCCTCTAGAAATGTTATAATTTTAGGTTACATGTTTAGGTCTATGTATAATTTCCAGTATATGATATGAGATAAGGATATTTTATCTAATTTTTAAAAGTCTGTATGGAAATCTAATCCAGCATCTTTTATTTAAAGGAATTTCTCTTTATGAATTTAATTGCCTTGGCACCTTTATCACAAATCAACCTAACTATATTTGTGTGGATCTATTTCTAAACCCTTGATTGTGTTCTGTTGCTCTGTCTGCCTAACCCTGTGCTACTTCTGGGCTTCTTTTCTGTAGCTTCATTTTAAACCTTAAATTCAAGCATGCTAATTATTCTAACATTGTTCTTTTTAAGAAAGTGCTTTGTCAGATTCTTTGAAGTTCTACACATGTTTTAGAATCAGCTTGTCACATTCAACAAAAAAGTCTGCAAGATTTTGATTGGAACTGCACTGGATGTGTAGATCATTTTGTGGAGAATTGATATTTTAACAATATGGAGTGTTCCAATCCATGAACAGAATATATCATTCTATTCATTTGAACGTTCTTTAATTTCCGTCAACAATATTTTCTAATTTTTAGTATGGAGATTTTGGTTCTCCTTGTTATGTTTTTCTATTATAATGGATTTTTAAGAGTTTTATTTTACATTTATTTGTGTTGTTATATTCAAATGCTAAATATTTTTTATCTTAACTCTCTATCCTATAACCCTGTTTACTTACTAGTTCTAACAGTTGTTTTGTAGATTTATTGATTTTCTTTACATGTAAGCAAAATAGCATTTCTAAAAGGATGGTTTTACTTCTTTATTTCTGAAGTTTATATGTTTTATTGCTTTTTACTCTCCATATTCCAAATGATAGGACCTCCAATAAAAGTGTTGAGTGGAAATGGAGAAGATGGACTTCCCTACTTTTCTCTTGATCTAAATCAGAAAGAGTTTAGTCTATCACTGTTAAATATAATGCTAGGAATACATTTTGGATGACACTCTAACTATTCCTATTTGCTAAGAGTTTTACCATGAATGGGTATTGCATTTTGTCAAATGCATATATTGAAATAGTCACTTTAAGAAAATTCTGTTAATATAATGAATTAAATGGGTTGATATTTCTTAAACCAATCTTGCATTTCTGGGATGGAATCAAATTGTTTATATTGTGTTATAATTTCTATATTGTTTAGTTTTATAATATTTTGCTAGAGATTTTTGTGTCTATGCTCATAAGGGATATTAGGTCATAATTATTCATCGTTCGCAATGTCTTAGTCATGTTTTACTTTTAGGCTTATGTTAACCTCATAAAATGATTTTGGCAGTGCCTTCTTTCTTTATTTTCTGAAAAAAGTTTGTGTGATATTGATATTATTTCATTCTTGAATCTTTAATAGAGTTAACACTTGAAACCATTTGGGCATGGAGTTCTGTGTGAAAGTTCTTGATAATGTGGTTTAGAAATGTACATATAAGACTGTTCGGATTTTCTTGTTGTTGTGTCAGCTTTGTGAGTTGTATTTTTTTAGGGCTATTTTCCATTTCATCTAAGTTGTCAGATTTGTTGGCGGAATGGTGTTTATATTATTTTCTCATCATCCTTTTAATATCTGTAGAGTCAGTAGCAAAAACTCCTCCTTTATTTTTGATATTGGTTATTTTCCCTTTTTTTAATTTTAATTTTAATTTTTTTAACGTTTTATTTATTTTTGAGAGAGACAGAGTATGAATGGGGGAGGGGCAGAGAGAGAGGGAGACACAGAATCTGAAGCAGGCTCCAGGCTAGGAGCTGTCAGCACAGAGCCAGATGCGGGGCTCGAACCCATGAACCGTGAGATCATGACTTGAGCCGAAGTCGGACCCTTAACCGATGGAGCCACCCAGGCGCCCCTATTTTCCCCTTTTTCTTGGTTTATTTAGGGGATGGTTGACTTTGTTTTTCTTTGAAAATAGTTAGGTTTTGGTTTTGTCAATGTCTCACTATTTGTCTCTTTTTTATTTTCATTTATTTCTACTGTTTATTATTCCTATCCTACTTTGGTTTTACGCTGGTGTTCCTTTTCCAGCTTTCTAAGGTTGAACCTTGGATCACTGATTTTTCCTCCTTTTTTGTATACATCTTTCTTCCTTTCTAAGATAAGCATTTGCATCATTAACTGCATCTCATTTTTTTTGAAAATTGAAATAAAATTTAATAGTTTTAAATTTAATAGTTTTGGATATATTCATGTGCAGTTGTCAGAAATAACATGAAGATATGGATGAACTTGGAGAAGAGCATAATGCTAAATGAAATAAGCCAGACAGAGAAACATGAATACTATATGATCCACTTACATGTGGAATCTAAAAATTAGTCGAACTCACAAAAACAGAGCCGAATGGTGGTTGTCAGGAGCTGGAGGGGGTGATGGAATGGGGAGATGTTGGCCAAATGGTACCAAAATTTCAGTTCTAAGGTAAATTCTGTGGGGTATAATGTACATCATGGTGACTATAGTTAATAATATTGCGTAGTATATTTGAAATTTGCTAAGAGAGTAGATATATCTTAAGTGTTCTCTCCACACGCACATAGAAGGTAACTGTGTAAGGTGATGGATGTGTTAATTAACTTGATTGTGGTAAATATTTCACTATAAATATATATATTAACATATATATATAAAATAACCACATTATGTACTTTAAATGTATGCAATTTTATACCTCAGTTAATCTAGAAAAAATTTAAATATAATCCCCAAATAGAAGACATAATAAAAAGAGATTGCATGTGCTCTTTATCCAGCCTTCCTCAATGGTAACGTCTTGCAAAATTGTAGTAAAATATCACAAACAGAATATAACATAAATACACCCCAAATAGAAAACATTTCCATCACCACAAGGATCCTTAAATTGCCCTTTAATAATGAAACCCCCTTTCCTCCTGCCTTACTTCTCCCACCCCTTAAGCCCTAGGAAACTAACATGCTTCCCTTTATATAATTTTGAAATTTTAACAATATTATATAAATGGAATCATGTAGTATGTAACCTTTTGGAGTTGGCTTTTTACTCAGCATAATTCTCTGGAGATTCATCCAAGTTGTTATGTGTATCAGTAAGTCATTCTGTTTCTTCCTTTCTCCCTTCCTTTTTTTTCTGAGTAAAGTTCCATGGTATGGATTGCCACAGTTTGTTTAACGTTCCACCCATTGAAACACACCTGCGTTGTTAATGTTTTTTGGCTATTGTAAGTAAATCTGCTATACACATTTCTTTATGCGTGCACGCGTGTTTGTGTGTATGTGCGCGCATCTTTGTTTCTCTGGGATACATGCCTAAGATAGCAATTGAATGTTTATTTTTAACTTCCAAACTGTTTTCCACAGTGGCTGTACCAATTAATATTTTAATCAGCATTGTATGAGTGATACGGTTTTTCCGAATCATCACCAGAATTTGGTGAATTTCATTTCAGTCATTCTGATGGGTATGTTGGGATATCTCACTGTGACTTTATTTTATATTTCCCTAATGGCCAGAGATGGTGAATTCATATGCTTGTTTTACATCAATGTATCCTCTTTATTGAAATATCCATTCTTGTCCTTTCTAAGTGGATTGCTTGGAGTTTTACCATTGAGCTTTTAGAATAATTGTAAATTTACAGAAAAATTACAAACATAGTACAGAGTTTCTTATATATTTCATACCCACTTTTCCCTATCAATAAAATCTTACATAGTATGGAACTTTTCTTATAAGTAATGAGTCAAAATATATTCTAAAGTCCTTAAATGATTCTGATTTTCTTGATTTCTACCTAATGTCCTTTTTCTCTTCTAGGATGCCATCCTTATCATTTCTTACAATTAGTCATTTGACTCCTCTTGGCTGTGAAGTTTCTCAGACTTTCCTTGATTTTGATGACCTCGACAGTTTTGAGGAGTATTGGTCAGTTATTTTGAGGAATATCCATCAGTGGTATTAGTCTGATATGTTTCATGTGGTTAGACTGAAATTAGAAATTTTTGAGAGGAAGATGAGTTAGAATAAAAAATGGCTTAGGATGCCACTGTCATCACATCATATCATGGGTATATTGACAGCCTGACTTGTCACTTTTGATATTCATCCTGTTAATTGGCTAAATTAGTGATTTTCCAGCTTATTCATTGCACAGTTATTCTCTTCCCCCTTTTCAAATAGCACTTTGTGCAGTGCACACATGAGGAGTGGGGGTTATGGTTCACCTACCATAAGATTTATAATTTAATTTTATTTATATATAAATATATTTTCAGATAAATTATTTGGAGTTTTGTGCAGGAGACTTGTCTATTTTCTTTCATTTATTTACTTAATCATTTATATCAATATGGACTCATGGATATTTACTTTATAATTTTAGTTATGATCTAATACTACTTAATTTTGTTGTTCAACTTTTCCCAGAATTGTCTATTGGGAGATTTTTCACTTGACCACTGTATCTGTTGACCTATCTCCATCTTTGTGTTTCTTTAAGCACTTATATTCTGGATTGCAAGAGTGCCAAGCTCATTTTGTAGATTTCCTTTCCCAGTCCTTGAAGCAACCACTTATACAAAGAGACCTAGTTTCTTTCATTAGAAAATTGACTTCTAAATGATATGAGAAACCGAGATCTGGGTGCTAAGTGTTCTCAGTGCTCCCAGGATGTCATTGTTCTAGGTCCTCTTAGCTAATAGAACAAGAACGTATAGTAACCTGTGTGTGTGTGTGTGTGTGTGTGTGTGTGTGTGTGTGTGTATACTATATATAATAATAGATACATGTGTATATATGTATATTACGTATTACCATTTGTAACCATTGGGTATCTATATTTAGCTAAATATAAATTCATACTGATGTCTCCATCTCTAATCAGTTAAAGATTCATATTCCTGTTTATGTATAACTTTTCTGATACTCCAGCATTGAGACACCTGGCTCTTACTCTCTGCCCTCCAATATTAGTTATTTCTATTTCATTGTAGGTGCAAGTGGGTTTCAGAATTATTAACCTGTACTCTGATGGAAAACAATTTTATAAACTAGAGTATAGTACTTGTGTATAGTTCTTTTTGACCTTAGTCTTATAAATTATTCTTGTTTCCAAAGTATCATCTTTCCCCCTCCTCTTTTCAATGTGGTTATTACATAAATTTTGATACAGGTCTTCACTCTATTCATGATCCTCTAAACTCTTAAGTGATTTTTTTTAATTACGTAAATTAGGGAATTGCATTGTTTTGTAAAATTATATGTGTTTTGTCTAAATGCATAGTGTCAAATAAACACCATTATAAAATCATACTGAATGGTTTCAACACCTTAAAAAAATTCCCTGGGCTTCACCTAATCAGTCTTCCACTGCCCCTTGGATCCTCATCACCACTGATCTTTTTACTATCTCCATAAATTTGCTTTTTCCAGAATGTCTTATAATTGGAACCATACATTATATTGTCTTTCTAGACTCATTTCTTTTACTAAGCAGTGTGCATTTAAGAGTAATCTATATTGGGGTGCCGGGGTAGCTCAGTTGTTTAAGCATCTTGACTCTTGATTTCCGCTCAGGTTGAGATCTCGTGGTTCATGGGATTGAACCCCACATTGGGCTCTGAGCTGATGGTGTGGAGCCTACTTGGGATTCTCTCTCTTCCGTCTCTCTCTGCTTCCCACCTCCCCCCCCCCCTTCCTTTATGTGCTCTCTCTATCTCAAAATAAATAAATAAACCTTTCAAAAAAGAAAGTCATCTATATTATTGTGTGGCTTAATAGATCATATCATTTGACCACTGAATAATGTTCCACCTATGGATATACCATAGCTTGTTTCTTCATTTTTCCAAGAGAATCTTGATTGCGTCCAGTTTTTGGCATTTATGCATAAAACTGGGGTAAACATTGTATGTGGAATTAAATTTTCAAATCAGTTGAATAAATACCTGGCTTATGTTTAGCTTTGTAAGTAACTTTCAAACTGTGAAACTTCCAAAGTGTCTGTGCCATTCTGCATTGTTGTTTTGATGTGTGTTTCCTTAATGATAAATAATATATCTTTTCATAGACCTTCATCTTTTCATAGAGTTAATTTCCATCTGCATATATATATATATATATATATATATATATATATATACACACACACACATATGTGTTTGTGTGTGTGTGTGTGTGTGTGTATGTATATATATATATTTTTGGTGAGGTATCTGCTAAGAGCTTTTCCCCGTTTTTCAGTTGGGTTGTTTGTTTTCTTATTGTTGAATTTTAAATGTTCTTTACATACTTTATGTAAAAGTCCTTTATCAGATATGTGTTTTGCATATATATTCTCCCTTTCTTTGGCTTGTTTTTCAGTGTTAACAGTATCTTTTGTGGACAGAGGTTTTTAATTTCAATAAGTTCAGTCTATCAACTTTTTTCTTTCATGGATCACGGTTTTTGTCTAATTGATATTTTAGGGCTTAAGTCTGCCATTGTCTTTTGTTTTCTGTTTGTTCTGTTTTTTCACTTTTTTTTCTTTTTCTGCCTTCCTGTGGACTACTTGAACATCTTTACAAATTGTTTTGATTTATCTCTAGCTATTTTGAGCATACTTGTCATATATAAAAAATATATATTTATAGTTATTTATTATAAAATACATAAAACAAAACTTACTGTTTTAATCAGTTTTAAGTGTACAATTCAGTGGTATTAAGTACATTCACATTTTTATGAGTACAAGTATCACTATCATCCATCTCCAGAATTTTTCATCTTCCAAACATATAACTTAGTACCAGCTAAATAGTAACTCCTCATTCTCCCCCTTATCCAGTCCCTGACAACCATTTTTCCACTTTTTGTCTCTATGAATTAGACCACTCTAGGAAGAATAGCTCTTTGTATAGCTTTCTTAGTGGTTTCTTTAGGTTATTATATTACATACACGTAATTTATCATAATCTCCTGGTGTTGACATTTTACAAGTTCAGGTGAAGTATAAAAACTATATTTCCCCTTAAACATCTTTGCTCTCTGCATTTATATCATTATCTTAGGTATTTTCTCCATTTATACTGAGAACCATATCAGACAGTGTTATAAATTTTGCTACATTGTTAAACATAGTGTAGAAATTCAAGAAGAGAATATAAGCAGGTTTTATTTATCTATATTTTTAATCTTCCCATTGTTTTTCCCCCTTTCTGATGTTCAGATAGCTTGTTTATCCTTTTATCATTTTAATTTTTTGATATGTTGTTTTCATTATCATTTGGTTAAAATATTTTCCGATTTTCCTTTTGATTTCTTTTTTAACCTATGATTTAGTTATAAGTGCATGATTTATATTCCAAATATTGGTGTTTTCGAAGATATTTTATAGTTACTGATTTTAAATTTAGTTTCAAGTTTTGTTTCTTTTACTAATCATTTTAACTATAGTTCTTTATGTTTTTGGTCTCAAAATTCTACTATCCAAGATCCTTTTCAGGTCTGATTCTTTTATGTTATTTTTTTTTTCAAGGAATCCCTATTATTGTGTTGTTTTCCATATGTAATTTGCTTTTTTAGACTACAATTTGCTCATTTTTGAAATATTCTTTTGTTGGCATCCATAGTGTTACATACTCTATTTTTTCAACCTCAGTAGGTTCAATTTTTTAAAAAAACGCTTTATGAGATTTTCACCTTCTATGACTTTTTAAAAAATATTATATCACTTGCATCCTTTATTTTACAATCAAACTTCCTGTCTGAAATGAGAACTTTTACTCCATGAGATTATGCTAGTATCTTCCAAATTTTCATTTCCTTTTTTGAGCTCCAGACTCTTACATCCAGTGGCTTACTATCATTTCATTTCTATGTATATAGTATATATATATATATATATTACATATTCCATTTATATATTATATATATTACATTCAATTTATATATAAAATGCATATATATGTGTGTGTGTGTGTGTGTGTGTGTATAAATATAAATTCAAAATAGAAATTTCTAATTTTTTCCTTCTTGCACCAGGCTGTCTTTTTGTAAAAAGAACTACTATTACCATCAAATATTTACTTTAGAAAATAATCTAGGTAATAAACCGATTCCTCTTTTGTTTCATCTTTCACATAATTCCAGAAAAAATTGTAGGTATCTCTAACTTCCCAAATCTTTCCAGTTCTGTTTATTTCTACAACTACCACCTTAGCCCATGGCCACAATCTTCTCACATTCTGATCAATTAAAAATCACCTACCAAATAATCTTCTTGCTTCTACTTTTGCCCCACACACAACAAAAAGAGATGGATATATTTTTAAATGTTGGTAGGATTATGCTTACTAGCTTTTAACACTATCCCAGTAAACTTTAATTGTGGATTAATTACCACTGCCTTCATAGTAGTTCTCCCGTAGTTATCTCTATCTCATTAATCTGCTTATTTCCTCCAGAGCATTTATCACAATCTGAAATAATCTTTTTGTTATTTTTCTACTGGTCTTGCTTCTATTGGTGGAATAAAAAGGATCTTGTTATTTCAGCTTATTGCTATATTTACAGTGTTTTAAGTAATGCTTGACAGTAAAATTCAATGCATGTGTATTGAATGTTAAACAAATAAATAAATATTCCTAAGAAAAGAGTATAAGCTTTTGTTAAATTCTTAAAGGGGACCTTTACTTATAACTTAACTACTGTTTTTAAAGTATGAAAAATAAAGATTTGTTCTGTTTTGTTACAAAGCATGAAAACCAGTAACATTAATCAAAGGTGGTCATAAGATAGGAAAACAGACATACAAATTAAATCTCTATCAGTTGATTTCTATCAACTAATTGAATTGCAAACAGATAACATGTATTACCAGAGAGGTTCACTGGTAGTTTTTCAGGTTTTCCCAAGTTGTGAAATTTATTAGCATCTTCAATTGCTTTAGCATTGAACTGGTATAGTATTTATAGGGTGAAGGTGTTGCTTTGGCTACGTGGGGTCTTTGTGGTTCCATAAAAATTTTAGGATTGCTTTTTCTATTTCTGTTAAAAAATGCCATTGGAGTTTTTATAGGGATTATAATGATTCTGTAGATTGCTTTGGGTAGAATAGACATTTTAATAATATTAATCATTCCAATCCAAGAACATAAGATATATTTCCATTTATTTGTAACTTCTTCAGTTTCTTTCATCAATGTATTATAGTTTTCAGTGTACAGGACTTTTACTTCCTTGGTTAAATTTACTGCTAAGTATTTTATTCTTTCTGATGCTATTGTGAATGAGATTGCTGTCTTAATTTCTTTTACAGAGAGTGTGTGGCTGGTATATAGAAATGTAACTGATTTTTGTATGTTGATTTTGAATCCTGCAACTTTACTGAATTTATTTATTAGTTCTAACAGTTTTTGGGTAGTGTCTTTCCTGTTTTCTATTCATAAGATCATGCCATCTGCAAATAGAGACAATTTAACTTCTTCCTTTGTGATTTAGATGCCTTGTATTTCTTTCTCTTGCCTGATTACTCTGGCTAGGACCCCGCTACTAGGTTAAATGGAAGTGTAACAGTGGGCACTCTTGTCTTATTTCTGATTTCTCAGTATTAGCTTTTAGCTTTTCACCATTCATATGATATTAGCTATGAGCTTGCCATATATGAACTTTTTAATGTTAAGTTATGTTCTTTATATACCTAATTTGTTGAGAGTTTTTAATCATAAGATGAGATTCAATTTTGTCACTGCTTTCTCTGCATTGAGATGATTATATAATTTTTATCTTTCATTCTGTTAATGTGGTATATCACATTTATTGATTTGTGTATACTGAACCATCCTTGCATCTCAAGGGTAAATCCCATTGATGGTAGTGTATGATCCTTTTAATGTGGTGCTTAATTTGGTTTTCTAGCATTTTGTTGAGGGTTTATGCATCTATGTTCATTGAGTATACTGACCTATAACTTTCTTGTAGGGTCCTTATCTGACTTTGGTATCAGGGTAATGCTGGCCTCATAAAATGAATTGGAAATGTTCCTGCCTTTTTTATTTAGTAATCTTAAGAAAGAAAAACAAAGATGGAGGCATACTTCTTGATTTCAAACTATATTACAAAGCTACAGTAATCAAAAGACTACGCCACTGGCATAAAACTAGACCTACAGACCAGTGAAACACAATAGAGAGCCCCCAAATAAACCACCCATATATGGTTGACTAATCCATGGAAAGGGCATTAAGAATACACAATGGGAAAAACAGTACATTTAATAAATGGTGTTGAGAAAACTGGATACCCACAAGAAAAATAATGAAATTAGTCACTTATCCCATACACAAAAATTAGTGGATTGAAGGCCTAAATGCAAGATCTTAAATTGCAAAGTGTTAGAGGAAAACATAAGATATAAGCTTCTTTACATTATTTTTGACAATTATTTTTTTTTGGCTATGACACCAAAATCACAGACAACAAAATAAAAAAAAATAAACAAGTGGGACTATATCAAACTAAAAACTTTGGGGTGCCTGGGTGACTCAGTGGGTTAAGCATCCGACTCTTCATTTTGGCCCAGGTCATGATCTCACAGATAGGAGAGATTGAGCCCTGCATCGGGCTCTCACTGGGTGTGGAGGCTCCTTAGGACTCTTTCTGTCTCCCTCTGCCCCTCCCCCACTTGTGTATATGCACATGCATGTGCTCTCTCTCTCAAAAAAAGATTCTTCACAGCAAAGGAAACAATTAACAAAATGAAAAAACAGTCTATGGAATGGGAGAAAATAATTGCAGGCCATATATATATAATATATCCAATATAATATTATATATATATATAATATTATATATAATATATCCAATATAATATTATATATATAATATTATATATATATAATCCAATCCAATATAATCCATCCAATATAATATTATATATATAATGTTATATATATATAATATTGGATATATTATATATATATGGCCTGCAATATATCCAATATCATATATATAATATATTATATTATATATAATATATTATATATATTAATATTATATATATTAATATTATATATATATTATATAATATATAATATATTATATTATATATTATATATATTATAATATATAATATTATATATATGATATTGGATATATTATATCCAAAATATATAATAACATATACCACTTAATAGCCAAAAAAAGAAGAAGAAAATAATAAGAAAATAAATAACCTGACTTATAATTAGGCAAAAGACTTGAATAGATATTTCCCAAAGAAGACATATAAACAACCAATAGATACGTGGAAAGATGCTCAACATTGATAATCACTAGGGAAATATGAATCAAAACTACAATGAAATATCACTTCATACTGTTAGGATGGCTACTATCAAAAAGACATAGATAACAAGTGTTGGTGAGGGTGTAGATAAAAAGGAACTGTGTATACAGTTATTGGTAATGTAATTGGTATAGTCATTATAGAAAAACAAACAGGTTCTTTAAAAAAATTAAAAACAGAACTAATGTATAATTCAGCAATTCCACTTCTAGGAATGTATCCAAAGGAAATGAAATTAGGATCTCCAGGAGGTGTCACATTTTTATTACAGCAGTATATACAATAGCCAAGGTAATAGAAACAATTTAAATCTTGAATAATGAAGAAATAGAAAAATGTCACACACACACACACACACACACAATTTGTAATATTAGCCATAAAAAAAAGGAAACCCTGCCATTTGTGACAGCATTCATGGACCTGGAGGACATTATGGTAAGTAAATATTCCTGATAGGGAAAGATAAATACTGTGTGGTCTCACCTGTACATGGAATCTAAAAAAGTCAGACTCACAGAAGCTAGGAGTAGAATGGTGATTGCCAGGGGCTGGGGTGGGGGAAAATGAGATGTTATTCAAAGGACACAAACTTTGTCAGAAAGTGAATAAGTTCTGAAGATCTAATGTACAACATGGTGACTGTATATAGTTAATAATACTATATAATTAATAAATAATATATATTATATATACTATAAAGTAGAATATATATAGTTAATAATAGTATATTATGTTCTTGAAATTTTCCAAGAAAGTGGATCTTAAATGTTTTTACCACACATAAAAAAAGGAAACTATGTGAGGTGATGGATGTGTTAATTAGCTTGATTGTGATAATCATTTTACATTATATAGGTATCTCAAATGATCACATTGTATACCTCAAGTATATACAATTTTGATATCTCGAATAAATCTCAATAAAGCTAGAGAAAAAAATGACTTCGCACCACACAATCCAGATAAGAGACAATATTTCCTGTGAAAAAATATTAATTGATAATCCTTTTCTGACACTATTATATTGTTTTTTTCCAGTCAGCTTAATTTTCTAGTTTCAATGGCTTATTTTTTACATCTTTAAAAAAAACACAGCATCATCTTACCTTGAATTTTTTCAATTGATATTTATTTATGTGACTTAAATAATTTTCCTCCTCATATTCCATTATGTACTAAAGGAAACCTTAGTCTCTCTATTTTATAATATTAATTTACAAGGTATCTTCTTCCTTGTCAAATGGTCAAACACCATAAAACCAATAAATGTTTTCACATGAGTTTTAATCACATCTGAACAAACATAGCCTGCCCAAAAAGTATGTTAGTGTTTCTTCATTTGTTTAAATCACAGGGGAAAAAACATAGTCAACATGAACTACTACTACATAATTAAAACAATAAGTGAATTGATACTATGTTTCCCTTAATAAATGAAATCTATTTATTATTCTTATATCCAATGTATTTTGTATCTCTCTTAAAACGTATTTACTTGGCAGCTGTCATTTATCAAGTGACTTCACTGCTATTACAATATTTAATATACATGTTTTTTTGTTTCTTTTCCCACACTCATTATATGGTAAACTTCTTGAATATTGAGTTAAGTACTCTGATTTTAAATGTGCCACAGAACTGAAAACATAATAGCTGCTTGTTGAATTTAACTATTTGTATTAGTCAGAGGTCTTCAGAGAAACAAAACCAAGAAGATCAAGATAAAGATACATAAGAGGAGATTTATTATGAGAATTGTTTCACATCATTATGGACACCAAGATGTGACAGGATATGCTGTCTGCAAGCTGGAAAAACAGGAAAGCTATTTGTACAATTCACTTGGAGTCCAAAGACCTGAGAACCATGGGACACGATGGTGTAACTACAAATCTGAGGCCAAATACTCAAGGGATGGGGAACAGCTATATGGGGAGAGTGGAGGGATATAAATCCTCTATTAAAAGCCCTGAGAAATAGGAGCTCTAATGAGCAAGGACAGGAGAAGATGGACATCCCCAAAAAGCATATTAGAAAGTGAGAGAAGCTAATGTGAAGAGGCTATATACTGTATGATTCCAACTATATGACATTGTAGAAAGGCAAACCTATATAGGCAATAATAGGATTAATGGTTGCTGGAGACGGGGGGTGATGAGATGAGGGTGAGGAGAATTGTAATTAAGTAGAGCATAAAGAATTTTTAGGACAATGAAAATACTCCATATGAAATTATGATGATTGATATGTCATTATACACTCATCCAAGCTCACAGAATGTACAACACCAACAGTGATTCCTAGGGTAAACTAGGGACTTTGGATTAGTATGATATATCAATGTAAGTTCATCATTGGGAACTAATGCACTGTTCTGGTGAATGATGCTGATAACAAGGAAGGCAATGCATGTGTAGGTGCAGAAGTTACTTGGGAAATCTCTATCTTCCTCCTTGTTGTTAACTTTATTCTAAAAAAGATAAAATTAAAAAAAAGAGTTAACCATCACACTATCAAATTCTAACAAATTTTTATGGCAACAACAAATTATATATATAGATTGAGAAAATGTCAACATAATCAAGATAGAAATATCCATATATGTCAATAAAAGATTATATGTTATATAATTGTGAAAGTTTTGTCTTGTATAGCCTCAATGTATCCTTAGGAACTATGATTAATATGGAAGTACATTTCTGCTTACTTCTTTTAGTATGGCAGTGTTATAGACTGAATTGTTTCCTCCTAAAAATTCATATGGTTATGTCTTAGCCCCTAGTACCTCAAAATGTAACTGTATTTGGAGACAGGAACTTTAGAGTTTATTGGGATAGGTTTTAAACCAATGTGACTAGTGTCCTTACAAGAAAAGAAAATTAGGACAAATGGAGAGACATCAGAAAAGAAACATGGTGTTTCACAAAAGAAACACCATGTGAAGATACAGCAAGAATGCAGTTGTCTACAAGCCAAAGTTGAGATTCCTCAGAAAAAACAACCTGACACCTTGAACTCCAATTTCTAGCATTGAACTTTGAGAAATTAAATTTCTGTAATGCCACCAGTCTGTGGTATTTTGTATGGCAGCCCTAGAAAACTAATACAAGCAGAGTATTATATCTTCCATAAAGTCCCTTTGATGTTTTATGGATAGGAACACCTGCTTTTACAAAGGGAAGAAGGCACTTTAGTACAGTGTTTAAATATATGACTTCGAGCTTGGATAGAAATCACACAAGATGTCTAAGGGTTCCAGCTCTATCTCTTACTTGACAGCTGTCATTTCTCTGCTGTTACGATCTTTAACAGCATGAATGACCATGGACCATTCCTTAGCTTTACTCAATTTCTTCTTATGTGAAATGGGAAATATTTTATTGAAAATTAATTGAATAACAAGCTTAAATTTTACATAGAAACTTTAAGAAAGTAACATTTTTAGACCATATGGGTTATCTACTGACTTAATTATTTAATTTATTAAAAAAATATGTAATTGTATAAAAAATTAGGGATAGAATAAATGTTATAAGCCCCAACAAATGATACCCCACTACTCAATAGATGCCACTATTCAATTGTAGTTCTGCTTCCTGTCAGTCATTTTCTTTGGATAGTTTTACATTTTTAAGTATATTTATTATGACATTCAAATTCTCAATTTAAAAATATCTTCTTACTAAAATGTAATGCAAACTCACTGGTGAAAAATTAGAAAACAGAAAAAATGTTAGATATATACTGACTTTTAATCACTGTTAACATTTCCTGTATTTGATCAAAATCCTGTAATACAAACAAAAAATAAATGAAGTAGAAATACTTATAATTTGTTTATTCCCTCAATAAATATTAATTATGTTCTAGACAGTGTTTTATGTGCTCAGGATATAATGCTGATTAAGACAGGCCAAGCACCAAGTCCCTCTTACACCTTTTTCCATTTGCAGAGAGTATAATAAATAATGAAAGTCAAGTTATATTTTTGATAATGTGTAGACTTGAAAACTGAAATCAACTGCATTTACTAGATAAACCCACCCTTCTAAAAGTGCAGAGAATCTCATAGGAAAGCTGGGAATTCTGACAACAGAACTCCATGTCGTAAAAGGAGACTGACACTGGCTTTTACCTGATGGCATTTGCCAAATCAAAGACAACAAACCTTTGGGTTTTATGGCCTCAATGAGTACAGGGACAAATCTGCAATAAGTGGAAAGTTCAGTAGTGACCTGCAAGGGAGATTTATGTCTTAAAACTTGGCATTGGATGGAAAGAGAAAACATCTTTTTAAATAATTTATAGCTGTATGAAATCAAATTTGTTAAAAGCATTTGAAAAAAATGAAAAAGGATAGCAAGACTGCAAGAATAACCAAGCAGATTTGAAAAATAATCCAAATAGTATTTCTAAAAATACAAAATAAAATAACTAATAATTCAATTATATGAAATAATCAGTAGTCTAGCCCCAGCTGGTGAGAGAATTAATATATTAGAGTTAGATTCAAGAACTTAATCAGAATCATAGAAAGAAAAATAAGAAAGTATGAATGATTAGGAAATAAAGAAGAAATGAGAAAAATCTAACATGAATCACCTGAAGGAAACAGTGGGAGACATGGAGAGATCTATATTTGAAGAAAGAATGAAAAATTTCCTGTAAGTTTTTACAAAATACCAATTTTTGGATTCAGGAAGCCAAATGAATCTCAGTAGGATACATACCAAGTAATCCTCACTTGTTCACCTTGTAGTGAAACTATAAGAACTCCAATGAAAAAGATCTTATAAGCAGATAACAGAAAAAAAAAACTCAGAAGATTATTATCAAGTAATAATTATGTAGATAGGTGACTTTCATCAGCAACAAAAGAAGCCCAAACATAGGAGAAAAAAATTTCAAAGTGTTGAAAGAATAAAAGAAATCTATAGTGTCATTCCAGGAGTAACTAATTTTTATTAAAAAAAAAAATCAGACAAATAGAAATAGGGAATTTCTTACCAAAAGACTCCCATAAATCATTGTTCCTGTTGGGTTGCAGTGATCTTAGAAGATTTGAGGTAGAGGAAGAAATAAGAAAATTAATAAGAATGTAGATAATTTCTATACAAATATTGATAGAGAAAACAGTAATAAAATGACTATGATCTTAACATATAGAATTAAAATATAAAGAATAAGAAATGATTGAGAGGGGCTAATCAGAATTGATGCATCATAAGTAAGCTTCCTATTTTGATCTGAGGAAGGATGAGGATCAACAATGATTAGCAGTCTGCCTATGAAATCCAAGCCAGGCCACTTATTTTGTAATCCTGAAAATTTTGCCTAATCTGTAATTTTAAGGCAAACCAGTTTAATTAATTAATTAATTTTTTAAACATTTATTTTAAGAGAGAGAGAAGGTGCCTGAGAAGGGGAGGGGCAGAGAGAGAATCCCAAGCAGGCTCTGCACTGTCACCAGACTTGGGGCTCGGCTAGATCCCACGGAACCATGAGATCATGATCTGAACCAAAATCAAGAGTCAGACCCTTAACTGACTGAGCCACCCAGGCACCCCTCTCATGTATTTTTTTAGTTATTATATTATCATATTGGGTAAGATATCCAAAAGAAAAGTTAAGTAGAAGGAATGATAATGGATACCTTTTTCAGGAATAACAGAAACTACTCCATGTATTTTAAGAAAGAAGAAATTTCTTCTTTCTTAAAGAAAGGAAGGTGGCAGTTACAGAATCACAGGAAGGGCCCAAGGACTATGTTGTAGGCTAAGCCTCCCGGAATGGCACTCAGCACGATGCAAAATTGCCTCAATTTTGTACTAGGAGTACTTACTAGGAGTACTATTTCTAAGAACACAACTGAGCAAAAAGATTCCACTAGCTACAGTGGGATTTCCCATACCTCTAATACACACAGGAAAGAAAGCATGGGTCTTCTTAGCTGAGATACAGGGATAAAAATTCTGGAGTAGGAAACTTCCACTGACATGAATGCCACTGTTCTCATTACTGTAACTGTCTCTTGACACTCTGGAACACTGCTGCAGAATATTTTTGCTTTCTTATGTCAATATTTGCTTGCAGAAAAGCCAAACAATAAAGAAAGGTGGTCTCTGTCACATTATTTGTATCTTTTAAACTTTATGGGAGGATACCTAATTGGCAGATTTTATTTTGCTTTCATATACTAGCTGCAAGGAAGGGCCAGAAATGCTATTTTATGCCTCAGCATATCTCGCTAGGAAAGGGTAAAGGATACGTTCTGTGAGCTATTGTATCCTGAACAGTATGTGTGTCTTGTTTCTCATTTTAATGAAATGTCAGTAAAATAAATCACCGTTGTGTTATTTACTGTATGCTTTTTTTCCCAGCATGTACTTTATTATGTTAATTCTTTCCTAAATTAATAATGGAGATAAATTATAGTTTTAAAATCTGATGGAAGATTAGTTTTTAAACTCAGGGCCAGGTATTTTCAGGTAGCCTTTAAATTAACTTCCAGTTTTCTGCTGGAATTTTTGTGCACCTGTAGACTCAGATTTGGGCATCTTTGGATTCCTGCCTGGAAAATCATCTCCTTTCCTCCCTTTGCATTTCCCTTTATGTATATTTTATCCTGTTACTTCTGCTATTCTCTTTCTTCTGCTACTTCTACATTTCTGTCTTCCAGAAGTTTTTACAATAAACCTTGTTGTTAGCTTCATTCACATTTATAATCTTTCTGGTGAATTGAATCTTTTCTCAATGGCTGATTATTATTCTCTTGCTTTAGTGTGTGTTTTATCTAATATTAAAGTATATATGACCAATATACTTATTTCACTTCAATTTGTCTGGTATACTTTTTTCTCTTCTTAGACTTTCAATACTTTGTTTTCCATACATTTAAATATATATATATATATATATATATATATATATATATATATATAGTCTGACAATTTTCATTTTAGTCCTACATTGATAACTTTCTGTTGGTTCATTTAAAATTGTTTTTTCTTTATCCTTTTCTGTTTTTTCAGTCATGATTTTTCTACATACTGTATTGGAATTTGTATATAATCTATATCTTAGATCTGGTAGTTTTTCTATAATTTGTAAAATTCATATATATATATATTTTTTTTAATTTTATTTTTTTAAACTTTTGTTTTTAATGTGTATTTATTTTTGAGAGAGAGACAGAGCATGAGTGAGGGAAGTGCAGATAGAGACGGAGACACAGAATCCGAAGCAGGCTCCAAGCTCTGAGCTGTCAGCACAGAGCTGGACGTGGGACTCAAAACCACGAACTGTGAGATCACGACCTGAGCCGAAGTTGGACGCTTAACCAACTGAGCCACCCAGGTGCCTGTGCCCCTAATTTTATTTTTTTTAATTTACATCCAAATTAGTTAGCATATAGTGCAACAATGATTTCAGGAGTAGATTCCTTAATTCCCCTTATCCATTTAGCCCATCGCCTCTCCCACAACCCCTCCAGTAACCACCCTCTGTTTGTTCTCCATAGTTAAGAGTCTCTTATGTTTTGTCCCCCTCCCTGTTTTTATATTGTTTTTGTTTCCCTTCCCTTGTGTTCATCTGTTTTGTCTCTTAAAGTCCTCATATGAGTGGAGTCATATGATATTTGTCTTTCTCTAACTGACTAATTTCACTTAGCATAATACCCTCCAGTTCCATCCACGTAGTTGCAAATGGTAAGATTTCATTCTTTTTGATTGCCATATAATACTCCATTGTATATATATGGAAAGAGCACAAATGTCCATCGATGGATGAATGGATAAAGATGTGATGTGTGTGTATGTATGTGTATACATACATATATATATGTATATATACACATATATACATATATATATCTTAAAGCTAATCTCTTATCAAAAAATACACGGACAGAACTATGTCCAATTCTCTACTACCATGATCTCATTTTTTCCACTCGTTGGACAGGATTTATTTATATTTTAATTGATTAATTTTGTAAACTGGATACTGTTATTGTTGCTTGGTATAATTAATTTGTTTTTAATTTTACTAACCTGTATCATTTTCTTACCTCAAAATTTATCCTTGCACCTGAGATTTTACTTTGAAATTGCTTTTCTTTCTTAGTAAAAAATATGCTTTTGAAGTACCTTTAGTCAAAGTCTAGAACATGTTTTCAGTTTGTGTCTGTCTGAAAATACTTTAATTTTATCTAATTTCTGAAAGTGAATTCCATGAGGTATAGATTTCCAGGAATACTTTTTTAAAAAAGTCATCTCTGTAAAGATGTAATCACACTGTCTCCTGGATTTTAATGTTGCCAATATTTAATTATAGATCTTTTATAGTTAGTCTGTATTTTCTTATGGACTGCTTCTAATTTTGTCTTTGGTATTTTACTATGATGTTCCTAATTTGAATTTTCAAATATTTATTATTTTTAGGGTTAGTTATGTTACTAAATGTGAGGAGTGATGGTTTACATCTAGTTATCCACAAATTTCAGCCTGTTTTTTTCAAACATTGCTTTTTCTCTATCCTTCATGTTACCTCCTTCTGGAATTCTAGGTCATGTGAGATTTTCTTACCCTGTCCAACATAGGTTATAATTTCTCTTTATTTTTCATATATTTTCTCTATGTTCTTCAGTTTGTTTAATTTCTTCATTTCTATTTTCCATTTTGCTAATATAAGATGAATCTTCAGATCTTCCTGCTGTACTGCATTTTTCTATTAACCTTATAAATTCAGTTATGACATTCATGTCTAGAGTTTATATTTATTCTTTTTAAATCTACTTGTCCATACTTTCTAAAGCATCCTCTTTCTTTTTTTTGTTTTCATTTTTTTTTAACGTTGATTTAGTTTTAGGGAGAGAGACAGAGACAGAGACAGAGTGTGAGCAGGGAAGGGGCAGAGAGAGAGGAAGACACAGAATCCGAAGCAGGCTCCAGACTCTGACCTGTCAGCCTAGAGCCTGACATGGGGCTCCAACTCATGAGTGGTGAGATCATGACCTGAGCCGAAGATGGATGTTTAACCTACTGAGTCACCGAGGCCCCTCAGGCATCCTCTTTCTTTAAATATATTAAGCATACTAACGTTATATTCTTGTTGGATAATTAAAATACCCACAACTTTTGTGGGCTTGACACCTCGGTTCTTTTTTCCTGATGATTGTTTCTCATGGAGAGAAATACAGAAATATTTTCCCTTTAATTGTTTATATATATTGCCTTTTATTTTAGCTTCATCGTATTACTAGAATTGTGTGTGAATTCCTTGAGACTTGGTTTTAAAGCGCATTCTACTAAAAAAAACTTTTACTTTTTTCAGGAGTCTAAAGGTAACACCAACCTGGAACCACTTTACAGGAAATTTCCAGTTTGGGGATTGCTGCACCAGAAGTGGTAGGAGGAAATCTGTCCCCAGACTCATATAAATGCAGGCTTGCTCTTAATAATTCTCAAAGGAGACTATTTTTCCTTTTTGTTCAGCTCCACTTGGAATCAAATAGAGACAGGTAAAGATTTCTGCTAACTCTCTCCAGTCAGGCTTTAACCTACTTTGAATTATGACTGTTCCAAAGTCCTGTTCTTCTCTGAATTTCTCTTAACTGAACTGCCATCCAGCTAGCACCCTGGTGATTGTCTCCTCTCTCCAGTGCGTTTGGCTGATTATAATAGAAGCTGTAGGCTGTCAGTGATGGACAGTTGGCCCCAGGTTAATGCAAGCTCCAGTGCTCACAGAATTCTCTTCTTTGTGGTGGATAGGGTTTTTGTTTTTGCATTTTATCATCAACTTTAGTTGTGCTGTTGTGCAAGGTGTTTCAAATAATGTTTAGTCTGCCATATTGCTAAAATGGAAGTCCCTATATATTTCTATGACTAATTTTTAGTTGTTGAGATTAATCTATATGTAGTGCTATTTAACACTAGTCAATAAAAATGATATTAGTATATAAAAGCATTTATATGATGGCATTGTAATATCTGACATTGGAGAGGTCATTTGTTTCAACCAAAGGAAATACTGTGATATGACTCAGGTTAGTTGTTTCAAAGATAGAGAACACCATTATCAAGTTTCTTCACAGTGACAATGGCTATTATGTGCTCTACTCAGTTTTACTTTTGAAGTGAATAAAAACATTTCAGCAATTTTGCTGGGCTAGTATCTTATCCTGATAACTAACACAGCCAATGGTACAAAGGCTAGGACAGAAAACCACCACATATAACTTTATTTGCCAGTTGAATATGGTATAAGGTTGATAACATTTGTGTATTAGACTTAACGAAGCTATTTAATTTTTCTCAGAATGTCTTAAGATGTGTCTATGTCTTGTTTATTTATTTTCCTGGAACCTGATGACTTCTGGAGTAGAAATAGTAATTACATATGCCTGATGAAAAGTTTTGTAAGCTAGGAGTGGAGACTCTTACAACAATGCAGCCACATCAATTAAAGACCTAGATCTGTCTCATTTTAAAGATAATAATGGTATACATTATAGTCAGTTGAAACCTACACCATTGGCCACATTTTAGCACTTTTTTGGAGGCTATTTAGGTTTGACTTGTTCTTACTTCTGTCTCTATTATTGCATTCTCCTTTTTTAGCCGTCACTTGCAGTACCGTAGCATGCTGTTTTTTTCATGCTATCCTTCCCGTGCAAGAACAAAAGAGATAATTTAATGTCCTCTCTATAAGCAAAAAAACAGATGAGCATGAGAAAGGTAACGTGATTTACTTATGGTCATGCAAGGAAAAGCTGGTTGAACATGTATTCCTACAATTACATCACACAATTTCTAGTTCTGACAGTTGAAATGGCCATGTTCTTCTGGAAGAGATTTATGAACACATCTTTCTCCCAATAGCAAACTAATATCCCAATCAGAAACTCACAGAATGTCAAAGTCCTATATCTATCTCAAAGTTTAAGGACAAAGTTAAGAAAAAAAACTTGTGGCCTAAACAGAATAGTTGTTCATGGACTTTTCCCCAACATTTTACCTCAGGTATCTGGATCTTTTAAAGCCACACTTTGTGGTAATCATCTCAGATGTCAGAGTGGTGTGATCAAAGTGCTACCCTGGCTCTCCTGGCTTTGAACTTCCTTGCTTTATAAGAGGATGAGTAACAACTTCTACCGTAGTGAAAGACAGGCAATTTGATTACAGGAAGAAAAATAGTATGCTTTTTAAAGGATAGAAAGCTATTAGAAACTTAAAATATATAAAATATCAGAATGTACTTGAAATGATTAAAACACAGAAGGGTTGGCTGTTGAATTAAAATGTGTCATCTTCTTGGCATTTTGGAAGGAAGCTGAAGGTGGCATCCAAAATGTTTTTTCTTATTTATGAATAAAAACATCAGGATATATGGCATTTGTGATAAAAAAAATTCAGACAAATTGAAGTGAGGTGAGATGTGGATTACGTCAGCTCAGCAGGACGAGTGTCAGATTTATTAAACTTAGCAAGGACAGTGTGTGAGACATCGCCATCTGACTGGGAGAGCCAAGCATACTGTCTCCTTTCTTTAAAAACAAACAATTGAGAAAGCATCATAAATATTTTGATTTTTGAAAATTTTATTTCATTTTGGGAGCAGTGTGTTAACTACTTATTTGTTTTTTCTCTCAATAAGGAGTACTATATTTGAAAGGTATATTAATTGTTACCTCCCCAACAAACATTACTTTCTTTAGAAAAAAGATACAAGCTTTTTCCCTAATTTCTTTCTCTTTTTCTCTTCTACCTGATCAGTGCTTCTGAGGCAAAAATAATTAAGGTCAAAAATTCAAAACATGTTTGTAAATCACAAGAGAGAACTTGTAATTGATCTGATAAAAAGGGGAGGTTAAAGGGAAGGCAAAGGAGGCACTGAGGAAACACTTAACAGTCTACATTTTCTTGGAAAAATGTAAGAATCTCCTGAGGCCTCCATGCTGAACACATGAATTGGAGGAGTCATTTTTCATATGTGTACCTTAATTGCCCAACTCTTGAAAGATTAGGAGTGATTTTGTAAATTTGTCTGTGGGGGGTGGGGCAGAAGCTTCTAACGAGCCACTCTGTGGAAATAAACACATAAAGACTTTTCATCCAATTCAGGACGTTTATGGAATACTTAGAAATCCATGGTTCTCAGATATCTGTAAATTACTTTAACACTGTAATTCTAAAAGCTCATGATCATAAGATCAAAACAATGTTAGAAGCGAATGGGTGAGTCCAGGGTTCTAATTTTACAACACTGCCAGCTTTAGAAAATTTAATTGTCTGTTTCATATTCAGACAGTTGCTGGTTGGACTGTTATTCTGTCCTCCCATGGTGTTATTCTACTTCACTAAGCCACCTCTTCTCGTGTCTTTTGTTATCATATTTTGAACCATATTTTGAAGCACCAGCACCAACCTCAGTCCAGCCCAACTCACTAGAAAGTACTTCTGCTTTTGAAAGTTGCCATGATGATGCTTACAAGAGAAAAGAATCCAATGTAGGGAGGAAAGAGCAATGGAAAATCAGATTAGTAGAATAAAAGGAGACATCTAGGGCAACACTTAAAAATCGATCAGTCAGCATTCAAAGGAAATTAATGCATTCTTAGGACCTGGTCAAGTTTTTGTTGTTCTTGCTTTACTTTTCATCACCCAACAACAGCATTCTCATTAAATTGAATTCTTATGGTGTTGCCATTGTTGGGTTTAGGCATTCTATCCAAAAGATTGTTAGGTGATGAATGAGATGACTCATACACAAACCACAGTTTGTGAGACAATTTATAAGCTGAATAAATAAAATATATTTTTTCCCCTCTATTTACATCCAGTGAAATGAAGATTAGGCAGCCATGTACAAGTTTCACAATGTTAACAGCTTTAAAAGAGATATAGATTTATTTATTTTTTCTTATTTTTAGAGAGAGAGAGAGTGTGCATGTGCAAGCTGGGAAGGGCAGAGGGAGAGAGAGAAAATCTTAAGCATGCTCCACACTCAGCACAGAACCTAATGCAGGGCTCAATCCCATGACTCTGCGATCATGACCAGAGTCAAAATCAAGAGCCAGGCGCTCAACTGATTGAACCACTCAGGTGCCCCAAGGAGGTATAGATTTTTTTAAAATAGAAGCTGATCAATCATTCCTTTGAGAACATCTGCTGTGCTTTCATGTAAATATCCTGATATTTTAAAAATTAATTAAAATATGTTTTTTCTATCATCATAGTCAAAGTAGAGAGAGACAAAATGGTCTTGTAACTCCCCTTGAACTCTTACTGAGTTTTGGATTTTTTCACAAAATATTCAGAAGTTGCATTTGTACATTTTTATGTTGTATTTTTAGGCAGAATTAAATCTAAATTTCAAAAATGCTGAGTGAACTATAGGACAGTATGATGTTTTAGATAGATTACTATCTATGTGGCACCACATCTTTTAAGTTCCACTTTTTTCTCTGACCCTTTTTCTCAGCAGATCTGGATACAAGTGAATGAGTGTGATAATATTTAAACAAGTGAAGTTGAATCATCTCTAACTGCAAACTATGAAATAATTCATTTATTTGGATGCTTTAAATTTTCATTTTAACAAACTACATCTTATATCTTATCATTTCACAGATTATTTCAGAGTTTCAGGTGGTGAGGATATATCTTTGTTTCTCAGACAGACCAAAAGTAAGAAAGTCTGATTTGGCACCCCACGCATGGAGACGGAGGAAAGGTACAAAAGCTTTGTATTGGGAATCATGAGGAAAGTGTTTAACTCTTGGCTATTTTTGCAGTTATTTTTGTAGTCTTGGGCAAGATCTACCTCTCTGGACCTCTTCTTCATATGTAAAATGAGGGTTTTGAACTAGGTGATCTTCAGGGTCTTTTTTGCTCTTGATTATACAGATGTTTTCATGACTAATTTTCGAACAATTCCAGTTATTCCCTAGAACATTCTGAGAGATAGTATGATTTTCTAAATGATTATTAAGAATCATTTTCACAGGGCAAAAGAAAGAGAGATATAATTACAAGTTTTAAGAATGAAAATTAGATTTCTTTTCTAAAATTATTATCTTGATATTAAAGAGAACTGTTTGCACTAAAACTCTGAAAAAAGTGACCCTGTGTTCTTTTATGATACTTTGGGAAAAAGTCCAATAAGACCTCCTGATGTTAACTCTTCCATTTTGTTTTGGTTAGTATGAAACCTAACTACATGACGTAGCGTAAGATTATGATTGTGTATTAGAGATGTTTAATTTATGTTTTTTTCAGCTTTACTGAGGTATACTTAAACAAAAATTTAGATATTTAATATATCATTTTGATGAGTTTAGATATATGCATACCCCTGTGATGCCACTACCACAATCAAGGTAATAAACATACTCATTATCTCCAAAAGATTTCTTACATTTTTTTGCCATGTGTGTGCTTGTGTACTTGTGTGTGTGTGTGTGTGTGTGTGTGTGTGTGTTAAGACCTCTTAGCATGAGATCATGAGATATGCCCTCCTGATTTTTAAACTGCACAACACTGTATTGTTAACTATAGGCTCTGTGTTATTCAGCAGATCTCTAGAACCTGGGCTATATTCCTTGACCTCGACATACATGTCCATTTGATGAAAACCTACTGAATCTTGAGGCTCATTTGAATTTTTTCAGGAATACCCTATCTCCACTTCCACATAATGTTCTTCCAACTCTAAATTCCATAGCCCCACGTCCTAGGGCACCTTGGCACATTCTTCTGTTAATACATAGGGCCTTGCACAATCTTTTACTCTTCCTGGAATACTCTCTTCAGATCTTTCTGGTTGTTTCTTTCTTTTTTAAAAAAAAATTAATGTTTTTATTTATTTTTGAGACAGAGAGAGACAGAGCATGAACAGGGGAGGGGCAGAGAGAGAGGGAGACACAGAATCCAAGGCAGGCTCCAGTCTGTGAGCTGTCAGCACAGAGCCCAACGCAGGGCTCGAACTCACAGACTGTGAGATCATGACCTGAGCCGAAGTCATATGCTCAACCGACTGAGCCACCCAGGCGCCTGTGGTTGTTTCTTTCTTGTCATCAAAGTTTTAGCTTACATTCCACCACTGCAAAGAGATCTTCTCTCACCAAAGTAGAGTAACCTCTCCCAATCAGTGTCTATTCTTATCATCATATTTTATTTTCTTTCTAGCACTATCTTTTGAAGTTATTGTATGTCTCCTTCATTGAAATATATGTTCCTTCTCTGCTGACACCTTGCCTACAACTTTTACTACTGTATTCACAGCACTTTAAAATGGTAACTAGAGGGGCACCTGGGTGGCTCAGCCAGTTAAGCATCTGACTTCCACTCAGGTCATGATCTCACGGTTCATGAGTTTGAACCCCACATTGGGCTCTGTGCTGACAGCTCAGAGCCTAGAGCCTCCTTGGGATTCTGTATCTCCCTCTCTCTGCCCCTCTCCCACTCACATGCTGTCTCTCTCTCTCTCTCTCAAAAATAAAATAAAAATTAAAAAAAAAGAAAAGAATAAAGAAAAGAAAAAAGAAAATGGTGACTAGAGACAACAGATGCTCAATAAATATGCAATGATTGAATTAACCTCTTTGTATGTGTTTTATCCACTATACTAGGCAGTGCCTTAACCTGAGAACAATCTTGCTTCTGTTTCATCATTTTATGTTATGTAATATCTGACACATGGTCTTGCATACCATAAATACTCAATTTTTTTAGTAGAAATGCATTAATGTGGCTATTAACTAGATAATTGGAACTGTTATTCTCACTGTATTTGGAAAATGTGGTTTCTGTTGTAGCATCACTTCATTTCATGGGTACTTGGATAGATGAAAAAAAAAAGGAACTCCAGAATTTTGGTATGCTAACTTAAAAACTCCATATCAAGGGAAAGCAATTATATCCCAGATGAAACTTAATTTAATTCCTTTCTAAAAAATTACCTTATGTATTCAAATGAAATTTAGCAAATGGTGAGATTATGTAAATAAGAGATTTAAAACTAGAGCTCTTGTAAAAAATCTAAACATATAATTGCAAATTTTTAATAGAATTATGGGATTTTTGCATAGATGTCATCTGATCACAGAGTAGTCAATCCATCAAAAATATAGCTATTTTATTTATGATTGTAAACTGTGAGGGCCCCTGGGTGGCTCAGTCGGTTAAGCATCCAACTTGACATCCCCTCAGGTATGATGTCACATTCGTGAGATTGAGCCCCTGCATCAGGCTCTGCGCTGACAGTGTGGAGACTGCTTGGGATTCTCTCTCTCCCTCTTGCTTTCTGCCTCTCCCCTGTTTGTGCTCTCTCTCACAAAATAAATAAATAAACATTAAAAAAAGAGTCAAATAATATAGTGCTTTAATTGACCTATTAAGAAACACAACATTGACTTAAATGAAGTAAGTAGATAAAATAGAAGATTTCTAAAATTTCTGTTTTTATACAAATTGGGGAATAAATCAAAGGCATGTATTTACTGTCATAACATACATTGTATCGGATTAGCAATAGACTTGCTACTTTGAAATTAACTTTACTACCAAAGTAATATTAATTATAATTTGGGAACTGAGAGAGACTCTAGAAATAATGTAAATGAGGTGCTTTATAGATGAGGAAACTGAAGTGAACCGATTTGCTCAATGTTACTCAACTAGTTACCTTGTATTAGTAAAGCCTTAAAGGTTGGTTAAATGTCCAGATGCAAGACTCCTTCTCAGTCTAATGCTTACCTCATAAGATAGTCTGTTGACTTCTTTTTTCATCTTAAAAAGTACCAAGTAACAAACTTCTAAAGCAGTTACCCAGCCATGATAGAGGCTATTAGGTTTTGGCTTATCAAATTTTAAATGATCATTTATATCCCCAAAGAATTACCAACTTTTAATAATACATGGCAATCAAATAAATGATATTAAAATCATACCTTGCTCTGCAGAACTCTTCCTTTGATTATTTGGGAGGCACTTGTGGATCTAATCCTGCTTTCTTTATAAAATTTAATGAGACTTGTACTCTAATAGGCTGAGTGACCTTCTGGTTATCAGGATGCAAAGTATCAGAGAAGGATATTAAGTGTGCTGTTTTCATGTGTGCATAGTATCCTTTCAGTTGCATGTGGCAGGAACTTCACTCAAACTAACTTACACAAAAACAAACAACTCACTGGGAAGAACAGGGTAGTTTGGAAGTTAAAAGAAAAAGCTATAGAAAAATGAAACATCTAGGACAGGATTAAGCACTCAGCATGCTAAATATTCTCTCTCTCTCTCTCTCTCTCTCTCTCTCTCTCTCTTTACCTCCTCTCCCTCTCCCCCTCCCCTCCCTTATCTATGCTTGATTTCATTCATTCATTCATTCATTCATCTTATTTTATTTTATTTTTATGTTTTTATTTATTTTTGAGACAGAGAGAGATAGAGCATGAGCAGGGGAGGGGCAGAGAGAGAGAGAAACACAGAATCCAAAACAGGCTCCAGGCTCTGAGCTGTCAGCACAGAGCCCGACGTGGGGCCCGATTTCATGGTCTGTGAGATCATGACCTGAGCTGAAGTCAGATGCCCAGGTGACTGAGCCACCCAGGCACCCCAATTCATCTTATTTTAAATAAGATATGATCCTAGCAGCCCCAGCATGATTTCCTTTCAATTAAGCAAGCCCTAAAGGAAGTAAAAACTTCTTTACTCCAAGTTCTACCAAAATTAAAGTAAGAACCTGAATTGGCACAGTTAGGGGTGGTTGGCCACAAGAAGAGATTTTGAGGAAAACAGCTGTTCTTGTAAACTGTTGGTAAGAATGTACATTGATGCAAACTCATTGGAAGGAGGTTTTATATATATTCATAATTACAAAAATACATATCAAAATTAAAAATTCAAATATAGCCTAGCTATTTAATTTCTAGGAATATATCCCCTAGATATTTTTTATGTACTCAAAGAATGTTCACTGCAATATTATTTACAATAGAAAATATGTGGAAACATAACTGTCTACCAATATGGAACATATTAAATAAATGTACAGTTAAAAAGAAATGTTTCCTAATCTGCAAAATATGTTAAATAAAATAAGCAAGAGTTGAGAACACTGTTTAGAGTAGACCCTCATTGTTCTAAGATTCTTTGAATATGCTGGCATGTTACCAATTTTTTGGTAAGATACATAAGAAATAGAAAACAGTTGTGTGGTTGACGTGACTGGTATTCACTTACATTCGGTTTTCTCTTCCCTCTTGGCCATATGGAAGATTATCTTTTCCAAACTTCTTGCAGTTACCTAAAAACATGAAACTAGTTCAGGCAAATAAAATGTGCCTGGCAGTGAGTTTGCAGCAGGCAGAAATGAAAAGCAAACTCCCCAGTCTCTCTCTGTATTCATGGAGGTCTTATGCTGCAGGGGTGTAGCCACAACCTTTGGATGGCGGTCTGGATGGCTGTGTCACATGTAAGACAGCTGACCATGGGTCATGAGGACTGGCAAAGAGTTTTCAGGAAGAAATAAAATTTTACTGTGTTAAACCATTGTGGATTTGGGGTTTTGTTTATGACAAAACAAACCTAGTCTATTGTAATTACTATAAGCAGTTAATTTGAGAAGCCAAATGTATTTAAAATTGGCTTACTCTTTAGTATATAGACTCCAAATTGTATCATAGCTCAAATGCAACAGAGGTCAATTTTTTGCACATGTATTCATCTATGGAGATTCTGTAATAATTGTAATGATGGCATCTCTTCATACAGTCACTCAAGGTGATCCACTTTGTAGCATCTTCTCCCTGTGGCTTTTAAAGCTTTCCTTGATGTTGAAATTCAGTTGGAAGAAGGGCAAAGATCGTGAAGAATTGCAGGTGGGACGTTTTTCTGGGAAGGCCTGGAGGGAACACCTTACCCTTTTCCTTATTGGCCAGGAAACTCATGGGACTATACCTGTCAGTGAGGCTGAAAATATAGTAAGTTGGTTGTGTGTTCAGGGAAAAGGGGAAATGAATTTTGCTGAACGTATGATTTCTGCCATGGATGGAGGGGCTTTTTATTGTATAATCAGTGATTATTGTTGTGAATTTAGAACAATGCCATACATTATTTTTGCATAATAATAATCACAAATGTGACATAAAAAGTGCTCATGATGTATTTTTTGCATTAATTTTGTGAGCTTTTTGGTTATAATTTCAGTAAATACATGCCTATTGTAGAAAACTTAGGAAGTAAGTTGAAGATAAATAACCAGAAAAAGCCATGATCCCACCATAACAATCTTATTAGGATAAGTGAAATCACCATCCCTGTTTTATAACTGAAGATGCTGACCCCCAGGGACTTTAAGGAACTTGTCAAATCTAGGAATTGGTAGAGCTTAAAAGAAAAAAGAGCCAGGGAATCTTTCACAGAGGATGATACAAGGATAGAAAATGAATTATTAATAAAGAAACTCAATTTACAATTTATTTTAGAATTTTGGATTTCAATTACACTGAGAGAGTGAATAAAACAGGAGAAGCATATCAAAGCAAGAGAAGTAATTAAATCAGCTTTAAATGTTTTTTGTCCGAGGTACAAATTGGATACCCATAGACAGTATGAGCCTGGGTCTTGAAGAGAAGACTGGTCAAGATACTGGGATTTATGTCTCACAATGGCAGTAGTTCAAGGCTCTGGTATTAAAGGTTGAGAAGAGGCAGAATCCTGAGCCATGATACAATTTAAGAGTTAGATGTCTTAAGGATTATTGAAAGCTGATACTGGTTCTTGTCTCTTTTTCTAATGCTCTGGTGTGTTTCACTGAAGAGCTCCCCCTGGATCAGTCAGAGTTGGATGCAGCATGAGAGGCTGGCCAAAATTCTAAACAGTGAACGTGGCAACTAGTTAGCTCCCTGACATTAAATACATACAGGTGTTCAATTCTTCTGAGCCCCAAGCTGTTATATATATGTATATGTATGTATGTGTGTGTGTGTGTGTGTATAATTTTTTTAATTGAAGTATAATTAACACACAATGTTACATTAGTTTCAGGTGTACAATGTAATGATTCAACAATTCCATACATTACTCAGTATTCATTATGATAAGTATAGTCTTAATGCTCTTTATTTCTTCCATTAATCCCCCTACCCACCTTCCCTCTGGCAACCACTTGTTTGTTCTCTGTTAAGGGTTTTTGTTTGTTTGTTTGTCTCATTTTTTCTTTGTTCATTTGTTTTCGTTCTTAAATTCCACATATGAGTGAAATAACATGGTATTTGTCTTTCTGACTGATTTCACTTAGCATTATAACCTCTAGATTTATTCATGTTGTTGCAAATGGCAAGATCTCATTCTTATTTCTGATTAATATTCCTGTGTGTGTGTGTGTGTGTGTATATATATATATATATATATATATATATATATATATATTTACATATTTTCACACATATATGAATATAATGGAATATATATATATATATATATATATATATATATATATATATATCACACACACACACACTGCATCTTATTTATTCTTTCATCTATGGATGAAAACTTGGGTTGCTTCCATATCTTGGCTACTGTAAATAATGCTGCAATAAACATAGGGGTTCATATATCTTTTTGAATTAATGTTTTAATTTCCTTTGGATAAATACCCAGTAGTGGAATTACTGGATCATATTGTAATTCTACTTTTAATTTTTTTGAGGAACTTCCATACTGTTTTCCTTAGTGGCTGTACCAATTTGCATTCCCACCATCAGTGCACAGAGTTCCTTTTTCTCTACATCCTCGCTGACATTTGTTGTTCTTTACCTTTTTGGTTTTAGCTATTCTGACAGGTATAAGATGATATCTTATTGTGGTTTTGATTTGCATTTCTGCGACAATTAGTGACATTGAGCATCTTTTCATGTCTGTTGGCCATTTTATGTCTTCTTTGTAGAAATGTCTATTCAGGACCTCTCCCCGCCTTTTTAATTGGATTATTTGTTTTTGTGTGTTTGTTGAGTTGTAGAAGTTCTTTATGTATTTTAGATATTAACCCCTTATCACATATATAATTTACAAATATCTTCTCCCATTCAGTAGGTTGCCTTGTTATTTTATTGATGGTTTTCTTTGCTGTGCAAAAGCTTTTTATTTTGGTGTAGTCCCAGTAGTTTAATTTTGTGTTTGTTTCCCTTGCCATGGCTGTTATTCTTAACCATTGTGAACATTGATTCCTTTAAGTATCAAAAGACAGGGAACTTAGAGAACTTACTTTTCTCCTGGGTCTGTTACTAATTAGTTAGGTGAACTAGGATAAGTTACTTTTTCATGCAGAGTTCTGGTTTCCTCATGTCAAAAATGAGGATAATAAACTAAATAATCTTTATCTTCCAGATTAAAACCTAGAATCTATGACACAAGTCATCATTCTTCCAAATTCCCCAAACTTGATACTTTCTTCTGCTTTGACAGACATGATTTACTTCATCTTTATGCTATGGTTATTTACATAAATGTCTTATCACTCCTACTAGACCATAACCACTACAAAGAAGAAAACAACACTCTGTGTTTTCCTCATTATCAGATACAGAACCTAGCACATAGTAGGAATCAATAAATATTTAAACAATGAACCAAGACATACAGCTTTGAGCTGAAAACTTCGCATGGTGTGCTGATTTCTCTGATTATAATGTACTAAACTTTGAATTCATGATCATAAAAAGGGTATTCTAGAACCATTGTACTTAAAGTATTATTTTTCCTGGACAACTGTTAATAAGGTTTGAGCAGCCCCACAATGTTTCTCATGTCTAGAATACTAATGTATTTTAAAAAATCTCTGAAGCATATACCTTAAGGATTTATGACCTGGAGAAATCTTCTGATAGCATATTGTGTTTGGAGTGGCAATATTCATTTATATTTACACTTTGGAACCATAGCCCTACGCTGCTTTGACAGCTTGTCAGGAACAAATCTTGTCAAGGGGTGTTTTCCTTTGGAAAGCTTAACACAGTTTGTGTTGCTAGTGAGGAGGAATGAAAAACATAGCAAGTTTGCTTCATCCAGTTAACAAATATGTGAGGTTGTCTTGTCATGCAGCTGGGCAGTTGGCAATGGAGGAAGTTAATAATGTGGTCTTTTAGAGCTTCTCATTTGTGGTGAGGAACTCTGACACTCCGAGTATTTATTGTTAAATCTCTCAAAAGTATTTTGCAATTTCTTTGCTTTTATAACTGTAGCAATGAAAAAAGATCTCTCTCTTTGTGTAAGCAGGAATGGTTCAGTATTTGTATCAACACATTAGAAATTACTGGATAATTCATCAGCATGGATCTTAACTAGATAGACTGTTTAGATTTATATCTTCCCTTTTGGCATTTGAATCTGTTGTATGGTGTTATGCAAAATGTACTAAATTATTGGTTGTAAAAATGTTGAAATAAGTATAACATCCAATACTCGCAGGATGTGAATGGAAGTTACTTGGCTCTTGAGGGCCTCAGTTTTCTCAGATAAAAATAATTTATATTTATAAATATATATTTATGTAAATATATATTTATATTTTATATGTTTATAAATATATTATAAATATTATATAAATATATATATATTTATTTATATATTTATATATATAATCTATATATTTATATATAATATATATTTATATAATATATATATTTATATATTTATATACATAAATATAGATTTATATCTTTATATGTAAATATATATTTATATACATAAATATAGATATCTTTATATATCATATTTATATATCTTAAAAATACATATTTATGTATATAAATATATATAAATTTATTTATATATATTTATATCTTTTACATTACTATAGAATGGTTTTGAGGATCACTGTATATCCATTTGCAAAATTACAAAATCCAAAGCATCATACCAATATAGGTGTATATATGGTTTTGCCATGACGCACTGTCAAATACTGCTCTCAATTATTTACAGTCCCTCATAAAATGGAATCTTACATCTTTACTGTTATGCAGTTAATGAGCCATTTTCATGCAGACATGTCCTCAGAATTTTGCCACACCCTATGATCATGCATTATTTTTCCCCACTTGACTGATGAGAAAAGTGAGATGCAAAAGTCTTCAGTGATTTTTCTCAATAATAGCAATCAAATCTGGACTCCACAGGGTCTGCTGCTGCAGCTGCTGCTGCTGCTGCTGCTGCTGCTGCTGCTGCTGCTGCTGAAGGCAGTGGGGACATGGAGCTCAGGTTCTGCAACCCAGGGAAGGCAGCAGAGCGGGAGGTGAAGACCCATGAGCTTAAGTGGATGCACAGGCAGGCTGGACTGGGCTGGACCTAGCGGAGGGTGCGAGGGGCCAAACTCGCTGACCTCTGGCCAGCCAGCTGCTTTTATCTGCTAGGCGCAGGCAGATCGGCTTACCCAGGCCAGCACCAGGAGCCCATGCCGCCGTGCCAGGCTGTGCACAAAAACACCCTCTGGAGGGCTTCATGACATGCTTCCCATCAACACCAACAAGCCAAGGATTCCATTCCTGCCTGCACTAGTGCACAGCACAGAGGGTCATGTAAACTCAGTCTGCCACCCCAGCTCATGTCTCTGCTGGCCTCACAGAGATCCCCTTAGGACATTCTGGGCAGAATCTTAAAACAAATTAATCCTCATATCCTTTCCCAGCTGTCCTTTTCCTGTCCCAGTGCTTGCCCCATCTCTGCAGTGTTCAATGATGCAGCAGCACACCATACAAACCCACAGTGGCCCTCCCCCAGATTGGCTGGGATCCTACCACACCCTTGAACCTCTGCTCTGAACCAACAAGCAGGCCTAGGTCCTCAGGGCAGACACTGAGGTCCTACAGTCCCCGCAGGAGGAACTGGCTGCCCATTTCCAGAGGTGCAAGAGACTTTCTTTTGGCTCCCTGCTGCACTTTCAGAACTTTCGGTGTTCTGATGGTTAAGCAACTGAGCCATCCAGGTGCCCCAGGGGGCTCTGATTTCTAAAGAAGAAAAAAGACATGATTTGTTTTCATTATCTTGGAATTCAAATGTTTGTAATCATAACAAACACCATTTAACATTTCTGCAGGTAATGTAATACGTTTCTTTTTTAAGTCAAATAGTGAAAGACAAGAAAACAGCATAAATGGCAGCCAACAGGCTACTTTCCTGAATATATGAATCCATAAGAAAAAGATAATGCAGCAGGAAAGTGGGCAGTGGATATGGATAATATGAGCTACTGTTTGAAGAATACTTCTTGTACAGGTGCCCGCCACTGTCCTAAGCACCTTGCATCTATTAATCAATGAAGTTCTCACAATAGCTCTTCAGCACAGTGTGTGCTATCATTCCCATTTTAACAGAGAAGATGGAAGCACAACAAATTTAAGTAAATGACCCAAGGTCACATAGCTAGGATGAAGAAAGCTAAGATTTGGACTTGGAAAATTTGACCAGTAGATTACTTACAAAAAAAAAAAAAAGGAAGAAAAAAGAAAAAAAGAAAATCATATGGCAAATATGAAAAAAAAAAGTGTTCAGCCTCAGTCAAAGAAATACAGTAAGAGTAACAATGAAAGTCCATTTTCACCTGTCAGATTGTCAGACTAAAAAGCTTGATAACAGTGATGATGAGTATGTGAGTTTTGTCCTTTGCTCTTGGGATCATCCATTGGCACATCCTCTTTGGAGAGCAAGTTGGCATAACTGTTAAAATAAGACATTTGCCCTTACCTCAATAAATGAAACAAATAAAACGAATACATTTGCCCTTGACCAAATACTTGCACTGCCAGTAACTTATCCTATGAACATTCTCACCGAAAGTACAAGCACAGATGTGGTCTTTGCTGCTATTCTTTTGTATCTGCAAAAAACAGGCGACATTTTTTGTCCCATTAGTGGGAAGAGGTTAAATTGATTAAGTTACATAACATTCAGGGGGTGGTGAATTTATTGAAAAGAGTAAAATCCTTTCTTCACTGAAAAAAAAAATACTAACCAAATCTCAAGATTTTGTGGTACTTTAACCCAAGTCTACTACTTCCTGCTTCTACCATCTTATTTTAAATAGGGCCATTGAGGGACAGCATCTGTTGAAATGATATTTTGGCAGATTACCAAATGAAATGAAGCAGCAAGCCATACCATGGTGTGGGTAAAGGGCACGTCAGGGTGAGGAGACAAGTGCAAAGGCCCCGAGTCAGGGAAGAATTGTCTTCAAGGAATACCAATAAGTGTCATGTCTCTGAAGTCAGATGAGAGAGAGAGAAAAAACATGGAAGGAGAGAAAGTTAAAGACATGGGCAGCTGCCTGATTGCGTAGTCCCTCAGATTATGGGAGGTGCTTGAATTATATTCTAAAAGCAGTGAAAATGGCATTGGAATCTGAATAGGGATGATCTGATATGATCTGATTTGTTTTCAGTGGATCATTCTAGCTCCTTTGTGGAACATGCAATTTAGTACAAAAAAGTGAAAGTAGGTATAATAGCGCAGGGGTCAGGATAGACATAGTAGAGGCGTGAATGAGGGTGATAGCAGTTGAGATAATGGAGAATAATCAGATTTGGATGGATTTTTAGGGTAGTTCCAACAATTGTACATTGATTTGTTGAATGTAAGGATTCAGAGAAAGGAGTAATAGAAAATGTCTCAGGTTTTTGGCATAAGCCACAGTGCTAATGATGAGGGAAACAGGGAGAAGTAAGGTTGGAGTTAGAAAATCAGGAATTTAAGTTTGTATATACTAAATTTGAGATGCTTAGATATCCAAATGAAGAGGTTGAGTGGATATAAGTATTTTCATCTCAGGTAATAAAACAACAACGAAGAGGGGCGCCTGGGTGGCTCAGTCAGTTAAGCTTCCAACTCAGGCTCTGGTTATGATCTCTTGGTTTGTGAGTTCAAGCCATGCATCAGGCTCTGCACTGACAGCTCAGAGCCTGGAGCCTGCTTCGGATTCCATGTTTCCCACTCTCTCTGTGTCCTTCCCCTGCTTGTTCTCTCTCTCTCTTTCAAAAGTAAATAAATAAACATTAAGAAAAAAATTTTAAAAAAACAAGAAAAAAATCATATAGCCCTTACTGTATGCCAGGCATAGGTCTAAATGCTCTTCAGACATCAGATCATATAATGGGTTAATAATGTTTTGTCTAGGGTGTGTCTAGAATGCATTTAGACTGTAGGTGTCAGACTACCTGAGATATTATAGCTTAACCTAATAAGCTGTCACAACTTTGTTATTCATATATTGTTAACTTAATATAACAAAATAGCTTCAAGTAGTTGGTTCCAGATTGGATTACCTTCGATGATAGCAACTGCCTGGACCTTTACTGATTTTCTATTTTGCCATACTAAGAATGTTGACTTTTTTTTTTTTTTTTAAGTTTATTGCCTAATGGCTACATCAGCTTCAGGAAGCAAGACCTTACATACCTGTATTCAAGACAGGATGAGCAGGCCAAGCCAATTAAGCAGGGGCTTTTCTTTATCAGACCGAAAAATCTCCCCCAAGGAAGCTCCAATCAGACTGATAGCTCCTTATTTCTCATTGGATCAATTTTCCACCCCCCGCAAAGGAGTTAATGAAAGAAATTACCTCTTTTCATTTTCCTCCCACAACTTTTAAATGAGGATTTGCAGTTGATGTCTTACGGGAGGCAACTAAGAGGGAAATCATGTATTGGGTTAAAATGTAAAGAATTGAAAACACAGACACACAGAAGAGATGACAATCACCATCTCTTACCTTACTCTAAAGGATATATCTGTGGTTGGTGGATATGTTTGTATGGATGTGTATGTTTACATGTACTTGTGACTGTCACTTAGAAATTTTTAATGAAATGCCTCAAAATTCTGGAAACTTGAAATTAGAACAAACTGTAACCTATGGCTCAAGATTGATATCACAAAATTGATCTTTGCCAAGGGATTCAAGGGATTCAGGAAAGCTTCCCTGTTGTAGGAGGATATTAACAGCAGAAAATCTATAGATAACAAGTGAATGCAAAGGAACTTGGAATTGGTTTTGCAAGAGATGTACAATACCGGAAGTACCAGGAGAATGTTTTTTCCTGTAGATAATTGTTATTGGTTGTAATTTGTTTTAATCGCATGCCTCTCTTGCCTTCCAAGTTAAACGTTTTAAAAATTAAAAAAAAAATGATTCTGTAAAACTCATCACTGTACCATAAATGTGGCCCTTTTGCCTCTGCTGCTTTTATATCCAGGGAAGGAAAGAGCTAGGTTAATGATGAAGTTTGAGAAGAAAAGTAATGAGAAGCTGTTCCCTTTGTACATGTTCCCAATGTTTAATACAGAAAACCTTCAGTCTTTTAAGATTCGCAGGAACTATCATGATATAGGCAATGTTTCTGGGTAACTCCTTAATAATAGCATGCTTAGGATGGAACTTTTCACACAGTAGGCAGAATGTAGGTTTTTTTTTTTTATTGCATGCATCATGGTATAGAGCAAATAGATTGATTGGCATTGTAATCAAGATTACTTGTGACATTTTAGGCATTCCATTCATGGCATGATATGCTAGTCTGATGACTTTGTCAGAATCTGAAGCTCAGAGAGGTGAAATAACTGGTCAAGATCATACCTGAAGCAGAACAAGAACAAAACCTCATTTTTTTGACCTGCAAGCTCAGCATTGAGGTTGGAAAAAGCCAGCTAATGACTTTTTTCCTGCTCAATATTTACCTGAAAATTAGGTCATTCTGAAGAATGATGTTTTTGTTTGTTTTGGGAAGGCAGTTTGATGCTCAGAGACTCAGATTGTCTTTGCCAATAGTTTATTTAGCACTGGTTCGCTGTGGGAGTTTCACAAGCCAATAGCATACATGATAATGTCTCTTAATAAACCATTGAGGAAATAAAATACTCCAAATCAATGATAGATTATGCATAGTACTGTTCCAGGCAAGGGGAGGTGAAAGGAATAAAGTCCAAATTTTGTTGAGGTGTATCCTTGTAGGACTTGGTACAAGAGACAACTTAGCCAACCAAGAGCTGATGTCTAGCTGCCAGCACAAAGGTAAAAGTCCCTTGTTGTTACAGCATGTTGCTAGGGTACAACGATGCCTATGTTGAGGGACAAGATGATCTTTGCAGGACCACTGCATGGTTTTTGCCACTGTAGGTAAAAGGGTTGCCTTTACTGTGGCAGGCATTAATTGTCTCAAGGTTTTCAGATAGCTATTTAGATCAACAAAGTGGAGCCTTGCCCAGACTGACTCTTGGATGGTATTCACAAGCTATCAATATTTATAGTCTAAATGTCTTTTAGACTGTAATTGGTGGCTTCTTCATATGTTTTTATTGACAGACCCCCAGTGGGACCCCTCAGCAGCTGAGATACTGAGTTCTTATCAGTGAGAACAGATGACATGGTGACACAGCTTACTTTATTCTTATATCAGAACTTTATTTCTAAAAACATTTTTTTAATCTTTGTCATAAACAAGTGGATCAAAACAACTTAAGTTAAAACAATTTGAAATGTATCAAAGCAGTATACTATAGATTAAGTATAAAGAGTTTCTGAAAGAGGGATGCTCATTGTCTTGGTATTTAAAATTACATATTGAATAGCTATTACACACTGAAAATGGCAGTCTCTCTAGGACTTACTCTGCTTCTGGAAGAGTGTAGATTGACTATGGTAAAGAAACCAATCAATTAGAGATTCATTGTCTCTTCTGAAAAAAGGCTGAGACTTCCTCAGTATCCTCCTGAACCTACCTGTTGTCTGTCCTCCGCTGTGTGCTGTGCTGAGAGAAGGAAGCTCTCTGAGGAATTTTATGAAGGACTTAGTTGTTATGTCTTCTGCTTAGAGATACCATTTCTAGGGCGCCTAGGTGGCTCAATCGGTTAAGTGTCCAACTCTTGATTTCTGCTCAGGTCATGATCTCACAAAACATGAGATCAAGCCCTGTGTTGGGCTCCACGCTGACAGCATGGAGCCTGCTTGGGATCCTCTCTCCCCTCTCTCTCTCTGCCCTTTCCTGACTTCTGCTCTCTGACTCTCTCTCAAAATAAATAAATAAATTTAAAAAGAGAGAGAGAGAGATCATCTCCACAACTCCAGTGAGAAAAATACAACTCCTATTCAAAGCTTAGCATCAATATCATCTATTATATGTGGTTTTCTCTCCAAGTAGAATTATTGTATCTTTATTAATACTGTCATTTTTGCTGTCCCTGTACATGTTAATTGTCTTGCCAAATAAGCAAACCAAGAGTGGTTACTAAAGACCTACCTGGTGGTTTGATTATGCATGTATGTATGTATGTAACCTGGTGAACCCCATTAGACTGCCTCAGCCTCCAAGAGGAGCTTTCATATCAACAAATTCCATAAGAAAAAAGTCAGTGTGCTGAATGCTGTGCCCAAACTTTTTGGGCTTCTCTCCTTTCTAATATATTGGTCCTGCAAGTCTAATGACTTAGGAGATAACAGTTATACCTTCAAGTAGACCTTTTGAAACATTATTTTCATGTTTTCTAGATATTCTTGGAAGAATGGTTGATAGTCACTAGTCTAGGCTACCATTACCAGGAATAGAAATGATTACTCATAGGCTCTGTGGTAGCAAAACAAAGCAAAAATTGGTGGTACCTATAAATATATTTTTCATATCAACTTTCTTGAGGAAAAAATGTCCATACAAGAAATCACATTCATTTAAAGTGTATAATCAATGGGTATTGATAGCTGTATGCAGTCATAAAATTGCTGTCATCATCAAGATATATAACATTTTCATCATCCCTAAAAGATCCTTCCTGTACCTTTGCTGTCAGTCCTTCCCTCAGCCCTCTGCTACAAGCAGCTACTTACCTGATTTTTGTCCCCATGGATTAGGTTGCATTTTTATAAAGGGAATCATCATATTATCTTTTGGGTCTGGCATATTTCAGCAAAATTATTTTGAGATTCATCTGTACTGTTGTATGTATCAATAGTTTATTCCTTCCTATTGTTGAGTACTATTCAATTGAATGGATGACACTTGCTTTTTACTTTATTGATTCTCCTAAAGGTAAATATTTGGGCTATTTCAATTTTGGGGTATTGAAAATGAAGATATTATGAGTGCTTATGTATACATCTTTGCATGGACATTGGATTTTATTGCCTTATGTAACTATCTGGGAGTGAAATGGTTGAGTCATAGGGCCAGCATATTATTAACTTTATAGGAAGCTGACAGACTGTTTTTGTCAGTTGCATCATTTTACATTTCCATCAGAAATTTATGAGATTGTCAGTCGCTCCACATCCTGGCCAACAGTTGGTATTGTGAGTCTTTTTAATTTTAGCTATTTTTATGGGTGGTGTATGAGTGCTGACAACACTGACTCCATCTTGTTCATATTGACACAGCCACTTCTCTCTGGGCTGCATGTTCCAGGCCACATGGAGATAAATGTTTGCACTGACCCAGAATTCAGAGAAGCTTGTTCTGAAGGTGCCACTTTGATAACTAGTAAAGATGACTGGCACACAGATGGTGCCACTTTAGGTAACTAGTAGAGATCCTCTGATCTTCTGGCACACTGTGACCTCACCACAATGCTTCTTGCTCTATAAAAGCTGTTAATTAAGGTCTGGATGGGGGCAAAGAAGGCCGCATAGCACCCAGATGGTTGCCTGCCTGATCTCACTGTCAGTAAATTGCCCTGAATAAAAGTCTGTGTAAATGATATATGGAGTGGCTTGCTTTGTTTTTCAGTCTCAAAGTGTCTTCTCAGTCTGGAGGATACTTTACTGTCCCTCCTCCACCTTCTAACCGGTGGTACATATACTCATTGTGTTTTAATTTGCATTTTTTCTGACGACTAATGATGTTGAGTATCTTTCTGTGTATTTATTGACTAGTAATATATCTTCTTTTGTAAATTACCTATTCAGATCTTTTGAATATTAAAAAAATGGATTGTCTTATGTGAATTGTAAGAGTTGTTTGTATTGTCTAAATAAAAGTTGACATATATATTCTATATGTAGTCTTTTATGTTATATATATATATATATATATATATATATATATATATATATCTCCCCTATAATTATGCATACATGTTTGTTTAAGATGTGCTTGCCTGCCTTTAAATCTCCAAGATTATGGTTGGTTTTTTTTTTGTTTAATATAGGTGTTTTATGAGTTTTAGCATTTATATTTAGGTCTGTAACCCATTTGGGTTAACTTTTGTGAGTTAAGGTTGAAATTATTTGTATTTCAGTTTTTCAAACTAATATCAAGTTGTTCAGTGCCATTTTTGGAAAATACATTTTCCCCCATTGAATTGGTTTGCCACCTTTGTTAAAAATGAATTCATCATATGGGGTGCCTGGGTGGCTCAGTCGGTTGGGCATCCAACTTCAGCTCAGGTCATGATCTCATAGTCCATGAGTTCAAGCCCCACATTGGGCTCTGTGCTGACAGCTCAAAACCTGGAGCCTGCTTCAGATTCTCTGTCTCTCTCTCTCTCTGTCTCTGCCCCTCCCCCACTATCTCTCTCCAAAAATGAAATAAAAACATAAAAAAAAAAAGGAAAAATAATTCATCATATATGTTTGAATCTATTTCTGGATACTCTGTTCTGTTCTATTGATCTATATATCTGTCCTCAAGCCAATACTACATTGTTTTGATTATTACAGTGTTATTGTAATTTCAAAGGTCTCATAGTGTAGGTCTTCCAGGTTTTCTTTTGTTTAACATTGCTTTCACTATTCTAGGTCATTTGCATTTCTATATAGATTTTATTTATTTATTTATTTATTTATTTATTTATTTATTTGATGTATCAATATTAGTTTATTAATTCTAACAAAGGTACCTACTAATACAAGATCTACATACATTTTAAAATCAACTTGTAAATATCTGTAAAAGAAAATTTCTAGACTTTTTTTGACATCTAATTGAATTTATAGATGACTTTGGAGAGATTTTACATCTTAATAAATTCCAATTTATAAATGTATAATATCCCTCCATTTATTTAAATTTTTATTAATTTCTCTCATTCTCCGTAGTTTATGGTGTAAATTTCATACACATATTTTGTTAAGTTTTTATTTAGGAAATTTATGATTTATGGGTGAATGCAAAATGAATTTTTAAAATTTCATCTTCCATGTGTTTGCTGCAAGTATGTAAAATGGAGTTGATTTTTCTATATTAACCTTATGTATTAAGGAAATTATGAGAAAATTATTTTTATATTTCTATATTTACTATTTTTAATCTTTACTCATTTAAACCTTATTCATTCCCAAAGATTTGAGTTTTCCTCTGATATGAATTCTGTTTGAGCCTAAATAATCTTATTTGCATTTTCCATAGTTTCATTTTATTTGAAAATGTTCTTTTAAAAAAAAACTCTTCCATTTTTACCCAATACAGAATTATTGGTTAACCATTGTTTTTTTTCTTTCTAGACTTCAAATATGTTTTTCTTCTGTTGTTGGTCCTTAATGGTTTCCAATGTCATATCCACCATTATTTGGATCATTATTACCCTGTATGTAAAGTGTTCTTATTTTGTGAATACTTTCCAGTTTCTCCATATCTTTGGCTTTCAGCAAGTTGACTATGATGATGTGCCTAGGTATGATTATTTTCAAATTTGTCTTTTTGAGGGGTTTGCTGATCTTTTGGAATCTCTAAATGTATGTCTTTTACCATTTAGGGGAACTTTAAGGTCATTATTTTTTCAAAAACTTTCTGCCTCATCCTTGCTCCTTTCTTTCTGTGACTGTAATTACCTATGTGTAATATCTTTTGAAATTACCCACAGCTTTCTAAGGCCCAGGTTATATTTTTTCACAGTCCTTCACTTCAAGCTGGTTGGCTACTATTCATCTGTTTTCAGGTTCACATAGATTCTTTTGTCATCGCAGTTACTGAATCCCCCCTGAAAAATTCATATTTTAGATCTGGTATTGTTTGATTCTAATATTTCCATTTTGTTTCTTTTCATGTTTCCTGTTTCTAGGCTGAGAATTCCTATCTTTTATTTCTTGCAAGTGTGTATTTTATTTTATTTTTTTATGTCAATGAGCATAGTTATAATAATTGTATTTAAAGTTCTTGCCTGAAAGGGAATTAAAAGCAAAAATGAATTACTGGGACCTTACGAAGATAAAAAGCTTCTGCACAGCAAAGGAAACAACCAACAAAACTAAAAGGCAACCAACAGAATGGGAAAAGATATTTGCAAATGACATATCGGACAGGACAAAGGGCTAGTATCCAAAATCTATAAAGAGCTCACCAAACTCCACACCCAAAAAACAAATAACCCAGTGAAGAAATGGGCAGAAAACATGAATAGACACTTCTCTAAAGAAGACATTCGGATGGCCAACAGGCACATGAAAAGATGCTCAATGTCGCTCCTTATCAGGGAAATACAAATCAAAACCACACTCAGATATCACCTCACGCCAGTCAGAGTGGCCAAAATGAACACATCAGGAGACGATAGATGCTAGAGAGGATGTGGAGAAACGGGACCCCTCTTGCACTGTTGGTGGGAATGCAAATTGGTGCAGCCAGTCTGGAAAACAGTGTGGAGGTTCCTCAAAAAATCAAAAATAGACCTACCCTATGACCCAGCAATAGCACTGCTAGGAATTTACCCAAGGGATACAGGAGTACTGATGATGCATAGGGGCACTTGTACCCCAATGTTTCTAGCAGTACTCTCAACAATAGCCAAATTATGGAAAGAGCCTTAATGTCCATCAACTGATGAATGGATAAAGAAATTGTGGTTTATATACACAATGGAGTACTACGTAGCAATGAGAAAGAATGAAATGTGGCCCTTTGTAGCAACATGGATGGAACTGGAGAGTGTGATGCTAAGTGAAATAAGCCATACAGAGAAAGACAGATACCATATGGTTTCACTCTTCTGTGGATCCTGAGAAACTTAACAGAAACCCATGGGGGAGGGGAAGGAAAAAAAAAAGAGGTTAGAGTGGAAGAGGGCCAAAGCATAAGAGACTGTTAAAAACTGAGAACAAACTGAGGGTTGATGGGGGGTGGGAGGGAGGGGAGGATGTGTGATGGGTATTGAGGAGGGCACCTTTTGGGATGAGCACTGGGTGTTGTATGGAAACCAATTTGACAATAAGCTTCATATATTGAAAAAAAAAAAAAAGTTCTTGCCTGATAATTCTAAAATCTGTTTTCCCAGGGTTGACAATTGTTGATTTTCTTTGTCCTTCAAAGTAGGTCCATTGTGTCTGGCTCTTCGTAAATGAAGTGACTTTGGAGTGGATTTGGGGCATTATGAATATTATCTTGTGTAAGTTCTTAATTTTGTTATGGTGATTTAAATACTGTTGATGGTTTTGTTTAGAAGAAAATTCGGTTCAAAGTAAAGACTGCACACCTGTTGTTGCAGAGGCTCAGACTGTACTTTAGCTCTTTAAACCTTAGCTCCTAGTTTCTTGCAGCTTGCCCATGCACGCATACTTCTAAGGTCGAGGATTCAGGTTTTCAGTATTCCTCTTTGGATTTTTCCTTTCAAGAAGGCCTAGTTTCCCTGGGCTCTCTCCCTGATTCTTTTGACAAAAAGAGGGTGAGGCATTTTTTGTTTGTTTGTTTGTTTGTTTGTTTGTCTTGTATCAGAGTTATAGCCACCCTATGCCCAGTAACCGCTGCTATGATTTGTGATCTCTTTCTGTGTAGAGCAGCTAAAAAAAACCCAATGTACTTCCTTCTTGCTGGGTACATGCTCCAAGTTTCAATTCCTCTTCTGAGGATGCTTGCTTAGCTTCCATCTCCAGGGCCCTCAAGTAGTTGCCTTCTGAGAATCAATAGCTCTTATTTGTGTGAAGATTGGTTTATTAGGAGCTTACTCCTCTCTATATATACTAGGAGCAGAATGCTGGTATACATTTTGTGATAAAGCCAAAAAGAGTTCCATTTTCCACATATTTCAGCCCTTTTCCAATCAAACATCCTTGAAAACCTCTTATTCCAATAAAATAAAGCAATGAAGAAAGACAAATTAACTTTCTCTGAGGTATTGTATGTGCATGGAAATTGTACCATGGTCAAAAAATTATTTCCTGCCCTCCCTTCTGCTCTGAACCTTAATTTATGCAAAGATTATTTTATCAATCCCATCAACATCAGTCCTAGCCAATGATACATAGGCAAAGTTATTTGGATAACTTCCCAATGAAAAAATTAGAGCTATTGCATGGTTCTGCCAACTTTCTTACTGCCATGGAACAATTACAGCCCACCCTGAAATGCACATGAATGTGAGGGAGCAATACATCCTTGTTGCTTTAAGGTTATGATTTTAGAGTTATTTGTTACTAGAACATAATTTAACCTAAATTAACTGATATAGACATACTACATAATTTAGCGTAAGCTGACATAGTACATGTGAATATGAGGCTGAAAAAAAAGGAGCTGAAGACATAGTCCTTCATTACATACGTTGATAATACAAACAGCAATAATAACAAAAACAAAACAAAACAGAACAATAACAACAAAAAAACCCCACCCGTTTCACTAAAGTTCCTGATCCCTCAGAAGAAGGAAGGGTAAAGTAGTGGGCAAAACTCTATATTAAAAGTGAGAAGAGCCAAATTCTGTCCCATGTGTTTTTATTTTTGTATTTTTGTGATATGACTTATTGTCAAATTGGCTAACATACAGTGTATACAGTGTGCTCTTGGTTTTGGGGTAGATTCCCATGATTCATCCCTTACATACAACACCCAGTGCTTGTCCCAACAAGTGCCTTCTTCAATGGCCATTACCCTTTGAAAGACACCTCTTTAGCCTTTGGTGTCTCCATTTGTGTAATAATAAGATTGCCTATTTATCCTCTGAGGGTCTGTGAGCTCCAACAAATGTAAGATTTGATGAATAACAGCAAAACAGCTCACAGTCATTTACTACAGATCCTCACTGCAGTAGAGGACTCAGAGTAATAACACAAGGACTTCTGTTATAGCACAAAAACATGCTCAAAAAAAATCTAGGACTCTAACTTGCATACTAAGACATTCATTTCTGCTTAAAATGCTATGATACTTCTTGCTCTTTTCCTCTGCCATGAGAATGGATACATGGTGACTATTTGTGATGTGAAACAATCACTGGTATTTAAAATATCTACAGACATAAGGTAGGTTGAAACAACTGCACAATTCCAAAGGAGGACATGTTCTTCTAGACAGAAGCCGTTTCTATAGCCTATTTCTTGGGATGAAAACTCTTATGGAGCCAAGACAAGCAAAACCATAGCAGCCAGAGTCAACCTACATGTAATATGATTAAGAAAGTTTATAACTGTAAGCCACTGAGGTTTTGATGCTATTCCACAGCAAAGTTGAGTGGTATACAAATAAAGTGGTACTAGAAATGGGTGCTGCCCTAACGAATACCCCAAGCTATATTGTTAAAAATATATAGCAGGCCAATGATGGGACTTTTATTGGACAGTGGAAAAAAGTCAGTAAATATCAGCAGTGGTAAACATTTCTACACTGAAGGTATTGAAAACTTGAAAGGCAAACAGTATACCTAATAAGCTTGTGGATTTAGGAGAGTAAGTTTTATGAAACAAAAGTGATACAAAATTTTACTACAATTTGTATTTATTAGCTACCTTAGGCAAATAAAACAGGACAAGTACTACTATATGTGCTCAGAAAAGAATTGGCCCATATGTAAGCAGAGATATAAGGAAAAAAAGAATCTAGAAATCCTTTATCTTATGGGACTAAGATGTGAAATTCCTACTCATGTCCAATAGATAAAATAGCAAATAGAGTAGTTATTCAAATAATCACATTCAATCTCAAGGCATAAACCAAATCAAGGATACACAACCATGATTCCCTTTGTTAAGATATCTCTGTAGATAAGTGATGGGCCCCAGTACATTTCTTTGGTTGGACATGATGGCTCAAGAAGAGATTAAAAGTGTTTTCCTAGAGAAAATCTTGGGGGTTGGGAGATGCAGTGTTTGAAAAGTGATGTGTGTGTGGATAGTACTGTAAGCAGTTCACTGAAATCAAACCTGTATTAAAAGAGATTGTGACTGTGGTGTGAAACAATTAGTTTTCAAATATCTACAGGCATAAAGTAGGCTGAGACAATTGCTCAATTTCTATGTAGGTCATGTTCTTCATTGCTTTCTTTTGGTTCGGACAAGGAAAATAAAGGAACTCTCAGAGGTCAGAGTAAAAACTTATGGGAAATAATGAACTGTGGAGTCAGTTATAGGAAGTAGGACCTGGGACCAGTCAAGGTACATTACCAACCCTCAGGGTAAGGCATTTAATAATATTTGCCTAATGGAATTTAAGAATTTTTGAGATGGAAAGATTTCTGGATGTTTCCCTTCTCCCCTTTACAAAACGCAGTGGGCAATAGTGTATGTGGGAAGAGAAAATTTATCTCTTTAATTCACAGGTCTCAGGACCAAGAGGGGCTTATACCAGGATCTGATCTAAAGACTATCATGAGATCTTGGACTTCAAGGCTGAGAACATGATAGGATAAAATTTTAGGGTATCTTTTTTGGGGAAATAAATAGAATAAGAAAAAAGAAGAAAATATTTGTGATCAAGAGAGGTCTTTGATAGATCACATTATTTTTGCTAATCATTAACTTCTTCTCTGGAAGAGGATTCTTGTTCACAAATTGCTGTGTTAATTTCCAATACCTTGTATGGGAGGAGTTTACATAATCAATATATTGACATAGTTTATGCATGTAGCTGCTTTGGCCAATGGTTTATGAGCAAATATGATGTACTCTACAGATCAACAGAAGCTCTTATAGGCATTCCAAGTTCCTGCCAATCATTTTGCTCTTTGGTCCATTAGCAAGAGAATATACCTGGCCAGCAAGGGAGAAGAACCTTTAGCCTGGAACCCAGAATAAGAAAACTTGAAGGGTAGAGATGAAGTATATCTATAGACTGAGCAAAACTACAGATGAACCACAGCCTACATGTCAGTGGAAGGAGAAATAAACATTTGGTTTTGTAAAAGCTACAAAAGAAAATGCTCCCACCGCAAACCATCATTTTCCCCCTATATTTCAGAAGAAAGCAAGATTTTTTTAAAAGACCCACACTCTATAGAGAAGGGAATTTGTGTTGTTTGAAATATATATGCACATATTTATAATTTGTAACACAATTTAGGATACATATCATGGAACAGAAAATAAGAATCTACTTCTCAACCTTATATTCTATATTGCAAAAACAACCTTCTGCAAATCAGTCCCTCTGACTTTAAATTCTTCATGTGTCAGATAGAAATTTGTATCCTGTCCAACATTATTTGATAATTTTTGAAGATCCAAAACGATAAGTGTCAAAATACTTTAAAGACTTAACATTAATATTCAGAATTCTGTGGTATGAATCTGAAAAGATATATTCTTAAACAGTACTGATGCGAGGGAGAGCTATTATCTCTATGAAAATAAAGTAGTTGTCTGCATTTAATATAGAGAATGTGTTTGTAGCATGCACATTCAAATATACAATTTCCCAAGAAAATCACAGAGGGAAACATGTACTTGCATAAATGAAACCCTGAGGCTCTGTGCATTCCTTAGCACATGACTTCCATAGAGAACAATTAAATGTAAATGTTAAACCTGTGGGTCTGATCATCTTCAAATATAGTAGGAATTGATATTCATAGAAAAATTGTTTGCCAAAGTTGTTCAGTGATTCTGGAGACCAAAATTCTGATTTTCATCACTTTCTGAATATGGCTAGTTTTTTTGGAGAAAAATTATGGTAAGACAAGTGAAAGTTTTAAATTATCCTTTCCTAAATCCTTTACCAACAACGCTTTATGCACAATTACAATGAAAAGAGTGACTGTTTTATTAAAATCTTCATTATGTTACATCGTGTGAAAGCAGATGACTCAGGAGAAGTGATGAGAAGTGAATTCCAATCATGTGCTGAGTACTGAGCCAGTCTACATGTTTACATGTATTAGTCACTTAATCTGCCAATGAGCTTTGTGAAAGCAAGCAGCATATTGGTCTACTGTATATTTTTGTGATGAGAAAGTACAATGTATGGCAATGTTTTTCTTATCAGGTAATAATTTCCTTAACTACAAGTTAGTAGTACAACTCATATATTTATCTTTTTAATGTTTTATTTTTATTTTTATTTTTTTTTTTATTTTTGAAAGAGAGAGAGAGAGAGAGAGAGGGAGAGAACATGAGTGGGGGAGGGGCAGAGAGAGAGACACACAGCATCTGAAGCAGGCTCCAGGCTCTGAGCTGTCAGCAGACAGCCTGATGCAGGGCTCAAACACACAAACTGTGAGATCATGACCTGAGCCAAAGTTGGACGCTTAACCGATTGAGCCACCCAGGTGCCCCAATACAACTCATTTAAACAGTGGTTTATCAAATAGCTGGTATATCTGGTGTTCTGCTAGCTGCTGAAGTGTCTAGAAGAAAGATTCAATTTCTTGTCAAGGAAAATTACCATGCCTCTATGGATTTTAAAGTCTCATAGTGGAAGATGAATATTAATTTTTAAGAACCACATAAATGCAGGGCTCCTGGGTGGCTCAGTCGGTTAAGAATCCGACTTCGGCTCAGGTCATGACCTTTCAGTTTGTAAATTCAGTCCGGGCATGAGGCTCTGTGCTGACAGGTGGGAGCCTGGAGCCTGCTTTGGATTCTGTCTCCCACTGTCCCTGCCCCTCCCCTGCTCATGCTCATGCTCTCTCTCTCTCTCTCTCTCTCTCTCAAAAATAAATAATCATTAAAAAAATAAAAAAAAGAAACCCATGAATGCATATGATTAGAAAATGTAATAAGAACTATGAAGAAAAAGTATAGGGTGCTGTGCTAACATTAGACAGAGTCCTTGGTCCATTATGGGAATGAATTTGAGGAGATTTTTCCTGAAGCAATGGTATGTGAAATGAGACTTGAAAGATGTATAGAAGTTAAGTAGGTGAAAAATGGAGAAAAGAAACATACTTCTAGGCAGGCAGAATAGCATATGTGGAGAGCCGGAGGTGGTAAAGAACTCGGTGCCTACAGGGGTATGAAGTGGGCTGATGTGGCTGGAACTAGGGAACAAGAAGAATAGGTTGAGATGAGACTGCAGGACTGGGCAGGAACTAGCTCTTGTGGGGCCTTCACATGGGATGAATATTTTGTATTATATTCTGTTTTGATCCAGCTGCAATGGGGAGCAGGTAGAAACATGGGAAAGGTTTCAGACAAAGAGAGTCATCTGTACAAAGGCCCAGGGGCATGACCTAAATGTGAAACTACACAATGCATGAAACTGGAGAAAAAGGAGTTAAATGGGAAAAGACAAGGCTAGGTCCAAGTGGTGACCAGTTCATGTCGGTTTTGTAGTCCATGTTAGGGAGTCCAGGCTTTAATTCATAGATATTGGGAAGACTTTGGAGAATTTGAGCATGATCCGTCATGTTAATAGCATCATCTCTCATGCATTTTAGGCATCACTCGTTGCACTGTGCACTGCGTATTACAGAAGAAGAAAGCTGAGGGAAGGATGCTGAACAAGAATGGTGTAAGAATCTACATGTCATTTTAAAAAGGTATGATAGTTATTAACTATTGTTACCTAAATGTTGCATGATAGAAACATTTGGGGATGGGGAGATTGCCTTTTAATATAGAAGCTTTATTAAGCTATTGCATTTGAAAACATTATGCTCTAATTCTTGCTTTGAAGCCATTTCTTTGTCTAATGTTGATAATGAGAAGTTTAATTCAAATTATATTTAACTTTGAAGAAGGCATTATTGTTCACTAATTAATTCCATTTCACCTCTCAGAACAATTCTATGCTCCCAAAGTCTTCCAAAAATTTCTAAGAATTATTGGATTTCTGGTATCCTTCTCTTCTAATCTCAGACCATTTATGGATTTATTTCCTTTTTAATTTTGTTGCTGTCCTATTAGTGGGTTTCTGAATTCTACACTAACTAAAGTCAACATCTGCATTGAAATTTTGCTGCTTTGGGCCATTAGAACTTTCATGATCTAATATCATACCTAAATTATTTGATTTTCAAATATATCTTAATATCATGTAGGGCAAATCACATCATAGTGGTTTTATTTTTGTTTTTTAAATGTTTATTTTTTTTATTTTTGAGAGAAAGAGAGCAAGCATGAGCAGGGGAGAGGCAGAGAGAGAGAGAGACAGAGAGAGAGATTGAATCCCAGGCAGGCTCTGTGCTATTGGTGCAGAGCGCAACTCGGGGCTTGAACTCATGAACCCTGAGATCATAACATGAGGTGAAATCAAGAGTCAGACACTTAACTAACTGAGCCACCCAGATGCCCTGTAGTGTTTTTCTTTTTTAATTAAAAAGGAAGTTGCTGTAAAAAGTGACTTACAAAATTCTAGAGCAAAAATATCTCAGAAGATACCAAGTTCACATTGTCTGAATGAAAATCTGAGAAGACTAAAAATAACGTATTCAAGAAAATACACGTGATCACCACACTGAACAACCTTTAATCTAACTTCTCCACCTTCTAACTCAATTCAGAGATTGAACTGAATTTTAAAAGTATTGGGTTGCTTTTGATTAAATGAATCATTATTAGTAAATGTGGGATATTAGGACTCTGTTGATTAATCTCTTAACTTAATTTTGTATGTTTCTTGAAATTATATTCTTCATTTCAGAGTGTATGTTCCAAATTCAGGAAGGATGATTTTGGAATAGTAATATTCAGGCAACAGTATTATGGGACCAATAAACTAATTGTCTGTATTGGAGCATCTAAGTGATACCATTTCAGTGTTTCTTGAAAAGTCCTGGGTTGATGGAGAGAGGGAGAGGGAGTGTGAGGGTGAATTCCCTTTTACCTTTTTAATATGGAAGATAACCATTTTGGGGGGAAATGTTACACTTTGCAAGCTATACATAATCACACTTTAAGCAAATAAGAGAGTGAGTTTCATTTGAGGGGAGAGGGAGAAAGCAGGAGGCTACCAAGAACATAGGACGAGTACATTGGGAGAGCTCTCTCAGATGCTGGAAGAAGATGAAAAATATGAGTGTGAGTTCCCATTTCCTGATTTTCCCATGTTTAATTCAATATTGGAATAAACCCTATTTTTTTTTTCCAAATGGACTTTTTAGCTTGTCTGTTCGCACATCTTTTTACTCTAGTGCTGATTTCTTTTTCATTATTAAGGAGCAAACTGTTACCCTAGCAACCTAAGTGTCAAATCTCACATGCAAACACCTGCACTCTTCAAGGAGAAGATCACACATTCCTTGTTGATAATAATGTGATCAGAAAAGATCACATCAGAAAAGTAGGCTCCGCAATGTCAGTGTAGAGTCTGAGCCTGAGCTTGAACTCACAAACCATGAGATCATGACCTGAGCTGAAACCAGGAGTCAGACACTTAACCGATTGAGCCACCCAGGTGCCCCATATTTACAATTTTTATGTAAGTAGTAGCATATTACACAGATTTTCTCTCCCTTATTTATTTGCTTTCAATATATCTGAGAGATCATGGCATAGAACTATGTAAAGATATTATTCATGTTTTAAAACTGGAATGCATGCTTTTTAAAGGCTCTTCAAAGGCTTACATTTTATTTAGTCATGGAAGAAAACTGTATCTATTGTTGTGCTGTACCTATTTTTTACCTCTAAGCTTGTTTTCACAATATACTGCTTTATTCAGCAGTTTCTTTCAGAGAACTCATTTAAAAAATAGGAAGTGGAAGGCCTGCTTCTGAAATCTCTACAATCTTCCTCCTTTTGTTATAAGGAAATTGCCTTCCACTTCGATCAATAATTATAGTTTGTCTTCTACATTTGGTCCCTTGGTTAGGTGCTAAGTATTCAGTAGTGACAGTCATGTTTGCTGCATTCCAAGTGCTTAAAGTCTAGGACAGAGCAACAGATATGTTCATAGAAAAGACTGATGATGTGCTAAAATTTCTGTTAAAGAAGCCCTGCTCATATTTGAGGATGATAATAATGTGTCAGCTGAAATAAACGAAAGAGGATATTTATGGGCTGAATGTTGGTATCCCCCTCAGATTCACATGTTGATGGCCTATGCCTAATGTAATGATATCTGGACATGGAACATTTGGAAGGCCATTAGGTCATGAGAGTGGAGCCCTCATGAATAGGATCTGTATCCTTAATAAAAGAGACCTCACAGAATTCCTTTGTTCTCCACTTCATGTTAGGGTAGCGCTCTTAGAAGACAGGGTCTATGAGCCAGGGAATGGGCTCTCTCAACAGACACTGGATGTGCTGGCACCTTAATCTTGGACTTTGTAGCCTCCAGAACTGTGAGAAATAAAGTTCTGTTATCAATAAGCCACCCACTCAATGGCAATTTGTTATAGCACCTTCAACTGACTAAGATGGGAATCAACCTGTCTTTTCATGTCTGGTAAATATTTATTAGAGAATGGAGCTTGGGTCAGATATGTGCTTCTTAACTACCAACTTACAAAATGAATTGATTTATTCAAACACTCACAGTCTAAGAAGTACTCTAGAAAGAAGCTAAGAACTGCTTCTTTCCATACAAGTCAGGAAGGACCTGTTCTTATGAATGGGCCTCACCAGAGTAGGGTTCTACACCAGAAGGGTGATCTGAGATGTAGTTAGCATAAAGGCTTTTTATCCAACTTATTAATTAGGTAAGGCATAGATATCTATCTCCTGGAGAGAAGTACACAACAGATGAAGACTAGATGCTATATATCATGGAGAACTGGAGAAGGGTATTGAACAAGGCATGAAGGTATGAAAGAGCTGATGTATTTGTAGAAAGGGAAGTGATTTCACATGACTTAAGCCCTAACTGGTAGAGTGCCAGTGTTATAGTGAATCACATCGTGGTGCAGATTATTGGCATTACAGATTTATGATCTTCACTCTTACTATGTTCTCAAAACTGAGAAACGTTATTCTCTGAATCCTTAGATTCCTCCCTCGTCCTCCACGTTTGTTCTGTCAACATGTCTCCATATTTTTTAAGAACTTACCTACCATTGCCAACCTTTCTACATTCCATTCACAGAGAAAACATATCTGCAATAAAAACTTCTTTATCCACTTGCCTCCTCAATCCTACACTTCCTGGAATGCTGCCATTCCTATTCCTATTAATTCTTTCCATTTTAGGAAAGGGGTTGGCTTTTTTCCTGACTGAGACTTATGTCATCATCTTTGTTATGGATTTTATCTCTTACCACCACTTAAGTCTTTGTAAAAACTACATTTTTTGGTCTTCAGATCATCTCATGTTACCAAATACTTGCCATAATTTTAAAAAGTGTTTTTACACTTCTGTCCAATATTGTGTATGGAATTCACATAGAAAAGTACCTTTCCCAACTGAAATACATAGACTTGCACATTAAAGATAAATTAAAGCAAACAGGCAACAAACAAACAAACAAAACCCTCTACCTTGAAAACAACCAACCAACCAAATCTCTACCTTGAAGAAAATCCTAGAATGAAGGAGCATAAGATTAGCAGGTGGAATCTAAAAGAAAAAAGCCTGTGGGGAGTCTAGATTAGATAGAACCACAACTAGCTGGAAATGGGGATTTTACATTATGTCAGGGTTAGAAGCACTCCTGAATAGCAGATTAAAGACCTCAGAAAATCTGCTTCTTTATAAAAGCAATCATTATACTAGCAAAATCTGTCAAAATCACTGTTTCAGAACTCTGAAAATTAAGCAAATCCTTGATACATTTCAAAAAGTGTCATAAAAAAAGCTATATCTCAGTAATAACACTGAGCTTGCAGTGCTTTTAACTTGCCCTAATTCTATCCCCTTTCCCCAAATCTATGGAAGCCTGGAAAATAACAGCATTACCAGCAGCCTAGCAGCTGCTGGAGGGAACAGAACAGGTTTGAAAATCCCCAAAAAAGTGTCACTTTTTGACCTGTCTGGAAGCTCACTGAAAAGCTTCATTTCCAGGTATTTTTCCTTATTTGACCTTAGTCAGAACTAACTCTGTGTGAACAACCCTATTCCCAGGGGATTTTTCAGAAACAGCTGTTGGCAGTTTTTCAACATTGAAGTTGCCTGTGGTGGTACTGTCCATTGGGGCTGACAAGAGGTTGACTGAAAATAGAAAAAAGCTGAGGAATGAGATGTCCATAAGGTGCTTCGAAAATCTTTGCCCTAGGGGCATCGGAGTGGCTCAGTTGGTTAAGCATCTGACTCTCGAATTTGACTCGGGTCATGATTTCACGGTTGTGAGATGGAACCCCCTGCCAGGCCTGCCCTGGGCATGGAGTCTGGTTAAGATTTGTTCTCCCGTTCTCCCTCTGCCCCTCCCCTGCTTGCTCATGTGTTCATTCTCTTTCTCTCAAGATAGATATAAAGATAAATAAATAAATAAATCAGATATTTTAAAAAATTGCCATATTCTTGGGAACCTTGAAGGCCACTTGCATGATCATCTGCTCAGGAAAGGTATAGGAAACACTGACTTCACACCTCATAAGGAAATGGAAGAGACCCTGTAAAAGACTATTGAGAAAGAAAAAGAACATTAAAGACTCACACTTCCTGATTTGAAAACTTAACTACAAAGCTACAGTAATCAAGACTATGTGGTAGTGACATAAGGGCAGACTTATGGATCAATGGAGTATAATTGAAAGTCCATAAATAAAGTCATATTTTATGGCTAATTGTTTTTTGGCAAGGGTGCCAACAATTCAACTTTGGATAAAATAACCATGTCAACAAATGGTGCTAGAACAATAGGATATACATTTTTGAAAGAAGGAAATGAGACCCCTAACTCACACTATATACAAAAAGTAACTTAAAATGGCCTGTAGACCCAAATATAAAAGCTAAAATTCTTAGAAGAAAACATATGAGTATATCTTTGTGATTTTGGATTAGACAGTGGTTTCTTAGATATGACTCTAAAAGTACAGATGATACATAAAAATTAAGTAAATAAAAATAAAAGATAAATTTGGCTATACCAAAATGGAAAACATCTGTCTTTTTAGATGACACCATCAAGAAAGTGGAAAGACAGTCCACAGAAAGGGGAAAGATTATTTGCAAATCCTATATCTAATAAGGGACCTGTATTCAGAATGTATAAAGAGCTGTTACAACTCAGCAACCCATTTAATTCTCACCATGAGAGAGAACACTTGCATTAAAGCAGGAATTACTATATTATTGTATATAAACAAGTAGTTTGGAATTAGAGAAAGAGAATGGAGAGGGAGGAGAAAACGGAAGACAGAGACTTGGATGGGAAAAGAATCATCAGTTAAATTTGAAGCACAAGCCTCCAGTGTAGGTGAGGGTGAAATACAAATGCATGCTATTCACATATAGTTACATGAATTTCAAACTTAGAAATGGGAATGACTACTACATGAGTGAAATTAATAGGAACTCAGCAGAAGCACATATGAAACATAGGTATTGGTATGTTACTAAAATACCACACTTCCACACCTCGAGGTATATGGAATCCCTATTTAAAACAAAAAGAAGCAGTAGTAAGAAGCACTGGTTATATGAGAAATGTACCACCAACAGGGAAAGTTACAAATATTGAGTAAAAAAAAAAATAATATGGTACTGTAAGATATGGAGAAAATATAATTGTCAGAAAGAGATTTCTAAATATGTATGTTTAAAATCAAAATAATAGGGGCACCTGGTTGGCTCAGTCAGTTAAGCATCTGACTCTTGATTTCAGTGCAGGTCATGATCTACATTTCATGAGTTTGAGCCCCACATCAGGCTGTGTGCTGACAGCTCAGATCCTGCTTTGGATTCTCTCTTTCCCTCTCTCTCTGCACCCCCCGGCTTGTGCTCTCTCTGTGTCTCAAAATAAACAAATTTAAAATCTAAATACAGAATAGAAAGATTTTTGCTTCTGGTAAAGATAGAATAACAAGGACTGAATTTACCCACAAATTTAAAACACACACACACACACACACACACACACACACACACAAACAATGTATATTAAAAAATGTTTTAATATATTGGACATCAGGCAACAAAGTGTTAGGAAACAAATGAGATCAGCCCTAAATTTGCCCCATGTATTGCCTTGAGAGTGTTTTCAGACCACAGCACAGTGAGAAGAGACTGAGATGGGACCCAACAGACACCCTGAGTTGAGCAGGTAGAGCTGAGTCCAAGGAAATCAAGGCTGCTAGAGTTTATTGGACAGAGTGCCAGAGAGGAGAATGCCTCACATATAGAGAATCTTGGAAATCTGAAAACGGTCCCCCTCAAATGTGAAGTAGAATATTGATTAGCACATGTATGTGAGGAAAATACCCAAGACTGGGGAAAAGCTAGATTAAAAATTAGATGGAATAGTGCCCAGCACTCGAAGTAGGAAGAATGTCTTTTCTCACTTGCCACAAAGTCATAATTCCTTGGCAATTAGGTAGAGTGCTGAGGAAGGTCTTACCTCAATATTGGGGAATAATTAACCTTGTACTGAGCCTTGTTTTGGACAGGCCTCACATATTATCAAAGAAAGGCCTGAAAGGATAATCAATTTGAAAGTAACTTAACAGCATCCCAGAACAAAGATCAAGAATATTTATAGAAATACAAAACTATCACCACTCAGTCAGGTGACATTCACAATGTCATGTGAAAATTGTGGAAACAATTGCCAATGTGGAAAAACTTAGTCCAATGTGGAAAAACTTAATCAAATGAAACCCACTCAGAATGAACACAGATGTTGGAGTTAGAAGACAAAGACATTAAAAAGGTTTTTATTACTCTATTCCACATGTTCAAGAAGTTAAGTAGAAATGTGGAAGTTTTTTCTTTAATGACTCAAATCAAACTTCTAGAGATGAAAAGTACATTGGAGAGAATTAACAGCTGATTGGACATTGGAAAAAAAAAGTATCATTGAACTTAAAGACATAGCAATAGCAATAGAAGCTATCAAATTGAGATATATACAGAAACACAGAATATTAATAATCATAGAACAGAGCAGCAGTTGGATAACTTCAATCATGCTAATGTACATTTAATTTGAATCTCTGAATGAGAGGAATGAGAAGTCGGGACAGACAAAAATAATTGAAGAAATAATGGCCAGAAGTTTTCAAAATTGTATGAAAATTCTAAGCCCACAAATCCAAGAGGCTCAACAAACGATTGAGGGAAAAATGGTACTTCGTTAATCTAATTGTTCAAAACCACTAATGAAGAGAAAAACCTTAAAAAACACTAGAGAAGAAAACATGTGTTACTTTAGTTACAAAAGAACAATGATAAGGATGATAACAAATTTCATATCGGAAATAAAGCAAATGAGAAGTCTGTGGACCACTGACTTTTAAAACTACTTAAGAATAAAGCCATCAACCTGAAACTATAGCTAGCAAAACGTGTTAAAGGTAGAGAAAATAAAGACGTTTTCAGACATTTACAAGTTGAAAGATCTCATCACTAGCATATCTAACTATATAAAGTTCTCTTAAAGAAAAAAATGATAATTTTTATTTATTTTCATGTTCAATGACCCTTTTCTTTCTCATCTACATTCTGCTAGTGAGATAATCCATTCTTTTATATCGGGTACTATAATTTCCATTTGTTTTTTTTAATTTACTTTCTATTTCTCTGCTTCTATATTCTATTCTATCTTTTCATTTATTTCAAGTATATTTTCTTACTTCTTGGAGCATAGTTATAACAGCTGCTTTAAAGTCTTTGGTCATTTCAATCTCTGGGTCATCTCTCTGTTGGCATTTGTAGATTGTCTTTTGTCTTGAGAATGGATCATATTTTTCTGGTTATTTGTTGAATAATTGGGATTAATTGTGGACATTGTAAATATGTGGTGGGTAGAATCCTCTGAAGAATGTTTTGTTTTTATTTTAGCCAGGTATTTAGAGGGCATAATTTCTACTTTCCTTTTTGTTGCACAAAACCAAGTTCAGTTTTAAGCTGTTGATTCATTGGATTATGAGTGTCCCATGTACATATGACTCAGGGGTTTGAGAATTGGGAGGGTTGATACCTAGGATTAAGGTCTCTCCTTTACTAGCTCTCTTCCTCTGGGACTCTCTCCTCACTCTCTGGCCCACAGGAATGCCTTTTCCCAATTCCCCTGGCCAAGAAGTTAAGTTTCTATCTGAGTTTTGCTTCAATGCCACCAACCAATTCTGTGTCTCAGACTCAAAACTCAGCGCAAAGCCATGAGAGGAAAACAAAGTGAAACAAGACAAGAAAGTCCTTCTGATGCAGGTGACTTCATATTTTGTCTTTATTCTATAGTCATCCTGTTTTCATTTTTCCTCATCCTCACTTTGCTAATTTTGTATTTTTCTAGAGTTTTTGGCTGTATTTGGCAAGAAGGATGGGCTATAGGGTGCTTACTCTGCCATAGTGGCACTAGAACTCCTAGAACTTTAGGGGGCACCTGAGTGGCTTGGTCAGGTTAAGCCAACTCTTAATTTCAGCTCAGGTCATGATCTCATGGTTCGTGAGTTCGAGCCCTGTGTTGGGCTCTGTGCTGACAGCATGGAGCCTGCTTGGGATTCTCTCTCTCCCTCTTTCTCTGCCTCTCCCCAGCTCATGCTTGCATTCTCTCTCTCTTTCTCTCTCTCTCTCTCTCTCTCTCTCTCTCTCCCTCAGAAATAAGTAAATAAACTTAAGAAAAATAGAACTCCTGGAAGTTTAGATGCTTTTACTGAAACGGTTTTGTGAATAAAAGCTACTAGAAGACTTTTTTAAGAGTTCTCTTGCTGTAACCAGAATTATTACAGAATAATGAAAGTACAATCACAGAATAATCATAGGAAACCAAAGGATGAGGAAGTGTTAGCTACATATACATTTTATGAAACTGTGTTCTTACATTATAGAAATTAATGAAGTAGCATTGTAAATTGGTTCTGTGACAATTGTTTCGGCAACCTTAATATAAAATAACATGAATGGAATACACATCTATCTCAGTATTGCTTCGATGAACCTGAGATAAACTGTGAGTATACTAATCAGATGAGAGACATGATTCTTAATATCCTCTTCAATACAAAGGGGAGAGAATAAAACACCTAGTCAGTCCAAACATAACCCCAAAATTGAAAGTCAAAGGGACTAGTGTTTTGAATTTCAAGCTATGATTTGCAGTTAAGTGGCTGCTCACAAAGGCAAATCTAGCCGCATTTTATTTTATACAGTTGAATCACTCTCCTGGGTCATGCTGACTAGTCCAGCTAATGCTAATTGGGAAAATATTGAGCATGAGGGTGAGGTGAAAAGTTTATAACTGACATATATGCAGTAAAACAATGTAAAACTATACAAAAGAGTGATAAACCAAAAACAAGCCAATAAGTACATGATTTAGTATTGTGGGTACATCCATTGGTGAGGAAGGGGAATAGGATGAGCAAGGATACACACAAAAGGTAACTTATTTTTCTTTAAAGTGTGTCAGTGTCCATTGAATTGTAATTCTTTATATCTCCGGTATATTGTTTAAATATTATTTTGTATCTATCAGTATTTAATAAGAAATGATTAAAAATAAAATTGTCTTAAGCCCAGGAATAAGTCACTTGATCATGGTGAATAATTCTTTTAATGGGCTGTTGAATTCAGTTTGGTAGTATCTTCTTGAGAATTTTTGCATCCATGTTCATCAGGGATATTGGCCTGTAATTCTCCTTTTTAGTAGGGTCTTTGTCTGGTTTTGGAATCAAGGTAATGTTGGCTTCCTAGAAGGAGCTTGGAAGTTTTCCTTCCATTTCTGTTTTAGAGAACAGTTTGAAGAGAATAGGTGTTAACTCTTTAAACGTCTGGTAGAATTCCCCTGGGAAGCCATTTGGCCCAGGACTCTTATTTGTTGGGAGATTTTTGATTACTGATTTAATTTCTGTGCTGGTTATGGGTTCAAATTTTCTATTTCTTCATGTTTCAGTTTTGGTAGTTTGTGAGTTTCTAGGAATTTGTCCATTTCTTCCTAATTTGTTGGCATATAATTTTTCATAGTGTTCTCTTAAAATTGTTTGTATTTCTGTGGTATTGGTTGTGATCTCTCCTCTTTCATTCTTAAGACATGAAGAGGCATTTCACAGAAAAGAAAATAAATAAACAATAAATAAAAAGGAAATAAACTTAATCTTACTGATAACAAGGGAAATGCAAACTAAAATTTCAAAAAATCATTTCAAGTCAATCACAGCAACAAAAATTGAGAAGATGAATTCTATCTTGAATTTTGAGAATGCAATATATCAGAAAGGCACATCCACTGCAAATGGGAATGCAAATAGGTATAAGCTCCTTAGCTGAGAATTTCATAGTATATTTAAAATATATGTACTTTTAGGGGCGCCTGGGTGGCGCAGTCGGTTGAGCGTCCGACTTCAGCCAGGTCACGATCTCGCGGTCCGTGAGTTCGAGCCCTGCGTCGGGCTCTGGGCTGATTGCTCGGAGCCTGGAGCCTGTTTCCGATTCTGTGTCTCCCTCTCTCTCTGCCCCTCCCCCGTTCATGCTCTGTCTCTCTCTGTCCCAAAAATAAATAAAAAAACGTTGAAAAAAAAATTTAAAAAAAAATGTATGTACTTTTAATATAGTGATTTCACTCTTAGAAGTAAAATCTAAATAAAGTTTTACCCTTGTACACTGAGACATAGACAGCAATGCTTACAGTAACACTGTTTGAAACAATTAAATAAAATACTTGATATAACCCAAATGTCTGTTACCATTAAAATAGATATCACAAGAGTATATTTATATAAGGGAACTCTAAAAATCAGAATATATTAATGAATTGCACCTATAGATGCCACAGTTGAAAAATCTTAAATGAGGTTAAACAAAAGAAGCAAGTCATGTAGATATATGTGTATTACAATTCCTCAAATTTTAATTTCAAAAACAAGTAAAACTATACACACACACACACACACACACACACACATACACTTAGGGAATATAGCCATGGGTGTAAAACTATAAAGAAGACCAAGCAAATAATTAACACACATTTTAGAATTATGATTGACTTTGGGTAGAAGGCAAAGGGGTATGATCAAGGAAGTTTCAGAGTAGGCCTCTGAGGATGACATTATTCTGGATGGAGCATAAAAGCTGTTTATAATTATTTTCAGATTATACATATAAATCTATAAACCCTTTTACATGTGCATTTCACCTACTTCTTTTAGGAACACATTATTAACAATAGTGTTTAATATAGCTCATGAACTACTTTGACATGAGCTGAGATGCAAAAATTAACATTTTTGTGCATAATAAAATAACATCTCATTATTATAGTGTTTTTCAGTTTGCAAACCACATTTGCAGTCACTAAAGTTCTTTTCATCTGATCATCTTTATCATCTGAGATAGAAGTGGAACAGAGCTAACTCAACATTTCAGATGATTAGAGACTTTAAGTCACTTTAATAAGATTATATAATGGCTACATTAACCCAATAGAATGAGAGTGCATAAAACCAGTTTGTATTGTGATAAATCCAGCTCATTCTTAATGTACTAACTTTTTAGTATATTGTTGGGTTAATTTGCTATTTTTTTAAAGGATTTTGCTTTCTGTTCATGAATAAGATGGGCCAAATGTGTTAGATTTTTTCCTAGTTATGTTTAAGCTGTTGATTTCTGTCTTAATTGCATTGTGGTCAGAAAATACTATCTGAAATTCACCATGTTTTGAAATTTGTTGCCTAACACATGGCCAATTTTTATTATGTTTAATATAAGCTTGACAATAATGCATAATTTCCAGGTTGTTTGGTGCAATATTATATCTATGTGAATTATATAAAATTTATTTTCTTTGTGCTTTCACATCTTCTGTTGCTTTACTAAATTGTTCACTGCTTGAGGTATATATTACTGAAATAACTGTGTTAAAAATCTTGCCTATGGGACACCTGGGTGGCTCAGTTGGTTGAACATCTGACTCTTGATTTTGGCTCAGGTCATGATCTCACAGTCATAGATCGAGTCCCACTTTGGGCTCTGTGCTGAGTGTGAAGCCTGCTTGAGGTTCTTTTTCTCCCTCTGCCTCTCTCTGCTTGCTCTCTCTCTCTCTCTCTTCTCTCTCTCTCTAAAAAAAAATTTAAAAAAATTTTAGAAGTCTTCCCTTATGATGCTGGTTTTTTAATTTCTCAGTATAGCCTAGAAATTACTATTTCTTTTAGATATGACCATATTTAGCATTACATTTGTCTTCCTATTTTATTTTTATATGTATTTTTTACATTTATTTATTTATTTTTATTTTTTTATTACTTACTTTTTTTAATTTTATTTTTTATTTTTTTTAATTTACATCCAAATTAGTTAGCATATAGTGCAATAATGATTTCAGGAGTAGATTCCTTAGTGCCCCTTACCCATTGAGCCCATCCGCCTTCCCACAACCCCTACAGTAACCCTCTGTTTGTTCTTCATACTTATGAGTCTCTTCTGTTTTGTCCCCCTCCCTGTTTTTATATTATTTTTGTTTCCAGTCCCTTATGTTCATCTGTTTTGTCTCTTAAAGTCCTCATATGAGTGAAGTCACATTATTTTTGTCTTTCTCTGACTGACTAATTTCATTTAGCATAATACCCCCCAGTTCCATCTACGTAGTTGCAAACGGCAAGATTTCATTCTTTTTAATTGCTGAGTAATACTCCATTACATATATATACCACATCACTTTATCCATTCATCCATTAATGGACATTTGGGCTCTTTCTATACTTTGGCTATTGTTGATAGTGCCTCTATAAACATGGGGGTGCATGTGTCCCATCTAAACAGCACACCTGTATCCCTTGGGTAAATGCCTAGTAGTGCAATTGCTGGGTCGTAGGGTAGTTCTATTTTTAGTTTTTTGAGGAACCTCCATACTGTTTTCCAGAGTGGCTGCACCAGCTTGCATTCCCACCAGCAATGCAAAAGAGATCCTCTTTCTCTGCATCCTTGCCAACATCTGTTGTTGCCTGAGTTGTTAACGTTAGCCATTCTGACAGGTGTCAGGTGGTATCTCATTGTGATTTTGCTTTGTATTGTCCTGATGATGAGTGATGTTGGGCATTTTTTTCATGTCTCGGTTGGCCATCTGGATGTCATCTTTGGAGAAGTGTCTATGTCTTTTGCCCATTTCTTCACTGGATTATTTGTTTTTTGGGTATTGAGTTTGGTAAGTTCTTTGTAGATTTTGGATACTAACCCTTTATCTGATATGTCATTTCCAGATATCTTCTCCCATTCTGTTGGTTGCCTTTTATTTTTGCTGATTGTTTCCTTGCTGTGCAGAAGTTTTTATTTTGATGAGGTCCCAGTAGTTCATTTTTGCTTTTGTTTCCCTTGCCTCTGGAGACGTGTTGAGTAAGAAGTTGCTGCGGGGAAGATCAAAGAGGTTTTTGCTTGCTTTCTCCTCGAGAATTTTGATGGCTTCCTGTCTTACATTGAGGTCTTTCATCCATTTTGAGTTTATTTTTGTGTATGGTGTAAGAAAGTGGTCCAGGTTCATTCTTCTGCATGTCACCGTCCAGTTTTCCCAGCACTGCTTGCTGAAGAGACTGCCTTTATTCCATTGGATATTCTTTCCTGCTTTGTCAAAGATTAGTTGGCCATACATCTGTGGGTCCATTTCTGGGTTCTCTATTCTGTTCCATTGATCTGAGTGTCTGTTCTTGTGCCAGTACCATACTGACTTGATGATTACAGCTTTGTAGTGTAGCTTGAAGTCTGGGATTGTGATGCCTCCTGCTTTGGTTTTCTTTTTCAAGAGTGCTTTGGCTATCTGGGGTCTTTTCTGGTTCCATACAAATTTTAGGATTATTTGCTCTAGCTCTGTGAAGAATTCTGGTGTTATTTTGATAGGGATTGAATTGAATATGTAGATTCCTTTGGGTAGTATCGACATTTTAACAATAGTTGTTCTTCCTATCCAGGAGCATGGAATCTTTTTCCATTTTTTTGTGTCTCCTTCAATTTGTTTCATAAGCTTTCTATAATTTTCAGTGTATAGATGTTTCACCTCTTTGGTTAGATTTATTCCTAGGTATTTTATGGTTTTTTGTACAACTGTAAATGGGATTGATTCCTTGATTTCTCTTTCTGTCACTTCATTGTTGGTGTACAGGAATGCAACCGATTTCTGTGTGTTGATTTTATATCCTGCAACTTTGCTGAATTCATGAATCAATTCTAGCAGGCTTTTGGTGGAATCTTTAGGGGTTTCCATATAGAGTATCATGTCATCTGTGAAGAGTGAAAGTTTGACCTCCTCCTGGCCTATTTGCATGCCTTTTATTTCTTTGTGTTGTCTGATTGCAGAGGCTAAGACTTCCAATACTATGTTGAATAACAGTGGTGAGACTGGACATCCCTGTCTTGTTCCTGACCTTAGGGGGAAAGCTCTCAGTTTTTCCCCATTGAGGATATTAGCATTGGGTCATTCATATATGGCTTTTATGATCTTGAGGTATGCTCCTTCTATCCCTACTTTCTTGAGGGTTTTTATCAAGAAAGGATGTTGTATTTTGTCAAATGTTTTCTCTGCATCTACTGAGAGTATAATATGGTTCTTGTCCTTTCTTTTATTGATGTGATGAATCATGGTAATTGTTTTGCGGATATTGAACCAACCCTGCTTCCCAGGTATAAATCCCACTTGGTCGTGGTGAATTATTTTTTTTAATGTATTGTTGGATCCGGTTGGCTAATATCTTGTTGAGGATTTTTGCATCCATGTTTATCAGGGCAATTGGTCTATAGTTCCCCTTTTTAGTGGTGTCTCTTTCTGGTTTTAGAATGAAGGTAATGCTGGCTTCGAAGAAAGAGTTTGGAAGTTTTCCTTCCATTTCTATTTTTTGGAACACCTTCAAGAGAATAGATGTTAACTCTTCCTTGAATGTTTGGTAGAATTCCCCTGGAAAGCCATCTGGCCCTGGACTCTTGTTTTTTGGGAGATTTTTGATTACTAATTCAATTTCCTTACTGGTTATGGGTCTGTTCAAATTTTCCATTTCTTCCTGTTTCAGTTTTGGTAGTGTATATGTTTCTAGGAATTTGTCCACTCCTTCCAGATTGCCCATTTTACTGGCATATAATTGCTCATAATATTCTCTTATTTTTGTTTTTATTTCTGCTGTGTTGGTTGTGATGTCTCCTCTTTCATTCTTGATTTTATTTATTTGGGTCTTTTCCTTTTTCTTTTTGATCAAACTGGCTAGTGGTTTATCAATTTTGTTAATTCTTTCAAAGAGCCAGCTTCTGGTTTCATTGATCTGTTCTACTGTTTTTTGGTTTTAATAGCATTAATTTCTGCTCTAATCTTTATTATTTCCTGTCTTCTGCTGGTTTGGGGTTTTATTTGCTGTTCTTTCTCCAGCTCCTTAAGGCGTAAGGTTATGTTGTGTATCTGAGCTCTTTTTCCCTTCTTTAGGAAGGCCTGGATTGCTATATACTCTCCTCTTATGACTACCTTTACTGTGTCCCAGAATTTTTGGGCTGTGGTGTTATGATTTTCATTGGCTTCCATGAATTTTTAATTTCCTCTTTAACTTCTTGGTTAGCCCATTCATTCTTTAGTAGGATGTTCTTCAGTCTCCAAGTATTTGTTACTTTTCCAAGTTTTTTCCTGTGGTTGATTTCAAGTTTCATAGTGTTGTGGTCTGAAAATATGGATGGTCTTTTTGTACTTGCATAGGGCTGATTTGTGTCCCAGTATATGGTCTGTTCTGGAGAACATTCCATGTGCACTGGAGAAGAATGTATATACTGCTGCTTTAGGATGAAATGTTGTGAATATATCTGTTAAGTCCATCTGGTCCCTGTGTCATTCAAAGCCCTTGTTTCCTTGTTGATTTTTTGATTAGATGATGTCCATTGCTTGTGAGTGGGGTGTTGAAGTCTCCTACTATTATGGTATTACTATTGATGAGTTTCTTTATGTTTGTGATTAATTGATTTATATATTTGGGTGCTGGCACATTTGGCACATAAATATTTACAATTGTTAGGTCTTCTTGGTGGATAGACCCCTTGATTATGATATAATGCCCTTCTGCATCTCTTGTTACAGAAAGTACTTTATTTTAAAGTCTAGATTGTCTGATATAAGTATGGCTACTCCAGCTTTCTTTTGTTGACCATTAGCATGATAGATGGTTCTCCATCCCCTTATTTTCAATCTGAAGGCGTCTTTAGGTCTAAAGTGGGTCTCTTGTAAACCGCATATAGATGGATCTTGTTTTCTTACCCATTCTGTTACCCTATATCTTTTGATTAGAGCATTGAGTACATTGACGTTTAGAGTGAGTACTGAAAGATATTAATTTATTGCCCTTATGATGCTTGTAGAGTTGGAGTTTCTGGTGGCATTCTCTGGGGCTTTCTAATCTTTGTTGGTTTTGGTATTTATTTATATATTCATATATATATACATAATATATTATTTTTATAATATATGTATTATTTATATATTATATATATATTATATATTATATATATTATTATATATATAATATATTTTATATATAAATATATATATTATATATAATATAATATATATTATATATAATATATATATTATATTATATTACATATATAATCTATATATTATATATATATTATATTTATATATATTATATTATAATATATATAATATATATTATATATTATATATATATTATATATATTATATATATATTATATACATATTATATATATATTATATATATATTATATACATATTATATATATTATATATATATAATATATAAATTATATATTATTTATAATAATATATTATATATATATATTTTTTTTCATCTTTTCTCCCCTCAGAGACTCCCCCTTAAATTTTCATTTAGGGCTGGTTTAGTGGTCAAAAACTTTAATTTTTGTTTGGGAAACTTTTATCTCTCCTTCTATTTTGAATGACAGCCTTGCTGGATAAATAATTCTTGGCTGCATATTCTGATTCAGCACATTGAATATATCCTGCCACTCCTTTCTAGGTCTGCTGCAAACCTGATCTGTCTTCCCTTGTAGTTTAGGGACTTTTTTTTTTTCCCATGCTGCTTTCATGATTCTGTCCTTGCCTGAGTATTTTGTGAATTTGACTATGATATGCCTTGTTGATGCTCGGTTTTTGTTGAATCTAATTGGGGGTCCTCTGTGCTTCCTGGATTTTGATGTCTGTGTCTTTCCCCAGGTTAGGAAAGTTTTCCGCTATGATTTGGTCACATAACCCTTTTACCCCTATTTCTCTCTCTTCCTCTTCTGGGACCCCTATGATTCTGATGTTGTTCCTGTTTAATGAGTCACTGATTTCTCTAATTCTTAAATCATGCTCTTTTGCCTTAATCTCACTCTTTTTTTTTTTCTTCTTCATTATATTCCGTAAGTTTTTCCTCTATGTCGCTGATTCTTTGTTCTACCTCATCCATCCTTGCCACCACACCATCCATCCGTGATTGCAGCTCAGTTATAGCATTTTTTTTAATAAGTTTAGGGTTTATTTATTATTTATTTTTTATTTTTATTTATTTTTTTTAACATTTATTTATTTTTGAGACAGAGAGAGACAGAGCATGAATGGGGGAGGGTCAGAGAGAGGGAGACACAGAATCAGAAGCAGGCTCCAGGCTCTGAGCTGTCAGCACAGAGCCCGACGTGGGGCTCGAACTCACGGACTGTGAGATCATGACCTGAGCCGAAGTCCACCGTTTAACCGACTGAGCCACCCAGGCGCCCCAGTTATAGCATTTTTTATTTCATCCTGACTAGTTTTTGCTTCTTTTATCTCTGAAGAAAGGGATACTAATCTATTTTCGACTCCAGCTAGTATTCTTATTATTGTGATTCTAAATTCTGGTTCAGACATCTTGCTTGTATCTGTGTTGGCTAAATCTCTGGCTGTCATTTCTTTGTGCTCTTTCTTTTTGGGTGAATTCCTTTTGTTTCATCATTTTCAAGGGAGAAAAGGAATTAATGAGGTAGAAAAACTAAAATAAAAAAATTTTAATTAAAAAATATTAAAATTAAAAAAAAATTTTCTCATTGCCATTCCTTTCTGGCCTGCCAAGTTTCAGTAGAGAGATCCGTCACGAGTCTTATCACACAATGGAGTACTACGTGGCAATGAGAAAGAATGAAATATGGCCCTTTTGTAGCAACGTGGATGGAACTGAAGAGTGTTATGCTAAGTGAAATAAGCCATACAGAGAAAGACAGATACCATATGGTTCACTCTTATGTTGATCCTGAGAAACTTAACAGGAACCCATGGGGGAGGGGAAGGAAAAAAAAAAAGAGGTTAGAGTGGGAGAGAGCCAAAGCATAAGAGACTCTTAAAAACTGAAAACAAACTGAGGGCTGATGGGGGGTGCGAGGGAGGGGAGGGTGGGTGTTGGGTATTGAGGAGGGCACCTGTTGGGATGAGCACTGGGCGTTGTATGGAAACCAATTTGACAATAAATTTCATATATATAAAATAAATAAATAAATAAATAAATAAATAAATTTATTTTTAAAAACACACACATTAAGAAATTGAATAAATGATGCTAGATCCTAAGTGTGTTTTGGTCTGGCTGTTGAAAGTGGTTTAATAGATTACAGAAAAAAAAGGGGAGGGAGGAAATCGTTTGAGAATTTGAACAAATGAATACACTGAAGTAGACTAAAATGAAATGATGGGAGTAAAATAGATTTTGAAAAACTACAAAAAAGTAAAGAATATAGTAGAAAAAAATAAAGAAAAATATTTTTAATAAAAATGAATTTTTTTCTCTTTCTGTATTCAAGAAAAAGAAAAATGGAAAAGAGAAAAAAGAAAAAAAAGGAAATCATTTGAGAATTTGAAAAAGTGAATACACTCTAGTAGACTGAAATAAAATGATGGAGTAAAATAGAATTTGAAAAAAATTACACAAAAGTAAAAAATATAGTGAAAAAATTAAAGAAAAATATATTTTTTTAATTTTTTTTAATGTTTATTTATTTTTGAGACAGAGCGAGACAGAGCATGAACAGGGGAGGGGCAGAGAGAGAGGGAGACATAGAATCCGAGGCAGGCTCCACGCTCTGAACTGTCAGCACAGAGCCCAGCGCGGGGCTCGAACTCACGGACCGCGAGATCACGACCTGAGCCGAAGTCGGACGCCCAACCGACTGAGCCACCCAGGCGCCCCAAGAAAAATATTTTTAATAGAAATTGAAAATAAAAATGAAGTTTTTCTCTTTCTCTATTCAAGAAAAAGAAAACGAAAAAGAGAAAAAAGGAAATCATTTGAAAATTTGAAAAAGTGAATACACTGAAGTAAACTAAAATAAAATGATGGAAGTAAAATAGAATTTGAAAAACTTTACACAAAAGTAAAAAATATAGTAAAAAATTAAAGAAAAATATTTTTAATAAATATTGAAAATAAAAATGAATTTTTTCTTTCTGTATTCAAGAAAAAGAAAGGAAGTGAAAAAGAGAAAAAAAGAAAAAGAAAATTGAATAGATGGACCTGCTAACAGATTGAAATAGGACTGAAATTACTTCATTTTCCCATAGAAGTCAGACTATGTAGCACTTTGTAGTCCATAAACTAAGCAGGTGGTGAGACTTGGGTTCTTGAAGAGCAAGGTTGGCCCAGTTAGGTGGGCTCTGTAATGGCTCCGTTCTCCACTAGATGGCGCTGCTAGCCTACTGGGGTGGAGTGCTGTAGCGCTCCTAAGTGCGTACGTGCATGAGCGGGAGCAGTGAAAATGGCGTCACCCAGCTACCCAGTATGGGAACTCTATTCTCTCTGATCAGCGATTGCACACCCGTCCTCCATCTTCAGCTTTCGTCCACTTCCCGCTTTTTCACTCTCCGTGATCAGGCCCCAAGCAATACCTCTCTCCCGAGTTTTGTCTCAGATGGGGCTGTTTTCCCCGGCCCCTTACTTCTGAAGGACTGCAGCTTTGACCCATTCCACCCCTCTGAGGGAGAGTCTCACCGAGCAATGGCCAAATGAGCTATGGCTGAATGTCAGCCGCACCCAGGAACGCTTGCTAGACCCTGCTGCTTCTGGTGCCCCGAGACTGCAGCCAGGTACCAGCCCACCCCAGAAAAAGTTTGTGAGATAGTGTAGCAGCAGCATTTCGGGGATTATGGAAAATCACAACACACATCTGGCACCAGGCTTCACCGTCAACGACCTTGTTCCAGCACCAGCGAATGTGGCCGTTCTCTGGGGCCTTCTGGGACCAGGTGGCTTCAACAATCTCTACCAAATGTCCTTCCAGCAGTGGAACTGCTTTTCCCCATGACCCAAGAACCTCCTGGATGCCACTCTGCTCCTGGGGATTCGCCCTTCCCTCCAGAGCACCTCCAGTTATGGAGTTGAGCAGTTGCAGACTTTACGGTCCCCTTGCTTACAGTCTTAATGGAATTTAAACCCTCTCTTTTCTCCTTTCTCCCTTTTTAGTTTAGTCCCTGCAGCTGTTTCCAATTTTCCACTTTCTCTCAAGCTGCTTTTGGGGAGGGGTGCTTTTCCCGTATTCTCCTCCCCCTCTCCCCCCCCCCCCCATCCTCGCTGTGTACCTGCTGAATTCTGTGGTTCAGGTTGTGCAGATTGTTGCGTTAATCCTTCAATCAGTTTTCTAGGTGTGTAGGATGATTTAGTGTTGGTCTGGCTGCATTTTATGGACGCAAGACACACAAAAAACTTCCATGCTGTTTGGCCATCTTGGCTACTCCCCCCCTGTCTTCCTATTTTTAAATTTTAGTTTCTTCTGTCTAGGGATAGGTTTTGTTTTATGTATTTTTCTTGGGCCTCTTGAGTCTGTAGACTGGTACTTTACATCAATGGAAAATTATCATCTATTAATTTTTCAAATACTGCCTCTTTCCCATTCCTATATTTATCTTCTCAAATGAAACTCTGATTACATATATTCATTCTCTACATTTTAACATTTATGTCTCTTAATCTTTCATATTTTCCAACTCAATTTTTACTCTCTGCTGGCATTCTGAATCCTTTCTTTGGATCTGTTTTTTAGTTCACTAATTCTGTCTTCAGCTTTGTCTAATATTCTGGTTAATCTACCCAGTAAATTTTAAAATTACATTTATTGTATATATTTAACTTCCAGAAATTCTAAATTATTATTTTTCAAATCTTCTTTTATCTGGTCATGGTTTGAACCTTTCTTTTCATGTCTTTATCATATTTTTATCCTTACAGTACAGCTCTGAAAAGAAAAAAAAAAAAAAAAACAACCCAGTATCCAAAGTTCTTTTTGGTTTATTTTACCTTCTATTGTCACTTGTTACTGGCACTTGGCATTATTCACTGATATCTATACCCTGAAAATTTATATAAATAAAACCTCAGTTCTGTGGGGTTATACATATGTACTCAAGGTAGAAGTCAGCTTTGGTACTTGCTTCTTTTCCAGGAATATCACATACAGAAATATGTACTTATCTTTAATATGTGATTAGGTATTTTATTTGTTTTAGTTGAAAGAATTTTTTTTTTATTTTTTAATGTTTAGTTTTGAGTGAGAGAGAGAGAGAGAGAGACTGAGAAAACAAGAGGGGGAGGGACAGAGAGAGAGGAGACACAGAATCCAAAGCAGGCTCCAGGCTCCAAGCTGTCATCACAGAGCCTGATGCGGAGCTCAAACTCACAAACTGAGATCATGACCCGAGCTGAAGTCAGAGGCTTAACAGACTGAGCCCCCCAGGTGCCCTGAGAGAATTCTTTATATCTCTTTCAAATTGCAGATTGAGATCAAATTGTGGATCATGCAACAATTTATGAGGTCATAACCAACAGTTTGAAAAATAGAGTCAAAGAGAATAAAATGGAACATAATAGAAAATATCAGGGTGCATTACATATAATGGTAGTATCATTTTGTGAAAAAAATTGTTTATCTCTCTTCTCTACCTTCCTCTTCTCCTTCGTCTTCCTGCTTCTCCCTCTCTCCCTCTCTCTCTCTCTCTCTCTCTCTCTCTCTCTCTCTCTTTCTCTCTCTGTTGTTCAGGTTTAAATGTGTGTGTGTGTGTGTGTGTGTGTGTGTGTGTGTGTGTGTGTGTTTCTGTATCTGTGTGCCACTATCAGTAAATTTCAAAAGACATTTAAGATACCTAATCTGCCTATGGATAGTTAGTATATTGCAGAATTTTTTCTGATCTTCTTTGTTTGCATGGTCTTAGAATATAAGTGTTTTGTTGAGAATAATCCACCTTACTTGAGCAAATTGGAATTCTGTAAGTTCCTATAAAGTGCCCATAAGGATTTTTTCCGAGTTATAAATTGTTATTTGGACCCAAGTGTGTGTGTGTGTGTGTGTGTGTGTGTGTGTGTGTGTCTGTGTGTGTGTTTATAAATGCAATTTCCTTTAGGAAAATAACAAAATCACAATAATGACAAAAAGTGATATCTACAGCAATGTTTGTGTACCCATCATGAACACTGGGCTTATTACTGAAGCTGTTTCGAAAGAGCTGCATCCGACTTTCAGGCAAAGCAAATGCTGAGAATCATAGGCAAAAAGCCCAGTGTTAAATACTAATTCCATCATCTCTCCGAGGCTTTGCTGCTATTCCTGAGCAGAACCTAGGAAGACCATGTTGAGGGGGCCTGGGGTTTCCCCCGCTGGAGGGTGTTGTAGTCTGTGTCTCAGTGCAATTGCAGTGCACCTTGTGACAAGCTGGTGTGGGAGGCCTTTCCCTGGAGTGCGACCTATTCTGGGAAGCCACCCACACCCTCATGAATATTTAAAATCTGGCTCTGGCACTGCTGGCTGATCTGTGTCCTACTCTGGGAAACAATGCATAATGAATCACCAGTTTTACCTCCCTCCCTTCTCCTCCACAAACAAACACAGGATGCCTCTCTGATTTATTTATTTCTAGATTGCATGCCAGTAAGGGAAGCACTGTAGACTGCATTGTTCAGCAATTCTCCAGGATTTTACAATCCCATTTTATTAGTTTTTCCTGAGTAAATCCCATGACATTGACATAGCTGACTTTCTTATTGGGAAAAGCAGATTTCTAGATATTATAGCTTAATGTTGTGGAAAAAGAGACTTAAACTATTTAGTTAGGACTCTTGATTTCTGGCTCTGGCAGTAACTACCTGGGGGAGGAAGGGCAGTATAGTTCTCCAAAATATGTTTTCATTTTCATAGCTGTAAAATGGGGATAAATCTTCTTTGATTCCCTTAAGGGATGTTGTAAGGATTATGGAAAATATTATCATGTATTTATATATAAGAAATATATAAAATTAGAAAAATCTAATTAGAAAATATGTTAGAAAATTTGGCACGGTAGTTAAGAGTTAAGAGGGAGGGAGGCCTTGGAGAGCTGTGCAAATTTGAGTAGATAATTCACTTTTCTTTAGCTTGAGTGTCTTCATTTGTAATGCAGAGAAAAATAATATTCCTACATATAAGGGTTGTTTTAGAATTAAGTGGGTTAGTGTGTATACGATATTTTTAAAAAAATTCTCGTATATACTAGACTCTCAGTAACTGCTAGTTCTTATTAAAGAAACATACAAACATTCAGCATTATAATTGTTTTGGGACTTCCAATGGGTTATGAAGATGTAAGCTTCTGCACGACAGAGATGTTTCTGTACAAAGCATAGAACATTTTGACAGTATAATGCTTTGCTATTTGTATATATTGCAAAAGCTCCCTAGCCTAAAATAGAATCTTAGGCCTAAAGGATAAAATGTGACCCATATTTCTTTTCACTCCTCAGCAAACTGTTATTTTTGTTCTTCTCACAGGAAAGCCCTCTATGATTAGTGTTTGATGACCTCTCTGTGGATCTGCTTGCAACCTTGGGACACATCCTCTTTAAGATTTCTTTAATAAGGTAGCTTACTAACTCTTGTTGTACTTGATAATTCCCTGGGGAAGCTGTTCCTGGGGATACCATCAGGTAGCATAGTCCCTCACTTAACTCAGTGATATAACAATTTTGATGGACAGAGCACCAACTTTCATTATGTGGTTTGCATATATACACAGTGAGGATTCAGGGTCTGTTTGGGCTATGAATCGATTCACCTAAACCATAGTACTGTCATTTTAGTTATTTTTCTATATGGCACATAAAGTTTGGGGATGCACTGGGTCCAGAGTTTAGGCTTTGTACATTGTCTCCAGGACTTTATGGTTTGTGATGTGACTAGGAAAAAGGTAGGATATGACTTTCAGCTCTGTTCCGGTCAAATAATGAATTCTACCCCTGTCTTTTTGTCTTCCCAGACTATTTTTGATTCATTTTGTCACCTTGTGAAAACTACCAGCTATCAATAAGTACCTCATCACCTGTTTTTCTAAGGCATATCAATATTAGGTTCAATAGAATAGTAACCTTCTTTAAATATAACATGAAAGATGGTCCTTTCACCAGTGGCTGCCATCTTGGCATGGTCATTCATTCTGTTCTCTTTCTTCAGTCTCTTCCCCTGGTCTGACATGCTTCTCATCTCTGTTTTATCTTTTTGTGATCTTGCTTCCTCTTGGTCTCCCTATCCTTTATACTACAACATTGATTGGATTTATTATGAAACGATTAAATGGAATAAGCATGATAACTATAGAAAGAAAAGATAAGTGATAGCAAGTATTTGCACAATTATAGAATTTAGAGCTGAATTCCACCTTAAGGAGTCACTAAGAGAGTGAATGGTTGTAGAAAAGACATAGCCATTTACATGGTTTCTACTTCTCATATAAATATCAAACACTTGTAAAATGTCAGAGCCAAAGAAAACTTTAGAGGTTACTCTGCTCCCTTAGTGAACCAAAAATAGATACTGATTTCCTACTATATGCTGGGCAGTGTTCTTCAGCATTGGGATATAGTAGTGATCAAGACAGAGAAAGTTCTAACACTCACGGAGCATATATACCTTAAAAACATTTTTAAAAATTATTGAGGTATATTAACATATAACCTATTAGTTTCAGGTGTACAATATAATGCTTTGCTATTTGTATATTTTGCAAATGATCACCACAATAAGTCTAGTTAATATCCATTACTGTACATAGTTACAAAAATTTTTTTCTTGTCATGGGAACTTTAAGAACTATTCTCTTAGTAACTTTCAAACATGAAATACAGTATTATGAACTGTAGTCACTATGCTATACCTCATAACCCCATGACTTAACCTTATATATACTATATTTTTTATATATACATACTATATAATAAAGTTTAATTTGTATATTAGGCACAGTAACAGATTAACAACAGTAATTAATAATAAAATAGAACAATTGTAACAATATACTATAATAAAAGTTATGTGAATGTGGTCTCTCTATATCTTAAAATAGCTTAATTAGAGGGGCTCCTGGGTGGATCAGTTTGTTGACCGTCCGACTTTGGCTCAGGTCATGATCTCACAGTTCGTGGGTTTGAGCCCCGTGTCGGGCTCTGTGCTGACAGCTTGGAGCCTGGAGCCTGCTTTTGAGTTCTGTGTCTCCTTCTGTCTCTGCCCTTCCCCCGCTCATGCTGTGTCTCACTCTGTTTCTCAAAAATAAATAAATGCAAAAAAAAATTAATATTAGATTGTATTCATCCTTCTTAAGATGATGATGTGAGATGAAAAAAATGCCCACATGATGAGATTAAGTGAGGTGAATGATGTAGGCACTGTGACATAATGTTAGGTTACTATCTGGAGCATCTGCTTCCAGACTTTGATTGACTGAGGGTAACTGAAATCAAAGAAAGTAAAACCACGGATAAGTTGGTTTACTGTAATTCTCATAACAGATGAGGGGAAAGAGCTTTAAGAAAGGAAGTAGGGGTGCCTTGTGGCTCAGTCAGTGAGGCATCTGACTTTGGCTCAGGTCATGATCTCATGGTTTGTGAGTTTGAGTCCGCATCAGGCTCTGAGCTGTCAACACAGAGCCTGCTCTGGATTCTGTGTCTCCCTGTCCCTCTGCCCCTCCCCAGCTCATGCTCTGTCCCTCTCTTTCTCTCTCTCAAAAATAAATAAAGCATTAAAAAAATTTAAAGAAAGGAAGTAATTTCCCATAATATTCTTTATATAAATGAAGAATATAAGTGGAGCCCTTTGACATTCAGCCCTATTCTTTTCCCACCACAATACTTGTTATGTGCAACTCAGATATGACTATGGTTTTCTTAGATCTCTCCACTGTGTTTCTTGGCTTAATCCACTGCTGAGGCTCATTGACAGGGAGCACATTTATGTTTAAAATTGCAGAAAATAAATGATCTGATTGCCAATCTGCTTTACCCGTGTAGGATTTTCGTATGCTTCATTATGATATCATTTCCTTTCATTCCACATTATAAGATATTCACTAAAAATTAGGCAGCAGTATTTGGGCCGACATACATAAGAAAAATTTATCCCAGTTAGAGTATGAAACTGTCCCCTTGGGAAGGACACGTTATCCTCAGTTGAGCCAAAATTATATAGTGCAAATAATTACACATTTGCCTGACTAAAACCATTCACTATTTTAAAAATAATCTCTTTTGCCAGCTGATGCTGAGCTCTGTGTTAAATCAGAGGCTTTATACTAAAAAATATGCTGTAGTGTGGGAAATACGGGGCTCCTCTGAAATGTCTCATTAAAAACAATTAAGAGGCTATTAGCTCTAGCACAAGAAAAATAATGCAACTATTAATCTTCATGCTTAAGTACTGACAGGTGGGAAAAAAACTACTGAAACCACAAGGATAGTTGTCTAAAAAGGAAAGGAAAATCCCCTTTCTTCTGCATTTTCATATACAATGTGTGCAGAATAATTTTGTTTTGCATACTTTCTTCCAAATATTTTAGAGTCATAGAAAGTAAAAAGTAAAACTTAGAACTTTAATTCACTTAATTTAGAATCATTGATTTCAAGCTGCCCATTTTACAAATGAGGCAACTAATATTCAGAAATGAGAGGGTCCTTCTCTCTCTCTCTCTCTCTCTCTCTTGCTCACTCTGTTTCTCTCTCTCTCTGCCTATGGCTCACTTGTGCCCCTCTCATAAAAAAAGAAAAAAGAAAGAAAGAAATGAGTGGGGCTTCTCACGGTCATGTAACAGGTTGACGGTATGTCAGGATAACAATCAGCTCTGATGGTGTTCATAAGGCTCATTGCACGTCATTTCTCCTTGTCTCCTTAGAAAGTCTACGTTTTCTTCAGAAATCTGATCTCAGAATATCATAGTTTGTATTTCAGTAAAGGAACAGATGCATAGAGATCTTCCAAGGAAATTAATGCTACTCAAAGTACAGATATTAGTTATTCTATTAATAATAACTTTTATCTCATGAGATAAAAAGATCATTAAGACCTTTCCTTGAAAAATAGTGAGTGGGGCACCTGGGTGGCTCAGTTAGTTAAGCATCCAGCTCTTAGTTTCAGCTCAGGTCATGATTTCACGGTTTATGAGTTCAAGCCCCACATTGGGCTCTGTGCTGACAGCATGGAGCCTGTCTGGGATTCTCTCTTTCCCTCTCTGTCTTCCTCTCCTCTGCACTCTCTGTCTCTCAAAATAAATAAACTTAAAAAAAATAAAAATAATTAAAAATAAAATAAAAACAAAATAATGAGGAGAACACATGACACTTGGCCATCTCTGTGAAATGTATCCTGATTAGAGTAGGCCTCGCTGACCCTCTTTTGTGCTACTAATTCTAGGTCTATATATTTCTGTTGTATTGTGATGATTGTACCAAATTATTAGACATTTCCTTGTGCCTAAGCATGAAAACGAAATTTCCATTTAAAAAATATTTTCAGGGGTGCCTGGATGGCTCAGTCAGTTGGGCATCCAAATTTGGCGCAGGTCATGATCTCATGGTCCGTGGTGGGTTCAAGCCCTGTGTTGGGCTCTGTGCTGATGGCTGAGAGCGTGGAGCCTGCTTCAGGTTCTGTGTCTCCCTCTCTCTCTGCCCCTCCCCTGCTCATGCTCTGTCTCTGTCTCAAAAATAAATAAACATTAAACAATTTTTTAAATCTTTTCAGGGGCGCCTGGGTGGCTCAGTCAGTTAAGTGTCTGACTTTGGCTCAGGTCATGATCTCCTGGTTCATGGGTTCAAGCCCTGCATTGGGCTTTGTGCTGACAAGCTTGGAGCCTGGAGCCTGCTTTGGATTCTATGTCTGCCTCTCTCTCTCTATCCCTCCCCTACTTGTGCTTACTCTCTCTCTCTGTCTTTCTCTCTGTCTCAAAAATAAATAAACATGAAAAAAAATTTTAATATTTTCAAATAAATAAACTTTGGGTCAAAAATTAACTGACACATTAACCATATTAACTGTCACCGCAGAGCAGCAGGATAAAAAGAGCACTGATGCAGATACAGAGTATTATCAGTATTATAATTGCCTTTGGGCATCATGAATTAGAAAGAGATATAATTAATCAAGTGTTGTTTACAAAAGGTGCTTTTCTTTATCTTTTAGTTGTTGTTTTTTTTTTTTTTTAATGGAAAACAATGTATAGCCAGACAGGGAAAAAAAACAATCTTCTGATAAAACAGTCACAAATAGTTTGTAGTATTTCCTACAAGGCGACAGTTCACAATATTGTTGGGGAGGAAAATTTTTTATATACTCTTCAAGCTTCTTTTAGCTGTTATAATAGTTAAACTGACGTGAGACAGATTCAAAGGAGAAAAGAACCAAAGTTTAGTTTTTTTCTCACAAAGTCTCAATAATAAAACCAAGACCCAAAGAAGTGACCAAAGCAGGCAGTTTAAGCAAAGAGACACAAATCTGTGAGAAATTAACAGGACAAAGAGAACTTATGTTCAAAAGCTTTAATGAATAAGGAATTCTAAACAGAATTTTGGCTGGGGTAGTAAATTAATAAAAGTAACAAGGTTTGTTTATATAGTTTCCTCTGCTCTGAATTCCCTATCTCTGGTGATAAGGAAGTCTCTTTACCTCCTGATACTGGGAGGGTACTTTTCATATGAGAGATTTATTTCTTGCTTTTTGGAGACAAGAGGGGTGGTCAGGGTGTTCTTGCACTGGTTGCTTCTTAAGTAACTTTAATACAAAATAATCAGTATGCTAAGGTGGCACATTTTCAAGTGGCCCTGTTCTTGGCCCCCACAATATTTAGACAGTGTTTGCTAATATACAATATTTTTCCATGTAATCATTTTTTTTTATCTTTCAACAATCCTATCAGACAGATAAAGCAGGCATTTATTATTCCCGTTATACAGGTGAGGTAACTAATACAGACAATAATAAAGTGATTTGTCATAAATAAATGAAGAAGCTGAGACTTTTGTCTGGACCTTCTTTCCCTGCTCATATCACCTCTTTCTTTGGAGTCCCACAGGATTTAAGGCTTTAAACCAGAATCCCAGTATGTTAGATTTCTGTTCCTATCTCAGAAGAATTTCCTATACAAAACAGCAAGGTTTAAATTAAACAGTATTAGATGAGGAGATCTTGATTCCAGTTCTAGTTTAACTTTGGGGAAAATCACCAAACTCTAGCGGTCACTGATCCTTTAAATGGGTGGCATCCATCAGGAAGTTTCTGGTAACTCTGTCACTAAGAGAGTTGAGTCACTTCTCAAAGACTTTGTTTGACAGAAGTCTAATATTCATAACATGTAGTACACAATAAAGGAATGTATCCAAATCCCTATTTAAGCTGATGGATGTTACTCTGTTTTCTGAAGGGAATATTCTAGGCCTCATGTTAGAAAGTGAAGATGATTCCTACCAGGAGCACTAGAACCAGTAGAGCTGAGGGGACCTTTATAGCCAGAAAGATTTTTCATCTAAAGTGTTTATAGAAGGGGAAATAGGGGCGCCTGGGTGGCGCAGTCGGTTAAGCGTCCGACTTCAGCCAGGTCACGATCTTGCAGTCCGTGAGTTCGAGCCCCGCGTCAGGCTCTGGGCTGATGGCTCGGAGCCTGGAGCCTGTTTCCGATTCTGTGTCTCCCTCTCTCTCTGCCCCTCCCCCATTCATGCTCTGTCTCTCTCTGTCCCAAAAATAAATTAAAAACGTTGAAAAAAAAAAAATTAAAGTGTTTATAGAAGGGGAAACATAATATTCCTTTGTTCCATCAAAGTTTCACCATTGGTATACCTTGTGCATTGATGATCAATACAGAGGTTTCCCTGTCTCTCTTACACATTGTTAATAATAATAACAATAAATTGAACCAGTCCTATTTTGCTTCCTCTGGTTATGTCGCCATGATTGAAAAAGCTTATTTGATGATGTTTTTGTGAAAATGTCCATATGAATGCAAAGGTATATATGATATGTGCTGGATAGCTAGTTTATGCCAGCACACCCTATATGCCCCCGTTAATCACTATCTTCAGAATGTAGAGATCCCATCCTCCCTCTATGTTCCCACCAAGCAGAATGTATAGAAGAATGTATTGTACAGTGTTTCAAGGTCAGGGACTCTGGGGGTGGCCAACCTGGAGCATATCCCCTATAACAAAGAGTGTCAAGATAGCAGGACTTGATGTCAGGAATGCTGGCCTTGTAAGGGGGAAGGACTACAGATAGTTGCTAGGATACGTTGCTATGCCATAAAGTCTTGCTGCATGTAGATCCCAGCAGGACATGCCTTGTCCAGTTGGCTGCTTCTGGACTCTCTGTCTGTAAGTTTCCCCAATAAATCTGTGTCTCAGTTGCTGTCTCTGGGTCTTTTCTTTGACTTCACTGGGCCATCCCCCACCCTTGGCTTAGAGTCTGCTGGGATGTAGCTATGCAAGGTAAAACTGAGAAGGTAAACTAGAATGCTGGATCACTCAAGAGTGAACATGGGAAGATATAGGTGTTTAAGGTGTATATAAACACCTAGATGTATACACACAGACACACTGAGCATGCATTCTCAACTACCAATAATGGCTGTTTGTTACGAGGAAGGGCAGGATGTATCAATAAGGTGTAATTATTAACATTTCTGTGTACAAGTCATTGTTGTATTTTTTTAACCATAGATATTCTGTCCTAACTGTATGTATCTATATGCTGTAGTGAGATGATACACTATAATTATTCTATTAGTTTAAGGCTAATTGTTTTGGTTTTTGAAAGCCGTTTGTGCTGAGGAAGCCCATTCAAGACAATAATACCAAGCAAAAGGAGCAAACCATTAAATGGGAAAAAAATCAATATTAATATCCTCTAGTTTTTAGTGGCAGGTAAGCACTGGTCAAAGTGTTGGCCATATTGAGCATTCATTAAGTTTAGGAAACTGAGCACTTATCCAGTAGGCATTACGTATGGAATTTAATATGAAAGGTATTTTTTACACATTATGGTTGATTTACCAAAGAAGAAAATCTTCTTCCTTGCCATACAAGTGATTAGAAATTTAGACTTATTGTTCCCCTACCCCTTCTCAGCCCCAAATGTAAGGGTCAAACAGGATGTGATTCAGAAGGAAACAAGGACAATTCCTACTTGGTTTTCTGGGCAGCCATCCAAGCAAGCTCTCTTCACTGCAGCTTTGAAGTATGACAAAGAAATAGCTGCCCCAGGTGGTGTAGCAGCAAGATGCCTTCACACTGCAGGAGAATCTCATCAAGGAGAATCAGCTTGGTGAGAAATATTACTGAAGTGATTTGGAGTGATGGTGTTTCAGAAGGGAACTGCTAAATAGAATTCAAAAGATTACTTAGGTTGACAGTTGTGATGAAGAGAGTCTTTCCTTTGATAAAATCTCATCCTTCTCATAGCCCTCCACTCCCATGTTTGTGATTTAGAAATTCAGTGTAGTTTATTTAATGTGTTTTTGGTAAGTTACATAAAATAGTATGCTATATTAAATTATATTTTGTATCTGAAAATTTTGTGAAATAAAGATAACTCTTTCTTTTTTTGTCTTGATATTTTAGTCATCAAAATGGAAATAATACAGTTTTTATTTTTTTTTAATTCTTTAAGTTTATTTATTTATTTTGAGAGAAAGAGAGGGAGTAGGGGAGGGGCAGAGAGAGAGAGGGAGGGAGAGAATCCCAGACAGGCTCCATGCTGTCAGCACAGAGCCTGACATGGGGCTGATCTCACAAACCATGAGATCATGATCTGAGTCAAAATCAAGAGTCAGATGCTTAAACGACTGAGCCACCCAGGTGCCCTAACAATAAAGTTTTAATTTAGACTTCTATTAAAGAGAAGATTTATAAAACTAAGTCTATATTTTTGTAAAGTTTCAAAGGAAACAAGGAGTTTCATATACACATGGAGTACTTTATTTGTGTGTAAGAAGATTCTTATAATCACCCTAACTAAATGTATCATCTGTATATCAACAAATATCTTGTTAGTGGTACAATAGATAAATATAATAATGATTTCATGTTTCTAAAGCAGATTTATTACATTGTGGAGAAGAATGCCATTAATATAAGAGATACATGGAAAGGAATATGAATGTTAAAACAATGTAAAATGAGAATTTACAGAGATCTGTATACTTCTGAATTGGTGAAACATGTTTCAATAAGTGGAGGATTATATCATCATGAGAAAGTCCAGCCTCACTTCAATCAGGGACCTCTAATATTTTTTTTTCTGTGACTGAAGGTAGAGCTTGCTTTATCCCCTGTAAATTAACATTCTGTATCTAAAGGTGGAAACTCCCACACTGGGATTTACTAAAAGAAATTCTAATGATTTTAGTATGATTATTAAGAAACTTATGTATCTTACCTACTCAGTTAGAAGCTGCTTATGGATGGAAATTATCAATCTTTTCCCTTTTTCCTGAATATTATTGGAGAAATGATTCACTTATGGCCTCAGACCAAAATAGTTCCTTCTCTAAAACTTCACTCAAGGAACACTTTAGACATCTATGTCACCCCACCATTCCTAAAGTTTTATGATAAAGGACTGTATTATTTTGAGTTAAGCATCTCTACTCACTGGAATTACTGAGTAGATGTGCACTAGTTATTAAATGAGATAGATTTAAAGTATACATGCCAATTTCACATCTGTTCTTTTTTTGATAGATGAATTCTTGGGAGTATAGTCATTTGATTTTACAAAGTGACATTTTGAATACCACAGTGATTTTAAAGGGCGAGAGATTTGTGAATTAAAGGGTTGTTACTGCATGGGGAGCTGCCCGTTCCACCTTATGTCTAAGTTGGCTATGGTTAGAGGTGTTATAACTAAATGGATGATATAGAAAGGCTCCATGCCCTCTCAGGGACAATTCTTCTGTGAAGCCATCATGGCTCAGTATTTTATTTTTAATTTTGTAAGTGAAGAAAATTGATTTGTAGGCTCCCTCAACTTTTAGAGATTGATTCACTTTAATCAAAATTACTTGAAATTGAGAGAAACCAAATATATATGGCAAAATTAATTTTCCATTGACTCCAAGATTCTTTTTTTGGCATTTAAGATTTGGTATTCAAAGTACATGGGAAATAAGAATAGTCCTCATAATAGCTTTTTGAGTGTGGATTAGAGTATTGGGATGGTGATGGCTTGAAGATAGTCCTTCTAGGTTTGAGAAATTGAGAAGAATCAAACCAGTCAAAATATATAGATACTTTTTTGAAGTGCACATATTTTATTATGTACATTTCTACCTATTATTTTTTGCTTTATTATTGTTAAAAATGATTTGACATGGCTAACTACATGTGATGTAAAATGAAGCAAAATTTTAAGTACCTCATTCAGTTGTAACCACTTGATAGCTATAAATAAATAAAATCTGTTTCTAACATGTGTGTGAATGTAAGCAAATGTATATGAGTGCACACACACAGACACACCTACACTATATATACACATGCATACATACATGCATTTGTCAAAACCACTATGAAATACTCCCATCTAGTTCCTCAGGGGAGACATGATGTTCACCTTGCTTGCTTGTTTGACTCTAGCTCATGGTATAAGATTAGGGATTAGACTGAAACTCAGCTTCCAAGAGCATCTAATTCCCTGGTCCTGAATAAGTCAACTCCAGGTTGAGGTATTTGTTTTTCTAAATTGTTAAAGATTGAGCTGGTACACCTGATAGGGGATCTGTGAAAAAATTCTACACTCTAAAGAATGACATGCATATACTAAAGAAAGAACAAGAGCATTTATTTGTAGATTTATATTAGGAAACAAATCAATTTAACAGTTTCTGGTTTTTGCTCTCAATATAATTCAATAAAACATAGAATCTATGAAATAAATCCAAAGATGAGATAAAACAACAATCAAAGAAAACAGACTGAGATGAAAAGGCAGCTAGCTTAAAGGCGGAAATAGAGAACCACATGAGATAAGAAACAGTGTGAAGAAACTGAAATTGCTATTGTAAAGGCATTTAGTAACCCTGGGTGAAAATGTCATCTGGCTAGAAGAATCTAATAGATTTTGCTCAACTATTTTCTCTAAAATAATTCATAAATAAATGACTTTCACAGTATTGAAAATAAAGATTGATAGAAAACTAAGCAAGGAGAAAATAATTAAGAGCTATTTTTACTGCAGTTAAAAAATTGCCACATAGATTTCTGCTCCAACCTGCCTCAGGACCTTTGCATTTGCTTTTTCTTCTGCTTAGAATATTCACTCCACTCACTTTTAGCAACTCAGTGGGTTGACTCCTGTTGATTCTTCATATCTGTCTCCAAATGTCACATCCTCAGAGAAGCCTTTGCTGAAGGCTAGATTATGTCAGGTTCTTTTTTTTTTTTCTTTTTTTCTCTCTTGACAATATACTAGCCCACTAGAATGAAAGATATTTCATGGGATTAGGAAATTTGTCTTTCTTCACTGATCTATCTGCAAAATCTGGAAAAGCAGTTGGACAGAGAAGGTACTCAATGAATATTTTTGACTAAATTAATTATTAAATGTCATTCATCAGAATCTGTTATAATTTTTTTTGTCTGTGTGTTTTGTTTTCTATTTCCTTATTTGATCAATTAGCTCCACGAGGCTGGGGACATGCACTCTGTGTGTATTTTGGTCACCACTGTATGGGGGAACAAAGCAGAACACTTGGTACATACTAGACAATTAAATATTTGTGGAATATTTACTGGGCATTGAACCAGCACTATAGACAAAGGCAGAAATATGTAAAGCTCTAGTAACACTGATCACTAGGAATTATAGCTATTCAAGGGTACTATATAGTTATGTTTTGAAGAAAAGAGGAAGGCAGTACTACCAAAGAGCAGATATATCCTGCATGGAGGGCTAATGGAAACTTGGAGGTGTGCATTTTAATCTCCTCTCCACTTAGGGTCTGTGGATGGCATTTAATACTCACATCAGTAGAGTGAGATGAAATCAGTCCATTAACCAGTCTGTTAACAAATCCAAGTTTTTGCAGTTTCCACGTTGTCTGAGGATATTGAAAGGTTATTTGGAGGGGCCAGTTGAAATCTAGAGAACAAGAGAGGAATATTGAGAGGTACAGAATTCCTCTGAAAATAGCTTATAATACAGAAGAAATTTTTGGAAGGTTTTTGACCTCCTCAGAATAATACATGAAGATATGGAACTCCATGGATTAGGAGCAGTCTTGAGGAAAGAATAGCTTAAGATAAAAGGCAACTAAATATTATACAGAATGGAAATGGATGAGATAGGAAAGGTTATTGAAGAAACGAAAATGCTGTATTAGAACTAAGTCAGCCAGTGCCTGGGTGGGTCAGTCTGTTAAGTATCCGACTTTGGCTCAGGTAGTGATCTCACAGTCTGTGACTTTGAGCCCTTCAGATTTTGTGTCTCCCTCTCTCTCTGCCCCTCCCCTGGCTCACACTCTGCCTCTCTCTCTGTCCCTCTGTCTCTTTGTCTCTCTCTCTCTCTCTCTCTCTCTCTCAAAAATGAAAATAAACATTAAAAGAAAAGAAGTCAGCACTGGACATAGTAAAAATCATAATTTATTCTGAAGGCATATATATTAGTAACATGAGATACAAATTTGAGAATATCTTCTAAAATATTCTATAAAGATCAGTTAAATTATGAGAAAGAAGATGATAATTATGGAAATTTTACATTGTAATGCTAACACCCAGATTTGGGACATTTTGAAGTAATGACTGGAATAAATGGATCAGAAACAATAGCAGAAGAACATTTCTTTGACATAAGACATGACAATGCAAATATAAAAGAACATAATGTCTTCACGGGTAGACAATGGGAAAGATATTAGCACCAAAGTATCTTTAGGCAAAACATTTTAACTACATTGATAATTTAAAGGGCTAAAAAATGAAAAATATAACGTACTTTGACTTTCAGCAATAAATACTGAAAGAAAATGTCCATTTTGAGGGAAATTATTGTCATCCAAGACTTGTACACACTGCCAAATCATTTTTGCTTTATGAAGAAAACAGAAGACTCAAAAATGTATTGGCTCAGAAAATACATCACCTGTATATCCTTCTTCTTCTTTTAAAAAAAATTTTAATGCTTATTTTTGAGAGAGAGAGAGGGAACAGGGGAGAGAGAGAGAGGGAGAGACACAGAATCCAAAGCAGGCTTCAGGCTCTGCATTGTCAGCACAGAGCCCGACGACATGGGGCTCGAACCCTGGAACTGAACCATAAAATCATGACCTGAGCTGAAATCAGATGCCCAACAGACTGAGCCACCCAGGCGCCCCTATCCTTCTTTTTCTTAAAGGAAAAGACCACAAACTTTTGAAAATGTATTCCAAACAACTGATCAAGCAAATTTAAGAGCCAGATACAGGGATACTTCTGGCATAAATTCTAATTATGATGGTGAGTACACATGCAAAGATTAACTACAGGAACAAAACATCATATAATTTAAAAAACACATTATTTTAACAAATATTTAAAACTGAATGAGGGTTGGGGCGCCTGGGTGGCTCAGTCAGTTAAACATCAACTTCAGCTCAGGTCATGATTTGCGGTTCAGGAGTTTGAGCCCTGTGATAGGCTGTGTGCTGACAGCTCAGAGCCTGGAACCTGCTTCAGATGCTGTGTCTCCCTTTCTCTCTGTCCCTCCCCCGCTCATTCCCCCCCTCCCCCCTCAAAAATAAGTAAAGCATTATTTTTTTTTAAACTGAATGCGGGTAAAGAAGAAATGACTAGGGGCGCCTGGGTGGCGCAGTCGGTTAAGCGTCCGACTTCAGCCAGGTCACGATCTCGCGGTCCGTGAGTTCGAGCCCCGCGTCAGGCTCTGGGCTGATGGCTCGGAGCCTGGAGCCTGTTTCCGATTCTGTGTCTCCCTCTCTCTCTGCCCCTCCCCCGTTCATGCTCTGTCTCTCTCTGTCCCAAAAATAAATAAAAAACGTTGAAAAAAAAAATTAAAAAAAAAAAAAAAAAAAAAAAAAAGAAGAAATGACCATTATCATCAACCAATTGCTGAAATAAAGGAGAGCTAAAAAGACAAACTCATACATATTTGATTCTGGTGAGCTTCACTGTTATCCAGCAAATGCATAGATAATATTAATTATTTTTTAATCCTGTTCCATGTTTTTTCACATATGAACTCATAAGAAATATTGCTTGGATAGTATTTTTTTTTAGAGAAATGTAATCAAACTTTTAGCAGATATAAGTAGGATGTATACCTTCCAAAAACTACAGGAGATAAGACAAAAAGAAAACACAAAGGAAATAGTAAGAATGTGTAAACAAATAGGAAGAAGAGGACACAATGGCATAAATAAAAGCTAAGTATTTTATTTCAAAATATAAATGAAAATGAAGTTAATCTTAAAATAAAAGCAAAGACTATCAAATTGGATTAAACTATTTGTGGTTTACATGTGTCATGCCAAAATGAAAGTTTTATGAATATGGTATGTAAAACTTGGGCAGTGTCTCAAAGCAAGCATTGAATGTAAGGGATAATGATATTAACACGAAAAAGACCAATTCAGAGCAAAAGCTCTCATGACAAAGACCGTCATCTTACATTAATAAAAGGTCTAATTAGCAATGAAGATTTATCCAAGAAGCCTAGCATTTCACAATTCAACCAAGGCAAATGTTTTTTCTTTCTCTTTTTTTTTTTTTTTAAGTTTATTTATTTTGAGAGAGGGGGAGAGAGAGCATGAGCTGGGGAGGGGTAGAGAGAGAAGGAGAGACATAATCCCAAGCAGGTTGTGAGCTATCAGTGAGGAGCCCGATGCCAGAGCTAGAACTCTTGAACTGTGAGATCATGACCTGAGCTGGGATCAAGAGTCGGACTCTTAACCAACTGAGCCACCTAGGGGCCCCTAAAAGCAAATGGTTTTTCAACACAAAATGAAAGTCTTGGCACACATTTACCTGTAGTTTCTCTACACTTGTGCTAGGACTTCCTACAACCGTAAGTAATCCAGACTCTGATTGACTTCCTGAGAGTTGTCAACCAACCAGAAACTTCCTGATGTTAATTATTTTGGCAACTGTCTAGTCATTTAAGCCTGCCACACTAAAACTGGTTTTCCTTCTGTGCTGTATTCTTATCACCATAATATTAGAACTTCTTTTCCTTTAACTCAAACTCTCCCTAATCTCTTAATCTTCCAAACATTACCACAATATCCTCTGGGCCCTATGTTTTTGGTAACCAACTTTGCTACTTCTTGGCATTCACTGAAAATAGTCTCTCTTCTAAGAACACTATTTCCACTGCATCTGTCTTAAACAGATGGTGCTCATTTCTCTCACACCCCATACCAACCAGGGTAAGGAAGTGGTATCTGCATGTTCCTACAAGCACAGTGGTTTTTCTAGGCCATTGCTATTTTACTCATTTAAAAACACTGTTCCTGTGAAGCATGGCCTTCAAGTCTTCTGTCTTCTGCCTGTCTTTATTACTACCACCTAGTCACTGCTACATTTGACCAAATCATTGGTCAAGTCAATGCCAAGTAGATTGTCATTCATCCTAGATTCCAATGCTGAGCCCTTCAATGATTTGTTTGTCAGATCCTCAACTCCATGTTCATCCTTTGTTTTTACCTGTAACACATTCACTCCAGAGCCATCCATATGTCATCTTCTTACTTGCTATATTCTAAATTGGATTAAAACCTTTACAGGCACTAAAGTTAAAATACTTCCCCTCATACTCCACCATATGCAATTCAAAATAAACACAATTTTAAATCATAAAATAAAGCATCCAGAAAATTTTTTATTTTTTTCCCCTCATAACTACTTCCATGATTTTACTCATAATATGTGCTAAGTCTCCACATTGGGTAATTCGGCACTGATTAGATTATACCACTCCTGGATAATGTGGAGAAAATCACGCCATCTTCAAATAGGTGCCTATTACAGTTACATTGCTGGTATAATAAATTATGACATTTCAACATCGTAATACCACTATTTTATTATGCTCATAAATTCTGTAGGTCAGGCATTCAGACAAAGCATAGTAGAATGGCTTATCTCCATTCTTTAATACCTAGGACCTCAGTAGGAAAATAACCTATGGGATTATTTTACCATTAGGCACTGAAATCATATGGAGACACTTTCACATCTGTGTCTGATGATTAACACTAGCTATTGACTAGAGTTTTTAGCCAGGGAATCTATAAACTGTTTTGTGTGTGTGTGGTCTGGTCTTCCTCGCAGCATGGAAACCTCCAAGAAGAACTTATTCCACAGTAGATCAGTATTCAAAAAGTGCCATAGTTACCAAAGCAGAATCTATATATTATTTGTTCTGGCCTATCCTTGGAAGTCACACAGTATCATCTGATATATTACTTACAGGTGAGTCATAAGTTTGTCCATATTCAATGAAGAGACAAAAGTCCTATCTCTTTATGGGAGAATATGCACCATGAAAAACAAAAACAAACCAGCCATTTCAATGCTATTCTAAATGTGTAGACCCCTTTCTTAAATGGACCTGTAACAGTGTCTTAAACATTATTTAGGGTGACTGATTCAAAAATTTCCCACTGTCTTAAAATTCCTATATTGCCTTCAGTAGCCAGAATACTACAGTGACTGCCCCCCCCCCACAATATTCTATACATTTGTGTAATTGATACCTTTGAATGTGGTAGGACCTGTAACTTGCTTCTAAACAATAGGGTATAGCCAAGATGAGGGCTTTTCCAGATGGAATTAAAGTCCCTAATCAGTTAACTTTACATTAATAAAAAGGGGAATTATCCTTGTAAGTCTCATCTAATCAGGTTAGCCCATTAAAAGAGAGTTTAAAGATCAGAGAGATTTTCCTGATTGCTTTGAAGAAGTTAAGTATCCATGAGTTGCAGAAGTAATAAAATGAATTTGCTAACCCCTTGAATTAGCCTAGAAGTAGAGTCTTCCCCAGGAAGGCCTCTAAATGAGAACATAGGTTGGTCAACACCTTGATTTCAGCCTAGTGAGATCTAGGGACCAGCTAAGCTATGCCTAACTCATAGAAACTTTGAGATAATAAATGTATATTGTTTTAAACTATTAAATTTGTGGATATTTGTTGCAGAGCAATAGAAAACTAATGTATTGCCATAACTCAGTGGCTCTCAGACAATATTCTTCCTTCCTTTTTCCATAAAATAGAAACCTTCCAGCAGGAATTCACTTATCTCTGATTACATCTGAAACTTACTTTTCTACCACAACAGAACTTTGTTTCCTTTCCTTCTATGAACATAGAAGTGCTTCCTTCCTTCATTTGATTAATTTCCTGAAGTAGAAATTATAACACTCCTATTCCCTCAACATAATGAAATAATATTAGAAGTTCTAATAAAACAATAACCAAAAGGTAAAAAGTTTGTCATCTTGGGATTTACAAAATTCCCAGTAATGTTGGGAATTATATTGATTCCCTATGTGAAACAATAAAAAGTGAAGTATATAATTTGGAAATATCTGTTTCCAGCTATGAGAGCGTAGTTTGTAGTAGACCAACATGCATGCCAAGAATAACTAGAAAAACATCAATTGTGTGAACAGATTCCTGAGTTTCAGAGACATCCAGGTTTTAAAGGGTCATGAATCTTATAAGAAGGGATTTTACTAATGTGAGCCCAGTAAAGACACATTAGTAAAGATTCACTTTACTAATGTCAGTCTCTTTGTCACTGGTTAAATCTAAAACTGTAGGTAGTGACAGTCTATGAAACTGGAGAGAGGGTGCCGGATTAGAGACTGAGGAGGAAACAGAGACCTCTGTTATTTTGTTAGACTAGAGACAGAAATTGTCAGCATTTAGGAACCAAGAATTTGGAGACAAAAAATATGTAGAAATGAGCCTAAAATTCTGAGCTATATTTTTCTTTGAGGATTTGTCACTTAAACTGTACTGGCCAGTAGAATGTAAAGACATGGAGAAATAGAAAACTCAGAAGAGCTTTTGGAAGCCTTTATGTGCTAAGGGAACACTCTCTGGAGTTCTGGCCTTACCAAATTTGAGGATATTTGTAAAAAATCCCACCCATATGCTCTGATCATTCTTGGAAGACTACACATTAGCAGTGGGTAATAAACCCAAGGTATTCAAAATCATAAAAACTAGAAATTATACTTCAATCTAATAAGTGATGGAGTTGAAGAGAGATGCTCCTGTTCTAGCAACCTTCCAGAGGACAAGTGAAAAGTGCCATGGAGGAATTCTTTACAATTTTTCATGCATATTGTCTGGAATTCAGTGAAAGATTGCCAGGCATATCAAGGAAATGGACCAAAAGTAATAAAAATAGACAACAGAAACAGATTATCTGTTAGAAGTTATCAGATAACTATTTTATAATAGCTGTGATTAATATGTTCAAGGATATAGATGGTAAGATAGAAACATTTGCCAGAAAACTGAAGGTTCTTAAAAGAAACAAATAGAAATTACAGACTTAAAAATGCATTTCAATACATGTATTGAAAGTAATAATTCAATAGTAAGGACATTCTTTTTTTAAGATTATTTATTTATTTTGAGAGAGAGACAGACTATGTGGGCGAGCAGGGGAGGGGCAGACAGAGAGGGAGAGAGAGAATCGCAAGCAGGCTTCATGCTATTAGCACAGAGCCCTATGTGAGGCTCACAAACCCATGAACTGTGAAATCATGACCTGATCTGAAATCTAGTGTTGGACACTTAACTGACTGAGCCACTGAGGTGCCCCAACAGTAGAACATTCTTAATGAGAAGATTGTTAATATAGGTAAGTATTGTCCAAAATGGTGGACACTAGACACATGTGCCTATTGAGCACTTTGGAAAGTGGTAATTCCAAATTAAGATGTGCTGTTAGAATAAGGTATACATTGGATTTCAAAGACTTGGCACATAACATAACATAAAATATCTTATTGTTATATTGTTAAATATTAAAGTGAAACTACTTCAGGCTAAATAAAATATATTACCAAAATTCTTTCAACTGTTTCTTTTTTAATTTTTAAAATGTAGGTATAAGAGAGTTTAAAACTACATATGTGACTTGCATTAATTTCTGTTGGATAACACTTTTAGAAAGTAGATTTATAGAAAGTAACTAAATTGATGCAAACAGAGAGAAAAGAATATAAAAAACATTAAAAAAAAGTATAAACATATATAGGACATGAAATAAATGTCAAAATGTGTGTAATTGGAAATCCCAGAAGGGGAAGAGAGAGAGAGACAGTGGTGCAGATGCAATGATTTAAATAGATAATAACAGAATTTCCCAAAACTGGTGAAAGAAATTAATAGACTCAAGAGTTCCAATAAACCTCTAATAAGAAAGAGAAATGAATAGATCAATTGGGAAATTTCATAATGGTAGAAGATTAAATCCACAAGAAAGATATAACAGTTTTAAATATTATAGACTTAAAAAGGTAGCTTCATAAAATGGACAGAAATAAAAGTTGAAATAGACATACCAACAATCAGTAGATTTTAAGACCTCCATTAATAACAGACAAATAATTGTAAGAATAGGGACATACTGAAAAATACAATAAAAAATGCCAGCATTGCCTCCAGGTTCCAAATGATTTCTGCCAACTAAACTCCAATTTAGCATTTCCAAAGTTTTCTCAAAAATTTCCATTATAGGTACAAGAAAACAAGAAACTAACATAATTTCCATAAGTTGGATGCATGATGCCAGCTTCATGGCAGAATTAACACAAAATAAGAAGGAGATCTTGAAAATTCCTACGAAACTTCAGTGCATGGTCTAACTCAATGGCTTCTTCAAACTGAAACCTAACAAATGGTATGAAGATAATATACCTTTCTGAAGGTTTGAATAGAGCCAGCATGATGACACATAAAACCAGGATTCTGTTTCTCCTTTTGCCACTATTAAGCTACTCTGTTATGGGCTAGGGCTCACTTCTGCATTTTACATTAAGAGGAAAAAAGTAAAAGTACTGCAAGACAAATTTGTAATGCTCCTCTTCTCTTCCCTCCTCCCTGCGTATATAGTTTACAAAAGTCTACTTGAAGTAAATATATTTGTCCCTGGGGAATATATCTTTAAGGCTGAAATTCAGGGTCTTGGATATCCCAAGAAGAACAGAGGCCTTTTTAGGAGTTTCTCAACACCACGTGAGGTGCCTCTGCCAATGACTTTGAAGTTTGCCTGCCTCAAAAACAGGAAAGTTAGGGGCACCTGAGTGGCTCAGTTGGTTAAGCCTCCAACTTAGGGTCAGGTCATGACCTCATGGTTTGTGGGTTCGAACCCCATGTCAGGTTCTGTGCTGACAGCTCAGAGCCTGGAGCCTGCTTTGGATTGTGTGTTTCCCTCTCTCTCTCTCTCTCTGCCCCTCTCCCACTCATGCTCTGGTTCTCTATCTCTCTCTCAAAAAGAACTAAACATTAAAAAAAAAAAAAAAAAAAAAAAAAGAAGGTTACTCCCGGCAAACCGATCTACTGTAACATTGATCATTCTTGTTATATATTTGGTTAATGACTAACTTAGAAATATTTTTATTTTTTAATACATTGTGGTATAGATTTTTATTATTTTCCTCATTTTTACATAGTTACTTTTATTTTTTCAGTTGCTTTGAATGCTTTACATTGTACTGACTGAGTTAATATTAATGTTCTCTAAAATTATTTCTCTTGCCTTTTGGTCTGCAAAGACTCTGAGTTTCCTTAGGCAGGGTTCATATCGGAATCAACCCTGTTTCTTCATTGCTTAGCATAGTGTCTGACAGTAACAAATATTCAGGGGCTGTTTGAATAATACATAAATTATATGTTGTGATGTTTGACTCTAACATAATCCATTGCTGTTAATGCCACATAAGAGTTTTGGTCACTCTGTGGATTGTTAATATTAAGATTAAACCTCAAATAGTTTTTTTATTGATAATATTTTTTTATTATAGGCCTTTAAGAATGCATATTTATGTCAAAAGGAAAAGACTCACAAATTTCAAAACATTGGTTAATATCAAAGCAGTTGGCTGCTTGACATTAACATATTTTAGGCAGATTATCTTAGTAGTATATTGTCATATTCTAGAGTCTCTTCAAGGAAAACATCATTTAATTTATTGTGGAATCCAAGAGAATCTTTACGTATACCAACAGATGTTTAAGTGCCGATGGAAAAAATATATTGGGAGTATTTTTAGATGTAATTAACATAGCATATGCTATAACTAATTTGTACCTTTAAAAATTGCTTGCAGTAGTTTTCTTCTTTACAAATAATTTGACCTTGAATAACACAATTTTTGTGGGTGGCATAAAAACTTCTGAATTAGGAGATTTAATCTTGGGTTTTTCTACAGATGTTTGTGTGTGTGTGTGTGTGTGTGTGTGTGTTTATTTTCTTTGCTGTATAAAAAAGCAGTTTTCAGAAATTAAGACAATGTACCACAGGAGCAATTTAGAGTCAAAGAAAAGTTTTAGATCTTTTAGGCAATTTATCAGGTAATCAATTTTTAAGTCAATTAATTATTACTTTTAAGCAAAGTAAGTATTACAGTTCTCACTGATGGCTCTAGTATACTGGAAAAAATAATTTCTTATATAAATACAAGTTATTGTTATTCTAGTTTATCATATGTGCTTAAATATAATTGCTGTCTTATATTGTAATAGGAGGACTATTCTAGGAGCTAAAATTCAATACGTTCTATTGTGTTGTCCCAGATATCTAAATGCCATTCTATTTATGTGGTCTAGTAAAAAGAAATTTATGTATAACAGGTTGATTCCCTAGGAAACTGACTGGTGCTTAACATATGCATTCTTCCCTTCATTGAACAAGCATTTACTGAGTTCCTGTCATATGTCAAACAGTATTCTGGGCACTGTGGGTCTAAGGCTAGTAAGACAAAAATCTCTAATATTGAAGTTCCAAAATAATGAGGATAGGAGAAACAAAACTGAAAATATCATTGTACTATAAGGTGGAAACTGTAATAATAGAGAGAGAGAGAGAGAGAGAGAGAGAGAGAGAGAGATAGGCAGAGTATTATGGAAGCATAGAGATCAAATAGCTAATCCAAACTTGGTGATCATAGCAAGGAAGGGAATTTTGGAGAAGGTAATTCTTAAAAAGTCTTCAACAGTAAGTGAAAGATTATGAATTGGAGGGGTGCCCTGGTGGCTCGGGTCATGATCTCGTGGTTCGTGAGTTTGAGCCCCATGTAGGGCTCTGTGCTGAAAGCTCAGAGCCTGAAGCCTGTTTTGGATTCTGTGTCTCCTTCTCTCTGCCCCTCACTCTCTCACACTCTATCTCTCTTTCAAAAGTAAGTAAACATTAAAAAATTTTAAAAATAAATTAAAAAATGTTATGAATTCAAGAAGAAGTATGTTCCAGGAAGAAGAATAGTATGAGCAGTGGCAGACAGGCAAGAAACAGAATTTTTGCAAAGAATAGTATGTAACACATGTGTTGAAGGGTATTACTCAAAGCAGAGAGAAACTAGTAATGAGGCTAACAATAGGCAGGGCCAGATCAAGAATAACCTACAAGGGATCCTGGGAAGATGGCGGCATAGGACACTGGGCTTACCGCATGTAATGCTGATCACTTAGATTCCACCTACACCTGCCTAAATAACTCAGAAAACCGCCAGAAGACTAGCAGAACAGAGTCTCCGGAGCCAAGCACAGACAAGAGGCCTATGGAAGAGGGTAGGAAGGGTGGAGAGGCGGTGTGCACTCCACGGACTGGCGGGAGGGAGCCGGGACGGAGGGGCGGCCCACCGGCCAAGCAGAGCCCCTGAGTCTGGCTTGCAAAAGCAGAGGGGCCGGATGGAGTGAGTTCCAACAGCAAGAGGGACTTGACATCTGGAAGGTTATAAGCTAACAGCTCTGCTCAGAGAACGGGAGGGCTGGAGGACAACGGGAGGGAGAGTTGTTGAGCACTGGACGACAGCTCAGCTTGGCAGGGAACAAAGGTGCTTGCTAGTGCCATCTCCCTCGCCCATCCCCCAGCCAAAATCCCAAAGGGAACCAGTTCCTGCCAGGGAACTTGCTTGCACCTCGCAAACACCCAACGTTGTGCTTCTGCGGATCCATCCCTCCTGCGGGTCTGACTCCCTCCCGGTGCCTCAGGGTCCCTCCCGAAGTGGATCTCTGAAGGAAAAGCAAGCTGAGCATGCCCCTCCTGCCCCTGTGCACTTTGCCGATCCACCCCAGCTAATACACCAGATCCGCAGCACCACAAGCCTCACAGTGTGCAAGTAGCCTAGATGGGATACGCCACCCCACAGTGAATCCCGCCCCTAGGAGAGGGGAAGAGAAGGCACACACCAGTCTGACTGTGGTCCCAGCGGTGGGCTGGGGGCAGACATCAGGTGTGACTGTGGCCCCTCCCACGAACGCAAGTTATTCAAGACAGCACAGGGGAAGTGCCCCCCGGTATCGCACCACTCCAGGGACTATCCAAAATGACGAAACGGAAGAATTGCCCTCAGAAAAACGTCCAGGAAATAACAACAGCTAACGTACTGATCAAAAATGATTTAAACAATATAACGGAAAGTGAATTTAGAATAATAGTCATAAAATTAATCGCTGGGCTTAAAAACAGTATAGAGGACAGCAGAGAATCTCTTGCTACAGAGATCAAGGGACTAAGGAACAGTCAGGAGAAGCTAAAAAATGCTATCAACGAGCTGCAAAATAAAATGGAGACAACTACGGCTCGGATTGAAGAGGCAGATGAGAGAATAGGTGAACTAGAAGATAAAATTATGGAAAAAGAAGCTGAGAAAAAGAAAAAAAATCCAGGAATATGAGGAGAAAATTAGAGAACTAAGTGATGCACTAAAGAGAAATAATCTACGCATAATTGGTATTCCAGAGGAGGAAGAGAGAGGGAAAGGTGCTGAAGGTGTACTTGAAGAAATAATAGCTGAGAACTTCCCTGATCTGGGGAAGGAAAAAGGCATTGAAATCCAAGAGGCACAGACAACTCCCTTTAGACATAACTTGAATCGATCTTCTGCATGACATATCATAGTGAAACTGGCAAAATACAAGGATAAAGAGAAAATTCTGAAAGCAGCTAGAGATAAACGTGCTCTAACATATAAAGGGAGACCTATAAGACTCGTGACCAATCTCTCTACTGAACCTTGGCAGGCCAGAAAGGAATGGCAGGAGATCTTCAATGTGATGAACAGAAAAAATATGCAGCCGAATATCCTTTATCCAGCAAGTCTGTCATTTAGAATAGAAGGAGAGATAAAGGTCTTCCCAAACAAACAAAAACTGAAGGAATTGGTCACCACTAAACCAGCCCTACAAGAGATCCTAAGGGGGATCCTGTGAGACAAAGTACCAGAGACATCGCTACAAGCATGAAACCTACGGACATCACAATGACTCTAAACCCATATCTTTCTATAATAACACTAAATGTAAATGGACTAAATGCGCCAACCAAAAGACATAGGGTATCAGAATGGATAAAAAAACAAGACCCATCTATTTGCTGTCTACAAGAGACTCATTTCAGACCTGAGGACACCTGCAGATTGAGAGTGAGGGGTTGGAGAACTATTTATCATGCCACTGGAAGTCAAAAGAAAGCTGGAATAGCCATACTTATATCAGACAAACTAGACTTTAAATTAAAGGCTGTAACAAGAGATGAAGAAGAGTATTATATAATAATCACAGGGTCTATCCATCAGGAAGAGCTAACAATTATAAGTGTCTATGCGCCGAATACAGGAGCCCCCAAATATATAAAACAATTAGTCACAAACATAAGAAACCTTATTGATCAGAATGTGGTAAATGCAGGGGACTTTAACACCCCACTTACAGAAATGGATAGATCATCTAGGCACACGGTCAATAAAGAAACAAGGGCCCTGAATGATACATTGGATCAGATGGACTTGACAGATATATTTAGAACTCTGCATCCCAAAGCAACAGAATATACTTTCTTCTCGAGTGCACATGGAACATTCTCCAAGATAGATCACATAGTGGGTCACAAAACAGCCCTTCATAAGTATACAAGAATTGAAATCATACCATGCATACTTTCAGACTACAATGCTATGAAGCTTGAAATCAACCACAGGAAAAAGTCTGGAAAACCTCCAAAAGCATGGAGGTTAAAGAACATCCTACTAAAGAATGAATGGGTCAACCAGGCAATTAGAGAAGAAATTAAAAAATATATGGAAACTAATGAAAATGAAAATACAACCATCCAAACGCTTTGGGATGCAGCGAAGGCAGTCCTGAGAGGAAAATACATTGCAATTCAGGCCTATCTCAAGAAACAAGAGAAATCCCAAATACAAAATCTAACGGCACACCTAAAGGAACAAGAAGCAGAACAGCAAAGACAGCCTAAATCCAGCAGAAGAAGAGAAATAATAAAGATCAGAGCAGAAATAAACAATATAGAATCTAAAAAACCTGTAGAGCAGATCAATGAAACCAAGAGTTGGATTTTTGAAAAAATAAACAAAATTGATAAACCTCTAGCCAGGCTTCTCAAAAAGAAAAGGGAGATGACCCAAATCGATAAAATCATGAATGAAAATGGAATTATTACAACCAATCCCTCAGAGATACAAGCAATTATCAGGGAATACTATGAGAAGTTATATGCCAACAAACTGGACAACCTGGAAGAAATGGACAAATTCCTAAACACCCACACTCTTCCAAAACTCAATCAGGAGGAAATAGAAAACTTGAACAGACCCATAACCAGCGAAGAAATTGAATCGGTTATCAAAAATCCCCCAACAAATAAGAGTCCAGGACCAGATGGCTTCCCAGGGGAGTTCTACCAGACGTTTAAAGCAGAGATAATACCTATTCTTCTCAAGCTATTCCAAGAAATAGAAAGGGAAGGAAAACTTCCAGGCTCATTCTATGAAGCCAGTATTACTTTGATTCCCAAACCAGACAGAGACCCAGTAAAAAAAGAGAACTACAGGCCAACATCCCTGATGAATATGGATGCAAAAATTCTCAATAAGATACTAGCAAATCGAATTCAACAGCATATAAAAAGAATTATTCACCATGATCAAGTGGGATTCATTCCTGGGATGCTGGGCTGGTTCAACATTTGCAAATCAATCAATGTGATGCATCACATTAATAAAAGAAAATATAAGAACCATATGATCCTGTCAATCGATGCAGAAAAGGCCTTTGACAAAATTCAGCACCCTTTCCTAATAAAAACCCTTGAGAGAGTCAGGATAGAAGGAACATACTTAAAGATCATAAAAGCCATTTATGAAAAGCCCACAGCTAACATCACATCCTCAATGGGGAAAATTGAGAGCTTTTTCCCTGAGATCAGGAACACGACAGGGATGCCCACTCTCACTGCTGTTGTTTAACATAGTGTTGGAAGTGCTAGCACCAGCAATCAGACAACAAAAGGAAATCAAAGGCATCAAGATTGGCAAAGATGAAGTCAAGCTTTCGCTTTTTGCATATGACATGATACTATACATGGAAAATCCAATAGACTCCACCAGAAGTCTGCTAGAACTGATACATGAATTTAGCAAAGTTACAGGATACAAAATCAATGTACAGAAATCAGTTGCATTCTTATACACCAATAATGAAGAAACAGAAAGACAAATAAAGAAACTAATCCCATTCACAATTGCCCCAAGAAGCATAAAATACCTAGGAATAAATCTAACCAAAGATGTAAAAGATCTGTATGCTGAAAACTATAGAAAGCTTATGAAGAAAATTGAAGAAGATATAAAGAAATGGAAAGACATTCCGTGCTCATGGATTGGAAGAATAAATATTGTCAAAATGTCAATAATACCCAAAGCTATCTACACATTCAATGCAATCCCAATCAAAAGTGTACCAGAATTCTTCTCGAAACTAGAACAAGCAATCCTAAAATTCATATGGAACCACAAAAGGCCCCGAATAGCCAAAGTAATTTTGAAGAAGAAGACCAAAGCGGGAGGCATCACAATCCCAGACTTTAGCCTCTACTACAAAGATATCATCATCAAGACAGCATGGTATTGGCACAAAAACAGACACATAGACCAATGGAATAGAATAGAAACCCCAGAACTAGACCCACAAATGTATGGCCAACTAATCTTTGACAAAGCAGGAAACAATAGCCAATGGAAAAAAGACAGTCTCTTTAACAAATAGTGCTGGGAGAACTGGACAGCAACATGCAGAAGATTGAAACTAGACCACTTTCTTACACCATTCACAAAAATAAACTCAAAATGGATAAAGGACCTGAATGTGAGACAGGAAACCATCAAAACCCTAGAGGAGAAAGCAGGAAAAGACCTCTCTGACCTCAGCCGTAGCAATTTCTTACTCGACACATCCCCAAAGGCAAAGGAATTAAAAGCAAAAATGAATTACTGGGACCTTATGAAGATAAAAAGCTTCTGCACAGCAAAGGAAACAACCAACAAAACTAAAAGGCAACCAACGGAATGGGAAAAGATATTTGTAAATGACATATGGGACAAAGGGCTAGTATCCAAAATCTATAAAGAGCTCACCAAACTCCACACCCGAAAAACAAAAAACCCAGTGAAGAAATGGGCAGAAAACATGAATAGACACTTCTCTAAAGAAGACATCCGGATGGCCAACAGGCACATGAAAAGATGCTCAACGTCACTCCTTATCAGGGAAATACAAATCAAAACCACACTCAGATATCACCTCACGCCAGTCAGAGTGGCCAAAATGAACAAATCAGGAGACTACAAATGCTGATGAGGATGTGGAGAAACTGGAACCCTCTTGCACTGTTGGTGGGAATGCAAATTGGTGCAGCCACTCTGGAAAACAGTGTGGAGTATCCTCAGAAAATTAAAAATAGACCTACCCTATGACCCAGCAATAGCACTGCTAGGAATTTACCCAAGGGATGCAGGAGTACTGATGCATAGGGGCACTTGTACCCCAATGTTTCTAGCAGCACTCTCAACAATAGCCAAATTATGGAAAGAGCCTAAATGTCCTTCAACTGATGAATGGATAAAGAAATTGTGGTTTATAAACACAATGGAGTACTACATGGCAATGAGAAAGAACGAAATATGGCCCTTTGTAGCAACGTGGATGGAACTGGAGAGTGTGATGCTAAGTGAAATAAGCCATACAGAGAAGGACAGATACCATATGGTTTCACTCTTCTGTGGATCCTGAGAAATTTAACAGAAACCCATGGGGGAGGGGAAGAAAAAAAAAAAAAGAGGTTAGCATGGGAGACAGCCAAAGCATAGGAGACTGTTAAAAACTGAGAACAAACTGAGGGTTGATGGGGGGTGGGAGGGAGGGGAGGGTGTGTGATGGGTATTGAGGAGGGCACCTTTTGGGATGAGCACTGGGTGTTGTATGGAAACCAATTTGACAATAAATTTAATATATTGAAAAAAAAATAAATAAATGCATATTCTGCCTCTACTGAGGTAATTATATAATTTCTCTCTTTTAGTCTGTTAATATGGTGAATTTCTCTGATTTTTTAAAAACTATACTAAACCTTGATCTCTTAGATAACACTATTTGTTTATAAGGAATATCCTTTTTATATTTTCCTTCATTTGATTTACTGATATCTTATTGTTACATGTTATTAGGGATATATTTATGTAGTTTTCTTTAATGTCTCAGTATGGTTATTGGAATCATAAAAATAACTAAGAATTGTTCCCTCCTCTTCTATTTTAAGGGTAAAAATTGTGTGAGTTTGATGTTTTCTTTTTGGTTTCCAAATATTAGGGTGTTTTCCAGATGTCTTTATGTGATTGATGTTTAGTTTAATTACATTCTGCTGACTGAAGGTAGTTCATATTATTTCACTTATTTAAAATTTGCTATGATTTTTTTTATGACACAAGATATCTATCTTCTCTCTTTTTGAGTATTCCATGTACACTTACTGATGGGTGGATTGTGTTTTAAATGTCATTTAGGTCAAATATCTTGATAATGCTTTTCAGATCTTTGATAGTCTGAGAGATTTTCTGTCTACATTTTCTACCAAATACTAAGAAAGGAGCATTGAAGACTTCAATTATAATTACAAATTTGTCTACTTTTCATCTGTATCAGTGTTTATTTTTATGTTCTTAAAATTATGTTGTTGGGTAAATATAAAAGGACTATAATGCTTTGATGAATTGACTTACCATATTACATTCCTGATAATATTACCATTTTGATATTAATATTGTTGCTTCAGCCTTTTTTTATTAGTGTTTCTTTCTTTTTTATGTTTTGAAGTGTTTATTTATTTTTGAGAGAGAGACAAGTTTGAGCAGGGGAAAGACAGAGAGAGAGAATCCCAAGCAGGCTCCAGGCTCTGAGCTGTCAGCACAGGGCCCAACATGGGGCTCCAGCTCACAAACCACTAGATCATGACCTGAACCGAAGTTGGATGCTCAACTGACTGAGGCATACAGGAACCCCAATTTATTAGTGTTTCAATTGTATATATTTTCTAACCCCTTTCCTTATAACCTATTTATGTGTTTATAGTTAAACTAACATAGGCTTCTTGTAGACAGTACAGAGTTGGATCTTGCCTTTTTAAAATAACATCTGACAATCTCTGTCTTCTCATTGGAGTGTTTGCATGATTTACATTGAATATTATTATTGAATATATTGGACTTAAATTTACCATCTTGCTAATTGTTTTCTATTTGTCCCATTTATTCTTCATACTTTTAATAACCATTTCCTGCCTTCTGTTAAATTAGTACTTATATGATTCAATTTTATCTCTACTGTTGACTTTTTTTTAATTTGTGAGTTTATCATACTCTAAATTCAGATAGTATTATATTATTTTTGTATAGCATAGAACTTTATACACACACACACATTATAAAGCTAATGATATATTTTAACAACTTTTACCTTAAGGGCAAGTATTTCTTAAAACAATTAGAATGACTTTTTTTTTTTGGTTCTTCCCTGTGTAGATCAAAATTTCTATTCCTGTTATACTTCTGACTGAAGAACTTCCTTCAACATTTCCTATCATTAAGAATGCTAATAGTAAATAATCACAGTTTTTATTTGCCTGAAATTTCTCAATTTTGACTATTTCTGAGAAATATTTTCTTATGTGTAGAATTGTTTTTTTTTTCCCTTCAGTACTTGAAAGATGTTGACTCATTTGTCTTCTGGATTTTGTAGCTTTCATGAAATGTCTCTTATAATTTTTGACTGCTCCATTTGTAGGTTTTTTCTTCTCTGGCTGTGTTTATATTTTTCTCCTCACCTTTGTTTTTCAGTAATTTAACTATGATGTATTTTTTTCTTCATTTTTAAATGTCCTCTGCTTGTAATGATCTGAGACACTTAATTATATATTTTATTACATTTCAGTAATTTTTAAAAAATTCCCTACTGTTGTCCATTCAAATATTCCTCAAGTTGTTTTTTCTTTCTTCTTTTTGCAGAATTCCACATACATTGTGTTAGACTATTTGACAATTTCCTGTGGCTGCTGGATGATCCATTTCCTCCTACTCATTTTTCTCTTTGTTTTTCATTGTAGATATTTCTATTGACCTTTCTTAGAGTTCACTAATTCTGTCCTTAGGGGAACATATCTCTGATGTCATGATTTTTAACTGTGTATGTGTATGTGTGTGTGTGAATCACGTGGGAAAAACACTGCAATGAAAAGAAATTTGGATTAAGTAGTAGGAGACCAGGAATTTGTTTCTGTTTCCCTAGATTATTGCATAGGCACATTGTAGATTTTGATAACCGTTTGTAAAAGAGAAGTTTCTATAACATTACAAAAATTCTGTTTTAATCCTAAAATTCTGTTGGACTTGGATTTACAATCCAAGCAAATTCATTTCAGAGCTCTGACTTGCGAGGAATAATGGTCTGACTTGTGGAAATAGCCTGCCTCACATATTAAATAAATTTGTCTAATAGCTTATATAAATTCCCAGATTGAGGATACTACTTTGAAGCTCACTAGGATTTGTTTTTGTCAGTTTGGGTCCTTGTAATATTTAAATCCTAGTGTTTCTTTTCTAGTTCACTCCCCACCCACTCACCACAAGACAGATGAAGTTACATACTTTTAATCAATCTAGATTTGGGGCATCTGGGTATGTCAGTTGGCTGAGCATCTGATTCTCGATTTCAGTTCAGGTCATGATCCCAGATTCGTGGGATCAAGCCCCACATCAGGCTTCATGCTGAATGTGGAACCTGCTTAAGATTCTCTCTCTCTCTCTCTCTCTCTCTCTCTCCCCCCCCCCGCCCCTCTTCTGCACACTCTTTCTCTCTCTAAACTAAAAATAATAATAAAAAACCTTCATACATAACCTTATCAGTATAGGGAAAATAAAACATCTGTTTATAGTTTTATTCCCCACTCACTAATTATGTATGGTTAATCCAGAGAGAATAAAAACAGAAAAGTTTTAATAAATATCCTTAACTAGGGTTCTTATTTCAATTTCAGAAACCTGCATCATTTTAAATAAACAAACACTTGTTAAATGCTCGGAAATAGCTCAGAGAAGTTGGGAAGGTAGGACCTTTGCACTTTTATATAAACAGAAAGGACATGGCATATTTGGGGACCAGCAGTAATGGGCTCATGGTAGAGCTGGTCTCCTAACTAGTTATGTGATGTGATTATGGATGATTCTTTTCTTCATTTCTTAATTCAAATTCTCTCATCTATATGGACTGAAGATGACAATATCTTTCGTCCCAGGATTGTTATGAGCCTAATTGAAATGGTATATGGAAAACCTTGATAGTGCCTGAACATAGTAGTTGGTGTTGAATCTGAATCCTGAATCCTTCTGTCCTTACTATTTTTTTGTTACAGCATTATTCCAACTTTAGCTTTACAGTAATCAAGTATGTGCATATCTCAGTCCCCAGGGGACAGAGTATCCCCAAAGCAAGCTGGGAAGTCATTTCTGCATCCACAGTACCTTTAGTATAGTCTCAATATAAAACAGAACAAAAACATTTGCTGTTAACGTAATTTGAATCACTATTCCGACTACTTTGCTTGAGTTTAGGACTGGAAAATTAGACAATGAGTGTAAAAGTACTGTATAAATTCTAAAAAGAAGACAGGGAGAGTTTAGTGATGATGATGAAGACCCTGTCGTTACTCCCTAGGAGATTACTTTATAATGGGTGGGTCTGAGGAGGTACAAGATAAATTAGCAAAAGAATAGGTCATGTAAAACACATAGCAGTTAAATTTTAGGTTGATGCATATTATTCATAGAAGAGTTAAATAAATAATTTCTAGAGGTTAGGGAATAACTCTAAGAGTGGACTTTGCCAGGAGCACTGGGGGAGAAATCTTGAGATGAATCTTTATCAAGCCACAAGGGAAATACATTCTTTTCTAGCCATTGTTCCTGTGTACTTTAACAATTTTCCTTTTCCCTCCTCTTATACATTTGTTTCTTCATAATTCTATCGGAGACTCCCTTTCTCTTACTACTTTATGCTTTCAGACTGGTTCATACTCATCTATTGCTACGGTTTCCATTCTTTAAGTTTCAAATTAGTACCAAAATAAATCTCTCTCTTGAATACCTGCCCTCTATATCCAAAACCCAAAAACTCTCTGCTGAGATGTCACACCAAAGTCTCACAGGTACTTCAGTCAACTCAAATTCACTAAGTCTCAAACTGTCTAAATTATCTTTCATTCCACCCAAATTTATATCTCTCTACTAGTCTATATTTCAACAAATGACATCGCCATCTACTCAGTTTTGCAAGCTGGGCATATAGGTAGGCATCACCTTAGTCTTCTCTATCCATTATCTGTCCCCACCAAAATCCAGTCCATCACTAGATTTCAATCCTAGATGTCTCCCTGGCCCTCTCTGTGTCTTCCCACATTCTATTCCATTCTATTACAGTTCCTATTTTCATCATCTTTCAAAGATTATGCAGCAGAATTCCAACTGGCTTTCCGGTTTCTATTTCTGCTGCCCTCAATGCTTTCTTCATTCTGTAGGTGACTTCTCAAAACTGCAACACTGATTGTGATGAGACAAAAGTGAAAAGTCCTAGTCGTTTAACAACCCACTCAGTAAGGAGAATTCTAGATTAAATCTTCCTCTCTTCCATCCTCTATAAATATAAATGTTATTGATTTTTAAATTATCAGTTATATTTTTAATCCATAAAGACATTCCAACAATAAAAGCTAGCAATGCAGAGATGGAGCAAATTTTAATATTATATCAAATTCCTGAGGAAAATAAAAAGACTAGTGATTAAAATGGTCTGCAAATTAAGGGCAAAAACATCAAAATTAAAAATAAAGTCCTAAATAAAATTATTTTTCTCTACTGAATTAAATGTCTAAAGAAATTTCATACTCTTGAGTTCTTTGTCCTGCTCAACCTTATCTAGAAGTGTCCTTAATGGCTGGAGAAAGGTGATTTTTCCTTCAGGAAGTACATGCAGGATGTCTCTCACTAGCTTCAGGATATGAGAGGTTTTGTGTTCAGTGCTTAGTCTCTGATGTGCTTCATGTTTCACAGGTCCTGAGAACTGATGAGACGCACAGCATTATCAAGACATTACCTTGATAACTACTTCATTCAGAGAATAAGGCCATCAGAAGTTCCATTGCCAGGTTTACCAAGTAAAATGTTTTCCAAACCTACTGTATGAGGAAGAAAAATAAATAAATTCTGTTTTTAGCTCTATCAGAATCCCAGTTGACTTTGGTGGTCCACCAAATGCAACCTGAGAACATACATTCACTCAGGAGAAATTCACCTCAGTGTTGATTTGGACTAGGCCATCCTGCACTTATTTGGTTCTTTTGCTGGAAAAGAGAAGATCTGGAACTTCCTCCAGATGAAGCAAGAGCAGTAACCACATTTAACAATATATTTAAAAAAGAATGATTCTTAAGATAAAGCACAATTTTATTTTTGTCATGTCCCTGGATAAAAACCACAGCAGAGTCATGAATTTTCTGAGTTTTAGATAATAGACAATCCTAGTGCCATCTTGAGCTACTGATCCTTATTTGTGTTAAGTTGGCTCTTTGTTCCAGTTAAGCCAATGCAGACTTAAGTGGGAAATCAGGGCATAGCTGATTTTCTCTCTCTCTCTCATAGCTCCTTTTCTCTCTGTGTTCACCTTCTCCCCTAATCACTCCTTGCTGTTTAGATTTCCCACTAAGACTGGAGTGGGGAAAAAGTAGAGGGGAGAGTTCTTACTTGAACTTGTGTTAGCTTTGAGTTTGCTGGGTGTGCCAGATGTTTAGAGATTATTCTTTTTCTCCTGGTGCATTTTAATAGCTCTTCCCAGGTGTCCTGCTGAGGTCTCTTACCTTCAATTCCTTGGTGCTTCTTTTCTTTCCAGCAGTAGTTTGCAGCAATTCCTTCTGCAACCAAGTACTCTAGGGAAATAATTCCAGTTACTTTTTTCTTATGCCTTCTAGACTTCCCAGAGAACCGATTGGACAGGACTCTGGGCAGCTCCAATTCTGCATTTCTTACCCAACAACCTCTGGGTGTGTTCAGTGCCTACACAGTCTTACTCTCCTCCTGGCTGTGCCACCAAAACATGGAGTAAACCTTTCTCTTGCCTTTAAGATTTCCCAGGAAGAAGTCATAGACTTGTCCATATTCTGTTTTAGATTTCTCTGGCTTAACACAAACATAAATCATCTGTCTCTATCTACCAACAGTTTAGAGACTCAAGCTCCCTTCTTTCTGACAGTATCTAGGACTTTCCAGTGAGAGGTTGTCCTTAGGTACTAGATTTGTGTGAAGAAAGCCTGCCCCCAAGAGCAGTTCTGAGTTCCATCTACCCATGGTCCCCTTTGCCCACAACATAATCTGACTTCCATTTGTCTCATTCCTTTCCTCTAGGGTCCAGGCTTACCAGTTTCTATTAGGAAAGAAAAAAAAATGTGTATATACTACACTATACTACACACACACACACACATACACACACACACATATACATATGAGCAAGATTTTCACTGTAACCTAGATGTTTATATTTGAGATGAGAGGTTAGTTTCTTGAAGCTTTGTCTTCGCTTTGGAGTGACTTGAAGAAGAGAGAATGTTTGTCTAGCAATAAGAAACAGAGAAAAGACGGGAACGGCCAGAGAAAACTACATTCAAATTTTGAGTTATAACCTTGTTACACAGCCTCCCTTACTAAACATGCACATCCTTCCTAAAGAAGTTGTGTCTTATCTTAGGGCCTTCCCTCCCCAAGAATGTAGGAGTCATGGCACTTTGGACCATATTTCACCAGGATACTAATTTCTGAGTGCCTCCTTGAAAGCAACAAAATGAGCCATATGGGTGATGCATTTGCTCTTGGTTCCCCAGATGAATACACAAACCAAAATACTTAATGGATTAACCTGCCTTCTCTACTAGGAACAGGCACAGTTACCTCTTTAATCAAGCAGAGTCCCTTTTAAAAGAATTGAGGGCATTTGTCTCTCTGACTCCCACCTCATTGCCACTTATACAGATTTGTAATTTCCAAACTTCATTTCATTTTGTTCTCTTTTTTTTAATGAACAATCCCAAACATACAATATTTCATTGATTCTAAAGCACATGTAATATTTCAGCTTTTAATACTTCTGAGGTTGGAATGCCTCTCAGAGCCATGGTGTGCCATAGTGTAACTCTTGGCCCTTTTCCCTCTTTACTGGTGCAATGGATAGCATCTAAGATCTAATAATACACATTACATAAAAGTGGAGAACAGAATAAATTAATAGTCAGTAATGACCCTCTAGATTTAATAGTCATCAACATCTCATTGTATGTTCCTTATCTTTTTAAACTTTTTTATTATTGTGAAATGTCTCTATTTTATAAGTATTTTAGTAATTTCACTACAGGTTAATCCTAATTACTATAGTTTCATCTGTAAAAATCTAAGTACATTTCTTACATAAATTGCAATCCTATTATCACACCATCAAAATTTAAAAATACATGTTAACATTCTGCTACAAAATACATTTTAATTTTTTTCCCAGTGCCTTTAAAATAGCTTCCTCTATGTGGTTTGTATGAATCAAATTTCAAATAAAGTCTCTTTTGTCTGATTTCCTCCTTATGGTATAATTTAAATTATTTTTCTGTCCACTGTGTTTCCTGTGAATTAGAAATTAGAGATGAAGGCTTGATTATCTTGAGGTCCTATATTCTTGGCAAATGTACTTCAGAGCTGCTACTGTGTACTTCATATTGTATCACATCAAGGGGAACACATTCAGAGATGATGAATTTTAGAATTGATTGCCTTTCCATAGCAGTATATTTTCTTTTTCAGTGAATGAAATTGTCTCTCATATATTTCAAAATATTTCAGAAGCATGTCAATATTCATCTCTTTCGTTGATTCAATTCTTCTCTTTCACACTATTTGTTTTTCATAAATCATGGGCATCCATCCATATAATTTGTGACTAGCTTCTCCTACAGAATGATAGCTTTACAGCAAAGGATTTCCTTCTTGGATTAAAAAAATTGATTAGGATTCCTATTAATACCACAGTGAAGTTGGGAGTAGAGTGCTTTACGGTATTTCCTCCAAGATAAAGGTATTGCTTATTTCCCCCCATATGAAGAAGGAAGACATGATTCTGGTCTGAAAAGTCTAGATAAATTACCTCAATGCATATAACCAGAAATTTTTTATTTAATCTCCTCTGTAGTTAAATAGATAGGAAGTTATTTGATCTTTTCTAGAATTTGCTGAGTTCATAATAACCTTCTTTATTCTTCCTTGCATATTTGAGGACTAGTCAAGATACATTTTCTACCTTTAAAAACAAAGTTTCAAATTTCTCCTTTTATAGAAATCTCTAATTCTGATTATTTACTTGTCCTTGTTTATATTTTAGTAGTTTGAATTAAAGCGACACCCAGAAGGATTAACCATCATAATTCCATATGCACAGTCAAATAATTTATAAACAATAGCAACAAACAAACAAACAAACAAGTAAAGTTTCTGGAGAACATAATGTTCCCCAAGGTCGGGGGTGAGAGAAGATTAGGTGTGAAGGTGCAAAATAATCAGGAACTCTCTGAGGAACCCACATTTAAAAATTAAATGTCATTTTATTTAAAATATGTACTATATTTTAATATAGTAAAATATGGTACTTAACATTTTGTAAGCTTTAAATAAATTTTTGTGATACAAATACAAAAGTTTTGGCTCATAAAATGACAAGTTAGGTAGAAAATACTGTACATAGTATTTTCTGTACTGTACATACACAAATCTTAGTACTTATTGATAGAAATGATCCAGTATTATCCTGTGTGTGCCTAGGGTAAGAGATCCCAACGACAAGGTCCTCCCTTTGTATACAATGTTTCTGGGAGATGGTAGGCTGCCAGCTTAGTATTTTTTCAAATGTTTTTGGAGAGACACCACAGATTATGTTTTATTAGAACAAATTATTCAACTAGAATGATTCTCATAATGGGTGAGAGCTTTGTTCTTAAGATGTTTCCAGCTTTAAGAGTTCATGACAGAATTTTCCATCATAAAATAAGTTTGGGAAATAGTTAAACAGGTAACTTTCCTTTAGACTTGACGGAGTTTACAGTATGTTTTATATATTATGATTTCTCAGAAATGGAGTGTAACGTGGTGGTTTTGAAAATTGTATGATCATATTCCTATAGATTTTCCTTCTTCACATGGCTAGTAAGTTTTATTGTGTACTAGACATTGTAAGTGATACAATGTAGAGACTCTAAATTCTGTCTATTGAGTTTTAGAAGTTTTACTACAACAGGCAGTTAAATTACTGATATCATATTGTTCTTGTGAAAGATTGGCTTGTGAAAGAAATTACTGGCGAGATCTGTTTTGTTGTCCTTTGTTCTAGGACACATGTTTTTTTTTGTTTGGTTTTGTTTTTAAGAGAAGAGAGAAAGCACACACACTTGTGTTTGCAAGGGGGTGAGGGGCAGATGCAGAGGGAGAGAGATAATCTTAAGAAGCCTCTGTGCATAGCTTGGAGCCTGACTTGGGGCACGATCTTATGGCTGTGAGATCATGAGTCACTTGAGCCGAAATCAGGGGTCTGATGCTCAACCGACTGAGCCACCCAAGTGCACCAGCTGGTTATAATCCCCATTCCAATATTGTTCTACTGAGCACTCTGTAGTGATTGCTACTAAATAATGCAATCAAGGAATTTAACATAATCCTAAAGTCTATGCTTAAGTAATATATCTTTATTAAGATAAAATGAAAGTTAAGAAAAAGAAAGAATAAAAACATGTAATTACCAGAGCTAAAAATCATCAGTGTTAATATTTTGTTATATTTTCTTTCAGTATGTTTCTATACCTATAGAACCTTTAAATACATGCTTAAAATTATATATAAAATATTGTAACCTGTCCCTCCTACTTACAAACACTATGAGTAGTCTTTCACATGAAATAGTTACTTTTTTTAATGGCTTCATAATATTACATCAGGTTTCATTTGACCATTCCCTGTTATGTAAGTTAGTTTTTTCATTCTAAGTTTCATATTTTTGGAAATTTTGCTGGAACAATTTTGTTTATAAGGCCAATTTAAATTAAGTATTATTTCCATAGGATATTTTACAGATATAATTTCTAGGTCAGGGACATAAATACATTTAGAATTAGTAATAACACATTAAAATATCAATGTATGTAAATAATATAATAAGTTGTTGTTATTTTAGAGTTGTTATATTATTCCTATTCCTATTCCTATTATTCCTATTACTCTTATTCAGAGTTGTTATATTATTCCTATTTGTGTTTTGTGATCACTGGTGAGTATGCAAATTTTCAGATTGGTTTAATTAAAGTAATCTCAGTTGCATTTTTTAATATGAAATTTATTGTCAAATTGGTTTCCATACAACACCCAGTGCTCATCCCAACAGGTGCCCTCCTCAGTGCCCATCACCCACTTTCCCTCCCGCCCACTCCCCATCAACCCTCAGTTTATTCTCAGTCTTTAAGAGTCTCTTATGGTTTGCCTCCCTCCCTCTCTAACTTTCTTTCCCCCTTCCCCTCTGCCATGGTCTTCTGTTCAGTTTTTCAGGATCCACATAAGAGTGAAAACATATGGTATCTGTCTTTCTCTGTATGACTTATTTCACTTAGCATAACACTATCTAGTTCCATCCACATTGCTACAAAAGGCCATATTTCATTCTTTCTCATTGCCAAGTAGTATTCCATTGTGTATATAAACCACAATTTCTTTATCCATTCATCAGTTGATGGACATTTAGGCTCTTTCCATAATTTGGCTATTGTTGAAAGTACTGCTGTAAACATTGGGGGTACAAGTGCCCCTATGCATCAGCACTCCTGTATCCCTTGGGTAAATTCCTAGCAGTGCTATTGCTGGGTCATAGGGTAGGTCTATTTTTAATTTTCTGAGGAACCTCCACACTGCTTTCCAGAGCAGCTGCACCAATTTGCATTCCCACCAACAGTGCAAGAGCGTTCCCGTTTCTCCACATCCTCGTCAGCATCTATAGTCTCCTGATTTGTTCATTCCTTCTGACTGGCGTGTGGTGGTATCTGAGTGTGGTTTTGATTTGTATCTCCCTGATGAGGAGCCACATTGAGCATCTTTTCATGTGCCTATTGGCCATCCGGATGTCTTCTTTAGAGAAGTGTCTATTCATGTTTTCTGCCCATTTCTTCACTGGATTATTTGTTTTTCGGGTGTGGAGTTTGGTGAGCTCTTTATAGATTTTGGATACTAGCCCTTTTTCTGATATGTCATTTGCAAATATCTTTTCCCATTCCATCAGTTGCCTTTTAGTTTTGTTGATTGCTTCCTTTGCAGTGCAGAAACTTTTTATCTTTATGAGGTCCCAATAGTTCATTTTTGCTTTTAATTCCCTTGCCTTTGGAGATGTGTCAAGTAAATTGCTGTGGCTGAGGTCAGAGAGGTTTTTTCCTGCTTTCTCCTCTAGGGTTTTGATGGTTTCCTGTCTCACATTCAGGTCCTTCATCCATTTTGAGTTTATTTTTGTGAATGGTGTAAGAAAGTGGTCTAGTTTCATTCTTCTGCATGTTGCTGTTCAGTTCTCCCAGCACCATTTGTTAAAGAGACTGTCTTTTTTCCATTGGATATTCTTTCCTGCTTTGTCAAAGATTAGTTGGCCATACGTTTGTGGGTCTAGTTCTGGCGTTTCTATTCTATTCCATTGGTCTATGTGTCTGTTTTTGTGCCAATACCATGCTGTCTTGATGATTACAGCTTTGTAGTAGAGGCTGAAGTCTGGGATTGTGATGCCTCCCGCTTTGGTCTTCGTCTTCAATATTACTTTGGCTATTCGGGGCCTTTTGTGGTTCCATATGAATTTTAGAATTGCTTGTTCTAGCTTTGAGAAGAATGCTGGTGCACTTTTGATTGGGATTGCATTGAATGTGTAGATAGCTTTGGGTATTATTGACATTTTGACAATATTTATTCTTCCAGTCCATGAGCACGGAATGTCTTTCCATTTCTTTATATCTTCTTCAATTTTCTTCATAAACTTTCTATAGTTTTCAGCATACAGATCTTTTACATCTTTGGTTAGGTTTATTCCTAGGCATTTTATGATTCTTGGTGCAATTGTGAATGGGATCAGTTTCTTTATTTGTCCTTCTGTTGCTTCATTATTAGTGTGTAAGAATGCAACTGATTTCTGCACATTAATTTTGTACCCTGTGACTTTGCTGAATTCATGTATCAGTTCTAGCAGACTTTTGGTGGAGTCCATCGGATTTTCCATGTATAATATCATGTCATCTGCAAAAAGTGAAAGCTTGACTTCATCTTTGCCAATTTTTCAGTTGTATTTGTTAATTAATTTAACTACTGTCGTCTTAGTATTCTTCTCATTAATTTGTGTGAAGTTGTTTAAGACTAATGTGATAACCTTAGTCATTTATAAATCCAAATAATTTCTCAGTTATTTATTGCTGAATCATGTGTTTATTGGAGTGATACATATTCAGTTAAAATCAAACCTAACCAGTATAATCTTTGCTTGTGTTTTTCCCTCTTAATTAGCCATTTTTTTTTACTTCCTGTGTTGCCATGGGTTGCTATTTTAACAGCCAAAGTAGTAATTTTAAAACAAATCATATCACATCACTTCCTTTTCTTTTTCTTTAATGCTTTACATTTTATGTCTTTTTTAAGTTTTTATTTCATTTCCAATTAGTTAACATACAGTGTTATATTAGTTTCAAGTGTACAATATAGTAATTCAGCAGTTTCATACATCACTCTGTGGTCATCATGAAAGGTGAACTCCTTAATTTCCATCACCTATTTAACACATTCCCTACCCTTCTCACCTCTGGTAACTATCAGATTTCTCTCTATAATTAAAAGTCTGTTTCTCTCTCTCTCTCTCTCTCTTTCTCTCATTATTTCCCCTTGCTTGTTTTGTTTCTTAAATTTCACATATGAGTTAAACCATTGGTATTTGTCTTTTTCTAACTGACTTATTTCATTTAGCATTATACTTTCTAACTTTGTAGCTCCATTCATGTCATTGCAGATGGCAAGATTTCGTTCTTTTTTATGGCTGAGTAATATTCCAGTGTGTGTGTGTGTGTGTGTGTGTGTGTGTGTGTATCACATTTCCTTCATCCATTCATTAGTTTATGTACATTTGGACTATAATTTGGTTATTATAAATAAAATGCCATAAACATAGGGGTGCATTGTATACCTTTGAATTAGTGTTTTTGTATTCTGTCGGTAAATACTCACTGCCATTGCTCGATCCTAAGGTAGTTCTATTTTTAACTTGTTGAGGAACCTCCACACTATTTTCTACAGTGGCTGTATCAGTTTGCATTCCTACCAACAGTGACACAAGGGTTCCTTTTTCTCCACATCCTTGCCAATGCCTGTTGTTTCTTGTGTTGTTGATTTTAGCCATTACAGTGGGTGTGAGGTGATATCTCATTGTAGTTTTGATTTGCATTTCCTTGATGATATGTGATGATGAGCATCTTTTCATGTGTCTCCTGGCTATCTGGATGTCTTCTCTGGAGAAATGTCTGCTAATGTCTTCTGCCCACTTTTCAGTTGGGCTGTTTGTCTTTTGGGCGTAGAATTTTGCAAGTTCTTTACATATTTTGGATAGCAGCCCTTTATCTGATGTCTCATTTGCAAATATCTTCTCCCATTCCATACATTGCTTCTTAGTTTTGATTGTTTCCTTCACTATGAAGAAGCTTTTTATTTTTATAAAGTTCCAGTAGTTTATTTTTGCTTTTGTTTCCCTTGCCTCAGGGGACATATCTAGAAAAAAAGTTGCTACAGCTAATGTCAAAGAAGTTACTGCCTGTGTTTTCTTATAGTATTTTTATGTTTTCAGGTGTCTTTAATCCATTTAGGTCTTTAATCCATTTTGAATTTACTTTTATGTATGGTATAAGAAAGTGGTCCAGTTTCTTCCTTTTGCATGTTGCTGTCCAGTTTTCCCAACACCATTTGTTGGAGACTGTCTTTTTCCCATTGGATATTCTTTCCTGCTTTGTAGAAGGTTAATTGACCGTTTAATTGTGGGTTTATTTCTGGATTTTCTCTTCTGTTCTGTTCATCTGTGTGTCTGTTTTTGTGCCAATACCCTACTGTTTTGTTTACCACAACTTTTTAATGTAACTTGAAGTCCAGAATTGTGATTCCTTCAACTTTGCTTTACTTTTTAAAGATTCCTTTAACTATTCAAGGTCTTCTATGGTTCCATACAAATTTTAGGATTTATTTGTTCTAGTTCTGTGAAAATGCTATTGGTATTTTGATAGGGATTGCATGAAATGTATACATTGTAAAAGTAATTTTTTAATTGTCATTAAGATTAAATTGTTTCCATAGTGTATAACATTTGAGCAAGTCCAATATATCACTAGATATCTTTTTTTTTCTTGTGAAAGCTCATTGCTACTTACTTTTTTGCTTGACTAAATTTTACAAATATTTTCTAATACAGTAAAACCTTGGACTGCAAGTAACTTGTTCTGCGAGTTTTCTGCAAGATGGCAGACATTTCTAATAAATTTAACTTGATAAGTGAGCGATATCTTGCAATACAAGTAGTATGTGACGCTGAAAGTCACATGATCACAACTGAGCCAATAGTTCTTAAAATTCACTTTGATATATGAGTGTTTTGTATTACAGGCATGTTTCTGGAATAGATCATGCTCACAAACCAAGGTTTTACAGTATGACTTACTTTAAAAAAATATGATCTCTATATTTTATGAGTGCTGCTGTTTTTCAGCTTGTTTATTTACTTAGTTTACTTTTTTCTTTGTAATTTTATTTATTCAGCTCAGCTAATTTATTTTCTGTTTTCAAATAATGAAAACATTTAGGTTGTGGACTTACTTATATTCAAATTCAACTATTTTTGTCTGTCTTTATTTTTATATGTTGATGCATAATATATTGAAGTCCCCTATTTATCCAATATTATGTAAGAGAATACTTTTGAATATTCAAGAATTTAACAATTTTTAAATTATTTAAATTTATTTAATGTCAAGTTCTATTCAATTTTAATTAGAAAATGTATGTATTCTGAATAAATTCTCATTTTACTATTTCTAAAAATTTCCCACATAGCCAAATCTGATCATTTTTTAAAAGTTTTGGTTTTTTTCTGTGTTCTAGTACTATTTTATTAGCTTTAAGTTAGGTGTGGTTATCCTTAATGTGTTTGCTTATCATAAAATAAAGCTTTATGTCTTTCTGGTTGTTTTTCTTCTTTATATATTATATGTTAATACTGCTCTATTGCTTGTTTGTGTCTCCTTGATATATTCATTTATGTCTTTATTTTCAACCTTTACTATGTCATGTTGTTTTAAAGCACATAAACAGATTATGTTTTTTCAAATACAAAATAAAAAAATACTTTTCAGAGAAAAGTAAAATTAATGTCATAGCTTTTCTTGACTATTATGCTAATTCACACACATATATATATATATATACATAAAATATACATATATATACAGAATTTAGTTCTAGCATATTATTCAACCAATGCTTGCCTAATTTTCACATAAGTATGATGCTTAATTATGAAAGATGAAGCAGAATATTTGTTTCACTAATCAATATGCTTGGTTGAAAATCTAAGGTTGTAATCTCCAGGATTAAAAACAAAAGTAACACTATATGTATAATCCTATCATTCCATCTATTGTTGTCACAATCACATTTTTAGTAGTTATTTACACATATCCCTATAATTTTAACTATTTCAGTGATCACAAATGCCAATTCCCTCCTTTCTCATTTTTCACACTTTTGGTTTAATTTTTTGGAGTCATATCTTGGTTAGCAGGGTCATATGTTTAGATAATATTTTCAGGAATAATATACCTAAGTAATATGTTTTTCTAGACTTTGCATATGTAAAAAGTTATTTTTTAAGTTTTTTATGGGCAACAATTTGGTGGAGTAGGAAATTTAGAATTATGGTTTCCTTCCCTTAATATATGCAAAATATACATACGAGTAGTTAATATTTAGATTGTGACAAGAAGCCTAGGATTTTTTTTTAAAGTTAATAAGCTATTTTCTGGATTGGTCTTTTAAAAATATTTTTATTTATATTTAATTTACATTTTATTCCTAATATTTATCCTTTGCTTTTCAATTTTGTATTACTTTCAAAATTATCTTCTAAATGTTTATTTATTTTGAGAGAGAGAGCGTGTGTGTGCACATGAGCTGGGAAGGGGAGAGAGAGGAAAAGAGAGAATCCCAAGCAGGCTTTGTGTTGTCAGCATAGAGCCCAACGTGAGACTCCATCCCATGAACTGAACTGTGAGATCGTGACCTGAGCTGATATTAAGAGTTGGACAGTCAGCCAACTGAGTCACCCAGATGTCTCTTCAAGATTACCATCTAATTGCATTTTTATTTGCTGTGACATCATCCATTTCTTGCAATATTAATTTGTATCACACCACTCTGTTTTGTTTTCCATAAGGTCTCCTCTCATATAAATTTGACTATGACCATAATCATGTCTTTATATAGTATATTATCACATTTAATCTTCAGAAGTAATTATTAATATAGGCTCTCTTACCCCCATTACAGGTGAGGAAATAAAAAGTATGAGAAACTCATTCATTCAGTCACATAATTAGTAATAATTAAATCAAATGTTCAAATTCTGATTTATTGTATATAAGGGTATAAATTCTTCACAACTGAGCTCAAGTGCTTTCTAAAATGTTTTTATGTATCTTGTAGTGAATTCAGTTTGGAGGAAGAATTTTTTTGATGTCTGTCCTCTTGTGCTACAGAAACATCTAGAGGTCTGAAATATGATTTTCTTCTGTTTACTCCCTTGGCTATAAAAAGTCTGGAAATAGGGAACAGTGACATTGTCTGAATATCACACAACTGCTTCAAAATCCTCTTTATGTCTGTCAGAATGGCAATCTTATCTTCAAAGTTGAAGAAAAGAATGATGTATGGTTCTTAATATTTATCATGTGCTCAGGTCATTTTAGTTCCAGTTTTTGAGATAAATTATCCTCTTATCATCTAGGCTGATATGGTTGCCAAACCCTGGGTGGTGAAACACTATAAAGTGACCCACAGTGATCCAAGTCCTTATATAATCCCTTCCCTAGACTGTGGGTGGGATCCATGATTGCTTCTAACTTGTTTTATATAATATATAGCAAAGGTGATTGGATGTCACTCCTATAATTATGTTTGGTTGTATAAGATGCTGTCTTAGTAGACTAGAAAAAGAGATGGTCATACTGTTCTTGAAGAAGTAGATAAAAATGTTGTCAATTACCTATGAAGAGAACCACACATTAATGAACTTGTAGGCAGCCTCTAGGGACCAACAAATGGCCTCCAGCCAGTAAAATATTGGGGATCTCAGTAAACAGCAGCATGGAAATGGATGCTACCAGCAAGCATATTCTTTTCTACTTGAGCCCCAAGATTAAAATAAAAGCAGCCAACAACATGAGCATAGCCTTAGGAGACCCTGAGCAGAGAACCCAAGTAAGCCATGGCTGGGCTCCTGACCCATACAAACTGTGAAATAATAATGGTTTTTATAAACTATTAAATTTATGGGTTTTTTTTTGCAGCTATATAAAGTGGATACACATGGTTGTTTACCAAATTAACCCAGAAGAGACAGTTAAGATACATATATATTCTTGTGCATTTATTATTTTTTATACTTAATGCTGATCTTGAGATAGGACTGTGCTTTAAATTTTTTTAATAAAGCATGATTTAGAATAATCCTCAGAATAGTATTTAAAAATCATTGCTCTAGATACTATAAAGAAAGTCTGTTATAATGAATCACAAGTTGGAATAAAGGGCCTGGGGAAAAATCCCAAGTATATTCATGTGAATGGCTTAAATCTGAGTCTCCACTTATGGGGCAAATAAATCTAAAAAGATGTTCTTTTCATTCAGTTCAGGGAAGTAAAGGCCAAGACGGGGCTGGAAATCTGAGAGATGTATTGAGAGAAATTCCTGCAAATTATAGAAGGGAGCAAAGTGAGCACTTAAAGGTTTCAATGATACAGGTCTGCCATGAGAGAAACAAAAAGAAACAAAACAAAACAAAACAAAACAAAAAAAGACTTGAGCTAATCCCACCATCTCAGACTTCAGCACTTCTCTTGCCTTAGCCAAGGGCAATCCTCAAGTAAAAGTTACTCATGTAGGAATGACCAGTCACTACTACCACCATGCTCTCTTATTCGTTGGCTGCAATCTGAGGAAGTATGGCTTCCATGTTCATGTCTAGGTGGATCTAATGGTGTAACAGTGGGTCTGTCAGTCAGCCATAATCTTTAGAGTCATGAATCTTAAAAGGTTGTCTTAGAGACATACCTCTGTGGCTACATTTTTAAGTTCTTTCATCTCCTTCTTAGATGTATGCAGCCCAATTTACCTAAATTAGGACCTCTTTCCTTTGCCTACCATCTGGCTGAGAAACACGCCTCTTCTTTCTAATGAGAGAATAAAATGAATGTTCACACTGTGCAACTGAAATCTCCCAAATATTCCAAATAGGGAGATGGAATTATCTGTTCAGATCTTGGATGATGGTACAATTCAGTAAGATCAGAGCATTTGTGTAAGAGTTGACAAATTCACATTGATAAATTTATGATGTAATTGTCCATTGTTGATTCATATCTATTCAAAGAGGTTGTGTCACCTCCTTATTGACAGTGCTTTGTTTGGTTTCCTTTACACCATAAAAATTATTACCTTCTCCTTAACCCATTGTTTTCTTCATCTTTTTTTTTCAAACATGTTTTTGTGTGTTACTCAAGTAAAACTGTGGAATAAGAACAGAACTGCTTAGGAATTTCAAGGAATATGGTTGTCCCATAATAGGACCAAGTTTTGCTTTCAGATGAAATTATGCTAATAGAATTTTCAAATACAACTCTGTTCTCATAAATAGGCATTTTTGTTTTTGCTGTATCACTTTAATCAATTATTTCTTAGTTTATTAGGCATAATATCAGATACCCTGAAGGTACAATTTGCCAATGTAAATAAGACATATTTTGGGGTCAAGAAACTTGAAATCCAGAATGAAATGACACACATTATAATGTGTTGAAGTAGTGTTATATTTAAAAATGGAGGAAAAGGAAGTGTTAAAGAAATTCAAGGGAAGATTTCTCCTTTTTCGAGGGAAATCAAGGATGGCATGCCAAAGTTGATGATTGAATTGAACTTTAAAAAAGTGGGCTATATTTGGGATATGAGAAATGAAGGATGGGTTAAGATGTGATCCAAGAAGAAAGTTTATCAGATAAGGAATTATTTCCATTATTGAAAGAGATCTGTATTCCCCTTTTAATGTCCCCATTTAGAACTCAGATTAGCCAGTTAATAGAGTAGTAGCAGCTCTTAGACTTTGCAATCTTGATAAACACTGTATTCAAGTCCAATCCCCCTAGAGCAGCACAGTATGTTTAATTGAAGATATGGTAATTCTGGGTTATTTTGCTGCAGACTTTAAGAGGTTTTTAAGGCAAAACCCATTAAGATTAGTTGCATTATATCATAGAAAAAAGGATAGGGGTTTTATGAAACATATTGCCCCTCAGGCGGAGCTGAATTACTCTTTCATGGCTCAGATGTGGGTGGTTATTTGAGTTTCCAGGACTCCATTTCAGTACTAATTTTGAACTGAATGCTTCAGCTAATTCTATGTGCTATTTGAGCTTTGCTGGAAGGATACATTTGCAAATGCTAACACAGAGAATGCTCTTTATTTTATGGGTTTAAAAAAGTTTAGATTGATGGTGTCTTTTTAACATGTTAATTTGTCTGCCAGTGTGCCTTTTCAGGATGACTGTTAAAGTTTTGTCTGTATCATAATGTGTTACTTCCTGGAATATTTCTTTATTACCACATCTTTGTAGGAAGGCACTTGTCTTAAAATTACTTTTGTGCATGCTTTTTTCCCCTTTATATTTAAAGTTCCTATGTGACAGTTATTGTTTGATTCATCTTTGTAGCCCAGCAATGTCTAGACTCTAATGGGTACTCAAAATGCTTTGTATATCCCACCTTCCATCAGTATATCCCAATAAAACATAAACTACATTGAAATGACCATTGATCATGTTTGTTGTAAGATTCAGTGTTTCCTAGCTTTTTCTGTGTTTCCTATGGTACTGACTCAAATAAGTTCAGGATCTGTTTTTTTTTTTTCTTTTTTTTTTTAAGGTTCTTTTATGTCAGTCTCCTTATAGTGTAGGTGTTTGGCTTCACTCTTAAAAATAACCTAATTAGAGTTAGGTCTATACCTGTGGCCAGCATAGATATCACTGCTCTAACCATGGAGGGAGGGTTCAATGGGCATAAATCTTTTCCTAATTACCCACAGCCCAACTAAGAAAGTATGTTATGATTTTAAATCAACTTTTTTGTGGTGTAATTTACATATAACAAATGCCCGCATTTTAAGTGCATAGTTAGGTATGTTTTGATAAATATATCTCCTAATGTAACCATTATCCCTGTCAACATATAGAACATTTACATCATCTAGAACATTTCCTTGGGTTCTTTGTAGGTAATCCCTCCCACTATTGCTTCAGGCAACCATTGGTCTTTTTTTCTGTCACTATTCAATAATTTAGTCTGGTCTAGAACTTCAAGTAAATGGGATCAAGTAGAATGGACTCTTTTGATCTGACTGCTTCAGTCAGTATAAATTTCTTTTAATTTATCCTATTCTTGTATGAATCTATAGTTTATCTATTTACCTCTGAGAATTACTCTCCTGTATGACTATCTTGGGAAATTTGGGTTATTTCCAATTTTTGATAGTTATTAATAAAGCTTTATGAAATTATTTCATAGATTGTTCAGGATTTTGTACAATAGGTTTTGATTTCTTTGGGTTAAATATCTAGTCATGGGATTGCTGAGTCATGTGGCAGATGCATGTGTAACTTTATAAGAAGATGTGGAACTATTGTCCAAAGGAGGGATATCATTTTACATTTCTACCAGGAATGAATGAGAGTTCTTTTCTCCTGTTCGCAGGTGGAGTTTTCAGTCTTTAATTTTAGCCATTCTTATGGATGTGTGGTATTATCATATTACGGATTTAATTTGCATATCTCTGATGAATAAAGATGTTTTTGAATATGCTTTCATGCACTTATTAACCATTCCTATATCCTCTTTTGGGAAATGTACAAACACTTGGCTCGTATTTTATTGGTAGTCTTATTATTATTGAGTTTCAAGATTTCTTATTTAAAAATATTTTAATAATTTATTTTATTTAACCCAATATACCTATTATTTCAATATATATATCCCATATTAAAATATTATTGTTATTATTTTAATGCTTATTTATTTTTGAGAGAGAGACAAATAGAGCATTAGCAGGGTAGGGGCAGAGAGGAGACACAGAATCCAAAGCAGGCTCCAGGCTCTGAGCTGACAGCACAGAGCCCAATGCATGGCTCGAACTCATGAACTGTGAGAACATGACCTGAGCCAAAGTTGTACGCTTAACTGACTGAGCCACCCAGGCAACCCTAAAATATTATTGCTATTAATGAAATATTGTCCTTTATGTTTGTAAGTCTGAAATGTTCAAAATCCAGAATGTATTTTATGCTTAAAGCACACCTCAGTTAGTATGCTAAATTTTTGTCATATATTTTTTTTAATTTTATTTTACTGTGGTAAGACTACTTAACATATGATCTCCTCTCTTAACAAAATTTTAACTGTACGCTGCAGTATCATTGAGTACAGGTACAATGTTGTAGAGCAGATCTCTAGAATTTATTCATCTTGCTTAACTGAAACTTTATGCCCATTGATTATTAGCTTCCTATTTCCCCCTCCTTCCAGGCCTTGACAACCACCATTCTGTTCTGATTCTATGATTTTGTCTCTTTTAGAAACCTCATAGAAGTGAAATCATGCAGTATTTGACTTTGTGACTGAACATACTTTATTTAGCCCAGTGTCCAATAGGTTCTACCCCATTGTTGCATATTGCAAAATTGCCTTCTTTTTAAAGGCTGAATAATATTCCATTGTATGTATATGTCATGTTTTCTTTATCCATTAATCTATCAGTGGACATTTAAGTTGTTTCCACGTCTTGGCTATTGTGCATGGTGTTGTAAGGAACATGGGAATGCTAAAATTTTGTGATCCTGTTTTTAACTTTTTTGGATGAATAGCCAGAAGTGAGATTGCTGGATCACATGGTAGTTCTACTTTTAATTTTGGATGAACCTCATACTGTTTTCCATAGCACATGCAACATCTCATTGTGGTTTTGATTTTCATCTCCCTGTGTGACATTGAACAGTTTTTCATGTGTTTGTTGGTCATTTGTATGTCATTGCTGGAGAAATACCTAGTCAAGTCCTTAGCCCATTTTTTATAATTGGGTTATTAGTTTTTTATCTATTGAGTTGTATAAGTTCCCTATATTTTTTGGAGATTAATCTCTTATCAGATACGTAGTTTGTAAATATTCTGTCTCATTCCATAGGTTGCCCTTTAATTCTGTTGATTATTTCTTTTGCTATACAGAACATTTTTAGTTTAATATAGTCCCACTTGTCTATTTTTGGTTTTGTTTCCTGTACTTTTAGTGTAATATCCATGAAATCACAGTCTAAGGCCAATATCATGAAGCTTTGTCCTTATGTGTTCTCTTAGGAGTTTTACAGTTTGGGTCTTACATGTAAGTCTTTATTCTATTTTGAGTTTATGTTTGTGTATGATATAAAATAAGGGTCCAATTTCATTTTTTGGCAGTGAATATCTAGTTTTTCTAACAGCATCTGTTGAAGAGACTGTCCTTTCCCTATTTGTGTACCCTTAGCACCTTTGTCAAGATCAGTTGACTATATATGCATGGATTTTAGGTGGTGGGGGGGAGCTCTTTGTTCTGTTGATCTATATGTCTGTCTTTATGCCTGTACCACACAGTTTTGATGACTGTAGTTTTGGAGTATGTTTTGAAATCAGGGTGTATAATGCTTTCAGCTTTGTTCTTCTTTCCCAAGTTTGATTTGTCTGTTCATGGTCTTTTGTGTTTCCATATGAATTGTAGACTTGTTTCCCCACCCCCACCCCCCTATAAAAAGGACATTGGATTTTGATAGGAATTGCATTAAATCTGTAGATTGCTTTGGGTAGTATGGACATTTTAATAATATTAAGTCTTATAATCCATGAACATGGAGTGTCCTTCTATTTTTTGTGTCTTCTTTAATGTCTTTCATCAATATTTGGTAATTTTTAGTGCAAGTTTTCTTAGACAAGGTTTCTTAGACAAGTTTTTTAGTACAAGTTTCTAGAGTTTTACTCCCTTAGTTAAGTTTATTGCTAAGTATTTATTCTCTTTGAAGGTATTATAAATAATATTATTTTCCTAATTTTCTTTTCAGATAGTTTTTTATGCATAGATATGAAACTGGTTTCTGCTTGTTGATTTTGTGTTCTGCAAATTTACTGAATTTTTAAATTCTGACAGTTTTTATATGGAGTCTTTAGGGTTTTCTATATATAAGATCAAGCCATCAGCAAATAGAGGCTGCATTTAACTTCTTCCTTTCCAATTTGGAGGCCTTTTATTTCTTTTTATTGCCTAGTTCTGGCTAAGATTTTACTACCATGTTGAATATAAGTGAGGAGAATGGGCAACCTTGTCTTGTTTCTGATTTTAGAGGAGAAGCTTTCAGTTTTAAGTATGATGTTAGTTGTGGCCTTCATATATGCCCTAAATTGTGTTGACATACTTTCCCTCTATCCCTATTTTTTTGAGATTTTTTTTTTTATTATGGAAGGGTATTGAAATATGTCACAAACTTATTTTGCATCTATTAAGATGATTGTGTGACTTTTATCTTTCATTTTGTTGATGTGGTAAATCACATTCATTGATTTGTACATGTTGAACTATCCTTGTATCCCAGGGATAAATCTTACTTTGTTGTGGTGTATGGTCATTTTAATGTGCTTTTGGATTTGGTTTGGTAGCATTTTGTTGACAATTTTTTGCATCTGTATTTGTCAGTAATATTGGTCTCTGTTCTTCTTTTCTTGTGGTATCTTTGTCTGGCTTTGTTGATAAAGGTAATGCTGGCCTCAAAATGAGTTTGGACATGTGCCTCCTTCAGTTTTGTGGACGAGTTTGAGAAAGATTGATATCAATTCTTCTTTAAATGTTTCGCAGAATTTACTAGTAAAGTATCTAATCCTGTTTTTTTTTTTTTTTTTTTTATTTATTGGGATATTTTTAATTGGTGATTTGAGCTCCACTTCAGTTACGAGTCTGTTCAGGCTTACTGTTTATTCATAATTCAATGTTGGTAGGTTGTATGTTTCTAGGAATTTATCCATTTCTTCTACGTTATCCAGTATTATGTATATACCTTAATATTCATTGTAGCATTATTTAAAATAAACAAATATGGAAATAATCTAAGTGTCCATCCATGGGTATAAAATCTTTAGTTCATATATTTTTTTCCATTGATTAAAAAAATGCTTCTTTAAGAATCCTACTTCTGGGAAGATGGAGTAGACATAATTTTCTCCATTCTTCCTGCTAAGTATAACTGAAAACACTGAACATTCCCAAAAGTCTGCTCTGTCTAGCAAAAGGACCAGGAAAGGGGCAAGCTCTGAAGACAGAATACTTTTAGACAATGCCATTCTCCTCTAGCTAAACATCACAGATAAAAATGTGGTGCTACTCCAATCCTTCCTGCAAATGCCAAATAAGGATCCTGGACTTCTACCAGCATAGGACTGTGACAAAGTAGTACAACCTCCTTTTGCTGATGGTGTGGTGGCAAAGGAAGCCAGTAAAGAGCCATGCCCCACCCCCACATGTCAGTAGAGACCACAGGGAGCCAGAAATTTGACCCTACCCTCAGTAATGAAGCACCTCATCCTCTCCACACTGGGGAGGTATGGGCTAGGGTTTTGGTGTCAGTCAGAACTTTCTTCACTGTCCAGCATTAAGTTTAAAGTTTATTTATTTATTTTGAGAGAGAGAGAGAGAGAGAGATGGGAGGGGCAGAGAGAGAGGTAGAGAGAGACAATCCCAAGCAGGCTCCTCACTGTCAGTGCAGAGCCTGATGCAGGGCTCAAAATCATAAACCGTGAGATTATGACCTAAACTGAAACCATGAGTCTGCCACTTAACTGACTGAGCCACCCAGGCACCCCCTTCCCAGCATTAAGAAGGCCACTCTCTACTCGGGTGTTAGTGTATGACATGGATGGAACAGTGATGAGGCACTCTTACATTTCCAGCCAGGGAAGAAATATCAACAAAGGACTAGTGAGTAGTTTGAATCCATTCACACCTGGCAGTAATAAAATGTCATTTCCCCCCATGGATGCCAAAAGAGGCTGAATAGGGAACCTGGATTTTTGCCACCACCTGGCAGTACCAATGCAGTGGTACCCTCCCTTCCCTTCTAGATGGAGTGGTGTCAGAAGAGGTCAGCTAAAACAGAATGTTTAAATAAGGGCCAGGTTCTCATAACATAATACTCAGATTATCTAGACTTTAATTGAAAATTACTCATCATACTGAGAAGCAAAAGATCTCACACTGAATGAAAAAATATAATGGATAGATGCCAAAACTAATGACAGAAATTATAGAATTACCAGGCAAAACTTCCTTGTAATTTACTAGGACATATGTAAACTGGTAGAGACTCACGTCCTGCATGACTGTGATCTCCATCAGTTAACCATTGGTTTTCCCCTTTCCTTTGTTCTTGGGCAGCCAGGAGTGCCTGAGGAATGCCACAAATGTCCCACCTGGGGGCAGGGGGTGAGGGTTTGAAGGTTGTCAGTTTGCCTTAATGCTTTCTCATCATGTCTGCCCTTTCCTTCTGTAGGAAACAGAAGTCTTAACTCCTGAGGGAAAGGCAATAAACCCTATTTCCTTTAGGCATAGAAGATCTATCTCAGTTATAGGAAAAGGTTATGAAAATAACCTTCTACCTCTGAAAGAAGAAAAGGTTATCATCCTGGGCCTATGTGAGAAATAAGCCCACTGACCCAATCAAAGGAGGGACATGGAGACTTGGAGCACAGTGAAGTGAGGCTTTAATCAATGTCCTTGCAACAATGGTGTCTGATCACAAGCACACTAGGGGCAGTTATAGCAGGCAATTTACCTTCTAGCACTCAAGTCCCTACTCTGATTCCTCATTGGCTGAGTACTACAGAGGTTACAGCCTTACCCAGACATGCCTATGTCCATATAAGACAAAAAGTAGTCTGACTAGAACAAATGCACATTCCTTGAGGTGACTCAGAGATTTCTGTTCTTTGGTGCATCCTCATTGCAAACCCCATGAAAACAAACCAGCGAAAGGGAGAGGGGAAGAACCAGGAAGTGAGGTGTCTAAGGGGTTGGGACTCCATTGTGTGTGGGGGGGGCGGGGTGCAGAGGGGGGAGTTCATACATTTTCCAATTTGGTGTTTGGTATTTTGGCTTTTATTTGGTATTTCTGAATAGGAATCATCTCCCTTACTTCTCACAGCTAATACCATTAGAGATACCGTCCTGACAGGAAAAGGACAGGATCACTGAGGTGTCCCCACCTTTGAGAGCTATCAATTCAAACTTTTGTCTATATAATTTCTTCTGATATGTGTCTCATATTTTAAAGATTCATTTATATTGACCTAAATTTATATATCTATCTATATCTATATCTATATCTATATCTATATCTATATCATCTATATCTAAATCTCTCTCCCTCTATATAATAGATATAGATATAGATAGATATAGATATAGATAAATACAGATATAGATATATACATATTTTTTTTTACAAATATGGGCCTAAGAAGAATCTGTTACATAAGAAATATAAAGCATCTTACTTAGTAGTGTATTTTGAGGGAAAAAAAAACCTATCAAATGTGAATATGAAAGATAGCCACAATATATTTGCAAGTTCTCTTTCTCTCCCTGTCCCTACTACTTAGTAAAAGATGTGAAAAACAATGATATAGAATCCTATTATGCCATTTTTAGAGAGATTTCTTTGCTTATGATGCCACACCCACAGGATGGCTCCAGGGTGATGATTGATATTGTTCAGCAGATGTTATTGCCCCATCACATAGTTTTGGTTTAATTTATTCTTGTATAATTGCATTGTTCTTTATGCTTCTGTGCTGGAGATTGGTACAATATGAAAAGGAGCTTTGTTATTATGAGTGTACTATAGGGATCCAGCTAGAGTCTTCTAGTCATTTGGTTTAGGGATTTTCAAAAAGAGTAAGTGTGCTGCCAGTGCTGGTAATTTAAAGATACCATTTGTGAGGGCTTTAGGGAAGGTAATGCATAATAATAATAATAATAATGGCTAAAATGTTAGTCCCTACCACATTCCTGTTAATTACAATGATGCTGTTATCTTACAGGTGAGCTCTCTGAAATGTAGAAAGTTTTAGTAATTTATTCAAGATTACTCAGCAAATAAGATGCTGGAGTTCATATCCAGACTGATTTGAAAAGACTATGATCTCAAGTTCTTTTTTTTTTCCTTTTGCAAACTATTGTTGGTCATATGATTAAAAGAGAGTAATATAAATAGATTTTATTTCCCTTTTTATTTCAGAATCCCTTGAAGTATTTTATTAAAAGGTACTGATTCCTAGTTGTTGTCGTGTTTCCCCTCCCCTAGACCTTCTAAACCAGAATTTCTCAGGGTGTACCTGTGGAGCATGCATTTTTAACAAGCAACCCTAGATAATTCTTATGCACAGTGAATTTGAGAGCCCCACTGTGACTGCCTCCAGCTAATGTCACTCTCCAGCACTTCATTAATGAGCTTTTTGGACAGTAGATTTGGGGTAGCTTCCAAGGCACTACACCGGTTCCTTGAGTATGGCAGCCAATTTTTTCAGGCACATTTTCAGCTTTCCCCATCTCCATACTAAAATATATTAGCTACTACAGGGAACTTCTCTAGCTGGCTATGGCAAGCTCAGACATTTCTCATCAGTGTTGGGGCATTTGTCACCCTTGTCTGGCCTTGAATCACCTCACCTATCAGGAAGGTTTCCTGAATCAGGAAACATTTAGACACTTATAAAACTAAATCCCTTTGCCTAAGGGCAAACCAGGAAGAAAATGGATGAAGGGAGAAATAGAGAATTACTTTCACTTCCTAGAGAAAAGTTTGAAAGTTAAAAAGAGAAATGAAATATAATATATATCTTTACTTATTGATGACAGTGGTGGTCAGTATTTTCACTGAGCCTTTGTTATATGATTTGCCCTCTGCTGGATGATGTAGACGTAGAAGATGCCAAGTAAGGACCTGCACTAATGATTTTAATATTTCATATTTGAGTAGTACTTTGAGAGTTTTTTTTTTTTTTTTTTTTAATTTTTTTTTTCAACGTTTTTTATTTTATTTTTGGGACAGAGAGAGACAGAGCATGAATGGGGGAGGGGCAGAGAGAGAGGGAGACACAGAATCTGAAACAGGCTCCAGGCTCCGAGCCATCAGCCCAGAGCCTGACGCGGGGCTCGAACTCACGGACTGCGAGATCGTGACCTGGCTGAAGTCTGACGCTTAACCGACTGCGCCACCCAGGCGCCCCGAGAGTTTTATAAACATTTTGACTTAGGTTATTTCATTTGACCCCCAGTACATTCTTTTGGTTGCTAGACTAATAGTTGATTTTTTTTTCCTCTCCGTTTTAGCTCCTTTTTGATGCTCACTGATTAGATTTTGAATGCATTTAGAAAAAAAACTCTCTAATAAACATGATTAGAGATTCTTACCCATAGTCCTAAAATCTTTAAATCATACAAGTATTATATCCTTATCATTTGTTTTTTTTTTAATATTTTTCAAACCTGTCTACAGTTCTAAATTTTCCAAATACTATTCCATTAAACTCTTTTCTGATAATCAGATTTATATCTGTATCCTTAGCTCTAACATAGTGCCTATAAATGCAGTAGAGTATTCCTGTGTTTAGGAGTTTCTTATCTTTTACTGAAAATATGTTTCCATAAAAGAAATACAACAGAATACAGAGCAATGCATAAGCTAGCCATATAAAGAAATTCATTAATATTTAATATATTAAAAATTAAACAGGGCGTTTGAATAGTTGTGGGAGGCAGAATTTCTAAAATATGTCCTACTCTAATCCTCAGACTCTGTGAGGGTGAACTGTCACTCCCACCATTATGTTATGCAAAGTTAAGAGAGTGGGATTATCCAGGTGGGTCTGATCTATCATATGTGGCATTAAAAGTAGAGAGATTTCTCCAGCTTATGACAGAAGAGGGAGTGAGAGAGATTTGAAACAGGGGAAGGAGTTGATGCACCATTTCTGGTTTGAAGTACGCCCCATGAGAAGGAATGCAGGCGGCCTTAGTTGTTGCCAGTAGATAGCAAGGAAATAGAAAGCTCAGCCTACAGGTGCAAGGAAGTGAATCTGTTAAGAAGCCAAAATGAGTCTGGAAGCAGATAATTTCTCAGAGTTCCCAGTTAAGAGACCAAGATGGCTGACATCTTGATTTTGCCATGTGAGATCCTATGCATAGAATCAGTCTAGTCTGTCCATACTTTTGACCTACCAAACTGTGACCCAATAATTGGGTCTTATTTTAAGACATTAACTCCCTTTATGGAAAATGTGGTGCTAGAAGACTCTAATGGAAGTGGCTGGAGTTTTTAATAAAGGCTTCACAGAACTTGTTTTTGTGAGAATAAAATAAATGTTAATTGTAATAGTTTCCTCTGGCTTCTCTAACAAACTTAGTGTCTTAAAACAACACACATTGATTATGTAGGCAGTTCTGAAGTGAGAAGTCAAAATTGGCTTCACCAAGCTCAGATAAGGCAGGCTATGTTCCTTTCTGAAAGCTTTAGCGGAGAATCTACTTCTTTTTTTAAAACAGTGTTATGTTATTTTTTGAGAGAGAGAGAGAGAGAGAGAGAGAGAATCCCAAGCAGACTCCATACTGTCAGTGCAGAGCCCAACTTGGGGCTCAATCCCAGGAACCTTGAGATCATGACCTGAGCCAAACTTAAAAGTCAGATGCTTAACCAGCTGAGCCACCTGGGTGCCCTGGGGAGAATCTACTTCTTGGCCTCTTTCAGCTTCTAGCGGCAGCTGCTGCTTTCTTTGGCCTGTGGCCCCTTCCTCCCTCTTCAAAGCCAGATAACCTTTAAAGGCTTTCTCACATTGTATCATCCTGACTCAGACATTTCTGCCTTCCTCTCCCACACTTAAGAGCCCATGTAATTACTTTGGCTCACCTGGATGATAGAGAATAATCTCTCTCTCTCAAATCAGCTGATTAGCAACCTTAATTCCCTCTGCTGCCTTAATTATTCTTTGCCTTGTAACCTAACATATTCTCCTGGCTTCAGGGAGTAAAATGTGGATGTCTTTAAGAGGCCAATATTCTGCCTACCAATGATATTTAGAAAAAAAATAAAGATATGCTGGCTAGGCAATGAATTGTGCAGAAACTATCCTTGGTAAAATATTAACTTTATTTTCACTTACGAGTTTGATGCTTATGTATAAGTAGATTTTTTTTTCTGGAAAAATAAATGCGTGAGAAGATTATAAGCCTTGGCAGCCCATGAAATATTTGAATGCTTACATGTACAAAGTTCCATCATGCTGTGAAATGTCCTCCTTATTGAGAATTGAAATGGGGTAATTTATAATAAAAATAATAATTTCTTAAATTAAAAATCTTATGTGCTTGAAAAATAATAATTTCCTAGGCATTATTCCATTTATTTATAATGACGTCTGTGAAGTCTTGCTGATCTTTCTGGCCTGTCTTCCTCTCCTTTCTCAGAAACATTTTAAAGATACTCCTATTACAGCATTCAAAGGAGGCTTTTTTGTTTTTTGTTTTTTGGGTTTTTTTTTGATAATTCACTCAATATTTGTCATTAAGTGCAGGAGCATCTTTATATCGGCAATGCTTGGGTAGTACCTGGCACCTACCTGTGCTAATATATGTTCACTAATAATAAATACATCTTAAATAAGTTATTCCTAATAATTTATCCGTATTGAAGGAATAAACAGTGATGGTTGAGGTCAGCATTTCAGAGCATGTTCCCCTAATCCTTAACATCTGAACTGAATATATTTGGTGATCAAGATTTAGCTGAAGTTTAACAACAAACTTTATCAAATAATATGACTCTTCTGTGATGACATTTGTGTCAAAATCTAAATTTGTTCATCCTAAGAAAATACTTAGCTAAATGATATATGCATTATATGTTATAGCTTTGCATTTTGTCATTTAATATTTTGCACATATAAATATGCATATGCATGAATGGTAAATGTATGTCTATTTCTGTCTTAAGAAGTTAATTGGTAGTGGCTGCATATGAGTCCATTTTGGCAAATACCACTAAAACTTTTGAGGTATAAACTTAAGAAATTATTTAATATTTTTTTTGCAGCAGCTCAAGGGAGTGTATTCTAACATGAGTTTTACTGTTATATATTCCTTTAAAAAAATCTCCACACAGTGACATGGAAGTCTCCTTTGAATAATTATGTCTTTTCTCACTTTTTAAATAATCAAATATCTTTATTACCTATATGTCCTGATTTTCCTCTTGCTGCTCTGAGAAGCTCTTGGCAGTTCAGATTTCCATAGGTTTAGTTGCTCTATTACTTTTACAATAGTCAGGTAGCAGACTGTGTTTGTGGATGCTCTTTCATTTTTTCCACTTATTTTTTTTTCCTAAGTAGGCATTTTAGTACCTTACAATGGCAAAAACAAGTCACTTTTTGTGACCTGACATGCAAGTAATTAGACTGAACTTTCTTTTCACTAGTTATGTGACCCTGCACAAACTCCATGTAGAATTGCTCGCATATATGTTAGAGATATTAAAAAAAAAACACTGGTATAGAGGATAATATAATATATAGCAATATACTTATCACCCACTTAAGAAATAAGAACTTACAAATATTGAAGATTCTATATAATCCTCCCCAATCATTTCTCTTCCATTTTTGCCCAGGAATAATCTTGAAAACTCATTTTGTGCAGATCATTCCCATATGTATGTTTTTAATTGTGTTACATGTGTATGAATTCTTAAACAAACATGTCATGGTTTATTTATCTTACTGTTATTATTACAACATGGAAGTAAGCATTTTTGTACATCATGTCTACCCGTGAATAGGTGCAAGAATTTTGAGTGGGGATATCATCGGGAATAGAAGTAATGAGTGTAGGGTGTGCATGACTTGCAACTTTAGTCACATGTGCCAGGTTATTTTTTACAGTTTTTGAGCAATTTATATTCCCACCACAACATATGAGAACTCCCATTGCTCTACATGCTCACTGACACTTGCTTTGGGATGTAAAATGATATATCAATATATTGTGTCTTTAAAAATTTGACATAATTACTGAAGTATTATTGACTTACAGTAAACTGCATATTTTTAAAGTATACAGTTTGATAGTTATTTTTTTAATGTTTTTTTAATTTATTTTTGAGACAGAGAGAGACAGAGCATGAACAGGGGAGGGGCAGAGAGAGAGGGAGACACAGAATCGAAACAGGCTCTAGGCTCTGAGCCATCAGCACAGAGCCCGATGCGGGGCTCGAACTCATGGACCGTGAGATCATGACCTGAGCCGAAGTCGGATGCTTAACCGACTGAGCCACCCAGGCGCCCCTACAGTTTGATAATTATTGATAAATATATATGTATATAAATGTACAGATGTGTGTGTGTGTATATATATACACAAATACACCTGCGAAACAAAAAAAGATAATGAGTATATTTATCAGCCCAAGCATTTCCCTATGCCACTCTATAAGCCCTCCCTCCTCATTTCCCTGTGCCCCACCACTGTGCCCAGGCAACCACTCATCTGTTTCATGCTACTATAATTTAGGTGGAGTTTTCTAAAATTTTGTATAAATGAAATAACCTTGTATGGCTTTGGGTGTGTGTGCCTGGCCCTTTTCACCCAGTTTGATTATTTGGAATTTTATCTTTGTTGTAGTCTGAATATCCATCCCCTTTTATTGTGGAAAAATACTTCATCATATGGATAGACCACAGTTTTCTTATACATTAATTCTTGATAGACATTTGGGTTATTTCCAGTTTAGGGTTACTATAAATAAATTTGCTATAAACATTCATGTACAAATCCTCTTATGGATATATACTTTTATTTTTCTGGAGTAGATTCTTAGAAGTGAAATGGTTGAATAATATGGCAGGTTTGTGTTTAATTTTATTTTCCAAAGGATTTTTAACCATTTAAGAACCTCATGAGGAGTGAATAAGAATTTTGCAGTGCCTTTATATATTCTGAATATAATTTCTTTATCAAATATATGATTTGTAGGTATTTCCTTAAAGTCTTTGACTTGATTTTTCATTCACTGTACAGTGACCTTCAGAGAACAGAAGTGTTTAATCTTAATGGAATCAAATTCTTTACCTTGCTCTTTTATGGATCATGTTTTTTGTTCCATAGGTTTCAATAGATTTTCTGACAAAAAACTACAAAGGTTTTCTTAACTATTTTGTTACTACAATCTTAGTTTTCAGGTTTGCATTTAATTCTATGACCCATTTTAGATTAGATTTGTATATGATGCAAGGAATAGCTCAAGGTTCTTCTTCTCCTTCCTCTTCTTCTTCCTCTCCTCCTCCTCCTCCTTGTCTTCCTCCTCTTCCCCTACACTTCTTCTCCTTCCTTTGCACCTTTATCAAAAATTAGGTATGCGGGTCTATTTCTGAACTCTATTTCTAGTTTAATAATCCTATTTATCTATTTTTACACCAATATCAAACTGTCTTAACTATAGCTGCACAATGAGCATTAAAATCAGGAAGTGACAGTGAAATTTTTTCAAGGGCTTTTTTCTTTTTTTTTTTTTTTCTTTTTTTAATTTTTTTTAATATATGAAATTTATTGTCAAATTGGTTTCCATACAACACCCAGTGCTCATCCCAAAAGATGCCCTCCTCAATACCCATCCCCCACCCTCCCCTCCCTCCCACCCCCCATCGACCCTCAGTTTGTTCTCAGTTTCAAGGGCTTTTTTCAAGGGGTTTCTTTTTCAAGGGTATTTATTTATTTATTTATTTACTTATTGGAGGAGTTTCCTATGTCTTTTGTATTTCTTCATGAATTTTAGAAAAAGCATGTCAATTTCTATTTTTAAAAAAGACTGCTCTTATTTTAATAGGGAATGAATTGGATCTGTAAATAAGTTTTGGAAGAATTGATATTTCAGTAATAGTGAATGTTACAACTCATGACCATGGTTTATTTCTTCATTTATTTGCATCTTAAATTGAAATTAATTTCTCTCAGCACTATTTTGTAGTTTCCAATGTGCAGGTGTTTTGCATATTTTATCAGATTTATTTTAAAGTGTTTCATAGTTTTTCTGCTATTTTATATGGAATTTTTAATGTTTATTTATTTATGTTGAGAGAGAGACAGAGAGAGAGAGAGAGAGAGAGAGAACAAGTGGGGGAGGGGCAAAGAGAGAAAGAGAGAAGATCCCAAGTAGGCTCCATGCTGTCAGCTCAGAGCCTGACATAGGGCTTGCTCTCATGAACCATGAGGTCATGATCTGAGCTGAAATCAAGAGTTGGACACTTAACGGACTGAGTCATCCAGGCCCCCTGTGTATATAGAATTTTTCAAATTTTGCTTTCCAAATGTTTGTTGCTAGTGCTTAGACATTTGATTTATGCATATGGTAACCTTGCAGAACTCACTTTTTATAGTTTTAATAGCTTTTTTTGGTAGAATATATTGAAATTTATAGACAGTCATGTCAGTGAATAGAGATAGATTTTACTTCTTTTACAAAGGAATTGTTTTTCATTACTTACTCCTGCCTTGTTACACTAGCCAGAATATCCATTACTCTGTTGTCTAGAAGGGTGTGTACATCCTTGTCTTGTATCTGATCTTAGGGGCAAAGTATTCAGTTTCTCATAAGTTGGTTTGATGTTATAAGGTTGTGTTAGTTTCTATGTCAGGGTCCTCAAGCCTACTCCCAGGATTGCTAATTTACTAGTCATTATATTTACTGCTACAGATTATCACAATATAAGGATATATGGCAAAATCATCAAAGGGAAAAGACACAGAGGATAAAGTCTGAAGGAAACCATGCATAAGCTTCTGGGAGTCCTCCGCCAGTAGACTTGTGTAGCACACATTTAATTGCTTTCAGCAGTGGGTTGCAACAACGCATAGAAAAGGCTGCTTACTAGGGATCTTTTCCTGAGTCTACATGTCCACAGATTTTATTGAGGGTTGACCAAATAGGTATGTAATGTACTGGTCATAGTTACTAAAACTCCAGACCCTTAGAAGGAAAGCAGGTATTCACATAAATCACACTGTTGGCACAAATTATCTAGACTAGCTAGTATAGTATGGTATGGTTCAAGGCCACACGCCTTCAAAACACTCTCATCAGAATATCCCAAGAGCTCATTCCGAGGAGTTGGCCAACTCCAAATTTATGAAAATTTGGAACATGTAAGGCTTGAGCAATTCAGGCCTAATGAGTTAACTCTTTCCTACACACTTTCTATTCTAAGTTTGCAGGAAGTTTTCATCGAGGATTATGTTGGATTTTATTAAAAACTTTTCTGCACCTTTTTGAGATTACCCTATGGCTATAAATACATTAAATACATTGATTGATTTTCAAATACTAAACAAATTTTGCATCTGTGATATAAAGTCAGTAGGTCATTATGTATTTTAGTTTATATATGTTCTTGGATTTGATTTGATAAAATTTTGTTTAGAAGTTTTGGTCAAGTTTGATGAAGGATTTCATCTAATCTCCTATATGGTTATTATTTTCTTATTTTCTGTTTATTTCTTCTATGAATTACTGAGAGGGATATTGAAATCCCCAACTATAATTATAGGTTTGTCTATTTCTCCTTGCAGTTCTATCATGATCTGCTCCATTTGAAAGCTCTCCATGTTTAGTCTTATTTCATCTTGATAAATTTACCTATTTATTATTATTAAATAATCTGTGTTCCTGGTAATATAATTTGAGATATAATCTAATTTGTCTGATATTAATATAGCACCCCTGCTGTCTCTTGATTACTGTCAGTATATCTTTTCCTAACCTTTTACTTTTAATTTATTGTCTCTTTACATATGAAGTGTGTTTCTTATAGGAAGCATAGAGTTGGGTTCTACTTTTTCTTTCGATGTGATAATTTCTGCCTTGTATTTGGAATATTTCGATCATTTGCATTCAATGTAGTCTTTTATGTAGTTACACCTAAATCAACCAACTCATTACTTGTTTATTATTTGTACCATCTGTTATTTTTTCCCATTTTCTCATTTTCTGCTTCCTTTTCAAATAATTATTTATTTATTATTTTATTTTCTCCTCTCCATTTTCTTATATACTTTGTGACTTTTAGTGATTGTCTTACAGTATATGCATTTAACTTATTACCCTATAATTTCAAGTGATATTATACCTCTTCTGAGCAGGGCTCATTCTATTGATATTAATCCCCCATTATTGAGGTAAGGCTTATTTGTATACTCTACCTAAATGTCCCATAAATCACAGATTTTCCATTCTAGCTGGTTAGAGCAAGCACTATTCATAGCTTTGCTGAGTTTTGGGTATCATTCATTACCTCCAATCCTTTTGGGTGCTTTTTCCTGAGTCTCAGATATTTTTGTTACATGCATACACTGATCAACTCTGAGCTGAATGTATAAGGGAGGCTCTGCAGGTATCTGGAAATCTCTGTGTGCAGTTTTCTCCTATCTAGGAAGTCCAGCCACACTGGTCTCTCTAGAAACCTAGGAAGCCTGTCAGGCTTCTCCTGGTATATTAGTTCCCTATTGCTATTGTAGCAAATCACCACAAACTTAGTGGCTTAAACCAATTCAAATTTATGATCTTATAGTCACAAGTGTTAAAAGCCCAACATGGGTCTTACTGTACTAAAACCAAAGAGTCAGCGGGGCTGAGTTCCTATCAGGATACTCCAGGGGCAAATCCGTGTCCTTGACTTTTCCAGCTTCTAGAGAATGACCAGATTTCTTGAATTGTATCCCATTCCTCTAAAGCTAACAAAACCCCATCTCTCTATCCATTTTTCTATAGTTACATCTCCCTCTAATTCAGAACTGAACTGGGAAAGTTTCTCTGAGTTTGAGGACTCATGTGATTAGATTAGGCTCATCCAGATAATCTCCCCATATCAGGGTTATTAATTTAAGCAACACCTGCAAAGTCCCTTTGCCATGTGAGGTAACATATTCAGTTTTAGGGGAGTAGGATGTGGACATCTTTGGAGGACCATTATTCTACTGTATCCTCTCATCTCTAAGGAGTCAGAGCCCTTCATTGGCTTATATTTTATATGCAGTGTGTTTTACAGTGTGATTTCACGTATTTGTCTGGGTTCTTTTTGTTGTTGTTGTTTTGTTTCATTTTTATTTTTGTTTTTGATTTTTTAGTTGTTGCATCAGAAAGAGTAAATTCTACTTTTGTTACCCTATCTTGGCTAAACACAAAAATGTCTAGTACCTCATTGTTTAAATTCAGTTCTCTTCAGTTAAATTCATTTCTCATAAGGTTAGGCATCTTTTAGTTTCCCGTTTTCGTTTGTTTCTTTGCTTTGGCTATTCATAGTTCTTGTCTTTAAATTTCTCTTCATTGACTATTTTGATTTTTCTATTGAAGAGTGTGTCTTTTTCCTATTTGTTTTACAGACATAATTTACAGGTTCAGGATAAAAACTTTTTATCAGTTGCGTGCAATATAAATATTTTCTTCCAGTATGTGGTTTATGGTAATCTCACTTGTTCATGGAGAATTGTTTTCAGAGACAGATTTAATATTATTATAAACAGATTTATCATGTTTTCAGGATTTATGTTTTCCTTAAAAAAACTAAAGTTCTGTTTTCCACATTAGGTCTTTAACCATCTGAAATTCATTTCTGTGTATAGTATGAGGCAGAGGTCCTATTATTTTTTTAGAGGAACAACAAATAACAGCATTTATTGACTAATCTATTCTTCTCATAATGGTTTATGAATCCTGTTGCCATTTCCTTTTAGTGGAGTCTTTTGGTGATGAATTCTTGGTTGTCTGAAAAATATCTTTGATATCACCTTCATTTTTTTAAAGGGATACTCCACTAGATAAGGAATTATAGTTTGGCAGGTATTTTCTTTAGCCATTAAAAATATTCTACTGTCTTCTGATTTTCATTATTTTTATTTAAAATAATTTGTGAAATTTTGCTGTTCTTTTGATCTTAATTTTCTTCTCTCCAGATTTTTTCATATTTTAGTTTTATATTTATTTTTCAGAGTTCTACACTGATATACCTAGGTGTGATTTTCTTTGTATTTACCCTGCTTCATAAAGGTTCACTACTTATATCTTTTGCTTTATATATCATTTGTCAGTTTTGGAAAATTCATGACTTATAACCTATTCTCTCTCTCTTTTTCTTTTTTAAATTTCAAATACATGGACCTCTTTCCCAAAGCCAATTTATCTTATGATCTGTTCCATATTTTCCATATTTTAAAAATTTCTCCATGCTTCCTTCCAGATATTTCTACTGTCTTATCTTCCACTTCCCAACTTCTTTCTTCATCTAGACCTAATATGCTATTAAATCCATGTGTTGAGCTTTAAACCATTATATTTTAAGTAATTCATCAATTACGTTTTCTGAGTAATTCTTTTTATACTTTCCACTTACATCTCATTTAATTTATTAAACATTAATCACATCTGAATCATTCTACAGTTCTGACTTAAAGACTAAGTTTCTTGTGTTTTTCCATTATTTTCTTTTGATTTTCACTCAATTCTTTTCTGTGTGGCTGATTATTTTTGATAGAGTGCCAGGAACTGTGGAAGAATATTAAAGAGATACTTTGAGGCTCTGGATGATGTCAAGTTTCTTCATATATAATTTGCTTTTCTTTCTGGAAGACAGCTTTTGCCAGTCAGTAATTGAATTGACTTACAGTGGGATTTCAAATGCAGTTTTCATTATACAAGCAGATGGCAAAATGTGCCCCCCAAAGTCAGAGTTTAAATAAGTATGCAAAGGAAAGATACACCTCTTTTGGGCAGAAGAATCTAGAATATTTTCATGAAAGAGGCAGGGTTTAAATGGGATCTGTATGAATAGCTGGAGGTTTAACATATGTAGCTTAGAGTAATAGAATGAGGGAGGGAAGAAGAGACAAGGAGTCAGAAAATTGAGTTAAAAAAAACACTTGTGAAGCTGATCTAATACATTCAAACATAGAGAAATATAAACGTTTTATCATCATTCTCCTTTTTTTCTGTATATAAGTGGAGATTGTTCTTGGGAACGGATTCACTTTGTCATAATCTAATGAGAAGTAAGAAATACTGGTTTTCTGATTATTCTCTTTCTATGCCAAATATTTTATAATGTTGCCATTGTTAATTTGAAGAATATTGCTACCATTCTGTGAGGCATTATCTCACAGAATAAAAATGTTCTCTACTTTCAACAATGCACTTACGAATTTAAACATTAACTATTTTAATCATACCAAAGTTTTATCTCAAAAATTGATAATGGATTTTTTTTAATTTTTGTTTTTCTTAATCTTCAGAACATGTTGGATAAAATAACATTGGGTAATGTTTTCTTCACCACTCAGAATCTTATCAGTAAAATGAAAATTGAGTGATTCATGTATTTATCCATTCAACAAATATTAACAGAATACCTTTATGCACCAGATGTTTTGCTAGTAACGTAATAGTATTTTCATGGTAGATTTATTGTGAGAAATAAAATAAATAATTATGTATACACTTGGCCTCAATGACTGACTTTAGAGGCTTAATAGATGTTCACAAATATTTTATTGCTTAGCCATTTTATATGTAGGGATTTGTTTGATGATTTATTTGTTAAAGTTCATGGAAAGCCAGCAAAGAGAAATAAAGATGTTTTCTGTGTTGATCTTCTTAAAGAATTTAGAAGTATTAGTTTACCAATCACAACACTTCTGTACCAAATGCTTACCACATATATATTTGGACACACACGTTTTTTTCTCCCTGTCTCCATTTCCCTTTCTCTTTTTTCTGAATGCCTAGGATGGCAAATATATCATGCACTTTACCATAATAAATGGTGCTTTGCAGGAAATACCTCTCATTCTCTGCTTAAATATGAAGAAGTATTTTTATCAAAAGATAAAAATATGGAGGCTTAATTTACCTGATCTCTTGTTTTTTAGATGATACCTCTATTCTCAGTTACCCACACATTGTCTCATTACCCCAGAGTAGCTTTTGCTATATGGCTAATGCCAAATCTGGAAATTTATACTTAAGATATTTTGCCTACTTTATCCTCCTGCTTCTAAGTTTCTCATTCTTATTTATCCAAAAAGATTGCTTTCACTTCATTTCAGAGATAACTCTTCTATTTTCAAACTTGCAAAAAATTTCAGACAATGCTGAAAAAAGGCTTGGTGATACACTGAAATGCCCTTCTAATCTGTTTCCCCTGGAAGACAGGGTATCCTTAACAGTAGGAAAGGCTTATTGCATTATCCTGATGATACTATACCAGAAAATAAAGTGTAAACTTTTATTGAAAATTCACTATCCTTGACATAAGTTATCTTATATCACTCTACATTTTACTTCTGGAAGTCAATGTACCTTTTATTTTACTTCTGAGATATCTGTGGCTCAGAGTTAATCAAGGATTTATGCAGATTTTAAATAAAATATTTATTGATTTTCTACTATAATATGCTCTTTTGGAGACATAAGGGCATCCATACATCGTCCTGGCCCTCTGGGAACTCGGAGCGTCAGGAAAATATGGTGGCTATTACTTTGTCTCTCAGTGCCAATCCTGCCCTTGGCTTTCTTTGTGATGCTCTCACTACGCTATGAAAACGACCGCATTCCTACTTTGCCTTTTGCCGCTCTGATGGCTCTACACATAAAGAATGCTAGAGAAATATTAAAAATGGAGTTCCATAATGCACTTTCTGTTTTCTGTTCCCATCTACAAATCCGAGCATTGTCTCTTTATTCTAGCAGTGAGTGGCAATTGATACCATTTTCAGTTTTTTCTCTTCCCCCCAGAACCAGCTTCATTGTGCTCCCTAAGAAATAGTGCCCCTCCTCAAAGATCTGAGCACCAGCTCCACAGTCTTCTTTGTTTTTGAGGTCCCAGCACAGCTGAGCAGCGTCCCCTTGAAGTCTGGGTCCCAGCTCTCAGGGAGCCTCCTCCAAGTTACAGTTTAAAAACATTTACCTCTTCCTTTTTTTTAACCTCATCTCCAGAGATGGTAGCTGCTTCTTGCAGGAAATAGATCTTTGTTGTCTCATTGTTTCCTGTTTTATTAAAAAATCTTCTTTAGTACATTGAAGTAACAAAAGCAAAGGTGGTGTCTTCATCAATAGGATGCATAATTCAAAGATCTTTTTGTTTGTTTGTAAGTTCCAATCTCTTTTCTTTAATAATTTTCTTTCACTGGACAGTGAAAATTATCTTTATTCTTGTTTGTTTACTATTCTTTAGTTTGAGGCTTCAGGCCAATAATTTTGAATGTTTAAAATAACATTAATCAACATAAGATTCACATTTTTAGGAGACAGCTGCAGTGAGAGCTCAAAATACTAAAGTAGAGTCAAAGGTGAGGTGTTTTCTGCTTCCCCCATTGACTTGGTGTCTTGCCTTAAGCAACAGTTTTGTGACATATGTCCTGTGTATATTAACATCTATATCCTCACCTCCATTTCTTGGGAGTTTTGGGGACTAAGTAATGCTTTTAGGAATAACTATACTGTCTACAAGAAATGTTTTCTTCTTTCCTTCTTAGGAAGTTAGGAGTAAGCAATAAAATTGTAGGTCTAATGTCCTAAAGTAGGCTAATTTATATTTGGGTCATCTTTGCACAAACTTCTCAAACAGTGGAAAAGAACATCAAAACAAACAAAACACTTGTCCCACAAAAAAGAAATATCTTCAAAACTGAATTCTTCCTTCAAATGACACAACATTGAGTCCTATATAAAGAATGGCTAAAGGTAAAGCACTAATGGTTGAAATGGTGTGAGTGTAAGGATGTTGGGAATGAACTGCTCCAGAATGAGTCAACAAGGTTCTTTCCTTCAGTATTTCCCACATTTTCCCCTTGAGCACTTTCCTAGACTCTTGGCCTCCAAAGAAGAATGTATATAACACACTTTCAGATGAGCTAACAAAAGCTGTGAGACTCAGTTTTATGAGGCAAACTGAGTTGATTTTGTATCACACTTGAATTATTCTTCCTTTGTGCTATTACCTATACTTTTTCCTCTACCCAGGTTGCCTCTCTTATTCTCTTCTTTTTAAAATCTGGGCTATGTATTAAAGCCTGTGATCATGAAACTTATAATTATTTTTGTGCTGCTATAACAAGTTACCATAAATTTAGAAGCTTAAAGCCATGCAAAATTTTAATCTCACAGTTCTGTAGTTAAGAAGTCTTGGTGGGCTCAATTGGGCCCCCTGCTCCAGGTTTTACAAGGCCAAGATCAAGGTGCTGGCAGGGCTGTGTTCATCACTGGAGTCTTTGGGAGAAAGAATGCACTTCCAAATTCATTCAAGTTGTTAGTAGGATTCCTTTTCTTGAGGTTGTAGGACTGAGGTTTCCATTTCCTTGCTGGCTGTTAGCCAGGTGCTGACTTTTGCTGCTAGAAGATACCCATATCCATGACTTTTATGTAGCCACCCCCACTCCCAGTGGCTGGCTGAGTCTGTCACACTTCACATATCTTTGACTTACCCTCCTGTTGTGTCTCTTTGACTTCCTCACCTACACTCAGCTGGGAGAAAACTCTACTTTTTTTTTTATTTTTTTTTAACGTTTATTTATTTTTGAGACAGAGAGAGACAGAGCATGAACGGGGGAGGGTCAGAGAGAGGGAGACACAGAATCTGAAACAGGCTCCAGGGTCCAAGCTGTTAGCACAGAGCCCGATGCGGGGCTCGAACTCACGGACTGTGAGATCATGACCTGAGCTGAAGTCGGCCGCTCAACCGACTGAGCCACCCAGGCGCCCCAGAAAACTCTACTTTTAAGAGCTCATGCGTATACATTGGGTCCACCAAATAATCAAAAAAAAAAAAAAACTCCCTAATTTAATGTCAATTGACTGGCAACACTAATTACATCTGCAAAGTGCCTTTGGTTCATATAATATGTCATTTTTATAATCATGACAAGGGGGTGGGGTGGTTATTTTGCCAAAATTCTGCCTACTGTAAAGCCTTTCCTGAAAACTATCCAGGGTGAACCCACCTGCATTAGAAACTGCATCACTCTTAGTACCTCTCATAATGCACTTACCTTAATCCACCTATGTTAAAGTCATTTATGTAATTGCCTTGATTTCCTTATTCAGTTGTGAGACCCCTCTGATGGTGGTTTCTCAGTGTCTAATAGAGCTGGCACACTAACAAAATTGGAAGAATTGAGTGGAATAACCCAAGTCATACAGTAAAGGCAGATGGGACTAGAACCAGAGCTTAGAACAGGACTCTTAGTCCAGCATTTTCTCTTCAATAGTAAATTGTCTCCCAAACCTGGCTGTGCCTTGCTCCTTTATTTCAAGTTTGTCTGCATAAACACAACGTTTTGGCTGCATGTACAAATGCTAAACATGGCGTCATGGATTTTCATTTGATGGATGAGGAAAGACCCAATAAAAGAGGTAACATGAGTATGTCACACTTCTTTTTGAAAGCTCCCAACTCTCCCCGCTACCCAAGAATTGGGCATCATTTACAGACATGGATGTTTTTATTACATTTTAAGGAAATGTTGTTGTTGTTGTTTTTTCAGTGAAAGAATAGAATAGGATAGAAGTGATAGCCTTTTAAAATCTTGATTTGTCTGTAATTGGAGCTGAGTGATCTGGTACCCTCTCCTATTGAAAGGTTCATCAGGTAATCACACTCAAATCCCAACAAACCCCACTATGTTTCTTAGGTGCACCTTAATTTACCAACCTGCCTTTAGCCTAAAGAATATGTTCTTTTTCCTTTTTGCTTTTAGTTGCTGTCCTGCTGAAATCAATTCGTATATTCTAGAGGAGGATTTCTTATTTTGGTGGAGCAATTCTGCTCCCATGGGTGGCTGACACTGTAAACCTTTCAAAATGTAACACATTGGTCTTACAGGACTGAGTAAAGGCAGTATAGGGGTGGACAGAATCAAAGACCATAGGTTTAATATCTTTTTATAGTAGAAAGAGCATACCTCCTATCTTTCCATAGTAGAGACAGCAGAAGTCTGCGATCATAACTTTGAACTGGAAACAGCAGTGAATTCAATCACTGGCTCTGCAACCCTCCTGCTTGTTGACCTTTAATAAATTACATCCCCTCTCAGCCTTAGTTACCTCAGTCACAGAGGGAAAAATACCTGCCTTACTCATTTGGGGTTGTTTTGAAAATGAAATGAATGTATTTTGTGAGTTATAAAGAATAACACAAATTATTGCCAAGAGTAATAACCCATTTTGAAAATTTTGTAATGTTTATTTTTTGAGAGAGATTGACAGAGTGTGAGTGGGGGAGAGGCAAAGAGAGTGGGAGACACAGAATCTGAAGCAGGTTTCAGGATCTAAAGCTATCCGCACAGAGCCTGGTACGGGGCTTGAACCCACGGACTGGGAGATCGTGACCTGAACTGAAGTCAGTCACTTAACTGACTGAGCCGCCCAGGCATGCCGACCCCAATCCATTTTAAGTGCATGTAAATATACAAGCATTATCATCACCACCATCAACTTCTTTATGCCTCTTTTCCCAGAGAAGATTGAAGAGAATGTAGGCTCCAAGCCTCTGTTGAGGTCAAACAGCAGGTTAGCCAAAGCCTGAAGGTTAGAATTCAACAAGACACAATTCCCATGAGATTCATGAATTCCCTGCTGCTGCCGGAGCCAGACTGTTTCTCTACCAAATTACTGCCAAGGGAACACGATGCACATCTCAACTGTAGTTTCCACATTTTCTCAAGATTAAGTAGAGAGCTTTTTAAATCACTTTTCCAAGAATATCTTAATTTTTAAAATGCTCCCATTTTCATCACATCTTCAGCTTTTAACTCTCACCGTCCCCAGCATTCAAGTCTTCTTATTAATCCATTGATGAAGCCTCCATGCTTGTTCTGAATATGATTTCTAGCAGCTGCCACATCTTTACTTATTCACGGATGGGAAGAAGGAGACAACTTTGATGTCTATTGCCTTAATCAGGGACAGGTGTTAAACTAGAGCACAACAAGTCTAAAACTATTCTTCATTTCAACACCTAAAAAACACATTTTAAAAATCTATAATGATCAGACTTATTTATATGATATTCTTTGTTAAAGATTAGCAACTTCATAACAAATAGAAACTTTATAAATCTTTATAAACAAGTAGAAGCTACCTGAAAGGATTTTCTTCAAAATAATCCAGCTGGCCAAATGAGAGGCCATTGAGAATAAGACAAATGGAAAGTGGGCTACAGTTAAACACGGTTGTCCCAGGAATTGATAATAGATGAAGCTGGATTTTCTGTTTACTTTTTTTTACATTTAAAAAAAGTCCATAATATCTGCTAAATAAATCCATTTTATAATAAAAGTTAAAGGTACTTAAGAAAGCGCATTGCTTGTATATTATTGGTATAAATACTTGATCTTAAAAATGTGTGTGCCCATTTATCACCATGGAAATACTTTTAGCAGTTTTAAATTGCATCCAGTTGGAAGAACCACTTAATTTTTGAAAGATTTAATAAATGATAAAGATCTTCTATGCAATTAAAAACTTAGAGGTTAGCATCTAGTCCTACATCTAAATTTTTCAGCTCAAAAATCTTTTTGATCTATGACCTACCTTTGTCCTGATATCTGGATGTGAATATAATTTTCCATTTCTAAAGCCAACCTTCATAGGGATTATTATGTGCTATTTGGAGTCTTTTTTGCTCAAAAAGCATCATATAATTTGATTTACTAATGGATCAAGATGCCTTGGGATTGGTTTTCTGAGCTTAAAATTTAATAAAATTTTTATCTTAATACTGTATTTCTTTTTGCGGGGGGGGGGGGTAAAATGAGTTCCAAAACACATATTTAATTAGCTGCATTTTCTTTATTAAAGAAGATGTTGAAAACTTTGGCAGGTGTTATTTTCATGCAGAGTCACATTGATCTATTTTTCTGTGCCCTTCCCTCTAACTTTCACATCAGTTCTTTTGCAAGATGTTTGATGACAATCAACTGTTCTATGTGTGCTGTAATAAATTCTCAAATAAAAGAATAAGCAAAATTGGAAGTATCACTCTTCAGGATAAATATTAAATGTCAGTGCTTAACAGTCTTGACAGGACACATAAAATGTCTTGGGAGACAGTGTCCCCAGAAGGGAAGCTCAAATTTGATTATCACATAATGTGATATACAAGATGATAGCCAGATATTTTATATAACTATATCAGTGAGATACTGACCACTACAAAGAAACACAGATTAAATATTATCCAATTGGTATTAATATCAACTTTTTTTGCCTGACATTTTCTCAGAAACAAAATATTTAAAGAATAAAAATCAAAGTTTATAATAAGAGATTTTATTTCATGTGAGAAATCTCACATATTTATTCTCTTTCCTTTCATACAAAAAGTTATAATGATCATATATTGTGGCAGACAGATGATGGTCTGTTATATTAATTTTGAAATTTCCAAAGAATAAAAATTATCCAGAACACTTGAGGCTGAGTCACCACATAATTCAAATGGCTTTATCAGCTGTAAATTCATGATTTGTATCATAAAGATCAAGCACAACATCAATACCTCAAAGAATCTGTACCTAGTAGAACAAAGAACCTGTACCTAGTAGAAGCAGATGGTCAAGCAGTGGCCTAACCCAGCTATAGAAGTGGATTCTGGATTTTTTTTTAAAAAAAAAAAAAAGAGAGAGAAAAAAGAGAAACATTTTAGTCCAAATTCTGAGAATGCTCAGCTCAAAAGTTTTCCCAGCAAGTGGCTTTCCATGAAGGAGACTCTGTCACAACTGGGAATCTATCAGTACTGGAGTTTCAAAATAGGTTGGCAATCTCCAAATGAAAGATGTGTAAATGAATTGCCAAGCTCCCATATTTGGGTACAAAGACAAACTATCCTGGAACAAAAATGAAGAGAACAAAAGTGAAAAGGACTCCTGCTATGAAGCTGATGTTCAAGACCTTCATGGGACTCATTTATTAATGATACATCCATCTATCCATTTATCAACTCAGAATGTAGACTAAAGGAGAAGGAGAATTTCTGATTCTGGTCAGAATGTTTGGGTCAAATATAGAAGGAAAAGGGCAGAGCTATAATTGAAAAGAGAGAAAGAGGCAGGCAGGGAGAGAGAAAGACTTGAAAACAGTAAACCTTTAGTGTCATAAAGAAAGTGTGCAGAAAGTAAAAGAAAAATAACTCTCGTCTTATAGAAACTTTCATCTCCAGATTTTGCTCTTTAAACCCTCAGCAGAAATGTAGCAATCACATCATCCATGAATTTAATTTGTGAACCACCTTTAGAGCTTACAGAAGATGCAACCCCACCATGTAGGCTGCAAAGATGTTTTCAAACTATTTTTTCTGTCCAGTATTTTTTAAAGAAAACTTTTAAATAAGGTATCCATAATGAATTTATAATGTAGTGACTACTTTAAATAAATTGCACTAATCTACATTGATTACAACCTTCCAGTTTCTGCAAATCTATTACTTAGATATAAAATTATAAATAGTGTTGGGTGGCCTTAGGGGACAGAACTAGCTGCAACTAGAATTTTCATTAATATGCAGAATAGCCTTCTAAGACTGTAATTGTCTGACATAGTAATGAGCTACCTTGGAAGCTCTGAGACTGCCCCCATTAGGGTTATTTATACAGACTGAAAACTGATGTCACAGAGTATGTTGTAGACTTTCTATAGGAGGTACAAGAGGTACCTTTCCTCCAAGGTCTCATTGACAATGTCACAGTTGTATAACATTCAGAAAAATATCACAACTCAACCACAATTACAATTTAAAACTTAGCAATTCCCACCCCATGCCTTAATACTTTATAACACAGCATTCTCCTTGTTAATGCAAAAAGTACCACTAGACTCTTTAACCTTGAGCTTCTACCAATACGACCTGGTTTATTCTGATTTTGAGGATCTAGGGTCCTCAACAAGGATTAAAAATATTTGATATTAATTAGAAGGCTGGTCAAAGTCTAAGAATTTCTAAGATCTGAATAAAAGTTGAAAAGTCCAATTCATTCCAATTTGCCTTCTAAGAAGCTATTTAAGCCCACAGGAGTTTACATTTGCAGATGACACACATGACAACCCAGTGTCCATACTCTATTGCAAACAAGGTACACTAATTACAAAAACTAAATCCACTGGAGAGAGCCATGAAGAAAACACGTAAAATTATGTGCTGTGTCTTTAAGCCAGGAGCCAAGGCGCAGAATTATCATTGACTTTAAAACTGTCTGAGTGAAAGGGATCAATATTCAATTTCACAAAGATAATGCAATATCTGGGAAGAAAAAAATACATGTTTATCAGAAACTTGCCAAAGTATAAGATTTTGGGATATGGAATCAAACCTTGAAAAGTCAAATAGCTAAAAAGATTTTTGAAAACAGCTGCTGGATTAACAACCTCACTGAAATAACTGATCGCCCTCAATGTTGCCAGGTCATTCTGAGTTCCCTAGTCTCTCCCATAATACTGGAGGCACTAAATATCCAGCTGCAGAATACTGACAGCCTGCCCACAAATGAATTGCCTCTTAAAATGAAACATAGGCCATTATTTATTACAGGAAGCCAAATTCTTCCTTCTGTGATTCCAAATATAAAATTAAAGAAAGGACAATGATTTGGCTGACATTTTAAAATAACTTTAAAACATTTCAAATAAAATTGGACATCTTTATGGTAATGTTAAGTAAATGGTATGAGGTAAGGGATAATGTGTTCAAATAATTTTCAGATTTAAGGGGAAGGGTAGATGTTTGCAGATCAGCTTCTTTGGTCAAGATTCACAGCAAAGAACCATAGTTTAAAAATCAGTCATCAGATCTAGAATTTCAGGCCTTGAGGAGACTTCAGAGATTATTGATCCAATTTCCCATCTAGTGCCACATTTACCACAGAAGCTTGATGAGCTGATGACATATTTCAACCTACAATGATATAGAGTGTTATAAGCCCCATAGCAGTATTTTGACCTTTATGAATCTTTGAGTTTTATGCAACTTAAATCAAATCTATCTTTGTGGAGCTTTTACCCACTGTTTACAACTTTAGAATTAAAAGTTGCACGTATTTAATTCAGCACCTTATATATCCTGGCCTTTCTAGTTTTCTTTTATTTGTACTAAGAATCCTCAGTCTATTCAGCTCTTCATCACATACATTGCACTTTTTTATACCTCTCACCACCCTAGTAGATTTCCTTAGGACACTTTCTGGATTGTTAGTATCCACTGTAAAGAAGGCTAGACATAGTTTAAAACAATTCTTTGATCAGCACAGCATAAATTATGTTTTAGTCCCAGTATTCTAGATATCAAAGTTATATGAAAGCAGTCATACCCCCACTTGGAACAGAAACAATACAGTGGGTTCAACCAAATCCCACTACCGTTTCTCTCCCTGGCACATGGCTAGACATTTCTTGGACTCCTCTTCAGTTAGGTAGAGAGACCCATGTGAGTAACATCTGGCCAATGGAATAGTGCAGAAGTCATATATATTCACTTCTCAGTCTGGCCTAAAACTACTAGAACTATTCTCAGGAGATTCTCTGTGCATTCTTTGTCCCTCATTTCTTGGTCTAGTGGAAAGCATCTAGCACTCAGAGGTCCAGTGGGATGGCAAAGATTTGAAATGGAATGATTTTAAATCCCTGAATAACGTTATGCAGAAGACATTCCCACGCTCACCGCCTATATTCATTATACTATTAAAGGAGTTAAAAATACTTTTTTTAAAAAATTGAGGTGAAATTGGCAAATAGAAATATATTAGTTTTAGGTGTACAACACAATAATTTGATATTTATATACACTACAAAGTAATTATCATAATAAATCTTGTTACCATTCATCACTAAACAGTTGACCACCTTCACCCCTTTTGCCCTCCCCCAACCCATTCTGCTCTGATAACCACCAACATGTTCTCTGTATCTATGAGTTTTGTTTTGTTTGTTCATTTGTTTTGTTTTTTAGGTTTCACATGTAAGTGAAATCACATGAAATCCACATGTAAGATGAAATCGCTGTCTGAGTTCTTTTACTTAGCGTAATACCTTCAAGTTCCATAAATGTATCAAATGTCAAGATTTCCTTCTTTGTTACAGCTGAGTAATGTTCCACTGGATTATATACCACATCTGTAACCTTTATCCATCCATGGGCACTTAGGTTGCTTCCATATGTTGGCTATTATAAATAATGCTGCAATGAATTTAGGGGTGCATATATCTTTTTGACTCACTGTTTTTGTTTTCTTTGGATAATTACCCAGAGGTACAATATGAATAGCTGGGTCATGCGGTAGTCTTATTTTTAATTTTTTGAGGGACTTCCATACCGTTTTTCATAGTGATTATAGGGAAATCCAAAAAGTTTTATAGTTGGAATTTATATGCTTGTGAAATTTGAACTTAGATGGTCTCAGTACAGAGCCCACACATTAATACATATGATAGGGTAATAACAACTAGGAAGTAATGAAAACAGTGCTTCAAGTAATAAATTAACTGACAAACATTTTTCTCTTCACCTCTGCTTGCTGAATCTCTCAAGGGATAAGTAAATCACACCTCAATCCCAAATGTTAAAAGAGTGGTATCAGCAACATTTTGAGTGTTATGACACACTTTCTAATACTAGAATTTGTGGCAGCATGCACTTAATGGTGTTGAGAGACCCAAATCAGGACCAGGCAAGTCGGCACTTATTATGATACAATCACTATAAAAAATAATGTCTTTCAAAATCTGTAAGAGCTCTTCGAGGCTTATCTGCTCTTCAGTATTGTGTCACCGTTTGAATAAAATTCCTGATTACCCTTAATATTTTTCCCCATGTTTCAGTAAACTTATTTTTTTTTTTAGTGCCAGAGTTCCAGCTTCATTTTTGTTGTGTTCCTTACTCATTGGTTGTAGAACACCTTGAGGGACACAGCCTGCTAAGACTGACATTCTGTATGTCAGACGTTATCAGTTATATTTAGCTGCAGAAAATGTATTTTTCACATTAGTCTAAATTTTTCAGAACACTTGAGAAGGACTTGCCATACAGTACTGTGCTACAATATACCTGCTAAGAACTAACTGAACTCTTGGGTATCTTTTTCTGGATATTTTTTCAAGAATGAAAAAAAATTAATGTGTATTTATTTTTGAGAAAGAGAGAGAGAGTGAGCAGGGGAGGGGCAGAGAGAGGGAGATAGAGAGAGAGAGACGGAGGATGAGAAGCAGGCTCGGTGCTAACAGCAGAGAGCCTGATGCAGGGTCGAACTCACAAACTGTGACAGAGATCGTGATCTGAACCTAAGTTGGATGCTTAATTGACTGAGCCACTCAGGCACCCCTAAGAGTGAAAAAGTTTTTAAAGATTTATATTCTCTGTTTCTTTTTGACTACATTCTTTTTGCACTATGTATGTAGTAATTTTAAGTAGAGTCTGCCTCGATATAGCCAATGTGATGAATTTTGGCAGTTGCACATATATATGTTTGTGTATGTTTTACGTATGTATGTGTCAATGTATGCACCTACAGGTTGCTCAGAGACCAGTAGAATGGCTAGGACTTCGTAATTCCTTTGCAACAAATGATTTCAACCAACTTCCATGACATTTGGGTAAATTTGTTGGCTGCCACACCCTCTCCCAGGAACAGAAGGGTTAACTTCAGCTGGCACGCAGGGCAGCTGGGCCCTGTATCTCATCCATCCATTAACAACATCACACATGGTTCCAGCAATCTTGAGAATCATTCCAACTGTCTCACACCCTGGAAATCTGTTTGACCTACTCAGGCAGTTGTCTGACTTTGATGGATTGATACTAAAATTAAGGTCCTCAAAGATCTCCCATATTATCTCACACTACACTTGGCCGCATCTCATCTTGCAGCTCTTCCCTCCAATTAAATGCCCAGGCCCAAACCACCTCAGGCCGCTCACTCTTCCCTTTGGGCTCTCTCCTTTCACCTCCATGTCTCAGCCTCTGCTAATATCTGTGCAGAATGCCCTCCCCTAAATGCTGTATAAAATTCTCCTGATTTTTCAGTGCCAGCACAAATGCGTCCTTTTCTGTGAATTCTTATTTCTCACCCCAGTACATTCTTTGCACCCTCAGATTCCTCCATAGCTCTTACAGCAGGACTTACAGTTTTTTATGTGCCGGTTTATCAATCTTACTGGATCATAACCTGCAGAGGAACAGGAATCACATTTCATTTTTCTTATATGGCCCAAAGGAGCTGTATATAAATGTGCTCAATTTATGTACAACGCAGCAAGTGAATGCCCATACAATTGTGAACGTGTCAGAACGGGTGTTCGGAGGAATTTTCAAATGGCATTTTAGAATTATTTTAAAATTTCAACTACAAAAAAAAAAAGCAAGCCTGAATTGATTTTTAGGAATTATATGATTTTAGAAAGACTGAAAATTTTTGAATTTATTTTTGACAAGTTCTTCCTTTAAAAAATACGTGCAACAGCATTTGTGTGAATGCTCAGTAAGATCTCAATTTGGAATTCTGGAACTACTGGAAAAACGTTTAAGCCAAAATAGTAGAAACCGTAAAATAGTCTCTTACTTAGATTTTCATGAGGAAATACTTTCATTGTAGTAGTTATGAGATCCAAGTGTTTAAGACCCAAACTCCTTGGTGATATCCCATCATATTTTTCTCACTCGTATCACTACAAATTTTGAGTGTAGATTTAGGGAAAGGCCAACTATTGCAATGAGAAGAGAAAACAATCCTAATATTTTTATGTACAGTTAAATATAAATATATATATATCCTGGTGGCACCTGGGTGGTTCAGTTGGTTAAACAATGAGAACAAAATATAATTAGAGGCTAGAACACTGTGACATTTAGCAATAATATACAGCACACATACATACACATGTATGTGAGAATGATATACTAAATGTCAAAAGGGCATCTAGAGGAAATGGTTTACATTTAACATAACTGAATTACAAGTACATGACAATTTATAATAGACATTTTTTATTGAAACATGCTTTTCAAGTTACAAATGGCAGCTACCATAGCAAATTGCAAAGGAATGTAACAAAAAGCGATAAAGTATATATTATAGGAAAATAGTTTCTATGAGCTGTAAGATGAAAAGAAAGGTAAATAGTAATAAAATAACTAATTACTAATAACTAATAAAATAAGTTATTAAATAAAATCTGAGTTAAATTCAAGCACGTGGGTTTCCTGGATGGCTCAGTTGCTTAAATGTCCAATCTTGGTTTTAGCTCAGATTGGTCATGATCTCACAGTTTGTGGGTTCGAGTGCTGCGTCAGGCTCCATGCTGACAGTGCAGAGCCTGCTTGGGATTCTCTCTCTCCCTCTGTCTTTTCCCCTCCCCACTCGGCTCACTCTCTGCCTCTCAAAGTAAATAAATATTAAAAATAAATAAATTCAAGCACATAATTCATTCTTAGTATGTATGTATATATGTATGTATGTATGTGTGTATGTTGCTGTATCTGGAAAAATTATATATACATATATATATATACACATATGTATACACACATACACACACACACACACACACATAACTGTTTCACAAGTGAAATAGTCACTTTTTAAAAATAAGTGACATGTATGAGAAACATTTCATACTAAAAATAAATTTAAAAAACATATTTCCCATATTTTAAAAAAGTATTGTTATAGGAACTTGCTTAAGTTTCAATTACCTCAAAAACTGACTTAGAATTTGGGTACAAGTAGTTTATTTGTAAGGTGTTCCCAGCGAAGCACTAAAAGGAGTGAGGTCTGGTCATGAAAAGTAGGAAAGTTAAAGAATCCAGTCATGAGAAGGTTACCACTATGGTTAACTGGGGCTCAGTTTTTTGGAGGATACTTTGAAATATTGTGTGAAATGTATCTCAGAACTGTTCCACCAAAAGCTGAATATTCTGGGGTATTTATCCGCCAATTTCCATTTCTGAGTGGTTGAGCGTTAATTTTTGGCTGTCACATCTCTAGCAGATACATCAGCCTGGGCTGAGCATGTTCTCTTGGCCAGAGAATGCATTCAGACAAGAAGTCATCAACCTGTGGGGGTATAATTTGTAGAAGATCTCTGGGAGGGAAGGGACCTGAGGCTCAGGTACAAATGACATTTGCTACAGAATTATGTGGGATTTTCTGTTTTCATATTTTCAATATAGTTAGACATTATTATAAGACATTACAATCCTGCTACTCATATTACATTTCCATCAGGAATTTCATCTATATGTCTATATATTTATTTATCTGTTTATCTATATTAATCAAGGAGTATCTACTTAATATATTGGTTCCACAGTTTTAAACAATGAGAACAAAATCTAGTTAGAGGCTAAAACACTGTCACATTTAGCAATAATATACAGCACACATACAGAGTTACTTCCTTTTGCCTTTGTGGTTGCTTAATTTATACATTTCCTTCCTAGAAATCAGACTTTACTCACATGGCTACTAGAGTAAAATAACCCAAAAGGAAAGCTGTACAATCAAAACACTAAAGCAAAATAATGATTTTTCAGTATCTCTGCCAACTAAAAAGAAATAGGATATTTCTTCTGTGAGAACATCTGATCCACCATATGACACTCTATATTACAAAGTTAGGTTTGGGAGCACATTGGGATGAAAAGCCCATAAATCATGTATTCCTTGACCTTAACCAAGGGAAACAATGCTTATATACACATGTATTTTGAATGTACACTGTTTTTCTTTAGTTGGCATTTCCTACATTTGTTTCCCCTTACTATTCTTTGTGTCAAGAACATAGAATATCTTTCTACACAAATTTTTGGGGCATTGTATTTAATTTATTTAATTCTACAATTATTTTTTCTTTTTTTTTCCAGTTTTAGTGAGATATGGTTGACATACAACATTGTATAAATTTAAGGTGTAGAGCATAATGATTTGACTTACTGGATTTTATTATACATTAGACAATGCTTTGTGGGTGCTAGCACATAGAACAAATAAGTCATAATCCCTGTCTTAAAGAACTCACCACTTATGGGACAGATTTACATGTAGCAACACTGGAAAATAAAAAAAGAACGTGTCTTAAGAGGTGTGCCTGCAATGTGCTATAGGAACATCAAGAGCAGAGAGGGCAGTATTTAATCCTGACTGGAGATTAACCCAAGGTTCACAGAGGTGGTGGCATTTCATTCGGACTGTGAAGAATAGGTGAAATTTCAATGAATGGAGATGGACTTGGGCAGGTATGCAACAAGGCGAGCAAATAGAATAGTTAAAAGCATGGAGGTATAATAGTCCATAGACTTTTTCAGAGAATGGGAGTCTTGGGAATGGTTGGCATAGAGCATCTTAGTTGAGATGGAGAGACACTATATAGGAAAGGCAGGCCGGGTTTAGATTGTGGAGGACTTGCAGGAACACACAGGCAGTTGGAGTTTATGCTATCACCCACGGTGAGAGATAAAAAGCTCTAAGTAAATGACACGATCAAAACTTTATTATGTGAAGAGAAGGAACAGTGCAACTACTCCTCATGGAAATCACTCATATGGTTATGCAAAATGGGTGAGTGATTAGATAGAAAAAATTATAAACAGGTAGATTTATGTCCAAAATTTGTAGGCTTCTGGAGTTACCATGTTAGAGGCAAAAGGATCCTTAACTGTAACAGTGGCAATGGGAATAAAAAAAGTAAAGACATATGAGAAATAAAAACTCTCAGTATCTTGTGAACCATAAGATTTCAGATATAAGGGCAGCTAAAGATAAACCTGTGGCTTAGGGCACACTGGTGATGCTCTGCCCGCATTCCTCTGATCCCCGCACCAGATTTGTGGGTACTTTCCCCAGAAACCATGTGCCTTTGCACTCTTTTCTTTACTTGGTGGACAGCAGAAGTCTGAAATTCCTGGGAATGTAAAACCCAGGATGGACTTTAAAGTAACTAATTGGTGTGAGAGTAGAAAAGCCAGCTTCCTTGCCTCAAACAGGGACAAACACTGAAGGATAATTTACTGTTTGAGCTATGTGGGAACAAGCCAAGGTTGGTACTTTACCTAAAAAGGCATCTTTACTTGATCTTTCCTTTGCTCTGTATTGCTTCCCCTACTCCCTTACTCACTGTTTCTCTAGGATACCTCTTTTAAACAATCACATTTCACATTTGCGTGTGAAATCCTCAGCCTGGTGTCTGTTTCTGGGATTCTCATCTGAATAGGGAGATTTTGAGATTGAAGGTTTTGATGAAGTAATTAAAATAGGGAATATGGATCTAACCCTTTGACTTAATTTATTTTGAACTCCAAAGAGCATCTCTCATTGATCTCTTTTCTGTTAATGGAAACTAAATACCTCCTTTTGGGATCTGAGGTAAAAAGGAAACAAGCAAAGTTGCTATCAGAAGAAAGGATCAAAATTTAAAGAAACTAGATGAGCTGGGAAGGAACAGAGAGAACTTTGACCAATGGGGATGAGATTCTGACTTGATTCCAACTTTTATTCTATCACTAGATCTTCCTGAGAGCCTCAGAATTCCCTCCTCTGGGAAATGGGGCCATTTTGCCTCACTCTACTGGCTTCATAGAAACTCCTATGTCCTCCCTCAGGAGACTGATTGTGCAGGCCTAGGGTGAAATATGAACACTTGAACTCCCTTCCCTCCCCCGCCAGCTGTATTGAGGTAAAATTGACAAAATTATGAGATTATTTCAAGTATATAACAAGATTACTTGATATACTGTCCATTGTGTAAGGATTTCCCCCTTTGAGTTAGCATACTGGTCATCTCACTTAAGACGCTTAATAAGTGTTTACTCACTGTTGAGGTACTGAAGGAATTTATGGGCCAGTGGTTCTCAAAGTGTGGTCCCCAGACCAGCAACATAAACTTCATCCTGGAATTGTTAGAAGTATATATTTTCATCTCATTTCATCTAGTGAATGAAAAACTTGGAGAGGGAGCAGGAATCTGTATTTAATAAGCACTCAAAGTAATCTCGAAGAATATAAAGTTTGAGAACCACTGTAAACAGAGGAGTTCAACAGCAATGTCTGTATGTCCTGACTTTATTTGGAAATGAAGTGTCATGTGTGTAAATTTTTCACAGGGAAAAACTTTACTTCAGCAACGTGAAACGACTGGGATTTTGGAAGAAGATTTGGACACATATCAGCTTCTCCACATTAGCAGTGTGTTCTTGTTGAAGTCACAATCTTTCCGCATTTTACTATGAAAGAAATCTATAAAATGGAATAATAAGGTATATAAATAATATGTAGGAAAGATATATGATAGCTTAGTCTGACCCCTAATAAGTCCTCGATAAATTATCATTTGCTTTGTTTTAAGGAGAAACCTTTATTTTAATCATTTTGAATAACTGCATATATGAAGTTTTCACATTACTTACAGTCTTCTAAAAATCCTATTGATATTGAACTATAAGTTATAAAACTATATTATTTCTATCAGTCAGAGCAATAAGAATGTTTTAAATAGAGATAATTTTAAAATATGGGTACAGGGGCGCCTGGGTGGCTCAGTCGGTTAAGGGCCGACTTCAGCTCAAGTCACGATCTCGCCGTCCGTGAGTTCGAGCCCCGCGTTGGGCTCTGGGCTGATGGCTCAGAGCCTGGAGCCTGCTTCCGATTCTGTCTCCCTCTCTCTCTGCCCCTCCCCCGTTCTTGCTCTGTCTCTCTCTGTCTCAAAAATAAATAAACGTTAAAAAAATTTCTTTAATAAAAAAATAAAATAAAATAAAATATGGGTACAAATAATATTTGTTCTCAAGAATGGAATTTTACACTGAGTTATGGTGAATGTTTTTGAGAGAACGAGGAGATATTCGTAAGGAATAGTATAATAATTCTTCAGATATTCAAGACAGCCAGATATGAGTTTCAAATAATTTTGTGAACAGCTCATCTATATGACATTAAAAAGAAGTGAAGGAAGAAAGAAGAAAAGAAGGCCAACCAAAACATTTCAATATAGAGTTATCTAGCTTGGATCATCCCATTTTAGATACTCTTTGACTTCTTTGAAGACACAGTAACTGATAACTTTTGGTAGTATCAATTTCATGCTTTTTTAGGGCCTGCTAAGCAATATAGATTAGTTTTTCCCTCCTCCAAATGTGCGCAATTGTTCTACACTTTGATTCCTTACAACTACTTAATTTAAAAATATCTTGCCACTTTACCAAAGTGTCACACTTTATTCATACTCTGATTGGCAACCTCAGTCTAATATGCTATCTCTAATTCTTTGTGAGCTGCAAAACCAAATAATTAAGATTTTTAGCATTACATGTAAATAAAAGTGAAACATTTCTAATTGAGATTCCAAGATCTCCTGTCAGTAAAATCCATTGACTCTAGTGTTTAAACTTTGCAAAAAAAATTTCCAACTGCCTTTAGTTAATTGTTAAATATACATTTTCTGCTAGGGTTTGAAATACTTTTTAATTCATTTATATAAATCTATAACCAGAGTCTTGCACAGAACATGCAGCCTATAAATATAGTCAGATGAATGAATTCCCTGTGGTCAAGACTGAAGGAGAGATGACTTTTGTTTTATAATCTTAGTCTTCATCTCTACTACACTTTCATGTACTTTCTGGACACTCAGTGTTAGAATAGCTCAAGGGTCAGAAATCATCATGTAACAAGGTCACCATCTCCAGTCTTTCTCCTCCCATTTTCTCTTTGTACCCTCATTTCAGTAAAACTGTTCTTGTCATCGTATCCAATGATATTTGTTAGTAATGCCACAGTCTTCATAAAATTCAACATACCATACATTTGAAACAATGGATTAACCTCTTCTTGAAACAATGTCTTCCTTTGGCCAGGCATTACCCCGTCTGGGTCTTCTTATGTCACTTCTAATTTCATTTTATTTCCATCTTCCTGTTTTTCCCTGACTTCAACACTTCTATCCCTAAAATCATTCTCTTGGTAGGCAATGCTATATGCTATACGTTAATGACTCACCAATTTTTAAATGGAGTTTGAAACTCTCTCCTGAACTCCAATGTCTTATATCCAACTACTTGGAATCTCAATTTGGTTGTGCAGTAGGCAGGTGAAAATTAACATATTTGAAAATAAACTCCTTACTTTGCTGCTCCATCCAAACTGAAATGTTCATTCTTCTATTTCAAATAAATAGCCTCAACCTTAAAAATGTTCTTGGCTCCTCTCTTTCTCTCAACATCAAATCCATAAGCAAATCATCTCATTTCTATTTGTAAAATACATTTAGATTTTTATCATATTTACCAATGACACCTAGATCCAGCTGCCATCAAATCTCACCTAGGGAGTTGTAAAATCTTTGAACTAGACAGCTTGTGGTCTATTCTTCACAGATAGCCAGTCACTCTTTTAAGTTACAAATCAAAATTTTTGCTTATTTGTTCAAAACCTATGAATGGCTTTCACCAACTCAAAATAAAATCTAAAGCCTCCAAAATAGATGAAAATGCCCTTATTGGGTTTTTCTATCCCTAACCTCAGTTTCTATCACTTATTACTCCCTTCCACTATAAAATGTAAAACATGTGGTACCTTAGCCCAAGAACCTTCTAAAGTAGTAGGGACATGGGCACGTGATTTACATGGACTTACACTAGGCTAGGAAAAACCTCCCACAGTATGAAAGAAAAGTATTGACTTTGGAGTCAGAAGACAGTACTTGGAATCCTTGTTTCCTTAATTACTTGCTAGGTCATTCGGCATATTTTCGCTTCTCTGAATTTATTTTATCAGCTGTAACATTTATTTGTTATTAATATTGATGCAACTGGCAAAGTTGGGAGTATTAAATGAAGATGAGTTATTGGAGGGTTTTTGGTATATTGCAGAACTCTCTATAAATAGGGTTCAGCATATTGTTAAGAAACACTGGGTATCCTTTTCCCCATACTCCCATACTTTCCTGCACTATATATTAGCACTATTTCACATGGTCACACATTTATATAAGTCTTCCTAGTGCATCAAGAGTTCCTTGAAGACACAAATTGTTTTATTCATTCTAATTTTATGGTGTCTATTTAATAAATGTGGAAGGAAGGACAGTAAGGGAAATTATTAAATGGTTATAATAAAGGTATAAGCATAATGGAGGGAATAATAAATGTCAACTTGCAGAGAGAGATAGAAATAGAGAAGACTTCTCATAGGTGGCATCTTTGAATTGAGTCTTGAAAGTTGTACTGGAGTTTGACAAGCAAAGGATAAAAGAACAGTGCAAGTGCAGTAAGTTTCTTCAGCTGAGCTTAAAGGATGGGATTCTAGGGACTCATAATCTGATTATGTAATTTTATATGTTTATGCTTTGCTTCCAAGGTTAGGGACCATAGTTTCCATCATACTTTCAAAGTTGTCCATGTCACAATAAAAGGTTAAGAACTACTGAGGTTAAGAGAAGGTAACAAAAGCAAAAGGTGGGACAGTTTTGGCATAATCAGGGAGTAAAATCTGTTATAACTGGGCTGTGTTCGTTCTATACTTTAAAATCTAAAAAAAAAAAACAAGTTTAATTTTTCTTTGAAAAATAAGTAGTAGAATTTTCTTATGCTTCCAAAGTCAATAAAAACTAGCTTTTTTAAATGTCAATGTCTAATTTGTTAAAAAATACAGAAGAAAGGAGGATAAAAACCCACTTACTCATTCAAAAATGTCCATTTATTGATTTCCAGCAACTCTTTGAAGTTTTCTTGATTCTCTGATTCTCACTTATTCTTAAACAGCAGGATTTTAGTCTTTGATTGTTTCCAACTGAGTCTTGGCCTCCTTCCCTATAGACGAGAACAGCTGGGTTGCCTATGGTAATCCCAGCAGTAAATGCCAAGCTAAAGATGGGCTATGGAACACCATGTTTGGAGAATAAGTTAGATTCTCATTTTTATGGAGTCAAATTGTTTCTGCAGTTGAAGATGCTAGTGATTACTATGCTGGTTGCAATTTAGAATGACTTTGCATTTTATTTATTTGTTTTGTTTTCCTTACAGTCAAACACCATTTAGGTTTCTTCTTTTTGCAATCCATTACATCACTCAGAAATTATATAATCCACCACTGATCTTATAAAGAGGGGCATGCTGTCTAGTGGGAAAAATCTCTTTCATATAAAAATCTCTCCAGAGAGTGTTTTGCTGAGTTATCTTGTAGAACTATTATACTCCTTTCCTTATATAAATTTGGGATAAGCATTAGCAGCATTAGGGCTTGCATATTCAGTAACAGTTTCATAATTTGCAAAGTCCAATTTACTTGTGTAACAAATTAGGGAGAAAACTTCACTTTTATCTTAGGCTCCACACACACATACATATCTTATCTAACTTCTTTCTGTTGAGTGAATGAAGATACATGGTAGTATAGAGTTAGACAAAAGGAAAGGAATAATAAATGTTGTAATAACAACCCTGCATATATGTATAGTAGTTTGCAGTGTAGAAAGTACTTTCACAAACATTAAAAAAAGGGGAGCGTGCCTGGGTAGCTCAGTTAGTTGAACATCCGGCTCTTGATTTTGGCTTAGGTCATGATCTCACCAGTTTTGGGGATTGAGCCACACGTCGGTCCCTGCACTGACAGCACAGAGCCTGCTTGGGATCCTCTCTCTCCCTCTTTCTTTGACCCTTTCTCTCTCTCTCTCTCTCTCTCTCTCTCAAAATAAATAAATAAACATTTTTAAAACTATTTAAAATTTTTTATTTATTTTTTTGAATACATCACAATGTATCTATCCATTTATTTATCTATTTTACTATTTTTTAAAATATAATTTATTGTCAAATTGGCTAACATACAGTGTGTAAAGTGTGCTATTGGTTTTTGGGGTAGATTCCCGTGGTTCATTGCTCACATACAACATGCAGTGCTCATCTCAACAAGTGCCCTCCTCAATGCCCATCACCCATTTTCACCTCTCCCCCACTCCCTCTATCCACCCTCAGTTTGTTGTCTGTATTTAAGAGTCATTTATGGTTTGCCTCCCTCCCCCTCTGTTTGTAACTATTTTTTCCCCTCCCTTCCCCCATGGTCTTCTGTTAAGTTTCTCAAGATCCACATATGAGTGATAATATATATTTGTCCTTCTCTGACTGACTTATTTCACTCAGTATAATAACTTTCAGTTCCATCCATTTAAAAAAAAAGTATTTTCACTGAATGTGACACACAGGAAAAAGGATAGAACTTGAATTCAAAGAATCTGTAGGTGATTAGTGATTCTAGAGTTTATTAGTAAAGTTATAAATTCACTTACTATGCAAGTTTCAGTGTTAATGCCTTTATAGAGAGGATCATCTGTCTAGTCCACCTATCAACATTGTAGGGAAAGTTGATTGAATTTAAATGGACCTGGAAAGTGAAAACATCGGTAAATTCTGAGTGCTGGACTCAGGTTGAACATCGTCATCATCATCATCATTCCTTAAAGCTACATGAAGCACTATAATTTTTCATCTAATAATGAGAGTAAAGAGAAAAAAGGGCATTGAATATCTTACCATGATAATTAAACATTAAATATGCAATTAAGTTTTCCATGCATTTTATTTTAAACAGGCAATATTAAAGGAAAGTAAGATGAAACATTTTCAGTAAGATTAGTGTCTTGAAAAAATAAATTATCTCAATATAGGAAAAAGGAAAATTTACCTTAAGAGTGCAAAAATTATACAGGAGTCAGTCCCCTAAGTTGTAGGAAAGGTAAGAGAAAAAACTACAGAGAGAGTGGAGAAATTGTTTTTAATGCATAAATGTTCTCTTGATGGAATCAGGGACTAAGGTTTAGAAAATCCTTATCTCTAGCTGTCAATATTTGTGAGGGATAAAACTAGTAGCCTTATTTACTATTTAGAGATTCTTACTGTCTCAGCTGGAATTAAATACTTAAAAATAAAAATGTCAGGGGTTGAAAACAATAAAGAAAAGTAGAATATGGTTGATTTATAAGACTATGGAATAATTTTATATTGTCAAAAAAATATCCAAAATTTGGAAATGAGACAAAATATGTGCATGTCTTTTCATTGTGATACTAGAGCATTGTCTAACAGGACTTCCTAGAAATTATTTAAATACCTAGGGGACCTCTTGATTAGGACCCTGATTCTGAGACATTACCTACGATATTTTTAACCAGGTAGAGATAAAAGTGAGTTCTGCCTTGTCGAAAAGTTAGCTCCATATGTTTATTGCCCTATAAGACTCTAACTTGCAAAATTAATAGATATGATTTTCCCAAAAGACTATATAAATTTTTGTTCCTCCAATGCTCTTTGAACTATGAATTAAATATTCTGTGACATGCATTATCCTAATTTGTGTATCACATTTTAATATTCTAAAAATGACACTTTATTTTACTTTTGTAGTTAATATTGTCTGTGTACTAGTTTTCTAAACATTTGAGATCACAATTAATTTGTCTATATGATTTTAATAGAATTTGACCTGTACTTTGCATTTATATTGTATTATCTTACCACTTATTCACCCTATTCTCATTGACCTGATTGTTGATAAGCAGTACCATTATTCACATATTTAATTGGATGAGGTAATACAGAAAGAGTTTTAAATTTTTGATGCTATTATTTTTAAACATGACAAAGAATGTCTGCATCAGAAAAGAAATTAGCATTTGGGGTAAGATGGTAAATTAATAAAATCTACAGGCTCCCTCCTGAAATCCCAACTCAGGAAATACTAAAGATTCAAAAGAGGTTGGGTATAAATTAATCTAATAAACTCATAAAAATGACACGAGGCAAATACTTGAAATGAAGGAAAGTTGGTTCTCAGTCAGTGCTGAGGATATGGTTGGTGGAAAGCTGAGATGGTTAAAGAGGTCAGGCAGGAGGGATTAGAAGGAAAGTGAGAGCATGCTAGGGTTCTTGTCTTTTGGAGAGAATACAAAGGTGAAACTAGGTATTGATAAATGTTTTAGATAAGGTGCTCCTGAAAAATAGAACCTATAGGCTGTGTGTGTGTCTCTCTAATATTATAGTGTGTGTATTGGGGTGTGTGTCTCAAGAGAGGGATGGGGCCACTAAATGGTGGAAGTAAGGAGAAATTGTTTAGAAAGCAACATTAGAGGTAAAACCATAAAGGTATATAAAGAAAACTGTGTAAAGAAAACTGTGTAAAGAAAACTGTATAAAGAAACTATAAAGAAAACAGTGTAAAAAATTATATTAAGAAGTATACGTAGGGGCACCTGGGTGGCTCAGTCAGTTAAGTGCTGACTTTGGCTCAGGTCATGATCTCATGGTTCATGGGTTTGAGCCCTGTGTCAAGCTCTGCACTGACAGCTCAGAGCCTGGAGCCTGCTTCATATTCTCTCTCTCTCTCTCTCTCTCTCTCTCTCCCTCTCTCCCCTTCTCCACCCTTCCCCACTTGTGTGTACATGCCCTCTCTCTCTCTCTCTTTCTCTCTCAAAAATAAATAAATAGACATAAAATATAGGCAAATATTCTTGTGACCTTAATATGAGAGAGAAAACATCTTAAAATCCCAAAACTATAAATGAACCATAAGGCAAAAAAGAAGAAATACTATATCAAAGTTAAGAGTGTTTTTTCATTATAGGTCACCTGAAACAAAGTTAATCATCTGTAAGAAGGAATTCTACATGTAGAGCATTATGAAATAAGAACCTAGAATATTCAAAGTACCTCTTCAGCTAAAGAAATGACGGGAAATTCTAAGGATAGCTAAAGTCTAAAATGGGACTTCAGTGATATTTCCATTCCAGCAGTAGTCCCCAATTTTCAAATTGAAACACCAATGAAGTACCATTTTATGTAAGTCACATCAGATGGTAAAAAGTCAGGGTGGTGGGGAGGTTGTGTGTGGAGAGAGATTAACACCACATGTTTGCAAAGAAAGGTGTACCAGTATGGTTCAATCAGAAACAATCGTTCAGAGTGGTATCAAATAATGTACTTATTACACACATGAGACCTCACACCATTGTAGGAAATGGTTAATCAGTCCATATGAAGCTGTAGTTTCTGCATCTGTGCTAGGCCTGAGGGGAAAGTGGTCAGGAAGGAAAGATGGGTTTTGAAGTAGGGAAATTCAAGGACAAATGGAAACCTACAGAAAGGAAGAAACCACAACACGTGTCTTGCATTTCCTCCAAACCTCCAACTTTGATGACGCTGACTGTGCAGCCGCCAACCCAGGAATCAGGGGGGCTGAGGAGAGGTGTGTGGCAGGAGCTGGAGGAGCTGTGGACCGCCTGCTGCCCCTACCCCACAGAGTGAGCCTGCAGATCCAGGAGAGTGTGTGAGAGCCCCAGCGGTGCACTGGTGCCATATGCCTTTAGAGGATAAAATAATACGGCTCCTGCTGCTTTTCCACTTTTCAAAACTCATATAAAAAGTCTTTTGTGGCTCACATGAAGCCAGAATGGAGAAAAAAATTCTGGGAAATGCTAATTCTAACCTAAGAAGACTCAATATAAATCCACCACAGGCCACCCCCTGCCTATTTGGCATCCATACACTTTTTTTTTTCTTTTTCTTTTAATTAATTAATTGATTTCTAAGTTTTAGAGAGAGAGCATACAAGTGGTGGGTGGTGAGGGGCAGAGGGAGAGAGAGAATCCCAAGCAGGGATGCAGGGCCTGACCCCATGATGCTGGGACCATGAACTAGCCCAAATCAAGAGTCAGACGCTCAGCCAAGTGAGCCCCCATACATCTTTGTTTTAAATATAGTTAATTTAATTTCCAACAAAGACAATAGAAAAATCATATTTTTTGCTATGCAACTTTCTCCTCAGCAGAGGGCACACTGTCCCATCATTGGTTTTTGGGTGATGCTCATTCCTGTTCTAGTTGAATCACATTCTCCATTTGATATCCTACAACTTAAATATTTAGATATAAATTTAATTACCACTACCACATTTTATATTATATGATATGGGAGTGGGAGAGTGGAACTTGAAAAAGCGGTTAATGTATGCATATATGTATTCATATTAAAATCAGAGGTGCGGGTGCTCACAACTATAACAGTCCTTGTTCTTACAACCAATTACATAGCCATAGCTGGTATTTAAAACCACCCTTTTTCCTCTACCTATGTTTTGTACCATTTACCTTTGGCAAATACCTTGGCTAGTCTTAGTTCCTTGAATGATGGGCTAATAAAACCTTGATTTCTGGTAAGTCTAAGCCATTAACATTTTTCCTATGGATTGTTGCAGTTATTCATTGATTTTAATCACAAGGTCCTACGAATAATAAGAAGCAGGTCAGAAAGCCTCTCCCTTCCAAACTCCCCCTTACTTTCATTGTGTGATAACAACCCAATCTCTTTTTGGTAGTCAGGACCAATGATCACAGAAGATTCAGGACCAACCCCCTACCTTTTCCCTCTAGATTGTCTAGAATGAGGAGCACAAAGTGCTCAGGTAGCATTGTCTTCTTCTAGTTTATTAAAACCACTGCCATGTGCCCTGGTAGAAGCATGATACCCTCTGACGCAGCTTTCTTACTTTGGAAACTAAGATTCCTGGACATATAGAATCCAAAGTTTCTGGAACAGAAAGGCCAAATTTTACTAATGACTCACTAGGATATTAGTGAGTACAGCTGCTACCATTTCTACCCTTTGATTATCAGACCCATGAATTCTGGATATGGGATAAACAACGTATTTGTTGGTTTCTAATTTAAACCATATACTACATCTTAGAGGACATTAGCCCTACCTGACACCATAATTGAGTCTCTGAAGGCCATTGCAATGTTTTGTAAGGCTGGCAGCTTCAGGATGATGGAACATGTGGTAAGACTAATAATAATAAATTCAATGAGCATGAGTTCATTATCTCACTTCACTTGCTATTAGATGAGTTTTTCATTTTGTTTTGGTTTGGGTTATAATCAATGCTATGTGGAAAAATATGACAGCAAATAAGGCATCCCAAAGGCCCACAGATAATGGTTTTGGCAGAAGCACTGTGGGCAGGGAAAGTAAATCCACATCCAGAGGAAAAATCTATTCCAGAGAGAACCAAAGATTGAAAATTTCTTTATGAAAGTAGTCCTATGTAGTCAATCTGGCACCAGCTGTCTGACTGATCACCTGGGGAACAGTGTCATAACAGAGGTTCAGAATTGGTTGATTTTGTTACATATTGAAGTCATAGTACTGGCTGAAGCTAGATTGGTCTATGGTGAGTGGAAATCTATATTGCTAAGCTCATGTAAAACCTCCATCTTTACTAACATGGTCACTACATCACAAGTCCTTGATCAAGGTCAGGCTGGATAATTGACATATCTACAGAATAAGTCATTCTAAGCATCTTATTATTGAAATCCTCCTTTGCTGAAGTTGTTTTTTGATGAGAATTTTCATGGGCACAAATATCTCCAAAGCTGTGCCCATTTGAAAGCTTTATTTATATGCTTTTTTTCTCAGATCTTTTAACTAATTTCCCCCTGTTGTTTCTTCCAAGTTCCCAACCATCAGCTAAACTGTTAGCCACTTCCAATTATTCACTATAAATTTATGTCTCCAGCTTTACAAGCAAAATGAAAATTTCTGTGCATTGCTCAATGTTATTTCTGCTATTCTGAACTCAATCTATGATTCAAAATTGTAACAAAACCCCATAGATTATTTTGTAGGTATCAACAAACCAGTTCTAAAGTTTGTTAATGGCAAAATAATAGGCAACACGTTACTGAAGAAGGAGAACAGCATCAGAAATAATATACCTGACTTAAAGACTTTTTACAAAGCTATGTTAATCAAGGCAGTATGGAATTACTGAAAGACTAGACAAACAGATTGATACAATAGAACTGAGAGTCCAGAAATAGACCACATAAATATAGTCTACTGATATTTGACAAAGGAGCAAAGGCAGTACAATGGAGAAAGGATAGCCCTTTCAACAAATGGTGCTGGAATAACTAGACATCTACACGTAGAAAATTGAATCTTGACCCTGACCTACCCCTTTCACAAAAGTTAACTCTAGGTTTATCATAAACCTAAGTGTAAAATGTAAAATAATAAAATTTATAGAAGATAATGTAAAAGAAAATATAAGTGGCTGTGGGTTTGCTGATATGCTTCTAAATACAACACTAAAAGTATAATTCTTGAAAAAAATTTGATACTTTGGATTTCATTACAATTGAAAACTTTAGCACTATAAAAGACACTGTCAAGAGAAAAGAAAACAAGCCATTGACTGGGGCAAACTTTTGCAAAACACATATCTAATAAAGCACTGGTATCTAAAAACTACAAAAAAAGCAAAAAAACCTCTTAAAACACAACAATAATAAAAATGGGCATCAGATACCTCACCAAAGAAGATATACACATAGCACATAGACACATGAAAAGATGCTCAATATCACATGTGTCTTTTCAGGCTGCTAAAATAAAGTTTTATAGACTGGGTGGCTTATAAGCAACAGAAATTTATTTCTTACAGTGCTGGAGGCTGAAGACTGAAGTTAAGGTACCAGAAAGGATGAGTCCTGGTGAGAAAACTCTCAGGTTGCAGAGTGCCAACTTCTTCTTATAACTTCGCATAACATAGAACGGAGAGAGGATACAAGGTCTTATGACTCTCATAAGGGCTCTCATCCCATTCGTGAGTGTTCCACCCTTATGAGATCATCTAATCTTAATGTACTTCCCAAAGGCCCCATCTTCTAATACCATCATACTGGAAGGTAGGATTTCTATATATTAATTTTATGTGGGCTCAGACATTCAGTCTGTAACAACATGTAATTAGGAAGTTGCAAATTAAAGCAATAACTGAATGGCTAAAATACAAAGCTGACAGTTTCAAATACTGGTGAGGATGTGGAGCCATAGGAACTCTTCCTCATTGCTGGTGGAAATGTGGAAAAACCACTTTGGAAGAAAGTTTGGCGGTTTTTATAAGTCAAACATAGTCTCAGCATATGTATGATCCAGCAATCACCCTCATCGGTATTTTACTCAAATGAGTTGACACAAAAAAACAGCATTTGAATGTTTATAACAACTTTATTCATAATTCCCCAAAACTAGAAATAACCAGGATGTTCTTCAAAAAGTGAATGGATAAACAACTGGTATATCTATGCAATGGAATGCTATTCATTACTAATAAAAAGAAAATTGTCAAGCCGAGAAAAGTTGTTGGAAGAACTTTAAAGATCTGTTGAAGAGCCCATCTCCAGGCCAGAATTCAGTGTGCTATCTTTCAGTCTTGACCATAAACAGAAATCCCTTACCTTGCAGGCCTCCTGAGGGAAAGCTGCCTTCCCCACGCTGGACATAATACACAATCTAAGGAGAATTGAAGTTAAGTACTCAGTGCCTCCCCACTCCCCATCCCTGCTGGCCATGCTTTTATGCATATCTGCATTTCTAGCCCAAATAGCTCAATTTGGAGACCCGCTTATAGGGAGCCCTTTGCTGAGGTCTTTCTTAGGTGCCTCTGCCACGACCACCTTATTGGAGGGCCTTGCAACATTTTTCTCCACTCTGAATCCATATTCAGTATTTTTCCACTCCTAGCCTTTCCTTCTCCCCACCTCCCCATGAGCTCCATAAAACAGCAGGAGCCTTTTATTCAGGGCTCCCTTGGTAGAATCTCTCACCTGAACTGATGCATATGACTTTCCTTCTGGCACCATTCCATTGGGAAAATGTTCCAATAGAACAAGGAAACTGGTGCTTTTTCCTGGTGAACCTCTTGCTTATCCATTGTAGGAAGTGATTACTTGACTGTTAACTTTCATTTTGACTTGTTGCCTTAAATGACCACCTTAACACTTGGCACTTCAGCTTTCTGCAGCTCAGCTCTTGACATATTGCTTAGTAGAAGAAGCCCATCTGAAAAAGCTATGTGCATAGTGTACAATTTCAACTATATGACATTCTGGAAAAAGGCAAGACTATAGACAGTAAAATATCAGTGTTTTTCAGGGATTAAAGGTGCATAGGTAGAGCTTAGGATTTTCAGGGCGGTTAAACTGTTCTATATAATAGTGCAATGATGGTTACATGATGTGCATTTCTTAAAACCGTAGAAGTATGTAATGCAAAGAGTGAACCTTAATGCAAATGATGGACTTTAGTTAAAAATAATATACCAATATTGGTTAATCACTTGTAACAAAGGTACTACACACATGCAAGATGTTGATTATAGGGTAAAGTATGAGGAGCGATCGAGGGGTAGGGAGAGAATAGTTATATGGGAGCTATACACTGTCCTCAATTTTCTAGAAACCTAAAACTGTTCTAAAAATTGCCTATTAATGAAAAGAATATTGAGGGCTTAGAGATATTTCCATTAGGCCTGTCCCTCAGGGATATGCTAGTGGGATTGTAATGCTAGATATGCTACCAACTCTAGATTTTTTTTTCTGGGTCACTGGTCATAAGGAGCTCTACTTGAGACCATAGATGCAGGTTAAGAGACAGGGGGTATAGGCCATGATCACAGGCCATTAGCATATCTGCCATTTATTCATGAAACTTATACTTTTAGAGCTTTTGAAGCCTGTTTCACATATGTGAAGGTGTCTTCCTCTTTCACTTGATGATGAGATGTTACCGTGCATACTCAACTTGCTGGCTCAGTAAGTCAGAAAATGCCCAATTTGTAATGAGCATTTCAAGTAACATGAGAACTTGTTGGCCTACAGTCAAACATTCTGTCTCTAGTAAGTAAGCTGAAAGCTATTTTTCAAAAGGAGAATAGTTACTGGTAGAAAAATTCTTTTTTCTAAAACCCTGAGGTTTGTACGATGAGTCACCTATAAATGCCTGTGAAATAATCCATACTTCATTCATATCTGCAGCAGACAATTTGAGAACTATCAGATTTGCAGGGTAACATGGCCCAAGGGGCAGAGCAGCTTGCAGGACAGCTTGGACTTATTGCAGATGTTTCTCCTATTATGAGCCCTTCTCAAAACTGGCAGCTTTTTGGATCAATGATGTTATCAGAGTATAAGTAGCATGCCTAAATGAGATATATTTGATATCAAAATCCCAAGAAGAAATCACCTTGAAAGGGATATCTCAATATGCCCTAGATCACTGGATCTCTACAAATGTCACCAATATGGAAGACTTCTAAATTTTAGTGGGATTTTTTTCCAAGTGACCAATCTATCTCCTGGAGGAATTGTGTCATATTAAGGGCTCACTATCGGTCTTGTTGCTGACAAGTTGAATATTCAGAGGCAAGCGTAGCGAGATGTGCCTTGTAAATAGGAGTCCATGCTGTTGGACTCATGTAGGGCTTCTGTTTCTGCTACTTCAGCCACTCTTCCAATTTACTATCAATCATACCAGTTCTGGGATGGCTAATGACAAATGTTGGGTAATATCTTCTGGGAAAATCTTTTTACCCACTTGATTGTTCAGTGACTCTGTCATGGTGGCTGTTAAGCAGTGGTGTGACAATTTTACTTTTGATGCTCACCCTCTTGATTCCATCTACATGCCTCTATCCCTGACTTCCTTGTCTCTGATCACCCAGTCCTTTGCCTTCTAGCTCTCCAACAGATGACCAGGCCATCAGCCAATAACTGCTCAAAGTAAATAGCTCCCTCTTGGGAGCTGCCCTCCATTTTTGGCTTGCGCCCATCTACTGAGCTAAATAATGTAGAAACTGAATTTGGGTGCTTTCCTCCTCTTTCAGCTTTTCCCACCACACAGTTACTCATTTGGCATGAATCCTACTGCTGTTCATGATTTGGTCATACTTATTTTTATTCTAGGTTCCTGTAGGATATTCTGACTCCTAGATTGTTAAAGATGGTATTCAGGGATTTTTTTTTACTTTTACTATGCTATCTGTACTTCTTGGTTTTCAGGAGGAAGTTAGTATATGTAAATACTAAAGTGACAGTATAATCACATTGCTATTTTATTTTTATTTTCCCAGAATTCATAAAAAATGTAGGAGGTGGGAATGATTGGTGCTCAATCAGTTTATAGGTATATTAAAGGTGATTGTAGTATAAGTGATGGCTTTATAAGACTTAAATCATTTTGTAAATGTTTGTATCTTCTGTGAATTATTATAGAGCTTTAGTGTCTGTATTTCTCTATTGAGAGTGTAAAACATGTAGACTGGACCTAGTATATCTTCCTAACCACTGAAGTGATCAAATATAAATGACTAATGAAAGAAAATTCTTCATTTAGTACTCTAGACAAGAGGTAAATTTATTGCTGAAAATTTCAGTTTACCAATTTTATAGTATAGGCACTTTGAGAAAGTTACATATTTCTGATATAATTTTACAAATCAATTGTGTGTTAAATGAAATTCAGAAAGCAAATAGAAATAATACTTTTTAAAGGTCAATATCTCACTTAGCTCTGTCATGAACTTATGTAAAATCAAAAGAAGGTATGAAATTCCATTTGAAATTTTATAAGAATTCTCTCTTGTGTTTTTATAAGATAAGTGTTACGGATATTTTACCAAGAGTCGTTTATTTTTGAATCACATAGAGCAAATTTCATGGAAATCCTTCTAGTCATTCACATATTCATTCGTGAACTCATTCAAAAAAATGTGTACAAGTAAAAAGGTACTGGGAAGGCAGAGGCAAGGAGAATATAGTTTCTTCTTTCAAGGAGTTCAGTCCAGAGGTGAAATTGTATGAATAATAAACAAATTGAAAGCAATGTGTTAACTACTGTGCTGTAAGTACTCCATTTATGTACTGTGCTAAAATACCTAATTCATCTCCTACCCCTTTTCTACTGACTCATTAGTTTTGACATACTAGCCTCCATGTTGGTCCTTAAACAAATAAATCAAGCCTGTTCTCACCTCAGAAACCTTGCACAAGCATCTGGACAAAAACACTTGGAATTTAGGAAAGAAATATGGGTTGGTGATGGAGATGTGACAGAAGGTATTTGAAAAAAAAATAAGATGTTATGTAGAGAAATGGTATATACTATATAGAATTAAAATAGGATTACAGAAAAACCCTAGGGTAAAATTACACTTAAGTTCTCAAGAAGAAAATAAAAAAGAGCTGTTAAGGAAACTCAGAAAAAGATATCTGACAATCTGAAAGCTAACCAAGAGAAAGCGTTGGAAGTTAAGGAGAAACCAGTGATGGTCAAGTATACATATAAATGCTTAGGCAACTAATACTAAAAGTATCAACATGACTTGGCAAGAAAGAAATTATAAATGACTTTCAGGCAAAATTACAATAGAGCAGCAGAGGTGGAGTCCATTTTGCAGTGAGTAGCAGAATGAATAGGAGACGGGGAAATGGAAGCAGTCTCAGATAGTCCTTCTAGAGGCCTAGCTCTAGCACAAGGAGCAAAAGGAGGTGGTAGCAAATGCTGACTTTCCACGAAGGTAATGAGCGTAGGCTTCAGGGACAATCATCTGCATGGGTCCCAAGCGCAGTGCATTGCTGAGAGGTATGGAATGTTCTGTGCCCAGTTGCAGTGGAAGCATTCCTATGTAAACACCTCTAACAAATTCCCAAAGAGATCTCAGAAGGAAGGGCCTGATTATTCTAGTCGTTGTTCATTTGTGGAAATTTTTGTGCTTCATAATGAACATCTATTTTTACCTAATCTTGTATTTATATTTTTCTGGGTTTTTTTCCCCTCAAACAGGCCCCACAAACCGTAGTAAGTTTTAAACCTCACAAAATCTAGATCCATCCTGCAGTGATATATAATAGGAAAGAGTTTTTCTGGAGTAATTTTTTTTTATAAGAGTAGTGGGAATGTGGCCATGTTTGTTTGCTGAATTAAAAAGAACTAGAAAGTTGGAAATTGTTGATGAGTCAAAAGAAAAAGAAGCAATGGGAACTGGATATTTAAGAGGCAAAAGGAAATTAAATATAGAACCAAAACAAGTATTGGTGTTGGACAAGAGGAAAGATATCATTTCTTCTTGGAAAAGATCATTTGCTTGACTAGGTTTTAGTCAGGCTTCTGAACCTTCTCCTAAGCCCATCTGTGCACTTATAAAATCCAGTTTTAGCAAGATCCCTGCTAGGTTGGTTTGGCCAGAACTCCCAAACATCAATATGTGGTTCCCCTCAATACACTTCAGTAGTTTTTTTTTTTTTTTTTTTTTTTTTGCAAAGTTGAAATATATAATGGGAGGCTATAGTGCACTCCTCTGTCCATTAATTTGGTCAGTGAGTATTCATCAGGCATACTTATAGGGGGTAGAACAAATGTTGCATGTTGGAATATAGAAATAGACACAGCCCACAACTGATAATCTATTTGTGTTTTGCTTTACATAAAGAAGATATGTATGACAGAAGATATGTACATGTCAAAAGATATTACATATGACAGACAGGAGGAGAAGGTATTAGAAGAAATACTCCATTTCCAGGTTCTGGACATGATATTAGATGTTGACTGAGATAGAGAAGTGTAGATTGAATCCTGTCTTGCTTTCTAGGTATATAATATTTAAACCTAAACAAGGGCAATTAAGTTTGTGGTGATAGGACATGTTAGGCATGAAAGTAGTGATATTGAATGTGATCTATAAGGAATAGTAAATAGACGGTACATGTGATAAGAAATTCAGACAAATAATGCAAGAAAGTTGTGTCATGGGAAATCTTGATATTCTATTAAATAAATCTTAATATTATAGATATTAGAGAACCATTTCTGATTTTTAAAATTTTTTTAATGTTTATTTATTTTTGGGAGAGAAAGACAGAGTGCAAGTAGGGGAGGGTCAGAGAGAGAGCGAGACACAGAAATGGAAGCAGGCTCCAGGCTCTGAATTGTCAGCACAGAGCCCGGCGCAGAGCTTGAACCCATGCCATGAGATCATGACCTGAGCTGGAGTCGGAAGCTTATCCCACTCAGCCACCCAGGTACCCCAGATTTTTTTTTAATCCAAAGTAGAATCCATTGTCTAAAGAGGAGGCTTTAAGGATAATTGGTATAATTATAACACAGCACAACGTTCTGTCTTATTTTCATAAAATTCTTTTATGTATAGGCGCATAGAAGACTGACTCTAAATTAAAAAAGAATAGTGAAGGAATGAGAGAGGGAACTGGAAGAATAGCACATTGAATATTGAAATATCTGTTCTTGCTTTGACAAGTTCTGATGATCCATCTTCAGGGCAGGGGGATCGACCACTACCAATATTCAGTATTTCTAATATAAGACACCCGGCTCGCTGTCTTTACGGAAGTATTTGTTTTTGAGACTTCCAATTTACCTTGGCTATGTTTCATTATTAATAGCTGCACAATGAAGATTCTGATCACAACTCCATCTCAAATGAGTAAATATCCACCATGAAAAGAGAAACATGCCCTTCTGTGTTTGAATAACTTCCTGGCGAGTTCTGAAGGATTGTTCATATTGGTGTTTATAAAATAAAGGAAATGAGCCATAAAAATAAATAAATCAAAATGCCATATAAAAGCCTTGCATGGAGTGGTGAGAAATGCTGAAGTAAACATTCAACTGTAGGAAACCATTGTTGCTTTGGACAAAAGTATTGACAAATGAATAAGAGCACCAAACATAAAACTTCTAAAACTGCTAAAGTTTCAGCACATCGAGAATTATGTCCTAAGCTATAATGCAAATTAAATTGAAATGCAACCACATAAAAGGCCCACTAGACACCATCTAACTTCTGTGCCTGGATCCTTCCATTAAAGAATATTTAAGATATTGCTCAAGGACAATAATACTGTCTGTTGGGATTTGCAATGTATAGTGCCCAGCCAAGGACCCCACAAAACCAACATTTGGTAAAGTTTTCAAAACAATAAAAAAAATTAAAAAGTCAAGCTTGCCTATTAACATATTCCAAATACAGTCAGAAAAGTTGCTGTCTTTTCTGGTACCTACCACTTTTCCCTCACATTTCTATTGTAAGTTACTATCCCTGCTACTACTAAGTCATCAAATAATTTGTGCTCCTGTGCCCCTGTGCTCCTGTGCTCCTGTGTTCCTGTGCTCGAAGGAGATTTGTCTTAGATGTTTTTAGGATCCCTGTTCTCATCCTCTGGAAAGCAGTTCTCTCCTACAAGCTTTCCACACGCATGTCTTTATTTTCTGCCGTAGGGCTGTGCCTGAAAGTTCACTTGGGGAGTACAGGTGGTGCTCAGAATTTGGAGCGAGTGAATGCTCCCAGTGGCAGCCCCTGACACACAGTGACCAGGAGCCAATGTTCCTACCATTCAGGGAAATAATTCTGGGAAACATGTATACATTTCTCAAAAGGCCTAAGCAGAAACAAGCTCCCATTGTCCATAATGGTGACTCAACACTAAATCTTTATGTTCTTTTTTTCTTGGTTTCTTGCCTCATTCTCCCAGGGATCCCACCCTGGTTCTTGAGACCTCTTGAAAATAAACAGTCCATCACAGGTCCTTCTTTTAGGGTCTGCTTTGGTAGAAAACCAAGGTAACAAAGGATTTTTGAAACATACCGTTATGGCTCCAGCCTTCCTTAAAGCCTTCAGAGGCTCATTTCCTTTGGGATATAGTCCAGACTCCCTAATGTGAGGCATATAAAGTCTTTGATGGCATAGAACTTACCTAAATGCTCTTGCCTCTTCCTCTGTTACAGTTGATCCTTATATAGGCTACCATCTTGGAATACTGGATGGCTAACAGATGCTTTATTATGGTCGTGATGTTTCAAGCATCTATCCCTCATAATGGTTTTTTACTACTCATAAAATGTTTCCTTCCACCCTTTGTTAAACTCTGATACACCCTGTTTTATTTAGTTTTCTCCACCCTTCAGACAATATCTCATTTATTCCTTTGTGTCTCCAGAGAATTCTGTTGCACTTTTCATAACACTGTTGAACATACTTGTGTGTGTCTTCTTTGCTTGGTTCTACCAAAGATTGATACTTTATTCCCTTGCTCATTCCCATGCACTCATTAGTGTCTGATTCATAAAAGGTAGTCATAAATATTTATTGTAGGATAAGATAATGTTTAATCAATGAGTCTCACTTGCTCTGCTGTTTAGTGAATCAATGTATACTTCTTGTCGATGTGACTAGTCCCATTTCAAAATTTCCCAGTGGACTTCTGGTCAGGTGTCTCTTTTAGCAACTCCTGAGATTGCAGTCACCCTGGATGATAGCAGATTGTGATCACACAATTCTTGGAAAAGTAGAGTTTCATTGTTTATATGATTAAATGCTAATTGTACATGCCAATTTATAAGTGCTATGTGAGTCTGCTACATTGCTTATTGAATACAGGCAAGTGGAGTGCCCTCTTAAGGAAATTAACTTTACCATTGGAGTAAACATAACTAAAATTTAACTGATAATGACATTGATGCATTTATTTATTTATTTGAATTAATTTATTGAGTTTTTATTGTCACAGAGATGTAGTCTATGTGCAGAATAATGTAAGCACATGAATTTCAAATTTACAAGATTATATTATGTCTTTAAAAAGAGATGAAATAATATGGAATGTGAGAAAGAAAGTATTCCCTTGGGGCTCAGAGAGTTATTCTAATCTGAGGGTATTTTTGCTTTCCTTTTTATTACTGTAAGGATAACTTAACTACATATATGTGTGTGTATATGTAAGTCTGTATGTATACATACATGTTTAGCTTATTATTTTCTTCATAAAGAACCAATGTATGTCACATTGAAAATATTGTTTTTAAAATCTATTAGAAAGTGTCACTTGTTTGTCATATAATCTAAAATGTCCTGTTTTTAAACTTATCTATTCAATACACATTCAGAGTACTTACTTTTTATGAAGTGCTATGAGAGATGAAAAGATGAATTTTACAGAAATCATTTGCAAGGGAAATAATTTATTGGAGCATAAGATAAACACAAAAAAAATGCAGCTGATGAGTTTTCATGAGATTAACCTGCCCATGTGAGCACCGATCAGGTCAGGAAACAGAAAGTGGCTGTGTCTCAGTAGCCTCTCACACTGTCTTCCAGTTACATTACCTTCAAAGAGGAATTGACTTCTGATTTCTGACTCCATGATTCTTTCTACCTGCTGTTAAAAAAGTATTTGATGGAAACATACAATTTATACTCTTATATATCTGCCTTCCTTTTCTCAATATAATACCTGGGGAATTAATCTGTGGTTTTGCCTGTAGCAATTTGTTTTCATTCTCATATGGTATTCTAATATTACATAACATTTGGTTTGTTTCCATTTTAGACTATAACAAATAGCATCGTTATAAGCAATGTTTTACTTGTCTCTTTGTGCACACACATATATGTGCATTTTTGAGGTTTTTATGCAAGGGTGGAACTACTTAGTCAGAGGGTATGTTATTCCAAACTAATTGGCTTAAAACAAAAATGAACACTTATAATCTCACCCAGTTTCATCTAGTTAAAAATCCAGGAGCAGTTTGGCTTTGTGTATTCCCAGCTCAAGTCTCTTCCATAAGACCCTTTGCTGTAGTCATCTGCAGGCTTGACTAGGGTTGGAGGATCCACTTACAAGATGGTTCTCTCACATGGCTATTGGTAGGAGGTTCAATTCCTCACAAAATGGGCCTCTCCATGGGGCTGCTTGAATGTCCTCATGATATTGTGACTGGCTTCCCCAAGAGTGAGTGATCCAAAAAAAGAGTAAAGCAGAAACCACAGTGTGTTTTATGACCTGGTCTTGGAAGTCATACACTATTATGTCTATAATATCCTACCAGTTACAGAGATCAGGCCTATTTACTGTGGGAAGAATATCATGAGGCAGAGATCATTGATCCATTATGAAGCCTGCTTATAAAAAAAAGAGAGCATGTCTATATCAGCTTTTGTAAATATTACCCTAGAGTTTATAAAGTGGCTGTACCAATTTGCATTTCTATTAAAAGTTTATAGAAGTGGCTCAGTTGGTTGAGCCTAGGACTCCAGCTTAGGTCATGATATCGCGGTTTGTGAGTTCGAGCCCTGCGTCGGGCTCTGTGCTGACAGCTCGGAGCCTGGAACCTGCTTCAGATTCTGTGTCCCCCTCTCTACCCCACCCCTGCTTGTGCTCTGTCTCTCTTTGTCTTTCAAAAATGAATAAACATAAAAAAATTAAAAATAAGATTTCTTAAAATTTATTTCTCTACCCAAGGTCATGAAAGCATTAGTCCAATATTATCTTCTAGAAATGTTAGATGTCCCACATAGAGAATTATAAACTACCCGGTATTGATTTTTAAATATGGTGTAAACTCAGAGTCATAATTGATATTTTTCATACAGCTATCCAACTGAGCAAGAAACATTTACTGAAAAGTTCATCCTTCCCCCACTATTCTGTGAAGCCAATTTTGTCATAAATCAGAGGTCTATATGTGTATAGGTTGGCTGTTGGAAACTGTTTTATTCTATTTATTTATTTGATGAGCTTTGCACTGAAACCACATTGTATTAATTATGGTTGCTTTGTAACTCTTGATGTCTAGTGGTGCCTTTTTATTTTATTTATTTATTTATTTATTTATTTATTTATTTATTTATTTTTTACGGAATTGTTTTATTTATATTAGGGCCTTTGCATTACCATTTAAATTTTACAACCAGTTTCAATGCTTCCATCTCCCCCTAAAAAGAAGATGCTGAGGTTTTAATTGGGATTTTATTGAATCTATAGGAAAATTGAACAGATGAGACTATTGCATGTTTGATTCCACTGATGTTGTTTATATTGACATTTATTTAAGACTAATTTTTCACAATAATATTTTCTAGTGCATATTTTTCAGTAGATTGTAAATTATACACGTGCACAATAGAATGATATCATTTGAAAAATAATTTTGCAGTAACTTGCATGGTATATAAAAATGAAGTTGATTGATTGGCTCTTGTTAATCTTGTATCTAGCAAACTTAATTTATTAATTATAGTAGTTTATATGTAGATTCTTTTGGACTTTCACTGTATCAAATTATATTACCTGTGAAAACAGGCAATTATATTTCTTCCTTCTATATACTTATGATTATATATATTTATATAAATGTTTATATCCTATATTTTATAGTTGCACTGGCTAAGATCTTCATATAATGTTATGTAGGAGCAGTGGTGATACACATCCTTGTTTTGTCCTAATAATGTGTAAGTCTTTTTATACACTGTCTTTAAGTGTAATATATGCTATGGTTTTATTTTTTAAGATTTCCAGTGTCAAAGGAAGTTCTCTTAAACCCTAGTTGTCTGAAACTTATTTTTTTTTTTTTACCATGGTGGTTTAAATCTTATATGCTTTTGCTTCATCTATTAAGGTAGTCATATGATTTTCTCCACTTGGAAGGAAATGTGATGATTTATATTGATAATTGAGCAAATATAATTCAAGAGTCCTGCATTATTTTACATACACATTGCTGAATACTACAAGATATTATTTTGCAAATGATTTTTTTGCCTGTATGTTTAAGAGAAATTAACCTAAAGGGGTGTTTTGTTTTGTTTTGTTTTGTTTTCCCTGCAAAATCCCTGTCAGGTTTTAGTATCAAGGTTATGCCAGACTTAAAAAATGGAATGGTAAATGTGTTCAGTTTTCTTTTGTTCTCTGGAAGTGATCTTTTGTTATTTACATTATTACTTTCTTAAATATTTAGAGGAATTCATCAATGAATCCATGTGAAGTTGAGGGTTTCTTTTTGAGAAGGATTTTAAGTACATAATAAATTAGATGACTAGCTAGATTTTCTGCTTTTACTTACTTCAGTTATGATCATTGCTTTACTAAGACTTATTTATTTACTTATTTTTACTTTTATTTGTAATGAAATATTTGCTTATGAAGCAAAAGAAAAAACAAAAAAAAAAGCAAAAAGAAAAATCTTCCTTTTGCAATTTCATTTTTCTAATATATGCTTTTTTTTAAGTTTATTTGTTTTGAGAGAGAGAGAGAGAGAAAGCACACACAAGTGGGGAGAGTCAAAGAGAGAGGGGGAAAGAATCCCAAGCAGGATCCACACTGACAGTGCAGGAGATCATGACCTCAGCTGAAATCAAAAGTTGTTGGTCACTTAACCAACTGACTCACCCAGGTGCCCCATATGCTTTTTGTTTCTTAGAAAGTCTTAATGCTCTTGCCTTCTTATTTTCTTATGATATATTTTTATTAATACTGTTCCAGATGTTCTTCCTCCCTCAAGAAGGGGTTCGGTATTTTTGGATCAGCTGTTTACATGAGGTTCCTATAAATAGCAGCAGAATTGGAGCAGTCTTTGACAAACAGAGAACCCGTGTATTTTTATTTTGTCTACACCTGCCTTATCTGCTTCTGTGAAATAAGCTGGTCCCAGGACCTTTTAACAGTCAATTCCATTCACCCCAGTTCCAGGAGCAGTTAATAAGGCTTTAGCTTTTAAGCCTTATATATGAAACATCCTTTCTATGGAGGTTTTTAATTTAATTTAGTTTTGTTTTGTACATTTTGAGATTTTCTGACTATGCAGCCTCTCAAGCCTCTTCATTGTTCCCCCTTTAACTCTTTGAATAGCTTCTTTTAGTTTTCTCTCATGCATTTTAATCAAATCTAAAACCAATTTAACTATCTTCCCCCCCCCCCAAAAAAAAACTCCCAATTCAGACTCTGTTCTCTCAGTCACTTGGGCTATAAAATTTTGAATCATCCCTATCTCCTATATCTCTTGCTACCTTTAGTTAACAAGGCATGTTAATTCTTTTCTTATTGCTTATCTACTTTTTATTTTTCCATTTTTATTGCTACCATCCTAGACTGGTGCTCTAGCTTTATTTTCTGAATGTAGTCATTTTCTCAACCATCTATTTCATCCTAAAAATATCATCAAACAAAATTTCCCTAAACATAATTGGGCAGAAAATCGCTCAATTGTGCACTGAAAAAAAAAATTCCCCATCATAAATATTAATGACTCTCTATATTCTGATTCCAAATAATCTCTCCAATCTTATTTTACACTGTTCCTTTCATAACCCATACATTCTCAATTTCAATAATGCTTTCTCAAAATTGCCACTGCCTTCAACTGCTATCCAATAATAACCCCTTTCTGAGGCTATTCTAAAGAGGAAATTATATTTGTAGGTTTTGACTTAGCAACTGAGAATCTTGAATTTGTTTGCTACTGCAGAGATATTATGACCATCCAAAATGGAACAAATGAAAAATAACTTCTGGCTTACTTGTAAGTGCTCTCAAGGATAATTTACTGTTTTTTAAAAATATTGCAATTATGTATTATGTGTTTATAGCATACATAAAAAGGAGATTTTATTTAAAAAGCACAAGAGAAGGAAGGGGGAATTGGAATGATGTTATAAGATTCTTACATTATTTGAGATGCTGTAATATCATTTGATGGTTGACTCAGATTTTGTAAAGATATATGTTGTAAATTCTAGGGGAAGAACTAAAAAGATTTTTAAATGATGCATGAATAATATTTCTATAGATGAGTTTAAATGTAATCATAAAGTGCTCAATTAAATTTAGAGAACATTAAAAAAGTTAAGGTGACAGGGAACAGATACAAAACAACTAGCAAGGTAGAAGATTTTAATCCAACTATATCAAATGGTAATTGTCTAAACATACCAAACAAAAGCAAAGATTTAAAGACTGGATATAAAAAGTAAAGCTGCCCAGATGCTATCTAGAACCTAATTACATATATAAAGACAAACAGTTTAAAGTAAAAGAATGGAGGGTGCCAGGGTGGCTCAGACAGTTGAGCATCTGACTCTTGATTTTGGCTCATGTCATGATTCCAGGGTTGTGAGATCAAGCCTTCCATCAGGCTCCACACTGAGAATGGAGCCTGCTTAGGATTTTCTCTCTCTCTCTCTCTCTCTTTCTCTCTCCTTCTGCCCCTCTCTTGCTCTCTCTAAAAAATAAATTTTTAAAAAAGTAAAAGAATGGAGAAATATATGTCATCCAACCATTAATCAAAAGAAAACAAAATAGCCATAGCAATTTCAGAGAAAAAAGACTGCAGAACAGGAACAGAAAACATTCAGGGAAAAAGAAGGACATGACAAAATGATAAAAGGATCAATTGTCTAAAAGAACATAATAATGGTGAGTGTGTATGCACCAAAAAACAGAGCTACAGTGCACATGAAACAGTAACAGATATGAAAAGTGAAACAGAGATATCCAATTATATTTGAATATTTCAACAATTAAAACCAGTGGACAGGAATTCAGCCAGGATATAGATGATCTGAATGACACAATCAACCAACAGGATCTAATTAGCATATACAGAATACTCCATAGGAGTCAAATGCTTAACAAACTGAGCCACCTAAGCACCCCAAAAGCAATTTTTTAAGTAAGCTTCACATAATAATTAGGCAACAGTTGCCTAATTAACATAGCGCTTAATTAGGTGATCGTAGTAGCTCCTGAAAGCAGGTCCTATCCTCAAGAAGGTTATCGCTGCAGATGTCTATAAGAATATTTTTATGTCTATATGACATATGTTGATATTTTTATGTTTATTTTTATGTTTGTATATCAACACATTTTTGGGCCATATCTGGCACATTGTTTATGTAGATTGCATATACTCTGTTCTTGTAGAAGGTATATTTAATATCTTGATGCTTTTTCACTGATATCTTTTCTAACTCAGGGAACACTCACTTGTTGGTTGCTTTGATCCACTAAAAACATTATACTCTTTTTTGTTTATTTTATTTATTTCAGATCTTATCAAATTTATTTCTGGCTATGGGTAAGTTACATTCTAGGCCTAAGTGTACTTTTATGACTCTTTTTGTCTGAAAGTAAAATGTATTAAAGCTGTTGGAGTCAAGTTACTGAACTTTCTGAAGTCTATCTTCTGTTCTGTTTCATATGACCATATCCTGTTTAGATAAGATTTTTTATTGAATGTTCAATGCTTTCATTTGAATTATCCTATAATAGGGATTATTCTCAATATTAGATATTTCTTTAAATAAAAAGTAGCCAATACTTGACAATGTCTTTTTTGGCATTTGACACCATTTGAGTGGCAGAAAAATATTTAATTTTAATACTCTTGATATTTGCCACTTTATAAGGGGAGACCATTTTGTTTTTCCCTACAAAGAGCTTTGGCAGATAGAACTGAAAGTTAGTAATAAAAGTTGGCTAAAAAGCATGTTAATTAATTTTCAGATCACTTGAAGCAGGATCACTACTTGAGGTTAATATAGGGGTTAGACAGAGAACCCAAACTAACGATAAGGCCAGACAAAATGTCAGAGAGGCGGCAGTGATTCTTGGTGACTGTGGAAAATTGTATGTGTGATCTCTTTTGGGGGGTAGTATAATTTGAATTTTAGTATATTGTGTCCATCTGGCAATGTAGATCCAGTATTAAAGATCTTCAGATTTTTCTAGAGAATCTATATTTTTATGTGATATTTCCTGATTACTTTTAACAAATGGGGTCAATTAAAACACATACACACATGCATAAACATATCTGGCAGTCTGATCCAATGCATGGGATATTAGCTGGATTCTTCAGGTTTAAAACAGCTTGACACTATTTAACCAAATCAAGCAGATCTGGTACAATTGAAAATTTGTCTTGCTCTGTGTACATTTATAGTTAAAATTTTGCTTTCCAAATCTCCCAAATCTTATAATTTTGAATGAGTCTTTTGTATTGATCACAATTTTTTCATATTAAAACTAATATAACGTAAAACCTTCATATTTTCAACCTAATCCTATTTACTAATTCAGTAGATAGTTATTGAATAAAGTGTGTGAAAACACTGGTCTGCATGATAGAGATACAGAATGAACAAAAGAGACAGGTCCTACCTTCAATAGTATTTACATGTGAATTTAATCATGAAAATACACTTTTACATATGCTACATAATTAGCTTTTTCCCTTGAGGTATTTTTTTCAACATGAAAAGATATTAAAAGCCATTCATGTTACACATAGCAAAAAGAAACTCAGAGTTGCTGATGAAGCTCTAGAATTAAGCGGAAAATTGGAAAACACTTGTGATTTTAGTTTAGTCCTATTTTGTTTAATCTGTGCCTGCATTCCAAAAGCTTGTATGTATAGCTAAAATGTATGTTGTCTAAACTTTGTACATCCCAGATATTGTTGAACAGTATACAGATCTTCCCTAACATATTTTCATACACAGTGCCTGAAGAGAATGTCTCTAACTGTATGTAGTAAAATGTGCATCTCTGGAGGATTATGACATGTCATTTGCAGGAATGGTTATTTTAAAGAGCTAGAGGCAAACTAATATCCTTTCCTTCCTATCTTCCCAGTATATAAGTTTCAGTTAATCTCTGACAAAGTTTAGAGGGGGGCACAGTGCAAAGATATGGGCTCTTAATGGCCTTTACAATTTTTATTTATACAGATAAGCAACCTGGTCACTGTTCTACATGTCCATGTGCTCTCTGCCTTTAGATAATGGCCCTGTTATTTCAGAGCGAAGCAGTCAGGCTCAAAAATTCCATCTGTTTTAATAATAGCACCAGGCCACCTTCCATATGAATGAGTATGCCCTGGATTGGTTGTTCTGGATAGTGGTTTGTTCCAAGGTAAAAACACTTGGCAAAAGTTAGAAAGGGTATCATTTTCAATGAAAAGGAAAATAACAGTTGAGTTTGTCACTGTCTCTTATATAACGTTAGATATAATGTTGAAAGGCTTATGGTTGATGAGGCTTCACGAGCTATAAAACTTACAAAGGCTAGCTCAGAAGATACAGATCCACTATGTGATTCTAGGCAGCACTGTGTTATGAAAAAGGCATTGAAATGCAAGTAAGGTACCTTGATGTTCTTTTCTTAAATCTGCCAATTATGTTTTGTGTATCCTTGTGTAAATACCTTTTTTTTTTTTTTATAACCCAAGACCGTCTGTATCATTTACAGGCTCAGCAAAAAATGAAAGTGTAGAACTCCATCTTTAAAAATCATTAACAGTTTTAAGATGGCATGGTTTAAACCTAACTCAGGGCCCCTCTGAACACGGGTCCTATGTGGCTGCTCAGATCATATGCCTATGAAGCTTGCCCTGCCTAAGACACATGGTGTTTATTTATAAAATAATTATGACTCTGTGTACCTGGCCTGAGCTGTGGATTTCTTATGAGGTTCAAATTGGATGCTGATATATTTTGTAAATTATGAGAAATAATACTAATATAAAGAGTTGCTAAGGTTTGCTCTTCAGTTTGCCTAGATAACCCAATTGGAGCATATATTCTCTCCTATGTGAATTAGGTTATTTCCCATACTTCGTTTTATTTTTTAAAGTTTATTTATTTATTTTTGAGAGAGAGAGAGAGAGAAGGGGATGGGCAAAGAAAGAGGGAGAATCTCAAGCAGACTTCATGCTGTTGGCATAGAGCCTGACATGGGACTTGAATTCATGGGCTCAGACTTATGAAATTGTGAGATCATGACTTGAGCTGAAATCAAGAGTCGAATGCTTAACCCACTAAGCCACCCAGGCACCACTTCTCTCATACTTTCTTTTAGATCTTAGTTTCATTAAAGTTGATTAAAAATAATCACAATACAGCCTGCAACAGATTTTTTGAAAGCCAAATGTATTTGGAAATATGTTAAGATGGTGTGTGTGTGTGTGTGCATAAATCTAAAGTTCAAAAGAGAGATGTGTGCTAGAGATATAGATTTGAGAAATAGAATGAAGAACTCATGGTAAATATTAAGTGAAGTCATTAAGGGGAGAATGAGTAGTGACTCATGGTCAGAACAGCTGATAAACAGCTTAACCCAAAGGCATTTGAAGTGGCTAATAGTAAATAGGAAGATGACAGAGAAACAGAATGAACAGCGGATTGCACTGGAATTGCTTTCTGTGATACCTAACACCATTCCGAAACACCACCACATCCCAGAAGACATGACCAGAAGGCAGACAGAGGGGCTTGGACAAGGAATCAGATCATATGTAAAACAAATGTAGTTACGTCTGTCTTTTCTTTTACCAGCTTCATGGTATTTTTTCCTCTGGTTTTTAATGTCATTAACTACCTAACATATAGGCAAGTACAAGAGCCTTTGAGCCACTAAGATTAAAATAAAAAGAAGAAATGTGAAAAGCAATCTATTTCTACACATACTTCCTTTAGAAATGGCCACATATCTGATCATCTTATTCCAGATCCTATAAATGTCTCACCAGTAACACAACAATGAACGTTCTCCTGCTTGCAATCTATTCACTGTTTACTTGGTCCTCCAAACTTCCTCTTGAGTGATCTTTATACTATCTGGGCCTGCTCAAACCAGACCTAACTTACTGATTGCTTTACTGGCCTTCAGATAAATCCAAGACTGCTTTTAGGGCCCTTTACAGTGTGGTCCAGCTTACCTTTTCTTCATCTTTCACTATTTTCACTGAATCACCTCACATTTCAGTCCCACTGACCATTTGCAATTCCTCAAACATTTCACATCCCTTCTGGTTTCCAGGTCTTTGCATACAGTATCCCTCTGATTAGGTATTATATTCCACTTCTCCATCCTTTCCTATAAAGTTGACACAAATGTTATCTCCTCTGTAGTTAAGACCCTGCTGAGTGTCTGAAGCAAATTAACTCCTGTGGTTCCTCATGAGAGTTGTGTGAATACCACATGTTATTAGTCAGCTTTGCTGTGCAACAAACCACTCAATATTTCGCTCTTACAAAGCAAAACAAAACAAAACAAAAAAGATTAGGTCCTGCTTATATTTTGCAAGCGCTGTGTGTATTGTCTGCAACTCTGCAGCAGGCAGCAGTTTGTTGGACACATCCTCCCCCTCTTCTTCCTCTAGATTTCAGATAGTGGTTTTTCCGTGAAGAGACTGAAATTAAGTCTAGTAACAGAAAAATAGAGTTGGTTTATTTAGAATGGGAGGACTCACTGCAGGCTTTTCTTAATGAGTAATTTTGTAAAAGTGTATCTGATGAAAAAGGAGGGGCTACCTTTATGAATGTGGAGGAGAAAGCATACCAGGCAGAGGTAAGAATAAATACAAGGGCTCTAAAACAGGGACCAGCCTGGAATGCATTACTGGAGAGGTGTGGATTGAGGAGTAAGAGAAGAAATGGAAAAACAGGCAATCAAAGACCACCTCTCTCACTCCATTTTTTGAAAAATCAGGGGCACCTGGGTGGCTCAGTCGGTTAAGCATCCAACTTCAGCTCAGGTCATGATCTCAGGGTTCCTGAGTTTGAGCACCACGTCAGACTCTGTGCTGACAGCTCAGAGCCTGGAGCCTGCTTTGGATTCTGTGTCTCCCTCTCTCTTTGCCCCTCCCCCACTCACATGCTGTCTCTGTCTCTCTGTCTCTCTCTCTCTCAAAAATAATTAAACGTTAAAAAAATGAAAAATCAGATTAATGATTTTGTATTTTATGCTAATTGTGGTGGAAAACCATTGGATAGTTTCAAGTGGATATGACGAATATATGTTTTTAAAAGATTCCTGGCTACTGGGTAGTGAATGTATTATTGTACGGTGAAGGGAAGGCAAACAAAGCAAGCAAGTAGTCAGGAAGCTATTGTAGTGGTCCAGGCAATAAATGATCATAGTTTATACTGAGATGGTGACAGTAGATCTAGAGCACAGGAGGAATGGTAGACTTTCAATAACAGCAAGAACAATTTGTCTTCATAACAGATGGAAGTCAGTATATATTGGTTATGGTGACATGGGGGAATTCTCTCATCTATAGTTTGTACTTCTGTAAAAAAGTATGTGACAACAACTGACTGTTAATCAGGGGATTCCTTCAAAACAGAAACTTGAAGACAGAGGAGACAATATAAAATAGTTACTTGGGGGGAGTAAGAAAAGATGTTTAGAGAAGTACCAGAATTTCCAGGTAGTGTTAAAGACTCATCTAAGATTTGTCATCAAGAGTTTATACTGAAACAAGTCAACTTGGTTTTGTGTTTTTCATCTATCAATGTCCAGTTTTCCTGGAAGTGATGGATAGTCAAGCTTAACAACAGTCATAGGTTTGTACAACAGAGGAAGGAAAGAGGGAGTGTTAGAAATATTTGCAAAGCAGTGTTTATAATTCTGTACGACATATTCTAAGAAAGGAAGGAAGGCATTAAGAATGGTGAGCAATACTGAGGTATTGTAGGTCATTCAGGATGCTATAACAAAACTATTGTTAACTGGGTGGCTTCTAAACAGCAAATGTTTGTTTCTCATAGTTCTGGAGTCTGAGAAGTCCAAGATCATGGTGCTTGCAGACTGAATATCTGGTGAAGGCTAACTTCCTCCCTGATGGCCATGTTTTGACTGTAACCTCATCTGGTGGAAGGAGGTGAGAGAGCTATCTGAGACCTTTTTTATAAGGGCTCTAATCTCATTCTATGACTGCTCTGTCTTCACGACCTACTCACCTCCCAAAGTCCCTCAGTTCCTTATACCCTCACCTTGGAGGTTAGGAGTTCAATACTTGAATTTTGGGGAGGATATAAACATTCAATCTATGACATGAAGAAATGGTAGGATTAACTGAATGGAGGTCTCAATGGAGTTTTGTTTTTTTTTTTTAGGTTGAAAAAATGCTATATTGGTTAGCATGAAGTCTAGAAGGTGTGGGTCACAGTATAGAAATTATGCATTTGAGTTTTTAAGTAATGAAGCTATTTGCTATCCCAAGGTTTCAGGTGTTACCGAAGGACTAGGTGGCAGAGTGGGTATAAAATCTAAACTATTGGTGATGAGTAAATTTAGGAACAGAGAGACATAAGTATTGAAAATTGAAAATCATGTGTAGTATTAAAAAAGATGGTAAATCAGGAACTAAAACCATCAGTCAATGACTAGGAGTAACCATAGGATTAGAAGTTGAAAGTGACCATGGGGAATATTAGGTGATTAAATCTAATGGCATTAGCTTTAAAGGAGCTGAGGATTAAGAATTTGGGACAGTTTTGAAGTAGGAGAGAAAATGAAAGAGAACACTGACTCCCATCTGGATCCCCAGGCACATAGAATTTAAGAAAAGAAATAATCTCTTCTCTAAAGAACCTCATAGAAAATAGTGATATTAAGGGAATGTTTAAAGAAATTCAGGGCTGTTAGTGATTATAGATCATGAATTCAAAAGATCTCATGGAAATGGTTGAGAGGGGAAAAGAATCTGTGGATAACTGGGTCAGAGACATCAATGAATAAATAATCTTGAGTGTAGTGTTGTGGTGATGACAGTTTTGAAGAACAGATAACTCTCAAGGATTTAGATACTGAAGGACCTGGATATTTTGACAGTGGATGAGGGTCTAGGGATCTGTGGGATGACAGGAGGCAAAATTATCTTTCTAGCATTCCCAGTATGTAGGTTTCTAGAACTGAAAAAAAACAACAACAAACTCCTCATCATTTTAGAAAACTCATCTGGTTCTGTACATTCAATTATATGTGTAATTGCTCCCTACTCTGAAACTAAGGATGCCTCTTGAGGCATCTTATAGCTCTTTCTGCATATTTTTGAAGAAGAGTTTCTATTAATTGAGTTTTTTCCCCAAATGTTCTAGTTGATGCACCTAACCTTCTTATGTACCAGAAAGAATAATTTAGGCAGCTGAAATCCTATATATCATCAACCTGGGCTCTGCTAGAACTTTCACTATGCTGAACACAGACATTCATTTAAAAGTGAGTCAAACAGCTGAATTCAGTAAGACAGCTGCATCTATTAAACACTTGCAGTTGCATTTCAATAAGTATCAATTTCTAATACATAGTGTTTCAACAAATTCAAGACAGTTTATAATGTTTTCTCTGCGAAAACATTAATTTCAAAATATTATAAACCTGTAGAAAACCATAGAAAACATACAAGAGACATGTGTATAGTTTCTTCCCTAGATTTCACAATGATTAATATTTGGCCTTATTTGCTTCAAATTTCTTTCTTTCTTTCTCTTTATTTCTTTCTTTCTTTCTTTCTTTCTTTCTTTCATCCTTTTGAGAGAGAGAGAGAGAAGGGGAGAGAGAGAGAGAGAGAGAGAGAGAGAGAGAGAGAGAGAGAGAGAGAATCTTAAGCAGGCGTGAGGTCTATCATGAGGCTCAATCCCATGATCCTGAGATCATGACCCAAGCTGAAATCAAGAGTCGGACACTCAACCAACTGAGTCACCTAGGCACCTCTTAAATTTCTCTTTTTAATAAGATATTATATGGCCCCATTATTTTTCCTCCAGCTTCATCGAGATATAATTGATATAAAACATTATGTAAGTTTAAGATGTGATGGTTTGACATGTGTATATATTGTGACATGTTAACCAAAATAAGGTTAGTTAACATACCTTTCACCTCACATAAGTACATTTTGTTGTTACAATAAGAACATTAAAACTCCCACAGCAACTTTCAAGTATGCAGTATAGTATTTTTAATTACAGTCACCATGCTGTACTTTAGATCTCTGCAACTTACTCATCTTATAACTGAATGTTTGTACCCTTTGGCCAATATCTTTTCATTGCCCTAATCCTCAACCTCTTGCAGCCACCATTCTACCCTCTGTGTCTGTAAGTTTAAAGTTTTTAGATTCCATATATAAATGTGATCGTACAGTATTTGTCTTTCTATGACTTATTTCACTTAGCATATTCCACTCAGGGTCTATTCATTGTCACAAATGGCAGGATTTCCTTTTTTGTTTTGTTTTTTTTTTTTTTTTAGGCTGAATAATATCCCATTGTATTTATATATTACATTTTCTTTATCCATTTGTCCACTGATCATCATTTATGTTGTTTCTATATCTTGACTAATGTGAATAATGCTGCAATGAACATACAAGTACAGATATTTCTTTGAGATAATGGTTTCATTTCCTTTAGCTATATACCTAGAAGGTGGGATTGCTGGACCATATGGTTGTTCTATTTTTATTTTTTTTCAAGAACCTCCATATTGTTTTCTAGGGTGAGTGCATCAATTTATATTTCCACCAACAACTCACAGTGTTCTCCCTTTTTTCCACACCCTCACTGACATTTGTTACTTCTTGTCTTTTTGATAATAGCCATTTTAACAGGAATGAGGTGATATTTCATTGTGGCTTTGATTTGAATTTTCTTGATGATTAGTGATATTGAGCACATTTTCAAGGGCCCATTGGCCTTTTATATGTCTTCTCTAGGGAAATGTCTTTTCCAGTCCTTTGCCCATTTTTTATTTGAATTGTTGGTGGGTTTTCTATTAACTAGTATAATTTCCTTATATATTTTGGATGTTAACCCCTTATCAGGTGCATGGTTTTGCAAATATTTTCTTCCATTCTGTAGGTTCCCTTTTCATTTTGTTGATTGTTTTTATAGCTGTGCAGAAACCATCTGATCCTGGGCTTCTTTTTGTGAGGTTTTTAATTAGTTGTTCAATTTCCCCTTATTCATTATTGGTCTGTTCAGGTTTTCTATTCTTCATGATTCAGTCATGATAGAATATGCTGTTTCTAGAAATTTAGCAATTTCCTTTAGGTTGTCCAATTTTTGGTATATAGCTGTTCATAGTCTCCTATAAACTTTTTGTAATTCTGTGGTTATCAGTTATAATGTCTTCTCTTTCATTTGTGTTACTTATTTGAATCCTTTTTCTTTCTTGGTTAGGAGCAAAATGTTTGTCAATTCCGTTTATCTTTTCCAAAACAACTCTTAATTTTATCTTTTCTATTGTTTCTCTCATCTCTATTTCATTTATGTCCACGTTGATCTTTGTTATCTTCCTCCTTCTGCTAACTTTGGACTTAGTTTATATTTGTTCTTCTAGTTCCTTGAGGGATAAAGTTATGTTGCCTAGAATTTTTTTAATGTAGGCACTTATTGTTATAAACTTCCCTCTCAACTCTGTCTTGCTTCATTCCATGAATTTTGGTGTTTACAGTTTTGTTTCAAGATATTTTTTGATTTACCTTTTGATTACATCTTTGACCAATTGATTGTTCAGGAGAGTGTTGTTTAGTTTTCACATATTTGTGAATTTTCCAGTTTTTCTTCTGTTATTGACTTCTAGTTTTATACCATTGTAATTACAAAAAAATATTTGGTATGATTTCTGTCTTTTTATATTTATTAAGACTTGTGTTGTGACCTAAAATCTGATCTATCTTGGAGAATGTTCTATGGGCACTTGAGACATATATGTATGCTGTTGCTATTGGTTATAATGTTCTGTATATATCTGTTAGATCCATTTAGTCTAAAGTATAGTTCAAGTCTAGTGTTTCCTTATTGATTTTCTGTCTGAATGATCTATCCATTGTTGAAAGTGGAGTATTAAAGTCCTCTGCTATTATTGTATTGTTGTCCATTACTCTCTCTTCAGATCTTTTGGCATTTCTTAATATACTTTGCCACAAGGTTGGGTACATGTATATTTACAACAGTTATATTCTCTTAATTATCTACCCCCTTTAATAATATGTGATGTTCTTTGTCTCTTTAACATTTAAAAAAATTTTTTTAGTGTTTATTTATTTTTGGGAGAGAGAGACAGACAGAGCACAAGCAGGGGAGGGGCAGAGAGAGAGAGGGAGACACAGAATTCGAAGTAGGCTTCAGGCTCTGAGCTGTCAGTCAGCACAGAGCCCAACATGGGGCTGGAACACATGAACCATGAGATCATGACCTAAACTGAAGTCAGATGCTTAACTGACTGAGCCACCTAGGCGCTCCTATTTAACATTTGTTTTTAATTAAAGTCTATTTTGTCTGATGTAAGTATAACCGCTCCTGCCCTCTTTTGGTTTCCATTTGTATGGAATACATTTTACACTCCTACACTTTGATCCTATGTGTGTACTTGAAGGCAGAGTAAATATCATGCAGGTATAATATAGTTGGGCCCTGTTTTTTAACCTTTCAGTCACTCTACACCTTTTGATAAGAAAACCTAATTAATTTACATTTAGGGTAATTATTGATAGGTAAGAACTTACCGTTGCCATCTTGTTACTGTTTTCTAGCTATTTTGTAGTTCCTTTATTCCTTTATTCTTCTCTTGCTGTCTTCCTTTCCAAAATGATTATTTTCCATAGTAGAACACTTTGATTCCTTTCTCTTTATCTTATATGTATTTACTGTAAGTTTTTCCTTGTGGTTACCCTGAGGCTTACTTAAAACACCTACTGATATAACAGTTTATTTTAAGCTAATAACAACTTTCATTGTATATAAAAACTCTACCCTTTTACTCCTTCTCACACATTTTACATTTTTGATGTCACATTTACATGTGAAAAATTTTACATATATTTTTTTTTATATTTTGTATCCAGTAATTCTGAACTCTTGCCAAACTGTTTCCTTTGTGGGGAATGGAGGGTGGGATCTTCTACTTCGTCATCTGGATGACATAAATATTCCCTATCCTTTTGTTTTGTTTTTAAGACTTTTCCACTATTTGTAGGAATTTTGCTAACAGTTTATTTCTAAAACATATAGTTCTAAACACTAAGTTATGCATTTAAATAATTTACATTTATGATACTATGCTTAAATGAAAGTCAATTTGATTATTTTCACCTCATATTATATTTGAGACTTATTCATGTTTGGGTATATTGATGTGCTTCATACATATGAATAAATTGGAATTTGGCATTCTATTTCCATAATTAGGGACAATCAGTCCGCTTCCTTTTCTTTTTTTTTTTAAACTTTTTCAGATAGTGATATTCCTAACTTTTCCCCTGTTCTCTTTAAGACTCAAATGAACCATAAAAAAAAGATTGAAATCTTGCCATTTCCAACAACATAGGTGGACCTTGAGGGCATTATGCTAAGTGAAATAAATCGGACAGAGAAAACAAATACTGTATGATCTCTCTTACATGTGGAGTTTATTTTTATTTTTTTTCAATATATGAAGTTTATTGTCAAATTGGTTTCCATACAACACCCAGTGCTCATCCCAAAAGGTGCCCTCCTCAATACCCATCACACACCCTCCCCTCCCTCCCACCCCCCCATCAACCCTCAGTTTGTTCTCAGTTTTTAACAGTCTCTTATGCTTTGGCTCTCTCCCACTCTAACCTCTTTTTTTTTTTTTTTTTTCCTTCCCCTCCCCCATGGGTTTCTGTTAAGTTTCTCAAGATCCACATAAGAGTGAAACTATATGGTATCTGTCTTTCTCTGTATGGCTTATTTCACTTAGCATCACACTCTCCAGTTCCATCCACGTTGCTACAAAAGGCCATATTTCATTCTTTCTCATTGCCACGTAGTATTCCATTGTGTATATAAACCACAATTTCTTTATCCATTCATCAGTTGAAGGACATTTAGGCTCTTTCCATAATTTGGCTATTGTTGAGAGTGCTGCTATAAACATTGGGGTACAAGTGCCCCTATGCATCAGTACTCCTGCATCCCTTGGGTAAATTCCTAGCAGTGCTATTGCTGGGTCATAGGGTAGGTCTATTTTTAATTTTCTGAGGAACCTCCACACTGCTTTCCAGAGCGGCTGCACCAATTTGCATTCCCACCAACAGTGCAAGAGCGTTCCCGTTTCTCCACATCCTCGTCAGCATCTATAGTCTCCTGATTTGTTCATTTTGGCCACTCTGACTGGCGTGAGGTGATATCTGAGTGTGATTTTGATTTGTATTTCCCTGATAAGGAGCGATGTTGAGCATCTTTTCATGTGCCTGTTGGCCATCCGGATGTCTTCTTTAGAGAAGTGTCTATTCATGTTTTCTGCCCATTTCTTCACTGGGTTATTTGTTTTTCGGGTGTGGAGTTTGGTGAGCTCTTTATAGATTTTGGATACTAGCCCTTTGTCCCATATGTCATTTGCAAATATCTTTTCCCATTCCATTGGTTGCCTTTTAGTTTTGTTGGTTGTTTCCTTTGCTGTGCAGAAGCTTTTTATCTTCATAAGGTCCCAGTCGTTCATTTTTGCTTTTAATTCCCTTGCCTTTGGGGATGTGTCGAGTAAGAGATTGCTACGGCTGAGATCAGAGAGGTCTTTTCCTGCTTTCTCCTCTACTGTTTTGATGGTTTCCTGTCTCGCATTCAGGTCCTTTATCCATTTTGAATTTATTTTTGTGAATGGTGTGCGAAAGTGGTCTAGTTTCAACCTTCTGCATGTTGCTGTCCAGTTCTCCCAGCACCGTTTGTTAAAGAGACTGTCTTTTTTTCCATTGGATATTCTTTCCTGCTTTGTCAAAGATTAGTTGGCCATACGTTTGTGGGTCTAGTTCTGGGGTTTCTATTCTATTCCATTGGTCTATGTGTCTGTTTTTGTGCCAATACCATGCTGTCTTGATGATTACAGCTTTGTAGTAGAGGCTAAAGTCTGGGATTGTGATGCCTCCTGCTTTGGTCTTCTTCTTCAAAATTACTTTGGCTATTCGGGGCCTTTTGTGGTTCCATATGAATTTTAGGATTGCTTGTTCTAGTTTCGAGAAGAATGCTGGTGCAATTTTGATTGGGATTGCATTGAATGTGTAGATAGCTTTGGGTAGTATTTGACAACATTTATTCTTCCAATCCATGAGCAGGGAATGTCTTTCCATTTCTTTATATCTTCTTCAATTACCTTCATAAGCTTTCTATAGTTTTCAGCATACAAATCTTTTACATCTTTGGTTAGATTTATTCCTAGGTATTTTATGCTTCCTGGTGCAATTGTGAATGGGATCAGTTTCTTTATTTGTCTTTCTGTTGCTTCATTGTTAGTGTATAAGAATGCAACTGATTTCTGTACATTGATTTTGTATCCTGCAACTTTGCTGAATTCATGTATCAGTTCTAGCAGACTTTTGGTGGAGTCTATTGGATTTTCCATGTATAATATCATGTCATCTGCAAAAAGCGAAAGCTTGACTTCATCTTTGCCAATTTGGATGCCTTTGATTTCCTTTTGTTGTCTGATTGCTGATGCTAGCACTTCCAACACTATGTTAAACAACAGCAGTGAGAGTGGGCATCCCTGTCGTGTTCCTGATCTCAGGGAAAAAGCTCTCAGTTTTTCCCCATTGAGGATGTTGTTAGCTGTGGGCTTTTCATAAATGGCTTTTATGATCTTTAAGTATGTTCCTTCTATCCCGACTTTCTCAAGGGTTTTTATTAAGAAAGGGTGCTGAATTTTGTCAAAGGCCTTTTCTGCATCGATTGACAGGATCATATGGTTCTTCTCTTTTTTTTTATTAATGTGATGTATCACGTTGATTGATTTGCGAATGTTGAACCAGCCCTGCATCCCAGGAATGAATCCCACTTGATCATGGTGAATAATTCTTTTTATATGCTGTTGAAATCGATTTGCTAGTATCTTACTGAGAATTTTTGCATCCATATTCATCAGGGATATTGGCCTGTAGTTCTCTTTTTTTACTGGGTCTCTGTCTGGTTTAGGAACCAAAGTAATACTGGCTTCATAGAATGAGTCTGGAAGTTTTCCTTCCCTTTCTATTTCTTGGAAGAGCTTGAGAAGGATAGGTATTATCTCTGCTTTAAACGTCTGGTAGAATTCCCCTGGGAAGCCATCTGGTCCTGGACTCTTATTTGTTGGGAGATTTTTGATAACCGATTCAATTTCTTCGCTGGTTATGGGTCTGTTCAAGTTTTCTATTTCCTCCTGATTGAGTTTTGGAAGAGTGTGGGTGTTTAGGAATTTGTCCATTTCTTCCAGGTTGTCCAATTTGTTGGCATATAATTTTTCATAGTATTCCCTGATAATTGTTTGTATCTCTGGGGGATTGGTTGTAATAATTCCATTTTCATTGATGATTTTATCTATTTGGGTCATGTCCCTTTTCTTTTTGAGAAGCCTGGCTAGAGGTTTATCAATTTTGTTTATTTTTTCAAAAACCAACTCTTGGTTTCGTTGATCTGCTCTACCGTTTTTTTAGATTCTATATTGTTTATTTCTGCTCTGATCTTTATTATTTCTCTTCTTCTGCTGGGTTTAGGCTGTCTTTGCTGTTCTACTTCTATTTCCTTTAGGTGTGCTGTTAGATTTTGTATTTGGGATTTCTCTTGTTTCTTGAGATAGGCCTGGATTGCAATGTATTTTCCTCTCAGGACTGCCTTCGGCGCATCCCAAAGCGTCTGGATTGTTGTCTTTTCATTTTCGTTTGTTTCCATATATTTTTTAATTTCTTCTCTAACTGCCTGGTTGACCCACTGATTCTTTAGTAGGGTGTTCTTTAACCTCCATGCTTTTGGAGGTTTTCCAGACTTTTTCCTGTGGTTGATTTCAAGCTTCATAGCATTGTGGTCTGAAAGTATGCATGGTATAATTTCAATTCTTGTAAACTTATGAAGGGCTGTTTTGTGACCCTGTATATGATCTATCTTGGAGAATGTTCCATGTGCACTCGAGAAGAAAGTATATTCTGTTGCTTTGGGATGCAGAGTTCTAAATATATCTGTCAAGTCCATCTGATCCAATGTATCATTCAGGGCCCTTGTTTCTTTATTGACCGTGTGCCTAGATGATCTATCCATTTCTGTAAGTGGAGTGTTAAAGTCCCCTACAATGACCACATTCTTATCAATAAGGTTGCTTATGTTTATGAGTAATTGTTTTATATATTTGGGGGCTCCGGTATTCGGCACATAGACATTTATAATTGTTAGCTCTTCCTGATGGATAGACCCTGTGATTATTATATAATGCCCTTCTTCATCTCTTGTTACAGCCTTTAATTTAAAGTCTAGTTTGTCTGATATAAGTATGGCTACTCCAGCTTTCTTTTGGCTTCCAGTAGCATGATAAATAGTTCTCCATCCCCTCACTCTCAATCTAAAGGTGTCCTCAGGTCTAAAATGAGTCTCTTGTAGACAGCAAATAGATAGGGCTTGTTTTTTTATCCATTCTGATGCCCTATGTCTTTTGGTTGGCGCATTTAATCCATTTACATTCAGTGTTATTATAGAAAGATACGGGTTTAGGGTCATTGTGATGTCTGTATGTTTTATGCTTGTAGTGATGTCTCTGGTACTTTGTCTCACAGGATCCCCCTTAGGATCTCTTGTAGGGCTGGTTTAGTGGTGACAAATTCCTTCAGTTTTTGTTTGTTTGGGAAGACCTTTATCTCTCCTTCTATTCTAAATGACATACTTGCTGGATAAAGGATTCTTGGCTGCATATTTTTTTCTGTTTAGCACACTGAAGATCTCGTGCCAATCCTTTCTGGCCTGCCAAGTTTCAAAAGAGATCAGTCACGAGTCTTATAGGTCTCCCTTTATAGGTGAGGGCACGTTTATCCCTTGCTGCTTTCAGAATTTTCTCTTTATCCTTGTATTTTGCCAGTTTCACTATGATATGTCGTGCAGAAGATCGATTCAAGTTACGTCTGAAGGGAGTTCTCTGTGCCTCTTGGATTTCAATGCCTCTTTCCTTCCCCAGTTCAGGGAACTTCTCAGCTATTATTTCTTCAAGTACCCCTTCAGCACCTTTCCCTCTCTCTTCCTCCTCTGGGATACCAATTATGCATATATTATTTCTTTTTAGTGTATCACTTAGTTCTCTAATTTTCCCCTCATACTCCTGGATTTTTTTATCTTTTTCTGAGCTTCCTCTTTTTCCATAACTTTATCTTCTAGTTCACCTATTCTCTCCTCTGCCTCTTCAATCCGAGCCGGCGTCATTTCCATTTTGTTTTGCATTTTGCTTAAAGAGTTTTTCAGCTCCTCGTGACTGTTCCTTAGTTCCTTGATCTCTGTAGCAAGAGATTCTCTGCTGTCCTCTATACTGTTTTCAAGCCTAGCGATTAATTTTATGACTATTATTCTAAATTCACTTTCTGTTGTATTATTTAAATCCTTTTTGATCAGTTCATTGGCTGTTGTTATTTCCTGAAGATTCTTTTGAGGGGAATTCTTCCGTTCGGCCATTTTGGATAGTCCCTGGAGTGGTGCGGACCTGCAGGGCACTTCCCCTGTGCTGTGGTGTATAACTGGAGTTGGTGGGCGGAGTCGCAGTCAGACCTGATGTCTGCCCCTAGCCCACCGCTGAGGCCACAGTCAGACTGGTTTCTGCCTTCTCTTCCCCTCTCCTAGGGGTGGGATTCAATGTGGGGTGGCGTGGCCCATCTGGGTTACTTGCACACTGCCAGGCTTGTGGTGCTGGGGATCTGGCGTATTAGCTGGGGTGGGTAGGCAAGGTGCACAGGGGCAGGAGGGGCAGGCTTAGCTTGCTTCTCCTTAGGTGATCCACTTTAGGAGGGGCCCTGTGGCAGCGGGAGGGAGTCAGACCCACTGCCGGAGGTTTGGCTCCACAGAAGCACAGAGTTGGGTGTTTGCGCGGAGGAGCGAGCAAGTTCCCTGGCAGGAACTGGTTCCCTTTGGGATTTTGGCTGGGGGATGGGCGGGGGAGATGGCGCTGGCGAGCACCTTTGTTCCCCGCCAAGCTGAGCTCTGCCGTCCGGGGGCTCAGCAGCTCTCCCTCCCTTTGTCCTCCAGCCTTCCCGCTTTCTGAGCAGAGCTGTTAACTTATGACCTCCCAGACGCTAAGTCGCGCTTGCTGTCGGAACACAGTCCGTCCGGCCCCTCCACTTTTGCCAGCCAGACTCGGGGGCTCTGCTTGGCCGGCGAGCCGCCCCTCCGCCCCGGCTCCCTCCCGCCAGTCCGTGGAGCGCGCACCGCCTCGCCGCCCTTCCTACCCTCTTCCGTGGGCCTCTCGTCTGCGCTTGGCTCCGGAGACTCCGTTCTGCTAATCCTCTGGAGGTTTTCTGGGTTATTTAGGCAGGTGTAGGTGGAATCTAAGTGATCAGCAGGACGCGCGGTGAGCCCAGTGTCCTCCTATGCCGCCATCTTCGATTTATCTCCATGTGGAGTTTAAAAAACAAGACAAAACAAAAAACACCAAGTTCATACATACAGAAATAGGTTGGTGGATGCCAGAGGCAGGGGTGAGGGTGGTAAGGGGCAAAATGAGTGAAAGGGGTCTAAGGTACAAACTTCCAGTTATAAAATAAATAAGTCTTGGGAATGTAAGGTAGAGAATGGAAATTATTGTTTATAATACTTTATTGCATATTTAAAAGCTGCTAAGAGAATAAATATTAAAAGTTCTCATCACAAGAAAATAATTCTTACCGTATTTTGATGGATGTTAACCAGACATAGTGTGGCAATCATCGTGCAGTATATACAAATATTTAATCATTATCTTCTTCATCTGAAACTAATATAAAGTTGTAAGTCAATTATAAGTTATTATTTTTTAATTAAAGAAAATCACACAGAAAATAAAAATTGATATAGAGATGACAAAATGAGAGAAAATATTTTGATGTTCAAATATGGCTAGGCAGTCCTGCAATTATGCATAAAAAGCAGTGCAACTTCAATGGGGAAATTGCAAAGGATACAAACTGGCAGTTTATATATAAAGAAACAAAAACTAAAAAGCATGAGAATTGATGCTCAAAATCAATAAAAACTAGAAACTTGCAAATTAAAACTAGAATTAAAATCCATTTTCCCCTATTGGACTAATAAAATTTAGAATGTTGGATAATGTCAGTATTATTGGGGACATAAGATCCTTCATTTACTAGGTGGGATTGGAGATTAGAGTAGCTATTCTGGTGAGGAATCCTGCACAATTTAGGCAAATTAAGGATGGATATACCCTTGACATGGCAATTTTGTTCTTGGGTATACAGCCCAAATAAATTCTTACATAGGTCCATAAAGGGACACATACAAAAATATTATTCATGGTTTTATCTATGGTGGTGGTGCAGAGGATGGAGATTTGAGGCAATTCAGAGACCAGAGAAGTACAGCATAGTAGATATCCACCATGGCGTATTATTATGCAGCAGTTAAGAGCTAAAGTTAGGTCTATACATAGCATAACAAATCAATGTTAGGAAACATTGTTAGGAACAAAATTGTATATAACACCACCTAACATATGCTTTTTGAGAACAACAACAAAAAAAGATGCATACTAAACAAGATTGCCTATAGAGCGAAAGTGGGTCATTTTGTGGGGATAAGGAGAATAAATATACAGATACTCTTAATGTATGATTTCTAGACTCTATTCTTCCTCTGCTCACAGTTTTTCAGCATCTCCTCTGTACTTTGGCATCCAGGACTGTATGTAATTTCCAGACGGTTTCTCCAGAGGTAACCTTGTCTGTATATTTCACATGTATTGAGGCAAACATTCTTACTCTCTCTCTCACTGTTTACTCAACTTCTTTTACGGATTTTCTTTTATTATTATTTTATATATCTCAGCACCTTCAATGCAGATTACTTCCTTGCTTCTGTCTGTTTTCCACGCTTTCTTTATTCCATTCCTATATCAAACACTGTTCTAGGTTCTGGAACTTTAAGAAATGCCCATGGTACAATCTCAGCCCTGAATATATTGCAGAGGGTGTTTCTACTTCAGGAATGCAAGAATCAGGTCCATTTGGCTTTAATTGCCTAATCTAATTTCTTATGTTTACTAAGGAGATACAGCAGTATAATTTCTCACCCCCACTGCTATTTGTAGTCAGCCATTACTCTTTTTGAAATTTCTGTGAAATCAATAGACCTCTCTGAAGGGCCATTCTTCTTGATATGAAAACAAATGTATCTCTACTCCTCTTAAAAATGTTAAGATTTATCTCTAGAAAGTTATCTGCCAATATCATTTTAATGTGCTAGAGAGGTCTTCTAAATCAGAAACTATTGGATTTTTTACTCGATGTATTTTATTTGTTAAGGAGAGCAATTCCATAAAGTCTTAGGGGAAAAAATAGAAGACAAGTCATAATTTTGTGACTTGCTTAAGTCAGGTCAGAATGATAGATGCAGGGGTAGGAAGGTACTTTAGAGAGAATTCCCAGATAACTTTAATGGATATGGTAAATAAGGCCATTCTTTTTTTTTTTTTTTTTTTCTTAATGTGATCAACCATAGTTTGCACATATTTTACTCCAAAAGCCAATTGTATGCACATGTACAGGCAAGCATAAGCAAAATCTTCTCTTTCATGTAACTGTCTGAGTATGAGTAAACATATTTGGACTGCCTTGGTTTCCCATCCAAGTTCCTTGAATGTATCTACACTGGACCCCAACTTTATCCTCTTCACTCTAATCTCCAAGGAAGCAGTGCTTCTCTTTTTATTAAAAGTGAATTTTGGGGCGCCTGGGTGGCTCAGTCAGTTGAGCGTCCGACTTCAGCTCAGGTCATGATCTCACAGCTCATGAGTTCGATCCCCGCGTCAGGCTCTGTGCTGACAGCTCAGAGCCTGCAGCCTGCTTCGGATTCTGTGCCTCCCTCTCTCTCTGCCCCAACCCCCTCGCATTCTGTCTCTGTCTCTCTCAAAAATAAATAAACATAAAAAAAAAATTAAAAAAAATAAACAAAAAAGTGAATTTTAAACACCAATTCTTGAATGCCAACTTGTCTTGATATTATGGCGCTCTGTTATCTCCTTCCTTTCCTTTACCTATAAGCCCATTCTCTGTTGGTTTATTTCCCTTTGGCTATACTAATCCTCAAGATTTTTCCTTCCTCAGGCCAAAAATTCATAACCCTTTCTGAACCTGCATGTTGCTCCCCATATAACCATCATCTTTTCTCGCTTTCTCTTACCAGTGTTGTCTATATTTTGTGTTTTTAATAATTTTTTCTCCCACCATTCAACAGGCCACTGTAGCTTCAACTAAAACTACCCCATTGAAAGAAATAGCTTTCATTATGTCAAAAATGGCATCCCAGGTGCTACATTTAGTGACTCCCCTAAAACCCTTGTCTACATTGGTAGTACTAGACACTACTGACCAGTTTTTCTCTCCTAAAACTGATGCCTCCGTTGAGTCAGTAACATCCCTTCTTTCACAATTTGTTTCTTAACTTTTCCCCCCAAGATTCTGTCACTAAATTGTCTTCCTCTCTCTGCCCTTAGTATCATTCAGATGTATTTTCCATTTTCTACACTCTCCTCACTTCTCTTCCATTACTAGGAATAATTAGGTCTATGTATAAATGACTTCTGAATCTGTTAATTTAGGCCTAGCATTCCTCTAAGCTCTGCATACATATACCTTAACTGCCTTTTGGATATATCTACCTGAATACCCCCAAAGACATAACCATTTCAGAATTTTCAAATTATCAATATACTCTTATCCTTCCTTGAAAACCCATTTCCACCATAGTCCCTTTATGAATTATTGATACTACCTACTACTCCAAACTCAAAGCCTGGAAATTATCCTTTACTATTTATTCTTTTAACTCCTTACCTCCATTTAAAAACATTTACTCAATTTTGCCAGTTTCACTTTCCCAGTTTCTTTTTAATATATTTAATCCTGTCCATTTCCATTGCCAGAATGTTCATTTACAATTTCTTATTCTTCCAGCAACCTGTCTGTATCTCAACACCACTTGTTTTAACATATTGCGATTTTGTGTGTCAGTGCCTTTTTGCCTTACCTTGGCTCTGTTGAACTGTCGTTGGGAGGTGAGTTTCTCACTGTCCCTGGAAAAGTGCCTCCCACATCATTTTCTTTCCCATCTCAAGGCTAAGATTTTATCATGCTTATTGCCGGAATCTTCTCCTTTTTATGATGTATCTAACAAATAATGGATTTAAAATACATTATAAGTTAAGTGTTACACAAAGACCTATCGCATATAAAGATTATATGTGATTTCTAAATTTAAAAAATCTTATATTCAGACATGCTAAATTCATAATTTTAATCATCTCTGCGTTTATATTTGGATAATTTATATTCAGCTTGTGTTGTTCCTTTATAGCTAAAATAAAAGAATGGTTTGGAATCTTAATTGCTTTCTACTTCAGAGCAGTCTCCCTCATCATGTATCTGGGTACATTAATTCCACAAAGGTGTAACAATAGGGTGGTAAGAGAGCCTGCCACCCTTTACAGAAGACAGACCTTCTCCTGGCTTCTGAAATGTATGTTCTTGGAAAGAATGAACTGTTGCTCTGATACAGACAATCCCATATTATCATTTAGTCAGAAAAATACTATCCATGGCAGGAAGAAACTGTGTAAAAAGAACTAATTACAATTGGGAGACCACAATTGTCCTGGAGACAATTAGCACATCACAGGGGTGTATATTTTACATCAAATACCAGATGGGGTAATGGGAGAAGCCTTGCAGTTTGAGGAAATAGCAAAAGTTTTAAGAGTGAGAAACTGTCACTTTAAATGGCTTTTCTTTAGAAGAAATCCTAGGAGGAAAACAAAAAAGGAAATGTGAGCATAAGCAAGCAAACTCTCATGAGACCTCTGGGCAGGTAATGTTAACACGCAGGAAGAAAAGAAGATCCCTGATTTATTCCAACCTGGTTATAGCTCACTTCCTTTTACTGAGGTTGCAAAATAATAACATGAACTGACAATTATATACATTATATGGAACACTTTTATTTATTTTACTCATGATCCTCACAGCAAACCTGTTGATAATGCAGATGTTAGTCATCCCTGTACTGGAAGGGAGAAATGGGGCCTCAGAGAGATGGAGTGTGCCTTCGTCAAAGTCAAGCAACAAAGTGCCTTGTAAGTGATAGAACTACAACTTGATTTCAGACCTTCTGACTCCAAATTCCATGTGCTTGCTCTTTCTACTGAGTGTCAGGGCCTGAGTAACAGTTCTCCTCTAGGCTTCACACTCTCAGAGAAAATTTAACCTCATAAATATTTCTCACTCCAAGGAATATCAAAGGTCAGCTTACTCAGTGTGTTCTGTTGATGCGACCTGTCAGCATATTGCCTCAGTGCTTCCAAATCTAAGGAAGCTTGACCATAAATAAATAACATCCTAAACAAGGCTTAGCCAGGGATGGCTTCTCTGGAACGCTAAAGATGCTGATGCGGCCAGTTATGGAAGCATCTCGCACTCCATTAAAATGATGTCCTCATTTATTATTATTAAGATAAATCTACATAATTTATTTTAATAGTTTATGTCTTATTGGCAGCAGCAGAGAACAATTTGCATGCTGCTTTAAAAAAGTTCACAGTAATTGTTTCTTTTAAAATAAGCTGCTTATTTGGGGCGCGCCAGGGTGGCTCAGTCGGTTGGGCGTCCAACTTTGGCTTAGGTCATGATCTCACAACTTGTGAGTTCCAGCCCTGCGTCAGGCTCTGTGCTGACAGCTTGGAGCCTGGAGCCTGCTTCAGATTCTGTGTCTCCTTCTCTCTGCCCCTCCCCCAGCTCTCTCTCTCTCTCTCTCAAAACTAAATAAACATTAAAAAAAATTAAATAAGCTGCTTATTTAATGTCTGAGTTTTGGTTGAATGACATTGTGGATGAACCCATATTGAATTTGATCTTCTTTTTAGGTGCTTCGTTTTCTTGGTGTCCAGATGTTTCACAATTAGTCAGTGGCTGATATTATTCTGTTTTTACTAGTGTATATAGCTCTGAAGGGTAAGGCAGGAAGCTCCCACATCAAGATGGGCCTTCTGGAGTATTGAACTTACACATGTTTACAACCCACTGACTATTCCAGTTTCTCTGGCTAAGATTCTCTTTCCCTATTTCAGTGCCACTCTGCTTATAAAATTCGCTCAAGTTGCTGCTTTTCTCTTGAAGCACTCCCCTATTGCCCCTGCTGTGACTCATCATGTTCTGCTCTACACTCCCACACTACGCCTTTCCTATGTGCAAGCAACTGTGTTTACCACTACTTGTGTCTGCACTTTTCCTCTACTATACTGACTGAATTATGTTTGTACTTTCAATAGTAATTAGCCCAGAACCATGCAATTTGCTGATCCACAATAAGTGCCCATTGTATAAATGAAAATGAGAAGTGATGTCATGCTTCTAGAAGATATGACTACTGCCTTGAATCTCAACTAACCTGACTGATTTGTCTCTGTTTTCAAGGATGAGATTTAGGAGGAATTAAGGAGTACTTTCCTGACAGGTAAGTGTGTTGTTTTCCACTCATTAATTCCTATCTTGTGTACATCCATTAAGGAAGACTGCACCGGTAGAAAGGCAAAAGTATTTGATACATATCCTGCAATTCTTCTCAGCCTCAGCCCTCAGTGTATGGCACTGGCCAGCAAAGAAACTACTTACTGTAACTCTAGCACATCACGTGGACTTGCAACTGTGATTTTTGTATGCTGGTAACTCTGGATGAAAACTCCTGTCCCCTCCTCCTCTCCAGTGATTTTCCTATTCTAACACTTAGTTTATTTGTCATGTCCTATGCAAAGTCTTCCCTGATTCCTGATAATTAAAGAATTATACCATTTGTAGAGCTGTCTCAAAGCACTCTGGAAGTACATTTATTATGAAATTGTAATGCTTTATGCTTTTTGAGTTGCATGCATCTTCCCTTAGGCTGTGAGTTCCTCTAAGAGAGAAACCGTGTATTATTCTTCCCTGTAATGCCAGGCTCTTCCATAGGGCCTGACACAAAGTTGGTACTCAATAACTGCTTAATGAATTGATGATTTTTTAAATTTATTTATTTTGAGAGAGAGAAAGGGAGGGAGAGAGCATGTGCACATGTGAGCATGGAGGGGCAGAGAGAGGGGGGAGAGAGAGAGCAAGAGAGTGAGTCCCAACCAGGCTCTACACTATCAGCACAGAGTCCCATGCAAGGCTGGAAGTCATGAACCATGAAATCATGGCCTAATGGCCTGAGCCGAAATGAAGTCAAGACGCTTAACTGACTGAGCACCAAGGCACCCCTGGGTTGATGATTTTTAGTAACAGAAAATATATATCACCTCTATAGGCAAAGTACTTCCTTAGGCACCAATAGAGAATAAAAAAAATGACTTAATCAAGGCCAAGTGCTATAAAATCTTCCATTAGAAGACAAGGGATATGAGGATGAAAAAAATAATTGGGGTAGGAGCCTAAGTTGTGCCTTAAAATATGAGAAATTCCATGGACAGAGAAGGGATGGGGAGAGGGGTAGAAGAGACAAGGCCATTCAAGGCTAAGGGAACAGCAGGTTTTCATTGGAAGCTTTCCTGAATTGAGTTAAAGGTGATTTCCATTAAATGTAAATAAAGCTGCATGACTTTAAAGGAGACAATACACAATAATTAAAGTAGATTAAAACTAGAGGCAACCTTCTGTGAGCTCAAATGTTTTTAGTGTAGTTTGAAATTAACTTAACGTACAAAAATTAAGACAAGTTTGTGAAAGAAAACAGAATAGCATTCAGATGGTATGCCTTAGCCTCTCTTATTTACCACAGCAAGTAGCTGACATACAATCACCCTTTGTATGAATTTATTTTATTAATTATACTCCTAATTCAGAATCATCATTAGAGCTTAAATCTACTATCTACACTGGGAGCTATGATGCATGCTTGACCTATGTTCTAAACTCTAGGGCAGGCACCTCTGAGAAGGGTGGAATGGAGTCTCTCTGTACTCTGCTATTTACGCTGAATTGAGATCCTTCCAAATGGGAGGATGAGCGTCTCTCTGGTTTCCTGGAGAAGCCTATGTCCATGCCCTGCCCAGGAAGCCTCAGAGGCTATACGTCACACTGTGCTGTGCTAAAGAGCATTTCCGGTGGGCTGCATAGGAAAGATAAGTCTGCTTCCTGTGTCAGCTCCAGAATGCCTCATCAAGTTCATTCGTGGAAAGACTCGCAGAGACTGTGGCAAGGGGACTTCTAACTTTTGCTAGAATACAATTACTCAGAGATTTCCACTCATCAAAGGACAAAGGAGCTGTTTGAGAAAATAGTGGTTGTATGTGGTGGGGAGGGTGGGAGGGTCTTTGGTTACTAGTACATGAATGTATCAAAAACAATCTGTACACTGTTTGGGCTTGACCCAGTGGAGAAACTGCAGGGAAGGTGCTGGAATATGCAGAAGGCACAGTAAAACTTTGAAACATTCTGCATACGGAGAATATGTGAGGTAGAAGAGCAAGGAGCAGTAACCGAAGTGAGAGGTGGGGCTAGAAAAGACAGACATTCGAGGAAGGCAGAGGCAAGGGTTAGCATCGGAGGGTTACTGGAGTCTGTTCCCCTGGGAGTCATTCCAGAAGCCAGTTTCAACTGCCATGTTCAAGTACACTTGGAATGTGCCAAAATGTATTACTAATAAAATATACTTGTTAAATGATTTATTTTGTAAATAAACAGACATAAGATTATTCTTAAAATAACATCACACTCAAAAATGTGCCCTCCAATAGGGTTTGTAGAATGGAGGAGAAGTAGTAAAGTTGTATTTGGGATACTGCTTTTGTCTTCATCAGTAATTCTCAAAGTGAGATCTAAAGACCAATGGCTTCACCTTCACCAGGGAACTTGTTAGAAGTGGTAAGTCTCAGGCAGACTTAATGAATCAGAAACTTTAGGGGGGAGAAGCAGCAATCTATGTTCTAACAAACCCTCCAGGTGATCAGATGCGCACTAAAATGTTTGAGAACCACTGACTGCTCTGTAGTCTGTAGTGAGTGCCTAATGTGGATACACTGTTAATTACTGGGATGCTTACAGAGTGGGTTTACGGATTCATACCAAAAATTTAAACATGCAACACTATTAGTTCTATTTCCCTAAAAGGTTGACTTGTGCTTCTTAAAACTCTGGATAAAGCAATATAGAGACCATTTTGTTTTTGTGTAAGTGGTGGAAGGACCCTTGTTCTGTAATGTGCTAGAGTGAGCTCCTGGAGTATATGAGAAGGGACATGGCAATCATGGTTTTCATGGACACTATCTCACCGAAAATTAGGAAGACAACTTGCCACTAATAAGCCTAATGGCTTTAGAGGCCCAGACTTTATAGGTCAGCTCCTTAGTGAACTCCAGAGATCCAGCCTTGGACGTGTGGAAAAACACATTACTAAGAAAAGAGGGCTATGCTTTTTTTTTTTTAATATAAAACTTCTAATTATAAGTTTTTTTATAAAAACTTCTGATAAAACAAAAAGGTCTCAGACAAAACTGAGACTTACTTCAATTATAAATACAATTTTTCCCCTATCCAAGCAACCACATAAAGCCAGAGTTTGATGATGACAACTGTAAAATACTATGGCCTAAAAAATTGAGCATGCAAGCATAACTCTGTGTTTGTGTAAGCAGTAACACACGATAGCAAACACACTTAAAATGCCATAAAGATTTCCTGTGGGTATTCTGTGCTAAATGAAGGCAAAGGCTAAATGAATCTAGTTCCCAAGAGTTCCATATGACCGGAAAATCTGCACTGTATCACTGCGGTTAGAAAATGGTTATTTTTAAGTTTGCCTATTGGAACTCTCCTGACTGTGTGCATGCAAATCCCATTAAAGTTCACTGATGTTGCTCATACAATCGGTGAGAGACATACAGCCCCCTAATGTTTTCTCTAATGAACTCTGACTCAGCAGGTTGGGACTAATAATTACACAGCACAGAATCTGTATTAGATTGCTTTCCCAGCTTATGACTATCTGGCAACTGTGTGGCACAGTATACACCTTCTGTTTGAAGATGAGGGCAGGGATATTTTTGCAGACTGAAATTTAAACACAGAGCTAAATTCCTAGCTTATCTATGGAGAAAGACTATGAATAGATATGGTCAAAAGAGAAAAAAATAGGAAGTCGATATTTAAAGCCAAATGAAAAAAAAATGTTTATAATACTAACAGCTTCCTTTTAATAACAAAAAAAAAAAATGTGATAAACTCAAACACAGTTAAGGCTATAGGGATACCATCATATTTTCTTTTTTTTCCCATGTATAAATATAATAGGGAGCAGCACCTGGGTGACTCAGCCAGTTGAGCATCCGACTTTGACTCAGATCATGATCTCAGGGTTCGTGAGTTCGAGCCCCACGTCGGGCTCTGGGCTGACCGCTCGGAGCCTGGAGCCGGCTTCAGATTCCGTGTCTCCCTCTCTCTCTCTGCCCCTCCCCCACTCACATTCTATCTCTGTCTCTCTCTCTCTCAAAAATAAATATTCTTTGTGGAGAATATTCTGACAATATTATAATGAGAACTGCAAAGTTTCATTTTATATCGTTCATGTAGAAATTCACTGTCAGTAATTTATTTTAAATAAATAATTCAAAAAATAAAGATTAAATGGATAAATATTTGGATTATTGTGACAGCCAGATCACTTTATATTCTATACTTCTACTGAAGTATAATAGAGGAAAATAGAAAAATGAGAATTATGAAATGCAGTTAATATTTCATAAGCTAAATATACATATAAAATCACCTTATATATTAAGACATCTAAAATTACAAGCACCTGAGACATTCCCTTTATTCCCCCTTCTAATCACAATATTGTATAAGATTAAAAGGTACTTTGACTTCCAACACAGATAAGTTTTGTCTGTTCTATAAGTGAAATAATACATTCTCTTACACCTGGCTTCTTTTGCTCCACATTTTGTTTATGAAAACAATCTATGTTTATGTATCTAATTGAGATTTTCCATTTTCATGGCTGTATAGTATTCACTACATGAACAGACATGGACACTAACAATGTTAATGGATATTCCAATAAACTAGGCTGTTATAAGTATTCATGTACATTTAAAAAATAAACATAAATAAGCATTTCCGTTGGATAAATACCTAGGTATGGAATTGTTGGATTATAAAATATCAAATAGTATTTCCAAAATGTTTATACAGGCTTAAACTTCAAATCAACAGGGTACAAGATTTCAAGTTGTTCATAACCTGGCTAAAATTTACTATTAATTTTTAAAAATTAATCCGTGCTGGCAAGTTAGGTAGTGGTAACACATTTTGACTTTAATCTGCATTTCTTTTATGGCCTAAATATTTACCATCTTTCCATTTGGCTATCTTCTCTTATAAAATGCATTTCAAGTCTTTCTTTGTTCATTTCCCTATTGAAAATATTTGTCATTTTACTATTATTTTGTTTTATATATTATATATGTAATATAATATATATTATTACATTATATTATATAAAACAATTAATATTATAACAATTAATATTATATATTAATATATATTATATATTATGCATATTTTATATATTACATAAAACTTTGACACATAGGTGTACATTACACTTATCTCATGCCCATGCCTTCCTTCTCACTCTCTCAAAACTGTCAATTTTTTTTGCCTACCTATTTTTGTGTCAGTTTATCTCAGTTCATCAATAAATTTTTCTTTGTGTTCTTCTAAAAGCTTTATTTTTATATTTATATCTTTATCTATCATATATTAATATTTGTGTTGGCATGAAGTATTGAATTGTTCCAGTGCTACTTACTGAGGAAAATCATCTTTTCCCCACTATACCTCAGTGTCACCTTTGCAATAAACTAGGTGACCATATGTGTATGGTCTGGACTCTCTATCTTTTGTCAATTTATCCATTCTTGTACCAATACAATATTTTTATTACAGCTTTGTAATATGTATTGATATCCATTAATACAAATCTTCAAATTTGTTTGTCCTCAAAATTATCTTGTAATTCTTTGCTGCTTGTGTTTCCATATAAATTTAGAATCAGCTATTAATCACCCCCCCACTAAAACTAATTTGGGGGATTTGGGGTTTCTTTTTTTTTTTTTAATTTTTTTTTTTTTAACATTTTATTTACTTTTGAGACAGGGAGAGACAGAGCATGAACAGGGGAGGGAGAGAGAGGGCAACACAGAATCTGAAACAGGCTCCAGGCTCTGAGCTGTCAGCACAGAGCCTGATGCGGGGCTCGAACTCACGGACGGTGAGATCATGACCTGAGCCGAAGTCGGCCGCTCAACCGACTGAGCCACCCAGGCGCCCCGGGGATTTGGGGTTTCTTATTGACATTACATTTTTGATCCATACATCAGTTTGTGGGAAACTGACATTTCTATACATTATGTCATTTATGAGTTTATGTTTGTGATTAATTGATTTATATATTTGGGTGCTTTCACATTTGGAGCATAAATGTTTATAATTGTTAGGTCTTCTTGGTGGATAGACTTCTTAATTATGATATAATGCCTTTCTTCATCTCTTGTTACAGTCTTTTTTTAAAGTCTAGATTGTCTGATATAAGTATGGCTACTCCAGCTTTCTTTTGGCAACCATTAGCATGATAGATAGTTCTCTATCCCCTTACTTTCAGTCTGAAGGTGTCTTCAGGTTTAAAGTAGGTCTTTTGTAAACAGCATATAGATGGATCTTGTTTTCTTATACATTCTGTTACCTTGTGTCTTTTGATTGGAGCATTTAGTCCATTGACGTTTAGAGTGAGTACTGAAAGATAGGAATTTCTGCCATTATATTGCCTGTAGAGTTGGAGTTTCTGATGGTGTTCTCTGGTCCTTTCTAGTCTTTGTTGATTGAAATTACATAGGTTTCCCCTAGAAGCCAAACTATGAAACATTTATAGTCTGTAAACTAAGCAGTTGGGGAGACTTGTGGTGTTCCTGAAGAGCGAGATTGGCTCAGTTGGGCGGGGCTTAGTGTAATGGCTCCATTCTCCACTAGATGGCGTTACTTAGCTTACTGGGGTGGATTGTTGTGGTGCATGTAGGTATGTATGCACATGTGTGGGGGGGTGAAAATGGCATTAGTCTTTAGTCTAGAACAGAATTCTGTTCTCCCTGACCAGCAATCACACACCCCTCCTTTGTCTCTGGCTTCTGTCCACTATCTACTTTTATACTGTCGATGACCAAGTCGTCAGGTTGCCAGGTGTCACCTCCCTCCTTAGTTTTATCTCAGATGCTACTGTGTTTCCCAACCCCTCCTTTCTGAGGGACTGCAACTTTGACTCACCCAGACCTTCTGGGGGAGGGTCTCATCGAGTAACGGCCAGGCACCTGCTGCACCCAGGAGTGCTCATGGGACCATTCTGCTGCCAATGCCCCGCAACTGTGGCTGGGTGCCAACCAACCCTAGAAAAAGTTCATGCAATCACGTAACAGCATTTCAGGGATTATGGAAAATCACAACACACATCTGGCACCAGGCTTCACCCTTAATGTCCTTGTTCCAGCACTAGTAAATGTGGTTGTTCTCCAGGGTTTGCTGGGACCTTTGCCTTTGGGGTGGCCTCACAGCCTCTACAAGATGTCTTCCCAGCAGGGGAACCACCTCTCCCTGTGTGGCCCGAGGACCCCAGGACCCCAAGGACCTCGCTCTCTGCTCCTCGGGATTTGTTCTTCCCACCAGAGCACTGCCAGGTATCGAGCTGCAGAGTTTCAGACTCTGTGTTCCCCCTGTTTATAGAGTCTTAATGGAACTTAAACCCTCTCCTTTCTCCTTTTTTTTGTTCAGTCCCTTCCCTCCAGCTGCTTTCGGGCGGGGGCAGGGGAGGGATGCTTTCCCATACTCTCCACGCCATCTCCATCCTCTCTCCGCAAGCAAAAACAGCTCCCTGCCCTCCATGGCTTCTCTCCCCCAGCTCACCTCTCTGTGCTGTGTACCTGCTGTGTTCTGTGGTTCAGGTTTTGCAGGATTTTGTGTTAATCCTCAAATCGGTTTTCTAGGTATGAAGGATGGCTTAGTGTTGATCTGGGTGTACTTCAGGGATGAGAGATGCAAAAAAAACTTTCATGCTGTTCTGCCATCTTGGCCCTTCCTCCATTACTAAAACATTTTTAAAACTACTTCTATTTGATATTAAAATAAAAACTTCCAACTCCCATAGCTTAACTTTGGAGATAAATGTTGTAATAGACATTTGTGGTTTTTCTGACCAAAAGTCTTCTTTTTTTTTTTTTTTTTTTTTTGGTTTGGCAAATTTTTAAGTTTCAGATTCCTGCATCATCAAGGTAGAAGCCAGGAAACTCAGCCTCCCTCGTAGCTAGGACTCAAACATGTCTATACACTGTGTCGTCTAATCCATGAACATGGCATTTCCTTATATTTATTAATTTTTTTTACTACAATATTGTGTAGTTTTTAGTAAAAGTCTTGCATATCCTTTGTTAGGTGTAGTCCTAAGTATTCTTTATGTTATTGTCAATAGTATCATTTTTAAAATTAAAAAAAAATGTTGCCACTCTATTTCAACACAATTAACTTCATGTCTAGCAAAATTACTTCATTTATTTATCAGTTATAATACTTAGATTTTTGAATTTTTAGACGTCTGCAATTCAAAATAATGCCCTCTGCAAATAATGACAACTTTTTTTTTTCTTTTTCTATGTTTGTACCTTTTCTTTTCTTTTCTAGTAATCACTAGGTCTCCAGTAAGGTATTGAAAAATAGTGTTTATAATAGCCATTATTGTCTTCTGGGAAAAGCTTTTAATAACGCATCATTAATATAATTTCTGCTATATGATATTTAAAAATTTCTGTTTATCAAGGGGATACAATTGCCAATTATTTTTAATTTTCTAAAATGATTTTCATGATTACATAAAGTTAACTTGCACTAATACAGAACTTTGGAGAATGCAGTATATAGTGTGACCTCTCTTTTGGCAGGTTTCCAAGATGTATAGAAAGCAAGAAAAACTAAGGTGAACAACATGTATGAACTTTTGACATTATAAAGGTAAGACTTTCTTATACTCTGTCATCAATCTTAATAGTCTAGAGAATAATTAATAGCTGAATTGTGCCAAAGTGTTGTTTTATTTATAATTTTCTAATCCTTATTGCTGAAAGAGGTTAAATGTTTTTTTTTTTTTCAAATGTGTTTTAGTTTTATCATTATTGAAATGAGAATCCTTATTGGCTATATTTTCTGCCATATGAAATGGAAAAATTATTTCCCCTGTAGTATGATAGATCTACATAAAAAAAGCAAAAGAAAATGTGTCCATACAAGATATTCACTCAGACTTTTTGGAGTCATGGAAACAAAACTTTTGCATTTACAGGCAATTAAAAAAACTGATTTAAATAAACCATTTTTTGTGTCACAAATGTCAACTAAATTAATTATTGCCATGATATTTAGGATTTTTTTCTAAAGTAATTCAAAACTTAGGGTTCACCAGCATATAAACTTATTATATTGCTTCTTACTCGTGTACTTTATAATCTATCATTCAAAGCAAATGGCTTGAATTTCAATGAAATTCTAATTTTCTGTGACCTTACTCTGATGATTTTCAAAATTACCTTGGCCTCATGCCAGCTAAGAGAGGTTTGTTAAGTGACAGACTTTCCTGCTTAGCAACACCAAGAAAGTAAATAGAATCATTTATTGACAGATTTTAGATAAAGAAGAGACCAGTTCTTTACCTTGTCTAGATTCCTTTGCATTTTCTAATATTATGGATGAAGTAACAAAATACCAGAAAGACAAACTAACCTCTGCAAGGTCAAATAAAACTTGTAACAATCTTTATTTAACTTACTGAACTGATAGCATTGAGATTTATTTGCAAAATCCTGCACTACAGTAAGGTGAGGAGGACTTTTGGCTTTAAGCTGCAAAACCTGAGAAATCTGATGCTTCAAGATAAATAACAGTGTGAATGTTTACTATAATCCTAGTCTCAGGACGTGAGTTGTAGCTATTGCTTCTATTGTGGCAAAGCACACATATACATATGCACATATATACATAAAACTAATTAAAATCATATAGCAGAAGGGGACAGTGGGAAAGAGGGAACTGTGGGAAAAATGATAGAGCTAAAAGATACTAAAATCAATTGTGCTATCTAAACATCTAGGCCTCATTTCTATTCTATTTTAATTCAATGACATAATTTAAAAAATATCTTCCTACTTTATCTTCTTTTAATTGGCTTTCACAAAATACTTACACATCTCTGTGCTAAGCAAAGAATATTCACTCTGTAACAGCCTGTCTTTGCTCATGTAGATTTAAAAGATGTACTGTTTTAACTCGATTGGAAAAAGAGAGAGAGAGAGAAAGAATCTTAAAATTTTAACTATTCAGGATAAAAGCAATGGGTTTTGTGGAGAAGAATGAGATTTGATGGGCTATAAGATAATCAGCAGGTCAAACATTAATGAGTATTTGAATATTTTATTGCATATTACAATAGAACATTTCAGTAGGAATCTTCCTGCTATTTCTTCACATCAAGGAGGATCAGTGGTTGATATAAGACTGAGCATTTTCCAAAGTAGGGTCCACATTATGAAACAGGAGCTTGTGTTATATGACACTGATTACAATTGCAGAAATATTCCCAAACAAGTCTCACCAAATTATTCGTATAAGTTTTCCCCATTCTGCCCTTGCTCACCTCATTATTGGAGCTATTCTAATTTGAGCATTGATTCTATCCTCTAATGGAAGTCATTTTTAAAAATTTTTTTAACATTTATTCATTTTTGAGAGACAGAGAGACAGAGCATGAGCAGGGAAGGGCAGAGAGAGGAAGACACAGAATCCAAAACAGGTTCCAGGCTCTGAGCTGTCAGCACAGAACCCGACGCAGGGCTCGAACTCACAAACTGTGAGATCCTGACCTGAGCCGAAGTCGGACGCTCAACCGACTGAGCCACCCAGGTGCCCCTGGAAGTCATTTTTATGTGCTCATAGTCAAGTACCAGAAGATGAAAATATGTCAGTAGAACCAACCCTATGAAGTCTAAATTCAGAAATGTGTCACAAAGACCCTCAACTTCACTTCTTATCTCCAGATATTCAGGCAATATGAAGGACATTTAATATACCTGAGGTGTTATTTTTAACTAACTCTCAAAGGATAAAAAGATAACCAAAAGTGATTACAATATATCATTTTGGTAATTTTGTGTTTTCCTAACCTCTGGACTTGTAATCTATCTGTGAGCATTATGTTTTAGGTCATCCAATGCACATTATATAGTACATCAAGAAGTTTATTTTAGAAGAAGGGAATCAGGATAGGAGAGTAGCAAAGCCAATAAACAATCCATTTATAACATTTCTGGAAAAGACAATTATTTAATGGATTATGTGGATATTTGGATACTTGCTAAAATCTTCACATTTTGAATATTTTTAAAACAATTTGTTCACTGACTCTGACTCTAGTTTTTCTAATTGATCATCATTAACATTCAACTATCTCCTGGGGTGATCTTATAATTGACTTCATATAAAGTTAATAAAATTCTGACAAATAAAAGGCTCTTGAATAAATGTGACCAACGTGCCGGTTTCTCAGTTTTTCACTGCAAGTTCTGTCCACTGACTATCCCTAGATCTTGTGGCTTAATAATGGAAAAATGTTTGTATGTACACATAGGGTAACTGTATTGGGAGGCATTTAGAGTGGTAATATTATTATGGATATTTTAAAATCTAATAAAATATGATTAAATTTGCCAAGAAATATTGGATTTGAATAGACATATTTCTAAAGAAGATAGACCAATGGCCAATAAGCACATGAAAAAATACTCAACATCATTACCCATTGGAGAAGACTACAATAAAATGCTACTTCACAATCACTGGGATGATTATAATAAAAAGGCTGAATAATAACAAGTGCTGATGAAGATGTGGATAAATTGGAACCATCAAAGCCTGTAGATGGGATTGGAAAATGGTGCAGTCACTATGAAAAACAGTTTGGAAATTTTTGGAAAGTTAAACATGGATTTAAAATATGACCCATTAATTTCACTCTTAAGTATAAACCTAAGAGAATGTAAAATATATGTCTACACAGAAACTGGTACACAAATGTTTATAGCAGTATTATTAATATTACCTCAAAAGTAGAAACAGCCAAAAATACTCATTCACTGATAAATGAATAAGCAAAATGGGCTTTATATCCATACACTAGAATATTATTCAGACACAAAATTAAATGAGATACTATTACAGATTAAAACATGGATGAACCTTGAAAATGTGATTCTGAGCAAAAAAAGCCAGACACAGCAGGCCACTTATTATACAATCACGTTTATATGAAACATGCAGTATAAGCAAATCTAGAGAAATAAAGAATAGATTAGAGGTTGCCTGGCACTAGGAGGAGAGGCAAATGAGTACTGACTGAAAATGGGTACAGGTTACTTTCTGGGTAATTAAAATGTTTTAGAATTAGTGGTGATTGCACAACTTGTGAGTACTTAAAAACACTGGATCATATACCTATAAAGAGTGAATATTATGGATGATAATGAAATGTCAATAAAAAATGAGATCATTAAAATTAGATGGTAAGGTGATTTGACAGGCAGCCCAAATACTTGAAATTAGAGCTGAAACAAGTCTGCATTATCCAAGAAATAATTAAAATATCTAAATAAAATTTCCATGTAAACACAAATCTAACTCAGTAAGTCCCACTGCTGAAGCAGTAATGGTAAGTAAGCCTTATAATTCAGAAGACCTATCACATATTTCCTTTAAATAGGAAGTAAACCTACGGTTCCCCTCCACCTTAGCAGGAATTGCCAATTAAATAAAATAAAATTGAATCTAGGAATAGACTCTATCGATCTCTTATACTAAATGTTTATTATATTTTGGATCTTTGGCAAATAAATATTAGATTTGTTTTTTCACTGATGCCAACCAAGAAGGACATTTTTATTCTAATTTTCAAACTCACTCAAACTGACAACAATTTAGCTAAGTAGTAAGAACAAATCAGATTATAGCCAATTAAAATTTTAAGGCTTTCAGATGGAGTCAACCAAGATGGAAACTTAAGAGTCTTCTGAATTTCTCTCCTCCCAAGGACACACTCAATGTACAGCTACACCCAGAACAATTTCATCTCAAAGAAATTGAAAAACTAGCTAAGCAACTCTTACACATAGCAAGAATGAGAAAGTACATATATCAAATGAGGTTGGTAACCCTGAACCATGAAGAAATAGAAAATCTGAACAGAATTATTAGGAAGATAGAATCAGTAATCAAAAACCTTGCAACAAACAAAAATCCAGGATTAGATGTATTCATTGTTAAGTTATATCAAATATTCAAAGAATTAATAAAACTCCTTCTCAAATGCTTCCAAAAAGTAAAAGAGGAGTGAAGAAAACTTCCATACTCATTTTATGAGTCCAACATTACCTTGATATCAAAATCAGACAAGGACATTACAAGAAAAGCAAATTACTGGCCAATATCCCTTATGAACACATAAACAAAATTTACCAACTTTATATTACCAAGCCAAATTCAACAATATGTTACAAGGATAATACACCACAATTAAGTGGGATTTATGCCACGGATGCAAGATGGTTCCACAAATCAACCAATGTGATATAAAACATTAGCAAAATGAAGGACAAAAATCATATAATTATCTCAATAGAGATAGAAAACATATTTGACAAAATTCAACACCTATTCATGATAAAAAAAAACTTTCAATAGATTGAGTTTAGAGAGAATGTACCTCAATATAAAAAAAGACCATACATGATAAGACCACAGCTAAAATACTCAACAGTGCAAACCTAAAAGCTTTTTCTTTAAGATCAGGAAGACAAGGATGCCTCCTCTTGCCACGTTTATTCTAGGAAGTCCTAGCCAGAGCAATTGAAAACAAAAATTAAAAAAAAAGGGGGGGGAGGATCCAAATCAGAAAGAAATAGTAAAATTGTCCTTGTTTGTAGATGACATGATATTATATATAGAAAATCTAAAAACTCTACCAAAAAAAAAAATCCTTAGAGCTAATAAACAAATTCATAAAGTTTCAGGAGACAAAATCTATATACAAAAATCAGTTGAATTTCTATATACTAGCAAAAAAATCCCATTTACCGTTTATAATTGCAACAAAATAAGTAAAACACTGAAAAATAAGTTTAACCAAGGGAGTGAAAGATCTGTACATTGAAAACCATAAAACGATGAAAGAAATTGAAGAAGGCATAAATATATGGAAAGATATTCTATGCTCATGGATTGGAATAATTATATTGTTAAAATGCCCACATAACCCAAAGAAATATATTGATTCAATGTAATTTCTATCAGTAGCCAATGGCATTTTTAACAGAAATAGAAAAAAACAATCCTAAAATTTATGTGTAAACACAAAAGACCCCAAATAGGTAAAGCAATCTTGAGAATGAAGAACAAAGCTGGAGGTAGCATGTTCTTTGATTGCAAACTATATTACAAAGGTATAGTAATTAAAATAGCATAGTGGGATGCCTGGGTGGTTCAGCTGGTTAAGCATCTGACTCTCGATTTCAGCTCACATCATGATCTCACAGTTCGTGGAATTGAACCCTTCATCAGGCTCTGCACTGATGGTGTGGAGCTTCCTTGGGATTCTCTCTCCTCTCTCTCTCTCTCTCTGCCCCTTCCCCATTCTGTAAATAAACAAACAAACAAACAAACAAACTTTAAAAAATAAATAAAATAGTATGAACGTAAAACCAGACACAGAGGTCAATGGATAGCCACATGCAAAAGAATGAAGTTGTATCCTTCTTGTACTCAATACACAAAAATCAACTTAAAATGGATTAAAGACTTGAACATAAGAGCTGAAACTGTAAAACCCTTGGAATAAAAATTACAGGGTAAACCCCTTGACATTGGTTTGATGATGAGTTTTTGGATTTGACATCAATACAAAACAACAAAGGGGAAAATAAGCAAATGGGGCTATATCAAACTCCTGCACAGCAAATAAAATCATTAAAAAAAAAGACAACCCAGGGAACCTAGCTAACCTATGGAATGGGAAAAAAATCTTTGGAAGCCACAAATCCAATAAGGGGTTAATATCCAAAATATACAAGGTATAAGTTGCTCATACAACTTAATAGCAAATATCCTAATAATCCAATTTAGAAATGGGCAAAAGACTGAAGTGTACATTTTTCTAAAAAAAAAAAAAAAAAAAAAAAAAAAAAAAAGACATGCAAGTAACCAACAGGTGCATGAAAAGATACTCAACATCACTAATACTTGGAGAAATGAAAATCAAAATCATAATGAGATATTACCTCACATCTGTTAGGATGTCTATTTCGAAAAAGACAAGAGATAGCAAGTGTTGTTAAGGATATGAAGAAAAGGGAACTCTTGTACACTAGTGGTGGGAATGCAAACTGGTGTAGCCAATATGGAAAATAGCATGGAGATTTCTCAAAAAGAAAAAAACATTAAAAATACCATATCATCCAGCAGTCCCACTTATAGGTATATATCCAAAGGAAACAAAACCATTCTCTCAAGGAGTGATCTGTACTTTTATGTTCATTGCAGCATTATTCACAGTAGCCAGGGTATGGAAACAACCTCTGTGTCTGGATGGATGAGTATATAAAAAAAAGTAAGATATAACATACATAGTGGAATGTTATTTAGCCTTAAGAAAGAAGGAAATCCTGCTATTTGCAACAACATGGATGAAACTGGAGGGCGTTATGCTAAGTATAATTAGCAATATGTTAAGTGAAGTAAGGTATAGAAAAGCAAATACTGCACAGTATCACTTTTATATGGGATCAAAAAAAGTAAAATCTAATTCATAGCCTCAGAGAGTAGAACAGTGGTTGTCAGAACCTGTGGAGTGAGGGAAATAGGGAGAGATTGGTCTAAGGATATAAACTTTATGAATAAGTTCTGAGGATCTAATGTATAGCATGTTGATTATACTTGAAAAGAATGTATTGAATAATTGAAATTTGCCAAGGGATTAGAAACTAAATGTTCTCTCACACACAAAAAGGTAAATATGTGACCTGATGGATGTGTTAATTAACTTGATGGGTGGAATCTTTTCATGATATGTGTGTATATAAAATCATCACATTGTACATCTTACAACTTTGTCAATTATACCTCAATAAAGCTGGGGAAGGGAGGCAAAAAATGTTAACGCTCTCTATAAAGTCAAATTTACAGTAACTGTTGGTGGATTTTGCACCAATTTTTGTAATGTACTAAATTAGCTGTGGCATTATGACCCCACAGTAATTTATGCAGAATTTTCCAATATGATCATGGGGTTTTATGGGGCTAATGATACCCAGAGACACCAGCCTGTAACACCCTGACCTGGTAAACAATACAGTCAATCCCCTTGACATAAGTGTCCAGACTTGGACATTATGGAAAACTTGAAATATTTCTTACAGAAATATCTATTATTACTTACTTATGCTTTTAAAACTAGTCAGCTTCCACATTGCCACCTGAGTTTTCTTTCTGGAATACAAATCTGATTGTTGTTGAATAAATGAAGAACAGATAAAATCCAGGGAAGATTATCAGCTGTACTGATTTTTTGTTCTTCCCTCTTAAGTAGCTATGGTAAGAGCCCTGGGCTCCTAGCAAACCGACTCTCTCTCTCTCTCTCTCTCTCTCTCTCTCTCTCTCTCTCCTCTGATGAGTTTCTCTTCCTTCTTTATACCCACTCTGGCTAGATACTAACTCTCCTGCTGGAGAAGCCCAGGAACAAGTTGTGTTGACCAGGTCAGGGCTGAGCTGTAGGCACTGGGTCTCCTTTAAGCCCTCTGTAATTCTCTGCTTCTATTTGTCTAGTGAAAGCAAAGGTAGCTTCTTGTCTCATTGAAGTGGTACATTCTAACATTCTTGTTTGAACCACAATGGTTTGAGCCTCTAGGCCAGATAAAGTAACCATTCTGTGTGATAAAGTAGAGCTTAATAGAGTACTGGGAGTGGGGTCAAAGATGTAGCTAATAAGAAAATTTATATTGACTGGCTTTTGTGCATTTCTTTTTCTTCAGGGACCTTAAGAAGAAAAAAAAAATCTTTGTACAGAAGGGACAATCTAGCATTCATAGCCCCCTTTCTCTAATAGTGTTTAATGTTTGTTTATTCATTTATTTATTTTGAGAGAGAGAGAAAGAAAGAAAGAAAGAAAGAGAGAGAAAGAAAGAAAGAAAGAAAGAAGAAAGAAAGAAAAAGAATCCCAAGCAGGCTCCGCACTGGCAGCACAGAGTCCGGTGTAGGGCTCGAACCCATAAACCATGAGATTATGATCTGAACTGAAATCAAGAGTTGGATGCTTAACAGACTGAGCCAGCTTGTATGCCAACCAGATGTCCCTCTCTAATAGTATGTAAATACTTATGATCATAAGCATATCTTTATTTCACTCAATTCTACACATGCCCTCTGTGAATGCTGTGTGCAAATGTTCTTCCTCCCCTTAATCCAACTGGAAAACTCCTCTTCCTTCTTCAAGCATTAAATTACATGTACCTTTCTCTGGGAAGTTTTTCAGAAAAAACAGAATAGTTTCTCAGTAGCCTATACAAAGCTACATTTTAGCTTTTGTTAAATTGTATTTTAACTCTTTGCTTACACAGCTGTTCATCCCGCTTAACTGCAGTTTCCTTGAAGAAAGGAACTATGTCTATATATCTCTAAATTCTTGTAACCTAACCTAATACATTGCAGAGAATGTTCATTGAATAACTGGATAATAAATAATTGTGAATATGAACTGGAAATTTAAAAAAAGAACAGGTGAGTTGATTGAATGTTTAAGTGAGATTTTATTGATCCTAGTTTCTAAGCATAACCTTCCAATCAGAGATATAGAGTGATCCAAAAGATGGACTTCATACAACCCCTCCGTCCACTCATCAAGATCTATCCTCTATTTCATTTTAAAGCCCGTCTCCCACAACTCTTTTATACACACACTTTGTTTTTCTGTACATGCCCCCAAGTTTTGCTTCAGTGGTTTTGCTCATGTTTTCCTTTAAAATGCTTTTCCAAAATCTGATGTACATTTAGTGTATGTATCTCAAAAGCCTTCTCTCCACATTTCCTTGTTTCCCTCACCTCCACACCCAGCAAATAAATATCAGTTATATTTCATCCAAATAACTCATTGTTTATAACTTCTTGTAAAACACTTTTCTTACTCTTTTTTTGTACTGTAGTTATTTGTAGTGTTCATTGTAAAAGGAACACAAATGTTATTTGTCTATTGCAGAGTAAATTCTAGAGTAAAGACTATTCTCTTTCATATTTGCATTGCTTACTGGTCTGGGAACGTAGAAAGTATTAAGTAATTTTTTGGTGAAATTTAATTCATACAGCAGCCTCTGATTTGAATCACAAATAAAATACAAATTGTGTGATACTGGGTGAGTCATTTTTTTCATAGTTTTTTTTTATTATTCTCATTTGTAAATTAATAGTATTGAATTAAAATACCTTTAATGCCTCTTCAGTCTTTAATGTTTTAAGTTTTAAATATTTTCTTTCAACTATAAAAAGCATTGTACATCTTTCCTTTTTTATCCCAGGATTGGTGTGTACAGAAGGTTTACATTTCCACGTATCCGAGACATTATTGTTTTTTCTATGAATAAGTTTGCTTTATAAATATTACTTTTAGTAGTCAGCTTTGAGTACCATGAAAATTTGTGCAGCAGGATAAATCAGAGCGTAAAAGGGAAACCGAAACTGGCAAAGTCAGATTACTTTTATGAGTAACAGTAATGCTACAGCAAAAAAAAAAAAAAAAAACAATTTGTAGGCATAATATTTTAAATAATCATTTTTCACTAAGGAGAAAGATTGCAAATTTTGCTTAGCATCTAAGAATGATAGAAAGTCACAAATCAATTTTTTTAGTTCCATGTCCTTTGCTGAGTTGCTCTGTGACCTTGAGAATACATATTTTTTAATGATCTGATTTATTCATTTGTACAATGGATAATATTGGTACTCTTATAGCCCCTGAATATTAGATTTAGTTATGTTATGCAAAGAAGATTAAAACATCATAATAGAAAATATTCTTTTTAAAAGACACTGTTAATTCAGAAGATGGTTGGGCCCCTGAATGAACTTGGGATTTTTGTTTTAATTGTTATTCTTAGCAACACTAATAACAAGATGTGAATCAATTCCTATCACTGCTATATCCATGTTCTTCAGTCTGCATTTTCTTTTTGAAAATGACCACACTTACCAGCTCACCCTTTTGTCATCCCTCAAATGCACCTCAAGAAGTGAATAATTCCTTCCTGGCATTATATCCCCAGTAGTTTATGGTAGTTAATGTCTGCTACTTGAGGGAATTCTCTAATCGATACAAAATTAGTGGAGTCCTTTCCTTAACCTTCCCTGTCTTCCCAACAACATCTAAGCTGAGGATCTTAGAGTGGAAACTCAATACTTGCTTGCTGAATTGAATCACATTTAGATTGATGGATTTAAATACTGGAAGCTTTTAATTAATATGGGGGCAGACTCTGTCTCTTAAATTTGCTCAGGTAGCTTATGAGGCAAACAAGCTTATTAGATATTCACAAAGGCTTGAAATCTGCGACCGTAAATCACCCAAAGTCAGCTGAAGTACAAAGTCCCCTCAGATTTATTGATGTCTGTGTATAGAAGATGGAGCAAGTAGAATAAGATGAGGAAAATCATTTACCTGTAAAATTGAAAACAATGAAAATAAAGAGTAAGGAATGCTGGGGCCTCCTGAAACAGAATCCAGCTATCGTAGTTACTAATGATCCACTTTTTGGATTTCTTAAATCAATATTTCTCAAAGCATGATTGATACCTGGTCTGCAGGATAAGCCCCACCCCAAACCTTATTGAATCAAACGCTGGCACAGAATCCCAGTAATCTGTGTCTTACCAAGTCCGTCAGATATCTGTGAAGACATTAAAGTTTCAGAACTACTGTCCTAAATCATAGACCTAACTAGTCACAGAGTTAGGACTTGAATCGAGACATGTGAGGCAGACAATTTAAATAGATGGAGCAAAAAATACACTAAGTTATGCTAAGGGCCACCTGAGCTTGTGCTCTTCAAGTGGTACCTCTCCATGAGGCATTCCTAGAGACATGCATTTTCAATAGACGATTTAGAAAAAAAAAAATAATACTCTAGTCTGTAAGGTCCATATGCTATTGGGAAAGTGACTTTTTCATTTCCCCAGAATAAATTAATGGCCCCATTTCTCATGCCTCCCTGTATCCACACCCTTACCATGGCCTCATTGTAGAGAGTCATGAGTCAGAGAGTACTCTGACCCTTGACTTGCCTTCACTACATGACTCACTTTAGCCAAGAGAATCCGGGTAGAAGTAAAAGCATACTGTTTATGAGTGTAGGCCTTAACACATGTGTATGGTTTTGCTTGATTTCTTCTGTGTCTGCCCTTGTTGCGAGAACATGTCCAGTTAGCATGTTGGTCATATTAGATGTGCGGAGCTCAGCTGTTCTCTTGACCTACTGACGGGATAAACAGAGCCAGGCTACATGCCACAGTGTGTAGCAGAACTGGGTCAGCCAAGCTTCAACCAACCCAGAGATCTGAGTTTTATATTTTACTCAGATTTCATGATTATTATGCAGAAAAGGGTATCCAATGAGCCCAGTCAGAGATATTAGGGGCACAGACAAGGCAGCGATTTTCAAAATATCTCTCAGGTCGAACTTTCATTACCTGTGAAACTGTATTTAAATGGCGATTGTAGACATTTGAGTAGAAGATAAACAAAATGACCAGCCTGTAAGAAAAGTATTTCAGGGGACATCAAACCTTATGGTTACTGTCAAAACATGCTACATAGTGAGATATTTGTCTAAGAGTGAAAATAAAGTCTAGGTTTAAATATTGTTAATATGAGTTCTACTTTCTAATTAGGTATACCAGCATGTCTGAAAGATTATATTGGGATATTTTAAGATAAAAATATATGTAAACTAAGCACAGTAACAAAAAATGTTAGCATTGACTTCTATAATCATTTAATTATTCATTATAGCAAAAGACTTAGAATTTCATGGTATATGCCTAAGGCATCTGTAGATGACTATCAGGGGAAAACATTTTTATGCTAGCATCTTCTCCAGTTTAGCTACTGTTTTCCCTGAACATGATAAATGTTATTTGCTGCATGTATTAAAATTAAATACATTTCTTGAACTTTCATAGAGAAGGATGGATAGGAATAGTTTTTCTAGTTTTGTGGCTCTTGAAGCCATGCAAATATAAAAAAAAATAAGGTAAGGTGTACTATTTTCTGAGATTTTATGACTCTGTTCTCCCTCCCTGTTTTTGTCTTTATCTGTTAAGGTTATTACACAGTTTTTCTTCTTTGGTCAGTCATTATGTTGAATTGAATTGTTTGATTATTCCCGAAACTGCATACCTGGGATAAATTTTATGTAGTCACTCTTTCTAATTATTTACTAGATTCAATGTTCTAAGACTTTATTGAGGATTCTAATGTCTACATTCTTGGGTAATATTGGCCTCAAATTTTCTTGAAATGTCTGATTAAAATCAGGTTACATTAAAACACTGATATTTTTAAACTTATTTTAGCATTACTTAGTATCCATAATATGGTATTTGGAAATGTGGAGAGAAAAGAAATTCTGCCATGTTTTTACATACAATAGATTTTCAGTGAATTAAACAATGTTAATAACCTGAAAAAAAAGAATTTTCAAAATGATCTCTGGTTATGACACCTTTACTTGCTTATCATCTTTGCAGCTGAATCATTAGTTTACAGTGTTATGCAGATCTTCCATTATATCCTATTTGCTTCAAATTTTTGAGTTACCGCTTTGAATTTTTTTATCCCCAGTAGGTTGAGTTTGTTGGTTGGTTGGTTGATTTGTTGATTGGCAAGGAAAATATTATTTTTACACTGCATGTAGTCAAGCCATATGGAAAGACAAATCCCAAAAAGAAACCATTTTATTTATAATGAAAAATCATTGTATCAGAAAATGAGAGTAGACAAAATCCTTCTGATCAATAAATTTTCACTGAAGATAGACATACAAGGGACACATTCTATTCAGAAGTTATGTTGATGATCAGGGAGTCAGAACAGCATCAGTTTAATAGCCTGAATTTGAAATATCTCATTATTGGTTTGTTTTTGCAAGGAAGTAGAAATATTTAAAAGTTTTTGTCTCAACTCTGTTGGCCATGGCCTGGTGTATATCTCCCCACCAAAGAAACAGCTTCACCTTTAGGAGCAGAAGTGTGTTCAGTCCAGTGATCCAAGCTTCCCTGACTCTGAACAGTGTTTGGGTAGACATTGCTTATGTTAACTTCAGTGACTGCTTTTTCTAGGTTGTATGACTAAGGAAGCCTCCCTTTGAATCATAATTTTTATTAAAATATATTTAATAAAATAATATTATTAAATAAATATTAAATTAAATATTTAAAATATTAAATTAAATATTAAATTAAAATATTAAATTTAAATTAAATATTATTAAATAAAATAATATTATTCTTTAATATTATTAAAGAAGATTATATACATTTTGCTGGTCTGAGAAAAATTAGTCTCTTCCAAATAGGTTTACATATTCATGGGCCATCAGCGAGATTCATTAGATAGTATAGTTTCTGATTAATTCTCAGAACCCAAACTTATTTTCCACATCTTCAAATTTTCAGGACCATAATACCAGGGGTCACCATAATACCAAAATTTAAAACTAGTCATCAGTAGTGTATTCCTTTCAAATCTTTTATAAATTGTGGCATGGAGAAGAAATAATTAATGAGTAGTGCTGAAAAATTGTCTACTTGAAAAACATAAATATAGAGCTCAATTCACAGCATTTACTAAAGCTATTTCAAGTTAATTAAAGAGATAAACACAAAGCAGAAGTAAACAACAAACTAAATATATGAATAGACTTATTATGTTGTAAGTCACAAAATCACCTCTGGGTGACATAACTGTGTTTATCAGATATTGTCAAATTTGGAGGAAAAAATGACCACCAAGGTCTAGGGTAGGCCTGGAACCAGGATTGCTGCAACTATCTCAGCCAGGACCTCTCAAGTGATCTCACTGGAACCCTGCCGTAAAATCAATCAACTCCCCTCTCCTTTTGTTTCTGTGGCGTTCTGCTCAAAATTTATATTCCATGGAGAAGTAATTGAGCACATTTGGCTTTGTTATGGATACTTTTTTTGAGGACGCAGCATGTTAACTAAACAAATGCTCTGCTCCTCCATGTTCTAAGGTTAGCAATATGAGATTTAAACAAAACTCGGGGCACCTAGGTGGCTCAGTCAGTTAAGCGTCCAACACTTGATTTGGGCTCAAGTCATGATCTTAAGTTTCCTGAGATGGAATCCTGTTGGATTCTCTCTCTCCCTCTCTCTCTGGCGCTCTCTGTCTCTCTCTCTGTCTTTCTAAACAAACAAACAAACAAACAAACAAATAAACATTAAAAAAACCCTCAAGTTCTCTAATGGAGAGGATTGCAGGGTTAGAGAGTATGTTTTATTCTGGGTAGTGTTTTTCACAAATTTTAAGTCACATTTTCTGGTCTATTTTTTACCAGTAGTAGATCTAGTCATTTCATGTACATTGCTTTATTGCTATGCCTTCTTGCTCAATTGATTCTGAACTCAAGAAAGGAAGAAAAGTATCATTTAATAGCTTCCAAAACCCTAAGCCAAAAATCTGTACAAATGTTAGGAATGTGAGAAATAGGACCAGCCTTTGTGGACCAACTTAAAAAGTGCTTAAGAACACTTGTATGACCCAGTGCATTTATTAAGCCTTAAACCTTAGGAAGGGGATGTAGGTATTTATGTTTGACAACTTCTATGGTTGGTAGAGTCTACAACTTGCTGACACTCTTTACCATGTAGTGGTTGTCTTATGGATGTTGAGTGTCACATGAAGACACAACAAAAATTCACTGTAGGCTTGTATGTGAACCTCCTCATCTTACCTGACTCATGCCAGGTAGATTTTACTGAGTTAAGTATTTTTTCCTAAGGCTCACCTTAAAACAAGCATGGCATATACAAGCTTTAAGACACTGATGAGTGAGATAATTTGGCTGGTCTTATTGTGTTTCTCAGGCACATCTAAACGTTGCAGCTCTAAATTTCAGACACCACAAAGTTCTATACTGCTATAGAGCAGCAATGTGTTAACTGGGTACCAAGCATCAATAGGTACTGCTTGAGAAGCAGCAGCCCCAAATTTTCTCTCTACGCTATTTTTATTTTTCATTCATGACCAAGAAACAGTAGATGAAATAGTCATTTAGGTACAATAATTATAAACTTCCACCCACTAGGACTTGGAGTTGGCTCTGGCTTTTTCAGTTACATAAGATTTAACTGAGTGAACTTGACTTTGAATTTTGGAGACCGCTGTGTAGCATCCCCTTCGGAAGATGGATTTAAAAAAAAATTAATATGCAGGACCATCACTATTATTCACTTTCTGTATTAGAGGCAGGGACATCAGCCAGGGGTTTAAAGCAAAAACATGTGATCACAAAAGGAACTAGATTCTCAAATACCAGCTAAGCCCACATTCAGTGCAGAACCAGAGTGCTTAAAATCCACAACTGCATGACAACTTTCAGAGAAGGGAGAAATGCACATAAGTAGGTTTCCTCCCAGGTATAGTACACACTTAATGTCAACATGACACTGGTGATGAGAAATTTCTCCCACAGGTCCTAGATTCCTGGTATGATTGATAAAGATTGGTGAGGTTGAAACCCAGATTTACTTCGTTAACTATAATAGACAGCAAAAATAACAAGGACTTAAACTGAATTATGCACCAGTTTCTGGGAACTTTTTGCTATGGAATATCACTCTAGACATTGGTTTGTTTTTGAAATTCTGTGGGTTTGGAGCTGATGGTAGTAAAATTTTATGTGTTTCTTAACTTTTGGAGTCCTTAAAAGCAGGATACAGAGACTAATTCAATTCATGAGAACTTGCATAATTATTTTTAATATGCAAGTGGGAAAAAAAGTACAGAGAGGGAAGGAGCCAAACCATAAGAGATTCTTAAAAACTGAAGATAAACTGAAGGTTGATGGGGGGTGGGAAGGAGGGGAAAGTGGGTGATGGGCATTGAGGAGGACACCTGCTGGGATGAGCACTGGGTATTGCATGGAAACCAATTTGACAATAAATTTCATATTAAAAAAATATGCAAGTGGAAAATCATCAATTTTTAGTGATGAAGAAGACCAAACTTTGACTAGGCAATAGACAGAGATGATTCTGATTGAAATTGAATGGAAAAAGAAGTTTGAAAGAAGGTTGTTTTCCTCATATTTTAAGGCACAAAAGCAGGGGTATTTGACTTTGTCTTTGAGAATTTTGGAATTTTATTTCTCTGAACTTTAATCATCAAGTTAAAGTCATTTAATTTTTTTTCAGTTACTTTAAATCCTCCCTGTGAATTTCGTAATGGGAGTAATTTACAGAGGCATCCCTGCTATGCTATTAATAACATCTTTTTATTGTTTCCTCTCACATGGACTGGCTTGGGTATGTGACTTGTCCATAGGATATTTGCAAATGTGACATAATTAGAGGCTGAAAAAGTGCTTGCACATTGTGGCTAGCTCATTCACTCACTCAGTCTCTCTCCACTCCTCACCCCTTCTGCTTTTGTAACCTAGATAACTGGGTAAAAAAGCTCAGCCTAGATCTTTGGAGACAAACAACCCAGGTGACAGCCAGTACTGACAGCCACACATGAAAGTGATGTTGAAAGGTGAATTGCTTATTAGTTGAATTAGAGAAAACACCAATCTCCTTCCACTTAGAGATGATTCAATTATTATAATTTCTGGCCTTTATCTGTACCTTTACTTACTTTACCCATGGAGAGTATAGTAACTTACACAATCGGTGAACATGTGAAAAACAGGACATGTTTGATTCAGTTCTAGACTTCCTCTCTAGAAGTCAGCCTACACAAGAAGCACATATTCCTTTTTGTTCCTCCCAGAGAAATTTACAACACATATGGCCAGCTTCTTCTGGCCACTATAACCTGAGATTATACGGTGATTTCATCATAATGCTGGCACTCCATTAGCAGGGCCTTTTAGCTTTCACTCCAAATTATGTCCTCTATTAATGTAGAGACAAGAGTTCTAATTAACGAGATATTTGAAAAAAAAATCAGGAGGATTTTTAGATCTCTAAGGTGAAAATGACTTCAGTAATCTGGCATTATTTCAGAGGAAGAGATCAAACTGAAAAGAGTTTAAGCTAGGAGATGAAAATATGGGGAAAAATCAGACGTGTTAGTAAGAGACAGAAACATCAGGGATAGGATGCCAAGTGGGGGACCATGACAAGACATGTTTCAGTTCTTGTTTTTTTAAGTTTATTTTTATTTATTTTGATAGGAGAGAGAGAGTAAGTGGGGGAGGGGCAGAGAGAGAAAGGGAGACAGAATCGCAAGTAGGCTCCATGCTCTCAGCGCGATGCCCAATGCAGGAGAATCTCATGAACTGTGAGATCATGACCTGAGCTGATGTCAAGAGTCAGATACTCAACTGAGCCACCCAGGTGCTCCTGTTTCAGGTCTTTTAAATCTTGCTTTGATTACTGACCAAGAGAAAACTACAAATAGGTCAGCTTTAGGTCTTGTATTAGAAGAAAAATACTAGACTCCCAAATTCAAATTTGAGCCTATATTAACACTTTAAATGTTTACAGTTTTGAAAATTGTGCTACAGAAATACTTCTGCCCAAATAATCATAATGCAAACTATATATATAAAAACTATACAAAGTGTCATCTTAACAACACCTACAATAATGAAAAAAAAAATGAAAAAAATCATTTTAAGGAAATGTGCTAATAAGCACATTTATGTACTTATAGTACATTATGTACACTACGTACTATAAGTACATAAGTTACAATATGTCCATATTATGATATCCAAGTTCCATTTTTAAATGAGTTAATAATATGTATCAAAAATGTTCAAATAATATTAAGTTAAATAAATTTTAAAAGAGCACAGTCTGAGATACATAGATGAAGTTATTGACAGATGGTAGATAAATAGATAAATGGTCGATAGATAATTCATGTTAAAGAGGGAATGAAATATGCATACCAGTCCCTTATGAGTGAATATATTCAGGCAGAGAGGTGAGATTGAGAGTTGCAGGAGGTAAAATGGAGACTGTTAAACTTTATTTCTATCCTTTTTATTTTTTAATATTTTGCACAAACATTTTGCCTGTCAATAAAGATATAATTAAATGCATTTGAGAGGCACCTGGGTGGCTTAGTTGGTTGAGCTCAGGTTATGATCCCAGGTTGGGCAATATTTTATTGTAAGAATATATATATATATATATATATATATATATATGGCCTATTCTTGGATATAGAAAAGTAGGATTAGATAAAAAATAATTTCTTAAATTATGATTACAGATTCTGTTTTTCATATGATCATAAAAAATCTAATGTGTTTTTACAAAGTTCTTAAAATTAAATATGTTCTTTTGTGAGTTCTAGATTAATATTAAGAAGAAAATCCTGCAAATATTTTAACAAATATTTGACAAAATGAATTCTTAACTTTTCTTTATAAAATTGGTTAGATCTTCTGTCTTTAGTTAAGGCAAACTTGCTTTAAATTGCTTAGGTGGCTGGCATGGAATTCCTCTTCTTTATAATCTACCCTGAATAAGAATATTGACTATAAGAACTGTGGGTGTTGTGAGCACATGCAGTGGCACACTCCCCTCCTTTATGGAAGTGTGATGTCCACACACAAAGTAGCCCCTTTTCCCTCCCATTCCCAATGCCAAAATAAAGGGTTTTCCCTGGCCATCCTTAGCAGATCTCTTCATCTCTTTGCAGATTATTAAAAACAAGTGTACCAAACCTTCTCCATATTTTAGTGATGCTTCTATTTCAACACAGTGAGTTTTCTTCAATGAAATGGATAAGTTAAAAAAAAATTAATGGATACCAAATATTCTATTTTCTAAGGACTTATAAGAAATTAATAGTAATGTAGTATGAAAATTCTATGACTATATAATAGTATTGTTCTATAGTAATTCTGCCTTCTTCCACAAATTTGAGCACCAGAGTAAATATTTCCTTTATTCGTATAAATAAATATTAAGTATATGGCTGTGTATGGCAGGAGTGAAGGAAAGAAGGAAGGGGAGAAAAGTATTGTAATACTATTTTCTAGTTGTCTCCTGAGGGAGGGTCCTCTAGCAGATCCTTTTGGCCCATCCCTTTGGCACATCATACCGATTCAAAATGTAAACAAAGTAAAGCACCTGAAATCTGAAGGCCCTGTTGGTGAAATCCCAGGCCATCTGGACCGCATTACTGCCCCAGTCTCAGATTCTCAATTTTGCAAGTGCACCTATTGAAAACTGCAATCTTATCAAACAAAAATGTAGTACAGTGAGATTACATGAATGCAAAAAGAATACCAAGATTTGCTGTATTCATTCATGAATGTGAAATGGTACAGCCACTTTGGAAGATAGTTTTAGCTGTTTCCCACAAAACTAAACACACTTTTCCCATACAACCCAGAAATCATGCTCCTTTGTATTTACCCAAAGGAGGTAAAAACATGTTGACACAAAAACCTGCACATGGATGTTTTTGGAAGCTTTATTCATAATTACCAAAACTTGGAAACAACCAAAATGCATTTCAGTAGGTAAACAGGTATATAAATTGTGGTACCCTAAATGGCTTTTTTTTTCTTTTTTCTTTTTTTTTTTTTTTTTTTTTTTTTTTTTGGTAAAAGCAAAAATCTGTTCAGATTTCTCTTCAGTTAGCAAAAACAGATACTAATATAGGTCTTTCATAAAAGCAAAGTGGTATAACATGAACATTTGGTAAGTGGGGCTACTCTTTGATTACACTGTTTTGGTTTATGAAGGATTTCATAGAAATGCAGCATTTTCAGAAAGCATGAGAAACCTGTATTCAAAGCTAAAAAGGAGAGAGCTATTAAGCCATGTAAAGTCACAGAGGAAACTTAAATGCTTATTATTAAATAAAAAAAGCCAATATAAAAATCTAAAAAGGCTGCATCCTGCATGATTTGTATGACATTCTGGAAAAGGCAAAACTATGAAGACAGTATAAAGATGAGTGATTGCCAGAAGCTGGGGGAGTTGGTAGAAGGATGAATAGGCAGAGCACAGAGAATTTTCAAGGCCATGAAGATACTCTATATGATACCACAGTGATGGATACATGTCTTTATACATTTATCCAAACCCATGGAGTGTACAACACCAAGAGTGACATATAATGTAAACTATGGACTTTGGGTAATTATGATGAGTCAATGTAGATTAAACAATTATAACAATTTAAACACAACAGATGAACAATTGTAATAAATTGTAACAATGTACCACTCTGATGGAGATATTAATAATGGGAGGTGTTATGCACCTATGTGCCTTCCCTTCAATTTTGCTGTTCACCTGTAACTGCTCTAAAAAAGTCTAAATTTATATACGTATATATAAATATATAAATAAATAAATATATATATATATGTGCACTCTGTTACAAAGAGCAAGAATAATAAACCCATACTCTCAAATCTTGTCTCCCTACACTCACAATGATCTATTCTCACTTTTACTTGTGCTATTAGTTCTCTGTCCAAAGATGACCTATTCTGACATTTTTCCTGTATTAGAGTCACTGAGGCTAGAGAATCTGTAATTCAGCTGAGACATAAGAGACTACTTAAGTCCCCATCACTTGAAGATCACCTAACTCAAGTCTATTGTTTTTGAACTAAGTTATCAACTTTATTGTTTTATAGGCTGAAATAGGAAGCTCTTTAAGAATGCCCCACCCTTAAGAATAAAAACTGCCCAGCAAGAGCTCAAGGAACCTATTTTACTACTTCCTGAAGAATTATTTATGGAGAACAAGAAAATTACTTAGCAAGAAATATGATGAGGTCCTTGGATAATTTTCTAAACTTGTGTAATTTCTCCATTCACCCAAGCAGGCACTCATTATACAAATGTCTATTAAGAATCTACTACAAACCAATCATGAAGATGCAAACAAAGGTGACTTCAACCTAGGTCATGCCACCAGGGCGCTCTCAGTTAGTGTGAGGAAGGTGAGGCAAATATATTTACATAATTACCTATAACCACATTCTTTAAAAATTGCACTACAAGGAAGAATTAAATATATGGTGTAATAAGGTATAGGAATCATGCTGTGCTATTAATAAGAAAACTCTTCTGATTCCTTGAGCTACAAGAGCATGTAAGTTAACTGGCCACTGGAATTTGGAATGGTCCTGGGATTCTCCATCTAACTAAGGTCATTCCACATTTGAATTTCCTAAGGCAGCACTAAGGAAGGCTAGTATAAGCTCTATTATTTAGTACATCATAACTAAATTAGTTGTAATAATAATTATAACACAATTTTAATAAGGGTAATGACAGCTAATATTTATAAATCTCTACAGAACTTACAGGCATTATACTAAGAATTTTACATTTCTTATTTACTTCTCACAAAAGCCCTTTGTTATTAATATTAGCTTAGGGAGGTTAAATCACTGCCAGAAATGACAGGAGCACAAAAGGTGTAGCAAGAATGTACCCCTGGCGGTCAGCTTTCAGAGTCCCCATTTTTCTCCAAGGCCAGTCCTCTCCAGTATTGTACTCTAGCATGTGACCCTCACATTCAACCTGGGTACCTTCCTCCACGTTCCAGCCATGTCCCCCACCCCTCCCTCCCTTTATCCCATCCCAGGCACTTCGTGGTACTAGTAAGAGAAAATGGATATACTTGAGTGCAGTTTCCTTGATGTCTCGCCTAGGGCATGTCATTTCATCTTTCTTTGAGTGATGGAGATAAGTAATCTTTACTTTGTATGTTGTTGTGAGGCTTATGTGGGGCAATATTACGTGGAATGGTAAGCAAAAGGGCCATGTTAGCTCTGTTTCCTGAATATACCTGGACTTCTCCAGTTTTAGGTGTTTTCGTTAAAAAAACACAAAACATCAGTCAGGTATAATTAACATACAGTGTTATATTAGTTTCAAGTGTACAATATAGTGACTTAACAATTCTATACATTCCTCAGTGCTCATCAAGAGAAATGTACTCCTAATCACCTTTATCTATTTCCCCATCTCCCCACCCCCCTCCCCTCCAGCAACCACCAGTTTGTTCTCTGTATTTAAGAGTCTGTTTTTTTGTTTGTCTCTTTTTTTTCTTTGTTTGTTCCCATGGTTTGTTTCTTAAATTCCACCCATGGGTGAAATTATATGGTATTTGTCTTTCTCTGACTGACTTATTTCACTTAGCACTATACCCTCTAGATCCATCCGTGTTATTGCAAATGGCAAAGTTCCGTTCTTTTTTGTGGCTGAGTAGTATTCCACAGTATGTATACATATACTATGTATATATGTACCATATATGTGGTATATATACCACATCTTTATCCATTCATCTATCGATAGACATTTGGGCTGCTTCCATATTTTGAATACACTTGGACTTCTGCGGTTTTATGTTTTTTTCTTACTCTCTATTTTTTGCCTGAAAGATTTTTAAATTATATCATTTCTCAAAATATTCCCTATGTGGAAAACATTTTAAGCTATCAATATCCTAACCATCCTTCAAATTACAACTTATGTTTTACTCCCTCTGTGACTCATGACCCATCTCTGCCCTGCCACCGAGGAATAAAGCTCCCTCCTGAGTCCACTGATACCTATTCTTAGCACTTAGGGTAGTATGCCTTGTGTGAAATGTATGAGTTCATATACATAGCCTTTGTCATTCGTTCCCCTTGATCTTTCCACCAGAGCTTTACATGGCAATTGGTTTAGGATAGATGCTCCATAGAGGTTTACTGAAGTGAATTGTTTAGTCTTAAACCACTGGAAACTTGATATTTGAGGAAGATACATACAAATTAGGATGTTCTTATCCCCTACAGAGACTGTAGCTGACAGAATCAATTGTGAGAAGACAGCTCTTTGCTGTTTTGTGTCTCTTACTTTGTGGACTTTAATAGTACAGAGAAACATTGTCTACATAACATTATCCGTCTTTATTGTTGCCTATAGTCTGTGCAGCGAGAAAAGGGCAAGTCAACAATAAGACCGTTTCTACAAAATGAGGCCTAACCTTGTCATAACCTAGTCATTCAATCATTATTCTGAGTATCCATTTCTGAGTATTCAAGAGTCACCCTGCCTTTCACAAAATCTGCTCATACAGCCTGTTGTTTTCATAAATATTATTTTTGTTTGCAATATTTGCTAAACATGGCGACTAAATGTTTGCCTTGAAATATATGTGTGTGTGTGTGCCTGGAGGATGTTAATGTGATCATTTCTGAGTGTTTGTATATAAGACCCATAATATTTTGTAGGGCTTTAAGTCCACTTAATATTGTAAAGATTATGTGACTAGAAATCATTTAGCAACCTGCTTAAAAATCTGTAGAGAAAACAGTTCAACATCTAAGAGAGAGACACAATTAAGTAGTCTTTGAGACAAGTTGACAAATAGGCCCTTTCACACTCTGATCTTTATGTTTTCAGCCTCATTTCTCAGTATTTCCTCATATGACCCCCATACTCCAAGTAAACTTCAATCTTGACCACCAGCTCTCCTGCCTCCAATTCTTTGATCATACTGCCTTGAGTAACTGCACTTGTCAAAAATTTTAAATCTTATGGCTAAGTTCAACGACTGCCTTCTGAATCCCTCAAAAGTAATTATAATTTTGGTCCTCTCCTTGTAGCACTTTAAATCTCACTTACTATGGTTCTAATAATAATAATAATAATAAACTGCTAAGCTCTTAAACCAATTTGCATTTAATACTTGCATTAACCAATCCTAAAAAGAATGTGCTGATAATTCTGCATATTTACAGTGAGAAAACTGAGAATTAGAAAGGTAAAATAACTTGCACCGTGGCTCCCAAGTTGTAATTGGCAGAGGTGGGATCCAATTCCATCTCTAGAAACCAAATGTTCACACTATGTTCTACTGACAGTAAGTATTACTGTTACCCCTGCTACTTGATTCTGTCTGTGTTTCCCTGCAGCAGAAGCTGTTTTATTTACTCTTATCTTTAAAGAATTTGTATTATTAATTTATATATAAATAGTATGTGTTCTCTGTACTAAATTGTAACTCTATTCCAATTTTTTCTTGCCTCTAAAGTGTGCAAGAGGAAGTATGGACAAACCAAAAGAAATGTTCATTAATTAAACCATTAGATCACAGACAGAACATACAGTTTCCTACAATTATTAAAAAGAAGGCTAGTTATTGTTATCCATTTCTTATATTAAATTAATATATTATATATTAATATATTATTAATACATATTAATATATATTAATTATTATATTAAATACCTTTCTAATATTAGCATGATTAAAAATTTTATTTTTTAAAAATGTTAAAAAGCACAAAATAGCCTAAGAAACAGCTTCAGAACATGCTATCTAAACCCTGTTGAAATAAACTCCTCAAATAGGAAAATATGTATATTTACTATATTCTACAAATATTTAAATAACATGATAATCTGTAGGATATTTTGATTTGAATAATTATGGAAAATAAACATTTTTAAATTGGGATAATAGAATTATATTAATAGAAGCATACTACCATAGGCTAAGATGTTGATTTCTTTTACTCCTACACATTGGAATAATAATTTGGAAAATGTTTTATCTAGAGACATAAGCAATAAAAATAAGAAAAGAGAAATTAAAAATAAGCCAATGTAAACAGAAAGAAACCAATATCCTAACTTACAAAGCATCATCTGAATATTCTCATGTTTTATGCAAAAAATAAAATATGGCAAACTAGACAGTTTTTTTTTACCACAAAGGAAGTAATTTACCATTGTTTCAAAAAAAGATAAAGAATTTACTAAAACTAAATATTAAAATACATTTAATATGTTAGATAACTGATTTTGGGGAGAAAAAATTCTCAACTGTGAATTTACAAAAAATAAAAATATGATTTATATAAAAATGTTTAATGATTTCTTATAAGGCTGAAAGATATAGTCAACATACCTCAGTGAGGCTTCCAGAAGAAATATGAGTTGAAGGGAAGAAATCAATGTTATGCCAAATAGGTAAACATCCAGGGTTTTCTCATATAATTTGAACCAAATTAAAACTTAGTATGTATAGCAGCACCTAGGTAGCTCATTTGGTTAAGTATCCAACTCTTGATTTCAGTTCGGGTCATGATCTCACTTTTTGTGAGTTTGAGCCCCGCTTTGGGCTCTGTACTGACAGCACAGAGTCTGCTATGGATTTTCTGTCTCCCCCCGCCCCCCCCATGATCATGTTCTCTCTCTCTCTCTCTCTCTCCCTGCATCTCTCAAAAATAAACATTAAAAAAAAAACCTTAGAATGTGTAGAAAAGAGAAGATCTCTTGAATAATTTTCTCTAAATATCATTGTTCTCATTTCAACTTTTACTAGAAATTTCCCATCTTATGTGTAACCAATCCTTGTATCATCTTATACTCCAAACATCATCTTGTATTTCAACCATACAAAAATACCTGAAATTCCCTAACCACATGTTATTTCATGCTTTTATTCTCTTTCACGTGCTTAATTTCTATGGAAGCAATGCCCATTCTCCACTATTATCCTGTGGAATATTAATCACTGTTTCTTTGAAAATGTCTCTGATCCATAGATAAAAATCAGTTTGTTTCTACACCATGTTTCTAAATCTTAATGATAATCATGAAACTAATTGCTTCCATGTAGGTTTCCCTGAAATGATTTGTAAACTCAAGGGCATGCAATGTATTTTGTTTACTTTAAAAAATTACTTTACATAAAGAAGATATTCATAAACTCATGTTGAATAAATGAATCAGTTTCAGTTCATCAATAAGTGAACAATGCATTATTTAAAAAGACTGGACATATGTTAATCTATGAAGTAAATGGTAGGTGAAACCAAATAGTTCAGAAAAAATAGGTGTAGTGTAGACATTTAATAATAAAACTGAAAAGACTAACTCATTTCCTTAATATTCCATTCAACATAGACATTTAATAATAAAACTGAAAAGACTAATTCATTTCCTTAATATTCCATTCAACATATGTCTACTAAATTCCTACCATGTGTCATACACTTTATTCTGCAGGAATTCCTCAGGCCACATCAGAGCATTATATGGGAATAATCTATCAGATATAGGGAAAATGGTTAATACATCAGACTGGTCACTTAGTCTAATTATCAATGTGATAAAGAAAGTATATATATGTGTATATATACATTTTTTACTATTTGTAAACAACTGAAAATAATTCGAGTATCAGCACTATTCTCTGAAGTTTGTTAAAGGATGATCTCTGTAGAATCTCCATACGCTTCCCAAGAGGAAAACACGATTGAGAAATACAAGGGGTTTTATGAAATGCCTTTTAGAAGCAAGGAGAAACTCCTGTCTGTCCAAGTTTTTGCCTGTGAACACTGCAATGAAAGCAATCAAAACAAAAGACATGAAGTGAGCGCATGGGTGGAAAGAAGGGTTTCATCATGTTTCTTGAAGACGCCTGGTTCATGTTCAGTTATTCCCTTTGCAAACCTTTACCTTTAGAAGCATCTTTCCTCTAAGTCAATCACTGAAGTAACTATTTTATCAATAGATTGTTATCTTCCTTCCAAGGGTCTGCATGTATATAAGCTGGGACAAAGCTCTAGTACACAGACAGATTACTAGGTTTTACCTATAATCTTCTCTACAAGGTATCCTGATCATTAGAGATTGTCGTTTAGCTGCTTTGTGTGTGTCAAAGCACCTTTTAGAGATGAGTGATATTCACACAGAAGATGCTCCATGAATGTTTTAATATATGGAGAGCTTGTGGGAGAAAACTCAGAAATGTATTATTTCCTGGATTGTTCTGCAGGTCAGATTTTTCTGAAGGTCATATCTAAAAAGATACTATTTAGAGGATCCCTGAAATAAAATGGTTGGATCTGACATTTTAAGATTGGCATTTTAAGTATAATTTTAGAAACAGATGTTAATAATGAATTATGTTAATATCCTTTTTTTAACAAGCATTGCAAGTAATTGGTTAAAATTTTCAAAGCATTTTTAAAATTTCTCATTAATTGTTTTTAAATTATTTGAAGTATAAATATGATAGTCAACAATAAATTGCTAACAATTCATATGAGATGTCAACATAGTGTTAGAATTCAAGTGAACCTAAAATTTGTGTATGTGTGCATATTGTTACAACTATTTGTAAAAGTATTTCAGATAAGTGTTTATGTGTATATAATAACATAAATAAATAAGGCTTCCATGTGGCGAAGCCAGAAAAAAAAAATAATACCCATATTAGTGAAGCCAGTTAGTATAGATATATTTTCTTTAATTTATGTTTTTATGGAACTCTAGAATGTTATGGTGGAAGGGACTTTGGCTCTCTTTCTAGGCATTCAGTAGTCAAAAGAGATAATGTGGGACCCCAAAATGGCAAAGCCTCAGTTGTCAGGTCCGGCTCGAACAGAAGCAATGCTTTGTGTATTATACAGTAAAACCTTGGTTTGTGAAGCGAATTCTTTCCAGAAACATGCTTGTAATCCAAAGCATCTGTATATCGAAGCAAACTTCAAGAACTATTGGCTCAGTTGTGATCAGTTGGCATCAGTTGTGATGTTTGGCGTGACATACTACTCATAGTGCAAGACATCGCTTGTTTATCAAGTTAAAATGTATTAGGAACGTTTGCTTGCCTTGCAGAACAGAGGCAGAACAAGTTACTTGCAATCTAAGGTTTTACTGTCTAAATCTTGCCAGGACCCTCCCAAATAATTCAAATAATTCCCAAATAATTCAGTATCCTTTTCAATTTTTTCTTCATATAATTTACTTCATTTATTCCCCAAAACGGATTTTAAAAATATAGTTACCAACACATAGGAAATGGCAGTATTACTTGCCACAGATTTTGTTTCACTAATTTCATAAGTATTCAAAGCATACCCTAAGCCATCTAATTTATATAATTTAAAGGTATGTTAATTTATGAGTGTGTTATAATCACCAGATGTTTATGAATGTAATTAAGGGTAATGAATAGCCCCATTAGTTTTTTTTTTTTTTTTTTTTTTTTTTTTTTTTTTTTTTTTTTTTTTTTTCAACGCTTTCTATCTATTCTTGGGACAGAGAGAGACAGAGCCTGAACGGGGGAGGGTCAGAGAGAGAGGGAGACACAGAATCGGAAACAGGCTCCAGGCTCCGAGCCATCAGCCCAGAGCCCGACGCGGGGCTCGAACTCACGGACCGCGAGATCGTGACCTGGCTGAAGTCGGACGCTCAACCGACTGCGCCACCCAGGCGCCCCCCATTAGTTTTAATCTTATTGTGAAAGTATCTTAAAAAGAGTCACCATTCATTTGTCATTTGTGCATGGGATCTGAAAACACTTGATAGACTAAACTTCCCTCTTTTCCACACCTAGCTCTAACTTTCCTATCCTATCAAATGTCAGAAGAGATTGTGAAAGCAAATGTTTTGTCTATTACCTTGAAGTCAAGCTGTTAACTGTTCTGTGTGCCTCTTCCCTCAGCTGTGTGCTATCCTGAGGCAGTCTGAGAAACAGAAGCAACAAATAAACAGGGAGGAGAGTTATGTACCATCATTAGAATTTTCACATATGCTTCAGTCCTACAGTGACAATGCTCCGTAAGGCAAGACAGTTCCAAAAGTAGCAGCAAGCTGCAGAACACGCATTTGTTTCCCCAAAATATATTGACTAAAATTTTATAAGCACTTGTTAGATATTTGGGGGAAGACTTTCGAGTCAATAACGAATGCCTATAACTGAGGATCAAATCTGGAGCTTGAAGATCCACATGCAATGTTTTACTACAAATAAAAATTCTGGTTGCTGGAATGAATAAGCTGTATTTATTTATACCTTGGCCATGAACATTTGAAAGCTGCAGATTCAGCAGTGACATATGGTGCATCTAAAAGGCCTAAAAAACTATTTTTTTTAACAGAGATGTTCCTTAGCTTTTTCTCACTGTTCATGTTACTACAGGCTGCTGTGATAAGACTATTTTTATAGAATCTCGAAATAAAAATCTGATAAAATACTACATTGTTTAGGAGTTCCTAGAATAATCTGTCTACTACTTCTAGAAATGTGATTCAAATGAAAACGTACATGGTTTAATCTATACCTGCATCCTTCAATATTAAATAGCTTTAAATTTCAGGCTTCTTTGCTAGAGTTTGAAACTTCATTCACTGCCCTAGTTACTCTCTGTAAATACATTTTAGGAACAGTAATTTTGAGGTAGCTATTCCTCTGAGATCTCAGATTATCAGAGGGTCAAATCTGGACTGCTATTACTACTATTAATCTTCCTCTCTTGGTGACAGCATTCCTTCTGGCAGGCTCTGAGTCTTACAGATGCATTGTAGTTCAATCACCCAAAGGGAGTTTCAACTTTAAAAATAAAACTTTTTAGTTCAATGGAAGAATGTGCTGTAATTTAGGGTGAAGAAGTGCAAGCCATTTTCTCTAAGGTCATTTCAAATGGAAATCATTGTGGAAGTGTAAAGTCTTTTTTTTTTTTTTTTTTCAGCTCAAAGAAACGTCTTTATTTTTATAGCTATAGTATCACAACATAACAATTTCAATTTTTATCCATTTGATAAATTTTAGTATAATTATGAATAGCAGCAAGTCAGTCTGAACTTACAGAAAACATACCACACTGGATAAGGACAGTACTCTGCCATAAAGTAGTTAGTAATTACTTGTCTCCTTGTGGTTTTTTTGCTGTTTAGTTCCTCATTTTATTTTACAATGATTTTCATAGAATCGTGGCATGTTAAACTAGGAAGGAACATTGAGAGCATCATGCTGCCAATGAGGAGAGGAAACATAGATACTTGGAGGGATTTAGCCAAGGGCAGACAGAGAAGTGGGACAGAGCTCAATTTTCTTCTGAGTGTTGCTGTTTTCTATCATTAAAGGGAATAACATTTATGCCCATGAAAAAAAATAACTCCTGGACTTTAAATAAAAATAAAACCTCTATTATTATGCAATAAAACTCCTATTATTAACAAAGGTACCCAAACATCCTCAAGCCATTTGATCTAATCAATATTAGGCAATTTCCATAAATTTTATACCTAATCATACATCCTTAGTAGTTTTTAAACATCTCAGCATTCTATGCTCTATGTCATTCTTGAATTTCAAAAAATAGTGCTTTTTGGGGTTTTAGCATCTTGAGCAAATGAATCAATGTTTTTCTTTAGCTTTCTTTCATTAGGGGAAGAGAGAAGAGACTTAGTGGTGGAACACAATGTTAAGAATTATGACGTGTTTCAATCCTTGTTCAACCATTTCTAACAGTTTCCAAATAAGACACAGCACACTATAAGAAATAACCTGGGAGTAATTTTATCATCACTATCACTATTATTAGTATTCATTATTTTAATTCTTAATCAGTAAATATGTAGAACCCTCATTGTCCCTTGTTGACATTATTTTTAAAAAGGGAATAATGATTCTACTTTTTTTAATTTAAATAATTCTACATTATTTTTAAAAAGGGAATAAAGAAATTACTTTTCTTACCAAACTTTTGAAGATTAAAGTAGTTAGTGAATGAAAAAAAAAAATCCCTGGAAATTGTAAATACATCTATGTTCCTAAAGCCAATATTCGGAAATTTTAATTAAGAATTCCACATAATTTCTCATTTTTTCCTGTTATTTTCTTTTTAAGAGACTTTATTTTGATTCGTATTTCATATATCAGGCATAATACCAGTGAGTTAGAGAACACAAAGTTGAATATAACATGGTTACTCTTCTCAAAAAGACATAATCTGTATTTATAAATGAGAGACATTTAAACAAAGAAGGGCGAAATGTTAAATAAATGATTATACCAACAGAATACTACAAAAATAAAGTATTATAATCATTTGAGTAAAACACTGTTACTGTAGTGTGGGCTACATACAGAAGGTTCTATAGATGGAGCACTCCCGTAATATTTGTAACAATTAATATTTACTCAACACTTTCTTCATGCCAGAAATAATGCTAAGCATTATTCTGAAAACAATTCCCTGGAAACAATAATGATCCCATTTTGCAAAAGGGAAGACTAAAGACTATATAATCAGGCTCACACACCTTATCCCAAAACATACAATAGGTATATGGCAGAGGCAAGGTTGAAATGGGCAGGGCCTTATTCAAAAACCTGCACATACAACTATGCTTAGTGAAAAAGACTGATTCAAGCTAGTTTGTGGAATGTGTTCATTGAATCTTATGATAGGAAATTTGAAACATATGCTGTAGTCAAAGGAATACAATATAATGTACTTGTTAAGGGATCAAGTTAGGTTCACATTTTGGAGAGCTAAGATTGCCTCATGAAATACTATCTATTCCAATTCAGAATTTAAAAGCAGGAAATAATCTAGAAGATGCACAATCAATTAAATACTTTCTCATAACAAATACAGATTCATTTTGTAATATGATTTCCTACTATGTTTTTTCACAAAGTAAGGTGACATCACCAGTATTTAGTTTTGCCGAATTTTAATGAAAGTAATTAACTCAGATAATCTTAAAAATCAAATATTACAAAAGGGCTCATAGAAAAATAATAATTCACTGTTCTATCACGTATTTCCTCCAGTCTTGCTCCTCAGAGGCAACCAATAAGCTTAAATGATGGTTTGCTTCTATTACTTCCTGATTTATGAATTTAGGCGTTGTCTCTTAATTGCGCGCTAAGAGGTAAGGATTTACCTTAGTGCATTACCACCCCACCTCTTTAAATCCAGTAGTTATATCACTATTCTAAGTTTTTGTCACTTCAGCATTTAGATAACATGCCTAATGCTGGATTTTCTCACTTCATCATCTATAAACCCCCTACTTGTCTCCCCATCCATAGTCCTCCAAATGGCTCTCCATTTAGTTAGCAACTCCAGTAGCACTTCCAAGGCCTGTCTGGTATACATTTACTTTTATTTTTTTTGAGTGATTAACATTTACATTCGACTTTGAAACCATAGCTAACTTTAAATATTTAACTGTACGTTGATTCTAAAAATTGGCAACCAAATTACATCATTTAAATTTTATGGTAATATAAGTATTCTTCGCTAAAAATCAAGATTTGTACCCAGAGTTTTTTCTCCTTTCTTTGGATCCAAACTCACAATTCCTATTCTTTTCAGTTCTTTCCACCAAATTTCAGAAGATGTTCCTGATTTGTACCGTGATAGTTCCCTTCAACTCATTTGTAAGTTTCCTCAGGCCAGCTCTAGGATGTTCTAAATAATTATGAAGAAAGAAAAATAGCTTACTCTTCAAAGACTTTCAGTAAGCCACCTGCATTCATTACTATGTTACCGCCTTTATCTGGTTCATTGGTTCTGAGTCCAGAGCCTAACGTTCAATGGGCCTCCCTGAGAGACTGATCTCTCTCAGCTTTCAGTTCACCCTGGCATACATAGTCCATCTTTCACCTTTCTCTGCTACTTACCAATCAACAGTCTTCTACCTTAATTTTGTCTACTAAAATATATACTGAAATCTCATCTACTGGTTTTCTCACTATTATCATTTGTTTTCTTAATTTTTTAAATTTTAAATCAAGAGGAATAGTATGTGCACCATATCAATTCACCATAATTCAAAACTAGTGTTAATTTTTTATTCATTGAAGCGTCTCTCCAGTTTCTGCTCTTTTCATCCACACCTTCCCCACTTTTTTGTTTATTCTATAGTTGAAATTTCCTGGGATGACTAATACATAGAATGTCAGGATTAATTCAAATAGTATTGCTATAAAAAAAAGGAAAATAAGCTCATCATTTTCTAATTCTTTTCAGTAATAAACAGTACTCTCCACTATTCTTCTTTCTCTCATTTACCCACAACCTATGAGAAGAGCCGCATGGGCCATAAAGGCTTACAATTTGTCCTCCTTTTAAATAATCTGTACTTTTTAGAAGAGTTTTAGGTCCATTGAAAAACTGAGCAAAAAGTACAGAGAATACTCATATACCCTCCACCCTGCATACCCTTCTCAACTACCAACATTCCTGGCATGGCAGTACATTTGTTACAATCAGTGAACCTACATTGACATATCATAATCATCCAAAGTTCATAGTTAATATTACAGTTCCCTTTGATATTATACATTCTACTGTTTGGACAAAAATGTATAATGACATGTATCCATCATTATGGTATCATACAAAGTATTTTCACTCCCCTAAAATTAATTTGTGCTATGCCTACTCAACTTTCCACCAGCCCCCAACTCTTAACCCCCACTGATGTTTTTTGCTATCTTTATTTTGCCTTTTCCAAAATGTCATATTGTCGGAATCATACTCTATGTGGTCTTTTTATATTATCTTCTTTTACTTAGGAATATGCTTTTGGGGCACCTTGGTATCTCAGTCGGTTAAGCATCCCACTTTTGGTTTTGGCTCAGGTCATGATCTCACTGTTTGTAGGTCCAAGCCTCATGTCGGGTTGCAAAATTTCAACCAGGCTCTGGCAATGCAGAGCCTACTTGGGATTCTCTCTCTCCTTCTCTCTCTTCCCTACCCCTGCTCTCTCTCCCTCTTTCAAAATAAATAAATAAACATTTAAAAAAAAAGAAATATGCATGTAAGGTTCTTCCATGTCTTTTCATGACTTGATAGCTCATTTATTTTTAGTGCTGGATAATATTCCATTGTATAGATATGCCATAATTTTTTTTATAAAATTTTTTTAAAAAAAATTTTAACGTTTATTTATTTTTAAGACAGAGAAAGAGCATGAACGGGGGAGGGATAGAGAGAGGTAGACACAGAATCTGAAACAGGCTCCAGGATCTGAGCTGTCAGAACAGAGCCCGACACAGGGCTCGATCTCACGGACCGCGAGATCATGACCTGAGCCGAAGTTGGCCGCTTAACCGACTGAGCCACTCAGGCACCCCTAGATATGCCATAATTTACCAATTCCCCTACTGAAAGACATTTTGATTGTTTCCAACTGTTGGCAATTATGAATAAAGCTGCCATCAACATCTGTGTAAAGTTTTGCAATTTTTGTGTTTTTTCTTTGACACAAATCAGTCAATATATGCATATCTATTTATGACGGAAAATGTATCCAGACTGAAAACACAAACCAATAATACTGAGATGTATTTTCTTGGAAAGCATAGGTTTGGAATGTTGTACATATACAAATATGGATGTTTTCTATCTCCACATATTCTCATGGCCTCTCTCAGACACAAAGTGAAATTTTGATAATTCCCCCAAGGAATATCTGGCACAAGAGTTCAAAGTGGTGGGTATAGACCTCATTGGCACCATTGGAAAATAGTCAAAATAGTTGTCTTCTTGTTAAAAAGGCCAGATTCACTCATTCAAGCTGGATAAAAATTTAGATTTTATATTTATGTATTAGGATACTTGAATGGAAAATTCAAGGCTAGGTTACGTCTCTTTCAAGGTCTCCTTGAGTACACTCTGTTAGCTGTTCAGCCATTTGATCAATGCTTCAGCTACAAACAGGCAATTACATTTCACATTTTCATCTGTCATCCTTGGTCCATTTCCTCAGGGTTTGAGACCCTCACATACAATCACTTAATCAAGTAAGGCATTGCAATCCTCCAGGTGTGTGTCTGAAAAAAATGAGTTGCTTTTATTATGCTGCCACTGTATGTAGACTGTTTATAACTTTTTTATATTTGCTTCTATAGGATAGACTTAGAAGATTATTGAGTCTAAAATCTTGCATGTGTCTTAAATTCCTTAAAATAATAATATAGTATTCTTCTCTCACCCAATGGGAATGATTGTGACTCTAATTGGTTATGCCAGGGCACCTCACATCCTCTACATCTTCTGGTATAATTTGGTCTTGGAAACACCTTTTAAGATCCTTAGAGCTTTAATATCCAAGACTCATCAGAATAGTCAACTTCTTTCCAATGAGAGGCACCTCAGTATTTTACCACTGTGAAGTTTTAGGATATAGCCAAATATTTCTCTTTACATTATCTAAAAATAACCATAAAATAAAATAATAATTGTCTCTATATCTCTTTCAAACATGGAATACCTAGATCCATAATCTTGTATCTAATCCTGCTTCTTTGTTGACCAATAATTTCTGAGTGTTATTTAGAGCTCTATTCATCAACTCTAGATTCTTTGTATGACTAAGCTGAAAGAGCTGTTTTGATATTGTGAAATGAAAGGCGAAAAATAACCTCAAGCTTCCATTTCTTTTGATCACACTTAGCCTCTCTGAAAATATTATTGATCCAGGCTGGGAGACCTTGTGATTACAGAGGTTCCTTTCAGCTTAAGAATAATTTATGTTTCAAATGAGACAGTGAACTTCTGGACCAAATCAACCTTGCTTCTATGGATGGAATTCTCCTCCTCCTTAGTACTTTTGAGAAAGTCTTCTAAGTCTCTCACAGATGAGCATACACAATTTTATGATACCAATAGAGTGAAGTGTTGAAGTGTAAAGTCCCCCAAACAGGATATTTCCACCCAGGAAAAATTGAGGACCTTAACTAATTCATCTTGTAAGGCTTAAAGACACATTTTATAGGCATAAACAGGATTTTTAAGGGTGAGTGTGTTGGATATCTTTTTGTTCTAGTCTTATCATCTTTCTATTGTACAAGAAAAGTTATTTCTCCTTTCATATTATTAGGTGTAAAACATACATGTTTGGGAGTGACTATCATCTGGAGAGACAATCTTTACCTTCAATGTTTGATATCATTTCGTCTTTCCCAGTTTTGAAATGCATTGCAAGTGATTTATAACTAATGATAAACTACATATATAAAAAATAATTTCAATGTTTATTTTTTTAAGAGAGAAAGAGAGACAGAGTGTGAGAAGAGGAGGGCCATAGAGAGAGGGAGACACAGAATCTGAAGCAGACTCCAGGCTCTGAGCTGTCATCACAGAGGGCTCGAATCCACAAACCGTGAGATCATGACCTGAGCTGAGGTAGGACACTTAACCAACTGAACCACACAGGTGCCCCTAAAAAATAATTTCAAAGATTTGAATTATCCCAATAATAATTTCATTCTACTTGCATTCCAATCTGCTTTACTTGAGTGAAAGACAAAGAAGTGAAGTACAAATAACTTCACACAACCTCTAGAACTGGTTGGAACTGAGTACATCCTACAACCTATGCTCTAGCGAGTAGTGTGTGACTGTGATCCATGTTCTTTATTTGTACTTTATTTTCCTTCAAAGCCCAGTGTTTAATTCATCAAGTTGTGATTGTACTCATGGGAATGCACTTCCCATCTGCATGCCAACTGTCATATTTTCTCTTTGCCTCTCTTCCATTCAAAATATCACTTCCTTGTGCTTTCTCAGGAAACTCACTCTATTACCTCTTTACTCTCTCAAATGGGTTCTTCTCACAGGGACTAAAACATGATCAGGTCTTTTCTATTAAAAGAAAAAAATAAAGTCTTTGCAAAACAACGAAAGAATCTTCCCTTGAATTCAATATCTTCTTTCTTCCTTCTCTTCCTTCTCTACCTCTTCAAAGTGATTTTTCAAAGACGTTAGTTCATACTACACTGGTCATTTACTCACCTCCCACTATTTACTGTTGAAAACACTCCAGCCTGGTTTCCATTTATGTTTCTAAAACAGCCCTGCCTCAGGTCACCAAGAAGCTCCAAGTCACCAGACAAAATGGACACAGTTCGGGCCATATATAATGTGAAACTTGGCAACATTTGGTACAATTTGCTATTCCCTCATTCTAGAAACTCTTTTTTTCCCTTAGTTTCCATGACCCAGAATACTCTCTAGTTAGCCCTTTTGCCTGTTTGGTTATCTGCTCAACCTATCCATTAAGTATTTGGAATTCTTCAAGGCTTATTGATAGATTATATTTCCTTCTCATACTAAACATTTTATGTAGGAAATTTTATTTGGCTACCATATATTGCAGATGACTTTCAAATTGATATCTCCATCCTAAACCATTTTATGTACTTGTCATCTCCCTTTGGGTATCTCTAAAACCAAAATTATACTCTTGCCTGCATTCTATACCTACCTGGTCATACCCCATTCTCCCCTACCTTATTGGAAGACCCCACCATTTATCCAGTAATGCAAACTGTGTATCTTGACATCTCCTTTTCTTCAACATTACTCTCTATTTCCAGTTTATTAACTCCTGTCTTTTATAACTTGTAAGTCTCTTAAAATTGTCCTTCATTTTCTATCTACAAGGCTGCTGTTATAGTCTAAGAAAGCTATCCAAATCTCTACAAAAAAAAAACTTTTGACTGGTTTCTCTATTATCTACTCTGGTCCTCATCTATCAAATTCTTACAACAGACAGTGTTAATTTTGAAATACAAATTTTATCATCTTACCCATATTCTTTTTTTTTTAATTTTTTTTAACGTTTATTTATTTTTGAGACAGAGAGAGACAGAGCATGAACAGGGGAGGGGCAGAGAGAGAGGGAGACACAGAATCTGAAACAGTCTCCAGGCTCTGAGCTGTCAGCACAGAGCCCGACGCAGGTCTCGAACTCACAAAGCGTGAGATCATGACCTGAGCCGAAGTCGGACGCTTAACCGACCAAGCCACCCAGGCACCCCTCATCTTACCCATATTCTTAAAAAGAATTCAGTACTTTTATTGTGTTCAGGATAAAGGGAAAATCTTAATGTCATCCAGAGTTCTGTGTGGTCTGATCCTTGACTATCTTTTCAGCCCCAGCCTATATCTTTTTGCCCCTTCTACCAGCCACAGCACAAGCAGCACACATACATTTCTGTCCTTCAGGAATGACCATTAATAGAATCCTCTTTGTTTTCCCATGTAGACTATGCAGTCAACCCTCAATTTATTGTGATCATCACCTCTGTGTTTTGCACATATGGCAGAATTGCTTTTTGTCTTCACCTGTTGAGATCAATCATCTGGTTGTTTACTTCTTTTAGATCTCTATACAGTATTCTACATATTCAGTTGGCCTTTTGCCATTGTACATTCATTTTTTAAATTTTATTTTTAAAATTGACATCCAAATTAGTTAGCATATAGTGCAACAATGATTTCATGAGTAGATTCCTTAATGCCCCTTACCCATTTAGCCCGTTCCTCCTCCACAACCCCTCCAACAACCCTCTGTTTGTTCTCCATATTTAAGGGTCTTTTGTGTTTTTGTCCCCCTCTCTGATTTTATATTATTTTTGCTTCCTTTCCCTTATGTTCATCTGTTCTGTGTCTTAAAGTCCTCATATGAGTGAAGTCATATGATATTTGTCTTTCTCTGACTAATTTTGCTTAGCATAATATCCTCTTGTTCCATCCACATAGTTGCAAAGGGACACATGCACCCCAGTGTTTATAGCAGCACTATCAACAATAGCCAAAGTATGGAAAGAGCCCAAATGTCCATCTATGGATGAATGGATAAAGAAGATGTGGTACATACACACAATGGAGTATTACTCGACAATCAAAAAGAATGAAATCTTGCCATTGTACATTCATTTTTAAACCCATTCATTTTATATACATTCATTAAGCATAAATAAATCAGAAAATATTTGAGGTTATGACATCAGGGGGAGGAAGTCCCATGCAGGGCCAGGATTAAAAACTGATCCTGCTAATGAGGTGGTGATGGAGAAGACCCATAATGTGTCACCAACTATTCTCATGTGTTCTGTGTATTGCATGGTGCAACCACTTATATATCAGTCACAAACTATACAGAAAGACTCTTATATTGCTTACTCTACTATATTTTCATCAAACTTCACCCTTGTAAATTAACATAATATCTTTAAATATTTTAAAAATGCCACTTTTGGGGAATGTGACTGAAGAAGCATTTGCTTCTTCCATACTAGTCCCAATGCCAACATCAGAGCCAGCTTAAGGCATGAATAAATAGAACAACTGCTCTAAAGTATTCATTGTGTACACCAAAATCACTTTAAGACCATTATAAAATCGTTTATACTTAAGAAATTATATGCATGTATACAATATATACATATATATTTTAGAGAGAGAGAGCACAATGGGGGAGAGGGGCAGAGGGAAAGAAAAAGAGAATCTTAAGCAGGTTCCATACCTAACATGGAGCCCAATGAGGGGCTCAAGCCCATGATCATGAGATCATGACCTGAGCCAAAATGAAGAGTCAGATGCCCAACTGACTGAGCCACCCAGGTGCCCCAAGAAATATATTTTTAAATGTTCTGCTTTTCTATTAATTTATTGATACCATGACATTCCAAGCCCTCATTATATCTCAATAGCATTTATCTCTGATGCCTTTTCCTGGCTTATAGCGTCTCTCTTTTTCAATATATTCTGCTCACTGATGCTGTCAGCATTACCTCACTCTTTCTAATAAAAAAAAAAAATCTCTTTCGCTGTTCCTCCAGTGTACTAGGTCTTTTCACAAAATGGTATCTCTAAACACAGTGTTCCATCTGTATGAATACTCTTTCTCACCCCTTTCTTCTCATCAAACTTCTACCCAGTCTTAAAGATAAAGAAAAAATGTCAACGCACATGTGATGCCTTCCCTATAACCCCCAGGCAGAGTTAGTCATTCCTTTATGTATTTTCCCAGAGAATACTGCTATTTTTTAGGCAGAGCACTATTGTTTCATTTTTAGGGCTTTTTCATTAGACTGTAAGCTCTTTAAGTAAAAAAAAAAAAATGCGCCTCATTCATCATCACACACAAAGCCCAGTAGGTATTCTCTATATCATCACACACAAAACACAGTAGGTATTCTCTATATATACATTGACTAAATTCAAGACAACATATAATAAAATGATTTCAAATATGACATATTAAAAATCTTACCTAACCTTCCTACAGGAGGGAATGATCTTCTAAAACAAAAAATTAAATAACAACAAAACACTCAGATTAAAAAGCCCAAATTATGCATCTGCAGAGAGCTAGGACCAGTGTTCATTATTTGTGAACTACTGACGAGGAAGGATTGCACACAGACATTCCCTGGGAAAATGTGGCTGCTTGAAGAGACACCTGCCAAAATACCTTGGCCAGTTTTCCCTTTTGGGAAAATTAAATGTAAACTTCATCTGGCCATTTTCAGACACTCATTTCAGCCCTGAATAGCACAGCTAATGAGTACTTATTTTTCTGCCTGTTTTCTTCCTAGAAAATTCAGTTTCCTTTTTAAAGATGAACAATTTAATTTGAAAGTGTTAGATCTTTTCAACTATAGAAGAACAGGGAATCCAGCAACAAATACAACACAACTCACAGTCAGTTAGAACGGTACCCATTCTGAAATAAGTGTACTTAGTAAAAATGTTATATAAATGTATAAAATGACATATTATAGATGTTGGTTTCATATTATGGATTCCCTTTATGGATGGGAAAAGGGGATTAAAAGTGGTTTGTTGGGGGAGGCTGGGTGGCTCAATCGGTTGAGCATCCAACTCTTGATTTCAGCTCAGGTCGTGATTTCACCATAATGAAATCAAACTCCATGTCAGGCTCTGTGCTGGGTGTGGAGCCTGCTTAGGATTCTCTCTCTCTCTCTCTCTCTCTCTCTCTCTCTCTCTCTTTCTTTCTCTCCACACCCCTCTCCACCGACCCTCCTCATGAGCAGGCACATGTGCTCGCTCTCTCTCTCAAAAAATAAATAAAGAAATAAATAACCCCCAAAAAAACAATGAAACTATTAGGTTCTTTAAACAAAAACAAAACAAAACAAAAAAGTGGTTTGTTGAAGACTTCCCTATTACTCAGGCTTAAAAACTAGCCTTTTCAATTTTATACTGCTTCTCCTCTAGATGCTTATTGTTATCCCTCAAAACATGGAATAAGATATTGCAATGACTAGAGTTAAATATAATTTCTAACTGATTTTTTAAATATAGAAACAGATAAATATAAATACCATCATTCTTATAAGCTAAAAGTTTTAATTTCATAAACTCATAAACTATTTAAGGGTTTTAATTTATGGCTATTATAACTGTATAAAACACATTTTTTTAAAAAAAGGAGGAAATGCAAATTGATAAGAACATTGTAGAAATGTCCCCCAAATTTTCCCAATAAAATAAATAGCCTTTGTTTACACTATACATACAAATTATCCTTAATTCTAAATATCCCCATCAACTTAAGCTCAATATAACATACAAAGGAACATTACTTCATTAATTATATTTCTGAGGGTCATTCCATTGAGAGCAATAAGTAGCTTTAACTTTTTGATTGAGGAGTATTTGTTTGAGGCATTATATAAACCTTGGTTTCAGCACAAAGGTTTCAGCACAAAGGTTTCAGCACAAAAGGTGATCTTTCTGGGAAAAATCAGAATAACAATTCTGAACTTTGGGACAAATATGAAAACAGCCTGGATATGAGCTGCTTATTCTTTAACTTTACTGCCTTTGAAGTTTATACTTTAAGTATAAAGTTAAATCCCATCTCCTCTTATCCTTCTTTGCTTATATGCTAGGAAACTATTGACACAGTAATACTTTTATTCTCATCTTGAGAATATACATTTTTATTTTAATTAGTTAGTAGTATGGACATGAGTGTCAGTTATTTATATAAAGAACCCAAAAGAGATGTATTTGCCAATGGACTGGTCCCTATTTGGAATGTTCCAGAGTTACACCATTTTTTGAGCCTATTCTCTGTTAAAGACAAAGTAGACTAGGTCACCAGGAAGATGTACTGTCTCTCTTCTATTCAAATTGACCTGATGCATTCTCAGCTGATTGAGGAGTATCTTACTTTGATGGTTACTATCTTCTTATAAACCAGATGTTTCTCTTTGCTGCCAATTGCTATGAATATTCTCTTTTATTTATAATAGATTGTTAACATTAAATGTTTTTCTCAAAGTTATGTGGGGATAATTTTTATTTATTCAAGCTAGACTATGTCCTTTTACCATCAAGAACTGCAACCTAGCTAAGCCATGCAGGTATTATAATGGCTTCTTCACTGATTTGCTTTCCTTCCAGTTTCTTCACTATGTAATATGTCCCAGATTTTCTAAAATACTTACTTTGCACATGTTAATACCCTGCCATGAAAACTTTATGTGCTGCTTAGTATATATAAAATCAAGCCCCAAATTATAAGCTTTGCTTTGCAAGCTCCCCACAGTGTGATGGTCTCTTGTATATTGTTCTATTCTTATCTAAATTTCTCCTAGGCAGCAATAATAAATTTAAAATCTGGTCATTATTATTCATGCAGATATGTTTAACTCAAAAGTTTGGACTATAGATACCAATGCTCTTCACTTAGCATTTGCATATAAATAAAACCAATATCATGCCTCATAAAGATAATGCCTTATGGATTAGACACGATGTTCATTCTGAAGTAACTTAAGACTGGAATTTCCTAACCCAGGAGTTTAGACTTAACTATTCTTTGGAATCAATTGGATAACAAGCAAATGGTCAAGAATATGGCCTAGTTTTCATATTTTCACTATGTATTTTGAACAAGTGTAGTGCTATCATGTAGTGTCTTGCTTTTTGTTTCTTGTACAATGGCAGGGAGCACCATTCATATTTATTCAATGAATGTAGCCTCTTTTTGACTGGTGTGATGAATTGTCTACACAACTGTATGTGTCGATCTCTGGATTGTATTGTTATTGTATGCAGTGTCCAATATATATCCATTAAGTTCATTCTGTTGATCATGCTGTTAACAATTTCCATATCCTTACTGAAATGTGTGTTTGTTTTATCAGTTTCTGAGAAAGTGTGTTAAAACTCTCCACTGTGGGGGCACCTAGGTGGCTTAGTTGGTTAAGCATCTGACTCATGGTTTCAGCTCAGGTCATGCTCTCATGGTTCATGAGTTCGAGCCCCATGACAGGCACTGTGCTGACAGCGTGGAACCTGCTATGGATTCTTTGTCTCCCTCTCTCTCTGCCTCTTCACTGCTCTCTCTCTCTCTCTCAAAAATAAATCCATAAACATTAAAAAAAAAACTCTTCACTATGATTTGTTTATTTCCTCTTGTGATCTCATCAATTTTGGCTTATTTATTTTGAGGCTATGTTACTGAGAGCTTACAAATTTAAACTTGTTATAACTTCCCTGTGAAATAAGTGTTAATTGTTATGAAGTGATTATTTTCACATTTAAACAATACCTTTTTCCTTGAAATCCATTTCATTCAAACTTAAAACAGCCTATCAATTTTCTTTTAGTTATTATTTACATGGAAAGATTTCCTCCATGTTTTGCTTTCAGTCCTTCAGTGTCCATATATTATACATCATCTTTTTATAAATAGCAATTACAGATTGAATTTGTTTTCTGTCCAGTCTAACAATTTTTTAATTACACGTAAAATGCTTTTATTTCTAAATATTTTAACAACAGATATTTGGGTTTATATCTAATATTTTACCCTGTTTCTTCTGTATACTGCCTTTCATTTCCTTTCTTGCCTTTTTATCTTTCTTATGTTTTCTGTATCTATCATTTTATCATTATTGTTTCATTTTTTCCTACACTGGTTTTCAACTTATGCATTTAGTAATCTTTCAATGATACCTAGAAATTATATAACATATACAATTAACTCGCCAATGTATAAAATTAACTTTTCCCAACAATGTGGGGAATTAGGACATTTTTATTTTATTTACCCTCACTCCTGACCTACTGTTGTACGTTTTCATCCTGTAATTTTTAATGCATAAAACAACATTGTTTTATGTAGTTAATGCACATTTAGTTTATCCACATATTTACCATTTGTGTGAGCTTTATTTCTTCTTATATTTCAGATTAAATGTCTAAGTGTGGATATTGTTTTATAATCATATATGGAATTGGCTAGAATTCTTGAATCTGTGGATTAGATTCTTTCATCAATTAATGATTATACTTACCCATTCTTTTTTAACACTCTTCCAATCTGTTATTTGTTCCTAAAACTCCAATAAAAATGTTTTAGAACTTGCCTGTCTTAACCTCTCACAGCTTTCATTTTAGTGCTATTTATCCAATTCACTAATTCTTTCTTTAACTGTGTCTACTCTATTTAATTACTTCTATTGAATTTTATTTGGGATTCTTGAAGATTTTTTTTTATTTCTGGAAATTCTATGGTTTGGTGATTTTTAAATAATTTTCTATAGTTTTCAGTACTTCTATATTTGTAAACTTAATAAACATCTGGGCCTAATTAAGTGATATAATTTTGAGTCTGTTTCTTCTGGGTTTATTTATTGTATATTTTTCCTTGTTTGCATAGTTATTTGTACTATGAGTTGCTTAATTTGCTTGAAATTATTTATAGGACTATTTGGAAACCTAGTAAACTTCAGAGATGAATTAGGTTTTCTTCTTAAAGTGGCCTAGAACCACTAGGAGTCCCTCCACAACCTTAAACAGAGTGAATTTTTTTTTCCACTTGACCATTCAGGTGATGTGAATTTGAGTTGCAGTTCATATTGATGGTTGACTTATATGTACAACATCCCAGAGATAAATATGCTGATTTTGGTTTTTTTCCCCTCTTGCTCCATTGGTTACAAAGATAATCTTCCTTGCATTTTGTTATGACTGTGCTAGGGAAGGGTAATGGTTGACTGATATTATAGCTATTGGATTCTCAGCTTTATTTAACAGTGTACTAGGGGCTTCCCCCATTGTGCATTAGCCTCCCAAAGTATTAAGTATACACTGTTCAGCAAAAGTCCTAATCAAAAGTTTATTGAGTACTTTATTGAGTATTGTCTACCTTTAGTTTTACATCTTCACTTACATTTATCCCTAACAATTCCTGTATTAACTCAGAACACCTTCCCATTTGAGAAGTCTAAAATTCTATAAGTAACCCTGACCCTCACTGTAAACCTCTGCCTTTCAGAAGTATGAAAACTTGGACTCTAAGAGTTAAAGAGGACTTCACAGTTCTTTCAGTAGAATGATGCTGTTACATTTTTACATTTATTTAATGTTCCAGGCATGCATGTTTTAGTTTTCCACAAATGTCAGAAAACACCTCTGGGTTTTCTCTTTCATATCTATTTCCATCAGTAGGGCACTTGGTGCCTAGCATGTATATATTTTGTTTTATTTAAATTTGAGATTCTGAGTTTCCTAAAGATGTATTTCCATTACTTGAGAAGGTGAAAACATCGGAATAAATTTCAAAAGGCCTGAATATGTCACAATTAACTTTTAAGAAGTTTGCTTTAATTAGCAAAAATGCAAAAGTAATTTGACATTTACTTTAATCAAAGTACTTATTTGAAGTTGGTTCTGTATTTTCTCTAACACTTGAGAAGAATTCATCCAAATATTTCTAAATATCCATATTTTGGATATAGTCTATGCTTGTATTTATGTGCCCCTCTTCAAATTCCACCCCACACACTGCAATATAACTCAAAACACACACACAGAAATACACACACATGAATGCAATCATCCTTTTTTTTTTGCTTAAAATTATCAAAAGAATTCTATATGGGTCAACTTATTATTTCAGATAAAATAAAAATTTCCTGAATGTGAAAATGTAAATGAGAGACAGCATAGGTAAGCAGACAGGAGTTTAGAGGCTTAAAATTCTAATGCCAGTTATTTGTGTCTCCTAAGATAAATGACTAATCTACCTCAATAAGCAGGGAATTGAAATACCATGGAGTGTTTTAGGAATAATGAATAAAAATTAGATAGTAATTTATGTTTGCAAAATATATAAATGCTGAAATATACAAATCATCTGAAGATAATGCTTAATATACATTATATATGCCCTATTTTTTTGCCAATTTATGATTTTTGCCTCCTAGCCAAATAAGATGTGGTAAAAACTGCACTGATACATGGCCCACTTGAGAAGAGTTTTGCAATAGAGAACATCTGTGGAAATTACTAGTTTGAATTGTACTGACTTTCAGAAGTTGGGAGAAAAGTCTGACCTTAGAAGAACTTACCCTAATGAATGTCTAGAAGGATGCTCTATGGAGTTCAGTAAAGATAAATTAAATGGGACTAAATTCCGTTTCAGTTCCTTTTCTCTTCAGTGGCAGTTCCTTTTCTCTCTAAATGTGAGAGTAAGATGTAATAATGTCCAGCTTCTCAGTGATTATACTAATCTAAATAATCAATATGTGCTTTTTTCTATTTTATTTTGTATTTATTTATTTTTACTTTATTTATTTAAATTCAAGTTAGTTAACATACGGTGTAGTGTTGGTTGCAGGAGTAGAACCCAATGATTCATCACTTACACATAACACCTAGTGCTTATTCCAACAAGTGACCTCCCTAATGCCCATCACCCATTTAGCCCATTTCCCCACCTCCTCCCCTCCAGTAACCCTCAGTTTGTTCTCTATATTCAAGAGTCTCTTATGGTCTTCTTTTGCCTTGCTGTAGAGATTGTTAATCCACAATGAGTACTCATGATCCTTAATGCTTTATAGCAGTCAGAAGATGAATCATCTTGGCTTACAACTTGACAACTGAAAATTGCTTGTGAATTTAGTCTGTATTTTGTGTAAAAAGAAAAAAAAAGTCAGTTAAGTTCACTTAAAATAAACTATAATTAGATTTAAATTAACATATGTGCTCTCTTTTTAAATTAAATGTTTTATTTTTGGGGTCCAAAAAGGCAATAATAATAAAACAAGTCTTAAAATCCTATAGCCACAATAGCTAGCTGGCCTTCAGATAATGGATTAATGATGACAATATGCATGAAGTAATATTCTGAAATGGAAACTCAGAACTTAGAGTTTCTGTGTGTCTGTTAGCTTATTTTCTACCTTCTTTTTTTTATTAAATTTTTTTTTAATCCAGTGTAGTCCAATAGAAAGAATCTGGGTCAGTTAAATATCTGACTTCACTCCCCATTTTGAACCAATAAGTTGAATGTGACTTTGTACAAATCCTTCGAGAGATACATAGACAAATCCTTCAAGTGTATTAGAAAAGGCATGTGCATAATGACTATCCACAGGTCTGAATGTAATGAAGACCACGAGAGATGCTCTGCCAGCATTTTGAGAGTTCAGAGATGATGGCTTGCTTTTTAGGGGTACCTTAACGGTGGTTTTAAACATTCAAGAAGGGAAGGTAGAATAGAGAGTGTCTTGTATGTAAACTAAGTAACATGAGAAACCTACAGAACTAGAAAATTGTGATTTGTAAAGGCAACACATGTCTTTCGGTTTTGAGTAGAGGGTGGTGCTTCAAAAAATTGGTGGAAAACTAGACTGGGGGGGGATTTCTCTATGATATTCTTGTAAGTTGAGGAATTTTATTTCTCTTCTGTACTTAAAATGCTGATTCTCAACTTTTTAAACAAATAAAGCTTGTGGACTCTGACTCTTTAAAAGGTAATAACACAATCATGACAGTTTTTTCCTTTATTCCTCCTAAGGGATAGCCTTGATAAAGAATACAGTTCATTATCTTTAATGTATAAATTTTCATGACTTTCTCTAGTGAAAGTAGGCAGAGATTATTTTACTATCAATCACAACATTAAATACAAATGTTGGTATTATAGAGCTCAATAATCCCCCATGAGAAGACCATTCATAAGTAGAGCTTATTGAATGTCTGCTATGAGGTTAAGTTTAGACTGTAGCATCAAAGAGGGGAGGACTTGGAATGGACACACACATGGCAGATTGTTCAGGGATATCTTGTCCTGGGTCATGATGTCAAAGCTGGCTTGCTTTTGGTTTGTGACAGACAACCTGAGATAGCCTGAGGAATCAGTGTCTGTTATTTCTTCCGTATGAAAGAGAAATATTACATGGGGTGGGTCTGTATTACAAAGCATAATGGGATGCTCACAGGTAGGTAATTGTCAGCAACAAACTTCACACTATTATTGTGAGTATAGTGGAATGAATGCTGGACTTGCATTTTAAAAAAAGAGAGTTGAATGACAGCTTCAGCTTAAGTTTGAAGGACGGATCCATCATTTTTTGGACCTTGAGCAAGCCCTGTGAAACTTCTGGGCTTCGGTTTCTTCAACTTTCAAGTAGAGATAATAATTCCTGGCCTATTTATCTCAAGGGTATTGTGAAGGTCAAAGAAGATAACCTGTGTGGAGTGGTTTGAAAAGTACACTAGATTGAATTACATTACAGATATTTCAATGGAGTCTTCAATGTAAATTGAAAGCCTTTCAAAAAAAAAGACTTTTGTGATTATAATGTGGGCAAGTTTCTTAAATTATGCTTTAGTGTTTTAAACTAACAAAGGGAATAATATTATCTACCTCTAGGGTAATTATGGAAATTATAGGGATTAGAAATTGTAACATGCTTAAGACAGTACTAGGTACATAATAAACTCCATTTAAGTGTCTGTTAAGTACATAAACTCTTTCATTCATGCATGCATTCATTCATTTGTTCATAAATAATCTCAGTGTGCTTCCTGCAGGGTGTAGAAGAAAGAACCTTTAGTTACAATTGAGGTGTTTATAGGAGAAAACCAACAGAAAACCAACAGGATCTGCATCTGTTCTTTCTATGCTTCATATTCAGATTAATTCTCCCTCTTTAACTCTTAGAACCCTATTTCTTTCATTCCTTCATTTATCACTTTTCTAGGCTTCTGTGCTTACTTCTTCCCATCTTACAAATGTGGCCCCATTGAGATCAATAACTACCAGAGGATATTGTAACTCCAGGTGAGGAGGGCATCCAATTGGTCTTTAATAACCAAAGTGATTTAATTAACTTTACATTCGGTAAGGTTGACTATAAATTTATTCCAGATACAACAAACAGGATTCACCAAAGTAAAATCTCCCTGAAATTAGCAGTTCTAGGCTGCTATAAGATGTTGTTCTCATTCATACTAAAATGCAAGAAAAGTGTAGTCTTTCTGGCTGGTTCATACAAAATTAAAGCTTTCACTAAATTCCCACCACATCAATAAAACCGAGTTATGAATATAGGGCAGTGTTCTGAAAACTACAAAAATTTCTCTGTAAGAGTACAGAGCATGTTATTCTTTTTTCTTCTATCTACAATGACTTGTTAGTGCATTTCTCTAATGGATGTAATGGCTGAAAAATAGGATGAAATGCAGGTGTCTTTTGATGTTTCAGCACTGAAAGAATAGTCTCATTTGCTCCTCTTCCTCACCCTGCCCTTAATAGTAAAAGTATATGTGCTAAAATAGATACTTAGTACTGCAGGCTGATTCCCAATTAGAATGTTTTTCATTTTAAATTTGTTAAATAGGAGAAAATGTAAAGAAATTTCGGCTCTATAATCTGCCATTTTTAAGCATGAACAAAGCAGTAAATTTTAAATCAGTTTTCTGGGAAAATTCTCTTCATGCTTTTATAACAAATATTTTGTGCAAGGCCTTTGGAAAACTTCCAGCCCATCTGTTTCTATTCAGTTGTTACCGACCATGATTTTCTATCAAATTTATCCAAAGTCTGACTGTCTGAAAGGAGCACATTTGATCTAAATACCACATAATATAGAAATGAATGACTTCAATTGTCTTCATAGTTAATTAAAAACAACTTACTGTCTCATTTATGGATATAAGCAAGGTGTTGATTTGTCTTTGTTAGGATTTTTTTATTAGCTAATAGATTACCTGTACTCTTGAGACAGAGTATAAAGATGTATTTTGGTGTATTAGATGAGAAATATTGATCCTTTCAGCCTAATACCTGGATTCTTGTATTCTTGGTCAGAATCCACCATTTCTGTAACAACTAGTACTGAACACCACCCCAAGATTTAATAAAAAATTCAAAGTGAACATAATAAGGTAAAATTTTTCCTAATCTTTCTGCTCATTAATCTGAGTCTCCCTCTCTTTGTACTACCCATTTTCTGGTTAAGCTTCAGTTGCTTCTCATGCCAATAGTTGAAACTACTTCCTAAATAGATTATCTCTCCATATTCCCCCCCGCTTCAGCCCACACAACATGCTCCTGCCAGGATAATCATCCTAGAACATAGCCTCTGCTCATATTCCCCCAGGTACAAATGATTTCAAACTCTTCCATTTGCCAATAGACAAAGTTGCCATCTCTCTGACCTGATTTTAAAGTTAAACGGTTTTAGTTCAAGCAGACTGGACTAGTCACAGTTTTGTAAAAATCTCCTTACTCCAGTGTTTTTGTGCCTTTCATTAATTAGGATTGCTTGCTGTTTCTCTACCTTATCTCTCAATCCCTCCATTTTTATTTGGTGAAATCCTACCCAATTATCAAGGGATTATTCAAGTGCCACTTTTATAACACCATTTTGGGTACTTCTCCACTCCTTACAAGCCATGTTATATGGTTTTTGTTTCATCTTTTATTGCATGAGCTTTATTTTTACTTTTCTCATGCTCTGGGGGATATCATGTTATGGCTTATTCGTGTTGTATACTGTGAAACTCTAGAAGACAGAAATCTGTCTTGTCTTTGCATAAAAACACAATACCATGAATCACAGTGTTCATTCATTTGTTCATCTGTTTAAAAGGGGTTGAGAACCTTGAGTCAGCTACTTTGCTAGGTCATGGGAATATAAATACCACACACAACAAGGGCAGGTGATAAGCCTATGTGATAAGAATGAATAGGCTCCGAAACCAGATAGTTATGGTATCAAATCCTGATTCTGCAATTTACTATCACTTTGCATTAGGGGTCCCACTTTGAGACATGTGATAGAATTTGGGGACAATAACAATCTCATATTATCAGGACTTATTGAAATATTCAATTTAAAATTTCTAGTAACTGTGATTTATGGTTACTTTTTTTCACTTAAAGTTTTACAGAGACCCATCTATATTAGTGCCCACCCCACACACAAACCTACCTCATTCCTACCAAGGAATTTTATATTATTTTATATTATATGTGTATGATCATTTACTTTATTGTTTCTTATCTGTAGACATTTTAGGATATTTTTAATTTTTTACTATTACAAAAATGCATCATATGAATCTGTCAGTGTGCATACATCTGTCTTTGCACCTGTGTCATACTGTTATCATAGGGATTTTTACATGTAGGATTTGGGGGTCAAAGTCTGTTGGGTTGAAGTTGTTAGATTTAACAGATAATGCCCAAATGCCCTCACTTATGGACTGAATGTTTATAGCCCCCTGCAATTCTAATCCCTGATGTTATGCTGGGCCTTTGGGAGGTAATTAAGTCATTTGGGTGAAGCCCTCATGAGTGGGATTAGTGCCCTTATAAGAACACACAAAGCTTGTTTTCTCTCTCTCTCTCTGCTCTGTACCATGAAAAGGTACAATGAGAAGAAGGCCATCTGCAGACCAGGAAGCAGGCTCTCACCAGACACAGGATTTGCCAGCACCTTGATCTTGAACCTCCCAGCCTCCAGAACTGTAAGAAATTAAATGTCTGCTGTTTAAGTACCCAACCTATGAGAATTTGTTATTGCAGCCAAAACTGACAAAGACAGCCTCCAAAAATATATGCATATTATATGCATCCTGTCTATAATCTCACAGAAGTGTCTATTTCCATACATTTGGGATATCAATTTTTAAATATGCAGAATTATGAAACATTGAAATTAAATATTATTTAATTTTATTTTCCCTACTTAATTGTGAGGTTGGGCATTTTCTTGGAATTTATTAACACATTTTTAAACTTGATTTATATATTGTGCCATCTTTTCTATTGCACTAGTTCTTTGTTTTATTCCCATTAATTTTAGCATTGAGCCTTTGTCTACTACATATATTTATATATATTTTCATCCTGGCTCTCTTTTCTCCTTCGGATTTGATTATGTGTCTTTTATTCTATGTGAGTTTTTTCTTTCTTCCACAAAGAGAAATCTGTCAAAATTTAGACTTATAGTTTCTCAATTTCATATCTTAAGAATTTCCCAATTCTAATATTATAAAAATATCCTTATAGATACCTAAAAAAAAACAAACAAATCTTAAAAAAATTGTTCTTTAACTTTCTTCTCTGAGACAACTACATAGACAAAAAGTGCAATATACATAGCAAAAGTTACCATACTTAATGAAATTACCAAATATTGACCCTCATAACTACAAACTGTGATGAATAATTACCAAATACAGTGAATGTGGGACTAATTAAAAGGAAGAGAATGAGTAGGCATATTTTGTCAGACTGCACAGAATGCATTAAAAAAAATGTGTGCTACAGTTATGTAGGCCCAACTAATGATGTCTTAATTGAAACAGCAGAGTCTGGGAGGCACAAATGGCTATGAAAATCCCAAGGGCCACGTTCTGCATTGATGACTGGCAGAGACAAGGAGCTGCAAGCTACACTCACTCAGACAAGCGATCTTTGCAGGATACCAGATTTAATTGTGTCAGCACGGAGGAAAAGCAGTGGCTTGGATGAACGTTGCTGTTTACTGATAGTCTGCTCAAAAGAAATACAAACTAAATCACATCAAGAAAAACCTGATATATAGGCCTCATAAGACGAAAAGACTTCTGCTTATCTGAAATGTGGGAAAAACGAATATGGACACATTGAAGAAAGGCAATGTTGGGAATTTGTGAGAAATCAGTAAATAATCAGTGATGATTTGTAATCATAAGTGAACAACCACAACATTGATGGATCCCTAAAGTAAATTAAAAGTTGTTACAAAATAAAAGTGGTAAATACTAGATTAGAGTAATAATGCTAGAATATAGAAGAGCTAAAGCAAACATGCATGATCTAAAAGGCATAAAACAAATAATCAGAAATAAAATGGCCCTCTCTGAGAAAAGGGCTCTAAAATAGATATAAAGAAAATTGATATATCCTCATAGTATGGGTATTGTTACTTTGGATATTCCCTGGAAAAATTTACATAGGATCAAATGATTCATTCTGTGACCATTTGGTGAAACCATATGAACACTGTATGTGATTTTGCAAAAGGATTTTAAGCAATTTTATCACTAAAAAAAAAATGGAGGATAAATTGGTCATTCCATTTTTTCTTAAGTTACCTTTATAAGTTACCTTCTAAGGATTTTTTCATTTCAATGATTTTTCACAATTACAAAAAAATATTTTGGGGATTAAAGAAGAAAGGTTTTGGGGGCACCTAGGTGCCTCAGTTGGTTAAACATCCGACTTTGGCTCAGGTCATGATCTCATGGTTTGTGGCTTCGAGCCCCACATCAGGCTCTGTGCTGACAGCTCAGAGACTGGAGACTGCTTTGGATTCTGTGTCTCCTTCTCTCTCTGCCCCTCCCCTGCTGGCACTCTGTCTCTCTCTCTCTCAAAAATAAATAAACATTAACAAAAAATTTAAAAAAAGATTTTAAAGATAAAATTGACTTAAACTTCACATTTATAAAGTACACAATTTGATAATTTTTGACATATGAAGATATTCTTATTTTCAGGCTTCTTTAACTCAGTACAGTTATTTATGGGCTCATCCATATTAATGCATGGATCAACAACCCATTCCTTTGTGCTGGGCATATTACAATTTGTTATTCCTCTCAGTAGGGACATAAACTTCCACTGGGTAAATAGAAGTGCAAAGGCAGGGTCATATGATATGTGTGTGTTTAACTTTTTAGGGAAGTTCCAAGCTGTGTTCCAAAATGTAGTGTTTTACATTCTCACCAGCACAGTGTGAGAATTCCAGTTCTTCCACATCCTTTTCAACACCGCATAAGACAAATGTATCTCCTTCTCACAGTCTCTCTAAAATAAAATTAAAAAAAATTTTTTTTAAAGAATAGAAGCACACTAAGGGGCACTAAGGAATTTACTCTTGAAATCATTGTTGCACTATATGCTAATTAATTTGGATATAAATTTTAAAAAATTAAAAATAAAATTAAAAAAAAATGAATAGAAACACAAGACTTCCAGTTTTAGCTCTGACAAGTAAAAAGCTTAGAAGTCATAACTCTTATCAAGAAGAAAGTTGAACAAAGTGAAAATCAATGACTGTTCTTAAATCAATCAAGAAATTGGTTGTGAAGTTGTATCTTCAAGTGTTTTTCAATTACATTTTTCTATTTGTATTGATGGTTAACATCTTTTAATATGTTTATTCCATATGTTTATTTATTAATTAGATATTCTAACTTTTTGAAATTGTTGTCTACTTTCTCAGTTCTATTTTTTATTTTTATTAATTGATGTATTTACAACACTAATTCTTTGCTAGGTTTATATGTAGAAAATAGATTTTCCCAGTTTGTGGCTCAATATTTCATGTCTCTGAGACATTTTTTTTTTTTGCATTTAAAAAGTTCATGACTTTAATTACCAATTTTAAATTGCCAATATTTTCCTTTGTGATTTTTTGTATTTTGTCTAAAAAATACTTTTTATACCAAGGTAATAAAATATTCTCCATATGGTTTTCTAGTTGTTTATAGTTTTGGCTTTTACATTTATGTATTTAATGTAAAGAATATTGAGTTTTATGTAAAGTATGAAACAGGTTTAATTTTTTTTAACATGAATAACAAATGTTTTCACATAAATTATCAATTTTAGGGGCACCTGGGTGGCTCAGTCAGTTAAGCATTTGACTCTTGATTTTGGCTCAGATCATGATCTCACAGTTTATGGAATCAAGCCCCAAGTCGGGCTCCCTGCTGTCAATGCAGGGCCTGCATGGGATTCTCTCTCTCCCTCTCTCTCCCTCCCCCTACCCTGCTTGCTTGCTCTCCCTTTTAAAATGAAAGACATTTTTAAAAAATTATCAAGTTAAACCTTTCCCCAGTGCCCTGTAAAACCACCTCAGTCATATTAAGGGCCCATGTTTATATGCCTGTCTCTATGCTATAAATTCTGATCCATGGGTCTGAGTATCTAAACCTAGGTTAGTAACACACTGTCTAATTACTATGATTTTATTGCCAGTTGTGCAGTTTTGTGGGGAAATTTTTTATTCATGATTATTTTGATTATTTACATTTCCTATAAATTTTTGGATTTTTGTTAGATGTACTAGATGTACAGATTATTATGGAGTGTATATCTTTATGATGTTGAATATTTCAATATATCAAGAAGATATATCTGTTCAGGACTCAGTAAATATATTTCAACAAAATTGCATTATTTTCTGCATAAAATCATACATCTCTTGTTAGAATCATCCCTAGGTATCTTATATTTTTATGCTATTTTAAATAGTATATTTTACATTTGAATTTATTTGATAATAAATAAAGATTAAAATTTTTTTTAAAATTATTTGATAACAGTTTATTATTCTTGAATGAAAATAAAATGATCTTTGCTGTGATTCTATTGGAAGAAAAAAATTGTATTAAAAAAATTTTTTTAATGTTTATTTTTGAGAGAGAGAGGGAGACAGAGCGTGAGCATGGGAGGGGCAGAGAGAGAGACACACACACAGAATCTGAAGCAGGCTCCAGACTCTGAGCTGTCAGCACAGAGCCTGACACAGGGCTCAAACCCATGAACTGTGAGATCATGACCTGAGCTGAAGTCAGAGGCGTAACCAACTGAGCCACCCAGGAACCCCTGGAAAAAAATTTCTGATTCATCATATATATATATATATATATATATATATATATATATATTCATATTATATATATATATATTCATATTATATATTAATATATATATTCATATATATGAATATTATATAATATTCATATATATTCATATTATGTATATGAATATTATATAATATTCATATATATATGCATGAATATATATTCATATATATTCATTATATATATATATATATATCCATCTTCTTTATCCATTCATCTATCTATAGAGACTTAGGTTGCTTCCATATCTTGGCTTTGTAAATAACACTGCAATGTACATAGGGATGCATATATCTCTTTGAATTGGTGTTTTCATTTTCTTCAGATAAATACTTAGAAGTGGAATTTCTGGATCATGCGGTAGTTGTATTTTAAATTTAAATTTTTTGAGGAAACTCCATACTGTTTTCCATAGTGGCTGCACCAATCTACATTCCTACTAACAGTGTACCAGGGTTCTCTTTTAACCATATCTTCACCAACACTTGTTATTTTGTCCTTTTAATAATAGCCCAATCTAACCAGTGTGAGGTGATATTTCATTGTGCTGATTTGTATTTCTCTGGTGACTAGTGGCGTTGAGTATCTTTTCATGTGCCTGTTAGCGATTTGCATATCTTCTTTAGAAAAAACATCTATTCAGGTCCTCCGCCCATTTTTAAATTTTTTAAGTTGTATAAATTCTATATATTTTGGGGGTGTTAACCCCTTATCAGAGGAATGATTTGCAAGTATCTTCTCCCATTTAATAAGTTGTCTTTTTGTTTTGCTAATGGCTTTCTTCCATTGTGCAAAAGTATTTTAGTTTTAAATAATCCCAGTTGTCTATTTTAGCTTTTGTTACTCTTGCCTGAGAAGACTGGCCCCCCAAAATATTGCTAACACTGATGTCAAAGAGTTTACTGCGTATGTTTTCTTCTAGTAGTTTTATGATATCAGGTCTTACATTCAAGTCTTTGAATTTATTTTTGTATATGGTATAAGATAGTGGTCTAGTTTCACTCTCTTGTGTGTAGCTGTCCAGTATCCCCAGTGGCATTTTTTGAAGAGATTATCTTTTCCCATTGTACATTCTTGCCTCCTTAGTCACAAATTAACTGATCATATATGCATGAGTCTATTTCTGGGCTATTATATTCTACTGATCTATGTATCTGATTTTATGTCAGTACCATACTGTTTTGATTACTATAGCTTTGTAGCATAGTTTGAAATCAAGAGAGTGTGGTATCTGTAGCTTTTTCCTGTTTCTCAAGATTGCTTTGGTTATTAGGGGTCTTTTGTGGTTCCACACAAACTTTAGGATTCTTTGAAAAATGTTCTGTAAACAATGCCACTAGTATGTTGATGGGGATTGCAATGAAACTGTATATTGCTTTGGATTTGGGTCATTTTAACAATATTAATTATTCCAATCAATGAGCATGGTATATCTTTCCATTTATTTGTGGCATTTTCAATGTTTTTCCAGTGTCTTACAATTTTCAGAGTATAGGTCTTTCATCTCCTTGGTCAAATTTATTTCAGGCATTTTATTCTTTTTGTAAATGGTTTTTTTTTCTTAATTTCTCTTTCTGATAACTCATTATTTGTGTATGGGAATGCAATTGATTTTTGAATAATTTTATATCCTGTGACTTTACTGAATTCATATATTAGTTCTAACAATTTTTGGTGGAGTCTCCAGCGTTTTCTATATACAGTATCATGTCATCTGTATTTTTTTAATTAATAGATTTTATTTTTTAAAAATAGTTTCAGACTTACAGAAAAACTGAGCAGATAGTACAGAGTTCCCATATCAATATCCCCACCCCACACATATAGTTTCCCCTATTACTAACATCTTTCATTAGTCTGGTGGATTTGTTACAAGTAATGAATGAATTAATAAAAAGCAATGGTTAACAAAATTCATAGATTACGTTAATGTTCACTTGTGTTGTACAGTTTGTTGGATTTTGACAAATACATATCATCATGAATCCACCATTATAGTGTCATACTTAATAGTTTCACCACCCTAAAAGTCTCTGGTGCTTCACCTATTCATCCCTCTTCTCTTTCCTCCAAACTCTTGGCAACCACCAATATTTGTATTGTTTCTATAGTTTTGCGGTTTTTTTCCAGAATATCATATAGTTGGAATCATATACTATGTAGCCTTTTCAGACTGGCTTATTTCACAAATCAATGTGCATTTAGCATTCCTCCATGTTTTGGAGGGGACCTCATAGCTCATTTCTTTTTATCACTGGATAATATCCCATTGTATGGATGTACCATAGATTGTTTATCTGCGAACCTTTGAAGGACATTTTGATTGCTTCCACATTTAGGTGATTTTGAATAAAGTTGCTATAAATATTTGTGTTCAAATTTTTCTGTAGACATAAGTTTTCAATTCAGTTGAGTAATTATCTATGAGTGGAATTGCCAAACTTTCTTCCAAACCAGTGTACTGCTTTGCATTCCCACAAGCAATAAATGAGAGTTCCTGTTGCTTCACATATTCACCAGCAGTTGGTATTATCATTTTTTAAAATATTAGTCATTCTAATAGTGGTATTTCATTCTTGTTTTTGATTATAATTCCCTAATGACATACAGTATGGGACGTATTTTCATATACTTATTTTCCATCTGCATATCTCCTTTGATGAGGTGTATATTCAGAAAATTTGTTCATTTTTATAATGGATTGTTTTCTCATTATTGAGTGTGTGTTCTCTGTAAATGTTGATACAAAATTTGAATATAATTACAAGTTATTTATCAGACTATGTGTTCTGCAAATACTTTCTCCCAGTGTGTGTCTTGTCTTTTCATTTTCTTAACAGTGCTTTTGGAGGGCAGAGTTTTTAATTTAAGTTGCATTTAGGTCTATAATTGATTTTGAGTTAGTTTTTATGAAAGATTTAAGGTCTATGCCTTCATTATTATTTTTCTTTTTGCTTCTGTACACCCAATTATTCTACTACCATTTGTTATGAATCCATTGATTTGCCTAGCTATTTTAAAATTCTTGCCTGATAATTCCAATATTTGTGTCATATCTGAGTCTTCAGCAATTCATCAAAATGACCATTTAAATGATCCTGTTACTAGCTCCAGCAGATTTTGCTTCAAGTAAGCAGATCGTGACTATCATTTTCTGTATTTGCCTGTGTCTCAAGATTTTGGACTAGTGCTTTCCCCTGTGACCTTAATTTTCAGCTGGATCTAAGAAGAGTTTGTTGATTTTCCACTCATTTAGCTTTTTTCTTGTTAAAATGAGAATGACTACTTCCAAGCTCATTACATATTAGAGCTGAAACCAGTTCTTCTGATTTGTTTCTTATTCGTTAAATATGTCACACTAAATATTTATGTTTCTATCTTTTAATCAATTATGAGACAGTAAGCACATCTAATACCACTTCACTTATTCATATCATGTATGCCTGGAGACATGTGAGCTTGTATGCATTCACTCAAAAATTCCAACACAGCTTTAAGTATGTGAGGAACATGAAGATGAAGGGATAACATAGGAAGATGTGTGAATTATTTATGTTACCATAAAACTTGTCATCTTAAACCTTCCAAATAAATTGATTCCATCTCATTTTGGAAACAATAGAAATAGTCTATTTAGCTGCACAAATGGGCAGAAATATTTTTTATTCAAGAGAAAAATGTTTTTACAGCATTTTACTTCTGAAGAGTAAATTGCCTTTTATAATTATAGAATAGCACCACTTTACATATTAGATCACATTTGCATTAATTTATTTTCAGATTATTATCATGGCAGAAGCTCTCAAAATTTCATATGAAATTTAACATGAATTGAGATCACCTAAAAACATGCAAAAATGCACATACCTGCTAAAAAATAGAAACAGAATTATTATAAAATCCCTCAATGTGAAATTAGAAAAACAAATATTTATGAGTATTTTTGAATAAAATGAATCTAAAATGTACAGTCAAAGTTGGTAGATGTAGTCATCTCTAAACCTCAGCTCCCCAAAATATGGAAACAGTAATAAAAAACATACTAGCCACCTAAAGATCCCAAGGTTTCCAGAAGAATGAAATGTGATAATAGAAAGAAAATTTATTGTTGAAATAAATACTACATTAAGAAAGTGAAAGTTATCATCCTCAATTCTTAATACTATTATATCCATAAGAGGAGCAAGAAGAGAGACAGACAGAGAAGGGAAGAAGAAAGAAGAAAAAAGAGTGAGCTTAGGAATTTTACCTGTTTTCTAACATCCATCATGATTTGAACTATATTCCTCATCACAGAAATCTATCCCTGTAAAGTCATGTATTGATTTCCAGATGATTTCATTTGAAAACCCGAAGATACAGCTTTTCCAGGATAAAAATTTTGCTTCAGTTTGGCAGGAGCAAACACTGGAATCACATTGTCAAGATCACAGATTTAATATTTAGTTGCTAAGAATAAAGGATGCGGGAATTTTTTTTTTCTTTATATCTATTTAATCTTCTTATACTCATGACAAAGAGCAGTTGACTGAAGTTTCTTCTGAGGAAAACAGTTCCCAGAATAATACATGGCAAACTTGGGCAAAGCTAGACAAAAAAAAAAAGGAGAAATCTTCACTTTTCTATCTTTAAAACAAAAACAAACATTACTTTCATAATGTCATTGCCATATTCACATCAAAAATGTTAACAAAATTCTCAAACACCCTGTAATATCCAATATTAAAATCACCTAATTATTCCCAAGGACCATGTTTAGATGGCTTATTCAAACCAGGATCCAATCAGTAGTCACACATTGCATTTGGTTGTTATACCCGAAACATTTTCCAGTCTTCTTTGTTTTTTGATACGGACTTTTTGAAGAAAGTGGGCTGGTTGCCTCTAGAGTATTTGGATAGATATTTGCTTATCCACTCATTGTATTCCTCTATCACCTACATTTTCTATTAAAAAAAATTTAGTTTACAAGTTTTGAATATAGTCAAGCAAAAATGTAGGAGGGAACACATCATTGGTGATGGAATGTCATTTATATAGTTTCACATGAGTATCCACGTGACACACACTTGTTTCACTGTGTGGTGTTTAATGTTTTTAGATATTAATCCTTAGACATGTTGATTTTGAGGTGCTAGTGGGCATCTAAGTGAGAATGTGAAATACACTGATGTTTAGATTAGGAGCTGTGGAAATTTACATGAATTGGAAAGAGATTTGGTGGATTGAAGACATGAGGTACAAAGAAATCCTGCAGGGAGGGTATAAAAGGCATGGAAATAAGAAGGCCAAAGACAGGTATAAAGAAATTGTGCAGGAGGGTGCCTGGGTGGCTCATTCAGCTAAGCCTCCGATTTCTGCTCAAGTCATGATCTCACATTCATGAGGTCAAGCCCCGCGTTGGGTGCTGTGCTGACAGCTCAGAGCTTGGAGCTTGCTTCGGATTCTGTGTCTCCCTGTCTCTCTGCCCCTCCTCTCTCTCTCTTCCCCTCTCTCTCTCTTTTTCTCTCTCTCTCTCAAAAGTAAATAAAGATTGAAAAAAAATTTTTTTAAAAGAAAGAAATCATGCAGGAGGGCATATAAGGCATGAAAATAAGAGGACCAAAGACAGAAGAATCCTAGGAAAGAAATTTAAATAAAAGGCAGAAGGTAAGGCAGCAAAAACAAGGAAAGCATGGAAACAAATATCAGTATATCCCCAATACATTCCTGTTCCTAGAATAAGATCATTAGATTTTATAGATATTGCTTTTATTTGGAGGAAGAAAATGTGACTAAACAGTTTTATTGAGGCATAATTGATATATAATAAACTACACATTTAAAGCATACTATTTGATAAGCTTTGATGTATGCATATAGCTATGAAATCATCATCACAATTAAGAGAGTAAATGTATTTATCATGCCCAAAGATTTCCTCATGCCCTTCTTTTCGAAGTTAAATAACATATTTTTATTTATTTAAAAAAAAAATTTTTTTAAGTATAGTTGACCCATGTTAACTCATTTTTTAGGTGTACAACATAGTGACTCAACTTCTCTATACTTTTTTTTTAAGGTTTATTTAGTTTTGAGAGAGAGGGACAGACAGCGCATGAGTGGGGGAGGGTCAGAGAGGGAGGGAGACACAGAGTCCAGGCAGGCTCCAGGCTCTGAGCTGTCAGCACAGAGCTGGACGCAGGGCTTGAACCCACGGACAGTGAGATCATGACCTGGGCTGAAGTCGGACGCTTAACTGACTGAGCTACCCAGGCGCCCCCTCTATACTTTATACTATTCTCACCACAAGTGTACTTATTATTTGTCACCATGCAGTCATACAACACTATTATAATACCCCAACTGTATTCACTATGCTGTGCCTTTTATTCCTGTGATGTACTTGTTTCATAACTGGAAGTCTGTATCTCACAATTTCCTTCACCCAGCTTGTCCATTCTCCCACCCACCTTCCCTCTGGCAACCATCAGTTTGTTCTCTGTATTTATAGGTATGACTCTGCTTTTTGTTTATTTATTCATTTTTTATATTCCACATATGAGTGATATCATATTTGTCTTTCTTAGTCTGACTTATTTTGCTTAGCATATTACCCGCTAGGTTTGTCTATGTTGTGCAATAGCAAGACCTCATTCTTTTTTTTTTTTCCAATATATGAAATTTATTGTCAAATTGGTTTCCATACAACACCCAGTGCTCATCCCAAAAGGTGCCCTCCTCAATACCCATTCCCCACCCTCCCCTCCCTCCCACCCCCCATCAACCCTCAGTTTGTTCTCAGTTTTTAACAGTCTCTTATGCTTTGGCTCTCTCCCACTCTAACCTCTTTTTTTTTTTTTTCCTTCCCCTCCCCCATGGGTTTCTGTTAAGTTTCTCAGGATCCACAGAAGAGTGAAAACATATGGTATCTGTCTTTCTCTGTATGGCTTATTTCACTTAGCATCACACTGTCCAGTTCCATCCACGTTGCTACAAAGGGCCATATTTCGTTCTTTCTCATTGCCATGCAGTACTCCTTTGTGTATATAAACCACAATTTCTTTATCCATTCATCAGTTGAAGGACATTTAGGCTCTTTCCATAATTTGCCTATTGTTGAGAGTGCTGCTATAAACATTGGGGTACAAGTGCCCCTATGCATCAGTACTCCTGTATCCCTTGGGTAAATTCCTAGCAGTGCTATTGCTGGGTCATAGGGTAGGTCTATTTTTAATTTTCTGAGGAACCTTCACACTGTTTCCCAGAGTGGCTGCACCAATTTGCATTCCTACCAACAGTGCAAGAGGGTTTCCGTTTCTCCACATCCTCTCCAGCATCTATAGTCTCCTGATTTCTTCATTTTGGACACTCTGACTGGCGTGAGGTGATATCTGAGTGTGGTTTTGATTTGTATTTCCCTGATAAGGAGCGACGTTGAGCATCTTTTCATGTGCCTGTTGGCCATCCGGATGTCTTCTTTAGAGAAGTGTCTATTCATGTTTTCTGCCCATTTCTTCACTGGGTTATTTGTTTTTCGGGTGTGGAGTTTGGTGAGCTCTTTACAGATTTTGGATACTAGGCCTTTGTCCGATATGTCATTTGCAAATATCTTTTCCCATTCCGTTGGTTGCCTTTTAGTTTTGTTGGTTGTTTCCTTTGCTGTGCAGAAGCTTTTTATCTTCATAAGGTCCCAGTAGTTCATTTTTGCTTTTAATTCCCTTGCCTTTGAGGATGTGTCGAGTAAGAGATTGCTACGGCTGAGGTCAGAGAAGGACCTCATTCTTTTTTATGAATGTGTAATATCCCACTATGTGTGTGTGTGTGTGTGTGTGTGTGGAGTATACTACATCTTCCTTATCTGTTTGTCTATTGATAGACACTTAGGTTGACCTCTTTGTAACTTCTCTGTCTGACTCCCCAGATAATTACTGATCTGCTTTCTGTCATTATGGATTGATGTGCATTTTCTAGAGTGTTATATAAATGGAATCAAATACTATGTACTCTTTATCATTTGGCTTCTTTTGCTTAGCATAATTATTTTGAGATTTATCCATGTATTTACATAGTTCAATAGTTCATTCACTTTTGGTGTGGAGTAATATTTCATGGTATTGATATTCAACTATCCATTTACTTGTTGATAAGACAAAGTCTCCAATAAATCTATTATTTGAGTCAACCAATATTTAAACTCCTAGAATGGCCAGATTCAGGGCTAGGTATGAAGTGGGAAAGAGAACAAGACGGATAAGCCCTAACCTTTTGGAGTTCATAGTTTTACCCAAGAAAAATAAATCACATGTCCATACAAGACTTACTTACAAATGGGAATAACAGTTTTATTGGTATAAAACTGTATTCAAATTATTGTCTACTAATAAGAATAGAATGGCTGAATCATGGTATGTTTATATCTAAATTTTTAAGAAGCTGCCAAACTGTTTTCCAATATAATTATACCATTTACATTCCCATCAAGAGTATATGAGAATACCATTTCTCATACATCCTCACTAATAACTTGTAATAATAATTTTAGTGATTTTACAATTAGTATTTCATCATGATTCTCATTTATATGTCTTTAATGACTGATGATGGTGAACATATTTTCATGTATTTATTTACCATTTGTATGTATTCTTTGGTGGAGTCTGTAAATCTCTTACTGCTAAGGTAAGGTAGGTTACAGGTCTGGGTCAGTTTGTACTGATTGATTTTTCTCCTTATATGGATTATGTTTTTCTGTTTCTTTGTATGCCTGATGATTTTTAATGGATGTCAAACATTGTGAATTTCACCTTGCTAGGTGTTAGGTATTTTTGTATTTTTATAAATATTTTTGAGCTTTGTTCAGAGGTAGTTAAGATACTTGGGAACAGTTTAATCCTTTAAGGTTTTGCTTTTAAGATTATTAGCTGGATCTTGAGCAGTATTCACAGTAGGCTACTTATTGCCACTACTGAGGCAAAACTTCTGAGTACTCTATCCAGTGACCCTCTCAATTATGAGTTTTCCCAATCTGGCTGATGAAAATAGTCACTAGTCCTCAGCCTGTCTGATGGAGAGCACTGTTGCCTCTAACTCTTCCAGTTAGATTTTCCCTAGCTTCAGGTTTTTCTCATCTACATGCAATGAACAGTACTTAGTGCTTGAAGGGGATACTCCACAGATCTCATAGCTTTGTCTCTGGATGTATCACTCCTCTCTGTTACTCTGTCCTGCACTTGTCAATGTCCCTGACTCTCAGCTCTGTCTTCTTAGCGCACATATTCTGCCAGCTCTGCCTTTGTTACTCCCTCCATGGGCCACATCCCAGAAACATCTTCATATTGTAATCCTAGGCTCTTATAGGGATTACTGTCCTTACTTGCCTGATATCCACTGTCTTGAAAACTGTCATTATGTATATTTGTCTGCTTTTTAGATTATTTCTAGTGGGTAGATAATTCATCTTCCTGATACTTCATCTTGGCTGGAAGTATAAGATGCTTTGTTTCAGTTTTTAAATTGTTGCTTTCCTTTTTCACCATTAAAAAACATAAAAAGAAAATCTAACTTACACCTCTTTTTATACCTGAAGGGAAGAATTGACAATGCCCTTTTTTCATATCTGTATATATTTCAACTGAGCACCATTTTCAGGTCACCTAAATTTAGTCATTTGAGATATGTTAACATTTCCATGACCGTAAGTCAATTAATCTCTTATTTCAATATGCAAGTAAAAATTATAATGCTATTTAGGTGTCTTATGGACTCATCTAATACCAGCAACACTACAGTTATTCCAGAGTGAGGAGAAAGTTAATCTTCAATCATCTTTTCTTTTTTGACATTATACTGGACAGTTGCCTGAAATGATTTTTAATATATTCACAAAATTATTATATCTGTCCAAAGAATCCTAGATGTAAGACTCAATAAATCCAGTATTTCTTTATAGTTAAATAGTAAACTAGATTTATAGGCATTTCTAGGTTATGTGACCAGGGAATTTGGTAGAACTCTGCCCTTAATTCTATCAAAATGAATATCAAAAGAAACAAAAGAAAGAAAGTACAGCAGAACTATGAACTAAATATGGAAGAAAACATATGCCAAAATCCAGAGGGACTTTACCCTAATTACGTTAATTATGAGAGAAAGTTTAGAAACACTATTATGAACTAGTAACCATATGTTCCATCTTCTGATAGAAAGTAGTACAAATAGCATCAAAGATACTAGAAAAAAATTATTAAACTCTATTGTTCCCATGATTCTGGGATAGAAAGGCTCAATTAACCTGGGAAATAAACTACCGTTCTCCAAATGCACAGGAACTCTCAAATGAGCTAACAGTAATCTAGGAATCTCTTTTTCCATCTCTTTCCCCATGTGCCCCATCATCCTTCTCTTCCAAACATCCAGTAGAGATTTTAGCCATCCAAACAATGATGAAAATGGACATATATGGAAAATGGTACTCTGGCCTCTGAACACAAAACGTGCAATAAAACAAAATCTTGTAAACTGTGTTTTTGAAATGAAAAATTATAAAAGCAAGGCATGCCAAGAAATACAGTTGATGGTCTTGAATGAAAGTCCCAATTTACAAGCTACCTTTTTTTTTTTTTTCTATATCGCTTATTTCTTCTCTGTCACTATTTGTTCATTTAATGAGGTGATTAGATGAGAGGCACCTGGATGGCTCAGTTAAGTGTCTGACTCTTGATTTCAGCTCAGGTCATGGTCTCTGGCTCATGAGTTCGAGCCCCACATTGGGCTCTATGTTGACAGTGAGGAGCCTGCTTGGGATTCTTTCTCTTCTCTTTCTCTGCCCCTCCCCCCTTCTCTCTGTCTCAAAGTAAATAAACGTTAAAAAAGCAAAACAAACAAAAAAGAGATGATTAGATGAAATAGAGCATGTGGAATTTTTAGCCCTGGAGCTTGTATACAGGAAACATTCAGTTTAATTACTGTCATTGTCACCATCCCCATCATCGTCATTTTCTTTCTATTGTTGTATGGAAAAATTAATAGCAAGAATTTTAACTTAGCAAGAAAAAGAACATGGCACAAGTCAAAACATAGGACATTAGGTTCAAAGCCCTAGCTAGTAACACAGAATATACATAATTCCAGAAATCTCCTCCAGAAAGATATAGGTAACAATGCCGTAGGTAAGTTTAGTGAGATTTAACAACTATTCCTTATGAAAATTCTGAGTGTATTGAAAATGGAAGGGTATTTTCTTCATGTGATAAAGAATGTCTGCTATTCTGAAATCCAGTAGCCAATATTACACTTAACAGAAAAATAGTGGTGGCACATCCTTAAGTCTGGAACAAACAACAGTAAGGTAAACAAATAAGAGCTCTTGCTATTGGAAAGGGAGACACTATCATCATTTTCTTTTTTTTTTTTTTTTTAAATAATAATTAATATTTATTAATTCTTAGGAATTAATAGAACAAGTAACAGGAACTCAGTAAGGATATGAAGAATTTTTTTTTTATTTTTTTTATTTTTTAATATATGAAATTTACTCTCAAATTGGTTTCCATACAACACCCAGTGCTCATCCCAAAAGGTGCCCTCCTCAATACCCATCACCCACCCTGCCCTCCCTCCCACCCTGCCCTCCCTCCCACCCCCCATCAACCCTCAGTTTGTTCTCAGTTTTTAACAGTCTCTTATGCTTTGGCTCTCTCCCACTCTAACCTCTTTTTTTTTTTTTTTTTTTTCCTTCCCCTCCCCCATGGGTTTCTGTTATGTTTCTCAGGATCCACATAAGAGTGAAACCATATGGTATCTGTCTTTCTCTGTATGGCTTATTTCACTTAGCATCACACTCTCCAGTTCCATCCATGTTGCTACAAAAGGCCATATTTCATTTTTTCTCATTGCCACGTAGTATTCCATTGTGTATATAAACCACAATTTCTTTATCCATTCATCAGTTGATGGACATTTAGGCTCTTTCCATAATTTGGCTATTGTTGAGAGTGCCGCTATAAACATTGGGGTACAGGTGCCCCTATGCATCAGTACTCCTGTATCCCTTGGGTAAATTCCTAGCAGTGCTATTGCTGGGTCATAGGGTAGGTCTATTTTTAATTTTCTGAGGAACCTCCACACTGCTTTCCAGAGCGGCTGCACCAATTTGCATTCCCACCAACAGTGCAAGAGGGTTCCTGTTTCTCCACATCCTCTCCAGCATCTATAGTCTCCTGATTTCTTCATTTTGGACACTCTGACTGGCGTGAGGTGGTATCTGAGTGTGGTTTTGATTTGTATTTACCTGATAAGGAGCGACGTTGAACATCTTTTCATGTGCCTGTTGGCCATCCGGATGTCTTCTTTAGAGAAGTGTCTATTCATGTTTTCTGCCCATTTCTTCACTGGGTTATTTGTTTTTCGGGTGTAGAGTTTGATGAGCTCTTTATAGATTTTGGATACTAGCCCTTTGTCCGATGTGTCATTTGCAACTATCTTTTCCCATTCCGTTGGTTGCCTTTTAGTTTTGTTGGTTGTTTCCTTTGCTGTGCAGAAGCTTTTTATCTTCATAAGGTCCCAGTAATTCACTTTTGTTTTTAATTCCCTTGCCTTTGGGGATGTGCCGAGTAAGAGATTGCTACGGCTGAGGTCAGAGAGGTCTTTTCCTGCTTTCTCCTCTACTGTTTTGATGGTTTCCTGTCTCACATTCAGGTCCTTTATCCATTTTGAGTTTATTTTTGTGAATGGTGTGAGAAAGTGGTCTAGTTTCAACCTTCTGCATGTTGCTGTCCAGTTCTCCCAGCACCATTTGTTAAAGAGACTGTCTTTTTTCCATTGGATGTTCTTTCCTGCTTTGTCAAAGATGAGTTGGCCATACGTTTGTGGGTCTAGTTCTGGGGCTTCTATTCTATTCCATTGGTCTATGTGTCTGTTTTTATGCCAATACCATGCTGTCTTGATGATGACATCTTTGTAGTAGAGGCTAAAGTCTGGGATTGTGATGCCTCCTGCTTTGGTCTTCTTCTTCAAAATTACTTTGGCTATTCGGGGCCTTTTGTGGTTCCATATGAATTTTAGGATTGCTTGTTCTAGTTTCGAGAAGAATGCTAGTGCAATTTTGATTGGGATTGCATTGAATGTGTAGATAGCTTTGGGTAGTATTGACATTTTGACAATATTTATTCTTCCAATCCATGAGCAGGGAATGTCTTTCCATTTCTTTATATCTTCTTCAATTACCTGCATAAGCTTTCTATAGTTTTCAGCATACAGATCTTTTACATCTTTGGTTAGATTTATTCCTAGGTATTTTATGCTTCTTGGTGCAATTGTGAATGGGATCAGTTTCTTCATTTGTCTTTCTGTTGCTTCATTGTTAGTGTATAAGAATGCAACTGATTTCTGCACATTGATTTTGTATCCTGCAACTTTGCTGAATTCATGTATCAGTTCTAGCAGACTTTTGGTGGAGTCTATCGGATTTTCCATGTATAATATCATGTCATCTGCAAAAAGCGAAAGCTTGACTTCATCTTTGCCAATTTTGATGCCTTTGATTTCCTTTTGTTGTCTGATTGCTGATGCTAGAACTTCCAGCACTATGTTAAACAACAGCGGTGACAGTGGGCATCCCTGTCGTGTTCCTGATCTCAGGGAAAAAGCTCTCAGTTTTTCCCCGTTGAGGATGATGTTAGCTGTGGGCTTTTCATAAATGGCCTTTATGATCTTTAAGTATGTTCCTTCTATCCCGACTTTCTCAAGGGTTTTTATTAAGAAAGGGTGCTGGATTTTGTCAAAGGCCTTTTCTGCATCGATTGACAGGATCATATGGTTCTTCTCTTTTTTTTTGTTAATGTGATGTATCACGTTGATCGATTTGCGAATGTTGAACCAGCCCTGCATCCCAGGAATGAATCCCACTTGATCATGGTGAATAATTCTTTTTATATGCTGTTGAATTCGATTTGCTAGTATCTTATTAAGAATTTTTGCATCCATATTCATCAGGGATATTGGCCTGTAGTTCTCTTTTTTTACTGGGTCTCTGTCTGGTTTAGGAATCAAAGTAATACTGGCTTCATAGAATGAGTCTGGAAGTTTTCCTTCCCTTTCTATTTCTTGGAATAGCTTGAGAAGGATAGGTATTATCTCTGTTTTAAATGTCTGGTAGAACTCCCCTGGGAAGCCATCTGGTCCTGGACTCTTATTTGTTGGGAGATTTTTGATAACCGATTCAATTTCTTCGCTGGTTATGGGTCTGTTCAAGCTTTCTATTTCCTCCTGATTGAGTTTTGGAAGAGTGTGGGTGTTTAGAAATTTGTCCATTTCTTCCAGGTTGTCCAATTTGCTGGCATATAATTTTTCATAGTATTCCCTGATAATTGTTTGTATCTCTGAGGGATTGGTTGTAATCATTCCATTTTCATTCATGATTTTGTCTATTTGGGTCATCTCCCTTTTCTTTTTGAGAAGCCTGGCTAGAGGTTTGTCAATTTTGTTTATTTTTTCAAAAAACCAACTCTTGGTTTCGTTGATCTGCTCTACAGTTTTTTTAGATTTTAGTTTGTTTATTTCTGCTCTGATCTTTATTATTTCTCTTCTTCTGCTGGGTTTAGGCTGCCTTTGCTGTTCTGCTTCTATTTCCTTTAGGTGTGCTGTTAGATTTTGTATTTGGGATTTTTCTTGTTTCTTGAGATAGGCCTGGATTGCAATGTATTTGCCTCTCAGGACTGCCTTCGCTGCATCCCAAACCGTTTGGATTGTTGTATTTTCATTTTCGTTTGTTTCCATGTATATTTTAATTTCTTCTCTAATTGCCTGGTTGACCCACTCATTCGTTAGTAGGGTGTTCTTTAACCTCCATGGTTTTGGAGGTTTTCCAGACTTTTTCCTGTGGTTGATTTCAAGCTTCATAGCATTGTGGTCTGAAAGTATGCATGGTATAATTTCAATTCTTGTAAACTTATGAAGGGCTGTTTTGTGACCCAGTATATGATCTATCTTGGAGAATGTTCCATGTGCACTCGAGAAGAAAGTATATTCTGTTGCTTTGGGATGCAGAGTTCTAAATATATCTGTCAAGTCCATCTGATCCAATGTATCATTCAGGGCCCTTGTTTCTTTATTGACTGTGTGTCTAGATGATCTATCCATTTCTGTAAGTGGGGTGTTAAAGTCCCCTGCAATGACCACATTCTTATCAATAAGGTTGCTTATGTTTATGAGTAATTGTTTTATATATCTGGGGGCTCGGGTATTTGGCGCATAGACATTTATAATAGTTAGCTCTTCCTGGTGGATAGACCCTGTGATTATTATATAATGCCCTTCTTCATCTCTTGTTACAGCCTTTAATTTAAAGTCTAGTTTGTCTGATATAAGTATGGCTACTCCAGCTTTCTTTTGGCTTCCAGGAGCATGATAAATAGTTCTCCATCCCCTCACTCTCAATCTAAAGGTGTCCTCAGATCTAAAATGAGTCTCTTGTAGACAGCAAATAGATGGGTCTTGTTTTTTTATCCATTCTGATACCCTATGTCTTTTAGTTGGCGCATTTAATCCATTTACATTCAGTGTTATTATAGAAAGATATGGGTTTAGAGTCATTGTGATGTCTGTATGTTTTATACTTGTAGTGATGTCTCTGGTACTTTGTCTCACAGGATCCCCCTTAGGATCTCTTGTAGGGCTGGTTTCGTGGTGACAAATTCCTTCAGTTTTTGTTTGTTTGGGAAGACCTTTATCTCTCCTTCTATTCTAAATGACAGACTTGCTGGATAAAGGATTCTCGGCTGCATATTTTTTCTGTTTAGCACACTGTAGATATCGTGCCAAGCCTTTCTGGCCTGCCAAGTTTCAAAGGAGAGATCAGTCACGAGTCTTATAGGTCTCCCTTTATATGTGAGGGCACGTTTATCCCTTGCTGCTTTCAGAATTTTCTCTTTATCCTTGTATTTTGCCAGTTTCACTATGATATGTCGTGCAGAAGATCGATTCAAGTTACGTCTGAAGGGAGTTCTCTGTGCCTCTTGGATTTCAATGCCTTTTTCCTTCCCCAGTTCAGGGAAGTTCTCAGCTATAATTTGTTCAAGTACCCCTTCAGCACCTTTCCCTCTCTCTTCCTCCTCTGGGATACCAATTATGCGTATATTATTTTTTTTTAGTGTATCACTTAGTTCTCTAATTTTCCCCTCATACTCCTGGATTTTTTTATCTCTCTTTCTTTCAGCTTCCTCTTTTTCCATAACTTTATCTTCTAGTTCACCTATTCTCTCCTCTGCCTCTTCAAGCCGAGCCATTGTGGTTTCCATTTTGTTTCGCATTTCGTTTAAAGCGTTTTTCAACTCCTCGTGACTGTTCCTTAGTCCCTCGATCTTTATGGCAAGAGATTCTCTGCTGTCCTGTATACTGTTTTCAAGCCCAGCGATTAATTTTATGACTATTATTCTAAATTCACTTTCTGTTATATTATTTAAATCCTTTTTGATCAGTTCATTAGCTGTTGTTATTTCCTGGAGATTCTTCTGAGGGGAATTCTTCCGTTTGGTCATTTTGGAGAGTCCCTGGCGTGGTGAGGACCTGCAGTGCACTTCCCCTGTGCTGTGGTGTATAACTGGAGTTAGTGGGCGGGGCTGCAGTCCGACCCGATGTCTGCCCCCAGCCCACTGCTGGGGCCACAGTCAGACTGGTGTGTGCCTTCTCTTCCCCTCTCCTAGGGGCGGGATTCACTGTGGGGTGGCGTGTTCCGTCTGGGCTACTTGCACACTGCCAGGCTTGTGTTGCTGGGGATCTGGCGTATTAGCTGGGGTGGGTAGGCAAGGTGCACGGCGGCTGGAGGGGCAGGCTTAGCTCGCTTCTCCTTAGTTGATCCACTTCAGGAGGAGCCCTGTGGCAGCGGGAGGGAGTCAGATCCGCTGCCAGAGGTTTGGCTCCGCAGAAGCACAGAGTTGGGTGTTTGCGCGGAGCGAGCAAGTTCCCTGGCAGGAACTGGTTCCTTTTGGGATTTTGGCTGGGGGATGGGCGGGGGAGATGGCGCTGGCGAGCACCTTTGTTCCCCGCCAAGCTGAGCTCTGCCGTCCGGGGGCTCAGCAGCTCTCCCTCCCTTTGTCCTCCAGCCTTCCCGCTTTCTGAGCAGAGCTGTTAACTTATGACCTCCCAGACGCTAAGTCGCGCTTGCTGTCGGAACACAGTCTGTCCGGCCCCTCCGCTTTTGCCAGCCAGACTGGGGGGCTCTGCTTGGCCGGCGAGCCGCCCCTCCGCCCCGGCTCCCTCCCGCCAGTCCGTGGATCGCGCACCGCCTCGCCGCCCTTCCTACCCTCTTCTGTGGGCCTCTAGTCTGCGCTTGACTCCTGAGACTCCCTTCTGCTAATCCTCTGGCGGTTTTCTGGGTTCTTTAGGCAGGTGTAGGTGAAATCTAAGTGATCGGCCGGACGCGCTGTGAGCCCCGCGTCCTCCTACGCCGCCATCTTCCGGAACCTCCATCATTTTCTAATAATAATTTCTTTTGCTTCAAAACTCTAGAGTTTCTTCTGAAGAATTTCTTCTGAAAAGCCTTTGAAATTAATAAGGGATATAAATAATACACTAACTTAGACAAAAATAAATCCCTGGTGTATTTAATTTTGAAAATAAAACCACTTAACTGAAGGAAAATGTAGACTAATTTTCCACAAGATGAGGAAACATATTTTAAACATAAAATCAAAGGGGGAAGTCAACAAGGATAAGTTTCAAATATTTTATTATATTAGAAAAAACTTAATCTGTATCATAAAACTAAAAGCAAAATGAAAACCTACAAAATGAGAGAAACAATTGCAAAACATTGCATAAAATGGTTAAATTTCTTGGAAGTTATGAAGTAAATACAAATTCATAAGAATAAAAATATCCCTTAATATCAATGGGAAAGGCATGCATTTCTGGTATATTAAAAAAAGAACAGTTAACACATATATGAAAATAAGTAGCATTCAAAGTAATGAAAGTTGAAATAATATAATCTTTAACTAGAATATTAGAAAACATTTTACAAAATATATAAATTAATGTTCAAAAGGGTATGCCATTAGTACACCACAATTATATATTGTGTCCAATATTTATCAAGCAGTTATTGTACTAAATCTTTCCCATACAGTGTATTTATACAAATAGCATTAATCTATAAATATGCATAACCCCCTTATGAAGTAGGTACTTATTAACATCACTTTACAAAAAATAAATAAGTAGATAGGCACAGAGTGATTAAGAACTTGTCCAAGCACACAGTTAACTAGAAGTAAATTAAGGCTCTAACTCTTGTGGTCTGATTAGAGATTCCACCTTGTTAATCAGAGCTATGATAGTATCATTACAATTTTTTCTAAAAAATTATTTAAGCACATTGTATCAAAGATCTTAAAAAAGTACTTGTTCTTTAATATTTTAATTTACTTTTTAGATTAATGAACCAAATATTCAAAAATATGAACAAAATCTTATGCATACAAATGAATAACAGCATTATTTATTAAAATGTAAAAACAAAATATCTAATATTAGTATAATTTAAATTATGATATACAATTTATGAAATGTTATTCAATCAACGATGTGCGTTAATATAAATTTTCATGTCACAAAAAATGTTTGTGATGTAGTGAAGAATAAAAATGATGCAGAAAAGTAAGGGTATAATGAAAACAAAATTTATTGTTATCTTGGTTTAAAAAAGAAATTTATAGTATTGCCTTTAAAAATTGGGTACAGGTTCTTCATGTCACTATTAACATTTACATCTCTCACCTATGTTATAAATATCCATTTAAATTTATTAAATGTCTTCTAAAACAGTTTAAAGACAAAAATGCAATATAAAGTGATACAGTGAATATGATAAAAATATGAATACTTTTAACTACCCTGTTAAAAACAGAGAGAAATAGTCTAAAACTTTTGTAGGATTGTTCTTGATAGTTACATTATAGTGCTTCTTATTCTATGACTCAGTTTACTTTCCCAATTATTTCTATTAAATGTATCATATTTCCAGTGTTTAATAATGGCAGCTAACTTATCATTAAAAACAATGACTATTATGCAGCCATAAAAAAGGATGAAATCATGCCATTTGAGACAACATGGATGGACCTACAGGGTATTATGCTAAGTGAAATAAATTAAACTGAGAAAGATAAATACCATATGATTTCACTAGTGTGTAATCTAAACAAACAAATAAATAAAAACCAAATGAATGAATAAACAAAAAGAAGAATCAGACCTATAAATACAGAGAACAAACTGATGGTTGCCAGAGGGGAGGCGCTGGGGAGGTTGTGCAAAATGGGTGAAGAGGGTGGGAGATACAGGCTTCCAATTATGGAATATGAGTAAATCACGGGAATAAAAAGCACAGCATTTTACATGTAATAGTGTCATACGGCAATAGATGGTAACTACACTTGTGAACACAGCATAATGTATAATCTTGTAGGATCACTCTATTGTCCGCCTGAAATCAATGTAATAATGTGTGTCAGCTATACTCAAAACAAAAAACAATGGAATGTTCTGAAAAGGCCACAAAGAGCTAAAAATACAGAGGGAATAAAATGACCAAGCTGGAATTTAAGTGAATGAGAAACCAGAGCAGTATGTTGAGGCAGGAAACTCCTATTGTACTAATGGGAATTTGCTTGATCTAACAGGAAACTGACTTTTGTAGTGACCAGGACAGAGGCCAATGCCCGGGATTACCAATATTGGGGAATTGAAAACAAATCTAAGTGACAATTATGTCTTCAGGACAAATAAAAATCAGAGAAAGATTTCCACCCCATCTAGCCAACTATCCAGCATTGTGGAGAGTTGATTTGGCTTTCATGCATCAACTTAGTCCCAGAAATATATGACTTTTTCAAAGTAAAGAAGCAGGTCAGGAGCAAAACTGGTTCTTGAACACAAGACTTACTTTAATCCTAATGCTGTTTGTTCTAACCCAAATTGTTGAAGATTGTCGAGTATTTTATGGTGTTTTAGTTTTTATTTCATGTTTCCTACAATGGCATTCCCTCCTGTTCCAGATGGATATAACTATAGCCCCATGCTGAAATAATATCTTCAGAAAACACATAACTAGATGCCTGTGAGAAAATGGCAATAATGACAAGGGTGTTATTAATCATAGTGGCACCTGGATCCTTTTTCCTATGTACGTCCTTGTATAATAAGTACAATCTTCCATCTCTGACAAAGAGGATTTTAAAAACACTTTATAAACCAAAGAATATCCTTCCAAACTAGGAAAGAATTATGTATAATGAATTCCCATCAGTGGTCTCCCAGCTATCCAGCTATCAAAGTATTTTCTAAAATTTGAGGTCTAATGTAAATTGTATTTCCCTCATATTGATAGACATGGTCATTTACATCTAAGATAAAAACAGCCAGGTAATACACTTTGCAGAGACTCATGAAAATTAATTTAGGAAGATTAAGACTTAGATCCTTGAGATGAACACAAAGCCATGGTTCATAGCCTTTGCCATTTAGGCCAGTCATTCTCAATAGGATGGAGGGGAAAGGTGAAATTTCCCAGGAGAAATGTGGCAATGTGTGGAGACATTTTGGGGTGTTATACTGGGGATATGATATTGGCAGAGGCCAAGGACCTACAATGCACAAGATAGCCGCCTACAACGATTAATTATCTGCTCAAATATGTGATTAGGGCTGTGGCTGAGAAACCCTGCTTTAAGCTGAGTTTATCACTGATTATTTCCAAATGGCTAAATCTTTCAAAGATGATTTTGTTCCATTTCACTTAATGCCAAGTTCTATATTTCCCTGTGGAGGGACTTGCCCAGAATCATGCTTTGGTCAAAAGTCGGAATCTTTCCTTACCCCTTATTATTCATTTGTCGCAGGAAGAGAAGAGATTTTTCTGATTAGCAAGTTTAGAAGAAAATACTAAACATGTTTATTTCAGCTTCCCCCTCCCTCCTTTTTCAGAAACAAATTGCTCACAAATGCAAACATGCTAGGCATACACCACTTCTCCATGTCTGTTTGCCAAAGAAGTCCACACCAGTGAGTTCTAAAGTTATCCACTCATACCAATGACAATGCGAAAGACTGGTTCAAATACAGCAAGCTGATTGGCTATCTTGTGTCCAAACCAGGAACCTTAGCCATTAAGCAGATTTAACTTATCTCTATCTTTTAGAACCCCGTGCCCTTCTCCCTAATTGGTTCAGAACTCAATGTAAAGGAGAGGAGTTTCATCACTGTATCCTCTCTAATTCTCTACAATTCCTATATTCCCAAGTATTTCAACAATTTAGCCTTCTCTACAGTCACACTTTCATACCGCTTCCTTAATGGTTTTGTTTATCATTACCTTATTTTCTGAACTGTTCGAATTACTTAGTCTGCTTCTATTTCTGTTCACCTTCTGTCTATCCTCATGCTCCACCATATTGATCTCAGAGCACGGTTCCGATGAGGAGAGCATTTGCCATGCCTTCAATTTTTCCTCTCTCATTCTATCCATAAAAATGCCCAAATTTCGGAGATCCTGGCTGGGTCCGTAATGGAACATGTGACTCTTGATTTTGGGGTTGTGAGTTTGAGCCCCACATTGCATATAGAGGTTACTTAAAATTTAAATTTAAATTTAAAAAATATATTAATAATACCTAAATTTCTTTTTTTTTAATGTTTATTATTGAGAGAGAGAAAGTAGTGTGTGAGTGGGGGAGGGGCAGAGAGCAAGGGGGACAGAGGATCTGAAGTGGGCTCTGTGCTGACAGCAGAGAGTCTGACCTGGGTCTTGAACTCACAAACAGTGAGATTATGACCTGAGCCGAAATCTGATGCTTAATGGTCTGAGCCTCAGATGCACCCATGTGCCTCTAAATACCCAAATTTCTTAGCATTAATTTCAAGTATCTTTTCAACTGTTCCAACCCACACCTCAAATCTACACTTCAAACAAATTGAACCAGTGATGATCCTCCTTACATGCTCTGTACATTTCCATCAATAGAGTGAATATAGTATGAACATAAGACTCTAATGTGATAGACCAATGACTTAAGCTCTCTGTGCCTCTATTTTTTCAGTTATTTAATAAAGGATTAATTATCCCTGGCTTGCTTTCTCACAGGATAATTATGAGATTTAGAAATATATACAAGAATGCTGTGTCAAGTTAATGCAAATGTAAGATGATATAATAATAAGGAAATGTACATAGCTCAAATGTATATAGACAGGACTTTGGCTGTAATTGTCAATGATTGGCAAGATCTCTTATTATAATTCCCTACATTTAAATTGCAAGAGGTTAATACTAACTTAAAGATTAAAATGCTCACATTTTACAATCATGTCATAAATTTTGTGTTACATTAACTTTTTGTTATTATTTTACTTTTAACAGAAAAGTGAAAACTTATAAATTGTCAGTGTTTATTAAGTGTGCATTTACAGGGTTCATGTAGATTTTGAAGTTAATACATCCTTTAAGATGAATGTGTCTAGGAGCCTTGAGCATTCACACATCAGTGCAGTGAATAATAATATTCTACTTGCATAATGTTTTTCTCTGAGAGCTCAAAGCACTTTACATATTACAAAATTGTGCAAATTAATACCTATGTATAAACTCAGAAACTAAAAGTCAAGCAAAACTGTTAAAAAAGAGAGTGGGCTAAAAAATATTGTAAATTTTCCAGTGGTAATGATAGATAGCAGATATAAAGTAATTACTATAAACCATGGATTACTATTGTGGGGGGAAGGGGTTCTCATATCTTCTTAATATCCAGGCTAGTTAGTTATTATTATCCCCATTATCTCCATTCACAGATGAATAAACTAAGAATCTGAGAGGTTGTATGATATGTCCCAGGCCTTCTAGCTACTGAATAAAAGTCCTAAAATTCAAATCCATAATTCACTTGATAGTCCCCACACATGCACACAGTTCTGCTCAATCTGTAAAATTACATGCAATTCTCCAAAGCTGTGCTTTCTCGAGAGAAACCACATTATCATTCAACTTTGTAACTTTGACGGTGCAAATTTCAACAATATTTCAGCTAATGTCGCCATATGCTGGAAGAAAAAGTTGAAATCCATAAAAGTGACTTGATTAGTCACTGCCAAATACCAAGTTTGAGTCCCACCAGTGATTTTTTTTTTTTTTTGTATTCTGGTAGAAAAAACATATTTATAACTAGATGTAAATATAACTTGTATGTCATAAACACAAAACAACTAACAGTGAAATTCCATTGAGGCTGGAATGTATAAGGTATGATGCAACATTTCCCAGATGTGGGCAACTTGGAAAGGGCAGAATCTCAGGTAAGGCAGGGCTCTGCAATTGAGGAAAGAAGGAAGGGAGGCAGGGGGAAGGGAGTGGGAAAAATACTATATGTGAAAAGGATTGTACCTCAGAGGAGATCATTTTTCTGGTAACACTCAACCCAAACCATATTGTTTCCTGCTTCGAGTAGGAAAAAATTTTTTTTTCATTTTCTTGGAAGCCCATGTAATCCCTTTGTAAGTCATTCATAAAAAGAAATATTGCTGAAGCTTCTTGGCCAGCTAAACATGTTTGCTTTTAAGGGGAAAATATTTCCTGAATTTGCAGCATTTGTATAAATCTGTACAATGATTACTAAGAAGAAGAAATAGATTAAACAGAAATGCAGCTGAAGTCTTGTATATGGAACAGAAATTCTTTTTTATTCAAGAATTTTGAGTACATTCTGACCAAAGCTTTGGGGACTATCCACAATAGTGAATCATGTGAGGATGTAGCTAGTGTGGTATGGGATCTTGTGATAAATAGAGGAACCAAAAGGGAAGTATAAACAAAAAAGGAGAATGTGAACAATTACCATGAGAAATCAGTACTCTAATATGTCTAAGCACAGGGCTTTAACTGTGCATGAGACAGGACTGACTGTCAATAATAAAACTACACTGTAGTTATGGTCGATTATTATTTATAATTCCATCTGTTTGATTGCAGATGTGTGTATTCATTTGCTTAAAACTTGTCTATAGTTCGTTCCTATTCTCCTGACAGCGTTATAAATAATATTTCCCTTAGATTTTTAAGAAGAGAAACTAAAACAAGCTAACTCAAATTTTCTTTATCAAAGATTATTTATTTATTTTGAGATAGAGAGCATGAGTGGGGAAGGGGCACATAGAGAGGGAAACAGGGAATCCCAAGCAGGCTCTCCACACTGTCAGCACAGAGCCCAATGCCTGGCTTGAATTCATGAACCATGAGATCATGTCCTGAGCCAATATCAAAAGTTGGGTGCTTAACCTGTTGAGCCACCTAGGCACCCTGCTAACTCAAATTTTCAATCAAAACTGGGATACCTGAATGAGGGAGGCTTTAAGACTTCATCCCAGTCTCAGGTTAGGGTCTCTGGAAATGGATGGTAAGTCAGAGATTGAAGTGCAAGATGTTATAAGGATCAGCACCTGTGAAGGAAGGTAAAAGAAACAGAATTGGGCAGAGAAAGAAGTCAAACAAATGCATGTGAGATAAAGCCTGGCCAGTCAAACGGGGAGTTGGAGGAAGCGGTGCCTTAGAATTTTTTTTTTTTGATTTGTCAAAATATCTGGGCTTTGCTTCCTCCGCCTCACTCTGTTATGCATGTGAGTGGGGAAGAGTGAGACCATGGGTAAGGCAGGGATCTTCTGTTGTGGCAACCACTGCAGGAGTTGACCCTGACCTTGTGCAGCTGGACAGAAAGTCCTTTAAAGGACTCTATAGAGTGCCTTGTAGAGCCATATTACAGCTTAAGGCAGAAGGGAAACTTCACAATACTTATCCCATCTGTATTTAAATATTAATATTTGAGGGGCGCCTGAGCGGCTTAGTTGGTTAGCTGTCCGACTTCGGCTCAGGTCATGATCTCATGGTTGGTGAGTTCGAGCCCCACATCGGGCACTGTGCTGACAGCTCAGAGGCTGAGCCTGCTTCGGATTCTGTGTCTTCTTCTCTCTCTGCCCCTCCCCCGCTCATTCTCTCTCTTTCTCTCTTTCTTCCTCTCTCTCTCAAAAATAAACATTAAAAATTTAAAAAAATAAATGTTAATATTTGATATATCATTCATTTTTGCATTAATTTTGACCAATAGATTGTGTTCAAATACCTTGCTTACCAAGTTTTTTTGGCACCCCCTTAAATTTTACAACTTTATTCTAAGCCCTATCTCTTAATCTACCAAATTACTTAGAGAAAGAAATGAAAAAGATCATCTCCTGTGCTTTCTCTTCCAGAAGGTACATTGTCTTCCAGAAGCCTTTAGTCCCATAGAGATCTAATCAACAGTTTGTTGTAACAGAAAACAGTGTTGAACAAAACCTCAGAAATACAAAGTTTATGTCCCACCTCTACTAACTAGTATAAATCATTGTACTTTCTTTGCAGAGTACCCGTGATGCCCTATATCTCCATGAGTCAAAACACTTGAGAGAATTTAGAAGACATAGTTGCCATATGGCTTAAAAAATATTACGGAATTTCATTGGCCACATAACATCTACCATATAGATGGATGTCAGATAAGGTGTGACTGAGAAATAGAAGTATTCACAAAGACTTTGGAAGTACCAAGTATCAGAATATTCTCTAGATGCTTTTAAATTCCATTCAACCTATCATCCAGCCAGTTCACATAATGAAAATAGCAAGGGGAAAATTTTTTAGTGTCATCTCTTCAGGAACATTTTTCTCCTTTAATGCAACATGATTTTCAAAGCCCTCATACATTTGTCATTATATTTTAAAGCATATGAGAGATATGAATTCCTATGAGGAAGAATGTATATTTGAGATAAAATGATTTTGAAGCACTTTGCAGTGCAGGCTTCCTTATCAAGAAGGCTACCTTTATTTCTTGTGTTCTATCTCTACTAAGGCTTAGCTGTGAAGCTAGCGTCAGAATGTAACCTGGCAGAAGGAAACACCTAGTATGTGTCTCTAATGGTCTAGGGAAAATCCCGGGTATTGAGAAAGTGAAAAGGAAAAACAAAAATGTCTCCATTTTGTCTGAGATTATGGAAGAAGAAAGGGTTCCATTTTGGCAGCAAAGCAGAGAGCTAGGCAAGTCTTCCCATGTTCCATACCTAGACCAAATTGCCAGAGGAGAGAGATGTGTTTGGAGTTGTTGAGGGAGATGCTGAAGGCAGAGGGTCCCTGAAAGGAGATTACTATACATATCTGTCTAAGGCCAACCTGTAGCAACCCCAGCCAAGTGTCCCCTGCAGCATGGCACTGTTAGACAGAGGGCTTCTTTTTTAGCTTTCCTGATAGGATGCTTATCTGTTCTGGTTTTCATAGAACTATCCCAGTTTTAGCACTGAAATGTTCACTTGCTGGGAAATACTTCAGATCCAGGCAAACCAAAACAATGGTCATATTTCCCAAGCCATATTCATTTTGTCTATGCAGAAAGGACCAAAGACTCCCTTGTTCCCTTTAGGTTCTGGTACACAGATTATAGCCAATTTGGTAGCAACAGTCCTTCCATAGATTAGACCATGGTAACACAGAGTGATGAAACCTGACAGCAATAATTTGGCATAGACAGTTTAGGCCCTGGCAAGATAGGTAATGTGGTAGACATGCAGAAGTTGCATCTACAAGAGCCTAGATGAGATAAAATCAGATAGGTGGCAGCGACCAGCCCTGTCTGAGACACAAGAGAATAGATCAGAAGTGTCATTGAGAACCTTGAGCTGCCAACTCTAGGAGACCAAACAGTAAGGCCACTGATGAAGAATACTGATAATTAAGAGAATCTAGGGGCACCTGGGGGGCTCATTTGGTTGGGCGTCCGACTTCGACTCAGGTCATGATCTTACAGCTTGTAGGCCCGAGCCCTGTGTTGGATTCTGTGCTGACAGCTCAGAGCCTAGAGCCTGCTTCAGATTCTGTGTCTCCCTTTCTGCCCCTCCCCCACTCTCATTCTGTCTCCCTCTGTCTCTCTGTTTCTCCTTCTGTCTCTCTGTAAATAAGCATTTAAAAAGAGAGAGAATCTAGCAGATTCCATGTAGATTTGAGGCCCTATATTTTTTTCCTTCAAGGACATGGTAAGCCCTCTCATACACTTAAATATCACTTTTTGGAGTAAAATGTGTGTATGTGTGTATAAGAGGAAACATGTTTGAAAGATTAAATATGTAGTCAAAAGAAACTGCATGTTTTGTAACCCTCATAAAATAATTTATTTAAACAAGGATCCCCATGCACACTAAAACTATTGAGTGAAATATGTTCACAGAGGACTGAATATTTGAATGGATATAAAGTATGACCCATGAAATATATGTTGCAAAGAGAAAGTATAACTTTATAAACTCTTTAATGAAGTAATCAATCTTAGCATCACTAATGGTGGGACAACCAGAAGTCATGTACCTTCTGACATAATGCAATATGAAGCATATAGCATCATCTGCAAAGTTTTCTTATTAGAAGGGTTCAAGCTACATATGTGTCATTCTATAGGACAATTGACCTGCTATCTTCAACAAGTTGGTGGTATAAAAAGAAAAGGAGAGACTCTTCTAGATCAAAAAAAAAAAAAAAAAAAAGGACTCTTTCAGGTAAAATAAAATGCAATTATGATCTTTTATTTGATCCTGCTTTGAACAAATATGATGCTCATTGAGGACAATTAGGGAATTTTAAAAAACAGAGTGAATATTAGATGGTACTAAAATATCATTAATTTCAAGGTATAATAGTTATAGAAAAGATATAAAGGAAAAAGTCCCTATTTCTTTGGGATGCATTCAAAATACTTAGAGGTGAAATGTAATGATGTTTGTGATTAAATTTAAAATACACAGCAAGAGGGGTGCCTCAGTGGCTCAGTCGATTAAGCGTCTGATTTGGGCTCACGTCATGATCTCACAGTTGGTGAGTTGGAGCTCCACATCTGGCTCTCTGCTATTAGCACAGAGCCCGCTTCAGATCTTCTGTCTCCCTCTCATCTCTCTCTCTCTGCCTCTCCCTGCTGTGTACTCTCTCTCTCTCTTTCTGTCTCAAAAATAAATAAACATTTAAAAACTAAAATAAAATACCACAGCAAGAAAAAAAAAAGATAAAATCAACTTGGTAAAATGCTGTTGATTATTAAGTGTAGATAATGGATAAATTGAGGTTATAATGTTTTATTCTACTCTTTTCTATAATTTTGAAATATTTTGTAACAGAAGACTAAAAAATCACACAGATTGTTCAAAAAGGAGGAATGGCTTAAAACAGTTTGCCCGTTTGTGTTTTTTTTTTTTATTTGTGTGTGTCTGTGTTTTTTTGATCACCACCTAGTGAGTGAAGTCTCATGAGAAAAATCAGTTACACAAAAAAATGAAGAGGTGACTTCTTTTGGGTATATTGTGACTTATAACTTACAAAATTAATGCTTGTAAAACTGAAGATAGATCAATAAATCAATAGATAGAAAACTAGAAATACCATTAAAATTTCTGCTTTCTGAGATTCCTGCTTCTCTTGAGGAGGAGAAATCTCCCAGATTCTCTCTGATTCATTCTGCATCATTCACTCTCATCTAAAGATACCTCAATAGTTAGCATATCCCCTGGGCACTTCAAACCCCATGAGTTTGAAATTGGATTCAACTTAATTATCTCTACTAATCAAATCCTGTTAATTTGTACGACAGTGTGTTAAATAACTAGGACAGTATTTGAAACGGTAGCTTTTTAATAAATAGGAGCTGCAGCATTAGTATAGTTATTGTCATTATTAATTAACCCCTATAATTTCTTCTATTTCCCTCCACATTCAATTCCTTGATTCTCCACAATCCTGTCACATATATCTCAAGCTATCTGTTCTTTTTCCATTTCCACTGTCCTCACATACTCATTAATTCTTGCCTATTATTTCTGATTGTTTCCACCTATATTTTACCTCAGATTCATCCTCTATATTTTGCTTTACGTCATACTGTTTTGCCCCATGGAAAAGCAGAGCTTGGCACAGCTCTGTTTGGATTATGGAGTAAACTGTCTCAGTTCAAATCCTGACCCTATTACACGCTAGACATACACTAAGTGAATTATTTAACTATAATCTCATTTGCAATGTTGTCATACTAATAGTGTTACTTCATACATTTGTGGCAAGAATTAAGTTATAAGTGCATCACCTAAAAGAGGGTCTAATACTTTGTAAGGGTTTTGAATACTTTCCAAAAATAGAATTAATGGCTGAAATGCACCATGAAGTGTTCATCTGCTCTCTTAATTGTGTATATTTATGCAATTATTAAATAGCTTAAAAATTCTGTTTTAACAGAATTTCTTGTAAATTAGAATTGCATGCTCAACTCACGTTTTTAAGTCTTATAAATAGGTTACACCAATTTACACATCTGCTAACAGTTTATAGGAAGGTGCATGTCAAAAGAAATTTGCCAACTGAGAATTACTATTTATTTAATATTTGCCACATTGCTAGAAATTTTATTTCTTAAAATTTAATTTCTTAAATCCACAACAATTTGTATAAATTAGAAAACTAATTTAGTGTTTATGTAATTCAAATCCCTTATGACAAATAAGAAACTAAGGCCCAGAAAGTTAAAGTTACTTGCAAATATCATAGTCATTTAATGCTCAATCTAGAGAGGAGAACTCAGGTCTCCCTCCTCCAATTGCATTTGAGATTCTTACTATGTCATGAAGCTATTGTCAATAATGTTTGAGTTTAATAATGTTTATATCCCCTACTTTATGCTGAGCATTTTCAGAGAAGAAAGGGACCATATTTCGTCCTCGTGCCTCCCACAGTGCTTTGCACAGAGCACCTTTCAAGTCATTAAATATTGAATGACTAAATAAGTCTGTGAATCACATGCCAAATAAACAGTGACAAAATAAATTAAGAAATATTGAAAAAAGCAAATATTTTTTAGTGTTCTTATCGTGTTTGTCACTGAGAAGTCACAGAATTAGTTTGAAGATATGTAGGACAGTTTTCTATAGAAAAGCAATACAGGCAGGCATAGAATTTTAGATTAACCTGCAGGGAAGAGGGGATCAAGAAATTAAGAGCTTTATACCAAATATGTCACGAGTATAGGTCAACATCATAAAAGAGGGGGAATGTGTTTTGGGATTTGGATGGATTCTTTGTCCCAATTTAAATTGCCATCACATCTTGCTAAAAGTATAATTGTTTTACTGGAAAATTGGATTTAGAACCAAGGTCAAATGTCCCTGATTTTTTTTCTTCTTAATACAGATGAGTCCCACTGAGCCCTCAAATCTGTTTGTTCTATGAGCACATTTACTTCATCATTCAACCTGTATTTGTGGAATAGCCATTATGTGTAACAGAAACTGCACTAAACTCCAGAGATAAAACAGTGACCATAATAGACAGGTTCCTTGCCTCAAAGAGGAGTACTCTAATGGAGGAAACCAACATTACACAAGGAGACAAAAAAGGCTATCAATGGCAGTCTGATGTGATATAAAGAGGAACTTGGTTTTAAGTGGGAGCTGGTAGAGTTGACAGGAAGACCTTTCTGCAGAGGTAATATTAGGCTAAAATAATGTGCAATGATGCATTAACTACATAGAAGGGAAGCACAGGAGTGAAGGCCTGGGTGGGTATGGCAAATAATATGCCAGTTATTATAAACCTCAACCAGTTCAATAAAGCTAGAGCTTAGCAATGGTCTAAAGGAGTGAAAAGAGATGATACTCCTAGACAGAGGCCAGGTCAGGAGACAGCGTGCTAAGCTAAGGAGATTGAGTTTATTTGCTGACATTGGGAATCTATGAAGGATTTTGTAGGCAAAGGAATAAATGTTCAGACTTACTACTCCCTACAGTAGCCCAGCAGTCAAGTGGAGGATATTTTGGAGGTGAGGTACGCTAGAACTTGAGAAAGAAGTAAGGAGGCAACTATACTAATCCCTGTAAGTGGAAAGAATCAGACCTGAGAAATTGACAGGAGATCTGGAAAAACTAGGGGAAGAGATTGAGACACAGAAACATCTTATATCTGCTTTATAGTAATTATGTTTTAATTTATTTTTTTTATTCTGGTATAGTTAACAGAGTTATATTAGTTTCAGGTGTACAATATAGTTATTCAACAATTCTATACATTACTCAGTGCTCACCATGACAAGTGTATTTGTAATCTCTTTCACCTATTTCAACCATGCCCCCACCCACCCCTTTCTCTGGTAATCATCTGTTCTCTACAGTTAAGAGTCTGTTTTTATGTTTATCTCTGTTTTTTTCTTTGTTTCTTTGTTTTGTTTCTTAAATTGCCCATATGAGTGCAATCATATGGTACTTGTCTTTCTCCAACTGACTTATTTTACTTAAGATTATACTCTCTAGCTCAATCCATGTGATTGCAAATATTATAAATAATGCTGCAATAAACAGGGGTGTATATATCTTTTCAAATTAGGGTTTTTGTTTTTTTGGGGGTAAATGCCTAGTAGTGGAATTACTAGATTATATTATAATTCTATTTTTAATTTTCTGAGGAACCTCCACACTGTTTTCCACAGTGACTGCACTCATTTGCATTCACACCAACACTGCACGAGGGTTCTGTTTGCTCTACATCCTCGCCAACACTTGTTTCTTGTGATTTTATTTTGGCCATTCTGACAGGTATGGGGTGATATATCATTGTGGTTTTGATGTGCATTTCCCTGATAATTAGTGATGATGAGTATCTTTTCATGTGTCTGTTGTCCATCTGTAGGTCTTCTTTGGAGAAATTTCTGTTCATGCCTTCTGCCCATTTTTAATGATTGTTTGGGTTTTTGTTGACTGTTATACATTCTTTATATATTTTGGATGCTAATACTTTATCAGATATGTTATGTGAAAATATCTTTTCACATTCAGTAGATTGTCTATTAGTCTTGCTGATTGTTCTCTTGCTATGCAGAAGGTTTTTTTGTTTGTTTGTTTGTTTTTTATGTAGTCTCAATAGTTCATTTTTGCTTCTCTTTCCCTTTCATCAAGAGCTTTATCTAGAAAAATGGTGCTATAGCCAGTGTCAGATAAATTACTACCTATGGTATCTTCTAAGAGTTTTATGGTTTCAGGCCTCACATGTAGGTCTTTAATCCATTTGGAGTTTATTTTTGTGTTATGGGATGAGAAAGTGACCTTTGACTATGTAATTGTGGGTCTATTTCTGGGCTTTCTAATCTGTTCTGTTGATCCATGTGTCTATTTTTGTGCTAGTTCCATACTATTTTTATTACTACAGCTTTGTAGAATATCTTGAAATCTGAGATTGTTACACCTCTAGATTTGTCCTACTTTTTCAAGATTGCTTTGGCTATTTGGGGGTTTTGTGGTTCCATATAAATTTTAGGATTGTTTGTTCTAGTTCTGGGAAAAATGCTGTTGCTACTTTGATAGAGATTGCATTACATGTGTAGATTCTTTGGGTAGTATAGGTTTTGGTTTGTTTGTTTGTATGGGTATAGTATACTTTATTGATGGTACATGACAAGATAGGGCTCTCCAAGCCCCTCCCCTTCTTTAAGGTTTCTGGGATGGAAACTGTGTAGAGGTTGGGAGATTCTCAGTCTGTTGGGAGATGAGTTGGGGCAAAAACTCCCCACCAGCTGAGGACCTCTCTCTTCCTCTTGCTGGGGTTGGTGGTCTAGGGAACTCTTATTCCTCGGAGGCCAGTTGTTGTAGCCAAATTCATGATCATATCAGGAAATGAGCTTGGGAAAGTGGTTGTTGAGAGCAAATGCCAGCCCCAGCATCAAAGGTGGAGTGGGTGTCACTGTTACAGTCACAGAAGACAACCTGGTGCTTGGTGTAGCCCAGGATGCCCTTGAGGAGGCCCTCTGATGCCTGTTTACCACCTTCTTGATGTCATTGTATTTAGCAGCTTTCTCCAGGCAGCAGGTCAGATCCACTGGTGGGGGCATGGATGATCATGCCAGTGAGTTTCCCATTCAGATCAGAGATGACCTTGCCTACAGCCTTGGTGGTGTCAGTAGAAGCAGGGGTGATGTTCTGGGTAGCCCCTCTGCTATCAAACCAGAGCTTCCCAGAGGGACTGTCCACTGTCTTCTGGGTGGAGGTGACAGTATGGACTGTGGTCATATGTCCCTCCATGATGCCAAAGTTGTGGATGACCTTGGTCAAAAGAGCCAAGCCATTGGTAGTGCAGGAGGCATTACTGAAAATCTTGAGGGTGTTGTCATATTTTTCATGGTTCATGCCCATCACTAACATGGGGGCATCAGCAGAAGGGACAGAGATGTTGACTGTCTTGGCCCCACATGTCAAGTATTCTCCACAATGATGAAGACACCACAGCCTTCTTCACAGTGAGGAAGACACCAATGGATTCCACAACATACTCAGCACTAGCATCACTCCATTTGATGTTGGCAGGGTCTCATTCTTGCAATATGGAGATGGGCTTTCCACTGATGACAAGTTTCTCTCTCTCAACCTTGATTGTGCCACTGAATTTGCTGTGGGTGGACTCATACTGGAACATATATACCATGTATATAAGGTCAATGAAGAGGTCATTGATGGCAACAATATCCACAGAGTTAAAAGCAGTCCTGTTAACCGAACACCCAATATGGGCAAATCCATTTACCTTCACCATTATGTCTTGGGGACATGGCTGGCACTCTACCATGAGATGCAACTATCTGTCAAGTGGAGAGAAGCATACAGCCTGCCTAGTATAAACATTGTAACAATATTTGTGCTCCCAGTCCATGAGCATGGAGTATCTTTCCATTTGTTTGTGTCATCTTCAATTTTTTTCATCAATATTTATAGGTTTCAGAGTATAGGTCTTTAACCTCTTTGGTTAAGTTATTTCTATGTATTTTATTATTTTGGTGCAATCATAAATGGAATTATTTTCTTAATTTATCTTTCTGCTACTTCATTGTTAGTATATAGAAATGTGACATATTTCTGTACATTTATTTTGTACTATGTGACCTTACTGAATAAATTTATCAGTTCTAGTTTTTTGGTTTTTGGTGGTTTTTTTTTTTGGTGGAGTTTATAGGGTTTTCCGTATACAGTATTTGCAAATAGTGAAAGTTTTACTTCTTCCTTACCAATTTTGATGCCTTTTATTTCTTTTTGTGCTCTGATTACTGTGGCCAGAACATCCAATACTATGTTGAATAAAATTTTTGAGAGTGGACATCCTTGTCTTGTTCCTGATCCTAAGGGAAAAGCCTAAAATTTTTCACCATTGAGTGTGATGTAAGTTGTGGGTTTTTCACATACGGGCTTTAATATGTTGAGGTATATTCCTTCTAAACCTACTTTGTTGAGGGTTTTTATCATGAATTGATATTGTTATTTGTCAAATGTTTTTACTGCATCTATTAAAATGATCATATCATTCTTATCCTTTCTCATGTTGATATAATATATAATGTTGATTGATTTGCAACTTTGACCCACCTTGCATCCCAGGAATAAATTCCACTTGATCATGATGAATTATTTTTTAAATGTATTGCTGGATTCATATTGCTAATATTTATTGAGGATTTTTGCATCTAAGTTCATTAGAGATAGTGGCCTGTAGTTCTCTCTCTCTCTCTCTCTGTCTCTCTCTCTCTCTCTTTTTTTTTTCTTTTTGAGGGGTGGGGTGTATTTATCTGGTTTTGGTATAAGGGTAATGCTGGCCTCCTCACAGAATGAATTTGGAAGCTTTCCTTCATCTTCTATTTTTTATAGTAGTTTGAGAAGAATAAGTATTAATTTGGTAGAATTCATCTGTGAAGCCATGTGGTCCTAGACTTTTGTTTGTTGGGAGTTTTTTTTTTTTTTTTTTTTTTTATTACTGATTCAATTTCATTGCTGCTAATCAGTCTGTTCAATTTTTCTATTTTTTAAAGGTTAATTTATTTTTGAAATAGAGGAAGAGTGCAAGCAGGGGAAGGGCAGAGAGAGAGGGAGACCGAGGATCCAAGGCAGCCTCCATGCTGACAGCAGAGAGCCCAATGTGGGGTTTGAACCCATGAACAGTGAGATGATGACCTGAGCCAAAATCAGACGCTTAAAACCAACTGAGCCACCCAGGTGCCCCAAATTTTCTATTTCTTCCTGATTCAGTTTTGGGAAGGTTATATGTTTCTATAAATTTATCCATTCCATCTAAGTTGTCCAATTTGTTGGCATATAATTTTTCATAATATTCTCTTATAAGCCTTTGTATTTCTGTGTTGTTGGTTGTTCTTTTTCCTCTTTCATTTCTTGATTTTGTTTATTTGAGTTCTTTCCCTCTCTCTCTCTCTTTCTCTCTCTCTCTTTTATGAATCTGGCTAAAGGTTTGTCAATTTTGTTGATCTTCTCAAAGAACCAGCTTCTGGTTTCATTGATCTATTCTATTGATTTTTGAGTTCTTGCTTCATGTATTTCTGCTCTAATATTTATTCTTTCCTTCCTTCTACTGGTTTTGGGGTTTTGTTTAGTCTTTTTCTAGATCCTTTAGGTATAAGATTAGGTTGAGATTTTCCTTGCTTCTTGATCTAGGCCTGTATTGCTGTAAACTTCCTTCTTACAATAGCGTTTGCTGCATCTCAAAGATTTTGGTACATTGTGTTTTCATTTTCATTTGTCTCCATGTATTTTTTCATTTCCTCTCTTTTTTTTTAAGAGAGAGAATGGGGGAGGGGTAGAGAGAGAGAGAGACAGAGAATCTTAAGCAGGCTTCATGCCCATCATGGTGCCCGAGGTGGGACTCCATCTCACAACTGTGAGATCATGACCTGAGCCTAAATCAAGAGTCAGAAGTTTACCCAACTGAGCCACCCAGGTGCTTCTCATTTCCTCTTTGATTTTTTGGTTGACCCATTCATCACTTAATGGCATGTTATTTAACCTCCATGTATTTGTGGTCTTTCTAGATTTATTCTTGTGGTTTACTTCTAGTTTTGTGGTCAGAAAAGATGCATGGTATGACTTTGATCTTTTTAAATTTTTTGAGATATGTTTTCTGGCCTAATATGTGATCTATTCTGGAGAATGTGCACTTGAAAATAGTGTATTCTTCTGTTGTTTTAAGATGGAATGCTCTGAATATATCTGTTAGGTCAATCTGGTCCAATGTGTCATTCAAAGCCACTGTTTCCTTATTGGTTTTCCGTTTGGATGACCTATGCATTAATGTAAGTGGGGTGTTACATTTGTTGTTACTATTGTTATATAACTATCAGTTACTTCATTATTTTTATTAATAACTGTTTTCAGAACTTTGAATGTATCATACCACTCTCTTCTGACCTGCGAAGTTTCTGCTGAAAAATCAGTTGATAGCCTTGTGGAGTTTCACTTGTATGTAGCTTTTTTTTCTCTTGCTGCTTTTAACATTCTCTATCACTCCTTTTTGCAATTTTAATTACTATATGTCTTGGTGTGGACCTCCTTGGGTTAATTATGTCGAGGGCCCTCTCTGCTGACTAGATCTGGATGTCTGTTTCCTTCCTTAAGTTTGGGAAGTTTTCTGCTGTTATTTATTCAAATATATTTTCTATCCCCTCTTCTCTCTCATCTCTTTCTGAGATCCCTATAATGCAAATGTTTTACACTTAATGGTGTCACTGAGTTCCTTTAATCTATTTTTACTTTTTATTATTCTTTTTTCTTTCTCCTGTTCAGCTTGATTATTTTCCATTACTCTAGCCTCCAGGTAGCTGATCCATTCTTCTGCTTCCTCTGTTCTACTATTTATTCCATCTAATGTATTTTTTAAAATTTTAGTTATTGAGTTCTTCATCTCTGATTGGTTCTTTTTTATATTTTCTGTCTCTTTGTTGAGGGTCTCACCGAGGTCCTCCATTCTTTTCTCAAGTCCAGTGAGTATCTTTATGACTGCTACTTTAAAGTCTCTAGCAAGCATATTAGTTATCTCCATTTCTTTTAGCTCTCTTGCTGTTATTTTGACCTGTCTTTCATTTGGGATGTATTCCTCTATCTCCTCATTTTTTCAACTCTCTATGTCTGTTACTAACTGCTAGGGAAGTCAGCTACTTCTCCTGCTCTTGAAAGTAGCAGCCATATGAAGGAGAGCTCTTATAGTGCCCTACAGTGCAATATCCCCTGTTCATCAGAACCTGGAGCTTCGGGGGTGTTTCCTACGTGTGCTGTGCACACCCTATGTGGATGAGCCATGTTTACCTTCAGTTCAGTCATCTGCAATGGTTCTGTTTGGCTGTTGTGGGCAGGGTTTTGTTCCTGTGCTGTAAATGAGCCAGGCTGAGGCCATCTTGGGCTCAGTTGGGCCAGATCAGGCATTTTTCAGAGCTGTAGTAGTGTGAAATTGCAGGGTGTTCTCCCTGTGTTGTTTCCTGAGAGGCTTTCATTGGTGGAAGGTGCCTACAGTCAGACCAAATATCTGACACTAGCCCACTGTTGGGGCCACATTTGGACTGGTATTTGTGTTTATCTTTCTTATCCCCAGTGCAGGAGTCATTTTGGAGTGTTGCTGGCCCTTATCAGTGCTGCTTGCACACTGCCAGGCTTGTGGCATGATTTTATATGGACTCATGCCAGGGGTATGTTGTGGAGGAGATGTCCACAGGAGAAGGCAGGGCCATGACACCTGTTCCAGCAAGGGCCATGACCATCCACTGTGAGAGGGGTCCTGCAGTTGCCTGGAAAACTTCTGCTGAGGCCTGGCTGGAAGGGGTGATACATTGAAGAGTGCAGGGGAGGGACATGGTGTTATCAAGCTAGGTAGAGAGTTTTCATGTTGTACTGGTTCTCACAGGTATCCTTGTATCTGTCCAACTGGGGGAAGAGAGATGGCAGCAATCAGCTCTTTTGTTCTTGGAGAAGTCTTCCTAAAATCCCTGTCCCTCCAGTGTAAGTTTTGAGATTAGTAAACAAATCTCCCTCCTGTATGCCCCAGGTATTTTTTCAAACTGCTGCTTCTGTGCTTTATCTCAGCAAGCTCTTTTATGCTGTCTCTTTAAGGGCTGGGAATCAGTTTCTCCTTGCCTTCTGGCTCTCCCAGAGAAGAGCCCACTGGTTTCTAAAAATCCAGGTGTTAAGCCCCACTGATTGTAAGAATTTGCAATGTTAATCCCCTCTGGTTTTCAAAGCCAAGTGTTAGGAGATTCATCTCTCCAGTGCAGGTCTCCCATGCCTGGTGTGCAGATGTGAGTTTTGCTCCTCTCCTTTCCCTGTGATTACAATGTCCCTCCCTCCTTGAGTTTAGTTTGGCTCCTGACTGCGTTTCTGCCCTTCCTACACTCTTCAGTGTTGCCTCTTTTCCACATTTAGTTATGGAGAGTCTATCCTGCCAGTCTTTCCATTGTTTTATAGGTTATTTACACTGATGTGGGTGTTATCTAGGTGTATCTGTGGCACAGGACGAACATTAGGATCCTCCTACTCTCCCATCTTCCCTGGAAGTCCTCTCGCTTTTATAGCAATTATTGAGTTATTCTAAGGTTATTCGTTTTCTTGCCTTTGAACATAAGCTCTTTGTAGGTGTTATACTTAACCTCATGCGGTATGTGTATTTGTGATGCTTTTCAAAGTGTTTGCATGTAGTAATTTACTTTTCATATCTGTTGGACACATGAATAAATGCATGGAACAATCTCATACTGCGAAACACATTTTTTGCTATGTGCTTTTATACAAGTGCCTTGTGTGATATGTAGAACTACTTTATTTTTCAGATGGGGAAAGTGAGAATGACATGGGGAGGCAACTGTCTTCTTACTCTTTTTTCATGTTCTATTTTTCTTTCCAGATAACCACAATAATTTTTCAAGAAGGGAAAGAATATTTGAGCAGTGATGGTCATTCACAACTCATATCTATTCTCCATTTCTTCCCATCTCATTAAGATAACTTTAAGATAAGATTATCAAATATATTTAACTTTTTAAAGCATGATTTCCTTGTCATTTTCACAGAATTAAAAAAAGGTAAAACAGAATTAAAGTAGATTCAATCTTCTATTTCAGTTTATTTGGGGCTCAATTTAAGATACTTCAACAAATACATATATTTTTTAACTAAAGATCATATTCAGCTGGAGGCTTCCTTAAGTTATTCATTGGCATGAACCCCAGTAATGCAGAACTAGCATTTTCCACATCAACTGTTAAAATAAAATTTAATTATTTTGAACATATACATCTAATGTCTTCTGCACATTCTATATTTATGTAAACAATAATGTACTTTTTATGAAATAATATTTATAATTATAAATGAAAGGTTTATTTAAGAAAAATGAGAGTTTGCAATGACAATATTTGAACAAAGTTATGCAATATGTTCAGTGTCTACTGTCATCTGTATCCTTTCCCTTGGGTATAGATGTATAGCAGCAAATGACATAATGATATAGTACTTTGGAGGGGTTTTACTTATTATTTTTGCACACACTGTGTAATGAGCCAAAAGTTATTACAATCCCTTCCTCTGTTTCCTCCCTTTATTACAAAGATAGCAAAGAGACTGTAGAACCACTTAGAAAGCTTATTAAGTCACAAAATCCTGATTCAGATCTGGGATAGAGATAAGAATTTCCCTTTCTATCATAATCTTAAGTGATCATGTTGATGCTGGTCTAGGGAACACAAACCACTGCTTTACAACAGAGACTAACAAGCTACATTTATTTACCTCAGTGTCTATGTGACCTTGCATACCTCAAGGGGGGGAGTGAGTTATGCTGTAATAACAGTTGCCTAATATAAGTGGCTTAAAAAATGAAGAACCATCTCTCAACTCAGGATTCATATATGAGGAAAGTCATTGTGAACTCATGGGTTCTCACTCCAGGAACCAGGCATATATAGTTGTTATCTGGAGTCTTCGGCAGACAGTAACAGAGGGGGAAAAATGTGACAACTTCTACATTGGGATCATAAGGTACAGCTCAGAAATAACATATATCATTTTTACTTAAATTTCCTTGACCAATGTAAGTGACTTGACAATTTCTGAAGGACAGAGGAGGTGAGAGGAAGATACTTAGAAAGAAATGAACCTGAATGGTAGCAAACAGCTATAAGGCCCATTCTTACCAAAATGATATAATAACAAGTCATTGAGTGAGTGCTTCCTTGGGAGGAATAGACTTGGAGAAATGCCCTTTCTGAGTTCCACCCTCTTTGACATACACTTTTTATTTTTTAAACTGGAATGTAGCTGTGATTTCTGGAGGTACAGCACCCATACTGAGGTCAGAAAGATGAGTAAGATAGAGCCTACCAGACAAACCCAGCCCAGCATCTGTTTTTGTAAATAAAATTTTATTGGAACATAGTCACACTCATTTATTTTTGTATTGTCTATGGTTACTTTCACACTACAAAGGCAAAGTTAAATAGTGGCAACAGAGACCTTATAGCCCCAAACGCCTAACATATTCTCTGGCCCTTTACAGAAAAAGTTTTTCAACTCCTATACTAAGGATTACAGAGCATAAAGATAAACAGAACTTGGATCCTTGATGACATCCTTGATCGCCTATATTACCGTGGATTGCCTTTTCTAGAGCTTTTTTTTTTTTCTTTAAACAAGAGAAATATTAAGCCTTATTTATTCAGTCCAGGCTAGCAGAATTTATTACTCACAACTGAAAGCATTCTTAACTGCCATATCCCTACAAACATCCTGAGATGCTAAAACACTAGACATTATCCAAATTTTCATATGGTAAACAGACCCATAGGTAAAAGGATTTGCTTAAGCTCATGTAGCTACCTATTTGGCTGAGTCAGTTCTATATAGCCAGGAATACAGGTCCCCAGGTGAGCACACCATGTAGATGCATTGCAGTCTTATTTTTTTATTACATTTAGCAAAATTTTGGGAAATGCATCATCATGCTGGATAAGTTATAATAAACACAAAATCATCATAGTGACAACAAGTTTGGAAGAGATACTTTGATGTAAACACACTGGAATTCCTATTTTTAATTTTGGGTGAAAGTATAAGATTAGAATATAAACAATAATTAATTGTCTGGATATAGAAAAGTACAAGGTCTGGGAAATTTATAAAATGGAAACAGGGCACATATTTTTGAAAGTTTAACTTGTGCCAAGGTTTTGCACAGAGAAACATTATTTAATTCTTTTAACAACTAATGTGAGTGAAACATATTTGTATGTCCCTTTACACATCAACAACCTGAAGCTCAGAGTTAAAAAGATGTGTTTAAAGTCACACTTGTAGTTTAGAGTGAGGTTCAGTTTAGAGTTCTTATCTCCTAACAGGCCATGTTTTCTGTCTCCCCCTGTGTCTCTGTCTCTGCCTTTCTGTCTCTCCCTTTCAAATACAGCATGGTGTCAGACAGAAGTAAGTGGATATGTCTAGGAAAGCTTTGTCTTTCATGGGTGCTTCACTTTCCTTTTATTTTCTTTCCCTTCCCAAATAGTTACAAGATTTTTCCCCCAGTGTCACCTTCATAGACAGTAATTCTCAAAATGTAGTCCCTGAACCATCATCATCACTATTACTAGAAACTTGTAATGCAAATTCTTTGTCCCACCCCAGATTTATAGTATCAGAAGAGCTAGAAATCCCAGACCAGAAAGCTGTGTTGTAAAATACCTCGGGTGATTGTGATGCACTAAATGTTGAGAACTACTTCTCTATGGCATTGCCTTCAGGCTCTGATGGCTACCCTCTTACTTCCCTGAGTTCACAGCTGAACAGATCTCTCACCTAAGCATGTGGAGAATGTGAAATATTCTTAGAAGGGAAGAACTCACAGTGTCGTGTACTTTGTCCCTAGAGAGTTTTTAAATCTGGATAAAGGTGATGGTGTTCTGATGATGGAAATGTTTAGTTTGAGGTTGTCTCAGTCACTCCAAAAAACATTTTTTTTTTACATGACACACACTAAGTCTAGCCATACACCAGTGAAGAAAAGACAGCATTGCTGACTTCATAGAGCTTATCTACTAGAGGAGGAGATAGAGTTTGATGAAAGAATTTGAATCGAGACTTAACTGCAGTGAAAATGAGTGTTGGAAATGTCTGAGGGATGAGTATTTAGGCAGAGAAATAGCAAGTGTGAGGACCTTGTGGTGAGAATGTGATCAGCAAGTCCAGGATGACTAGAATGGAATGAAGAAGGGGAAACATCTAGGAGATGAGGTAGAGAGATATTCTGGAGAAAGATCAAGGATTTGGGATTTTATTTAACTGCGATGAAGAGTCATTAGAAATGACTTCAAGGGATGATATACTGTAATTTACCTTTTAAAAGGATTCTTCTGGGTGCTGAGTGGGAGATAGTCAGACAGTGGGAGGATAGAGTTGGGGAGAACCCTGTAGTTATAGAAATGGGCAGAGAAGTTAAGAGACCACTGCAATAATCCAGGTGGTTCACCGTGAGGTAGTAGCAGTAGACAAGAAGATATGTGGTTGTAATTGGTTTATTTGAACATACTAATAAAAGAATTTCACAAGAGTTCAGGAGTCAGAGTCAAAGAAGTCAAGTTGACAAAGATGCCTCTAAAATGTTTGACTTAAGCAATTGCACCCAATGGTGGGATACCATTTCCTATGTCACGACAACCTGAAGGAGATGCATCCTTTTTTGGGGAAAATATGATAAGAATCTAGAAATCATTTTTGTGTGAGATGAATATTGACATCCAAGAAGATACAGAGTCTGGATTTCAGAGGAGAAATTTGGTAACCTTGACAGCCACTGGCGAGGCCAAATAACTTCTCATAGGGTATTGAAAATAGAAAAGGCTGTTTCAGATGGAATGACTAAGCAAAGGAATAATACCAACTCTTGTCCACAAGTAAAAAGGAGGCTTAAAAAGACATGATAGAATGTGAAAAGAGAAAATGGGTGGCACCATAAGATTCTAAGAAAACAGAGTTTTGAGAAGGGTTGATCAACAGTGGCAAATGCAACCAACAGGTCAAGCAAACTACATCTGAAAATAGTTGTTAAAGAAACATAGAGGTCTTTTCTATTTGGTTGTGGAGGTGGGACAAATCAAGTGAGAATTGTATGTTGAGGGAGGGTGGGAGAGAGGAAGGGAGAGACAGGAAAATGAAGAGAGAGACAGGAAATGAAGCTAGACTACTCGTATATTTTTGGTCTTTAATCAACAATACAAAAATGTTGACAGGATATATATGTTAATGTTTTTATTGATTTTTAAAATAAAATTATATGAAGAAGGCTTTATTTAATAACCTCAGGGAATAGTCTTATATACTTATAGTTCTTATATATAAGACTATATACTATAGTCTTATATACTTTTAAGTTAAATTTTTTTATTTCTGAAATAAGACGAATATAAAACTATGCAGAGGTCCATTATGTGTATTAAATTTAATAATCCAAATGAAGTACAGAGCACATAACTTGAGGAATAGTAGACACTTAACAAATGTTAGTTGTACTTATTTCATAGTATTACTATTAGTATTTGATAGCATTTTTCATTCCTTGTTTCTGCCTCTCCTCCAGGACTACCAATTATCTATAGGCTGTTGATTTATTCACTGGCCATCTCAATCAATCTTTCATCTTTTTATAAAAATTCACCTTTTTCCTTTTTCTCCTCATTCTGAGAGTTTCAAATTTGTGAGGTGTACCAATGATTTTATACTTTCAGTGAAGATTCATACTCTGCTGCCTTATTTCTGTGTTTTTCCATCACCATTCATATTTTCTTTGTCCATTTTCATCAGCCTAAATTCTCCTTCTGCCTGTCAGATCCATTTCACAGAAGTCATGTCTTCTTTGATTCTAATGAAGATCTTAAAACAAATTCCTGGAATTTCCTTTTGGATCCTGCAGTAGCACATTTTTCAGAAGTTATGTTATTCTTTTGAGGCTGTTAAAATTTTCTGTTAAAACTCTTGATGATTTTCTGAAGTTTTGTGTCTTACTCATCTTCAAAAAAAGGCCAGGTCTTTGTTACTGGACAACCCTTGCTATTTCTCCCATGCCATTGTAGGTAATTGTGTTACCTTCTTCAAATCTATAGCTGAGGAACAGGTTGATGTGCATAGCTTCTAAATCTCAAGGTGGCTTTCATCCAAAGTACTACTGTACTACTGAGGTGGCATCTTTCCCCACCTCCTTTTGACTGGTTCTTCATTAAGCTAAATTGATATAACCAACACTTGAAAAGCAAAATTGCTAGCAAGGATTGCTACTGGTGGCCTGCCCATATCTGTTGACTTCTATGGTACTGTTCTGGTGAGAATTATCCCTCCCAATTGTCACATGTCACTTTCAGATTCAATACTTACATAAGAGACTAACTATACAAATGCACTATGACCAGTCTCTATATAAAGATAAAACTCTGGTTCACAGTGTGCAACAACCAACCCAAGAAGCCAAACTACTATCTATAGTGATCCAACTAGGAGGGCAGACTATTATCTGTACTACCAATCCAGGAAGTTGAACAATAACCCCTTGAGCAATCAGCCCAAAGTGGCCAGGACTTCACTGATAATTGGTAGCTTCTCTAATATTTTCTCCCACTTCCAGTTTAGTATTAAACAGATAAAGCCAAATATATAACGAAACCAAAACTTAGGATGTCCTGCTTTTAGCTATCCAGACTACAACTTCCCTATGCCAATAGCCTCCAATCAGGACATACCTGAAATCTTCCCTTCTATCCACCATTAAGGTTTCCCACTGCACTGCATGCCTTTGAGTCTCTGCTGAATGTAAATGATGGTGGCTGACCCTTTCTGTATTGAGCTCTAAATAAATAGGCTTTGCTTGCTCTCATTTGAGCGATCTTCATTAATTTTCACTCACTGCCCAGTTGAATTCTGGGCTATCTAGCTTCTACCTACATGAGTAAATATTAATCAACTAATATTTTGGGGAATGATGCATCTTAAGAAGAAAAGCAAGATCTCCCATAAGGTAAAATTTGGATAGCTTATTATTATGATTCATTTGCATCACATTTATTAGTTTTTAAAATCAATTTTGGTTTTTGATTTTTTTTTTCTTTATGGATGTCTTAGAAGTTGTGACAGGGTGCTTCATGCTGGCATCTTATAGCAGGAGTAGCCATGCTACTCTTTACAGGTACGTTTTATTACAACACCAGTTCTGACTCACTAAATTCAAGGTTATTGTGTTGCTCAGGCTGACAACTTTGACTCCCTCTCCTACACCTACAAACACACACACACAGTTCCACTAATAAATGAGTCCCATTATCCAGATCATTTTGTTTGTTTTTTTAAAAGTTTGCCCTCAAATGTATACATATTTTAGACAACAGTATTATTTTTCTTGAACTAACCATAAATTGAGTCACTGAACCACCTGGCTATCTGATAAGTCTTCTAATTAAAAAAATGTTTATTTCCCACATTATGCTACTAATTGCTCTGCAGCGTTTATAAATAAATGAGGAGCTAGCACTCACACATATCCTTAAAAGAAGGAAGGCATCAAGCTGTTGAAAAGCAATGAATAGGTCTTCTTTTTAGCTCTTTCCATCAACTGAGAAAAGTTAAGTTTCACAACTTGTGTTTGCTGTGTGAATAGTCTGTTTTTCTTTTATCTGCTTTTCACCTCTGCACATAGTCTTGTGTCCTTGAGACACAAACTAATTTAGAGTGGCTCTTTGCTATTCCTGGTAATTCAGTCTTGTTTTTCTATTGCACACTCCAAAGCTCAGTGTGAAACATTTATCCTACTTAATCATGACAATGTAGGTGCCAGGAGGAATTGAGCACAGCAGCAGTGCAGCAAGGATCTGGCCTTAGTGAGGAAGAATACTGGCTCCTTTGTTTTCCCTTTTGTAACTTCCATCACGCATCCCTTTCTGTGTCTTAGTATTTCCTTCACGTATGTTCACCACCTCAAATTATGTTTGCATTCTGCTGCAGTCTAAAATTATTTTTCTTTTTAGCCAAATCTCACCAATCTATTACTATACTGGTGGAGGGGCGCCTGGGTGGCTCAATCAGTTAAGCGTCCGACTTCGGCTCAGGTCATGATCTCACGGTCCGTAAGTTTGAGCCCCGCGTCGGGCTCTGTGCTGATAGCTCAGAGCCTGGAGCCTGTTTCAGATTCTGTGTCTCCCTCTCTCTCTGCCCCTCCCCTGTTCATGCTCTGTCTCTCTCTGTCTCAAAAATAAATAAACGTTAAAAAAATTTTAAAAAATACTAATTATTATACTGGTGGAGTGAATAGGCTGGTTTCTACAGCTTCAATATCAATAGGTAGATAATGTTAACATGTTCCATCAGGCATTTGACTTTAAGGGTTTCATGGAGACATACCTTCTAATGTGAGTTGATACTCACACTGACTCAGAGAGCTGCCCTCTCTAAAGTAGTCAGCTAGTTTGGAGTCAGCTAGCTTAGCATCAGGCTAATTCCTCTATCATTTGATTCCCTCTTCAATATTCTTTCTTCTACCAAACAAGGATACAAAACAGAAGCATATATTTGACTAAGTAATAACAGTTGAGTCGCTTGACTTATTATAATCATTTTTGACAATGCAATTCTATTAATAATTATTGTCAGTGTTTGCTATGTGCCAGGCACTGTGCTAAAGAGTTTATGATTCACAGCAACTTCATGAAGCATATACCATTATTAACCCCACCTAACAGAAGAACCAGACTCATCAAATGGCTAAGGACTTTGCTCAGGGTCATATAACTTCCAGTCCAGGTTCTTATTTTGAAGGGGGTGTTATTTCTTTGATAATTCTTTTTAAACTTAACGTAATTAACAAAAGTGCCATGTAAATTGCATTACTTAGAGAGGAAAAAGGTTTGGGAGGGAGAGATTGCATTACATTCAAATTTCAAATTTGTTATTTCTCTGTAGAAAAGATTGAAAGGTAAATTGTAAAACATCTCACAATTCAAATCAAGCCAGTATATACAGGAAACAAGGTTGGATGCCTTCAGAATCTGTTTTCTCAAGACTCAATATTGCCTCCCCCAAACTCAAACTCTGTGACTTATTATTTTTGCATTCTGAGGTAGGTGACATACATTCCACAAACTTCAGTTTCTATATCTGTTAAGTGGAGATACTTCAAGAGTTATGAGGTTTAAATAAGCTCATGGATGTAAAATGCTTAGCAAAGTGCCCAGCATCCACTAAACCTTCCTACATAATAGCTACAAGTGGCCATCAGAGGGCATCATAACGTGAGATTTGCCTACATTGGCAGCCCATTTCTTTGCTTCTCTATCACAATTCTGTTGTGGAGAGGAAGAGGAGACTGTGAGTTAATATCTAGCATGGTACAACATAACACTGGGATGAGGGAAATGAGGCCTGACCATCATCCCAAGTTTTCTGCTAATACTGTATGACACTGGGAACATTATTAACACTGCCTGAGCTCAAATTCAACCTGAGGGAAAAATAAGGTAGGTACAATGACTTCGGACACCAGCTACCTGGACTTGGGCCAAACTTCACAGGCTAAAGGCACAGTCCCCCTTAAGACTTCCCTGACTTCAAACACCATCCATAAGTTAGGGATCATCAGGTCACACTATCTTTTGACCAGCTGGCTATAAATTTAGGGGTTTCCACTACCTCTAAACACTCTCATGGTTCAAGAATATTCTAGAAAGACTCCTAGAACTCAGGAATGCACTATGGTTAAGATTACAGTTTCATTATAGCAAAAAAAAAAGTACATTTCACAACCAATGGGTGAGATGCATAGGGCAAGATCTGGGGTGGTCTTAGCTGCAGAGCTCCCATTATCCCCAGGGTCGCATTACCCTTGAGGACATTGATGCATGACAATACTTAGAATATTGACAACCAGGGACATCCGACTGAGATTTGGTGTCTAAGGTTTCTTTTGGGTTGTGGTATGTAGGTATGATTGATTCAGTTATTCACTACAGGGTTGAAGTTAATCCCCAGTCTCCCACTCCTCCCCAGAGGTTGGGCTGATGTCATATGGCTCAAAGACACAACTCTCTACTCACATGGTTAGTCTTTCTGGCTTTACTGTCTCCCATCCTGAGTTATCTTCTTAGCGTAAACACCCAGGGGCCTACTATGAATCACTTTTTCAGTATAAACTATCAGATGTGGCCTGAAAGATTCACCATGAATAACAAGGACACTCTGGGAAATTCCAAGGATTTAGAGGTTACCTTCCAGGCAGTAGAGACGAAGGCCAGCCAAATTCTTTATTACAAGTAGGTGATATAAAATATGCTATCTTGTTTCACACATGATCTTGAATTAAAGAATCTGGGAATTTTGTCAATGCATAATCAGGAAAAGGAAAAGCAAAGGAAGTGTTATAACAAAAGGTTCTCTCTTCCATGATTGTCTTTCACAAAATAGGCACAGAAGGAAGAGATGACTCTGGTATCAGAAACGAACTATGGTGGGGAAAAAAAAGTGGCTGGAAAGAATGTGTAGTGGACTATTGTGTCCAATAGCTTATTGCTCTCTTATCTAAAGTTTCAGCTGATTCCATTATTAAGCAATAAAACAGTCATATTCATCATCCTATATCCTGCAGACCTTTCAGTTATGCACCAAAGGCCTTAGAATTATAGTATATTGTGAGATTTGGTTTTTCCCATGTTTTGTTTCTTTTTTTTAAGTTTATTTATTTATTTTGAGAGGAGGGGGAGGGGCAGAGCGAAGGGGGTAGAGAGAGAATCTCAAGAAGGTTCCGTGCTGTCAGTGCAGATCCTAGTGAAGGGCTCAAACTCACAAATTACAAAATTATGACCTGAGCCCAAACCAAGAGTCAGACACTTAACTGACTGAGCCACCCAAATGCCCCTCACCTTTCACGTCTAGGTCTTATGATCTGATCCCTTTCTCATGCAAAGGTTATTGGCATTAACGGAAATTTTCACATATTAGACAAAAAAATAATGTCAATGCAACATACAAACCTTAAACACATTGCTTTGTAATTTCTGAAACAATATAACATGTTGAGGAAAATAAATATTTTAAGCATATTGTAGTAACTTACTTACTCCGTGCAGCTACAGAATAGATCATCACAGATTACCTACTCTTTACTAACAAAAAATGTCTTCTCTGCTTTTCTTCCCAAGCTGGAAGTGGTACATTCTTTGTGAAAAGAAGTGATTAATGCTGCCGTGGAAATGAACGTCATTCGTTGAGATGATTACTTACAAGTGCTCTCACATATGTACTATTGTATGTGGTGACTTGTACAGAGGTGCAAGGGAACAAAAAGATATTCTCTGTGCTTTTCCTAGTGACAATATGATATTTATATATATACTCAGAAGCTTTTTAAGACCAGTTTGTAGTTTAATAGACTCTGTGTGAGGAAAATATTCCTCATATATAATAGGGAACCAATTAAGAATGGTTCCTCTGCTTCCCTTTATTTAACCACTTATTTAGTCAATATGTGGTCAGGCTAAACAAGGCTTAGTTCCCAGCAACAAGGATGTGGAGTGCCTTGTTCTTTTGGGACTCACCAGTCGTTGATAAAGTAGATAGTTCTAGGGGGCGCCTGGGTGGTGCAGTCGGTTAAGCGTCCGACTTCAGCCAGGTCACGATCTCGCAGTCCGTGAGTTCGAGCCCCGCGTCAGGCTCTGGGCTGATGGCTCGGAGCCTGGAGCCTGTTTCCGATTCTGTGTCTCCCTCTCTCTCTGCCCCTCCCCCGTTCATGCTCTGTCTCTCTCTGTCCCAAAAATAAATAAAAAACGTTGAAAAAAAAAAAAGTAGATAGTTCTATGATTTATTTAAATCAATCTGACGATGTTAACATGTTCTATGAGGCATTCAGCCTTAAGGATCCCACTTAGATATACCTTCTTATTTGATGTAGAACAATTACACATGTTACAGAGGTGTAAGATACAGAATGCTCCAAGAGTTTGGAGTGGAGTGAGAGACTTATTCTACCTACGTGCTTTCAGAAAATCCTTCGCAAAAGAGTGTCATTTGAGATGAATCTTGATGGATAAGTAGTGACTGCCTAAACCAAGGAAGAGATGAAGGATATTTCTTTCAGTAAGCAATGACTTGTGAGTAGCATGAACATCAGACGTCAAGGAATGAACTACCAGGTAAATAAAGGAATGGAGATCAATGGAACATAACCAAAAATGAGGATATCTTGGGTTTAGATAACTCATTCTTGAGGGAAGATGAAGGAATGGAAAGGAGTACACAAGTGATACAGAGAAGTCTCTGCTACTAATTAGCTGCAAGCCTAGCGCCCAGGATTGCTCATCTGCCCATCTCTAATTTGCAGGCTCAGATCCCTTTGATGAGCTGTTCCTGGAGCTTTCATTAGTGTGCTCCCCTATAGTTGCCATGTGATGAATGTATTGGGTTGACAGTGACAGAAAATGAAGCACCACCCACCCAGAAGCTTCCCTTGGTTCTACCAATTTCTTCCTGTCCTGCAGCCTCATCCAATTACTTCCTCTCTCCGCATTTACTCTGAACTTTCCTGTTTGTGGACACAAATCATTCTTCTTCCTGGAATGCTCTGTTCACCTCCTAGCTCAAAATCAACTTTTCAAACCATAACTCTTGAAAGACTTTCCAAACTACCCAAGCTAAAATTAATATTCTTCTGTCCTTCCATTTGTGTATCTGTTTCAGCAGATCCTTGTGAACTTTATGTCATCATTAGCATGTGTTTTCCCTGTGGACGATAAACCCACAGAGCCATTCACCATATTTGGATTCTCAGTAGTTCCTATTGCCATGTGTGGTGCATAATGGATGCACAGCATGCATCTTGTCAATAGAAACTGAGAAATACTTTTATAAAACTGTCAAAGCAGAAATCAGGCCTCTAAAATAATTTGATTTTTTTGTACATGTAAGAGACAGTTTCTTATAATGTATATTAAGCTTGATTCCAGACTTTTACCTCAAGCAGAAAACATGCTATCAGTTAACTGGGGACAAAATATTCAGGTACAAGCTTATCTTTTGGCACTTCAAACTATAAATTCATTTTCCATTTTCAAAGCCATAAACTATGTTCTTTGATAGCTAGTCCAGCCATAAGGTTTTACTATACAATTTTAAACTTCCTTTGTTGATGTACCCAGATAAGTTATTACTTTATGAGCTATAGACTATTAACAGGAATTCATATTGAGCAGCTTCTTTTGCATAAAACATTCCTGGGGAAATACAATTACTGTGACACTATTATTAAAGCGGAAAGGAAATATATCACTTGAGAAAAGGCAAATCCTATAGTAATTCCTTTTGCTCCTAGTGTCAAATGCTTTTTAACCAGGTTACAGCTTTTTTCTAAGAAACTGATTTCCCATTTCTTCCCTTTGTAGGATACTTAAAAATACCTACAATCCTAATTTTCTCTCTCTTACTTGGCATTATAAAGTTTGTAAGTAAACTTGATCTTCCTGTCTCCAGTTCCTTTTATTTAGTATGGTAATGAGTTACCTTTACTTTTTGGTTTAGCAACTATATAGGACATACACTTTTTAAAGACAGAAATAAATTATTTTCTGTTTAGGTCAATATTAGAAGCATCAATGAAATGGCACATTTATAGATGTACCAGGTTAATTTCTCTTCATAATGCTGAGTTGCCCCACTGTAGCATCAATATGATTAGCTTAGATTTTAGGTGTTAGCGTATTTTACCTTTTAATATCATGCCTGAGATTATCTCCAAGGCATAGGGATATGGCAAAGAGAAAAAAAGAATTAAACAGAGTGAAAAAAGCTTCTGTTTAGGATTTACATGTGCCTTTCCTTTCTGGTTTAGTTTCGCCACCTGTAAAATGAGGTCAGCTCTGAAGTTTATGCCTTTCTCTGCTTGAATATTCTATGATTTCCAGAAGATGCCTCTTCTTTAGTACATTTATCCATAGATCATTCTAGATAAAACTGGTTTTCAAACATGTGCCTGATTCTCTGTACTTCCTTGATAAATTATTTGATAACTTTTTATACATGAGAACATAATAGTCGTTAAAAATAACTGGCTATTATTGTCTTATATATCTTGGAAAAATTTCTTTTTCAGTTTGTTTGTTGGGTCCAGCCTAAAGATTTGAATGTATTTCTTCTAACCAGAAAAATGAACAAATAGATATTAAGGAAATGAGTAGTGTGGTCTCCTCTCATTTTGCCTGGAACCTTTCTATTTTTTTTTCTTTTTTCTTTTTTCCTTTTTTTCCATTACCCAGCAAGTAATTGGAAAAATTTCTTTTTCAGTTTGTTTGTTGGGTCCAGCCTAAAGATTTGAATGTATTTCTTCTAACCAGAAAAATGAACAAATAGATATTAAGGAAATGAGTAGTGTGGTCTCCTCTCATTTTGCCTGGAAACTTTCTATTTTTTTTCTTTTTTCTTTTTTCCTTTTTTTTCCATTACCCAGCAAGTCTTTCATTTATTTATTTATTTTAATTTTATTTTTCATTTTTAAAAATGTACATCCAAATTAGCATTTAGTGCAACAATGATTTCAGGAATAGATTCCTTAGTGCCCTTTACCAATTCAGCCCATCCCCCCTCCCACAACCCCTCCAGTAACCCTCAGTTTGTTCTCCATATTTATGAGTCTCTTCTGTTTTGCCCTCCTCCCTGCTTTTATATTACTTTTGTTTCCCTTCCCTTGTGTTCATCTGTTTTGTCTCTTAAAGTCCTCATATGAGTGAAGTCATATGATATTTGTCTTTCTCTGACTGACTAATTTCACTGAGCATAATACCCTCCATTTCCATCCACGTAGTTGCAAATGGCAAAATTTCATTCTTTTTGATTGCCGAGTAATTCTCCATTGTGTGTGTGTGTGTGTGTGTGTGTGTGTGTGTGTGTGTGTATCATATGTTCTTTATCCATTCATCCATTCACCCATCAAAAGATAAATTTGGGCTCTTTCCATACTTCGGCTATTGTTGTTAGTGCTGGTATAAACATTGGGGTGTATGTGTCCCTTCGAAACAGCACACCTGTATCCCTAGGATAAATGCCTAGTAGTACAATTCCTGGGTCATAGGGTAGTTCTATTTTTAGTTTGTTGAGGAACCTCCATACTGTTTTCCAGAGTGGCTGCACCAGCTTGCATTCCCACCAATAATGCAAAAGAGATCCTCTTTCTCCAGATCCTTGCCAACATCTGTTGTTGCCTGAGTTGTTAATATTAGCTATTCTGGCAGGTGTAAGGTGGTATCTAGTGGTTTTGATTTCTATTTCCCTGATGCTGAGTGATGTTGAGCATTTTTTCATGTGTCAGTTTGCCATCTGGATGTCCTCTTTGGAGAAGTGTCTATTCATGTCTTTTGCCCATTTCTTCACTGGATTATTTGTTTTTTTGGGTGTTGAGTTTGATAAATTCTTTGTAGATTTTGGATGCTAACCCTTTATCTGATATGTCATTTGCAAATATCTTCTCCCATTCTGTTGGTTGCCTTTCAGTTTTGCTGATTGTTTCCTTTGCTGTGCAGAAGCTTTTTATTTTGATGAGGTCCCAGTAGTTCATTTTTGCTTTTGTTTCCCTTGCCTCTGGAGATGTGTTGAGTAAGAAGTTTCTGTGGCCAGGATCAAAGAGGTTTTTGCCTGCTTTCTCCTCAAGGATTTTGATGGCTTCCTGTCTCAAGTTTAGGTCTTTCATCCATTTTGAGTTTATTTTTGTGTATGGTGTAAGAAAGTGGTCCAGGTTCATTCTTCTGCATGGCACCATCCAGTTTTCCCAGCACCGCTTGCTGAAGAGACTGCCTTTATTCCATTGGATATTCTTTCCTGCTTTGTCAAAGATTAGTTGGCCATACGTTTGTGGGTCCAGTTCTGAGTTCTCTATTCTGTTCCATTGATCTGAGTGTCTTTGTGCCAGTACCATACTGTCTTGATGATTACAGCTTTGTAGTACAGCTTGAAGTCCAGGATTGTGATGCCTCCTGCTTTGGTTTTCTTTTTCAAGATTGCTTTGGCTATTCAGGGTCTTTTCTGGTTCCATACAGAATTTAGGATTATTTGTTCTAGCTCTGTGAAGAATGCTGATGTTATTTTGATAGGGATTGCATTGAATATGTAGATTGCTTTGGGTAGCATTGACATTTTAACAATATTTGTTCTTCTTATTCAGGAGCATGGAATCTTTCCAATTTTTTGTGTCTTCTTCAATTTCTTTCATAAGCTTTCTAATAGTTTTCAGTGTATAGATGTTTCACCTCTTTGGTTAGATTTATTCCTAGGTATTTTATGGATTTGGTGCAACTGTAAATGGAATCGATTCTTTGATTTCTCTTTCTGTCTCTTCATTGTTGGTGTCTAGGAATGCAACCGATTTCTGTGCATTGATTTTATATCCTGCAACTTTGCTGAATTCATGAATCAATTCTAGCAGGTTTTTAGTGGAATCTTTAGGGTTTTCCATATAGAGTATCATGTCGTCTGTGAAGAGTGAAAGTTTGACCTCCTCCTGGCTGATTTGGATGCCTTTTATTTCTTTGTGTTGTCTGATTGCAGAGGCTAAGATTTCCAATACTATGTTGAATAACAGTGAGAGTGGACATCCCTGTCTTTTTCCTGACCTTAGGGAAAAGCTCTCAGTTTTTCCCCATTGAGGATGATATTAGCATTGGATCTTTCATTTTTTTTTTTTCAATTTTTTTTTTTTTATTTTTTAATATATGAAATTTACTGTCAAATTGGTTTCCATACAACACCCAGTGCTCATCCCAAAAGGTGCCCTCCTCAATACCCATCACCCACCCTGCCCTCCCTCCCACCCCCCATCAACCCTCAGTTTGTTCTCAGTTTTTAACAGTCTCTTATGCTTTGGCTCTCTCCCACTCTAGCCTCTTTTTTTTTTTTTTTTCCTTCCCCTCCCCCATGGGTTTCTGTTATGTTTCTCAGGATCCACCTAAGAGTGAAACCATACGGTATCTGTCTTTCTCTGTATGGCTTATTTCACTTAGCATCACACTCTCCAGTTCCATCCATGTTGCTACAAAAGGCCATATTTCATTTTTTCTCATTGCCACTTAGTATTCCATTGTGTATATAAACCACAATTTCTTTATCCATTCATCAGTTGATGGACATTTAGGCTCTTTCCATAATTTGGCTATTGTTGAGAGTGCCGCTATAAACATTGGGGTACAGGTGCCCCTATGCATCAGTACTCCTGTATCCCTTGGGTAAATTCCTAGCAGTGCTATTGCTGGGTCATAGGGTAGGTCTATTTTTAATTTTCTGAGGAAACTCCACACTGCTTTCCAGAGCGGCTGCACCAATTTGCATTCCCACCAACAGTGCAAGAGGGTTCCTGTTTCTCCACATCCTCTCCAGCATCTGTAGTCTCCTGATTTCTTCATTTTGGCCACTCTGACTGGTGTGAGGTGATATCTGAGTGTGGTTTTGATTTGTATTTCCCTGATAAGGAGCGACGTTGAACATCTTTTCATGTGCCTGTTGGCCATCCGGATGTCTTTCATTTTTGGCTTTTATGATCTCGAGGTATGTTCCTTCTAGCCCTACTTTCTTGAGGGTTTTTATCAAGAAAGGATGCTGTATTTTGCCAAATGCTTTCTCTGCATCTATTGAGAGGATCATATAGTTCTTGTCCTTTCTTTTATTGATGTGATGAATCACGTTAATTGTTTTGTGGATATTGAACCAGCCCTGCCTCCCAGGTATAAATCCCACTTGATCGTGTGAATAATTTTTTTAATGTATTGTTGGATCCAGTTGGCTAATATCTTATTGAAGATTTTTGCATCCATGTTCATCAGGGAAATTGGTCTGTAGTTTTCTTTTTTGTTGGGGTCTCTGGTTTTGGAATCAAGGTAATGCTGGCTTCATAGAAAGAGTTTGAAAGTTTTACTTCTATTTCTTTGGTTTTTTTTTTTTTTTTTTTTTTTTTTTGGAACCGCTTCAAGAGAATAGGTGTTAACTTTTCCTTAAATGTTTGGTAGAATTCCCCTGGAAAGCCATCTGACCCTGGACTCTTGTTTTTTGGGAGATTTTTTAATACTACTTTGATTTCCTTACTGGTTGTGGGTCTGTTCAAATTTTCTATTTCTTCCTGTTTCAGTTTTGGTAGTGTATATGTTTCTAGGAATTTGCCCATTTCTTCCAGTTGCCCATTTTATTGGCATATAATTGCTCATAATATTCTCTTATTATTGTTTTTATTTCTGCTGTGTTGGTTGTGATCTCTCCTCTTTCATTCTTGATTTTATTTATTTGGGTTTTTTTCTTTTTAATCAAACTGGCTAGTGGTTTATCAATTTTGTTAATTCTTTTAAGGAACCAGCTTCTGGTTTCATTGATCTGTTCTACTGTTTTTTCGGTTTCAATAGCATTAATTTCTGTTCTATTCTATTATTTCCTGTCTTCTGTTGTTTTGGGGTTTTATTTGCTGTTCCTTTTCCAGCTCCTTAAGGTGTAAGGTTAGGTTGTGTATCTGAGATCTTCCTTCTTTAGGAACGCCTGGACTGCTATATAATTTCCTCTTATGACTGCCTTTGCTGTGTCCAGAGGTTTTGGGTTGTGGTGTGATCATTTTCATTGACTTTCATAAACTATTTAATTTCCTCTTTAACTTCTTGGTTAGCCCATTCATTCTTTAGTAGGATGTTCTTCAGTCTCCAAGTATTTGTTGCCTTTCCAAGTTTTTTCTTGTGGTTGATTTCGAGTTTCATAGCATTGTGGTCTGAAAATATGCATGGTATGATCTCGATCTTTTTGTACTTGGATAGGGCTGATTTGTGTCCCAGTATATGGTCTATTCTGGAGAACATTCCATGTGCACTGGAGAAGAATGTATATTCTGCTGCTTTAAGATGAAATGTTCTGAATATATCTATTAAGTCCATCTGGTCCAGTGTGTAATTCAAAGCTATTGTTTCCTTGTTGATTTTTTGATCAGATGATCTGTCCATTGCTGTGAGTGGGGTGTTGAAGTCTCCTACTATGATTGTATTACTATTGATGAGTTTCTTTATGTTTGTAATTGATTTCTATATTTGGGTGCTGCCACATTTGGCGCATAAATGTTTATAATTGTTAGGTCTTCTTGGTGGATAGACCCCTTGATTATTATATAATGCCCTTCTGCATCTCTCGATACAGTCTTTATTTTAAAGTCTAGATTGTCTGATACAAGTATGGCTACTCTGGCTTTCTTTTGTTGACCATTAACATGATAGATGGTTCTCCATCCCCTTATTTTCAATCTGAAGGTGTCTTTAGGTCTAAACTGGGTCTCTTGTAAACAGCACATAGATGGATCTTGTTTTCTTATCCATTCTGCTACCTTATGTCTTTTGATTGGAGCACTGAGTCCATTGACGTTTAGAGTAAGTAATGAAAGATATTAATTTGTTGCTTGTAGAGTTGGAGTTTCTGGTGGTGTTCTCTGGTCCTTTCTAATCTTTGTTGCTTTTGATATTTTTTATTTATTTTGTATTTACTTATTTATTCATTTTTTTATCTTTTCTCCCCTCAGAGTGTCCCCCTTAAAATTTCTTGCAGGGCTGGTTTAGTGGTGACAAACTCCTTTCATTTTTGTTTGTCTGGGAAGCTTTTATCTCTCCTTCTATTTTGAATGACAGCCTTGCTGGATAAAGAATTCTTGGCTGCATATTTTTCTGATTCAGCACATTGAATATATGCTGCCTGTCCTTTCTGGCCTGCCAAGTTTCTGTGGATAGGTCTGCTGCAAACCTGATCTGTCTTCCCTTGAAAGTTAGGGACATTTTTTCCCTTGCTTCTTTCATGATTCTCTCCTCGCCTGAGTATTTTGTGAATTTGACTATGATATGCCTTGTTGATAGTTGGTTTTTGTTGAATCTAATAGGGGTCCTCTGAGCTTCCTGGATTTTGATGTCTGTGTCTTTCCCCAGGTTAGGAAAGTTTTCTGCTATGATTTGCTCACATAACCCTTCTACCCCTATTTCTCTCTCTTCCTCTTCTGGGACCCCTATGATTCTGATGTTGTTCCTTTTTAATGAGTCACTAATTTCTCTAATTCTTAAATCGTGCTCTTTTGCCTTAATCTCCCTCTTTTTTCCTCCTTCATTATATTCCGTAAGTTTGTCCTCTATATCGCTGATTCTCTGTCTACCTCATCCATCCTTGCCACTGCAGCATCCATCCGTGATTGCAGCTCAGTTATAGCATTTTTTATTTCATCCTGACTAGTTTTTACTTCTTTTATCTCTGAAGAAAGGGATTCTACTCTCTTTTCAACTCCAGCTAGTATTCTTATTATTGTGATTCTAAATTCTGTTTCAGACATCTTGCTTGTATCTGTGTTGATTAAATCTCTGGCTGTCATTTCTTTGTGCTCTTTCTTTTTGGGTGACTACCTTGGTTTCATTATCTTGAAGGGAGAAAAGGAATTAATGAGGTAGAAAAACTAAAATTAAAGAAAATTAAATTAAAATATATTAAAATTAAAAAAATAAAAACACACACACAAAAAAATCGAATAAATGATGTTAGATCCTAGGTGTGTTTTGGTCTGGGTGTTGAAAGTAGTTTGATTAGAGAAAAAAAGTGCGGGGGGAGGAAATTTTTTGAGAATTTGAAAAAATGAATACACTGAAGTAGACTAAAATGAAATGATAGGAATAAAATAGAATTTGAAAAAATTTACACAAAAGTAAATAATATAGTAGAAAAATTAAAGAAAAATATTTTTAATAAAAATTAAAAATAAAAATGAATTTCTTCTCTTTCTGCACTCAAGAAAAAGAAATGGAAAAGAGAAAAAAGAAAAAAAAGGAAATCACTTGAAAATTTGAAAAAGTGAATACACTATGGTAGACTAAAATAAAATGATGGAAGTAAAATAGAATTTGAAAAAATTTACATAAAATAAAAAAATATAGTAAAAATATAAAAATATTTTTAATAGAAATTGAAAATAAAAATTAAGTTTTTCTCTTTCTGTATTCAAGAAAAAGAAAAGAAACGAAACAGAGAAAAAACAAAAAGAAAAAAAGGAAATCATTTGAAAATTTGAAAAAGTATACATTGAAGTATACTAAAATAAAATGATGGAAGTAAAATAGAATTTGAAAAAATTTACACAAAAGTACAAAATATAGTAAAATAATTAAAGAAAAGTATTTTTAATAAAAATTGAAAATAAAATGAATTTTTTCTCTTTCTGTATTCAAGAGAAAGAAGTGAAAAGAGAAAAAAAAGAAAGAAAATTGAATAAATCGACCTTCTAACAGATTGAAATAGGACTGAAATTACTTGTTTTCCCCTAGAAGTCAGACTATGTAGCACTTTATAGTCCATAAACTAAACCGGCGGTGAGACTTGTGTTCTTGAAGAGCAAGGTTGGCCCAGTTGGGCGGGGCTCAGTGTAATGGCTCTCTTCTCCACTAGATGGCACTGCTAGCCTACTGGGGTGGAGTGCTGTAGTGCTCCAAGGTGCGTATGCGCATGCACGGAGGCGGTGAAAACGGTGTCACCCACCTACCCTGTATGGGAACTCTGTTATTTCTGATCAGCAATTGCACACCCGTCCTCCATCTTCAGCTTTAGTCCACTCCCTGCTTTTTCACTCTCCGTGACCAGGCCCCAAGCAATACCTCTCTCCCGAGTTTTGTCTCAGATGGGGCTGTTTTCCCTGGCACCTTACTTCTGAAGGACTGCAGGTTTGTCCCATTCCGCCCCTCTGAGGGAGAGTATCACCGAGCAATGGCCGAATGAGCTATGGCTGAATGTCGGCTGCATCCAGCAATGCTTGCTGGACCCTGCTGCTGCTGGTGCCCCGAGACTGCAGCCAGGTACCAGCACACCCCAGAAAAAGTTTGTGAGATAGTGTAGCAGCAGCATTTCGGGGATTATGGAAAATCACAACACACATCTGGCACCAGGCTTCACCGTCAACGACCTTGTTCCAGCACCAGCGAATGTGGCCGTTCTCTAGGGTCTTCTGGAACCAGGTGGCTTCAACAATCTCTACCAAATATCCTTCCAGCAATGGAACCGCTTTTCCCCATGTGACCCGAGAACCTCCTGGAACCCACTCTGCTCCTGGGGATTCTCCCTTGCCACCAGAGCACCACCAGGTATCGAGCTGCGGAGTTTCAGGCTCTGTGCTTCCCCTGTTTGCAGTCTTTTTTTTTTTTTAATTTTTTTTTTCAACGTTTTTTTCTGTTTTTTTGGGACAGAGAGAGACAGAGCATGAACGGGGGAGGGGCAGAGACAGAGGGAGACACAGAATCGGAAACAGGCTCCAGGCTCCGAGCCATCAGCCCAGAGCCCGACGCGGGGCTCGAACTCACGGACCGCGAGATCGTGACCTGGCTGAAGTCGGACGCTTAACCGACTGCGCCACCCAGGCGCCCCCCCTGTTTGCAGTCTTAATGGAATTTAAACCCTCTCCTTTCTCCTTTCTCCTTTATCCCTTTTTAGTTTAGTCCCTGTGGCTGCTTCCAATTTTCCACTTTCTCTCCAAATGCTTTTGGGGAGGGGTGCTTTTCCCGTATTCTCCTCCCTACCCCCTCCCCATCTCTGTCCTCTCTCCACCCGCAAAAGCGGCTCCCTGCCTGCTACAGCTTCTCTCTCCCCCAGTTCATCTCTCTGCACTTTTTACCTGCTGAATACTGTGGTTTAATTTGTGCAGATTGTTTTGTTAATCCTCAGATCAGTTTTCTAGGTGTGCAGGATGGTTTAGTGTTGGTCTGGCTGTATTTCATGGATGTGAGACACACAAAAAACTTCCATGCTGTTCTGCCATCTTGGCTCCTCCTGGAACCTTTCTTTAATAAAAGATCTAAGACAATTCATTCTTTTAATCCCTAATAGTTCAAAAATCTCTCCATTTGAATATAGCAGAAAGTTTCCACAATATTCCACTGACCCATCTGTGCCTAATAGAAATCTGTATTTTGAGTGTTGAACAATAATGCCAGGTCTCTCCAGACTATAGATATTGATGAAGTTATATACTTACCAATAAGCCAAAATTCCACTTCTTTTCACATATACACTCCCTTCCTGTCCTGGCTTCTGCTTCCCTATTTTCCACACACAGTGTGATCACATATGACCTTCGGTCCTTTCAATTAATCTCCTACCTTCATTTTTCAGGGAGTCCTAAATGAGTGTTTCACAAGTGAAAGTCAACTTTGACAATCATGAAATGGTTCCCATGTTTTTATTCTCTTCATTCATATACTCCATTTTCATATCATTCTCTGATCTCCAAGAAACCACCATGAAAATAAGTATTTTAGGAGAACACTCTAATATTCTCAATCCCATAGTTATCGTTGGTCCCATGTAAAATTCCCTCTTTCAAATGAGGAGTCCTATTTTGTCATCCACACCAAGAAAGAATACTCTTTGTTCCCAGAAACTTATGAAATATTTTATGAAGGTATATTCTTGAGCTTCAAAACTAATATTTCTCTTTCTAGGGCATTAAATCTACTTTGAGTGGAAAGGCAGTACCTGTATCAACTCTCCTGTTATCCTCATCTCTCCCTGCTTTTGCTCTGTAACAAGGTCAGATGAAGGAGAGAGATAGGGAGACCTGCTCTCTTCAGAGTTTTTAAGTCCTCAAATCCAAAAGCCTGCTTTCTGTCAGCTCAGTTTGGGCTCAGCTAGAAACGTCTGCTAGTGAAAGTTCTTACCGTTTTCAGTAATTGTTCATTGGAAAGAATGCCTTTGAGTCTTCATGAATATGGCACTGGTAGACTCTGTCCATTAAGCATCCTTATTCTGCATCTTCTAAGAATTGACTACTTGTGGGGCACCTAAGTGGCTCAGTATGTTAAGCAACTGACTTTGATTTCAGCTCAGGTCATGGTCTCACAGTTCATGAACTCAAGTCCCACGTCAGGCTCTCTGCTGTCAACACAAAGCCTGCTTTGGATCCTCTATTCCCCTCTCTCTCTGCCTCTCTCTCTCTCCCTCTCACAAAAATAACATAAACAATTTTTTTTAAAGAATTAATTGTTTGATAGTTATCCAGAATTACATTTTGCTTCTAGTAGAGAAAAATTATAACTTTTGCAACATAAAAACAGCATAGTAACCACCATCTAGTAAGTGCCCTTGCTTGACTAACTTGAATTTAAATTTAAAAAATATGTGTTTTATAAAATGTGAACTGCCAAATAAAAATACTATACAATTATATATAATATACAATTCTTGATTTATTTGCCCCCCTCTTTTTTAGCTCACAAAGGATAAAGGCAGGAAACAAGAAGGAAATCAGAGGAAGAAAAACATTCTTGGTGGAAAGAAAGTGTATTATGAAAGAAATGCCAGCTGACCACCCAACATTAGATGAGTTATTCAAGCCACCAAGTTATACTATATTTCTCTTACTAATGTATATTCATAAAGATAACCCCCAAGATCAGCAAAAATAGACCAATGCCCTGTACTATAGAAAACAAAACAAAACAAAAAGGAGTTATCGACTTTGAAAAGACTTTTTTTTAATTTTTTTTAATTTTTTTAATATATGAAATTTACTGTCAAATTGGTTTCCATACAACACCCAGTGCTCATCCCAAAAGGTGCCCTCCTCAATACCCATCACCCACCCTCCCCTCCCTCCCACCCCCCATCAGTTTGTTCTCAGTTTGTTCTCAGTTTTTAACAGTCTCTTATGCTTTGGCTCTCTCCCACTCTAGCCTCTTTTTTTTTTTTCCTTCCCCTCCCCCATGGGTTTCTGTTACGTTTCTCAGGATCCACATAAGAGTGAAACCATATGGTATCTGTCTTTCTCTGTATGGCTTATTTCACTTAGCATCACACTGTCCAGTTCCATCCACGTTGCTACAAAAGGCCATATTTCATTCTTTCTCATTGCCACGTAGTATTCCATTTTGTACATAAACCACAATTTCTTTATCTATTTTTATTTATTTATTTTTTTTTTTTTATTTATTTTTGGGACAGAGAGAGACAGAGCATGAACGGGGGAGGGGCAGAGAGAGAGGGAGACACAGAATCGGAAACAGGCTCCAGGCTCCGAGCCATCAGCCCAGAGCCTGACGCGGGGCTCGAACCCACGGACTGTGAGATCGTGACCTGGCTGAAGTCGGACGCTTAACCGACTGCGCCACCCAGGCGCCCCCACAATTTCTTTATCCATTCATCAGTTGATGGACATTTAGGCTTTTTCCATAATTTGGCTATTGTTGACAGTGCTGCTATAAACATTGGGGTACAAGTGCCCCTATGCATCAGTACTCCTGTATCCCTTGGATAAATTCCTAGCAGTGCTATTGCTGGGTCATAGGGTAGGTCTATTTTTAATTTTCTGAGGAACCTCCACACTGCTTTCCAGAGCGGCTGCACCAATTTGCATTCCTACCAACAGTGCAAGAGGGTTCCCGTTTCTCCACATCCTCGTCAGCATCTATAGTCTCCTGATTTGTTCATTTTGGCCACTCTGACTGGCGTGAGGTGATATCTGAGTGTGGTTTTGATTTGTATTTCCCTGATAAGGAGCGACGTTGAGCATCTTTTCATGTGCCTGTTGGCCATCCGGATGTCTTCTTTAGAGAAGTGTCTATTCATGTTTTCCGCCCATTTCTTCCCTGGGTTATTTGTTTTTCGGGTGTGGAGTTTGGTGAGCTCTTTATAGATTTTGGATACTAGGCCTTTGTCCGATATGTCATTTGCAACTATCTTTTCCCATTCCGTTGGTTGCCTTTTAGTTTTGTTGGTTGTTTCCTTTGCTGTGCAGAAGCTTTTTATCTTCATAAGGTCCCAGTAATTCAGTTTTGCTTTTAATTCCCTTGCCTTTGGGGATGTGTCGAGTAAGAGATTGCTACGGCTGAGGTCAGAGAGGTCTTTTCCTGCTTTCTCCTCTAGGGTTTTGATGGTTTCCTGTCTCACATTCAGGTCCTTTATCCATTTTGAGTTTATTTTTGTGAATGGTGTGAGAAAGTGGTCTAGTTTCAACCTTCTGCATGTTGCTGTCCAGTTCTCCCAGCACCGTTTGTTAAAGAGACTGTCTTTTTTTCATTGAAGGTTCGTTCCTGCTTTGTCAAAGATGAGTTGGCCATACGTTTGTGGGTCTAGTTCTGGGGTTTCTATTCTATTCCATTAGTCTATGTGTCTGTTTTTGTGCCAATACCATGCTGTCTTGATGATGACATCTTTGTAGTAGAGGCTAAAGTCTGGGATTGTGATGCCTCCTGCTTTGGTCTTCTTCTTCAAAATTACTTTGGCTATTCGGGGCCTTTTGTGGTTCCATATGAATTTTAGGATTGCTTGTTCTAGTTTCGAGAAGAATGCTGGTGCAATTTTGATTGGGATTGCATTGAATGTGTAGATAGCTTTGGGTAGTATTGACATTTTGACAACATTTATTCTTCCAATCCATGAGCAGGGAATGTCTTTCCATTTCTTTAAATCTTCTTCAATTATCTTTATAAGCTTTCTATAGTTTTCAGCATACAGATCTTTTACATCTTTGGTTAGATTTATTCCTAGGTATTTTATGCTTCTTGGTGCAATTGTGAATGGGATCAGTTTCTTTATTTGTCTTTCTGTTGCTTCATTGTTAGTGTATAAGAATGCAACTGATTTCTGTACATTGATTTTATATCCTGCAACTTTGCTGAATTCATGTATCAGTTCAAGCAGACTTTTGGTGGAGTCTATTGGATTTTCCATGTATAATATCATGTCATCTGCAAAAAGCGAAAGCTTGACTTCATCTTTGCCAATTTGGATGCCTTTGATTTCCTTTTGTTGTCTGATTGCTGATGCTAGAACTTCCAGCACTATGTTAAACAACAGCGGTGAGAGAGGGCATCCCTGTCGTGTTCCTGATCTCAGGGAAAAAGCTCTCAGTTTTTCCCCGTTGAGGATGATGTTAGCTGTGGGCTTTTCATAAATGGCTTTTATGATCTTTAAGTATGTTCCTTCTATCGCGACTTTCTCAAGGGTTTTTATTAAGAAAGGGTGCTGGATTTTGTCAAAGGCCTTTTCTGCATCGATTGACAGGATCATATGGTTCTTCTCTTTTTTTTTATTAATGTGATGTATCACGTTGATTGATTTGCGAATGTTGAACCAGCCCTGCATCCCAGGAATGAATCCCACTTGATCATGGTGAATAATTCTTTTTATATGCTGTTGAATTCGATTTGCTAGTATCTTATTGAGAATTTTTGCATCCATATTCATTAGGGATATTGGCCTGTAGTTCTCTTTTTTTACTGGGTCTCTGTCTGGTTTAGGAATCAAAGTAATACTGACTTCATAGAATGAGTCTGGAAGTTTTCCTTCCCTTTCTATTTCTTGGAATAGCTTGAGAAGGATAGGTATTATCTCTGCTTTAAACGTGTGGTAGAACTCCCCTGGGAAGCCATCTGGTCCTGGACTCTTATTTGTTGGGAGATTTTTGATAACCGATTCAATTTCTTCGCTGGTTATGGGTCTGTTCAAGCTTTCTATTTCCTCCTGATTGAGTTTTGGAAGAGTGTGGGTGTTTAGGAATTTGTCCATTTCTTCCAGGTTGTCCAGTTTGTTGTCATATAACTTTTCATAGTATTCCCTGATAATTGTTTGTATCTCTGAGGGATTGGTTGTAATAATTCCATTTTCATTGATGATTTTATCTATTTGGGTCATGTCCCTTTTCTTTTTGAGAAGCCTGGCTAGAGGTTTGTCAATTTTGTTTATTTTTTCAAAAAACCAACTCTTGGTTTCATTGATCTGCTCTACAGGTTTTTTAGATTCTATATTGTTTATTTCTGCTCTGATCTTTATTATTTCTCTTCTTCTGCTGGGTTTAGGCTGCCTTTGCTGTTCTGCTTCTATTTCCTTTAGGTGTGCTGTTAGATTTTGTATTTGGGATTTCTCTTGTTTCTTGAGATAGGCCTGGATTGCAATGTATTTTCCTCTCAGGACTGCCTTCGCTGCGTCCCAAAGCATTTGGATTGTTGTATTTTCATTTTTGTTTGTTTCCATATATTTTTTAATTTCTTCTCTAATTGCCTGGTTGACCCACTCATTCTTGAGTAGGGTGTTCTTTAACCTCCATGCTTTTGGAGGTTTTCCAGACTTTTTCCTGTGGTTGATTTCAAGCTTCATAGCATTGTGGTCTGAAAGTATGCATGGTATAATTTCAATTCTTGTAAACTTATGAAGGGCTGTTTTGTGACCCAGTATATGATCTATCTTGGAGAATGTTCCATGTGCACTCGAGAAAAAAGTATATTCTGTTGCTTTGGGATGCAGAGTTCTAAATATATCTGTCAAGTCCATCTGATCCAATGTATCATTCAGGGCCCTTGTTTCTTTATTGACCGTGTGTCTAGATGATCTATCCATTTCTGTAAGTGGGGTGTTAAAGTCCCCTGCAATGACCACATTCTTATCAATAAGGTTGCTTATGTTTATGAGTAATTGTTTTATATATTTGGGGGCTCCGGTATTCGGCGCATAGACATTTATAATTGTTAGCTCTTCCTGATGGATAGACCCTGTAATTATTATATAATGTCCTTCTTCATCTCTTGTTACAGCCTTTAATTTAAAGTCTAGTTTGTCTGATATAAGTATGGCTACTCCAGCTTTCTTTTGGCTTCCAGGAGCATGATAAATAGTTCTCCATCCCCTCACTCTCAATCTAAAGGTGTCCTCAGATCTAAAATGAGTCCCTTGTAGACAGCAAATAGATGGGTCTTGTTTTTTTATCCATTCTGATACCCTATGTCTTTTGGTTGGTGCATTTACTCCATTTGCATTCAGTGTTATTATAGAAAGATACGGGTTTAGAGTCATTGTGATGTCTGTATGTTTTATGCTTGTAGTGATGTCTCTGGTACTTTGTCTCACAGGATCCCCCTTAGGATCTCTTGTAGGGCTGGTTTAGTGGTGACAAATTCCTTCAGTTTTTGTTTGTTTGGGAAGACCTTTATCTCTCCTTCTATTTTAAATGACAGACTTGCTGGATAAAGGATTCTCGGCTGCATATTTTTTCTGTTTAGCACACTGAAGATCTCGTGCCAATCCTTTCTGGCCTGCCAAGTTTCAAAAGAGAGATCAGTCACGAGTCTTATAGGTCTCCCTTTAAAGGTGAGGGCACGTTTATCCCTTGCTGCTTTCAGAATTTTCTCTTTATCCTTGTATTTTGCCAGTTTCACTATGATATGTCGTGCAGAAGATCGATTCAAGTTACGTCTGAAGGGAGTTCTCTGTGCCTCTTGGATTTCAATGCCTTTTTCCTTCCCCAGTTCAGGGAAGTTCTCAGCTATAATTTCTTCAAGTACCCCTTCAGCACCTTTCCCTCTCTCTTCCTCCTCTGGGATACCAATTATGCGTATATTATTTCTTTTTAGTATATCACTTAGTTCTCTAATTTTCCCCTCATACTCCTGGATTTTTTTATCTCTCCTTCTCTCAGCTTCCTCTTTTTCCATAACTTTATCTTCTAGTTCACCTATTCTCTCCTCTGCCTCTTCAATCCGAGCTGTCGTCGTTTCCATTTTATTTTGCATCTCGTTTAAAGCGTTTTTCAGCTCCTCGTGACTGTTCCTTAGTCCCTTGATCTCTGTAGCAAGAGATTCTCTGCTGTCCTCTATACTGTTTTCAAGCCCAGCGATTAATTTTATGACTATTATTCTAAATTCACTGTCTGTTATATTATTTAAATCCTTTTTGATCAGTTCATTGGCTGTTGTTATTTCCTGGACATTCTTTTGAAGGGAATTCTTCCGTTTGGTCATTTTGGATAGTCCCTGGAGTGGTGAGGACCTGCAGGGCACTTCCCCTGTGCTGTGGTGTATAACTGGAGTTGGTGGGTGGGGCCGCACTCTGACCTGATGTCTGCCCCCAGCCCACCGCTGGGGCCACAGTCAGACTGGTGTGTGCCTTCTCTTCCCCTCTCCTAGGGGCGGGATTCACTGTGGGGTGGCGTGGCCCGTCTGGGCTACTTGCACACTGCCAGGCTTGTGGTGCTGGGGATCTGGTGTATTAGCTGGGGTGGGTAGGCAAGGTGCATGGGGGCAGGAGGTGCAGGCTTAGCTTGCTTCTCCTTAGGTGATCCACTTCAGGAGGGGCCCTGTGGCAGCGGGAGGGAGTCAGATCCGCTGCCGGAGGTTTGGCTCCGCAGAAGCACAGAGCTGGGTGTTTGCGCGGAGTGAGCAAGTTCCCTGGCAGGAACTGGTTCCCTTTGGGATTTTGGCTGGGGGATGGGCGGGGGAGATGGCGCTGGCGAGCGCCTTTGTTCCCCACCAAACTAAGCTATGTCGTCCGGGGGCTCAGCAGCTCTCCCTCCCTTTGTCCTCCAGCCTTCCCGCTTTCTGAGCAGAGCTGTTAACTTATGACCTCCCAGACGCTAATTGGCGCTTGCTGTCGGAACACAGTCCGTCCGGCCCCTCTGCTTTTGCCAGCCAGACTCGGGGGCTCTGCTTGGCTGGCGGGCCACCCCTCTGCCCCGGCTCCCTCCCGCCAGTCCGTGGAGCGCACACCGCCTCGCCACCCTTCCTACCCTCTTCCGTGGGCCTCTCGTCCGCGCTTGGCTCCAGAGACTCTGTTCTGCCAATCCTCTGGCAGTTTTCTGGGTTATTGAGGCAGGTGTAGGTGGAATCTAAGTGATCAGCAGGACGCGCGGTGAGCCCAGCATCCTCCTACGCCGCCATCTTCCCCTCTCTCTGAAAAGACTTTTTTAAAAAGAAAATTTTAGAGTATAAACCTGAACTATCTAAAAAAATTCAATTATGTGGAATACCACTTCTAAAAGCTTTTGAATAAATGAAGTCCCATTGAATCCAGTTCCTGGGGATGAGTCACCTTTTAAAACTCTTCAGGAGAAGACAGTTTGCATCTCATTAAAATCAGAATCATTAACGGAATTTACTCATTGATATTGTCTTCCCTGTTAGAGAGAAATTTTTTCCTTGTGACACATAAAAGGGAATCCATTGGACAGACATAAAGGTCTATGTGAGTGGAAATGTAGATAACCATAGAGAAATGAGCCCACTCTGCCTATTTCTTATTTTAGTTAATGTGGGCTTCTTCACGTTATCTGATATATTTAATTGGATCATGACAGTTTCTCCTGGGGCCAGAAGAAAACCTGTTGGCCGAAAGATGACATCATAGAAAGAAGTCAGAAGTAGGTTTATCCCACCAGAGAAAAATTAACACAGCACAGAGTTTGATTTATTCTAACATCCATAAATACTTGCCAGAGCTGAAATAATCTCCCTTCGATTGCTTGAGAGTCAATAGGTTGTGAGTGTTTGTGTTCATTAAAAAAAAAAAAATGACTAAAATCATTTTAAAAGTGGCTTAGTGTTTTAACATGTTTTTGAAGGTTGTTTTCAGGGTGGGTAGGTTAAAAACCTTATGATAGAAGACATCAATAAACAATGACACATCATGAGAAAATCTTAGACAGTTAGGAAAGTTGAATATAAAGTATATTAAAGGAATGTTGGAGAAACGTAGTAAAAAACAAAAAGGTTTAGGGCCAGTCCATGTAGAAAGTTGAGTAACAGGCTAATGCATTGGGATTATATTGTCAAAATAAAATAAAAACTATTGGGAGATTTTAAACAAAGCCAAAGCTGCATCCTGTCAGTATGCCTGAAACAACTAACCAGGTGGCATAAATGAATTAGATTAAGAAGAGGGGGGAGAAATGAGAAACCAGAGGAGTCTTGCAATTTCTCAAGGAAGCAATAATGATACCTCCTCAGTAATAATAGCTGAGGAAATAGAGAACAAGTGATAAATCTCCCTCTCTCTCCACTTCCACTACTGCTGCCAAATCAACAAGATTTGGCAACTGATTAGATATCAGACTCCAGGGATATGAGGGAGTCAAAGATTACATCACTATTTCAAGAATGGGTGACTGGAAATGGTAACTATTGCAGTTTATAGCCACCTCCATTAAAAAGCCTTATGGGGGTGCCTGGGTGGCTCAGTCGGTTAAGCGTCTGACTTTGATTCAGGTCATAATCTCGCAGCCCGTGAGTTCGAGCCCCCCATCGGGCTCTGTGCTGACAGTTCAGAGCTTGGACCCTGCTTCAGATTCTGTGTCTCCCCCTCTCTCTCTGCCCCTCCACTCCTCTCTTGCTTTCAAAAATAAATACACATTAATTAAAAAAAAAAAAACCTTATGACTGACATACAATATGTGAACTACAAAGTAAATGGCATCCCTGTGGTATGACCATATTGGTCATTTCCAAGGCTTTTATATGCATTTGTTGCAATATGAATTTGTTTGAGCCTCTCAGCCCCTAATGATTATTAACTTAAGGTGCAAATGACATTTAAAGTGCATGTATTAATTATAGCTAGAAAGCTGGGTGATATCTTAGTCAATTGAAATAGTTCAGTTTGAGTTGTGCAAATTCATCTTGAGAAATATTTATACCCACTGTTATTGTTTATACATCACTTACAAATGTTAACATGAAATGTGAAAGATTTCATAGCATCAGTTAAAATAGGATCTGCCAGGTTATTAGAAATATATTTCTAAATTTTTTTACCCAAGTGTTTATTTCATACTATAGTCACAAGATTTTATTTTCCTCTTTGATACAGTACTTTTTTATGATGCCTTGCCTTGCTTTTCTCTTCTTTTCATTTGCAACTGAATAGATTGGAACATCAGACCTGAGAGCAAAGGAAAAATAAGGGTGCTTTTGGGGAGACATAAATTGTCAACTTTCATAGAAGCAAAGTTACCATAAGAACCATTCTATAGCTCTGTCAGGTAAGAATAAAGAGCTTCAGATACGCAGAAGCTTTTGAAACTGTCAGGTCACTTATAGAAAACTAGTTAAACTGTCCAAAAAATTAAATAGCCTGCATTTTGAGGAAGTAAATTGCAGATGAGTGTGATAAAAAAAACTTTTCATGTATATGCTTAATTTATTATGTAGAGGTTGTTAATGGAAAGCACATAGAAATATCAGCAGAATCAAAAAAATCTTGATTTGGAATCTGTTCCAACACCAACTGGTGTGAGATCTTGAGGAAGTCACTTCCTCCCTAAGAATCCCAGTTCCTGCAAAATTTAACTTTAAAAGCTATGAAATATGAGAATGAAAATTAAATAGGAAATTACTAATGGGCATAGAGGTATAAAGTGTTAAAAGGATACTATTCAAAACAAGAAAGGCATTGGGTAGATTCTGTAAAGAATACAAAGAATAACAGAGAAGGAAAAATTAAACACATACACATACACACATTTGTACATATATATAAACACTATTAAATGCTAAAAATAATGTTATTTCATCAAAAGTTATCATAAGTAGGTAAAAAAGGCAAGTCACACACTGGAAAAGACATTTGCAATATGAATATGTGAAAAGTATTTATTCTAAATATATGTAATATATTTCTTCAAATCATTAAGTATATACAGCAACAATCAAATTTACAAAATGGACAATGGATTTGAATAACTGTATCACAAAGAGGATATTCAAATAGCCAGTAAGTGTATTAAAATGCTTAACCTAATTCATGAAGATACGTACATGCATCTTTATGTTTACAGCAGCATTATGTACAATAGCCAAGATATGGAAGCAAACTAAGTGTCCATCAACAGATGAATAAAGAAGATATGGTATATATTTACAATGGAATATTGCTCAGCCATAAAAATGAATGAGATCTTGCCATTTGTGACACCATGGAAGAACCTAGAATATATCATGCTAAGTGAAATAAATCAAAGAAAGACGAATATCGTATGATTTCACTTATATGTGGGATCTTAAAAAACAAAACAAATGAACAAACAAAACAAGAGAAACAGAAAAATAAATAAAAATAACAAACTAGTGATTGCCAGAGGGGAAATGGAATATGAGTAAAGTAGATGAAGAGGATTCAGAGGTACAAAATTTCAGTTAAAATAAGTAAGTCATGGAGATGAAAAGTATAGCATACAGAATAATAGTGTAATAATGTGTGGTGAGAGATGGTGACTACACTTATTGTGGTAAGCATTGAGTAATGTATAGAATTGTCAAATCACTTTGTTGTACACCTGAAAATAATATAACATTATATGTCAACTATTCTTATTCTTCTATTATATGTCAGCTATTAACTATGTCAAATTAAAAAAAAAAATACTGGAGCGCCTGGGTGGCCCAGTCAGTTAAGCATCCAACTTTGGCTCAGGTCATCATCTCACGGCTCTCTGTGCTGACAGCTCAGAGCCTGGAGCTCGCTTCCGATTCTCTATCCCCCTCCCTCTTTGCCCCTCCCCCACTCATGCTCTGTCTTTCTCTCTCTCTCTCAAAATACATTTTTAAAAAGTGCTTAACATCATTATTCATTAAGGAAATGCAAATTTAAATCACAATGAAATACCAACTGATCTTCACTAAAATAAGTTAAAGAATAACAATACTGGGGTTCCTGGGTGGCTCAGTTGGTTAAGCGTCCAACTCTTCCCCTCGGCTCAGGTCATGACCTCATGGTCCATGAGCTTCAGCCCCACATTACTAGTGCAGAGCCTGCTTGGGATTCTCTCTCTCTCTCTCTCTCTCTCAGCCTCTGCCCCACCCACTCATGTGCTCACTCTCAAAATAAATAAATTAATTAAAAAAAATAACAATATTAAGTGTTGATGAGGACGTAGAGCAACTAGAATTTTCATATGTGGCTAGTGGGAGTGTATACTGATATAAAATATTGGAAAATTGCTTGACAATATCTACTGAAGTTAATTATAGGCTAACCTCATGACCCAGCATTTCTATTGGGAGGTACATTTCCAAGAGAAGAGAGCATATATGTTGGTCAACAGACATGAAAAGTATATTACTGGAAGTTTTATTTATAATTACTCCAGGGACTCCTGGGAGGCTCAGCTAAGCATCTTGATTTTGGGTCAGATCACGATTCCAGGGTTGTGGGATTGAGCCCTGTGTCTGGCTTTGTGCTGAGGATAGAGCCTACTCGAGATTCTCTCCGTCTTTCCCTCTGACCTCCTCCCCCACTCATCTGCTCTCTCTCTCTCTTAAAAAAAAAAACCTCAATTTTAATTTATAATTGTTCCATAGTGATAATAATCCATACGTCCATCTGAAAAAGAACACATTGGATACAATGGAATACTGTGCAATAAGGATGTACAATGCAACAAATAGATTGATCTTGGAGACTCATAATGAGAAAAATTAAGCTGAACACAAAGCACAATATTCTGTATGATTCCGAATTTAGTTGAATTTCAAGGATAGACAAAATTGAGAATTTCCTATAAAGTACAAAGTTGTAAGAGACAATTGCCCCCAGCCTGACAATTAAAGCAAACCATACATGTGACAAAATTATACTTAAAAAAAAAAAAAAAAAAAAAAAAAAAAAAAAAACCTACCAGTTAGATAACAAAGGATACAAAGAAACTTAAATGAATTTAATTTCAAAAAGTAACAAGTTCTGTCTAGGGGCAAAGAGATTCATGGTTGCTTTCATCTCTTGTAGAGTAGAAGGAAAAGAAATTCGCCTTAAGAGGTAAAAACAAAAGCCAACATTTAGCAGACTTTTAATGGGCAGGAATAGCCTGGTATGCTGGATTAGAAACCCTCGGAGCCCCATCCACAATGCTACTCTGCACATATCTGCTACTCTGTCTCACGGGTTGTCACTGACTGCACGAACGTAGGGGCGGGACCCAGAGCTACGAGATCTTTCGGAAAGGTACAGCTTGTTTAGCATGTGTAAGCAGTTTACTGGAGGCTCAGGGCAGGGTAGGCAAGTAAAAACAATCTCTTTGGCACTCTGGGGCTTCATTAAGTTCACTGCAGCAACCCTTCCAAGATTGCGGTGGGCCAGAAGACCTGAGGAAAATTTGTGTGAGGCAAACTGGGCATTGTTGCCATTCACTAAAGTGGCCCCTGAAGGCTGGTGGAAAGGCAGAAGGTATAGAGGGATATCTGTAAATATCCAGAGCTTGAGGCAGAACTGGAGAACAGAAGTCCCAAGGAGATCAGAAAAATCGGCACCCAGGATTTCAGGCAGAGATAGTGCCACAGCTCAGAAAGTCGGCACCTTGAGTGTAGCGCCAAAAAGTGAGCTCTGAAATTTCACCAGTGCTTACATTCTAAAGCCTGTTAAAGGGAAAGCCGAGTTAAAATACTCCCAAAGTAGTCTTACTCTCAAAGAAAGTCTTAAATAAACTACTCCCAGGGTAAAGTCTTGCCTTGAAATCTTATCTAAAATACTTGATTTCAAAATATTTGAAACCAGAGGCAAACTGGTTGTAAATAGAACTGTAAGAAAGCTCAGAGGAGGTCACTCCAATTAGATTTCCTTAGACCATACACATACTTGCCCTATGACATAATAAAAAGCATCATATTGGGGAGAAGGGATGTGAATATTATTGACTTCTAGCTCAAAAGTTCTTTTATACAATACTCAACATAAAATCATGAATTAGGAAATATAGGAAGAAGCAAGGTTATCTACTCATGGACAGGAGAGGAAGTAGTTCATTGAAGACAACTTGAAAATTGTTAGAAATTTGGCCAGTAACAGGTGGGGGGGAGGGGGAGTATCTAAAAGTCTAAGATAGGGAAATCTTCCTCTCCATACAGCGGAGATGTGGCTCTAAGAAGAGAGGATCTGTTGTATGTCTCTCTCTCTCTGCTTCCACCACTTGGTCCTCAATGTGGCAAGATCACAGAATTGGGTAGTTTCTACCCAAAGGACCACAAAGATACATGTGTGTCAGGAGAGTACAGAGTGTCAGGGGTCCCTAAGATCACCACAACTTTCAGTGATACACTAGGAGTACTCAAAGGATTCATTATACAGGTGTACTCATGGCTATGATTTATTATAGCAGAAAGATGCAAAAGGAAAAATGCATGGGTGAAGTCAAAGGAAACCAGATGTAAGCGTTTAAGGGTCCTCTCCCAGTGCAGTTTCCCAGGACTTGCTCACTTCCCCAGCAATGAGTTATGGCAACATCTCTGAAATGTTTGCCAGAAAAACTTAGTAAAGTCTCAATTGTCACTGTTTTTCTTAAGGGCTGGTCACATAGGCACTCTGCCTAGCACGAAATAAGCTTCCAGACTCCCAGAGGAAAAAAACAATGTTTAGCATAAACTGTAGTTTTCATAATGAGTTTAAGCACAGGGAAGCTTTCTTTTCAGACATTCTTTTCATTCTTAAAATCCAAATTCCTGGATGTCACCTGAGGATCAACTTTGAAAGCAGTTATTTCTAAAAATAGCAGGATTGTCATATTAAGTCCTCCAGAACACCTAGAAACTGAAAAATTCTGGGGATGTTGCAGAGAAGGAAGATTGTTGGATCTCAGCATGTTTTACACACACACACACACACACACACACACACACACACCTCTACCTGAATGGGAAAATACAATCAACAAATACCAACACTGAGATGACACAGATTTTAGATTTTCCAAAAGATTAAAAAAAAAAGCTGCTAAAACAATGTTTGAATGAACAATTGCAAATGCTCTTGATTCAAACATTAAAATAGAACCTATCAATAAATAAATAGAATATATATTTTATATATATATATATATATATATATATATATATATATATATATATATACATATATACAAAATAGAAATTTCAGAGTGGAAAAATGCAGTAATCAAAATATATAAACTTCCCAGAAGGACTAAATGGCAGTGGAAATGAGAGAAGCAAAAATCAGCATGATGGTTAATTTTATGTGCCAGCCTAGCCAGGCCATAGTATCCAGATATTTGGTTGAACACTATTCTGGCTGTTTTTCTGTGAGGGTATTTTTGGATGAGATTTACATTTAAATTGGTGGATTTTAAATAAAGCAGATCTCCCTCTATATTGCAGGTGATCCACATCCAGTGAGTTCCAAGTCTGAGTAGAGCAAAAGGAACTTCCCTGAGGAAAAGGATGGAATTCAGCCAATGGACTGCTTTAGGCTTTCAACTGCAACTCTATCTATTCCTGGATTGAAACTACAAATCTTTCTTGGGTCTTCAGCCTGAGAGTTACCTCCATCAGATTTTGAACTCACTAAGCCTCCACAAAGAATCACGTGAGCCAATTTCTTAAAATAAATTTCTTTCTATATGTGCACATCCTATTTGTTCTGTTTCTTTGCAAAGCCCTAACACAATCAGTAAAAACTTGAAGTTAAGTCAATGGAAATTATCCAATCAGAACAACAGAGAAAAAAAAGATTGAAAAAATGAACAGTATGTACCAAAGAACACTATTAATAAAGTGAAAGGCAACGCATGGAATGGAAGAATATATGTGATATCTTATTGCAGATAAGGTATTAGTAATCAGAATATGTAAAGAACTCCTGCAACAACAACAAAATATTTTTTTAAGTGGACAAAGGATTTGAATAGACATTTGCCCAAATAAGATATACAAATTGTGGATAAACACATGGAGAGAATATTCACCGTCACTAATCATTAGGGAAAAGCAAATCAAAGCCACAATGAGATATCACTTTATACCTGTTAAGATAGCTATTACCAAAAATAAAATAAAAATAAAACCCCAGAAATTAACAAGGGTTGGTGATGTTGTGGAGAAATTGGAATCCTTGTGCATTGCTGGTGGGAATGTAACAGATGTTACAGGTAATCTAACAGATGTTTGTACACCCATGTCCATAGTAGCATTATTCACAATATCCAGAATGTGTTAAGCAACCCAAATGTCCACTGACTGATGAATGAATAAACAAAAAGTGCTATATACACTTAATGGAATATTATTTGGCTTAAAAAGGAATGAGATTCTGATACATGCTACAACATGGATGAACTTTGTAGATGGTATGCCAAGTGACATAAGCCAAACACAAAAGGACAAATTCTGTGTCAATTCCACTTATATGAAGTCACAGAATAGTCAAATTCATAGAGTCACCTATATAATAATGGTGACCAGGGTCAGAAAGGAAGACCACAGAGAGTGGAGAGTTAGTGTTTAATGGATATAAAGTCTCAGTTTGAGATGTCAAAAAAGTTCCAGAGATAGTGGTAATGTTTGCAGAACCGTGTGAATGTAATGGCACCGAACTGTACAGTTAAAACGGTTGAAATGGTAAATGTGCCATTTCATATCAAATTGCCTATCTTGCAATTTAAAAAAGAAGAACAGGAGGACAACAGTGAAAACAACGGAGTAGGAAAATCATCTCCTCCACAGAAGCAGTGAAAACACTGGCAAAATTTGTCATATTCAAACCTTTCAGAACTCTGGACATATTCCAAAGGCTTGTAACAATCTGGAAAGCATATACTCAAAAAATGATAATAAAAGAGAAAAGCCTGAATCTTGTTAGGAGCAGCAAGCTTAGTGGCATGTTACAAACAGCCCACAGTCAGAGGGCAAACCAGCAGGTTAGCTGCCGCTGGGGTGTGCCGAACAGAGTAGGACCTCCTTCAAAGCCTCATTCCCAGAAAATTGCCATAATTATTATTATTATTACTATTATTATTATATTATTTTGTGCTGTTGATATTTAAAGTCTTGGGTAGGCATAGCAGTCTGGAGGACAATGCTCTGAACCTTGACTTTGGCTAAATCTGGGTAATAATTATATAATTTTTAAAATTATATATTTTAATTATTTTAGCATACTTTTTCACTCTCAGGTATCTCTATTTAAATAATAGATGATTGTTCTACTATTAGGCAACTAGAATTTTTTAAATCCTTATATGCTCTTTTTATATAGTATGCCAATTATCATATCCTTTAACAATTTACTTTTTGCTGGGTGAAAACATAAAATTTGGGGTATTTCTCTCTCTCTATGTCTCTCTCTTTCTCTGTCTCTCTATCTCTCTGTCTCTGTCTCTCTCTCTCCTTCTCTCTCTCTCTCTCTCTCTCACACACACACACACACACACGCACACACTTTGGTTCTCCCAAATAGTTTCAAGAACAAATAAATTACTATTATTCAGCAAAGCCAAGTAATGTTTCTAAGATATCCAAGAATAACTTTATTTCCAAACCTTGACAACTCATAAAATGAATAATTTTCATTTCAAAAGGCAGGGCAGGACCATAAATAGAAATGATTTCCACTGAGACACAAAAGAGTAAGTTTTCTCCAGCACCAGGAACTTTTGGGTTAGGACATTTTTTTAGTGCGGTAGATTAATTCACTGCTAAATTTTGTCCAGTTAAATTTTTCATATACTCTAGTCCCCCTTATCTGTGGTGGATACAAGACTCCCAGTGGATGCCTGAAACTGTAGATGGTAACAAACCCTATGTATCTGTACTCACTCTTCTCCTTCTTGTGATGATGTGAGATGATAGAATGCCTACATGATGACATGGAGTGAGGTGAATGATGTAGGCATATGACAGTGTTAGGCTGCTAGTGACCTTCTGATGATACGTCAGAAGGAGGATCATCTCCTTCTAGACTGCAGTTGACCTTAGGTAGCGGAAACCACAGATAAGGGGGGATTACTGCACACACACATTTCCAGTTATTTCTGGCATGAAATTTTATCTAAAATGCTGTTCATGTCTGCAAGACTAGAATTTTGGATTTATGACTAAGCATGGGTGTTGGCCTTATATATCAAATTATCATTAAACTACCTATGAAGATTTTTAAAATCCAAGATGAAAGAACACCAAAAGACAGTTTGTTTGGCTTAGAAGTGTTGGGCTGAGAAGCACTTTCTTTAATAATGTGTCACATGAACCAGATGAAAGCAGATGATCCCACAGAAGAGAGAAAATGTTTTGTCTCACTTCCATTCTCTGCATCTGATTTTCAGGTGCAGGCATCCCCTGTTGAGAAAAACAGATAGCCACCACCAGCTACACCAGAGCTCTCTTCTGAGCTTGTCAATTCCCTGTCTACATCAGCAACTCTCTTTAGGAATTCTTATTCAGGTTAGAGTTCCACATCTAGTTCATCACCACATGTTCCTGGACACATTTTGGAAAAGTATTAGGAATCCTCACTGCTTTCACTGGGGTCCGCGGTGAGTCACCTCTTGCCTGGATTATTGAAGTTGTCTCCTATGTCATCACTTGCCTTTCATCCCTCTGTAGTTTATTCTCACAGCAGCAGCCAGAGGGATCCTATTAAGATAAATCATGTCACTTCCTGATTCAGAACCTTCCAGTCACTCCTGGATCCCCTATGAGTAAGAGTTAAATTCCTAGAATGGTCTGTGACCATGTTCTACAACAGAAATGTAAAGTTAGCCACAATTTTCTAGTAATTGGTTTAAAAGATAAAAAGAAACAGGCCAATAAAAATTTAAAGATACTCTGTTTGGATCAATAATCCAATATATTATCGTGTCAACATATAAATCAATATAAACATTATTAATGAGATATTTTACATTTTTAAAGGTCTTTTAAAACTAGTGTGTAAACAACACTCTCGATTCAGTCAAGCACTCAAGTGCTCAAAAGCCACATGTGGCCAGTGGCTACTATATTGAAATTATAGAACTATAAAATCCAATTTGATCTACCACCTGCCCTCAACTCTGTGAACTCACCTCCTTATATTCACCGCTCACTCATTCTCTAGGAAGCACACTGGACTTTTGTGATTTCTGTCATTTTTTAGTGAATCTTCCCTGATAACACTCTAAAATGAAACCCAAGTCTACAGCACTCACCTTCTTATTTGCTTCATTTATTAATAATATCTATCACCTTGGAATATATCATATTTTTCTTTACTTTTTTGGTGCTTACTTTTTCTGTAGTGTACCACTAGAATTTAAACTCAATTAGGGCAACAAATGTTACCTGTTTTGATCACTGCTTGTATCAACAGAAAGAGAAGAGTGCCTGGAACACAGGCAGTGCTAAATAAATGTTTAGCACTTGTTAAATAAAAGGTTTGCATTCCTATCATAGTTCACTACTTAGATACTGAAGTTCTAGATAAGTATTACCTTCCCTCCAGACACTGTGGGCTACATTTCTCACTTTGAGGTTTGGCCAAAGCTAAGCAATAGACCCCAAAGCCACCATTTTGAGAACATGTATTGTTTCAGCAAAAGAGTAATCATTAGAGAGGTGCCAGGGTGGCTCAGTTAAGCATCCAATTCTTGGTTTTGGCTCAGGTCAGGATCTCAGGGTTGGTGAGTTCAAACCCTGCGTTGGGCTCTGTACTTACAATGTGGAGCTTGCTTGAGAATATCTCTCTCCCTGCTTCTCTGACCCTCTGACTCATGAGCTCTGTCTTTCTCTCTCTCAAAATAAATAAATAAACTTAAAAAAAATAATACTCATCAAATAAGATTAACATACATGTTTTCAGAATCAAGTCTCTCCGGTATTGCTTTCAGCCTAGCAACATACCCCCTCATGCATTCTTTTTTTTCTCCATTTTATATATTCCACTTAAATTAAAAAATACAGAACACCTGGGTGGCCTAGGTGGTTAAGAGCCTGACTCTTGATTTCAGCTCAGGTCATGATCTCACAGTCATGAGTTCAAGCCCCTGGTGAGTGTGGAGCCTGCTTGGGATTCTCTTTCTCCTCTCTCTCTGCCCCTCCCCTGCTCATGCACTTGTGCACTCTCTCTTTCTCTCTGTCTCTCACAATAAATAAATATTAAAAGATAAACTTAAAAATATAGCAAAGAAATGGAGTCCAGAAGCTCTTGCTCTGGCAATGAGTTGATATATGAGTTATCAATTCACTAAGTTTAGTGAGTTATCCCTCACTAAAATAATTTCAAGAGATTTTTCCAAAGGGTTTTTTTCCTTAAAAATTGGAATGTTACCACTCAGGATAACTCTAACCATTATTCATTTATTGTCCTTTTTTTCTGATTGTTCAATTTTTAATAAGCAACTGAAAGTAATGGCAAACTGAGAGTAAGTAAAATTTGTTACCGGCTGGTTTTCATACAGCAAGGATTGGCTGTTGCCATTTGCAACACTGATTGGCATCAGAAGTAAGCATAAAAATCAAGGAGTTATGTTTGTTAAGAAATATAGGGTTTATAAAAGTAAATTAAAAAGCATTAATGTTGAGTCATTTCCATAATACCTCTTTAAACTAGTCTAAAAGAATCCAAGTCTTTTCCTTGATTACTGAGGCAAGGTAAAAGTGCCGTCTTAAGTATATTCAATGGCAGATGCTAAACTTTTGTGTGTGACTGTGTGTGTGTGTACTTAGCATATGAAATAAGCACTGAAGGCCACTTCCCAAATGGTTTTACCTTTTTGGATTTCACTTTCATTTTGCTTCTACATATTCTTATATTATTTTTATATATAGTTTTTGAGCCCTTCAGCGTCTGAAAAAAATCTATTTGGCTCAAACACTTAACTGGTAATTTCCATAAGGAATATTTTAGATTTAAATCTTTTTGTTCCCTCAGAACTTTTGATGCCATTGTCTACTAAGAGCTCATGTGCTCATGGGAAGACCAATGTCATTTGCTTCGCTAATTTGTAGGTATACTATTTGAGTGTTGTTTCTTTGTTTTTTCTCTATAAAATTGTTTAGATCTTCTTAGTTAAGGTAAACTTGGTTTAAATTGCTTAAGTGGCTGGCATGGAATTCCTCATCTTTATAATCTTCCCTGAATAAGAGTCTTGACTATAAGAACTGTGGGGGTGGTGAGCACATGGGGTGGCACTCTCTCCTCCTTTATAGAGGTGTGATGTCCACACACAAGAGAGCCCCCTTTCCCTCCCATTCCCAATGCCAAATAAAGGGTTTTGCCTGGCCATCCTTAGCAGATCTCTTCATCTTTTTGCAGATTATTAAAAACCAGTGTACCAAACCTTCTCCATATTTCAGTGATGCTTCTATTTCAACACAGTGAGTTTTCTTCAATGAAATGGATAAGCTAAAAAAAATTATGGATATCAGATATTCCATTATCTAAGGACTTATATGAAATTCATAGTGATGTAGTATGAGAATTCTATGACTATATGATAGTATTGTTCCATAGTAAATATGACTTCTTCCACAAACAAATTTAAGCACTAGAATAAATGTTTCTTCAAGCACATGGCTGTGTGTGGCAGGAATGAAGGAAAAAAGGAAGGGGAGAAAAGTATTGTAATACTGTTCTATAGTTGGTTCCTAAGGAATGGTCTTCTAGCAGAGCCTTTTGCCTATCCCTTTGGCACATTGTATCCAATTCAAAATGTAAACAAGTGGAGCACCTGTAATCTGAAGGCCCTGTTGGTAAAATCCTGTACCACCAGGGAAATCTTAGGCCACATTACTATCCTAGTCTCAGGTTCTCAATTTTATGAGTACACCTATTGAAAGCTACAATCTTATCAAACAAAAATGTGGTAGTATAGTATGGTTACATAAATGCAAAAAATATGAAGATTTGCTATGTCACACACTTTCTATGATGCAATCCCAACAATTCCTTACATTCCTTTGATGATTTATGAGATACCAAGGTTTTCATCAACCATTATCTTATTTGAGCCTGAGAGCTATAAAAGATTGATATTGTCAAATTTTTCCTACTGAAAAGGAAAAGAGATCACTATAGAAACCAAGTAATTTAGCCAAAGTTATAGAGGTAGACAATGTGACCATGAGTAAAGGAAATCTCATTTAAAACAGTCAGGACACCCAAAGTGAGTAGCTATCCTGCACATACCATTCCTTGCAGCTTGCATAAATAGCAGGAAGAAGGAAGATAAGAATTGTTTTGACAAGGGAGGCCATTTTTCACATAGGAATTTCATTTCCGGCTTTTAAGAAAAAGAAGAAACTTTCCTCCTTAACCTAGCAGCAGCGCACTAACCATCACTTGCAGCAAATGAGAAACCACTATAACCTCCAACCCTTGTTCTTCTCCAATGAATTTTTGTTTAAAGCCACTCTTCTCAATTTCCTTCCAAAACTTTATAAAAGCTGACTTCTCTCCGTCTCTTCAGATTTGCCTATGATTTGACATAGTTTGTCCCGAATTGCATTTCCTCTGCTATTCCCAAGTAAACTTATCTTGGTACTAAAATAAGTGGCTATTTTATTTTTAAGGTTGACAACAGCATGGAAGCCATAATTGCAACCCAGATCTATGAGTCCTGGTTCAACATTCTCTCTCAACAACATAGTGAAGCATAGTTCCACAAGCTCCAAAATATATACGGCAACAAGAGTGGAAATAATCCAATAAAAGACTTCCAGTTGCCCTCTCAATCCCCTCTGTGGCCATAATAACCCACAAGTCACTTTAATTTTTTTCTCTCATCCCACTTATACACCCTTAAATTGTGTGTCAGCTGCATTTTTCTCTGCCAGCTGAGAACTAAGATATTCCCAGGATTTAACTGTGATATATTCAACCCAGGACTTGTACCTGAGCACCAGGAACCATGGCTTTGTCTTTCAGTAAGACAACAGGGGCCTTCTTTCATCTCACTGCACTTGTCCAAAAGCCTAGAAACTAGAGATAAGAATAAAAGGACTGACGAAATGTAATCTCTCTTCCTTTTTTCCCTCACCCACAGCTACGGTTTTCTGATTCGTTTCAACCTCTTTGTGGCACATAAAGGTATAGAAATTTCAAGAAGACACACAGTAGTAGTGGTAGAGCAGCAGGCACTTTTAAGCCTCATGATTTGTGCTGGCTTGGCATTTCCCAAAGGTGTTTCTTTGGGGATCAAATTACTTACAAAGCCTGTGTGCTCCACAGGGAAATCAGATGAGTGAGCAGAGCAAAGCCGTTTCAAAGGCTCATGTATCACTTTGGGAAAATCAAAGTTTCTCGTGAAACTCTAAATCTGGAGCTTAGCCCTTTGACAAGTCATTTCAAACCCTACATTATAATCCCTGACCCCTTTGGAATTACAGTTGGTTTAAATGTTTCTGGATAAGTAAAATGTTGTCTTACAATGAGGAAAAAGCAAATTGCCATTTGAAAAACCAGTCTTTGGCAATCATGTTGGAACTTCAGGAAGATTGTTTTCTTTTTCATCATTACTGTGTGTCAAACGTAATCACAAAGTCACAGTTCTCAATGGCAGAAAGTATATCCTTGGTATATATTCAACCACAAATACTTTTTTGAGCTCTAATTCACTGATGTCAGCCTTGGGCCACTTCATCTTTCAAGGAAGCCTACCAGAAAAAAAATACGAAGAAAAAGCAAGAGTCAGTGATAACTAAATTGTATTTTCAAGAGCTATTCCAATTCTTAAATTATACATTTTTTTGTGTGAAGTAAAAAAAGTTATGGGGTCATATATGGTATTGAGAGGAAAGAAGGTCTCTGCTTTAAGACAAATTACTTACGTTCAAATTCTTCATCAAATATTTATGTGATCTGTAGTGGATCAAAACACAGCTCTGTTTTCTATTTTCCTCATCTGAAAAGTTGTATTTTAAACAAATTTGATTCTGACCTAAAATTCTGGAAATGTTCCTGTGTGAACCAAATAAGACAATAGATGTGAAGGCTTTTCAATATTATAAAAAGCTTTTTGAATATCTGGAATATTTCCTTGTTAGTTGAGGGCCCAAGGCCACGAAGAATTAGAACTTCATCCCCTGGAGAGGGAGGAGGAAGGAGTAATGGAATGTCATTCAGGCTGGCGACATAAGCCAGGGTGCCCAAAGTTAGTAAAAATATGGTTTTGTGGGAGAAATGCTGATTGGTCCCACAAAATGAGAATATACTGTCGAGTTTGATAAAGTGGCAGACAAAATGACAGGTTGGTGTCAGATCATGGAGGAACTCAAGTGTTGTGGCACTTTTAGCCAGCCCCAAGCTTTTATATTGTTAAGCCTCAAAGTCACTTTCCAGGGTGTGAAATGCTTCTTCTTGTTTGCAGTGGTCCCAGGAAATCGGACTGCTCTCAGGACATCCATCAGCACAGCTCATTGTAGTCCATTCTGGCTGAGTGCATTTGCATCCCCTAAACTTTCCTGTATTAAAGAGAGCCAACAGATAAACTGTAGTATAATCTTAAGCAGACACAAAGATTATGCTTCTTCTTCTTCTTCTTTTTTTAATGAAGAAGTTTGTAAAAACTTTACCTACTGAATTAAAATTTGAATTTGACCATATTGGAAATAGTGTAAATTATAAATTAACACTGTCAAAACTTAGCTGTCCAAATAACTGCTAAATTATTAAAAGGTATTATGGACATTGAGTTTTGTATATCGAGCTAGGATAGCTCCCCATAAGGATAAAATGTTATATCTGGGAATTAAAATGAATGTTAATATTTAAGAAATATTATTATATTTGAAAAAAGAGAAAATATTTCTTGCAAATAAAATACCTGAAGTTTGAAATATGCTGTTCTAGATTAGCATTGTTGGCAAATATATGTAAATCACAGGGTAGGATTATATCAATGACCAAAAGCCCTATGAAGCATTTTAAATTATAAAGACAAACTATTAACTTTTTAGGTAAAAACAGTTATTTGGTGGATTAGGATTTAATCCAAATTATTTTTGGATTACTTTATATATTTTTGGATTATTTATATGTTACTTCAATATCACATTAGTACCAAAATCGTTGTCCTTTTATTACAGAGTATTTGATATCATGGTATCATATTAAAATTACATATGTTCCTTTGTGAGTTCTAGATTAATATTAAGAAGATAATCCTGCAAATGCAAATACCTTAACAAAATCCTACAAATATTTTAACAAAAATATCCTGCAAATATTTTAACAAATATTTAACAAAATGAATTCTTAATTCTCACACCAAATGCAAAATGGGCATAAAATTACACAAATATTAAATAATAAATTTTCGGGAAATAATTGTAAAATAATTAAAACCCATCAAGATGAAGCATCACATTAAAAGATAATTTATACTTATTGTTTGTAACATATTATACTGATAATTTGAATTAGGTAATTTTGACACATAATAAATATTATAGTTTAATATTATTTTAAATTTTCCACATTTTTTTGCTTTTAATCCACATTTAATCTCTTTGAATGAACTACCAACAAGTCTAGAATTTAAATGTAAAAATATTGACAAACACCCTGTTAGACAGTTTTTAGTAAGAGGTTCTGCCAAGATAAGCTGTGACCATTATTGGAAAATATTCTGTACTCGTAAGGATCAGCTAGCCCAAGATGTGGTGACAAAAAACTGAAATATTCACTTAACACAGAAACATTTATTTCTCACTGATTCAAAGTCCTCTGAATGTCAAGTTTCTTTAAAGGCCAGCTCCCTTCTAAAAGTGACTCAGGACCCAAACCTACTTACTTCTCATCACTGCCCATTAGTCAGATGTAGTAATATGACCCCACCAAAACAAAAGAGCTGGAAATTTTTTTCTGCCCAATGCAGAGAACACAAGACACTGAAAGCGTCTAACACACCTCCCAACATATACTCTTCCCTCTTGTTATGCCCTCTTTGGTAATTTCTGTTTCCTTATGGCTACCCAAAACAATCCTCTCTTACTACAAGATAATATCTCAGGTTTTGGCTTCTTCATTGTCCTGAATGCCAATATGAGAAAAGAATATCTCATAACTAAATTCCTCTACAAATAAATGCTGACACGTGATCTTATCTGTGACTATGATTAATAATATTAACACTGACAGCTAGTTTTTTCTGTTTATTGAGCATAAACCAAATGCCCAGATTTCTGCTATAGACTCTTGTTTAATCTGTTACCCATGACATAGATACTATTATCCTTATTTTGATGCAGAGATAAGTAAAGCCACCAATATCACATAACCAATATATGGCCAAACTGTGACGTAATGTTGGATCTATTTGACAACAAAGGCTGTGATCTTCCTACTGCACTACACTTCCCATCCTTGTCCACACCTCTCATGCCCTCCCTTCATCTATCAAATGAGTATAAAGTGTAAATTCTCTTAGAAATGTGGCCAAAAAAATTTGAATTCACCTGTCATCAAAAACCAAGGAACAACAGAAAACTTAAGGATGTAAGGCTACAAAAAGAGTTCTTAGACTTGACACAAAAACTGTAGTCTATAAAAGGAAAAGGTAGTAGGTTAGTCCTATTAGAAAACAAAGCAAAATGAAACGAAAAGCTATTGCATGTGACAGACTGTGGAGAGCATAAAAAAGAAAATCTATGGACTGAACAGTCAGTATTACCTTCATCTTCACGAGGTATAGTCCATGTTGTTGAGTTTATATTTAACTTCTTTCCCTGACTGTGAGTCCTTCGAGCAAACACTATATATTGTGTGTATATGTATGTATGTGTGTGTATATATATATATATGTGTGTGTGTGTGTGTGTGTGTGTGTACAATAGGCTTATAACTCACCATTTTATAATAATAATAAGAATAAGTATAAATCCTATTAGAAACTGGGCAAAAGACATGAACATACATGGCACCAAAGAGGCTATATTTCACATAGTAAATGTCATATCAGTTCATGAAAAAAAATGTTCAACACTTCACTACACAGCTACCAGAATGGCTAAAATAAAAATGGTGACAACATTAAATGCTGGTGAGGATATGGAAAAACCGAATCACTTGTACATTGCTAATGGGAATAGGAAATTGGAAAGCCACTCTAGAAAAGTCTGGCAGTTTATTTTTTTTAAAAAGTAAATATACTACTTATGCCTATGAAACAACTCAATACTTACATCCTTCAGCATTTATCCCAGAAACATGAAAGCAAAGTTCATACAGAAACATACGAAACACAGGTTCATAGCAACTTTATTTGAAATGTCCAAAACATGGAAAGCACACAGGTGTCCTTCAATGGATGAATGGTTAAACAAACCATAGTATATTCAATGTTATGGTCAGAGGTATAGATCTACTGATTCACTGCAATGGCTAGTGTTTTGAATCAGCGGCAAGGCACATGGAAGAAATAAGATTGGAAGATTGTTGACAAAGACTGGAAAAGAGGTATAATCCAGAGGTCAGAATGTGAATACTCACTAAAAATGACCCTTTTGGACTAGAGTTACAGAAATGTAGTAACAGTGTTGTGGTTGCAGTCAGTCATACTCCCCATTTACTCTACTGTTTGCTCAAAGGACTCACAACATGAGTATAGAGTCAGGGAAAGCAGTTAAATACATGCCCAACAACACAGATCTCACCTCATGAAGGTGAGGATAATACTGACTGTCTAACCTGCCAGAATCAGAGAAACGTGTTAAACTCAAAAGGGGGCCAATAGCTAGGGGAACTAGCAAGATGTCTTGTGTGAAGTTGAATATGTTGGGCCAGTTCCATCATGAAAGGGGCAATGATTTGGCCTCACTGGAATAGATACGGCCATTTTCCCTGCCTGCCCACTGTTTCTCTGACAACAGCACTATGGACTTAATGAATTCACTATTGTGAGAACACCCACAACATTGCTTCCAAACACACCTTACATCAGAAGTAATACAATAGGCTTATGTTCATGGTAATGGCTATCCAACCGTACAGAAACATCTGGCATCTGGTATATGGAATTGCCAACTGAAGACACAGTTAAAGCACCAGCTAGAAAACATTACCATCCAAAGTTAAAGTGCTTTCTTTCATAATGTGATCCACTCACTGAGCTAATGACTATTTATTCTGGCTGTATCTCTCATGACCAGAATATATGGGTACCAAAATTAATGGTTGGAAATGGAGGTGGTATTTATTGTTTTCCTCCTTGACTTTGGACTTTGCTAGCTTAAAGATATTAATACATAAGAAAAAAAAATTTATTAGGGTCACTTAATTATGAGTTGACATGAATACTGACTATTTCCCACTTTGCTTATCACTGAATACAAAGGCAAAAAGTAAGAAAGATGAATGAAAGAAAGAAAGAAAGAAAGAAAGAAGAAAAGAAGAGGAGGAGGAAGGGAGAGAGAGAGGGAGTGAGGAAGGAAGAAGAGGAGGAGGAGAGGAAGGAGAGGAAACAGGAAGGAGAGAAAGGAGAAGAGGAGAAGAAGACAAAGAAGACTGCTATTAAAGCAACTGATCCTGATTATCAAAGGGGCAAGGTTGGTGTTACATTTTTCAGCCAGTAAGGAATTTGTCTGAAACACAAAAAATCCTCTGGAACACAGAGGAGCCCTTTATTCCTTCTATGTTCAGTGATAAAAGATGATAACAACCTTAAACAAACAGGATCCATGGGTTCAAACACTCAAAATAAAGGTTTAAGAAACCTCCCTAGGTCCCCTACCAGGTAAAGATAAAATCCTGACTGAGAGCAAAGGGACAAGGAATGGTACTGTAGAAAGGAAGTCATCCATGAATAAGCACAACATTGTGACCAGTGACAGAAAAGATGACTAGAAACTAATCAAACTAGTTTCCTGTGTTACATTCATGTTTTCCTGTGTTCCAAACTAGTTTCCAAACTAGTTTTCCTGTGTTACATTCATGACTAATTCCATTGTCTTTCCACGTGCTATTATAGTAACTTGCATTAGATATTTTAACAGATAACCGATAAATTAATTATGGATTAGCTCAATGAATTCACACAATAAAGATCTGTTCTTTACTTGTGTGGTCAGATACTTATGTTCTTTGTCAAGTTTTGGATTTCTTCCACCCAGAGACTCAAGAATCCAAGCAGCTTCCATCTTGAGGCTCTACCATTCAGTGACTTCACATTTCCAATGCCCTCATCTAATGCAGAGATGGGTAAAAGGCATGAAAAATTGGAATACTGTGCACCTCACACTGAAATCGTTCAGCCTTCATGGATAATCACACGTGAATACATCAGATTTGCTGAGAAATGTGCAAGCAAAGGTATTTGTTTCTCCTCAGATGGCTTTCTTAGAGTCCTGAGCATGCTCAGCTATAAGTATCAAGTGGTAGAAATGGTGTATTACTATAACACTTCCTTGGTGTTAGTCTTGATATGGGTTTCCTGGGCACGTGACTGTTAGATATGTAGCATTTCTGCTTAGTTCTTGGTCCACACAAGTTTTCTTGGGCTACCTAATAGTCTTCCTGTTAAAACTAGTAAGAGTAACTTCTGCTGTTTGCATTAAGAACTCTGAATGATTCAGGTCTCAAATGATGAACTATCATACATACTGGTGATTTAGGAAAGGAGATATTATTGAGAAGTAGAATTTTCTTTGAATTTTTAAAATCATGTTCAAATTTGGTGAAACTTAAATTCTAGTTATTAGAACCAATAAAAAGAGGGATGGAGCAAAAGACCACTCTCTTCTCAAGCAGAAATAATTTGAGAGGGACAGTGTCCCTTTTTTATGGATGCCAGATATGTTCTTTTCAGTGTTTTCATTAATAACCTCTGACAATCACTCCCTCTATTTATCTTCTAGTTTTCAAACTGTTTTTCTCTGCACACAGATTGCTGTAAAATCAATTTTATTTTTATCTCAACTAGATTTCATAATAAATAAATAGAATGAATGAATAGATAGATAGATAGATAGATAGACAGATAGATAGAATATCACATATGCCATGAGTCCAAGCTTTCTATTTTGTTTTAATTCATATAATGATAGAGCTGGGAAGAATGTTAGGAATGACTAATTCAATTTCCTGAAATTATAGACACTGAGACCTAAAGAGAGAAAATGTTAATTGTCTATGGTCAGTAATGTTTGGTAAAGCTTAGCTCAGAACTCCAACCCCTTGGTATTCAACTCAATGACTTTTCAATGTCCCTCTTATCTGAGGTCCTTATAATGATAGTCACTGCTCTCTAATTTCCAATTATAATCTTATAATTATATATCATTTTAATTATATATATATATATATTATAATTATAATTATAATTATATCTCATTATAATCCATAGCCTCTCAAAGGCACAGAACCTAAGATTCAAATTAATGCCAAGTTAAATACTTCTTGTGTTAAAAAGGTGTTCTATCAAATAATCATTAAAATATAACTCAAAAGTTTTCTCTGGTTTGAGCTCAGGTTGTGATTTTTCTGCATTCCCAATTTCCCTTGCTCCATTAACTCCTACCTTCAAATACCATTTTCTTTTCATTCTCATTGTCTTAGTTAAATGTATGTGTCAATATGAAGTAAGCTTTCCCACTAAATCAATCAGTCTCTATAATATGTTTTTAGAACATGGTTAGTATATTCTCATGAGTGACTTTTCTTATACTTAGTGATAGACATCAGAGTCAATCATGCATAGCTAACTTCAGAGATAATTAATAAGTTGCATGCCCAGATATATCAATATTCCTTTCCACAGAAAACCGCTGTTTTCATGAAAACTATTTATTAATGTGCTTTTTCTTAGAACGTGAATTTCTGCTCTGGTCTCTTGCATTGGTAATTGAGTGATACAACAAACCATATTTTAATACAAAAAAAGTAATAGAGGTAATGGATCTAACCACATTTTCATGCAGAGACCATTGGAATCACCAAAATCAAATTGAAAGATATATCAATAATTAACAAAGACCAGTTCTTTTTTCTGGAGAGTCATTGGCCTATACCCAGTCCCACTCTACTCTCTTTGTGTCCAAATTTTTTTTTGTTTTTATTCACAAAACACTTTGTTCAAGTGAAAATATACTTCAAACTCCAGTATGTAAATGAAGTAAAAGTGGAGTTACTCTGGATGAAGTGCATGCCTGACTAAAATCTCCTCAATTCCCATGCTGGACTTTGATGTTCGATGATGTTCAGAGGAACACAGAAGACTCCTAGGAGCACAGTTTGAGGGTACAAGAAGCTTGAGACTGAAAGGTTTTTTTATAGATAATCTCATCTAGACAAAAAAAAAAAATCCTTCATTCTGCTTGAACCAGAGCAAAAGAAGGCAAGAAAGCAGGCAATGACATATAAACTCATCATCACCAGTGAGGGTAGCACTACCTTTAAGTACCCTCTCTGACATTAAAGACATTCTTGACCACAAGCTCCAGACTAATTCAGTTTTATTCATGTAGCTGCATAAACCATTTGGATATGTGCCCTAGCATATTGGTATTTATATTCAAACATTAGCAAGTTAGGATTTTACCCCATCCTTCTTGTGTTAAGTATTTACTGAGAGGCTGAGTGAAACTTTAGAGAAACATGATACTCACAAACTGAGATTTAATGGGTTTTAGATTCCAACTATATTGCTGCAAAAAAAATGTATTTGTTGTGCATTGGATGGTAAATGTTAAATACCAGAAAGAAATAATCACTGAAACTTCTAAAAACAGATATTTTCATAGTCCTTGGTCATACATATGACTATTCATTGTATTATGTTTTAAAAGTTGTTACCAGGTGCTCATTTTTAAAAATTTTAATTCCAGTATAGTTAACATACAGTATTATATTAGTTTCAGGTATACAACATAGTGATTCAACACTTCCATACATCACCCTGTACTCAACACAAGTGCACTTCTAAATCCCCATCACCTGTTTCACCAACTGCTCCCCCCACTCCACTATGGTAACCATCATTTGTTCTTTATAGCTAAGAGTCTGTTTTTTTGTTGTTGTTGTTTTGTATGTCTCTCTTTTTTTCTCTTTTTTTTTGTTCTTCTTCCTTAAAATCCCACAAATGAGTGAAATAGTATGGTATTTATCTTTCTCTGACTTATTTCACTTAGCAATTATACTCTCTAGCTCCATCCATGTTGTTGCAAATGGCAAGATTTAATTCTGTTTTATGGCTGAATAATATTCCAGTGTGTGTGTGTGTGTGTGTGTGTGTGTCCCACATTTTTCTTTGTCCATTCATCTATCAGTGGACACTCAAGCTCCTTCCATAATTGGCTATTCTAAATAATACTGCAATAAACATAGGGGGCATGTATCCTTTTGAACAAGCTGCTCATTTGACTAAGGTTTTCGGTCACTTTAGTCATGCAAGTTAAGTCCTTGTAACTCTTCAGGTAACCATTGATGGAATGTCTTGGTAAACTGGTTGTTTGGATTCCAGTTGCTACAGCTACATAGAAACTCAAAGTGTCCTTTGCTTCTGCATAGTTCAGTTGCCTTTCCTCTCATGTGGTGCACTTCACTCTTCACTTCAGATTATTTCAGTCTAGATTTGGCTAAAATCCAGACTTAGGTGAAAGGAGTGTAAGGAGCTTTGGATCAGTACTAATGAGAATGACCCTTCAAGCCTACTTGACGGAAGGTTGATATGTACCAACTCTAGCCAAAGAGCCCCTTCTTAATTTAAGAGTACTGACTCGATAATGAGACTCTTAATTCATTTTCTTGTGCCTGGGTCCCTTAGATAAGGTATCTTTTTTTTCCCAGATACCAGCTTGGATTTTGGACCCCATATCGAGCTATAAAATTATGTCAAGTACTAGGAATGTTCCCTATATTAAAGGGCTAGAGAAACCTGTGGAAGAAAATCTTTAGCAAAGGAAACAATGAAAATGATGTTTTGGCGGAGAACTTAAACAAAAATCTAGTCTTCCATTCAACAAAGTCATCCTGTAAGTATCAAATACCTATTATATGTCAGGCATTGTTTTAGGCACTGGAGATGCAATAATGACAAAAAAAATTAAATCTCCGTTTTCATAAAATTTACATTCAAATGGGTAGACAAACCATAAATAGAATAGATATAAAGAATCGATGATACAGAGGATAATGCCAATTAATAACATGAGAAAAATAATGAAGAGTAAAGGGATAGGGAGTGACATCTCTTTTAATACAAAGATATTTCTGAGGAAATAGCTTTTGAACAGAAATGTGATTAATGCAAATGTATCTCTTCTCTTAACTAAGCTCTAGAAACACAGGGCTCAATATGGGGACAAATGCAGCCAAACCATGCCCCAACAACTGCTCAAGATGTGTCCAGGTGGTCTGCTCCCTTGAAATATAAAAAAAATATCTACTGAGAAGAGAACTTAAGACACTTTGGCTTTAGCAAGATAGGAATTCCCTGAATCTAGGACACCTACTTTTTAGACCAGCAGTACTTTTCTAGGCAGTGTCCATACTTTTTTCCAGGAGTTGATGATTAGGTCAGATATATTAGAGGCTAGAGAACATGGATTATTGTTCACAAGAAGACTAAGACAAATAGAAGAAAGTTTCCAGGCTCAGACACTATTGAAGGAGACCTCTTCCTCTAGCAGCCTCAACACCATTGCCTGCTGGCTCCCCAGGGTTTTATATACTAATTGCAGTTATCTCAGAGGCTCTCTGATTTCTTTGTTGCTATATCCCCAAGAATGTAGCGCAACAACATGTTTATGAATGGTACTAAGCAAATATCTGTTGAAAGGATGAATAAATATGAAAGGACACCAACTTCTGGGATTTGCTTCTACCAGTTTAAAGCACTAAATCTGTACGTTTCACAACAGTTGGCAATCATATCAATTGTAGTCACTAATGATTCCTTGCACAAAATAATATGTTCAATACATTTTATTAGGTGAATGACACTCTCCTAGGCCTTTCTGTTCTTTGTCCCTCAGTTAGTTCTCCTTTGCCAACCCTCTAAAAACAGTCTCTTAATTGATCAAAACATTTCAACTAAGCATTCTCCTAACAACCAAACCTGAGCATGTTGACAAATGGGTTTATAACTTTCTTCTAATCCATCATTTATTTCAAATTTCTATATTACATAAAAATTCCCATCATTTCTAGACTCACAAACCTGTAATCTTTGGTTTCTTTGTCTCTTTCACCTCTTATATCAAATTGAACAGAATGTTTTGACAAGTCTTCTGCAAATATATTATGCAAAAGTATTAATTATGTGCTTGTGACCTGCAAGGCACTGTAAGAAGCACTGATATAAAAACTACCTTTAGGGGTGCCTGGGTAGATCAGTTCGTTAAGCACCTGACTGTACATCAGCTCAAGTCATGATCTCATGGTTTGTGAAATCTAATTCCACGTAGGGTTCTGTGCTGACATTGTGGAACCTGATTGGGATTCTCTCTCTCCCTCACTCTCTGCCCTTCCCCCACTCTTTCTCTTCCTTTCTCTCACAATAAATAAACATTTAAAAAAAATAAATAAAAACTACCTCCAATATCAAAGGGCTTACAATCTCACAAGGAGAATGTTATAAACAGACAAATCATTAATAAGTGATAGAATAAAGAGATTTACATACAAACATGAAAACACAGTGTGTTCACACAAAGTAAACTATTCTATTATAGAAGGTCAAACGAGGCTATGCCTATTTTCATTTTTACAAAAATATATTATGGAGAAAGACTTTAGCAAATGTAGGTGAGGATGAAAATGTAATTTGTTGCTTAAATAGCATGTGACTACAATGTAGGCAGTGGGGACTGAAGTTACTATACAATATGCAGGCAAAGGGCAAATGGTGTCTGGGTGGCTCAATCGGTTAAGCATCCAACTCTTGAGTTTGGCTCAGGTCATGATCTCAGGGACATGAGATCAATCCCTGGATCAGTCTCTGTGCTGACAGCATGGAGCTTGCCTGGGATTCTCTCTCTCTCTCTCTCTCTCTCTCTCTCTCACTCTCACTCTCTCACTGCCCCTCTCCCGCTTGTGTGCACATACACCTGTGCACGCCTTCTCTCTCTCTCTCAAAAAAAAAAAATAAACTTTTTTTTAAAAAGGAAAAAACAGTGCTCGCTTCGGCAGCACATATACTAAAATTGGAATGATACAGAGAAGGTTAGCACGGTCCCTGCGCAAGGATGACACACAAATTCGTGAAGTGTTCCATATTTAAAAAAAAAAAAAAGAAAGGAAAAAATAGGCAGGCAAGAGAGTGATACATTTCAATCATACTAAACAAGATTAACCCATAAAATCCATCAATGTTTATAATACACATCGGAGAGAAAAGTGATATTATAGAAATTCACCCTGTCATACTCAGAAACGATCTGGATTTGGAAAGGAAATCAATGATTTGGTGACATACAAAGTGCTTTCATGATATTATCTCATTTTGGTCCTCACAAAAACTTCATGAGATACAAAAGACATAGCTTCCTTTTATTAAAGAGTAAACTGAGTCTAAGCGATGTAAATAATTTGTTCAGGGTCATAACATAATCCAGTGGCAGAGTAGGAGCTTTGACCTGTGTATCCTGAGTTTCAGATCTCTTTCTTTAAAAGCACAGGAAGATGGTAACTGAATTTATCAGAATGAAGCCTTTTCACTTCCACAATCCAAGAAGAAAAAAAGGAGTGAGTCTTGGCTCTGAGTGCCTTATCCTAAATAGGTGTATTGCCTTCAATGATCTATTTATTCAATCCATGTCAGAAGATACGAGTGGTGCCAATTTTTTTAAGTTTATTCATTTATTTTGAGAGAGAGAGAGAGAGTGAGAGAGAGCCACAGCGAGTGAAAGTGGGGCAGAGAGAGGAGACAGAATCCCAGGTCGACCCGCAGAGCCCCATGCAGGGCTCGAACTCACAAACCGCAAGATCACGACCTGAGCCAAAATCCAGAGTGGGAGACTTAAGTGACTGAGCCACGCAGGTGTCCCAGGCTATGCCAGTTATCAAAATATTTTTCTGCTCCAAACCCACCCTTGTGTCCTCTGGGAAGCTGGTCCTGAGACCAGTTTTTGCTTTGGTGGCTTTTCCCTAACAGATTCTGTGAATAGAGGGAGCTTGAGAAAGGCTGCAGGGTTGGAAGAGGAAGCCAGAATTTGCTCCTGGCTTTTCGTTGTCCTGAGGGATCTCTGTCAGTTTGTGGTTCCTGTGAGTAGCACTTCAGCAAGTCTTTGTCCCCATGATGGCTCCCCATGTTTCTATAGCAGCAGGGTCCCCTTCTCAGAGGTCTGAGTACCAGACCCAGGATGCCTCTCTCTCCTGAGCTCAGAGACACCAAAGACACCATGTGCAGAAGAGCGGAGCTTCTCCCTCTGCTGGCAGCTTCCAGCAGTTGCCATCTCTCCTACACCTTAGAGTTTTCTTTTACTCTTTCAATAGTGGGCAATTTTATACCCACTTAAAATTACTATATGAAATATTTTCTGTGAAATCACTGATATGGGTTCTGTCTCTGTCTGGACCCTAATACATCAGGTTTCCAAGACTTCCCTACTAATCAAATATCTAAAGAGGACTTCAGTTGCCTCTTTCTAACATCTCTAAAAATCATATACATCCCCCCAAATTTACGCAATAGTTCTTAGTCTTGTTTTATATACAATACCCCTTATCCTCCAAGAAAATATATTCCTTCTGGCTTCTATATATATTACTTTAGAATGCCCTCTTTATGCCTTCTTCCTTAAGCTACCATTATCTATCAATCTATCAATCTTTCCTTTTTTTTCTTCTCCCTTTCATCTATCTGTCTATTTATCCTGGTTTACAGTTTCTACTCATTCTAATAATTTCTGTTTTGTAAAGATAATATTTTATATTGCTATAAATATATAATATAAATCATATTTTATGTTATGTAAATCATAATCTACTTCTATAACAAAACAATGCAATATAGGGTATGGTATTCTACTTTCAAAAGAAGAACATTTTCATCCTAACATTTTCTAAAAGAGTGACACATTGAAAACAACCTAAATATCTAACATTAGGAAAGTGTTGCAATTAAATACCTTTTCCATTAAATGGAATATTATGCATGTAATAAAAATGTTACTTACAAAGAATTCTAGTGATATGGAAAAATTATTATGACAATATTATGTGAGTGAATATACAATATGTAACTATGACATGATCCTCAACTACATAAAAATTCATAGAATAAAAACTGGAAAAAAGTTAAAATATCAACAGTGATCACCTCTGCATAGTTGAACTATGCATAATTTCCTTCTGACTTCTGTATACTTTTATAATAAAAAACATAAACAAAAAACTTATTAAGTTAAAAAAAGGAAATTGAGGATTAGTACCTTTGATTCTCTTATAATTTTCCTTATGACCATTATCATTTTCCTACTTTCTCTTATAAGCTCACAGGGTCTTCAGAAAAGGAAAATTTTTCCTACAATACTCAAAATATACACAAAGTTTCTCATGTGGTCCTTTGAATGCAGCAGTGGTGGCAAATGAATGTTGTCAGATGGAGTCATTTCTCTACCCTTAATTTGCTGACTTTTCATATAATTTCAAAGATGAGGTCCTCATCGATGTAGAGTGATAAGAACACAAAAGGGAGACAGAAGACGTGGACTTAAGTTTTGGGTCTGACACTTTCTAATGATGTAACTTTAGGCAGATCTTTTCAGTCTTGCAAGACTTATTTCCTTAAGATACCTTAATGAAGACCTCACAGGGTTATTTTGAAGAGTGAGAGAGATTACATTTGCTGTTAAAATGGTATATAAACCATAAAATTCATACTAGATCAAGTATTTTATTTTCAAATAATTTTCCTTCCAGGACTACTTCATCCCAAACTATTAAAAACATATCACTCCCCAAGCATTTAAATTTTGATCCAAATGTTCTTTTGTTTTTTTTATAAACATCCATCATAACACTACACTTTGAGTACAAATAAATTACAATTTTTTTTCTTTGCAAGGAGCAGTTGTCTTTGGGGGAATTCTCTCTGTCTCTCTCTCTCTGTCTCTCTCTCTGTGTGTCTCTCTCTGTCTGTCTCTCTCCTTTTCCTTGTTGTGGAATTTAGTGCAGCATCTAAACCTACAAGATGACATCCATAAACACAGACAAACGTTTACTTAAGATGAAGATCTGTGTCCTACACATAGACTTCCCAGTGAAGCAGGTTTAGGAAGGTCTATATTGCTATAATATATCTTAATTGATCACCATCAGCATGTCATTTTAATGGCCTCATTATTCTAACCTTCCCCTATTTGGAATTCTGAATTTTAAGAAGAACATATTTCACAAAGCAGTTTTCACAAACATAATCAATGTTAGGGGGATACTTGGCTGCTTTTGTTGCCAGTCCTGTTTTCATAAAGGCATTGCATTATTTGGAGAAAATGTTTTCAATATTACATGATAATTGGACTTAATCAGTATTTATTTTTATATTACCTACTTGACATTCAAATTGTTACCATGATTTTGATGATGTGAAGATCTCATATGAGTAGATTATCTTCTGGGAATTCCATAGAGAACTATACCTCTTAAGGCTAAGATGGTAAGAAGGCAAAGAATGCATTTCCATTTTCCTATTTTAGGTGTAGGTCCACAAAATTAAAGCTGTGAAAGCTCTTAGGAATTATTCATCTGTATCAAACTTCCTATCAATACTGAAATGCTTTCAACCGTGTCTCAGACTGAGCCACGTCTTATACCTTCAACTGCATCTCAGACTGGGCCATGTTTCGAATACTTCTTGAATACTCCCTGGGGGATGGAGTATACATGCACATCAAGGAAGTCTATTCTTTATGATGAGTGGGTCCATTTCTTTCCTATTATTGAGGATCCTCTAATGCAAACCTGTGAAAGAGGATAGTTTAGATGAGTCAAGGCATTTACTGTCCACAAAGCCCCAAAGGATGACTCAGTACTCATCTCCACTACAAGACTAATACTCTATTTGTTGCATAAGCCATCACTCTGGATGAAGTATATATTTCATGAGAGTAAAATGCATGTTTTATTAATTTCTATACCCAGAACTGAATAAATGTTAATTAACAAATGAATAATAAATTAATGGGAGGCATAATAACAATATGATTTATTGAGATATTTCATTATATTGAACTGAAATAAATTACCCTTTAATTTGGATGTAACTAGTTTTATTCTCTGAAACTACCCAGCATAAGCATTCCTCATTTTTACAAATGAGGAATGCAGCTTATAATACACACTATTCTTCTACAAACTAAATATCCTCTCTCTTTTAATCTGTCCTCTGTACATGATAATTTACTAACCCTTCACTATATTGATTATGCTTTTCTGGACACATTTAATTTGCCAACATCTTGATTTTTCAAGGAATAAAATAGAAATATGGGAGAGTATTAAAATGTTTCCCTCCATACAAAAGGAATGCTTTATTTGAAAACTTAAAAATATGTTTTAACTGGGAAATTAGCCTAAAACTGAAAAATAAAAAAAGTCTCAATTGCAGGGGAAAATAAAAAGTAAGATAGAAGACCTAGGTCTTTCCCTAGCATTGACATAGGTTACACTGATTGTTACAAAGGTGGAAATGTGGCTTAACAGATCCTTGCCTGCCACGTTTAAAAATGAGTGTGACTTGCAGGGAAATGGGAAATGGAAATATGAAAGGTGCTAAATAAACTTTATAATAACCTTCCCAACAGGAAAAACAGATCAATCAAAGCTGTTCAAATGAGGCATTTTAAATGCAAAAACGAGCAGTACAGAGAATACCATCCTTTATACATGAAAACAAGCCAAGATACATTAAGAAATAAAATTCAAACTTCACAACCACGTTTCTCTAGAGAATGAGTCAGTAGATATGACAGAGTAGTAGATGTGACAGAGACGTGACAGAAGATCTGAAGCATTTTATCTAATTCTCCACTGTTAAAAATAAAGTTAATCTGCATAAATCTATAATAAAATCTTGATTGATAAATGCGTGTTAATATTTATACTACAAAGGATACAAGGCAATTATTACTACTCATTGAGATCTGTCTCTGAGATAAGGAAACCCAACTATCAACCTCCATAGTTAGTCCCAGTCAAAAATATAAAGCTTATTGACTAATATCTCTTCTTTCTGCATAATGCATCCTTTTAATCTTCTCCATTTATCAATAGTTAAATGGTTAAAGAATGTTAAAGAAACAAAGTACTGGTAGGTTAACCTCTGTTGATCCTACCTCTTCCACTCACTCGAAAAACAATTTAGGGCAAACTTTTCTATATCTCAGTGACCTTACCTGTATCTCTTTACTGCAGTTATAAAGAAAAAACAATGTGGGAAAGAGTAAATTTACATATATAAATCACTGAAGACCTCAATAAGTAAATGTTAATATTTTATTATTTTTCTATTTTTTTCTGTACCTTATTAGAAGGAAAGCAGTTGATAATTTTCTGGTAATTAATTGGCCCCCCAGCCTCCTCTGCTTCTCCCTACAACCAATCCAAGTTTGTTCTTTAGACCACTAATAGAATAATTTTCTTTCAATACATTTTTATTTAAATTATTTTCCTACTCCTAAAACCTATACTGATAACCAACTACCTTCCAATTAGAATTAATTGACAATAAATGTGCTACCTGAAACATTTTTGATCATTCCACATAAGAAAGTCTTATTTCATGCTATCAGTGAGAGTATTTAGTAAAGAGAGACTATATCTCTGTAGGAGATACATGTATCCTATGAGACTGGGGACTACATCTCTCTTTTTCACAGTTCAAAGACTAGCATAAGATCTGGAAAAAATAGGCATTCACATGTTTCTTGAATGAATGAATGAATGAATGAATGTTCTCGTAAGGACATACATGTCAAATTTTCTATTTCTGCCTCTTCCAGTTTTGGTAGTTCATATGTTTCTAGGAATTTATCCAATTCTTCCACATTAACCAATCTGTTGTCATGTAATTGATCATAATATTCTCTTATTGTTGTTTTATTTCTGCTGTGTTGGTTGTGATCTCTAGTCTTTCACGTGTGATTATATTTGAGTCCTTTCTTTTTTCCTTTTGATGAATCTGGCTAGGGGTTTATCAATTTTGTTAATTCTTTCAAAGAACCAGCTCCTAGTTTTGTTGATCTGTTCTATTTTTTTTATTCTGATATCATTGATTTCTGATCTAATCTTTATTATTTCCCTTCTTCTGATTGTTTTGGACTTTAATTGCTGTTCTTTTTCCAGCTCCTTTAAGTGTAAGGTTAGATTGTGTATTTGAGACATTTCTTTATTCTTTAGGAAGACGTGGATTGCTGTATACTGCCCTTTTATGACCACCTTTACTGCATCCAAAGGTTTTGGACTGCTGTGTTTTCATTTTCATTAACTTCCATGTACTTTTTTACTTCCTCTTTAATTTCTTGATTAACCCATTGATTCTTCAGTTCTTTAACCCCCAAGTATTTGTGGTCTTTCCAAATTTTTTCTTGTGGTTGATTTCAATTTTCATAGCATTGTGGTCTGAAAATATGCATGGCCTGAGACCCATAACCAGTAACTAAATGGAATCAGTAATCAAAAATCTCCCAACAAACCAGAGTCCAGGGCTGGATGGCTTCCCAGGAGAATTCTACCAAACATCTAAAGAAGAGTTAATATCTTTTCTTTTGAAGTTGTTCCAAAAAAATAGGAATGAAGGGAAAACTTCCAAATTCATTATATGAGACCAGCATTACCTTGTTCGCAAAACCAGACAAAGATCCTACTAAAAAGGAGAATTACAGACCGATTTCTTTTTTTTTTTAATTTTTTTAACATTTATTTATTTTTGAGAGACAGAGCATGAGCGGGGGAGGGGCAGAGAGAGAGAGAAGGAGACACAGAATCTGAAGCAGGCTGCAGGCTCTGAGCAAGCTGTTGGCACAGAGCCTGATGTGGGCTCGAACCCAAAAACTGTAAGATCATGACCTGAGCCGAAGTCGGATGCTCAACCAACTGAACTACCCAGGCGCCCCCAGACCGATTTCTTTGAATATTTCTTCTTCAAATATTCTCAACAAGATACTAGCAAATAAAATTCAACAATAAATTAAAAGAATTATTCACTACAATCAAGTTGGATTTATTCATGGGCTGCAAGTCTGGTTTAATATCGACAAATCAATCAATGTAACACATCACATTAATAAAAGAAAGGATAAGGACCACATGATCCCCTAAAAAGATGAAGAAAAAGCATTTTACAAAATATAGCATGAATTTCTTGATAAAAACCCTCAAGAAATATAATCCTCAATGGAGGAAAGCTGAGATCTTTCCCACTAAGGTCAGAAACATTACAGGGATGTTCATTCTCATCATTGTTGTTCAACATAGTACTGGAAGTCTTAGCCTCAGCAATCAGACAACAAAAAGAAATAAAAGACATACAAATTGGAAGTCAAACTTCCACTGTTTTCAAAATAAATGATACTCTATGTGGAAAACCGAAACGACTCCATCAAAAAACTGCTAGAACTGATACATGAATTCAGCAACATCACAGATATGAAATCAACATACAAATTGGTAGCGTTTCTATACACTAAAAATGAGTCAACAGAGAGGGAAATCTTGAGAGGAAGAGAGAGAGGGAGAGCGAGAAGGAGAGCTATTTACTGCATCAAAAAACATAAGATACCTAGAAATAAACCTAACCAAAGAGGTTAAATATATGTACACTGAAAACTATAGAAAGTTTGTGAAAGAAATTGAAAAAGACACAAGGAAATGGAGAAACATTCCATGCTCATGGATTGGAAGAAAAAATGTTGTTAAAATGTTGATACCACCCAAAACAATCTACACATTCAATGCAATCTCTGTCAAAATAACAGCAGTATTCTTCACAGAGCTAGAATAAACAAGAATAAAATTTTTATGTGGAACCAGAAAAGACCCTGAATAGCCAAAGTAATGTTGAAAAAAAAAAACAAACAAACATGAAGGCATCATAATTCTGGATTTCAAGCTGTATTACAAAGCTGCAATCACAAGACAGTATGGTACTGGCATAAGAACAGACACATAGATCAACAGAATAGAATAGAGGACCCATAAATGAACCCACAAATATATGCCCAACTAACCTTCAATAAAGCAGGAAAGAATATCCAATGGTAAAAAGACAGTCTCTTCAGCAAATCATACTGGGAAAACTGGACAACGACATGCAGAAGAATGAACCTGGACCACTTTCTTAAACCATACACAAAAATAAATTCAAAATGGATGAAGGACATAAATTTAAGACATAAAACCATCAAAATCCTAGAGGGGGAAACAGGCAGCAACCTCTTTAACCTCGACCACAGAAACTTCTTGCTAGACATGTCTCTGGAGGCAAGGGAAACAAAAGTAAAAATGAACTATTGGGACCTCATCAAGATAAAAACTTCTGCATAGTGAAGGAAGCAATCAACAAAACTAAAAGGCAACTGAAGGCATGGGAGAAGTTATTTGCAAACAACATATCAGATAAAGGGTTAGTACCCAAAATCTATAAAAAAAAACTTATCAAACTCAACACCCAAAAAAAGAAAGAATACAGTGAAGAAATGGGCAGAAGACATGAACAGACACTTTTCCAAAGAAGACATCCAGATGGCTGACAGACGCGTGAAGAGATGCTCAATATCACTCATCATCAGTGAAATATAAATCAAAACCACAATTAGGTATCACCTTACACCTGTCACAACGGCTAAAATGAACAACACAGGAAACAACAGATGTTGGCAAGGATGTGGGGAAAGGGAAACACTCTTGCACTGTTGGTGGGAATGCAAACTGGTACAGTCACTCTGGAAAACAGTGTGGACATTTCTCAAAAAAGTGAAAATAAAACTCTCCTATGACCCTGCAATTACACTAGTAGGTATTTATCCAAAGGATGCAAAAATGATTCAAAGGAGCATATGCATACCAAAGTTTATAGCAGCACTATCAACAATAGCCAAATATAGAAAGAACCCAAATGGCTATTGACTGATGAATGAATAAAGATATGTACACACACACACACACACACACACACACACACACACTGGAATATTACTGCACCATCAAAAAGAATGAAATCTTGCCATTTGCAACAATGTGGATGGAACTAGAATGTATTATGCTACGCATGAAATAAGTCAGTCAGAAAAAGACAAATATCATATGATTTCATTCATATGTGGAATTTAACAAACACAACAGATGAACATAGAACGAATGAAAGAAAAATAATATAAAAACAGAGAGGGAGGCAAGCCATAAGAGACTCAAATACAGAGAACAAACAGGGTTGCTGGAGGAGAGTTGCAATGGGGGCTGGGCTAAATGGGTGATGGACATTAAAGAAGGCACTTGTTGGAATGAGCACTGGGTGTTATATGGCAGTGATGAATCACTAAATTCTATTCCTGACCATTATTACACTATAAGTTAACTAATTTGGATTTAAATTTTATAAGATTAAATTAACTATTTAAAAAAAAGGAGGTAAATGTCAAACTTTCTTCACAGAAAGAAATTAATTAAGAATTGCAGTTACAGGTTTAAGTAGTGGACATGTGTTATTTTTTATTTCCAGCATATTTCCTTCCTCCTTTTGATAAAAGCACCTTGATTTTCATTTAGGGAACTGCCTCTACCATATTGCAAGTGATCTTGGAGGCAAAATCAACAAATGTACTCCCTCCATGATGGGGAAGGTGTGGATTGACAAAGCTGGGTCAATCAGCTATTCCTAAGGACTACTCTGTTTTATTTTTCCTTTTGAGTATTGAGTGTTCATATTTTCTTTCATTCTTCAAAGGCTGTCCACCATGTTGCTAATAAATTGCTTTTAGTCTGAGTTAACTAGTAGGTTTCTGTATCTTTTTTTAAATTTTTTTAATGTTTATTAATTTTTGACAGAGAGAGAGACAGAGCATGAGCGGGGGAGGGGCAGAGAGAGAGGGAGACGCAGAATCCGAAGAGGGCTCCAGGCTCTGAGCTGTCAGCACAGAACCCGATGAGGGGCTCCAACTCACAAAACTCAAGATCATGACCTGAGCCGAAGTCGGACGCTCAACCGACTGAGCCACCCAGGTGCCCCATGGCTTCTGTTTCTTACAATCAATCCAGCCAATATACTACCAATTATGACTAATATAGAACAGATTTGGTTAGGAAAGTAGGCATATAGGTACAACACAAATTACCTATTAGAATATCAATACCAGTGGGGTGAAATAGCACTGTTTATATCAGCAATATTGATAGGAAATGACAAGGTCATGATTACTGTTAAATATTCCTCTAACTCAACCCAATTTAACATTTTCCTTCAAGTCTGGAAATACATGAAGGATGAAAACACTGAACACTGAACCATACTGCTCTCTGACATGCATAACAGATGCCTGTCGCTGAACCTATTACAACCACTCTTATTCCTAGCCAAGCGGTTCTGAGTTCTTGGTGGTTGATTCACAAACCATGAATCTGTCTGGAAATTAATGAATGAGCTTCTGGCAATGAAGCTTCCTCCCTCTGCAATCACCTTGATGCCATCTTCCATACAAATCCCCAAAACACTACTCTGCAGACTGAAGTGTGTTCTGTAGAGGTCAAAATAATTTATAACCAAATAGTGTCATAGAAAAGGTTATTTAGGGGGAAAAAAAGTAATCTTATCAGGCAAATTACACCATAAAACTGTCTCAAACTATTGGTGCAAATTTTTCACTTCAAAAGTAGAGATGAATTGTTTGATAAAAAAGTGTATATGCATCTCAAAGATATTCAAAATTAAATTACATATTTCCCCCAATTTTAATTTTTCCCATTTTTTAAAGAATCCTTTGAATTCAAGCTCTACTAATATGACATTTGGAAATTCTTCTATTGCTCACAGATTTTCCATCTAAGATGAGGCAGCTGGGGAAAAAGCAAGGAATCTTTCCATAACAATTTCTGATCTTTCTTTCCAAGGATCCATGCCCCTTTCTGTCAGATTAGCCCATTTGTGTCCTTTTTGCCTTGATTAGTATGTATTAAGTATGTATAAGAAGACTTTACAACTTTTCTTATTATCAGTGCTAGAACCCTATGTATAGCACAGAAAACCTCATGAATACCACTATTATGCTGCCAAAGTTCTGCAATTGGCACAACATTTAATTTTTTTTTTCTATTGAAATTCAACTGATGATCTCCTGGTCATTTAGTGACAGGATACAGGACAAAACAGGCATTTCAACCTTCCAAATGAAACACAAGTAAAAACAAAATGGAAATATAATAGATGAATATTGTCCCAATCTCTAAAAATATAGACATTTTTTTAAAATTTAAATTGCTGTACGTATGAAGATGCACTATATTTTCAAACATTCACTTACATCTTTAAGAAAACCAAAATCCTTCCAAAATCCAGAATGAGAAAACTCATCTATTTATGAATTGGCTAAACATGAGATCCAGTGTGTTTGATAAAGGTTAGAGAATGGAGGGTGTTGTAAGCCTTCAAGCATCCCTATGATGTGTAAATTTTAGTGCTATACAACACTAGGGATATGGTTTGTAACCATGCAGCAGTGGGAAATAGTATGTATCAAAATAATATCCAATTAGAATGTATACAATTTTCATTTGTCTGATATCAAAGGAAGTACAAATGGTCTTTGGATCCTAGGGCCCCATAGCTTCTTCAGATGGAAGAATTAAATGAACTAGAGAAGAACCTGATCAATAATACATTCCTATCAATAAGTTACATATATTTTCTTAGATTCCTGTGGAAAGTTTGTGAACCATTTTTAAGAAGAACGGGAAGAGACTGCTATCACCAAGTACATTTTTATTATGGTTAATTACCAAACAACACTTCCCTGGGAAACAACAGCCTCTCATAATAACTCAAGTGTGTTTTATAAATGGTTACTCTTCTGACCCACAGGTTCATGATACACATCACTAGTAAGATATGAAGGAGTTTGGGGCTCCAGTGTACATGTGGATTAAAACGTCTGCTTCACAGACATGCTGACCTCTTAAAGGTGTAGATGGCAGGGCTCTTTACCTCTCCCTCATGCCTTTGAAGGTGGTGGTGGACCTGAAGTAGGAATCAGTGCCCTTTCTGTGTTGAACCTCCACATGGGCATCCATGGACAAACCTGAGTGATTCTGGAATCAATTGTAATCCCTTGAATACTTGCTGCCACTGCTAAATATATTACTCTTTTGGATTTAGTGTCCTTGAGGGCTAGTAATTAAGTATGCATAATGTTATATATATATATATATATATATATATATATATATAGTTACCTTTCTTCTCAGTATTTCTTCCTTTTGTCTACTATTTTTCTTCTTTGGGAGAGCTAAGCCATTTGGTCCAAAGGGTGACCAGAAATAACACAGCTATATGTTTGAGCAAGCACAAAGATTGTCTAAAGGATTTCCCTGTGAAGACTCTACTCTCTCATCCTCCTAAAGTTAGATCAGATGAGACCCTGAGCAAATCCCTGAATCCAACTGGAGATTTAATTAAGTGCCTTTCAGGCAATTTCTCATTCAAAGATTCTATGCCTTTATGAACTTATTCTTAATCATCTCTTATAAGGGCAATTACCTTCACCTTTTTCTATATTTGCCAGCTAGCAACACTATGTATGACCTTGACCACAATAAGCCTGACTGAGTAATAAAGAGTTCAGTATTGCCAGAACTGGAAATATAACTGACAGTGCATAGCCTATTGAAGCTGAAGGAGCAGTGTCATTTCTCTCTGTGAGGGCAGGCACATTAAAACATAAAGGCTAATCCATGGGCTCACAGAGCCCCACTAATCCTTGCAAACCATAAGCTGCTTTGCAAATTTTATCATAAACTTGCAAAGCTTGTTTGCAACTGTCTAAAAATCACAGAATCACTGAAATGTTTGGTTGGAGGACCCGGTAAGGTCATTCACTAACAGTGTTCATTAACCTATCTCTAGTCAGCTTTCCTTAAAGCCTTTCTAACAGGAGAAGATTCTCTTAGTCTTGAATTTGTCAGGGGAAAGACAATCCATAACCTCTTTTGTAGTTCCTTCCTGTTCTAAAACAGCACAAAGCATAGAATTTATTTTTCTTATTGTTCAATTGCACCTCTGTTAGAAAAAAATGAACTTTTAAAAAATTAAATAAGGCAATCTGTAAAACTATCATAGCTTTTTTTTTTTACATTTTTTTTTTTACATTTATTTATTTGTGAGAAACAGAGTGAGACAAAGTGTGAGCGGGGGAGGGGCAGAGAGAGGACACACAGAATCTGAAGCAGGCTCCAGGCTCTGAGCAAGCGGTCAGCACAGAGCCTGATGCGGGCCTCGAACCCACAGACTGTGAGATCATGACCTGAGCCGGAGTCGGACGCTCAACCGACTGAGCCACCCAGGTGCCCCTATCATAGCTTTTTAAGACACATTTTATCTGTTGTAAGACTTCCCGGACCCCACTTCAATTCTCTGCCTAAATCATCTCCAAACACAGTATTTTCTATATACATCTGGAATAGAACATATAAAAAACACATGATTAGTTTATTATATTTTTCCTGTTAGGTCTACTCTCCTTTAAATTGGGAATAAGATTTTCTTTTGTATTATTAATGTCTGGCAAATCATTTGTCCTCAATGACATTGACTAAATTCAGTGTGAGTTGTGTAACTTTTAGTTACGGAGATAAAAAGTATTTAGCTTGGGGTGATGGCTCAATCGGTTGAGCGTCCAATTCTTGATTGCAGTTCAGGTCATGATCCCAGGGTCATGGGATTGAGCCCATGTCAGGCTCCATGGTAAGCGTGGAGCCTGCTTAAGTTTCTCTCTCTCTCTCTTCTCTTCTTCTGCCCCTATCTTTCACTCATGCTTTTTCTCTCTTTCTAAAATTAAAAAAAAGTATTTAACTTGATATGTTATAAATATTCTTACAAAAGTTTTCAGTATCATCCAAGTTTCTCTAAAGTATTTAGAATCATTTCTTGTGTCATGATATGAAACTTTTAAGAAGGAAACAACAGAGCACTAGTTAAGAAATTTTTTTTAGTTTTCTCCTCCTCTTTAATGGATAGGCAGGAAAACAGATGGGTAGGTAGACAGAAAAGAGCAATTAACATTAAGTGATTAAAAGTATTCCATAGTTAAATTACAATAATTAACTTTGACATGACATGTAATATCTAGAGAAAAGTTTTTTTTTACTATACATGTTGTATTAATTATTAATATAAAAGATTCTAGAAGGAGAAATTAATTACTTTCCTAAGTCCTGGGTATATTTTTATCTCGTTCAATATTCAAAATGTTTAAGAATTGGAAGCTGTGCTATTGAATGTTTCATTCAGGCATCAATTTAAAAATGCTATTCACATCGTGATGTTCTTATTAACCGACTAGGACTTGAGAACCCAGTATTCTCTGCGATATATGGATTAGAATGACTTTTTTTAAATATCTGGAGGTTAAAATTATCACAGAACTTCACTTTCTACATCGAATAAATAAATATTTGATATTATTTTATACATTTTTAGACATTTGTGGTTTTTTTTAAACCAAAGTGAGTTGATCTACTCATAAGCTTTACCTAAGTCAACAAATAATCTAGGCAAAAAGATTGAATTTATAGATAAGAAAAGCTTAAAGATGTTATGTAACTTATTCATAGATTCATAGATCACAGTGGTAGTTCATAGACCTTTGCTTTGAAAATAATTCTCCTGTCCCTGTGCTTCTTGCATATATTGCCAGATATCATAGCTACCACCATGGCTAGAGTGTAAAGTTAGGCTTTGACTTCAGCAATATAGAAAGGAGTCTGGACTCCTGGTTTCAGATCTGAAATTTAAAGAGTTTAGAATTTGTTTCTCCTAATATGACAACAAGAAAAAGCTGAACAAACTAAAACTCAATTATAATTGACCTTCAAAGAATGGGAGTGGGGTGGGTGTTAGGTGTACCAACTCAAAAATCTGCATGTTGTGTGATTCCCCAAAACTTAAGTACTAAGAGCCTACTGTTGACTGGAAGTCTTACCAATAACATAAACAGTCAATTAACACATATTTTTATGTTATATGTATTATATACTGTATTCTCATAATAAAGCAAGCTAGAGAAAAGAGAATGTTATTAAGAAAATTGTAAGGAAGAGAAAGTACATTTGCAGTACTGTGCTGTATGTACTGAAAAAAATCTGCATATATATAGACCCACACAGTTCAAGGCTATGTTGTTCAAAAATCTACTGTATTTTCTTTGTTGTATCAGGGAATTGAGGGCAAGGGCAACACCTCAAAATCTGGAGAGAAGGACATATGTAGAAAGACACAGCCAAGATCTGCCTACCTGGAGCCAAAGTCATTGAAACCATGGACTGGTAGGAATACTTAAATGATATATTTTTTTAAATTTCAATTCAAGTTTGTTAACATATAGTGCAGTATTGGTTTCAGGAGTAGAATCCAGTGATTCATCACTTCCATATAACACCCAGTGTTCATCCCAATAAGTGCCTTCCTTAATGCCCATCACCCATTTAGCCCATCCCCCCACGCAACTGCTGGTGTTATTTTGATAGGGATTGCATTGAATGTGTAGATTATTTTGGGTAGTATCGACATTTTAACAACATCTGTTCTTCCAATCCGTGAGCATGGAATGTTTCTCCATTTCTTGTATTTTCTTCAATTTCTTTCATAAACTTTCTATAGTTTTCAGTGCATAGATTTTTCACCTCTTTGGTTAGGTTTATTCCTAGGTTTTTTTAAATGTTTTTTGGTGCAATTGTAAATGGGATCAATTCCTTGATTTCCCTTTCTGTTGCTTCATTATTGGTGTATAGAAATGCAACCAATTTCTGTGCATTGATTTTATATCCTGCAACTTTGCTGAATTCACGGATCAGTTCTAGCAGGTTTTTGGTGGAATCTTTCGGGTTTTCTATATAAGGTATCATTCTGTCTGCAAAGAGTGAAAGTTTGACTTCCTACTTGATGATTTGGATGCCATTTATTCCTTTGTGTGTCGGATTGCTAAGACTAGGACTTCCAATACTATGTTGAATAACAGTGGCGAGAGGAACATCCCTGTTGTGTTCCTGACTTTAGGGGAAATCTCTGTTTTTCCCCATTGAGGATGATATTAGTGGTGGGTCTTTCATGTATGGCTTTTATGAACTTGAGGTATGATACTTCTACCCCTACTTTCTTGAGGGATTTTTATCAAGAGAGGGTTTTTTTTATCAAGAGAGGATACTCTATTTTGTCAACTGCTTTCTCTGCATATTGAGAGGATCATGTGGTTCCTGTTCTTTCTTTTATTGATGTGCTGTATCACATTGATGGTTTTGCGGATATTAAACCAGCCCTGGATCTCAGGTATAAATCCTACTTAGTCGTGGTGAATAATTCTTTTAATGTATTGTTGGATCCAATTTGCTAGTATCTTGTTGAGGATTTTTGCATCCATGTTCATCAGGGATATTGGTCTGTAATTCTCCTTTTTAGTGGGGTCTTTGTCTGCTTTTGGAATCAAGATAATGCTGGCTTCATAGAATGAATTTGGAAGTTTTCCTTCCATTTCTATTTTTTGGAACAACTTTAAAAGAATAGCTGTTAACTCTTCTTTAAATGTTTGGTAGAATTCCCCTGGAAAACCATTTGGCCCTGGACTCTTGTTTTTTGAGAGATTTTTGCTTACTAATTCAATTTCTTTACTGGCATGAGTCTGTTCAAATTTTCTATATCTTCTTGTTTCAGTTTTGGTAGTTTTTATATTTCTAGGAATTTGTCCATTTCATCCAGATTGCCCAATTTATTGGCATATAATTGCTCATAATATCTTCTTATTATTGTTTGTATTTCTGCAGTGTTGGTTGTGATCTCTCCTCTTTCATTCATGATTTTCTTTATTTGGGTCCTTTCCTTTTTCTTTTTGATCAAACTGGCTAGGAGGTTATCAGTTTTGTTAATTTTTTCGAAGAACCAGCTCCTGATTTCATTGATCTGTTCTGTTTTTTATTATTTTTTTTAATTCAATAACATTGATTTCTGCTCTAATCATTATTACTTCCCATTTTATGCTGGTTTTGGGTTGCATTTGCTGTTCTTTTTCCAGCTCTTTAAGGTGTAGTTAGGTTGTGTATCTGAGACCTTTCTTCCCTCTTTAGGAGGACCTAGATTGGTATGTACTTCCCTCTTATGACCATCTTTGCTGCATCCCAGAGGCTTTGGGCTGTGGTGTTATCATTTTCATTGGCTTCCTTGTACTATTTAATTTCCTCTTTAATATCTTGGTTAGCCCATTCATTCTTTTGTGGGATGTTATTTGGTCTCCAAGTATTTTTTATCCTTCCAAATTTTTTCTTGTGGTTGATTTCGAGTTTCATAGTGTTATGGTCTGAAAATATCCATGGTATAACCTCGATCTTTTTGTACTTGTTGAGGGCTGATTTGTGTCCCAGTATGTGATATATTCTGGAAAATGTTCCATGTGAGCTAGAGAAGAATGTGTATTCTGCTACTTTAGGATGAAATGTTTTGAATATATCTTAAGTCCATCCAGTCCAGTGTGTCATTCAAAGCCATTGTTTCCTTGTTGATTTTCTGTTTAGATGATCTGTCTATTGCTGTAAATTGGGTGTTGAAGTCCCCTACTATTATGGTATTATTGTCAATGATTTTCTGTATGTTTGTGCTTAATTGATTTATATATTTGGGTTTTTCATGTTGGGGGCATAAAGGTTTACAATTGTTAGATCTTCTAGGTGGATAGACCCTTTAATTATGATATAATGTCCTTCTTCATCTCTTGGTACAGTTTTTATTTTAAAATCTAGATTGTTTGATATAAGTATGGCTACTCCAGCTTTCTTTTGGAGATCATTAACATGAGAGATGGTTCTCCATCCCCTTTCAATCTGAAGGTGTCTTTAGGTCTAAAGTGGGTCTCTTGTAAGCAGCATATAGATGGATCTTGTTTTTTTTTAATCAATCTGTTACCCTATGTCTTTTGATTAGAGCATTTAGTCCATTTATATTTAGAGTGGATTTATGAAAATATGAATTTATTGTGTTGTGTTGTCTGCCATTGTGTTGTCTGTACAGTTGGAGTTTCAAGTGGTGTTCTCTGGTCCTTTCTAGTCTTTGTTGCTTTTGGTCTTTTTTATTTTGTTTCATCTTTTCTCCCCTCAGATAATCCCCCTTAAAATTTCATGCAAGGCTGGTTTAGGGATCACAAACTCCTTTAGTTTTTATTTGTCTGGGAAACTTTTCATCTCTCTTTCTATTTTGAATGACAGCCTTTCTGGATTAAGAATTCTTGGCTACATATTTTTCCTATTCAGCACATTAAATATATCCTGCATTCCTTTCTGGCCTGCCAAGTTTCTGTCTGGTCTCCTGCATACTTGATCTCTCTTCTCATGTAGGTTAAGGACTTTTTTTCCTTGCCACTTTCATGATTCTTTCCTTGTCTGTGTATTTTATGAATTTGACTATGACATGCCTTGTTGATGGTCAGTTTTTGTTGAATCTAATGGGAGTTCTCTGTGCTTTCTGGATTTTGATTTCTGTGTCTTTCCCCAAGTTAGAAAAGTTTTCTACTATGATTTGCTCACATAAACCTTCTATCTCTTTTTCCTCTCTCTTCATCTTCTGGGACTCCTACGATTTTGATGTTATTCCCTTTTAATGAATCACTGAGATCTCTAATTCTTTTTTTTTTAATATGAAATTTATTGTCAAATTGATTTCCATAAAATACCCAGTGCTCATCCCAACAGGTGCCCTCCTCAATGCCCTTCCCCACTTTCCCCTCCCTCCCACCGCCCCCATCAACCCTCAGTTTATTCTGTTTTTAAGAGTCTCTTACGGTTTGCCTCCCTCCCTCTCTAACTTTATCCCTCTTCCCCTCCCCCATGGTCTTCTGTCAAGTTTCTCAGGATCCACATAAGAGTGAAAACATACAGTATCTGTCTTTCTCTCTATGACTTATTTCACTTAGCATAACAATCTCCAGTCCCATCCACGTTACTACAAAAGGCCATATTTCATTCTTTCTCATTGTCAAGTAGTATTCCATTGTATATATAAACCACAACTTCTTTGTCCATTCATCAGTTGATGGACATTTAGGCTCTTTCCATAATTTGGCTATTGTTGAAAGTGCTGCTATAAACATTGGGGTACAGTTGCCCCTATGCATCAGTACTCCTGTATCCCTTGGGTAAATTCCTAGCAGTGCTATTCCTGGGTCATACTGTAGATCTATTTGTAATCTTTTGAGGAATCTCACACTGTTTTCCAGAGCAGCTGCTCCAGTTTGCATTCCCACCAACAGTGCAAGAGGGTTCCCGTTTCTCCACATCCTCGCCAGCATCTATAGTCTCCTGACTTGTTCATTTTAGCCACTCTGACTGGGGTGAGGTGATATCTCAGTGTGGTTTTGAATTGCATTTCCATGATGAGGAGCGACGTAGAGCATCTTTTCATGTGCCTGTTTGCCATCTGGATGTCTTCTTTAGAGAAGTGTCTATTCATGTTTTCTGCCCATTTCTTCACTGGGTTATTTGTTTTTTGGGTGTGGAGTTTGCTGAGTTCTTTTTAGATTTTGGATACTAGCCCTTTATCTGATATGTCATTTGCAAATATCTTTTCCCATTCTGTTGGTTGCCTTTCAGTTTTGTTGATTGTTTCCTTTGCAGTGCAGAAGCTTTTTATTCTCATGAGGTCCCAATAGTTCATTTTTGCTTTTAGTTCCCTTGCCGTTGGAGATGTATCAAGTAAGAAATTGCTGTGGCTGAGGTCCGAGAGGTTTTTTCCTGCTTTCTTCTCTAGGGTTTTGATGGTTTCCTGTCTCACTTTCAGGTCCTTCATCCATTTTGAGTTTATTTTTGTGAATGGTGTAAGAAAGTTGTCTGCTTTCATTCTTCTGCATGTTGATGTCCAGTTCTCCCAGCACCATTTGTTAAAGAGACTGTCTTTTTTCCATTGGATATTGTTTCCTGCTTTGTCAAAGATTACTTGGCCATACTTTTGTGGGTCCAATTCTGGAGTCTCTATTCTATTCCATTGGTCTATGTGTCTGTTTTTGTGCCAATACCATGCTGTCTTGATGATTACAGCTTTGTAGTAGAGGCTAAAGTCTGGGTTTGTGAGGCCTCCCGCTTTGGTCTTCTTCTTCAATGTTACTTTGGCTATTTGGGGTCTTTTGTGGTTCCATACACATTTTAGGATTGCTTGTTCTAGCAATATCCTTCATAAGTGTTCTATAGTTTTCAGCATACAGATCTTTTACATCTTTGGTTAGGTTTATTCCTAGGTATTTTATGATTCTAGGTGCAATTGTGAATGGGATCAGTTTCTTTATTTGTCTTTCTGTTGCTTCATTATTAGTGTATAAGAATGCAACTGATTTCTGTACATTGATTTTGTACCCTGCGACTTTGCTGAATTCATGTATCAGTTCTAGCAGACTTCTGGTGGAGTCTATCAGGTTTTCCATGTATAGTATCATGTCATCTGCAAAAAGTGAAAGCTTGACTTCATCTTTGCCAATTTTGATGCCTTTGATTTCCTTTTGTTGTCTGATTGTTGATGCTAGAACTTCCAACACTATGTTAAACAACAGCAGTGAGAGTGGACATCCCTGTTGTGTTCCTGATCTCAGGGTAAAAGCTCTCAGTTTTTCCCCGTTGAGGATGATATTAGCTGTGGGCTTTTCATAAATGGCTTTTATGATATTTACGTATGCTCCTTCTATCCCAACTTTCTTGGGGGTTTTTATTAAGAAAGGGTGCTGAATTTTGTCAAATGCTTTTTCTGCATCGATTGACAGGATCAAATGGTTCTTATCTTTTCTTTTATTAATGTGATGTACCACGTTGATTGATTTGCAAATGTTGAACCAGCCCTGCATCCCAGGAATGAATCCCACTTGATCATGGTGAATAATTCTTTTTATATGCTATTGAATTCGATTTGCTAGTATCTTGTTGAGAATTTTTACATCCATATTCATCGGGGATATTGGCCTGTAGTTCTCTTTTTTTGCTGGGTGTCTGTCTGGTTTGGGAATCAAAGTAATGCTGGCTTTATAGAATGAGTTTGGAATCTTTCCTTCCCTCTATATTTTTTGGAACTGCTTGAGGAGGATAGGTATTATCTCTGCTTTAAATGTCTGGTAGAATTCCCCAGGGAAGCCGTCTTGCCTTGGACTCTTATTTGTTGGGAGATTGTTGATAACTGATTCAATTTCTTTGCTGATTATGGGGCAGTTCAAATTTTCTATTTCTTCCTGTTTGGGTTTTGGAAGTGTGTGGGTGTTTAGGAATTTGTCCATTTCTTCCAGGTTATCCAGTTTTTTGGCATATAATTTTCATAGTATTCCCTGATAATTGCTTGTATCTCTGAGGGATTGGTTGTAATAATTCCATTTTCATTCATGATTTTATCTATTTGGGTCATCTCCCTTTTCTTTTTTGAGAAGCCTGGCTAGAGGTTTATCAATTTTGTTTATTTTTTCAAAAAACCAACTCTTGGTTTCATTGATCTGCTCTGCAGTTTTTTTTAGATTCTACATTGTTTATTTCTGCTCTGACCTTTATTATTTCTCTTCTGCTGCTGGGTTTAGGGTATCTGCTGTTCTGCTTCTATTTCCTTTAGGTGTGCTATTAGATTTTTGTACTTGGGATTTTTCTGATTTATTGAGATAGGCCTGGATTGCAATGTATTTTCCTCTCAGGACTGCCTTCACTGCATCCCAAAGCGTTTAGGTTGTTGTATTTTGATTTTAATTTGTTTCCATATATTTTTAAATTTCTTCTCTAATTGCCTGGTTGACCCATTCATTCTTTAATAGAGTGTTCTTTAACCTCTATGCTTTTGGAGGTTTTCCAGACTTTTTCCTGTGGTTGATTTCAAGTTTCATAGCATTGTGGTCTTAAAGTGTGCATGGTATGATCCCAATTCTTGTATACTTATGAAGGGCTGTTTTATGACCCAGTATGTTATCTATCTTGGAGAATGTTCCACGTTCACTTGAGAAGAAAATATATTCTTTTGCTTTGGGATGCAGAGCTCTAAATATATCTGTCAAGTCCATCTGATCCAATGTATCATTCAGGGCCCTTGTTTCTTTATTCTGTGTCTAGATGATCTATCCATTGTTGGAAGTGGGGTATTAAAGTCCCCTGCAATTACCACATTCTTATCAATAAAGTTGCTTATGTTTGTGATTAATTGTTGTATATATTTATGGGCTCCCATATTCGGCACATAGACATTTATAATTGTTAGCTCTTCCTGATGGATAGATCCTGTAATTATTATATAATGCCCTTCTTCATATCTTGTTACAGCCTTTAATTTAAAGTTTAGTTTGTCTGATATAAGTATGGCTACTCCAGCTTTCTTTTGACTTCCAATAGCATGATAGATAGTTCTCCATCCCCTCACTTTTAATCTGAAAGTATCCTCAGGTCTAAAATGGGTCTCTTGTAGACAGCAAATAGATGGGTCTTGTTTTTCTATCCATTTTGATACCCTATGTCTTTTGTTTGGAGCATTTAGTCCATTTATATTCAGTGTTATTATTGAGAGATATGGGTTTAGAGTCATTGTGATGTCTGTAGGTTTCATACTTATAGTGATGTATCTGGTACTTTGTGGTCCTTGCAACATTTAACTCACAGAGTTCCCATTAGCGCTGGTTTAGTGGTGATGAATTCCTTCAGTTTTTGTTTGTTTGGTAAGACCTTTATCTCTCCTTCTATTCTGAATGACAGACTTGCTGGATAAAGGATTCTTGGCTGCATATTTTTTTCTGTTCATCACATTGAAGATTTCCTGCCATTCCTTTCTGGCCTGCCAAGTTTCAGTAGATAGGTCTGCTACTACCCTTATGTGTCTGCCTTTGTAAGTCAGGGCCTATTTATCCCTAACTGCTTTCAGAATTCTCCCTTTATCCTTGTGTTTTGCCAGTTTCACTATGATACGTCGTGCAGAAGATCTATTCAAGTTATGTCTGAAGGGAGTTTTCTGTTCCTCTTCAATTTCAATGCCTGTTTCTTTCCCCAGATCAGGGAAGTTCTCAGCTCTGATTTGTTCAAGTACACCTTCAGCCTCTTCCTCTCTCTCTTCTTCTTCTGGAATTCCTATGATACAGATACTGTTCTGCTTGATTGCATCACTTAGTTCTTTAATTCTCCCCTCATACTCCTGGATTTTTTAACTCTTTTTCTCAGCTTCCTCTTTTTCCATAATTTTATCTTCTAAATATTCTCTCCTCTGCCACTTCAATCCATTCTATGGTCACCTACATTTTATTTTGCACCTCATTTATAACATTTTTTAGTTCCTCGTGACTATTTTTTAGTCCCTTGCTCTCTGTAGCAGTAGATTCTCTGCTGTCCTCTATACTTTTTTCAAGCCAAGCAATTGGTTTTATGACTGTTATTCTAAATTCTTGTTCTGTTATATTGCTTAAATCGGTTTTGATCAATTCGTTAGCTGTTGCAACTTCCTGGAGTTTCTTCTGAGGAGAATTCTTCTGTTTCATCATTTTGGTTAGTCCCTGTGATAGCTCCAAACTGCAGGGCACTTTCCCTGTGCTGTCTGGAGAAACTTGTGTTGGTGGGCGGGGCCACAGTCAGACCCAATGTCTGCCTCCAGCCCACCATTGGGGCCATAGTCAGACTGGTGTGTATCTTCCCCTCTCCCAAGGGCAGGACTCACTGTGGAGTGGTGTGGCCCTTGTCTGGGCTGCTTGCACACTGCCAGGCTTGTGGTGCTGCTTCAGTGGGATCTGACTAAGGGCATATTAGAGGGGGTGGATCCACAAGGTGCACAGGGGTGGGAGGGACAGGATTAGCTAGCTTTGCCTTCATTGGTCCCCTGCTGGTGGGGTCCTGTAGCACTGGGAGGGAAGGACACCTGTCGGAGGGATGGATCCACAGAAGCACAGCATTGGGCACTTGTGCAGTGCAAGCAAGTTTGGTGACGGAAACTGGTTCCCTTTGGAATTCTGGCTGGATGATGGGAGAGGGAAATGATGTTTGCCAGCGCCTTTGTTCTCCTGCCAAGCTTTGTCCTTCTGGGACTCAACAACTCTCCCTCCCAGCGTCTTCTCGCCCTCCCCACTCTCTGAGAGCAGAGCTGTTGACTTTTAACATTCCAGATGTTAAGTCCCACTGGCTGTCAGAACTCATGGAGTCTGGCCCTTCCACTTTTGCATGCCAGAATTCGGGGGCTCTGTCTTGCCCAGTGGGTTGCCCCTCCACCACCCCAGCTCCCTCCTGCCAGTCTGTGTAGCACGCACCACATCTCCGCCTTTCCTACCCTCTTCCATGGGCCTCTTATCTACACTTGGCTCCGGAGAGTCCATTCTGCTAGTCTTCTGGAGGTTTTCTGGGTTATTTAGGCCAATGTGGGTGGAATCTAAGTGATCAGAAGGACCAGGTGAGCCCAGCATCCTCCTATGCCGCCATCTTCCATTAATGCTCTGAGTTCTCTAATTCTTATATTGTGCTCTTTTGCCTTAGTTTCCCTCCTTTTTTCTGCTTCATTATTCTCCATAAGTCTGTCCTCTACATCACTGATTTGCTGCTCTGCTTTATCCATCCTTGCCGCCATGGCATCCGTTCGAGATTGCGTCTCAGTTACAGCATTTTAAATTTTGTCCCAACTAGATTTTACTTCTTTTATCTCTGCAGAAAGGGATTCTATGCTTTTTTTTCAACCCCAGCTAGTATTCTTATTATTGTGATTCTAAATACTGGTTCAGACATCTTGTTTGTATCTGTGTTGATTAAGTCCCTGGCTGTCATTTCTTCTTGTTTTTTCTTTTTGGGTGAATTCCTTTATTTTTTCATTTGGAGGAAGAAAACAAATTAATAAAATAAAATATTAAAATTTAAAAATTAAAAACAACACACAAAAAAATCAAATAAAGGATGCTAGATGCTAGGTGTGTTTTGGTCTGGTTGTTGAAAGAAGCTTGATAGAATAGCCAAAAAAGGGAAAGTAAAAAAAACAAGAAAAAAAGGAAAATGTTTGAAAATTTAAAAATGAATACAATAAAGTAGAATACAATGAAATGATTAAAATAAAATACAATTAAAAATTTACAAAAAATTAGAAAATATAGTAGAAAAAATTAAAGAAAAATATTTTTTATAAAAATGGAAAATAAAAATATTTTTTTTCTCTTTCTGTATTCCAGAATAAGAAAAGAAAAAGAAAAAAAATGAATAGATGGAGAGTGAACAGAAGGAAATACGTTGAAATTACATCCAGTTTCCCCTAGAAGTCAATCTATGAAGCACTTTCTAGTCCATAAACTAAGCAGGTGGAGAGACTTGTGTTCTTCTAGTGCATGGCTGGCACAGTTGGATGAGGTTTGGTGTAACAGCTCTGTTCTCCACTAGATAACACTGCTTAGCTTACTGAGGTGGATCATTGTGGTGTGTGTAGGCATGCATGCACATGTACAGGAGAGGTGAAAATGGCATCACCCAGTTACCCAGTCTCTAATATCGGAACTCTGCTCTCACCCACTGGCAATCAAGCACCCGTCCTTTGTCTCCAGCTTCCATCTACTCTCCACTTCTATACTGTCTGTGACCAAGCCATCAGCCTGCCAAGCAGCACCTCCCTCCCGAGTTTTATCTCAGATGGGGCTGTGTTTCCAAACTGCTAACTTCTGAGAGCCCCATGGCTTTGACCCACTAAGGCCCTCTGAGGGGGTGGGGGCTATCTCCAAGCAACGACCAGGTGCCAGCCTGCCCCCAGGAACATTCGTTTGACCACACAGCTGCAGATGCCCAGAGACTGCAGCCAGGTGCCAGTTCACCCCAGACAAAGTTCACGTGATCATATAGCAGCATTTCAAGGATTATGGTAAATCACAATGCACATCTGGTGCCGGGCCTCCAGACCCTTAACATTCTTGTTCCAACACCAGCAAATGTGGCTGTTCTCCAGGTCCGCTGGGACCTTTGCCTGTGGGATGGCTGCACAGCCTCTGCCAAATGGCCTGTCAGCAGGGGAACTGCCTCTCCCTGTGTGGCCTCAGGACCTCTTGGACTTCGTTGTCTGCTCCTGGGGATTCACCCTTCCCACCAGAGCTCCACCAGGTATCAAGCTGAGGAGTTTCAAACTCTCTGCTCCCCTATTTATAGAGTCTTAATGGTATTTAAACCAAGAGGTTTTCTTCTGGTGTGAACTTGATCCCAAACTTTCTCAACCCCTCTTTTTTTTCCTCTCCCTTTTGTCTCTCCATGGAAAAATTTCCCTCCACTCCATGGCACCACTGTTTTTCTCTTTCCCAATTCATTTGCATGTACCTCATGCCTGCCACGCTGTCTCTTTTCAGCTGTGGAGATTTTTCTGCCACTCCACAGATTGATTTTCTGGGTGTTGCAAGTGATCTGATCTCAAAACAGCTGTGTTTGAGGGACAAGGAAAGCCCAGGGTTCTCCTGCTTCTCTTCCATCTTAACTCTTACCTCTGTAATGATAACTTTGATGAATTGCTGGAGGCTGAGTATGTATTTGGGTGTGAGAAGCTTTGGGGAGCCACAATCTCAGTGATGCACCCATACTTTCAAGTTTCTCAAAATGAGGAGTCATGAAAAATTCCATTATGGTTCTGGCAAAGGAAAGTAACCATTTTTAAATATACACAATGTTCTCCATACCAAAAACCTACTCCTCAATGGTATATATTAATCCAACTATATCAGTAATGACTTTAAATGTGAATGGCCTAAATATACCAATTAAAAGAGATTGTCAGAATGAATTAAAAAAAGAAGAAACTACATGTTGTCAAATCTACCATAAATATAAAAACAAATGTAACAAGTAAGGGGATATAGAAAAATGTAGCATGCTACATTTTTGATCAAAGGAAATCTGGAAAAGCTATATTTATTTCTGTTAAAGATCACTTCAGAGCAAAAAAAATTATTAGGGATATAAAAGAGTACTGTGTCATGATAAAGGTATCAATTCTCAAAGAAGACAAAGCAATTCAACACATATGGACCTAACAATAGGGCATCAGAATATATGAGACAAAAACTAGTGTGCAATGAGAAAATACTTGAATACCATGAGAAATAGACAAATCCACTATTATAATTGGATACTTTAACACACCTCTACCAGTCACTGATAGATATATCAAACAGAAAATCAGCAAGAGTATAGTTAGATGGAAAAACATTATATCAACTCATTCTAATTGACATTCACGTAGAAAAAAGTCTCAGTGATCCCTACGGAAGTATGAGGTTGGAGCACCTCACCTCACCTTGCTGGTGAGTGTGTGTGTGTGTGTGTGTGTGTGTGCAGTCCTACCTGGCACAATACTAAAATAAATTATGGCTTAATTTAATATTTATTTAATCCAAATCATTAAAATATTATGATGACTCATCTATACCTATTGTTGAAAAGTTACTCTTTTTACTCTATATGTTACTACTGAAGTAACCTTCAGGTTTGGCCTATTTTTTGGTGTCATGCCACTTAATGGCAGGACTTCTTGCTTGTTACATGTTTGGAACTTGAAACACTCATTGATTCAAAGGGTTTTGTTACCCACTTATTTCTATAGGAAGCTCCCAGTGTTAACTAGACCTGTTGAGTAGGCCATGCACATGGAATACTCAGCTCAGGTACTCTCTGGTTTAAGATTGGCCTCTCCATTTTCCTACCATGAGTTTTGCCATGGCCCAGTAATGTGTTCAGTTCCAAGCTCTCTCTTGCCCTTCCTTACCCTTTTAAGCCTTCTATACTTCATTCTTTCATTCAAAATACTTAGTATTTTACCACTATTAAATTTTTTAATTAAAAAAAATAAAAAATTTTACAGAGATCCACTTTGTGCACAAACTTGCTCCAAAACTAGGGGCCACCCTGGTCCACACTGGATTGACCACTCTGCAGACCACTGGAAATCAGGACTGATCAGTCACTCCTAATAAGTTTCAGTATCTTCATAGAATGCATTCTCTCTGAATATACATGAGAAAGTTTCTTATTTTTGTGCCATTTCTAACAGCAAGAGAAAATCCAAGCAGTGAAAATTTTAGTCCAATATCAACCATTCAAGACATTGTCAAATTTTTTAGAACCATAGGGAACAACATTCAAAATCTGGGCTAGGAAGAAGAATTTGGGGTATACTGCCATTTGCTTATCACCTATAATTTACATTCTTGTTAGTACCAAAGAGATGGGATGAATCAACTGGCCTGAAAAGGAAAACACGATTCCCTTTATTTTAAGTTTTCTTAACCAGCACATAAATCATATTTGGGATCTTAGGACAAACTTGGAATCTTAAGTTTTTATCTTCTTTTAAGCCTCAATTTTCTCATTTATAAAATAATAAAATTACTGGTATTATAGAGCTCTTGTGAAGAGTAAGCAGAATAAGTATAAAATACTTATCTCAGTGCCTAGCACAAAATAAGCTCTCAACAGGTGTTTGCTGCCTCATCATTTTTCACCCAGAAACCCAAGGCCAGAGATTAAAGCCCCTGTGTTTACTCTGGATGTAAATTAGATTGTCTTCCACTCCCTACAGGTATAACTGGCTCCATAAAAATTCCTTATGTTTTTATGTTTGTATTGTCAGTTTGCATATTCCCCCCTTCAGCTTCAGTCTTCTGGTTCTGTAACTTTTCTGTGATGCAAATCCCATCTCAAGGGTAGCCAAGAAGCTCCTTACCCCAACAGGAGCAGGAGCAGCTATCTGCCCACCACTGGATCTTGTGTCTCTCCAATTCCAGGCTCAAGACCAGCCCAGATAACTTTGGTATGTCACCTGACCACCCAGGTTTGCTGCTCTTATGGAGCATTTAACACCTTCCAGAAGTATATAAGCTTTCCCACAAATTTGATTTTATTTGGTATCAAAGCCTTAAGATTTTTCTTTTGCAAACCAGACTAGAACATTGCATAATACTTCTGTTAATCAGAAAGGAAAAAAAGAGAAAAAGTTCTTCCCTTGGATCAAGGAGTATGTTAGGCATCCATACAACTGTGAGGGACTCTGGAAAAAGAAAATCCTTATTAATTACCAAATCTAAAGCTAACCATGACTCTTAATGGAGCTTCTTCCTATAATCTGGAAGCCTTTTAAACCTGAAGCTCTGTATTTCAAAATTTAGCGGGCATAAAAAATAAATAAAACACAACACCTGTATGTTTCAATGTATTCAAGAAAAAGCTCTTTATTGGCAATGTGTGTCAGGCACAGAGCAGGTATAGTTGTTAACAAATACTTTCTAATTGATCAGACCATGTAAACAACTGGCACACTAAAGTATCTTTTTTTTTTTTTTTCTATGCTTTGCAAGACTCTGCTATGTGCTTTAGGGGATTTATGAAAAGTGTCTGTTCTCACAAGCCAGGCAAACATATATTCAAACCTCAGGTCAACCATTAAATAGCTGTGATGGTTTGGTTTTCCTACTGGAGTTTACTCTAAAGTCCATATGGCATCTTCTTTTTTCTATAGATATCTCTTGTGTTACTGGAGGACATTATACTACAGCCTGAACCTGCTACAGGACCCTTTCCAGTTCTGGACCCCACTCAAAACCAACAGCTTTCCATGTCACCAGGTAAATGGGCCAAAATAGTACTCCCAAGTATGAAATTTCTTATCTCCAGAATCCAAAGAGGCCTATAAAAGATAGTGCTTCCTTCCTAGTGGTAGAAGGTGAAAGATAGATTAATTTTTCCTTTACTTATTATTTATGGGCTGTTCCCTTATGCCCTCCACACCAAGAATTGACAAACTGCAGATCATAAGCCAAATCCTTCCTGCTGCCTGTCTTTGTGAACAAATTTTTATTTTTATATAGCCATGCCCATTCATTTATGAATTAGCAATGGCTGCTTTCATGCTACAATGGCAAATTTGAGTAGTTGTGATAGAGACTGGCCGGTAAAGCTTAAAATATTTACTATCTGACTCTTTGCAGAAAAAGTTTGTCAACAGCTGCCCTAAGCCTCTGAACACTTATTAACTTCTCTAGTCTGGCAGAAATCTCAATCTCTATAGGGTTTATGTACCACCATTTGTCATTCATGAACTTTACCAAACTTCTAACATGCTTGTCAAATTATGCTCCTTTACCCGGATTAAATAAATGTATAAGCTATCAAGGACACCTTCTGATTTCCAAGTTCACCTTCAATTGATGATTAATTACACTGAGCCCTCTACTGTCTTTCTCTAATACATCCATAAGAACTAGCAATAACCATCCAATTCCATAGTCCTTTACTGATTACTTTCCCTGTATTGCTCAATTCGCTGCTGTCCTGAACCAGGAGAGCATTCTCTTTCATTGGTATTCTTTCCCAGTTCTTCATCAGAGGAGCTTTGAACAATTTTACTGCTGCAGCATGCCAAGGCCATCAGTCCTTCACCACGACCAGGTAGGGATGCAACTCCCAAATTCCACTTTAGCGTCTGCCTCCTGGTACTAACTGCTTTGGGTTGGATTCCCTAGAAAAGGAGACAGTTTTACATGCAGAATTCTTTTTAGGGGTGTGCACTAAACATCAACCCCAGAAGTGAAAAAGCAAAGTTGGGCAGAGGGAGGAGTTGAATTGAGATACAGTCACAACACAGGCCTCAGCTGATCCCACAAGGAGCTCTAGAACTGAAGCTGGAAGGACCCTACAGAACTGTCCCAGATTGAGACTAGAGGGCTAGTTCTTTGTACTTCCACAGCAACCAGCTTCGGACATGGTCTCCCTCGAGGGGTAGCGTGTAGTTTTGAGTGAAACAGCTCTCTGTAATCCAGAGCAATTCTTGGAGAGGCTTGCCCTTGTGGAGTGTTAGTAGGCAATAGTTTCAGCAGCTGGTGGGATGAAAGCCTTGATTCTGGCGGTTGTATCTTGGCACCTCAACAAATTATCCATCACAAGGAGGTAATGAGAGAAAAACCCTAGCAGTGTAGTGTAATTCCAGTTGTGAGATTGTTGGAATGTTAGGTCAATAACAACCAAAACTAACAGTTAAATGCCTTTGCATTGGGTTCCTTGGGAATGGAAACAGTTTTGCGTGTAGTGTCACATGTATACTGCTGACAGGAAACTCTGGAAAACATTTTGATACTGTCTTTAAAAAACTAAACTTGCACTTATAACTGAACTCTTGAAATTGAACTCTTGATCATTTATCCCAAAGAAATGAAAATTCATATTCACACAAAACCTATACAAAAGTATGCAAACATCTTTGTTCATTATAGCCAAAAAAATAAACAACACAAATATCCTTCAGTGGATGAGTGTTTAGATAAGATGTGGTACATCCATGCTATGAAATACTACTCAACAAAAAGGGAACAAATTATTTTTACACCCAACAACTTGGGTGGATCTTCATGCTAAATGAAAATAGGCAGTCTCAAAAGGGTACATTCTGTATGGTTCCATTTATATAGCATTCTTATAAATACAAAGGAGAATAGATTATTACTGGCCACAGTTAGGGAAAGGAAGAAAGGAGTTGGTGGTAGCTATAAAAAAGTAGCATGAGACATCCTTGTGATGGAACTGTTCTCTATCTTGACTGTGGCAACACACACAGACACAAAAATGAGCGCATGTAAGCTGATGATATCTAAGATGAATGGATTATATCAATGCAAATTTTCTGGTTGTAATATTGTACCATGATTATACAAAACATTGCTATGGGGGAAACGGGGTAAAGAGCGTATAAGATTTCTCTAGGTTATTTCTTACAATTGCACATGCATCTACAATTATCCCAAAATAGAAAGTTTAAAAAGATTTTTTGTGATTTCTTAATACCCTAGAATATATTCAAATAGAAATTTTAATAACATCATAGTTTGGAAGCATCTTGCAGGTGTTTTTATTGTTGGTACTGGTGTTTGCTTGTATGAACTTGAGTGCTATTAGGCCACACTTGAACTCACCAGATCTGGTCTAGGATTACATATAGACAGGGGACTTACATATTGTCTGGTTGGAGTAGTGGAGAGTAAGAAGATCTAAAATGTTTCTTCATGTAGATGCTGAACAGGAGAATTGGGCCAGAAGAAAGGATTAGAGTCTTGTATCCTACGTTGGTTTATTTATCTATTTTTCTAGTATTTGTCTCCGTATTTATCCAGTATTTGTCTCAGTAGGGCAAAACCATTTTATAATTCATATGTCTGGGTATACACCTAATTCTCAAGTTATAAATGTTACTTTGCAAACATAGATACTGTAGCATCTTCAAAGGGAAGGCAGATGATTTCAGACAAAATTTGACTGAATGTGAATATCAGAAGGAACTAATGATATTTTGTTAATGCCAAAGGAAAGTCTTCATGACAAAGGGGATTCAGTTTTTGTAAGTTCTCAAGATTCAGAATTATATGCCTCAGAGCAAATGACAAGAAGGAATACTTCAGCTAAGTATAGGGAAAAATGCTACTGCCCAATAATAGAATAAGCTGCTTCAGAATATAGTGGATTTTCTCATCCCCAGATGGATTCCAGCAGGAAATGGATGGCTATTAAGAAGTGGAATGAGTGTTATATTTAATAACCTTCTAAATTGTCTTTAAATGTCTATAAATAATAAGACACTTTTACATTGTTTCTAATTTAGCATTTAGGATAATTGATGGAATTATTCTTTTCCTTGAAATAAAAAGGATTTTCAGTGAAAAAACTTAAAATTCTTAAAATAGCCAGAAAATAAGTTTGGCACAAATTTTAGTTGGTAGCATTTAGTCAGTAGTCCGTAACAAAGATAACCTCCTTTGATTTGATGCAAGTTTTTCTTCCCCAATGAAGTAAAACAATTTGTTACCACAGTTTACCTGTGTTCTGAATGACTTTTTTCACCTCTAAAATAAGAATGTAAAGAAAAACTTGTATTTAATCATCACTTGGATTTAGAGTCATAACTAGAGTTATTTTCCTATTTTTTACTCTTTTTCCTCAAAATTTAATAAGAACTCTTTCACTTCATACATCAGTGTATAATCTTGCCACTGTGCTTAAAATTGTCATTTTTTCCCCATCTGTCTTGTCTTTAAAAAGAAAGACTATTTACCATGTAATATTCTGGAGTACATGACTCTTTTGAAATGTAGAGTGAATTTAGATTTGGTTGATAAAAATGGTATTTCTAATAACTATAAATCCCCAATGAAAATATAAGAGAAAACTTTACCAAAAATGTATTGCATTTATTTATATAATTAGAGAAACATGACACCTTTTGCACAATATGCAATTGCCTTTTTTTTTTTTTTTCTTTTTTTGAGCTATATATAAACACATAGTGGAGAGGGAGGGCATGTGTGTCCAAGAGTAATCAGAAGAAATCTTGCCCCATAAACTATACAGATCAACATGAATACTAATTTTAGCTTTGCAGAATATCATGCCTTTTTACAAATCTAATTAGCAATTACTTAAGGTATTTTTAAAACACTAGATAGCAAACTTGTGTACTAACTACTTGAGTTAAGAAATAAAATTTTACTAATATAGTTGGAGGCCACTCACAGTCCTGTCATTCCACCTAGCTATGTCATTCTTCTACCCAATTAGAAGTCCTATTATTATGGGGCACTTGGGTGGCTTAGTCAGTTAAGCATCTGACTTTGGCTCTGGTCATGATCTCATGGCCTGTGAGTTCAAGCCCCACGCTGGGCTCTGTGCTGACAGCTCAGAGCCTGGAGCCTGCTGTAGATTCTGTGTCTCCCTCTCTCTCTGCCCTCCCCAGCTTGCACTCTCTCTCTCTCAAAAATAAATAGGGGCGCCTGGGTGGCTCAGTCGGTTAAGCGTCCGACGTCAGCTCAGGTCACGATCTTGCAGTCTGTGAGTTCGAGCCCCGCGTCGGGCTCTGGGCTGATGGCTCAGAGCCTGGAGACTGTTTCAGATTCTGTGTCTCCCTCTCTCTCTGCCCCTCCCCTGTTCATGCTCTGTCTCTTTCTGTCCCCAAAAAAACGCTAAAAAACAAAAATTTAAAAAAAAAATAAATAAATAAATAAAACTTAAGTGTTTTTTTTTTTTTTAAAGAAGACCTATTATGAGTTTGATGTTTATGATACCAGGCATTTCATACAATTTCTCTCCAAGTGCTCTAGGAAATTTTAGCTACACCTAAGAAATGAATGAAATATATTTACTACTGAAAAAATATAGCTATTATATGAATATATTAATTTTTTATAAAAAAATAAACCAATTATACTCTTCAGTAGAAACACCTGGACTGAGATTCAGGAGTCTTAACTCTGGCTCTGGCTCTGTATTTAACCAACATGTCACTCATCAGTAGACGTTGTTCTCTTAATGTCTTTTAATTTTAACACAAGAAATTAATTTTTTTCCATGTAGCCAAGTTTTCAGCATAATTATGGGTTCCCTACAAAAGTCTATACATTTGTCACCATCTACTTCATAGCCAATGTAAACCTTGTAGGCATTTATGAGAAGACTGTTATCATAACTGAGATGTTGAACTATGTGGAATATCATAAATAAATGTTAACAGAAGTATACATACATATACACATACATACATACATAAATTAGGTCAAATAAAGGGATTGTAACTAATTACTGATTCCCAGTTTTTCACCAAAACGAAACACCTTATTTGTTTGTAATCTGTGGCACCAGTGAAAGTAATTGACTTACCTTTCTAGTCCATAACTTCTCATGATATCATCAATAAATTTTCTAATCTGCATGTTACTAAATATTGTCCCACTAAGTAACTTGAATTCTAATCAAAATGAAAAAAACATGTCATTTTTATATTTTGATAGTCCTCTGTGTTCTTATTCTGAGTATAACTGTGCGGGTATGCGTGTGTGTGTCTTTGGTGTTTTATTTTAGTTTTTGATAAGTATTTTTCAAATACAGAAACTACTTCTGTTTCCAGAAAGTTTATACAGCTCAGGCTGGAAACGACTGAAATGAACATTCCCATTCGTAAGAAGTCATACTGGAGAAGAAAATTGATCTAGAAAGGAGATAGAACTTGACCTCAGTCACTAAGTCAATAGGCTTAGCTGGTGCTGGAAACTGTGTCTTCTGATTCCTCCTCTCAAAGGACCCATTCAGCTCTAAAATTCAATTATGCTTTCCTAGTCCTTCCTCTACTCAAAGTTTTCACTCACAATGGAATCTCTAGAAAAGAACACTTTTAACAACATTTTTCTTATAATTAATTGTAAATTTTTCTATAAATAACTTTGCAAAAGTAATTACAAAAATTTGTGTAAACATTTTATAATTAATTCTAGAAATTCAGTTTTTTGCCTATTTTTCTTTCTATAGCCTTACATTTCATCAAAGAGGTTTGAACCTGTGTTGATATAGCATGTTGATCCTTAAGTAGTCTATAGTCTTAAAAAATCTATACTGTGTTCAGGACAGCATTTCACTCCTCCCAGGAATTTTAAGTAAGCAGAATGTATATGTTCCAGTTAAAATAGGTTTGTGTTTTGTCCTCACTAAGTTAAAAAATAAAAATAAAGTCTCCAGAGGCATTTAAGCAGTAGCAAATGAAAGTTGTATCATTTCTAGAAAGTGTGAAGGAATCCTTTAACAAGCTTGAGAGATCAAGATGTATGATTTGAAATACGTTTCATGTTCAGAGCAGAAGGGGCCCTCTTCAGTAGACAGCCATTCTGTCAGTGTGTATGCGTGTGTGTGTGTGTGTGTGTTGTGTGTGTGTGTTTCTAAGCAACATCTGTAACATCGACTTTAAGTATCTAAAGTAAATTGGGTAAAAAATATGTTTTGGGGATACTTGGTCGGCTCAGTGGGTAGAGCATGTGACTCTTGATATCAGGGTCGTGAGTTTGAGCCCCATATTGGGTGTGGAGCATACTTAAAAATATATGTTTTGGATTCGGGTGAAAACTTGGATTTAAAAAAAAATTCTTTGCATGTCCCTCAATTCTTTGCCACCCAAAATTCACATGAGCAATACAGGCTTCATTCTTACCTTTGAAACAATGAGAAGCATGTGTTCAGCTATAATCTAAACAGAGACTTGTGTTAAATTTACATGTGAAGTTTGATATGAATAGCAGTATTCTATATAACTAAGAGTCTCTGCTACTCTAACAGACATATTTTCAGATGTTGATTTTTATAAGAAATGATTTAAGAGCCAAGATATTTTAGAGTAATAAAATCATTATCAAAGTATAGTCCCATGTACATTTGCAACAGAGTCACATAGGATGCCTATTAAAATTTAATTTTGGAGATCCTACTTAAACTTAATGAATCAGAATGCCAGAATGAGGAGCTTGATATAGAAAAAAAAAATAATGAACTACATTTCAGCTAAGTTCCTTAGCTAATTCTTTTTGCTTCACACCTCCATCTAGTAGAGTGTCCAGTTGTCCTCTCTAGCTCCATCAGAATCTCTGGGATCTGTCCCACCATAAAGACAAGAAGAGCAAGAATAAGAACAAGAACAAGAAATTATTCTAGAACCTGAAATGGCATAATGGCTCAGTTCTTCATTAGAAAGAGAACCTAACTCGTGAACTCAATGACTCAGCAGATGCCTACCAACAGAAGTCTGAGTCTAGGAATTACATAGTGAGAATCACTTGTAATCACTTGTAGTTACTTGGGTAACTACAAGAACGTCTTGATGATGTTGATTGTTAGTGTTCATGAAAGATTTTCTCTTTGAGAATACAGCACACTTATCAGATTGAAAGCATAAAAACTCCTCCCAGAAGAACTATGTCAGTTGACTCAGCAACGTGTTCCCTTGGCATTCTGACTAATTATTTCTGAGGAGAGTCTGTGTGTATGTATGTGTGTTGGGTGGACAGTGGTTAATAAAACATCTTCCAACTTCCTCTTTGGCTTGGAGGCAGGGACCAGCTGTCCCAATTAATATGAGATTCATAGGTCCGGGATCTGACATAAATTAGACAAAAAGGAAGGGGGAGGCTTAATGGAAATTGAAAGTAAATCCCATTGCACCTGTACTGGGATTTTTCATACAGTGACTATTCCCACCCACATCATTATGATGACTTTCTAAAGAGTGAAGTTGGCATTCTGGGTTGCTTCTGTGGGAGAGGGAGGTGGCAAGTTGAGGCAGTACATCATATTTTTACTCCATTGACAGGGGACCAATCAGTTAAAGAAATAAATAAGTTATATAAAAATTAATTACAATTAAATCTATTTAATTCTGAGTGCAAATAAAATATTCAGATAATTATTCTAAATGGATTTGGTTTGATTTGATGTTAGCCGGGAGAAAACCATATAAACTTAATCTTTGCAATAAAACACTGGGTCATCACAATTTGGTCTGTATGTCTGAGAGACCTCATGTGTAAATATGTCTATAATCATTGGATCCCCCACAGTTCAGACCCTTGCTAATTAAACTGGGGTGGTTAGAACTGCAGCAGCAGCATCTCCTGAGAGCTTGTTAGAAATGCAGAATCTCAGGCCTCCCCACTGCCCCCCCAGACTTGCGAAATCAGAATCTTCATTTTAATAAAGTCTCCAGATGTTTCAAATGGACAATAATGTTTTAAAAGCACTGATGTAGGCCATAAAATAAATGACCTCTCTTTAACTGGTTTGATAAACTACTTTAAAATTAAAACTTTATTTTGCTAGGGTCCTCCACAAATGAACAAGGTATTTTATTGCCATAAGGCGAAATTATTTTAGAGCTGGGAGCAGTCTTTGAAGCCATCTTATTCAATCCTTCTTCTTTATATTAGGAATCTAAGGGCTGAAACGATAGAATGACAAACACCAACATCATAGCTACGTAATTACAGAGAGAAAATTCAAGCTTAAACATCTTTGCTTCCAAATCAAATGTAGAAGGAGAGCAAGACTCATGTGAACAGAGTAAATGAAATCTGAATTATTTTTATAGATATTTCACACCAGAAAGAGAAGTCAAACGTACACATTTGTTTGTTTTCTTGGTTTGTAAAATACGTGAGGCAAGTTATCATCTGTACCCAGAAGGACTTTAAAATTCAACTTCTCTATACCCTAGACCCTCTCTTTTGTTAGTCCTGCTTATTTTGACCCCTTGTCTTTTACTACCAGTAGTTAAAAAAAAAATTTTAATGTTTATTTATTTTTGAGAGAGAGAGTGAGACAGAGTGTGAGTGGGGGAGGGCCAGAGAGAGGGAGACACGGAATCGGAAGCAGGCTCCAGGCTCTGAGCTGTCAGCACAGAGCCCTACCTGGGACTCGAACTCGTGGACCCCGAGATCGCGACCTGAGCTGAAGTCGGACGCCCAACCGACTGAGTCACCCAGCAACCCTAACTACCAGTCATTTTAAAACCAGTTTTGTTCATCTGATGACAAATGAGGCCACTAAATTAATACACTATAGTGGAGACAATAGGCTGTCAGGGATCAAGAGGGGAAGGTTCTTTTCAAAGTAAGAGAACACAGAGCTTGGACATGGATTTTCCCTTTTCAGTGGTGGGTAACTTGGAGTTTAGCCTTGCTCTGTCAGAGGCACACTGGATAAGCCCAGAACCCTCACCACAGTTAAAGCCACACTTTATTAAGAGATGCTGATCTCCAGCAATAACTAGTCACAGTGTGCCGCAGAAGCACTGCATGGCACGCACACTGTTTTCACTGCTAATCTTCACAATATGTTGATCAATCTATACAAGTGGCAGAAATTTTGAACAAAGAAAGAGTTTCAGAGGAGTGGCGACTAAGGAATTTAAGGAAATATTTTTAAAATGTATATAAACTATTTATCAAAATGAAAATAGACAAAATAGATACTTATATAAAAATGTATTATGCTAAAATTTTAAATTCTCTTTCACATCAAAATCACACTTTAAGAGTCAGATATTGACAGGGCGCTTCAGTGGCTCAGTCAGTTGAGCATCTGACTCTTGATTTTGGCTCATTGTCTCACAGTTCATGAGTTTGAGCCCCACAACAGGTTCTGTGCTGACACTGTGGAGCCTGCTTGGGATTCCCTTTCTCTCCCTTGGTCTCTGCTCCTCCCCCACTCACACTTGCTCGCTCTCTCTAAAAATAAATAAACGTTAAAAAAAGAGTTAGATATTGACAGAGATTGTTAAGTAGCACCATAATATCTGATGAGTTATGCCTCACATCATCAGGATCTCTGCTGCTGGTCGGGTGACCTACCATACTTCCTAAGTGGTTAGGTGCTGAGGGGATACAGAGCTAGGGAAGGGGAGACAGAGAGGAGAAAAGAGACCTTTTCTGAACTGAAAATAGCCAGGCTATATATATATATATATATATATATATATACTCCAGGCTTAGGCATCAGACTTCTCTTCCCTTTTCTGTCTACCCCAAATTCCTTGGTGATCTCATCCAGTCCCAAGACTTTCTGAACCACCTTCAGGGTCAAAGCTCTCCAGTTCACACCCTGGCTTGGACCTAACTCCTCAACTCCATGTTTCAATGACCTACTCTACATCTTTACTTGGTTAATAGGTCTCTCAAACTTCATAAGTCCTAAATGGACTTCTGACTGTCTCTCCATTTTTGTTACCTGCATATCCAAAAGTGGGCCCCATGCTTAGTAAAACCATCCTCAGCCTGTCATTTGCTTAGGCCAAAAACACTTGAGGTTGTCTTGGTGTCCCACTTTCTCTCAAATTTCGTATCCTCTCTCTCACCAAATGAAATCGTCATAATCCTATAAGCTTATTTAGCATCCTGGGCCAACTACCATCATCTCTTAACCCGAGGATGAGAAAGAGGATTACAAAGAGAAAAAAGATGACATCAGATAGAGTAGGGGGTGGGGAGAGAAAAGGAGGAGTAATGAAAGTCAAAAAATATAACCTGATTTTTAAATTTAAATACACATGCACCTAGGCAGCTAAATTATGTATGTATTTTCCTGATGTCCTTCTAAGATTGGATTTGTTTAACTGCTGTGTCATATTCTGTGCATTTAAAAAAATTTTTTTAACGTTTATTTATTTTTGAGACAAAGAGAGACAGAGCATGAACAGGGGAGGGCAGAGAGAGAGGGAGACACAGAATCTGAAACAGGCTCCAGGCTCTGAGCTGTCAGCACAAAGCCCGACGCGGGGCTCGAACTCACGGACCGTGAGATCATGACCTGAGCCGAAGTCGGACGCTTAACCGATCATGCCACCCAGGCACCCCTCATATTCTGTGCATTTTAAAAATGATTTCTGAACACCATATTCCCCTTTCCCAGCACACCAGCAAATACCCAAAATAAAAGAAACTGCTGCAAAAGTATGTATAGGGCTCAGTACCATATGACACATTTATTAGTAATTGTATCCACTGCACATAAATAGCAGTGAAAATTCCTGGGCAATCTGAGTTTGCAGCATGCATATGACATGCCACAAACTATTTTTTCAGATGGGGACACAGGAGCTCTGAGCGTGCCAGTCTCCTGGTGTGTCCTTGGGTTCCTCTGCATGTAATAAATCACAGGAACTGGCACCAATTCCTTTTCCATCCTACCACAGTTGAAATAGTATCTCTTTTATCCTTCTCTCTTTTTTGGCCTGGGAAGCCACCAGCCTCTGAGTGGCAGCTGCTTGTTGAATGACTGCAGCCAGAGCACAAAATGCATGGTAATGTCAGTGACATAGCACGTGCCTCAGATCTACCTGGAAGGAGGAAAGAAACAATTTTTTCACAGACATTATTTTGTTACTTTTTCTTCTATTTTTGTGGTTTATCCATAGCCTCAGTTTTATTCCCCAGAATATAGATGAGTATTTTTTTTATCTCCAGAATGTGGACGACAATACAGTTTTCAGAATTAAGCCTCATAACATAAATGAAAATATGTGAGTACAGAGTATTTCTGCTCTTAGGAATGTGGGGCAAAAAGGCCAGAAATGTTCCACAAAAATCTAGGCATGTGCTTTGCAAAATATAGCCAACATCCTTTTATATGTAGAGCTGAGTTTGCAAGAAAGAAAGAGAAATGCCACATGATGGGACAGGCAGGGACATGTAATAGCAGAGCAGTCAGCTAATGAGCTGAAACTGCCCTGCCCGAGGGTGACTGTGGTTTGATAGCACCAGGGCCTGTGTTCCCATGGTCATGTGTGGGGAGCTGAGGAGGCTGTGGACCCCACACAAAATGAGGAACTGAACTGAGATCCTTGAGTAATGTCTGGATTCATACCTGGCTGAACAATTTGTGGAATAGTAATCTAGGAAATGATACCTGTCTATAACTGGACTTGGAGTGAGGACAATATCTCTGAAGATTTTTGTAACCAGAGGCCTGTGCCTCGTACTTTTCTAACACACACACACGAATGATAAATTCAGGCTAATGCTTACTGCAACAGCAGGGAAAAAAGGGAAAGACAAGGAGGGGAGAAATTTGGTTTGTACCTGTAGTTTTAAAAAAATTCTTAGCATGCTGGGGTGGCTCAGTCAGTGAATCATCCTACTCTTGATTTTGGCTCAGGTCATGATCCTGTAGTTTGTGAGGTTGAGCCCCAAGTGGAGCTCTGTGCTGATAGCTCACAGCCTACTTGGGATTCTATTTCTTCTCTCTCTCTGCCCCTCCCCACGACGATGAGTGCATGCACACACTTTCTCTTTCTCTCTAAATAAATAAATAAACATTTAAAAATGCATTTCTTAAAACTTGTATCAGTCAAAGAGGAAGGTATAGAGCATCCTAGGCAGAAAGAAGCCATATGCAAAGGCTCTATGGTAGGAGGAAGCTGGGCATATTTGGAGAATCAAATGAGGTCTGGTGAAGAGGCAGGTGAGAGAAAAAGAGAGAGATTAGACTCAGAGGAATTAGATGTGGACAAAGAGACCAGACATACAAACAGCTACCAATAAGCAGAGTTGTGCAGAATGAAGAAAATTTGTGAATCAACACATTTGGCCATTGCTAATTACTAAAAGCCTTTTAATGGGTTACTGTATTTTGCAAAGTGAAAGATCATCTTACTACTATTTTATGCACATCTATGGCAAAGGACTACATTCATATCAGTGTCACTATTTAAATTCAATCACTAAGTCTTTGAGCTAGGACTAATATATAGTTCCTGGAGAATTTTCTATACTTAACCTTGCCGTGAACAGATGAGGTATTGAGGTAGGTAGAATGCCTTCCCTAAATATGTCCATCTTCAAAACCTGTGAGTATGGTCCTTGATAGGGCAAAAGAGAATTTGCAGATGTGATTATTTTGACATGAGATCATCCTGGGTTATGGAGGTGGGTCCAATGTAATCACAAAGGTCTTTATAAGAGGGAGGCATGAAAAAATCAGTCAGAGAAGGAGATGTGACCGTGGAAATAGAGGTTGGAGTGATGCTGTCACGAACCAAAGAATATGGACAGACTTGGAAGGTAAATAAAAGGCAAGGATCATAGAGGTAGGCTGCCCAGTGCAGTAGCCCCTGGGCAACACGTGGCTTTGAGCACTTGAAATGTGACTCATCCAGACTGGGATACACTAAATGTGTGAAATATGTAGTGGATTTAGAAAAAGTAAGATAAAACCAGAATATAAAATACCTCAATATTTTTATACTAATTATATATTGTCGAAAGGGTAATATTTTGTGTAGATTGATAGATAAATAAAATATGTTGTTAAGATGGATTTCACCAGTTTCTTTTTTACTTTTCCAATGTGGCTGATAGAACTCCTAAGTTCCAGATGTGGTAATCATCATTTTCTGTTGGATAGTGCTGATAACAGGTGTTTCAATGCTAGAGTGCCACAAGTTAGATACTTCCAAATATTTAGAAATTCTATGAACTCAGAGCCGAACTCAAAATTCTACATTGTAGATATTTAACAGATGTGGTTAAGCAAATGGGCTCGTGTGTAATAAACAAATATGTGCTAGTGCATGGTGCACATGAGTATTTTCCACGTATATTAAAATCCCCACAATAACCGTCAAGTGTTTTCTATATTTCTGTCAGTATCAATTTTAAGTCTAATGTTCTTTGAAATTTTGTCATGAAGTGTGGCTTTTCAATCTCATCTTTTGCTTCTCTGGATATGGCATTATTTTTTTTCCTTTCTAAGTTAAACAAACCTCCATTGGATTAGAATAATATGTCTGAAAGAATAAAGAGTGATTTTCTTCATCTTGGCAAATGCTTTGCATTGATTTTAATAATGCTCCCTGTCACATATATGGCAAGAGAATAAATCGGTCACTAACACAAATCAATGAAATAAATCTGGTAACTGAATAGCAGAGATATTAGTACACATGAATTTTAACAAGTCCCTTAGAATTCCAAGCTTTAAAACCTCCACCAATTGGAATGTTTCTAAAGATACATTTTATAATTATGGAAAAGCCTATTATAATCTGCCTAAGTTATTCTTGCTGCTTAGTAATTTTTTTTACTTAATTAGGTGAAGTATAAATACTCCCCTCCCCCCAAAAAAACTCACCATATTTTGGTGATAATGTTTTATAACTAAGCAGCTGTTTAGTGTGAATCATAAAGAAGAAATAATATCAAAGGTAAAACAAAAAATTATGATTGTGAATGAATCATAGTTATAACCTTGGAAAAATGAAAGGTAGGGTTGAAGGTCATTTCCCTGGCAGCCCATTTGCCCATTAAATTGACCTCACCTGTGACAGTGTGGCACCGCAATTATTACATGAATAATTATCATATTCATGTGATGTATGAGGTTTTATTGGAAGAACCATGTCTGTCTCCTCTGCACTTATTCCAAATGTATTTAAAGGGCAGTTGTTCTTAAAGGATAACTTAAATATCAGCGTTCAGGTCCTATTTTCATTTGGAAAATCAGATTGGAATTCAAATATCTTTTGTTCCCCAAATAAGTCCAGCAGAGATGATTGCACCACATTTAAAGTACCTAAGTCTTCGTTGAAATCGTCATAAAACTTGGTCCTGTTGAAGTATAAAAAAATGATTCACATTCTTTATTCAAGGCCCCAAGTATCCTGGCTTGCCTCTGTCATAGCCACCAGTAACCCGCTATAGAGGAAAGCAAAACTGCTCCATAAAATAAAATTATTGAAATATTCAGAATGTTTTACTTCTGTTTATTTGTTTTCATTAGCTAGGCAAGTGATAAATTGTAATTGTTTCATCTCAGGTCTAGTGAATAGTAATAAAGTATACTGATAAAAATGAAAGGAGCTCATACATTAAAACAGACATAGAACCAATGGATTGTTTTGAGAGCGTTTCGGTTTTAAAGGGATGGTGGGAGGGGCTCCTGGGTGGCTCAGTCGGTTAAGCGTCCGACTTCAGCTTAGGTCACGATCTCGCTGTCCGTGAGTTCGAGACCCGCATGGGGCTCTGTGCTGACCGCTCAGAGCCTGGAGCCTGTTTCAGATTCTGTGTCTCCCTCTCTCTCTGCCCCTCCCCTGTTCATGCTCTGTCTCTCTCTGTCTCAAAAATAAATAAACGTTAAAAAAAAATTAAAAAAAAAGGGATGGTGGGAAAAGAGAGGCACACAGAGGAAATTAAGAAAAAGCAGCTAAGGGTTAGAAAGAAGCCAACAGAAGGGGAGCTGTGTCATAGAAGTCAAAGGAGCATGACAGCATAACTTCTTATAAAGGTGGACTTGGTCAAATGTCACAAAAGTATCAAGGAAGATCAGGATCACAAACAGCCTATTAGGCACAGAAATATGAAGGTCTCTGGTGGCCTTACTGAGAGTAATTTTTGTTGGCAGTGGACAAGAAGGAAATCAGATTGTGATTAGTAAGTACAGAATCTTGAAAATTTTCAAAAGAATATTTATCTGTTTGCATAATGCATATTTATTAATAGAAGGTTTATTATGCTAGTTTCCAAAATTACAGCAGCCAAAGAAGGAAAGAATTATTTCTCCTGGATTACTCTCTCCTTTATCCCATTTTCCTTGCAGAAAGTCATTCTAAAAAAAAAAAATGCCATTGAGCTAGCAATACCTGGATTTATTTCAATCCACTTCACACTCTTCTGCACCCTCTTCTGTCCATCAACCTCTTCCAAAATAAGGAAGCACTGGCAAATTTGTCTTGGAAGAGTTTTTTTTTTTTTTTAACGTTTATTTATTTTGAGAGAGAGGGATAGAGCATGAATGGGGGAGGAGCAGGGAGAGAGGGAGACACAGAATCCAAAGCAGGCTCCAGGCTCTGAGCTGTCAGCACAGAGCCCAAACTCATGAACCGTGAGATCATGATCTGAGCTGAAGTCAGACACTTAATGGACTGAGCCACCCAGGCACCTCTGGATTGGAAATTTAAGATAACTTTATATTTGAATAGGTGGAATTGGTGGAAGTTCTATTTTCCAAAAATATTGTAGGTTGTAAGCAGCTTTATGAAAACTCAACGAAAGTTAAAAGAGTCCTTCTTATAACATTGAGTCAGAATGGCAAATATCAATTTAATACTCATTATCTTTAAAATATATATTTTTAGGGTGCCTGGGTGGCTGAGTTGGTTAAGCAGCCAACTTTGCCTCAGGTCATGATCTCATGGTTCGTGGGTTCGAGCCCCACATCAGGCTCACTGCTGTCAGCCTGTCAGCTCAGAGCCTGGAGCCTGCTTCAGATTCTGTGTCTCCCCTCTCCCTTCCCCTGCTCATGCTCTGTCTCTCAAAAGTAAATAAATGTTAAAATAAAAAATTAAAATATATATATATGTATATTTAATTGTATCCACTGAAAGAACCTAGAAACAAAGGTGTCGGCAGCAATGAGTCTACTTAAAGGCAGATCTTGGTTTCCAAATCCCATTGTCTATGTAAAGGGACCGGGGGTTCTTGAAGAAAGGTGTCTTCTCTGAAAACATTCAGGTAATGCTGGGACATTTTTTTTAAACTTTATTTTTGAGAGAGAGAGAGAGAGACACAGTGCGAGCAGGGGAGGGAAAGAGAGAAGGAGACACAGAGCCCGACGCAGGACTCCAACTCAGGAACCATGAGATCGTGACCTGAGCCGAAGTCGGACACGTAACCAACTGAGCCCCCCAGACACCCCTGGGACATCTTATTTTGCCAAAAAGATAGGGAATGTCCAATATTAATTGGTATGTATGAAAGGGATATAGAAACCAGCCTGAAGGGTCAAGTTTAATATTAAAAAAAATCACTACTTTTAATTAGTTATAAAATATTGAGTAAATAAATATCAGGAGTGAATAGAGAAATTTTAAGTGAACACTTGAAAAAAGAAGAGGAAAAGTAACTGATTTGCCATGATGGAAGCAGACTATTTTACCAAGATTTAATGAAAAATGGTAATTAAAGTAAAAACATTTGCCTTATCTTTGTATGAAGAAATGAGTTCTTTCTCATTTGATGACAAGCGTTCTTTATAGAAGAATACTAGCAAATCTATATTAAATATAATGTTACAATTTTAAAATCTCAGTTTTGTAATCCATGGTCAAATAATTGATTCAGGCAAGGATCATTAATTGCTACAACAATTAGCAAAATGTTGTTGAAGAAAGGATATTTACACAGTGCAAAAAATCATCCCTCCTGTGCACATGTGTGCATGTACACACAGACAGGCTTTTATGGTGTGTGTGTGTGTGTGTGTGTGTGTGTGTGTATCTTTACAATGTAAATATCTGTTCATCACTCCCTTAGAGGAATGATTAAATTTAGCACCACTAGTGGTGGGAACAACTGAATTATTTGCTTTCTAATTATGATACAATATAAAGTACACAGCCCCATCAATGAAGCTATCTTGCCTAATGTGCTTACCCCAAACAGAATTAAGACCTCACTTTCAGTTTACTGAAAATATATATAAGAACAAGGTAATGACATAATTTAAAAAAAAAAATGAGTATGAAATGTGAGATAGTCTATAAGAAAATTGATCTGGAAACTTTGAAAAGTCAATGTGACAAAAATGTGAAGGAACTCTTCTTAATTAAAAGACATAGGGGCACCTGATAGCTCAGTCAGTTAAGCATCCTACTCTTAGTTTCAACTCAGGTCATGATCTCACAGTTCTGTGAGTTCAAGCCCCATGTAGGCTCTGCACTGGCAGCATGGATCTTTCTGGGATTCTCTCTCTCTCTCCCTCCCTCTCTGTCACTCCCCCTACTCGTACTACCTTTATCTCTCTCAAAAAAATAAATAAATAAACTTTAAAAGAAATTAAAAAAAAAATAACCATGTGCAGTGTTTGAACCTTGACCATATTCTAATTTGGAGAAAGAGAAGGTAATAGAAATGTATAGGATAAATGGAAAAATGAATATGGCTTTGATAGTAAGTAATATTTGGGAAATGTATGTTCTTTTATGTGTGACATTGCTAATGTGTTTTATTTCCATTTATTTCCATTTAGAAAATTCAATTTGAAGTACTTAGGGATGAATTGTCTTAATGTCCACAACAACTTTTCTGTATATTAGAAAAAAATTTTAAGGGGTGCCTGGGTGGCTCAGTTGGTTAAGCATCCAACTTCAGCTCAGGCCATGATCTCAGGGTTTGTGACTTCGAGCCCCAAGCTGGGCTCTGTGCTGACAACTCAGAGCCTGGAGCCTGCTGCAGATTCTCCCTCTCTCTCTCTGCACCTCCCACACTCACGCTCTGTCTCTGTCTCTGTCTCTGTCTCTCTCTCAAAAAAAGGTAAACACTAAACAAATTTTTCAAAGAAAAAAATTTAATGAAAAATTGGCAAAATGGATTTAAAATAATTGCTGACAAATTCCAAATGTGTGTCCCCAGTTCAGATTGCTTGCTGAGCTTCCAGTTCATATTGCCAACAGCCTTTCCAAAATCCTAATAGGCATCTCCAACTTTCCATGTCCAAACATGAACCCCTGAGCTTTCTTTTATTTATCTCCAGTCTTCTATATCTCAGTTGATGGAAATTTTACCCTTCCAGTTAGCTATACCAAAATCTTAGAAAATATCTTTAACACCATTTCTTCACTCCATATAGAACATATCAGGAAATTCTGTTGGCTCTAAATTCAAAATGTATCCAAAGTGTGACCACTTCCCATCACCTCCAATACTACCACTTTTGTACAAGCCAGTATCTAATCTCTTGTTCAAATTCCTAGAAAAACCTCCAAACTGCTATGTTTCCATTTTTGCCAATTTACAATCTATTTTTCACCTAGCATCCAGAGTGATTCATGAAGGGTCAGTGCCCCTAGACTGGGAGGCATAGCATTCTAAGCATAACACCTTTACAGTAACTACCAATTTTGCTCTTTCATAGTCAATGACAATGAAGAAGTCCAACAAAAGCATCTTTAAGGAGATGACTTGAAAGTTGGAGATGTCAATTATTCTTATATGCTATTGGCCAAAATTTGGTTACATGTTCACAAATGGCAGAAAGAAAGACTAGGAAACACAGCCTGTTGTATGTTTATGAGCTTAGCTAAAAATCAGAGTATCTCATCTGGTTCTAAAAGAAAGCCTGGAAAAATGTATGCTCGGGGCATTCACAATTTTCCCCAGTGAACAATTCTGGCCACCTAAGTAATTATCCATGAATCACTGCACCCAGCCCAAATCCAGGGTTTCATAAAGTGCCATCCTCTTCCCCATATCTAAATTTATCTCTTAAAAGTCAAGGTGCCTTCTTTCCTCTCTCCTACTTTATAGTAACAGAATAAGAATAGTATGCCTGTAATAAAATGTGCATTCAGGAAAATGAAAGAACAGGAAAAACAGAGTAGTCCATGTTCCAAAGCAGTTTTAAAAGCCTGATAAATAGAAATCAAGACTCTCCCTGTAGGCTGTGGGGTAGGTTACTTGGTTCACATGTGTGGCATCCCTGGTTTCTGCCTTCTGTGAATAACTCCTTTATTCATTGTTCACCATAACCCTTGCTTATAGGATACCCTGGCCTGTTATCCTGTGTGACCAAATCTGAAGCAGGACGCATTGGATAATATTCCTTCTTTGGGGACCAGGCAGCTTTCACAGCCCACTTTTTGCCAGTGAAGGTCTAGGGGCTCAAGTGTTGCTGAGGCTTGTGGGAGGCTTGTGGTTTCACTGGAAATACAGTTCCAGTGAATGTCTGCTGCTATTTCAGGCACAGATATAGATTTTTTAACTTTGAAAAGTCCCAAATTTCTGGACTTTCCATCACTTTCACTCTCTAGCCACTCTAAATTTTTAAGAGGGCTCTTCGATGTTCACCTCCACATGGGCAAGTTTATGTCCGTTTCCTTCTGGTAGTCACTTGCTCACAGCATAAGCAGTGGCCAACACACAAAATCATTCTGATTTTTACCAGCTGATTTCCTCAGACTTAGTCTCAGAAGCACATGGTCTGCCTCCCAAGTTATGGCAACAACAGTTTCACTGGACATTTTGCCACAGCATAATAACATTCTTCAGTTTCCAACTCACAATATTTGTGAGTTTTCCATCTGTCACTCTGTGCATGTCACATGTAATCTTAGTTTTTATAATAGCATCCTGCTTCCAGATCCCACTTTTGTTTTTGTTTTCAGGAAATGTTTAAAAATTCAAGATCTAGAAAGATATCCAAAATACAGTAGCTTTTCATAACAAAACTTATTTTGTCTCTAGTATTATGGTTTAGAAGTGAGCAATCCAAGACTGGTGGGAAATTTCCAAGTGTGCTTTAATTCATTACCATTATTCACCCATCACAAAGGAGAAAACAGAGTCCAAGGTAAGCACCTTAAAAGAGATATACCAGAAGACGTACACATTACTTATACTAGGATAGCACAAGCACAAGTTTGGTCACATGGACACCCCTAATTGTAACAAAAAATCAGAAGGGTGCTCACATACTCACCTATCACTTTAGTTGTTATATTATTAAATGATGGAGGGGACATTATTGCCACTATGGACACTGGAGATATAATAGACAAAAAAATAAGCAAGATATCATCTCTAGCATTACAGAGTGCCTTAACTCCAGGGGAGCCACCTCTAGATTCTGTCCAAAATTGTACGAAACATTAGCTCTAATGTAAAGTCATTGCAAACGTTGAAAAAGAGAGATGAATGAAAGACACATTCCTGAGGAAAAGGGGACAAATCAGCCTTAGAGGAGAAAAACAAAAGATTTAGAGAAGAAAAGCATAAGAGGATAGAACAGAAGAGGAATTTACTTGAGGATAAAATGACAAATGAAAAAACATACCTCATTACCAATTCAGAGAGGATAATTACTATGGCTGTACAAAGTTGCAATGCACATGAGGTGAATATATGTCCAACGATAGGTAAATTACAATGGCTATGCCAGTGAAGGTTTCATTATGTAGGCATAACCAGCTTTGAATTTTTCATTAGATACTGTGTTTCCCCATTTAGGTCCCCTTTCAGGGTCCAGGCATGCAATATTATAGCTAGTGTGAGCTGTGTTGATAACTAGCAATTCACAGCTCTCTCCTTCACCAGACGGTCTCACTCTAAGGGAGCTGCTTAGCTCCCGTAGCTCACAAGCCCTCCCTAATGGTAGCCCACTTCAAATAACTAGTGGGTGCCAGAGTACAAAAGCCAGACTCCTTGCCAAAATTTGGGAGCCATCCAGTGCCAGAGACTATGCCTCCATGATAAGAGTAGACTGAGACCCCCATTTTTAAAAGAAAAAAATTTTTTAATGTTTATTTATTTTAGAGAGAGACAGAGCATGAGTAGGGGAGGAGCAGAGAGAGAGGGAGGCACAGAATCTGAAGCAGGCTCCAGGCTCTGAGCTGTCAGCACAGAGCCCGACGCGGGGCTCGAACTCACAAGTCATGAGATCATGACCTGAGCTGAAGTCGGTCGCTCAACCAACTGAGCCCCTAGACCGCCGTTTTAATTACATCGCTAGCTAAATTCTCCCTTTAACCAATTAATACTGCTTCTCTCACTCCCACATAGTGTGACGACCTGACCTGATGACCACAACTGGGAAACTACAATTAATCTCACAAATTATGTAGTCCTTAAAAATAGATGAGATATGCAGGTGGCAATCCAGTAATTCTTTTCCTTAAGGATCTCATACCATTCTGTGGTTTAATGTATTTTCAAGGCCATACCTCACTAACAAATAAGGGACTGGCAATAACTGCACTAGTCTTCATCGATTTGCAGGGAATAAAAGAATCTAAAATGTTAGACCTACAACATGCCTATATGCAAAATCATCTAAATTTTATAACTGACAAATGAAGAATCCCAGCTCACTGGTGTGGTACTCACATCACTTATTTGCTTAGTGTCTCTCTCTCTCTCTCTCTCTCTCTCTCTCTCTCCTCTTAGAAGAGGGCAGAATCATGTCTAAATCATTGTAATAGTCCCAGTTTCTACTCAGTACTTTGCATGTAATAGTTGCTTAGACAACATTTGTTCATGAAACCTAGAAACACTGAGGAGAGGAAGGACTACAATAAAGATATGAAAATTAGGGAGGCATTCTAGACTCCTCTTTTTTAGTTCCTTTCAGTACCCAGTTAGTTGTTAACACTTTCAATTCTAAGGCCTCTCCTCTTCATTTACATGGTTACTGCTCTGGCAAAGGCCCTCAGCATTTTACACTAAAAATATTAAAATATCTTCCTAACTGCATACTTAGTTCATCCTTCACAACATAACAAGAGAGCACATTCTGAAATAAACAAATGAGCAAAGAAGCCAATGAGAAGGTATAACGTCCCCACTTTGTATGCTTTCTACGAAGACAAAATTCCTCTCCCAGTGTCAACCCTCTTAATATGGTGAATTCTGCCTTCATTCCCACCCAATCTGCCCCATGTCCTCTCAGACACCTATACCAGGGTCACACCAATTACCTCCATCCCAAACGTGCCTTTCCTAATGCAAGGTTGTTCCCTTTGCTAGGAATCCTTCTCCTTTCATTTTCACTTACTTAATTCTTAATCATCCTTAAATTGAACTATCCCCCATTTTTTAAGTTTATTTATTTTTTGAGAGAGAGATAGACTGCGTGTGCATGTGCACTTGGGGGAGGAACAAAGAGAGAGAGGGAGACAGAGGATCCGAAGCTGGCTCTGTGCTGACAGCAGAAAGCCTGATGCTGAGCTCCAACTCGAGAACCATGAGACAGAGACCTGAGCTGAAGTCTGACACTTAACCAACTGAGCAACCCAGGCACCCCCTGATTAGCACCCACTTTAAGAAACTTTCTCAATGTTTTCCTTTGCCATACAGTCTCTAAAATGTCTCCTATAATCCTCTAGCTTCTTGCAAGATTAAGGTATGTGTTTCAAAGCTCAATAAAGAATAACACTCTCAAATTAAGAGAATATAACAACAAAGAAAAGATAAAACCTTCCAGTTTCACATAAAGGCACTTTTGATTATTGGGAGGATGTTTGGGGAGGTGGAAAATGAATGTTGAATTAACCCATAGAGAGAACTCAGGAATAGAGCAAAATGTATAGAACAAACACATACATTACAGGAAACTACTTGGTGTAGTACAGATATTATGGGCATCAAATTAGTTTCCTGACCTCTCTCTCTTTATGTACATACAGTCAGTTCTCATTATTCACAGTATTTATATTCTATAAAGTTGCAGCAAACACTGAATTAGCAAATACTGAACCATTGCTTCTAGAGGAAATATAGTTTGCTTCCTGTGGGCCTCACTCACATTTTTGTCAACCAATCAATACATAACCTTGCTGTATATGTGTTTCTGTTTAAAGACATCTTGTGTATTACATGTCACTGCTTTAGTAATATTAAACTCACTCACTCTAACTCATGCCTGAATGAACCACATCTTCAGTGAAGCTTTTCTAACACACCTGTGTTCTTTTTAAAGTGCATCACAACCCTCTTACACTTAGGAACACTAGACAAAACTGCAGCGCTACACTTGGGGGCTATTTTATTTTTTTAATGTTTATTTATTTATTTTTGACAGAGAATACAATCAGGGGAGGGGCAGAGAGAGAGAGAGGGAGATAGAGAATCTGAATCAGGCTCCAGGCTCCGAGCTGTCAACACAGAGCCCTACGCGGGGCTCTAACCCACGAATCCTGAGATCATGACCTGAGCCAAAGTCGGACGCTTAGCTGACTGAGCCACTCAGACATCTGGGGGGCTATTTTAAACAGTGAAATCGTAAACAGAAAACATAAAATGAGAAATATGTGGCACTAATAGACCAAAGAAAGGACACTTGTTTACTATATGGCAGAGAAAACAAGAAGGCAGAGTGCAACCCTGTTCAGTCTCATCTAGGAACATGAACATAGGATGACTCAAAATTTTTGTTGTTCTGCATATGTCAGAGAATGACCATGTAGGAGCCATTGAGTATTGATTCGGGGTTACAAATAATTTTTAGTGAGTAGGTAAATTTGCAAGTACAAAATAGATAAAAATGAGGATTTACTATGTCCAAGTCTAGTTTTGGAATATAAAGGAGATAAATGACAATTGTCCTATCTTTTTGTAGCAAGTAGTGTTTTTTCCAAACTATAAGAAACATTATTTCATCTATTTGTTTGTTTTTTTTTTCTTCTGGAAAGGTCAAGTGTTTTATGTGGAAATTACCTAAATCAGGACAGGGAGGATCAAGAGAAGAATAAAAATTGGTGAACACGAACCAGATCAGCTGTTGTTGTATCACAACATAGAGAACTTTGAATCACTTGCTGATTCACTGATACTTGTAATTTAAATGGTGGCTGCTACTGCTTGAATTTTCTCATATAAAAATTCTTCCTTTTATTTCTTTTTTTTTTAAGAAAAAAAATTTTTACTGTCTATTTTTGAGAGAGAGAGACAGAGACAGAGAGACAAAGAGAGCAGAGAGTGAGCAGGGGAGGGGCAAAGAGAGAGGGAAACACAGAATCGGAAGCAGGCTCCAGGCTCTGAGCTGTCAGCACAGAACTTGATGCGGGGCCCAAACTCATGAACTGTGAGTTCATGACCTGAACTGAAGTCAGGTGCTTAACCAACTGAGCCACCCAGGCTCTGCTTCCTTTTCTTTTAATGCACCAAAAATTCATCTTTCAATTTCTCTAATCCCTTTCAGACATACTCTTTGTTTCTATAGCTAAGTCTTTTTTAAATTAAAGTGAACCTAAAGAAACAATCTATGTTTCCCTACGTAAAGGTAACATGAAGTTTTTAAAAAATGATTTTAAAAAATCATACTAGGATTTTATTTGCAATAAAACATTTCCAGTCTCTTTATAAGTTCCACATAGTGACAATAGGTAGTGGGTACTCCTTTAGGGACTGTTGCTCTTTTTGTCCTTCAGTTCAGGATTTGTGACAGAAACAGAAGGCCATCTCCTCCCTCAGACTGAACACTTGTCTCCAGTGTATTGGAAAAGGACCTTTCTCCATGTCCTCACTGCATTTTCCTGTTCAGTGTTTAGCCTAGCAGAACCAAAGCCCACATGCTATTAACCAGATGCTCTGCAGAGAATTAAGAACCCTGAAATAATGGACAGCCAGGCCCCCTTAGAAGGAAGCATTCATGCAGACTGATTTCCTATCTGCTTTAGGCCCTAATAGCATGAGGTAATTTACAGCCTGTCATTTCATCCGTGAGTGGGAGGGATTCTTCTGATACTATCAATGAGGGCACACTGTAATTTATTTTTCTACTCTCCAAACTTGTGGTGTCAGTTTCCTCCACCCTCTGTATGGAAAGGGTAATGATCAACTAAAAATCGGGCAAATATTGATGCTCCATAAATGGTGGTGGTGGTGAAGACATAGTAAAAGGAAAGGAGGGAGGAAGAAGAGAAGAGGAAGGCAGCAAAGGAAATACATGAGCGGGAGGATCAGTCATATAAAATACTGTTGAAAAAATAAAGGGCAACAAGGACTGGGAAAGATGGCTTTTGATCTGACAACTAGGCTATTCATAAGGAAGGAACAATAGTAGAATTGAGAGCTAGTAGCCAGATTATAAAGTTTCAGAAGTGAACAGAACTGTTTCAGTAAAGATAGTTTGAATGCAGGTTATCTGATTCACTCTCTTCAGAAACCCCACTGAAATAACAGGTAATCTTTAAGTCATAGGTCTATAAAGATGGGGAGATGGGTGCAGAGACAGTGTTTTAAATGTCGCAGTATTGTAGTTGCTGGGAAGCAGGTGGAATAGAGACAACAGACTACTTGCACTGAGCGAGCTAAATCCCAAGACTGCAAAGGGAGGAGCCAGGAACTAACTTGAGGAACCACAGCACCAGGAACTCTGAAAGTGGTGGTAAAGTGAAGTATGATGAAGGGTGGGGGACAATCCCCTCTCAAATCATGTGAGTTCCATCTAGGAATCCAAATGTGCCTAAGACAGCTTACAGCTGGTACACCTCTGAGCAGAAGATGGCAGGCAGGTTTATCCACTGAGGAAGATAAAACTGAAGGTTTATCAGTCAAGTTTCAGATGGGGGAGCAGAAGGGATTGTGATGCAATCAGGTGTGTGTTAATGGAGAGTAGATTTTGCACAACCGTGGGTGAGAGGAGTTGGGGAACCAGAGAAATCATCTGTCAATCTGAGAAGCCAAGCATGTCCAACATCTAAGAGGAAGCTGATGGAAAGGTCTATGGCACGTCATTACTTCTAGGTAGCTACCACCCCTGTGAATCTTCATGGAAGCCTCTAGCTTCCTGTGGATCCCCTGTGCTCAGTATGGCATACACCAAAAGAGCTTCAGAGTGTGTTAAGAGATGCTTCATTTCTTCCTTGTTAGTCTTATTAAAGTTTATTTTTGGCCAAATCTAACCTAGAACAGTTCAAGGTAAGACATTCTGGTAAATGCATTTCCTAGCTTAACCAAGTTGACCACTGAGGAGGATGTCTGGACTAAGGCACTCCAAGGACAGTGAGGGCTGATATAGCTTATGAAAACAGGGGTTCAAATAATTTGGTGCATATAAAATGCTGATCTCACAGTCTTCTTTTCCCACTCCCCCAAATACCAGCAATGAGGTCTTTCCTACCCAGACTAGAGATGGGAAGGGTCCTGTCATGGAGTCTGACTCCCCCAAGAAAGAAAAACCTAAATATTTGGACATCTGGGATTTCCTGACAAATTAATTAGTCCAATCATGTTACGGAAAAATAGCCAATTAACCCCCATCTTCAACCTCAGAGATGCTAATCAAGCTTTTAGCTCATAACAATCTCAAATATGAAGATATAGTCAGATCAACAGATTCCTGAGGAAAGTCTCTCACACAGAAAAGGAAGTCCAAAATAGTAGATTGAACAAAACAACTTGGAGAAAGCTGAGACCATGAAGAGGAAAAAAACTTTTTTAAGCATAATCTATATTTTTAAAGAAATAAGATGATATATTTGATTCACCAAAAACTCTAGAATATTATTAAAAGGAATCGCTCAGAAAACAAACAAAAATATTCTATAGAAATTAAAATGAGAAGAAAAATGTGAAACTCAATAGAATCTTTGTAAGCCTGAAGGTACCTCAAAAAGGTAGTCCAAATATGGAAAAAGTAGAGCCAAGAAACAACAAAATCATTCAACAACAATTTCTGAGACTGAAAAAAATCTAACCAAAAATTATAATAGCTCTCTACTGGGAGTATGGAGAGATGGAAGTTTGCACATATCGTTAGACTCTTTCATGGTGGGGAGTGAATAGATAATGTTCAAGTCTGAAAAAAAAACAAGAAGTAATGACACAATCATTGTATTTGGAGATAGTATGGTATTTCAGATATGAAAGTGAACATAAAAAGAATTGAAAGTGATTTTCTCTGGAAAAGGAGAAGTGGGGAAGAAGAGTTTTGGGATCACTATTGGACTTAACAAGTTTGGTAGAATTAGTGACTCTGTAAACTCGTAGTTTAGGTAGTGAGGAAGTAGAAGTAATTAGACTTCATTTTTTGTGAATAGGGAAAAATCCACAAAAGGCGACATATATAGTGGGAAGCATGGCCAGGAAGGGTGCATGGGGGACTGTGGGAATATTAGGGAAGATGTGTGAATAGGGTAGGCATTGGGGTAGCAACAAGAGAGATGAAGGGAATGATTATATAAGAGAAGAGACAATGGATTGATGCACTCAAAAACTCCTGGAAAAATCAAAGCGCACCAAAAAATCTTATCTCTTTGAAAGATGAGAGACACAGTCTCCCGAGGACAAAATAAAAGAAGAGCAGAGACATCAAATAACAATCTGACATAAAGAAGTAGATCTTGCTCCAGGAAGACCTTGATGCAGCCGTGCCTGCAGTTAAAGGAGCACGTTATTGGTGATGGAGACATGCACATTGTCTGAGTACACAAGTCACCTGGCTCACATGGCCACACACTGTGCCTCAGTAATTTGAAGTAGACATAGCACTTTCAGAAGGGCAATTTCTCGTAAAACGTGCCCTTAAAAATTAATACAAGAATGTGTGTGATTCATCTCCTATCTCTCTGATTTTTTTAAATGCCCTTCAACTGGAAGTGTAGGTCTTGATGAAAGTATCCATTGTTCCAATAATAAACAGAATACAATTATTCTGAGAAAGATAAGAATTAACTGACCACATGGGAAGAGTTTGTTTTCCAATTAGGTTATTGCATTAATTTCTATTAATCTTTAATGTTCTGTCGTTAGACTGGGGAAATCAACTTGATGAATAGGCAAACAACAGGAAAATCCTCAAATATATACTAAAACCATTTTATAAACGTTCTGTACATTAACAAAATTATATAAAATATATAAATTAACGTTGAAGATGCCATTTTTTGAAATGTTAATTTAAAAAAATCTGCCCATTAACAATCCAATTTTACTAAAAAACAATTTAAATAAATAAAGCTATTTATTCAGAAAAGTAAATCTTGTCTCAGTCTTTGGAGAAAATGTTTATAGAATATGCATGTGAATTATGCTAGCTGTGTACCTGAATGCAAAGGGAGCATGAATAATCTTATAAAAGTGGCAAGATTCCCACAAACCCCAGAAACCACATTAGCTAAACAGCTAGAGCTCAGTGGGCTAACAGGACAGTTTGTTTCAAGGAAGGTCAAGGTGACCTTGTCAATTGCTGAGTCTGTAAATAAGTAAGTATTGAATTACAAATCAAAGGGACTCCACAGTCTGCCTAGGTTGAAAACAATATTAGCAAGTGAAGAAAATCTGTCCCTTGCCAAGATACCCATTTCCTCTTGAAAATATCTCCTAAGTATAACACCTTAAGTGGAAATGAGAGGAAAAACGCCATCATTTGCTGAATACCTACTATGTATTTCGTAACTTACAAATATAATTGCAAAGCCCTGATACTAAATAGAATGGGGATTTCTGCCAAGAAGAAATTACTCGCGACTATTCTAATTGACATGTGTGGCTGTAATGAGGACTAAATGCATGCGGGGCTCAGGACTGTGCAAGGAGATGGCTAGGAACACTGAAAACACCGCACTTTCACCTCCCAGGGATGCAGTGCCTGGCTAAGGAAGAGGCTTAATCATGGCAGAGAATGCCCCCACCCTCTTCCATGCTTGCACATATCAAATAACAAGTAACAAGTAGATCCTTTGTGAGGCATAGCAAGCAAGGAACATTAACACCAAATACACGGGCGCACACACACACACACACACACACACACACACCCCTAGCATATTGTGCTTAAATGGCTGGGGAAAAAAAGAGAGAGAAGTTTGGATGATATCCAGAGGAAAAAGATAAATTACACAAAGAGAAACAATGATTAGAATAAGAGACATTTTTTTCCAGAAATCATGCAGAAAACAAGAAAGTGACGTCTTTGAAGGGTCAAAGAAAAATAAATCTGTCAAATTATAATTCCATGCCAAACAAACTTATTTTATAAGAGTGAAGAAGAAATACTTTCTTTAGAAAAAAACAGTACTCTGGGAATTTATAGCTAGTAGACATAATCTACAAGATATAAAAAAAAGGAATTTATTCAAGCAGAAAGATTATACCAGACAAAAACTCAGAACTATACAAAAAGATAAAGAAAACTGAAAATTAAATAAATGTAGTATAACATTTTATTTTTTCTACTTTTTGATTACTTCAAAATATAACTGAGCACTGAAAGCAAAAATTGTAGCAAGCTTGTGTTTATAGCATATGAAAAATAAAAGGCAAAGATTGTAGCAATCTATTTTGTGTTTCTGGCATATGGAAACAATGGCACAAAGACTTACAAAACAAGTGACGAGTATAGTGTTATTTGAAGGTAGACTGATTAATTAAATATGTATAGTAATCCTTAGAACAACCACTAACAAAACTTAACAAAAAAGATAGAAGTAATAAGCAATAAAGGAAATAAAATGGAATAAAAAATATGCTCAACTAATCCAAGAGAAGGTGTAAGAGAGAAGAAAAGAAAGAACACAGGAAACAAATATAAAATACCTAACCTAACAAGGGGTGCCTGGGTGGCTCAGTCGGCTGGGCATCCAACTTCGGCTCAGGTCGGGATTTCATGGTTCATGGGTTCAAGCCCCGCGTCGGGCTCTGTGCTGACAGCTCAGAGCCTGGAGCCTGCTTCGGATTGTCTCCCTCTCTCTCTGCCCCTACCCTGCTCACTCTCTGTCTCAAAAATAAACATTAAAACAATTTTTTAAAGTGATTATCAGATTGAATAACAAAGCAACACCAAAATATATTTACTGAGAAAATCCCTTTATCATAAAAACATAGATTTAAAGTAAAGGGATGCTAACACTAATTAAAAGAAAGCTAGGGGAGATATGTTAATAAGAGACAAATTTGACTTCAGAATAAAGAACATATCAAGGTTAAACAGGGTTATTGCTTCCTAACACAGGTCAATTCTCTAAGGAAATATAATAATAATTATATTGTGAAATTATCTCACAACAAAGTTTTAAAATATGTGAAGTAAAAACTGATAGAATTAAAAGCAAATGCTCATATGCAAAAAAGATGACCTTAATATATACATCACACTTTTACAAAATTATGCAATGCCAGAAAAATAAATAAATGAGAGAGATATGAGATAAAGCAGTGTTGAAAAGTATCTTCAGAGCCAACCCTGAAAGAGTTGACAATGGTCAAACCTGCAACACTTTGAGCAATACAATAAATAGCTAATGTATTAGGTTAGAACACAAAAAATAAAAAAAAATATTCATGATTCATCATATAAACATATTATAAACATATTCATATATAAACATATAAAAATATTCATCATATAAACAAATGATGAAATTAATACAAGAGGGAGAAGAGGTATTACAGTTCTTTCTTACAGAAGAATTCCCATTAATAAATTCCATCAAAGATGGAAAGAGAAAAAAAAAACATTAGAATATCACAGTGACAATTGCTTCAGGCAAGCAAGGTCCATGGAATACTAAAATCAGTAGGTTAAAGTTTAAGGAAAATCATGATATTTGTATAGTCTCAATATATCTCATCCCAGATGTTTATTAAGTATCAGGAAAAGAAATGACAATTTCCAGTGTACAAATCTGAAAGACACCTCCTTAACCAAGTTATCAATGGTGACATAACCTTTAATAAAATATATTGATACACTAAGAAGGGCACATTACCTCTGTGGTATTTTTGCCCACCAATCTAATCTTGGGAAATATCAGAAAATTCCAAATTGAAGAACATTTTCCAAAATACCTGACAGAATTCTTCAAAAGTATAAAAGCCATGAAAGACAAGTAAAGACTGAGGAAGTGTCATAGGTTGGAGAAGAGTAATAGAAGATGTAACTACTAAATGTGATGTGGAATCCTGCATTAGATATTAGAGAAGGAAAAGTCACATTAGTGGAAAAACTAGTGATTTTCAAATGGAGTCTGTAAGTTAAGTAGTATTTAGCCAATGTTGACTTCTTAGGTTTGGTAACTACTACATTTACATAAGCCATTAACCTTGGGTAAAGGTCTTATAAGAACTCCCTGTGCCATTTTTGTGACTCTTCTCAAAGCCTAAATTTATTCCAACATGAAAATATTTTTTTAATGCCCCATCGTTTTCCAGATCCTGGTGTATCTGACCTGGGCGTCAGGCCTGGACATAAATATTTTTTCCAAAAGCTTCTCTGTTGATTCTAACATCAGTCAGGGTTAACAACACCCCTAAAGGGATGAAAGAATCAAGAGACAATGAGAATAATAATATATGAGTGAAAATTAATAAGCAGAATAAATAGTAATTTACTTTTATTTACCAGAAATTTCATATATTCAAAATACGTTCATATAAAACTATTTATGTTTATTTCAGCAGGATTCCTTTCAAAAGGGAATATGACGAAATAATAGCTATGTCTGGGTAATTTCATGTAGACAAAGTATTTCCCTGTTCCTTTATATTTTTGCTTCTTTCAAAAACAGATTTATAATTACAAATTTTATAAAAGGAGAAATAAGTTTAAAAGCTACAAAGAAAAAATATGCCTCCTAAGTGAGTCTTACTTTAAGTTTTGAGGACTCTTTCCCCGGATGACCTTACAGGTTGTCTAGGCAACAGGGATCTAGTACCAGATAGCACATGGAAACTTGGATCAAATAAGTGGCATAATCCTAAACTCTGAGTTCTGGAATACCAAAACCCCAAAATTAACATGTGCACAACTAACAACTCTATCACCCCCACTTAAACTGGGTGTCTTTGGACAACTCACTTCACTTTTGGACTGCATAACTTATTAGAAAATGACCCATTCAAAGTCAATACCATGACTCCTTTCTATTCCTGTCGACTTGACCCTTGAATCCAGGCCTTGAAATATCTCCATTTAAATTAGCTGTCACTTGGAGAATGGAGGACAAGAGTGGATGAGAAGAAAAGTTCAGGGTCATTCTTAGCTCTTATATTGATTCAGTAATCCAGGAACCTCAAGTACAATATTATAGAAGTATAAATTAGAAACTTACATAAACTAAATTCAGAATCTTCCCACTTAGCTCCCCAAGTCCCAAATGACTATAATGAACACTGAGTAAGCTTGCCAAGGTCACCTCATAGAAGTGTTTTGATTTAAAGAAAATAAACTAACATTTAAAATGGGTAATTTCTGGGGCCCCTGGATGGCTCAGTCAGTTAAGCATCCAACTTCAGGTCATGATCTCATGGCTTGTGAGTTCAAGCCCCTCATTGGACTCTGTGCTGACAGCTCAGAGCCTGGAGCCTGCTTCAGATTCTGTGTCTCCCCCTCTTTCTGCCCCTTCCATGCTCATGCTCTCTGTCTCTCAAAAATAAATAAACATTAAAAAATTTGTTTAAATAGTAAATAAACTAAAATAAAATGGGTAATTCCCAATGAAAATGTAGAAATCCAGACTCTCTGAACCCACTGGATCTAATGGCAAAATTCACCTGGATAAAACAACTAGGTAGCCACAGTCTAAATCACTATATATTACCTTGCAGTTGGGGCATTTTATTAGTTTACATTACTTACCTGGTCTTTATAGTCATATGAGTTTGTAACACTTGATCACATCTTCAGGAGGAAGCATTCATTGCTGATTAAAATGGTGTATTATCTCAAAAGAAAAAAAAAGATTAGCATAACTAACATGTTGGTGAAGATCTTAGGATGCATTAAGTCAGAGAAATGAGTGGGGAGAAAGCTAACACTCTGTAAGCACCAAAACGTGCTAGGGGTTGTGCTAAGCACATTTACTATTTTATTCCATTTACTATTTGCAATGATATTATAGGTAGGTATTAATCACACTTTAGAAATGAGTCTTTTGAGGAAAGAGAGCACATGCCCCCTCAAACAGAGGCAAAGATAGCAGCTCCCCATTCTCTGCTTCTTTGGCTGCAGACTTGGCCTATGGAAAGGATTCAGGGGGGGAAATGAGGAATAAAATGCAATGCCCTTCAGCCGCCATGTTCTGAGACAGCTTGTTAAAAGGCTTGGGATGTTTTTTCCCTCACGTATTTTGATCAAGCTACCGAGATTTTATCCTGAAAGAGTTGTACACTACAAGCAAAACCTAAAATGTTGGTAGGGTCTCTATGACTCTAGGATAGCAAAAGCCAGAAGGAATTTAGAAAGCATCTGCCCCTGTCATTTCCAAACCTTTTATGTTTGAGATGGGAATACCCCAGATAAAACTTGACTGGAAAGACTTGCACAATTGACAGATAAGTATAGGGCTACACTAGCTGCAGTGGGTTGGGGTCTAACACGCCTCTGCTCTTGTCTCTTGCTCAATGGCCCCTACCAAGAGAGCTGTTGGAGAACCTCTGAAGAAACACAAGGTAGGGGAAGGGAGATAAGGAAAAGAAAAATTTCCTGAACCTTTCATTTTCTACATAGGGAATCTAAAGTCTAAGATCACACAGACATTCGATGATCACGTTGGAAAATGTGATGCAATGTTGGGAGCTCCAGCCCAAACTGAGACATTGCCTCAACGTAGAAAACAGGGAAGATAGTGACCTGGACCCATCAAAACCACAAATAGCTTTAACCTATGCCTTGCTGATAGTTCTTTAGAAAATGCCACACTGAGAAATAATTCTTCCCTTCTGCAGCCAACTTTATTTGGAAGATGATCCGTAGGATTGTGTGGTTAAGTAGAAAGAGCAATGAATGAACTGGTGGTCAGAGAACAATTACACTTTTACGGATTCTCTTGATCTCAGGTCCTTAATCTTCATAAAAAGGTTAATAATCCCTGCCCTGCCAGACTCCCAGGGCTGGGGTGAGACATAAGCACAGTGTTTTTTAACCTGGAAATTTTAAGAACAAGAAAACTCACATTATCTCTCATGGCAAAGGTCATGTGGTTTGGCAACATATTGTTTACATCACTCCGAGGTGTGCTGAGCATGATTAATAATTATTATTTCATCATCTCTGGCTATCATTATTTTAGTTTTCAGCATGCATGCTTGGTGGTTCCTTTTTCAAAAGCCAACAATAAGATAAGTTATCAGGGACCCTTGACATGCCATGTTATTCTTTTAGGGGCTCTACAGTTTCCGCCACCTTGAAAATTACATTGAAGTTTCTGCAGGCCATGTGCAGAGCTGTTTGATGGGCCCAGCTGCAGGCTGGCTCTTCACAGCAGAGAGGAACCTGGCAGCCTATCACTCTCCCTGGCTCTGCTCCATTGAGTCAGCCTCTCCACCACCCCTCCACTTCCTGGCAGCTGGAACAGGAGGCTGGAAGCTAGTGGCAAACTGTGGCACCTGGCTGTGTGGTCTGCCACTAATGACAGCCCCCGCTGAACTGTGACTCAATAGCTGTACCTTTCTGTCCTAAAGGTCTACATGAGAGAAAAAGAAAGGCATTCCGACACCTTCCCTACATTCCCACCCTCATGTAGAATGTTCCTTTTGACTATTTTCCCACTTTTAGTAGGGGGCAACAGACTGAAAGCATGGAGAGTTGGTGAATTTCTTCAGAGCTGTTCATCTGACCCTTGACTTTAGAAAAGAACTATGCTGGTTGCCTGGGTGGCTCATTCGTTAAGCATCTGACTTCAGCTCAGGTCATGATCTCATGGTTCCTGAGTTCAAGTCTCACATCAGGTGAATCCCACTTCTCTTTCTCTCTCTCTCTGCCCTTTGCTCACTTGCACTCTCTCTCTCAAAAAAACAAAAACAAAACAAAACAAAAACAAAAAAGAACTATGCTACTTTGGAGAAGGAGAAAGGGAAGAAAATGGTATGCTTGGTTATTATAATAATAATAAATTATAATAATTTATAACAATAACATTAAAAAAAACCTCTTTGCACACCATCTGAACTTCTTAAGGAATGGAATGAAGGGAATGCTGGGATTTATTGCCTGGCAACATTACTGGCCTCAGTCTGCACCCATGATTGGAAGTTGCCCAGTGATGACCTGACCTCTCTTCTTCCCTCCTGCCCATCCTCCAATGATATTCTCCCCTATGGCAATTACCTGACAACACAGGTGTCAGCATGGATGCCAAAGTGAGTGCATAGTACTAGATGTAATACAACAGCTTAGTCTAAATGGCCATGGGCAATTCATGCCAGGAATCTGTGGCATTGGGACAGTAGAAGGGCTTCCAGGGTAAAGGCTGGAAGCGGGGAGTAGATAAGGAGAAGCACAGCCAGTTATCCTTGCCTTTCAGGCTCTGCTGGGCCACCACTACCTGTAGGTTCCCTTCCTTTTGAAAGTACTAATGAGTTTTAGATAACTGTTCCCCTTTCTTTCGCTTCTAAATTGCTGCCCCTAACATCTGTTCCTTTTTTTTTCCATTTGTTACCAAATTTGTTACCAACTTACCAAAACCTAAGTTGGGCTGCCAGGCGCTTCACAGGCCAATACTCAAGAGATGAGTTTTATTTGTTTGTTTGTTTTATTTGAGAGAGAGAGAGAGAGCGCGCACCAGCATGAGGGAGAGGCTGAGGGAGAGAGAGAGAAAATCATGAGCAGGCTTCATTTTCCTTCCCAAGCCTGATGTGGGGCTCGATCCTACAACCCTGGGATCATGACCTGAGCCAAAATCAAGAGTCAGACACTCAACCTATTGAGCCACGCATTTGCCTCAAGAGTTTTGGTTGGAAAGGAATATGAGCTTTATTCAGGAGGCTGGCCACCTGGGGAGAAGGCAGACTCTGGTTCAAAGCCCAACTCCCAGGTTTCTGCCTGTCCCAGAGATTTTTAAAGGGGTTTAATCAGTTAACGGAGTGCAGGGGTCTGTGACATGTCTTGATTACATGTAGACCCAATGATGTCAGCTACAGAATTCTCTCTGTGTGGTTCTCAGAAGCTGTACTAGAAGTTCTAGTTCCTTGTTGCCCAAGATGGGGGAGGGGAAGGTTGCAAGGTCTGTTTCCTTGTACCCAGGGGTTGTACAGGATTATTCTGTTCTTTCTGCAAAGGAGGGCAAGGTCCTCAGATGCACAAAGGGAGGTCAGTAATTTGTGTGATCTTAAAAAAGAAAATGATTTTGCTGTAAGACTGCTGAGCTACTCAGAAAGCTAAGTGGGCTTCAAATAGACTTGCTTGCTCCTCTGGCCTGGGGACATTCTGGTATTTTATTCCCCAAGGCCAGTGGTCTGCAAATCTCAAACAAAGTAAATTAGTTCAGTTACACATCAGGGGCCTTAAGTCAGCCAGCAAGGAGTGTGTTGACTTGAAGCAAGTTAACCCTTAAGACCAGCTAGAATGCAGTTACAAATCCCCACTGTCAATTTCATCTTTCTATGTCTATGAGATTATGGTCAAGGTCCATCTTCGATAGCTACTTCCTGCTGATCGGGGATAATACAGGGATTTTGGAGTGGAAGACTTTTACAGAGCGGGAGAATCTTGTTTCCGACATTTGCACTGAGGGGGACAGTGAGGGCATCTCCAAGCCAGTCCGAATAGCATGAGCTCCTGCTTGACAGATGCAAAAAGCCAAACAACAACCAAAGAGAAGGAGAACAAGAAATATAGCCATGCTTAACAGAGTATATTTCCATGTGGAAGGTATTGAATTTTTCCAACTGCTAAAAGAATCTATAGCTAGGGTATCTAGAGCTATGATGTGTTTGCCTAGACTTTTTATGACTTCAGTTACATTTTTCAGGTAATTTGGAACACATCCAGCACTGTGTTTCAATGTGAGTACAGGTTCCTCTGAGCTACGGTCAGGATATCAAAGGCCATTCAGTTTTGGAGAGACACCTTTCAAATTTGTGGGTGAATGAGTGTCAGGTTTGGTTAAAGGAGGCTGCTGTATGCTCAGCTAAAGCTTCTACTTGCAATTTTACATCAGTAGAGGTGGTTCCCAGGACAAATATGACTAAGGGATAAAACCACCAAGAAGCCATTTTTGTTTGATGTCTACCCTAAACAATATCCTAATTATGAGGAATGTCTGGGAAGTGGGAGAAGACTTCTGGGCATATGGATGTTCCCAAGTGCAACATCCAATCCAATCACAGAAAAGTGGGACCATCTACTATTTCCACAACTCCATAACTAACTCCATGGAGTGGGGTACACTCTGACTTTTAAGATGTGACTTTTTCATCCTGGCCACATAGAATTGGTCAAGGTGAAAAGTGAGTTACAGAATTGTCAGGGAGTTCATCCCATTGTTAAGCTGTTCAAATAATCATATGCCAAAGGGGTCCTATATTATCCCTACAGAGTAACAAGCATAAAGATTGTTTGTATGTGAGCTATTGTGTCAATTTCTTGAAGTTTACTTTAAGTTGTCTAGTTCAGGCAAGGAACAAACATTCAAAGATAATTAATCATGACTAGAATTTAACATCAATAAGGTGTGTTATTGAAACATAATTTTCCTCTCTAACATCACCCTCATTCCCAAAGATAGCCAAATTGAGACTAATTCATTTGAAAAACAGTCCAATTTTAACAAACTTGGCCTAGTTTTTGCATAAGCTCATCATGAATAGTTCTAGACCATATAGATTCTTTAAAATTTGCTTTGCTGGAACTTTTTATAAGGAATCTGTATATGGAACTTTTAATAAACTCTCAAGGCCAGAAGCCAAGCCAAATACTTGCCACAAGAAATGCCTGCAATACCTGTAGATTTGGGTGAATTCTTCTTGAGGTTTCCAGAATATTTTGAGGTTTCCTTCCCTGCGAGGAAATGACATTCTTTGCTCACCTGGTAAGGTTGCTGGGAACTCTGTAAGCAAGGTATCAGGCCAATCAAGGGGCTTTATTGGATCCATAAAGTCAACCTTAACCTTTGTTCCTTAAAGCTGTCTAGTCATATCTCAGTCTATGCATGTCCCTCTCAAAAATGAATTCCAGTCAAAGCCTTGGTAATAAAGTTTCCAATGGAGTCCTGTTACAAGAAGATCATAGTCTCATTGAAGTTATGCAAACAATCATAATTGCCATGAAAGAAAGAATATCCATTGAAATCTTCTGAATTTGGGGGAGGGTTCAGGTAGGGAGAAAAGTTAAATGCTTCAATTTGTTCACAAAAGAATGTCTCATCATATTTCTGTAAGTCATAGATATCTTAAGAAAAAGTTTTCTTAAATATGGAAGAGCACACATTAGAGAACCAGCAATGTTTTAAATGAGAGTCAAAAAGCTATCATCATCTTAATATATTCAGTCTCATGCTACTAATTCTTGTTCTGTTTGAATGGCATTTTTCATTATTTCTGGAAATTTTTACTCAGCTTAGTTTTATGATCTTAAAGGTATCAGAAACCTGTATTTGTCAAAAATTCTTTTCATGAATCTCCTTGAAGACAAAACACATTTTGTAAGAGCATCAGAACAAGAAGTATAAATGACAAAAGACTCAAAAATGGACATGGTTAAAGATCTGACAAGAGATCATTATAGTGCAGTTGATAAGGAAATATGGTTATTTCTGTGACACATAACATTTAAATAATTCAAGTGATGACCTTATACCAGGACATATTAGAAACATTAGGAATTGCATGTAATTTCTAAAATAGTTAAAGCATTTACTCATACAATATAACCCATTTTATCATCATTTGTTTGACCATACTTCCCATGTACTTTAGCATACGAAATAAACAAGCTCAATTAGTCAAAATGATTTCATTTAGAATTCGAATCTTGGGAATTTTGTTTTAAAAAACCTTAGAAAGTTATAAAGCACATGCCTAAATAGGATTACAGATCATTTACAAAACTTAAAACTTAATTATTTCTTTAACTAAGGTGGCAGTAAGAGATTCCAAAAGCAAATACATAGGGTTATATAGTGATTAGCAAAACTTGGCTGCTTTAATATTGAGAAATTTTAGTTCTCTTAAGTAACCAAAGACCCGATAAAGACAAAACAGAGCAACTTAGGTTTTCAGCACAAAGAAAAGAATTAACTTTGCTTATAATCTCTTATCAAGTATAAACCAACAATCCAAGAAAAATTTGTCTTTTTAACAGAGTAAAGTAGAATTGTAATCTTATCCCGATTTACTTTTAAAATACATTCATTTTGACTTAGTCTTGACCACACATAAAATTCTTTTCTAAAGCTTTCCCTTCACCTTCTACAACCTTCTTTTGCATTCAGATTTTGTCCTAAGCCTTTTCTCTCTAAAGAACCGGTCTCATTTTAGGAGAAAATTACCATCTTTTCCTTCAACAAAAATGTTATTCTCATTTCTTCTACCTTTCTACACATCTCCTACTTTCCCACATACAGAGTTGCTTTCCTTATTATTTCCATCAGGCTTAATTATATTTAACAGAATTTTAACTCTTAGAAACCTTAATCTCCAGTGAAAATTATGTATAACCAATTGTAAACTGTCTATTACACCAGGATTCTTTATTATTTTTTTAACTGATTTTAATTTTTTTTATGTTTTTATTTTATTTTTGAGAGAGACAGAGTATAAGTGGGGGAGACTCAGAGAGAGAGGGAGACACAGAATCTGCAGCAAGCTCCAGGCTCTGAGCTGTTGGCACAGAGCTTGACACTTGACGTGGGACTCAAACTCATGGACTGCAAGACCATGACCTGAGCTAAAGCTGGATACTTAACTGACTGAGCCAACTGACACCCCAATTTACACCAGGATTCTTTAGATAGCAAAACATTTCATAATTTTTAGGAACATGAATTTTTCATGGTATAACCTTTCCATAAGGCACAAAGCATGTTTTCCAACAGATCCAAGAATCTTTAGTTTCTCTTCAATAAGAAGTCAAAAGCAGATAATTCTTATGTTTACTAATTAATGTTCAGTATTTTATCTTATTTGGGAAAGACTTATATACCCAATGAATGCAACCAAGTTTATTATATGACTTAGCAAAACTTCAAAGTTTCAGGTTACCAAAGATTTTGATAGCTATCTTAACAATTACCCATGTGAATTTTATGAGACAAAAATAACTCGTATTTTAAGCCATCTTTTTCTGACAAATTGCAACAGAAATAACATGAGCTTATCTGACCTTTAGCAAACCTTGGTTGAATAAGTTTTATATTTAATATAGATAACTCTAAAAACATGTCTATTTGAGTTACACCAATGAACTTGTTAGCTTTAATACTGAATCTATTGCACCTGCGTCCACTAAAAGTCAATCAGTTTGTTCCCCACTATCAGTTTTACTTGGGGTACCTGTGGGGAAATCAAAGTGGGCAGTTTAAGTCCAGGGGGGGCCCTGGGCCCCTTCATGCTAATTTAGAGATGCTTCACTTTGAACTGCATAAGGAGGTGGCCTAACAATTTGAGGTGCTTTTTGCTCTTCAATAGTGAGGGAGGGAGGAGCAGGAGCCAATGTGCCTGAGGGCACCAGGGATAGCATAGGAGTTGGTTGTGTGAACCTAGCCCATGGTGGCTCAGAGACAGAAGGGGGAGATGGTGGTGGAGGGGGGCAGGCGTGCTGCCAAGAAGGCTGGAGGCAGATTTAAAGTTTGAACTAATATTCCTTTATCTCTGTCTCCTGTCTCTTCTCTTTGCAAAACAGGCTTTTTCTCTGATTGCATTTTAGCCCTCTGTACCCTCTCTTCAAAGTATGTTCAAGTGGACTTGCTTTGGAAACAGAGGAGTATACTTCATCTTCCTAGGCAAAAGTTCAGAAAGAAGACAAAACAAACAAAATTATGACTGGGTGAAGCTATGAGCATTTGTTTTTTCCTAAGCTAGGGGGCTTCACCGATATCCATAGGCCAGCTGGTGTTATAATAATAATAAAAAAAAAATCATCCTTTACTTAGTCCTGGCCTTCTGTCTATATTCTTTCCATTCATTCAAAATGTGGCCCAACAGGCTGTTGTGGGAGACAGAGATAGGACTTCCCATCATACACAAACTGAACACAACACAACTCACACACCAAAGCAGATCTGTTCCAAATTCCAAATGCAATGATTGTTACTCAGGTCCCTTTCACTTTCTCCCAAAAGCCACAAATGAGAAACCTGTGTCCGTGTGCACTCCGACGTTCTTACCCAGTCCAGAATCTCCTTGGCTTCCCCTAAAGCTCCTTTCCTTTCCACTCAAACCAAAAAGTGCAACTGGCAGCTGGCACCACTCGAGAAAGAGAGGGAGTTTCCCCAAGACAAAAACAGTCTCTGCAACTACAGAGTCAGTCTCCCCAGTTTCCCTTTCTAGGCTACTACCTCGCCCAGCTTGTCTCTGGTGACCATCAGAATACTAGCCTGGGAGTGGATAGTAAGCCTTGGACTGCTGCTGGGCTGACTGCGTTAGCTGCCCAGCACTGGAATGTTGGGTCTCCTGGCGGGCTAGCCAAATTTGTTACTGGAAATCCAAGTTTGTCTGCCAGTTGCTCCAAAGGCCAACTCTCAAGAGATGATTTTTGACTGGAAAGGAATATGAATTTTATTCAGGAGGCCACCCACCTGGGGAGATGCAGACTATTGTCCAAAGCCCAACTTCCAGGTTTCTGACTGGCTTAGAGACTTTTAAAGGGGTTTAATGAGTTAAGGGAATGCAGGGGTCGGTCTGTAATATTCCTTGATTACATGCATACTCAATGATGTCAGCTACAGAGTTATCTCCGTGAGGTGCTCAGAGGTTGTGCAAGAAGTTCTAGTTCCTTGGTGTCTGGGATGAGGGGGTTGTAGGTAGGTCTGGTTCCTTGGTACCCTTGGGTTGTGCAAGAGTACTCTGTTCCTTCAGCAAAGGAGGGCAACGTCTACAAATGCACAATAGGAGGCCAGTGAAGTCATTTGTGTGACCTAAAAAAAGAAAAATATTTTGCTAAAAATTGCTGGGCTACTCAGAAAGCTAAGAGGGCTTCACATAGACTTGCTGGCTTCTGTGGCCCAGCAATATTCTGGTCTTTTATTCCCCGAGGCCAGTCGTCTGCAAGTCTCAAAGAAAATAAATTAGTTTTATTACCCATCAAAGGCCTAAGTCATCCATAACTTGAAGCAATAACCCTTAAGATCATTACAGCGCTTGCTGTTACACCTTCACATGAATTTTTCTCTCAATACGTTCTTTTTTTCTTTTTTTTTTTGTTTGATTAATCTTTTTTTAAATTCCTTTATTTAAATTCAAGTTAGTTAACACACAGTGTAGTCTTGTTTTCAGGATTAGAACCCAGTGACTCATCTCTTAGATATAACACTCAGTGTTCATCCCAACAAGTGCCCTCTTTAATGCCCATCACTCATTTAGCTCATCCCCTCCCCCACCTCCCCTTCAGCAACCCTCAGTTTGTTCTCTGTATTTAAGCATCCCTTATGGCTTGCCTCCCTCTCTGTTTTTATCTTATTTTTCTTTCAATATGTTTATAATTTACCTTTACATTTCTGTTTGTTTGCACTTATTTTTCTTTCTCTTATCTTTCTTTCTTTCTTTCTTTCTTTCTTTCTTTCTTTCTTTCTTTTTTGCTTACCAAAATAATTTACTATTTCTTTCCAGGCACAACTTCTTCCACTCAATCCTCCCCCTTCCATTATATCCTTTATGAATGTCTTAATTCTTCACTTCTTTATCCTCAGTAGGTATTTAAATAATTTGGTTTTGGCCTTTAAGAGTATGATTGCTCTTTTGGTGTTGTCTCCAAAGTGAATGTTCACAAATGCCAGGTAGATGGAGAAATATAAAGCGCGTTATCAATTGTTTCACAACAGTGAAAGAATAGATTGTGGTAGCTGGTTAATGAAAGCTTCAGGGATAGCAGTCCTGCTGGTAGCATTAACTCTGTACCTCTAATCTTTTCTGATAAGCATGCCTTACAGGGAGATAAGAGAAATCAAAGGCTGCCTTTTCAACCATGTAGTTTTGAAGGCGGCTAGTGAAGTTCCTGGTAGATGCCATTTTAAGTCCCTTCCAGATAAAAAGTCTGAGCCTCAAAATCAAATGTTTCTTCCCTATTCCCTCAGGCTCCTTGTCAAACCCTCTGACTGACTGAACACACCAAGCTTCACAAATTAAAACAAAATCTTTTAACTATGAAAGGATCAATGAACATGTTACCTGGAGAGAAGGTGTGTTTTTGTGGATATGAGCTGACTAACATAGCCAGTGCAACTTGACTTCACTTTATGCATTAAGTGCGCTCCTGAAAAAGGTTAATGAACATGAATATTTATGGGGTGAATCATATTTTGTCATACGATTGCACTGTGGAAGCCAAATACAAAGGTGAAAGAAGATTAGAAGCCAAATTTAAATATCATACCATGCAATTTTAAAAAGTCTGGCTCTGATAATTTGCAATCAGTGTATATTTATTTTTGTCATGTTAGCCCACAAAAAACAATCATGAACAGTCTACATTATCTTTGGCCATTCGTTAGTGGATACATAGTAAAATGAATTGTTCTGTTATAGTTCATCAAGAATTCACTCTAGTTCCAGGAAACAAGGACAACTTAAATAACTTAAATAATAATTCCTGAAAGTTCAATAGACTGTCAAGTATACAATATGAATATTTTACATTACTATTTGTCCATGCCTGGAACACCAAGTCCATAAGTAGGTAAAGTCAATCACCAAAAGGCCCTAATTACAAAGCAAGTTCTTGTAAGACATTGTGAGACAATCACATAAATAATATTTTGGCAAAGAATTTTGAGAAATAATATTTCTGGGAAAATGACGAAGATAAGCAGCCTAAGTATAGCAAAAAAACCCAAAGCAAGTAGCTTAATTAATCTTTTCTTCCTAATCATAATAGCTTTTTTTTTTTGTACCCCAAATGATTTCAGGACCTTCAAATGATAACTTCATCACCTTAACTTTTAAAAAGTTGTTAATATCTTTTACAATTGTTTAAAAGGATACCACAGGGTCAAAATGGTGTCACTTAGGCCAAATCACCAAATCTGGACTTAATACTTAACCTACTCAGGGTGTCAGTCTCCCCCAGAAATGTAGTCTTAAACAGTCAGAAATTTTCTGATCAGCATCAGTGAGGTCATCTGTCACAGGGGCCTCCCCACCCCCAAGGGAAGATGAGGTAACCTGCAAAATAAGACCTCCAGCTCTTTCCCATATGGGAAATCCATCTAGCCTGAAACAACTCTTTCTTCTCTTTTCTCATAACTTCTTGCCCTAGTTTCCTTCCTAGAAAAACCTTCCATTTTGTACAGCCCCTTGGAGCTCCCCTCTACTTGCTGGATGGGGTGCTGTCTGATTCATGAGTCACTAAAAAAAGCCAATCAGATCTTCACATTTACTCAGTTGAGTTTTGTTTTTTAACCGATCCTATTCTTTTCTAATTCATTAATTCATTGATTAATTGATTTCTTAATTTGAAACAGGTGGCAATGGTGCTAGTTAAATAGTCCAGGAAGATGTAATGAGATCAAAGTTGGAGGAAACAAGACAGATGGAAAGCAGAAATAATTAAAATGAAATTGAGGTAGAATTAGAACTTGATGATAAATGTCACGGAAGGAGATGGAAAAGAGGAGAGTGACTTCTCAATTTCAAGTTAGGTGCCTTGGATGGAGTGTTTTGCAACAGTTGATTGGTTTATCTTTTTAAAGAACTTTTTTATCTTAGAACAGTTTTAGACTCACAAAAATTGTGAGGAGAGTTTGAAGTTCCCCTGTTCCCATACCCACTTGCCTCTATTAGTAATATCTTACATTAGTATGGCATTTTGGTTAGAATTATTAAACAAATATTGATCATTTTCAATGAATTCCATACTTTTCTCAGATTTCCTCAGGTTTTTACCTTAATGCCTGTTTTCTGTTCCAGGATTCCATGTGGGGTTTAAGGCCACAATTAACTGTCATGTCTCCTCAAGTTCCTCTTTGGTATGTCAGCTTCTCAGTCTTTCCTTGTGTTTGAGACCTGACAGTGAGAGGTGTAGTGTGATCAATTTTGTAGAATGTTGGGATTTTTCAGATGTTTTTTTTTTTTTCTAATGGTTAGACTGAAGTTATGGGCTTTTGACAGGAAGACAGATATTTGCACACTTAACACTGCTAAAATCTCTGAAGGATTTTGTTTTTAGAAATTAACATGTTCACTTCTATATTCTGGAAAAGACAAAACTATTAGTCTGCCAGCTGCTGAAGGTGAGGATGGAGGATGGAGATAGTGGGAACAAAAAGGGTCACAGGGGAACTTAACGGTGTGGTATAAATGTTCTAATTGAATCTTGATTGTGGTGGTAATTACACCACTGTGGATATCTGTCAAAACTCATCGTAGCATGCAGTTAAAATGGGTAAATGTTATTGTATGCAAAATATACTAAAAGAAGGCTGATTTCAAAATTTTAAGATGGTATGTTCAAATTTATCTCACTTAAACATTTTAACAAAAAGGCCATAGAAAGAACAATGGGTTGGCAAACAGAGGGAGAAAAGAGAGTGTGGTAGAAAGTAGAAAGGCAGTCTACATGAAGCTCTACTGTGTGTAAAACATTCATGACGTTTTTCATGTTTTCTCCTTAACTTCTCACAAAATCTCTTTTAGAAATGAAGATTTGATAGCTGTTGAATTAATTACATAAAGCCATTCTTAAATCAGGAATTTGCACACAAGGTCTAGTGTGTTTCTAGAGCTTCTACTCTGGACTGTCCTCTATGTTATTTCTCTTTTCTTGCAGAACAGAATTCCTGACCTCACTGTGAACCCTTAACCTCTGTGAAAATGTTCACATGTCACATAATCTCTCTGAGCATATGCCATTGTCTGTAAAGTGAAGTCAAAATTTACTAAACTTACAAGGTTGCTGTTAAGGAACAAAGAAATTCATGCATGTGGTGCTTTATGACTAACTGTGAAGTATTAAATACAATTGTTTTGATTGTTTTTTCATTTTCTTACTATTATGAATTATTAGAATTTAAATTCTGAATATCATTATTCAATCAATGAGCACTCAGATCACTGGTATATCAGAAACTACTGTTGAGAGTCAACATTTTGACATGTTCAGAAAACAGCCCTGCCATATTAAACAGGTGCTATTTAGGCAAATCTAAGTTCAGCCGTGTAATCAAAATGCAAGAGCATAGAAGAAAGGATGGGGAAGGCCAAATACTGCCCCCCTCCCCCAGAACCACAGAACAAGGACCCAGGAAAAATAAAGCTGTTCAGAGGCATGTGACTGCATGGATATCAGCCTCTTCCTGGCAGCAGTGTCTGGAGGAATTTGTCAACACTGTGTACTTTTCTTACTTTATTTACCTGAATCAAAGGATAAAGCCTGCATACATTTATCAACACAGAAGTTCATCCAGATACAAACATCAATAAATCTCAAGGGAGGAAAAACACTTTCACTGAAAAAGTTCTTGTCCTTTGTTTTCTTTGTTTTTTTTTTTTTTAATTAAAGATTTGCGTGCCATTGCTTTTGCATTTACAACTCCAACACTAAAAAATAAATCTCAGAATATAATAGTGATGATGGCTGAACTCTGGTCTGTGGTGAACAGAAACAAAGAAAACAAAAGGTGGATCTGTGACTGCTGAGTTAGCTGTTTGTTCTTGCCTTTGGAATAGTACAATCTGGACACACATTTACCAAGGCATTTTAAAGGTCCCCTCTGCTTGACTAAAGCTGTAGACAGGTTTCCTCCTAACTATAGAGTCTTAGCTTCCCTTTTCTTGGAACATTTCCATTAGAAAACTTGTCATTGTAGATTCTTTCTCTGCCTTCTTGAGATGCAAGTCTTCTCCCAGCTTCTTCCCTTTTAGACATAATCTTTAAGAAAGATAGGACCTCTGCCTCCCAGTCTTAGTGGAGAAGATAGGAGCCTAACTTCAGTAAGAGTCAATTAGCAAACACAGCCTAATCACACTGAGCAATCTTCCCCCTAAAGTGTCTAGTACTTTTCCATTGGTGCACCCCAGTGTTTAAAAATCCTCCAGCCTTTTGTTTCAGCAGAATTAAGGTCAGTCTGTCTCCCCAGTTGCAATAACCTTGACCTCTATTATAATAGTTTCAAAGAAAGTCTTCCTTACCATTTTAACATCCAGTGCAATTTTTCTTTACCAACAAACACACGCAAACTATTTATGTATGATGATAATGTGCAGCCATGCAAAGCATTTCTGTTTGCAAACTGATTTTGAACTAGTGTATCCTTATAGCACCGTAAGACAAAATTAATATCCCTGTGTTCAAGAAAATGAGCCTAATATTCATAGAAATTAATTTTTGGCTAATGTTCCATTTGTTAATTGAGGAATCTAAAGCTTGAACCCAGAGCATTTGTTACCAGGTATAGGGCTCTTCCAACAGCTTATCTCACCAACAGCTTTGCTCTAAGAAACATTTCAACAATGTTATGTTCTGCAAAAATATGCAGATATTTATGACATTTACTGAGTTATCAAGACTTCCTGAGGGAAAGGGGGATTGATTTTGAAATCTGAAAACAAACTTATTTGGTGGTGCAATATCATGGCTGAATAGATAGAGGACATTGTGTTATTACCATTACAGTGCTATTGAGTTTAACATTAATGATTATTAATGGCATCATACTTAACTTATTGTGTTATATTAATATTAGTAAATGTGTACCATTACATTACATTATACACACCATTTTGTAGCCTCATGGAGACTTTTGGTAGAAAAAGCCACTAGCCTTTTATTCAACCAGAAGCAGAACTAAAACTAATTATATACATTTTCACTAAAAATGTTTAAACAATATATTCCTTCCTTATGCAATATCTTTCTCTCTGTTACTCAAATAATAAAAAGTACAAGAGTTTTAAAAAATGTAATTTGTCTTCCCTCCCCCACTGAATCCTCAATGTAGAATTAGTTAAAACATGATTTTTGGAGGGCATCTCTAGTCTTGATAATAAATGAATGTGGAGCTGCTAAAACTCATGGTGTGAGTCTTTATTATACATATGTACAGGACCAGAACGGTTTGGATAATTATGAGATTATCTGCCAGTTTCTGAAGAGAACTAGGAGACAGACACAGAAAAAGTAGGGCTATTTGATCAGCATCTGCAATTTAATGAAGTGACTATCTCATCCCATCTCTCTGTCTTGAATGCTGAAATTTTAGACACTACAATAATGGAAAGCATATCTAAAATCTTCATTTTGGTAATTTAGACAGAATCTATGCTGAGGAAAGTACTCAAAATGGAATATGTGAGGGAAGTGCAAATATATACACATATATAGATATACAAAAACATTAAGCTGCTTTCAGACATATCCTAAGAATTGAATATTCAGACTAATAAAGTATTCTGATTATTTGAGAATAACTGTGTATGCCAGATCTACGTTGCCTATTTTTCAAATAGAAACATTTTTCTTTATGGTTTTGAACTTACTTGGCATAGTATTTGCCATTAGAAGCTACCATAAGATTTTTTGGTGCCAAGGGTCAACATACAAAGGATTGGTCATTGTCCTGTAAATGTGCAAAATTAATATGAAGAAATATGTTCATATATGAAAGATTGCTTATGGAATATTAGAGTCATGCTTTTTGGTATTCAGTTATAATAACTGCCAATTCCAATTATTTCAAAGAATATTATGGAAGTCTTTTTAAAAACTAACATGAAAAATTATGATCAATTAGGGGCACCTGGCTGGCTCAGTTGGTAGAACACACAACTCTTGATCTCAGGGTCGTGAGTTTGAGCCCCATGTTGGGTATAGAGATTCCTTTAAAAATATAAGACAAATGACATTTAAAGCTGAGAAATCACAGGCTGGAGTGTTTTCAGAAGCCCTAGGAGACAGGGTACTTTGGCAAGGAGGCTATTATCAAACAGATAATAGCTTCTTGAGAGCAGGACTCTTGTCTTATTTATCTCTTTATTCTCCTAAATTGCTTAGCATGAGGCCTCATACAAAGTAAATGGCAGTAAGTGTTAAGTTGGTCATGTTAGACTTTTAAAGACAGGAATTTTTCATCTAAATATGAGTTGTTGAAGTGTTAGGTAAGTCTAATATTAGCAGGAATTTGGTTGTTACAGAATAAAAACCCACTTTGACTTCATATAAAGCTTACTGTCCACTTTACTTAATTCCTTCAAGCACTTCCTCCAGATTCCGTCTCATATACCGAAATCCCCACAGCAGCAGGGCTTCTGCAGTATGTCAAATAATTAGTAGATTTGGGACTTCACCTATAGCAGTTACAAAAGGTATTTAGTGCTTCTCTTCAATCCCTCAAATGACAAAGCAAAGCTGAACTCCTGAGTGATGTTACCAAGACACTAACACAAAGGAAAGTAATTATAATCTGCTATCTTCTGTGTTACTCTTTCTGACCAAAGCAGGTGCCCCTTCTGTGCACCTTTAGCAAGAACTTGTTGTCGCTCACAACATCTCAGTTCAAGTCTTTAGGAGCCAAGATACAGGTATCTTCAAGTATCTTTCTGATACAGGGATTTCTAGAAACTCAAAAGGACAGAAATTCCATAGTAAAATTTCTGCACAGTAGGGAGAAACATGATTTTGTTTCTCCAGTTCAATACAATATGAACACAGAACTAGATAAGAGAAAGCCTGACCATTATTCACATGACCTTTAGGTCAAATCTCATTTTCTCAGACACTTTTCATAAAAATGCCCAATGTTCTTGGAGTCAGTGATTCCATAGGAATCATCTTTAGTGGACATCTTGGCATTTCTCTTCTGCCTGGAAACTCAGAGCGCAAAAGCTTTTGAAAAGGAGGGGATGGAAAAGGAATCAACTTCCAGGGTAAGAATGGAGGGTTAGGAGAAAATAGAGTGATTGTGTCATTTTTATCTATAAATTTCTCTCATTCATGAACATAATATTATATTTTTTAATTTTTTAACATTTATTTATTATTGAGAGACAGAGAGAGACAGAGCATGAGCAGGGGAGGGACAGAGAAAGAGGGAGACACAGAATCTGAAGCAGGCTCCAGGCCTTGAGCTGTCAGCCCAGAGCCCGACGTGGGGATCAAACTGACAAAGTGCAATATCATGACCTGAGCTGAAGTTGGACGTTTAACTGACTGAGCCACCCAGGTGCCCCAATACTAAAATTTTTGAAAAAAGTTTATCTTTAACCAGGTAGAAATAGTCTGATTTTAATTAGCAAATGAACTTACAGACGCTAATGTTCTCTGTCCTCAGCTTAAAGGTACTATTTGGAAGATCAGTGGGAGAAGCCTCAGCTCAATGATGTCCTAGAAGATTAGCGACACCCAGGCACACTAGCTGAGCTAAACAACCTTTTCTTTTGCTGTGACAATTTATTCCCCCATGCAATCATCTCCTGTAGTTGAAGAGAATGTTATTTTATTTCAAAGGATGAAAAAGAGGAAAAAGAACTACAGATATACATACACTTTCAAATGATCACTTCTTTGGGGCAATAAAAAAAGTCTATTACCTAGAAAAATGTCAAGTTTATTAATATATTCACATTTGAATTATAGTAGGAAAGTTAATAAAGTAGGGGAAATGTTACCGTGTTAAATTTGTTTTCACATTTAGCTTAGAAGAAAGAAGGAAGTTGGAAAATACAGTAAAATATGAACAAAAGGGCACCTGGATGGCTCAGTTCCGTTAGGTGTCTGGCTCTTGATTTCAGCTCAGGTCATGATCTCCCGATTCATGGGATCGAGTCCTACCATGACTCTCTGCTGACTGCACTGAGCCTGCCTGGGATTCTCTCTCTCCCTCTCTGCCCCTCCCTTGCTCTTGTGCGTGTGTGCTCTCTCTCAAAATAGACAGTTTTTAAAAAATTATGAGCAAGCACTAAGTAAACAGCAGAAGATCATGGTAAAACATTAGTAATACCATCTCATATTTATTGATATATCAATTTAGAGTATGAGTTGCATACTTTGTGACACTGTCAGGACAGGTAACATAAAGTCCCCTTCTTACTGATGATGGAATTCATAAGGCATAAATATGGAGAGAAATTGTCTTTCCCAATCAGAAATATTCTACACATGGTAATCTAAGTAATTATTCATGCACTAATAATTGGTTATTACTTTCTCTTCTTTAGCTTACACAACATAATTTAAGAGTATATACACTAGAAACAAAGCACTCTACCTGGAAATCTGGGAGATTGGCAATGAGCCTCACATGGTCCTTCCAGACATGATAGGAAGGTGTTTACACTGCAATAAGTAATCATGCCATGTCAAGATGGTAAGAGCTACACCTGTGTAGATTTTGTGACCTCCCCCCCCCCCCCCCAGTATGGAGGAGGACTTAACAGAGCAGGCAGAGAGATGTCACCTACAGTTTATGGAGAGAAAGGTAGTAGTTTTTTTTTTAATCTTTATTTATTTTTGAGAGAGAGAGAGATAGACAGAGTGCAAGTAGGGAAGGGACAGAGAGAGAGAGGGAAACACAGAATCTGAAGGAGGCTCCACTCTCTGAGCTGTCAGTACAGAGCCCGATATGGGCCTCAAACTCAGAAACCACAAGTTCATGCATGACCTGAGCTGGTCAGATGCTCAACTGAGCCACTCAGGCACCCCAGAGAGAAAGGTTTTGCTTTCATTTTATTATGGGTTTTTTTTTGAGAGAGAGAGCGAGAGCAAGAGAGAGTGCAAGCTACAGAGGTGCAGAGAGAGAGGGAGAAAGAGAAATCCCAAGCAGGCTCCGCACTGCCAGAGCAGTGAACTCACGAATCATGAGATCATGACCTGAGCTGAAACCAAGAGTCGTATGTTTAACCCACTGAGCCATCCAGGCGCCCTTATTTTGTTTCATTTTTAAAGAAACACCACCAAAAGGGCATTAGCTCAGTCAGTCCCTTCCTCAGTCTTCCATCTTCCAAATACTATCCCCAACCATTTTGGAGGCAGGGAATGGAGTGAGAGGCAGCAATTAGAGTCTGAGAGCACGATGATCTCTGGATCACACTGTGTGGCCACATTCATCTTGTAAGTGCCAGGCTGGGAGGGTTGTGACTGGGGGATTTGGGACAACGGGGCTGGAGATGGCCTACAGAGGGAGCTGGTCGCCAGGCCATAGCCAGGAGAGACCCTATGCTTCTTGAAGATGACATTGTATATATGTGAAGATGACTATTTGGATTGAGGAAAACAATAGATATAAGAGAAAGTAACTATATGGGATTTGGGTAGTTAGCATATACAGCATCCAGCTTTCCGAGGCAGAAGAGAATAATGATTCAGTACACAAGCCTTGGAGCAAGACTGGGGAAATGGTTCTGCCTCTCATGAGGTGTGTGAGTCTGGGAAAATTCTTTTAGCATCCTAAATTTGCTTCATCATCTGCAAAAGCCTTAGAGGATGGTTGTTAAAATTGAATTCATATAAAGCATTTAGTTCCTGGCACATGTGAGTTGTTATTATTTTAAGAGGATCAAGATGATAACATTAAAATATCTCCCCGAAAATAGCCATGAAAGTGGAATCTTATCATTAAAGGTTTGGTAATATACAGACTTCTGATTTTTTATGACTCTGACAGATTTTCTCCCTGGTGACCTCAATGGATTAATTTCCAATTAACCTCAATTGAGATACTAAGAAGGAAGAGTAGGAGGGAAGCCTTAAGTACATAGGACTTTGTGACTTGCACTTGCTGTTTTTACAAATTGCCCACAATCCTTTAAAAATGAGGGGATTTATGTGATTATAGAGTCTTACATCCCCAATATAATTATTTGTTTTTCTGTTTCCTTCACCTATTCTGCAATGTTAAGATCCAATGAAGTTGAAAAAACAAGACTTTTATTGCTGTAAGTTACCTGAATTACGTAATTTTTTATTTTCCTCTTTAGAAATAGTGGTAATAATACATGGGCGCATCCTACCTCTCTTCCTAGGACTACGGAGATGAATAAAATGGAAGCAAGCAGCCCATTTGTTTTCAGCTTTGGTTGTTTTGTTTTGTTTTCTTTTCTTTTCTTTAAAGAGCCATACTTACTTTTGACGGTGCCCTGATCACTTTCCATGGTTCCAATTGGAAGCAGTGCCGAAACTAACCGACTCCAAGCCACGTCCACATGGGTCTTTCATCCCTGCCCCTGCGATCTTCTTCATTACAGTTCCTTTTTCTGGAATGTTCTATTACAGTCTTTGGAAGTCCAAGTTCAAATGAGAGAAGGCCTTGAATGATTTAAGATTGGTAATTATGAAAAAGAATGTATTCATTTTCCTAAGGCTGCCATAATAAAGTCCCAAATCTGGGTGACTTAAACCAACAGGAATTTATTCTTTCCCAGTTCTGAGAGTTACATGTCTATAATCAAGGTGTCAGCAGGGCCATCCTCCCCCTGAGACTCTGTAGAATCCTTCCTTGCTTCTTCCTAGCCTTTGGGGGTGGCTGTAGATTCCTGGTGTTCCTCGGCTGGCAGCTGCACGCTCAAATCTCTCCACCTGTTGTCACCTGGCAGTTTCCTGCATGTGTACACCTTCACATGGCATCTTCCTCTTCTTATGACAATACCCAGCATTATTGTTTTGGTGCCCACCAATACACCAATACCGGAACGACCTCATCTTAACTTTATTACACCTGCAAAGACATTATTTCCAAATGAGGATACATTTACAGGTACCAGAAGTTAGGACCTCAATACTTCTTTTGTGGGGACAGAATTCAATCAGTACAAGGAATTTTAAAAGTACAATGTTAACACAAACATTAGATATTTTTCATATGCATATTTTGAAAACTTTGTAAAATAATGTTTTAAACATAGTAGGGTGTTACAATACATATGAATTAGGCTTTAATTGACTTTTATCCCCATAGTGATATAAACTACATTATATTACCCTTATATTGTAGAATAAAGCTCTAACTTAAAAAAGATATCTGATCCTGGTGGTGGTTCTAATTATAGAGGGATAAAAAGGTTTTTCCTGGAAATCATGGTTAATTTCCTGTTAAATTGAGTACAAAGTGTTGGAGTCAGGAAATTCTAGACTGTTTTTCTTTGTTTTTTGTTTTTGTTTTTGTTTTTTTAATTTCCTAAATCACTGTTTCACCTTTAGAGGCTCTATTGATTTTCTTCATTGTGTCACAGCATTGGAAACAAGTATTTACTAGTTACTTATAAAAGTTACCTAAGTAGTCAACTGGGAAACCAAGTACATTGGTTTAGAAATCAACTTGAGCAATTGTCTAGGTTTCTGATTTTAGAGAACTATCTTCATGGAAGGTTTTCTTGCCCTTTCTGACTTTCTCTTCCCTCCATTTGTTAAATGGATGATTTAGAAATACAGGATGTAAAAATTTCTTTCCAGTGCAAAGTGGTTTTTGCTTGTTTATGATGCAGCCTTGTCATCACATAGCATTAGAGAAGTGATCTTAACAAACACACATTCACCACAAAAACACATATTCTTACATCTTAAAGTAGAGGAATACAGATATAATTATGTAAGGATTAAACCCCAGACTTATTTTGTATACTTCCTAATATGTACAAATATGAAGACTTATTTTTCAGGACTAATGATAATGATATTTGTGATTATAATGCCAAATAAATAAGAAACTTAATTATATTTTATAATTTTAGACATAGAATCTGGGAATCCTGATTCTCAGACCAAGATTTCTTTGCAATATGCCATACTAAGACTTAATTTTCAGTTTTAGTACCAAGGGTATATTTAATGTGTCTCAGCTATGTAGAAAATGTTCTTATGTTCTCAGATACTAGTTCTTGGCTGGCTGAGGTAGTTATCTAGCTTCTACAACCACTCACCAAATCTGCTGCAGTAGTAAGTGTTCATCCCATTTATCACACGCAAAATTCATACTTCAATAATGCCTAAAAGTTTTTCAGACCAAGGCTCTGAGCTTTTGTAAATTTTACTTAATAAACCAATTAAGCTGTATTCATTATAATCCCTGGAGGGTTATCTGCCAAGACAATGCTCTTACAACTAAATTGTCTAATTGAAACATGTTCAATCTGTTTGGAATTGCCATTGAAGCATTTTACTGTTGCAGACCAGCAAAACTTGGATAGGATTTGGATTCATCTAACAACTTGGGAGACAGATGGTGTTCAAAAGATACAGATGTAGCAGCTTCCATTGATTCTTAATATGCCCCTTTTTTGTTGTCTTAAACATTTTCATCAGCAGATGAAATACTTGTTTTGCTAAAGTCAATGATTTGCATATTAAGTTGGGAGAAAAAACAAAATGCAATACCTAAAAAACTGGGCCATTACTGCCATAGGAAGGAAATTTTCCAGAAGAAACCCTTAATATTAGAAACCATGATTATATCATTGTTCATTAATTCATTCACACATTTATTTATCCAATAAATAATTTAGACCACCTGTCATAGTAGGCATCATGATAGCCATTTGGATATGGGTATAAACGTAATTAAGCTATGATTCTTGCTCTTAACATCTTAAATAGAAAATGAATAATGAATGAGAAAACTCCAAACAAGTAAAAAGTGGGAAATGCCACAAAATATAAAGTTCTGTGAAAATTAAGACTTGGGAGAGGCTATTTGTGGGCAAATTTATGGGAACAATAACATTTAAAATAGAATTGGTTGGTTTCAATAAATGAAGATGAAAAGGTAGAAAGATTTATGAGACAGAATGTCAAAGATCCATAACTAAAGCCAAGGAGACAGGAAAAGAGCTTCTGTCCCCTCCAAAATCAAAACTCAGCTGGAGGTGCTTGTTTGAGAGGGAATTTGGGACATATTTGGAGTTATTGCAAATAGCATTATTCAATCAAAATGTAATGTGATATTATATTTTATGCAATCTAGTATATCCAAAATATTATTTCACCACATAATAAATACAAAAAATTATTAGATATTTTACATTACATTTTGTACTATGTCTTTAAAACCAATGCAAACCTTATACCCACTGAACATTTCAATTCATATTAGGCACATTCCAAATGCCATATATGGCTAGTAGCTACCATTTTAGACAGCAGTTTTAGAAACTTCATGTGAAAATATCCAAGAACCATCAGATGGAGTAACTCATGTATATGGTGTGATTGATAAGGTAAAAGTGGATAAGATCATGAAGAGAATAAAGAGAAATGTAAGAAGAAGACTATAGATGTATTCTTGGTAATATCCATGTGCAGGAGGCCTAAGAGAAGTGACTGGAGAAGAAAAAAATATTGAATGGGTAGGAGAAGAAACAACAGAAATAGGGATCATGGAAACCAAAGGAAATGAGATATGTAAGAATTAGAAAGTGCAGAACAGCCAACTGACACACACTGCAAGGAATAAAGAGAATGAATATTGAAAAATAAATGAAAAAACTTGGTAGTCTAACTGGATTTTAGTGTGCTTGACAAGAGCTAGTTTGGTAATAATTTCCAATCACTTGACAGGAGTGTTCTGGAGGAATATAGGCAGACTGAAACAAATCATGGACCTGACTTCCATAATTCATTCTATGAATTGATTGTAACAAGTGAGGATATAAGGCAAGAAGGCCTGAGTGTGAGCTGAGGTCTTGGATACAGGAAGTTCAACGTCCTTACAAGTTGTTTCATAGTGAAAATAAAGAGATGCTATAATATTGTGTGCATCTATAAAATATGAGGGTTTGTTGTGCATTTGTTTGTTTAAGTCTGCCAGAGACATGCACATTTCAATAGGCTAAGGAATCAGGAGAGAACACAGATACAAGGAAAATAAAAGAATAATACAAGGAGGAAAAAATCCTAAAGTAGAGACATATCTCTTCTTGAGTTAGAAGAAAATAAAAGGTTGTTAGATATATAAAAATATGTATAACCATAACAAAAAGAAAAAGTAACTAAAATGAGGTTCAATAGCCTTGGGCTTTCACTAACATAGCAGAGACAGTCATTTGTACAAAAATATAGGGATGGCATAAAGACTTTTATGAAAGTGGGAAATATTTTCCATGGACTTGAGAGTCAACTGGAGCAAACAAAGAAACATTGGGAAAGTAGCTATCATATCATAGTATGAGTTAGCAGCGAGTCCTATGAACTAATCCAGTTAATTATGAATTTCTTCCTTAGCTTTCAATTATGGATTGGGATATATCTGAATTTGGTAACTGGCATGACAGAAATTCATCAGGACAAGGCATTGATGATTTGTTTATTAATCTGTTTTTTTTTTTTCAATTAAAAAAATCTCTACGCACCTGTTATACTAAAGGCACAATGCTGGACACTTGCAGTACAGCAGTAAACATAATACAGTTCCTGTCCTCATGGATCTTACAGTCTGATGAGGCAGAAATTCAAATATGTAAGCAAATACAGTATGCTGTGTTGGTATAATACAGTACATATATGGGGCTGTTGGGCTGCATTGGAGAGTCCTCTAACACTGGCATGAAAGGTTTCATAGCAACAACTCCGTGGTGATTAACAGAGTGAAGATAGTGTGGGAAGATCTCAAGGAAGAAAAAAGAAGAAAAGAAAAGAAAAGAAAAGAAAAGAAAAGAAAAGAAAAGAAAAAAACAGTCATCAATATGTGAGTGGGGCTCAAGTATTTACTGAGGACTTACTTGTGGCCCAGATCTTTTTGCCATATTATGGCTGATAAAGTCTATTTGTCTTGAGTTTGGAATATCAACATCAATGCTTTTCAAAACAAGACATCTACTGAGTAACAAAGTCACATAAAACTAATGTTCTTCAAACTGCATCTATCAACACCTACAGTAACCCACAGACAGTGTTAATTTTCAAGTAGTAATATGCAGCCTGACTTTTCTCTCTCACATACCTATTTCCAGCTTGTCACCAAATTCTACTGGATACACCTTAAATATGTATCCAGAATCCAGACACTTACCACCCCCATTGCTACCACTCTGGTCATAAGTCACTGTCCTTCCCCACCTTATCATGCAATAGATTTGTCACTGGTGTCAGTGTTCCAAGTTTTGCCCTCCCCTTAACATGCCAAATGTCAGGCTTGGCACTCGTCTGCTTAAGATTCCTTACTAGTGACCTATTTATTCAGAATAAAAGCAAGCTCTTACAAAGGCTTTCAATATTCAACATATCCAGTTCTTACCTGTATGACATTATCTACTGACACTTTTAATGCCCCTCTGACCTCTCTTCAGCCAAAATAGTTTTCTTTCTGTTCTGTTTTGCAGACACTGTTTTCTCAATGACACCTACACTAACTACCCTTATTTAAAATCACAAACTGCCTGCAAAACCTTCCTCTGCTCACATACCAGATCCTACTATCCTAGTTCTATTTGCCCCACTTAACACCTTCTAACATAGTTTACAATTGACCTGCTTGTTATTTTTATTATTTACTGTCTCCCCTCATTAGAAAATAAGCTTTACAAAGACAGGTATATATCACATGTGCCTCCAAAATGACTTTTCATGGCACATGCTCCATGTATATATAGAGTAAAATAATATTTATTCTCAGCAGAACACAAATCACTTTTCCATAAATGTGTATACAGCCCCACATTTATGTTGATGACCTGTGGGTATGGAATTATGCACTGTACTGTTGCTGAACATGCAATGATCTGAAGTTCTCTCACATGTGATATAGCTTTAAAGTTACTGAGAGTCTCAGCAAGAGGTTATGACCTTATTTTAATGAAGAGGAAAATCTGTCTATCTACAAATTACCACAATAAACGGTGTTGTGGACAAGTTAAGGATGTACAATATTAGAGCTAAGAATTTTATCAGAATTTGAAAATTGTGACTCCCTCAGAAAATGCATTAAACATATCTTCTGTGTGAGGAGCCAGGTTTGAAAATAAGGGGATGAAATGACTGAAAAAAAAATGCCTCTAACCTCAAAGGAATTTAAATTCCAAAGGGTACGGAGGAAGTTGTCTGAGGAAAAGATCCAACAGAAACAGCAATAGAAAGAGATTATACTAAAACAGAAAAATCTATTAAAAAAAAACAACAAATTTGAAAACTACTTACATAGGCTAGGCACTCTTAGGAACCCCACCCCACCCCACGTTGGTAGTCTATTTTGTTATTATCCATGATAGTAGGACTAGGCAAAGAAAGGTCAATCAACCTGTAAATTAGATGCCCGGGTTGTATACAACTGGGAAGCCTGGAATGGATACATTATTAAGCCCTTGGAAATTCAAATGCAATCTGTGGCAGGAGCAGCTTCTTTTTTCTTCCTGGGGGCCTTCACCTTCATGATGCTGAAGCCATTCTGCATCCATCCCTACCCCTGCTATTTAAATGCTAATTATAACAATATTAATAATACAACAATACCACTAGCAACAGCAATAATCATGGAAATGTGATTTAGAAACATCTGTAGTTTCTTTTATGTAGAAAGGGAGTAAGTTATATTATCAGTGTCAACAAACCTGCCATCTTTATTCTATCCTATATGGTCATTTTCTGTGACATTCCATCCCTGCCATTTCCACTATGACTTGGTCTTTTTTTTTTTTTTTTTTTTTGACCATTCAAGTACCCTTATTTTCCCTAACATGTATATCCATTTTGTCATCTATTACTTTTCATATGCATAATATATGTATAAACATAGTTTTTCATGTGTAATTATCAACTTTTTCATCAGTCTAAATTTATTTGCCTATAACTATCTAGACATTACAAACCAGTCTTGCTAAATATTGAATTCATCTCTATTGTAACTATTTTATATAAAGTTTCAATAGTCATCTAGTTTAAAGATTTTTTTTTATTATTTTAGAGAGAGAGAATATTCAGGTGAAAGGCAGAGGGAGATGGAAAGAGAGAATTTTAAGCAGTTTCCACACTAAGCAAGGATCCCCTCATGGGTCTTGATCCCACGACCCTGGGACCATGACCTGAGACAAAATCAAGAGTCAGACACTTAACTGAATGGGTCACACAGGCACCCCAGAGAAGTCATCTAGTTTAATTCTTTCAGTTTTCAAATGAGGAGACAAATTTAAAAAATATTAATTTCCCTAAAATTGCTCAAATTATTGATGAAAAGTCAGGTTTAGAAAACAATAAAATATATTAATATATTACTTTTGGTATACTATTGTTCTTTTTATAACAGAATTTACCCTGAACAGAGCAGAGCAAATTAGATGTAAATTTAATAGCAACAAAAATATTTCATTCAAATAAACTACTTAGGATTTAGAGGGTTTTTTTTTCCTATTTTGTTTTGTTTTTGAAGGATGTTTTTGCCTTCTCAACACTCCTTTTTCTGCACATTGCAAGCTAACCCAAAGCTATGATACAATTTTGCAAAAATACCTCATTGTAGTATTTCTTAAAGATAGCCATTATTCCTGTGGCAAGAACAGTACATTTCAAAACAACTTAATATGCAAAATAGTCATCTGTTTCCCATAGCTTCTTCACCCTTTTCTTTGCACTTGAATGGATTTCAAGATAAGTAATCTTGAAGAATGATAATCTTGATAAATGTTTTCCTCAATGACAAGAATTCTTCAAACACATCTAAAAAGAGCAACCGATATTCATTGCTCAAAATCAGAATTATTTAACCTTTACATGATGAATCCAATCTCCTTTCCACCTTGCTGTTTATCATTTATAAAATGCTGGAAGAGTATCACACTTTGTCAAAATGAATTTGAAATTGAGGTATCTTGCAAAATGTATGAATAGGAAGATAAATACACATTGCCATATCATGAAATGAAAATATGTAAACAGCCTCTGGCTACTACATAGATGAGTTGGTAAGCACACAAAGCCAAAAAGTTGTGACTGCATGCTCCAGTACGTGGTAAAACCTCTCCTCTCACTTAATCTTAGCCTGAGACCAAGCATTTAACTTTATGAAAAATCTTAAAAATCAGTGCCTTTTTAATAGGTCCTATGGTGGTCAAAAAGAAAATTTCATGGAATAGAACAGTTTTGGAACAATGGAAATAAAGGGCCTTGTAACCAAGAGGCCCATCTACCTTGAACATATATTGCATTTTTGTGACTTTGTATCTTTGGCTCAGACTACTTCTGCCCGGAATGCTGGGTTCCTCCACTGAATTATTACCTCCATTTCTAATATATAATCTATATCTTTTTATAGCATCTTACATACACTCTATCACGTGTGAAAATAATTTTTTGTATAGTTGCCACCATGGAATGCTGGAAAATCCATGACAGTGAGGCCTATGAGGGATGTATCTCTGTATCTCTGTTCTGCGTAGAGGGCCTGGCTCACACTTACCAATTAGCGAGTGAATATGAAAGTACAATGTAGCTGTTTAGTTACTACCAGCTCAATTGAATTGGTTAGGGCACCTGAAAGATTCAGTTCTCTCAAGATCTCCACTGTGAAATGTCACTACAGGCTTAGACAGCCGTGATGAATCATGGCTTCTGAAAGACCGTATTTAAAATAAGCCTCTGTTGCCTGGGAACAAAGCAAGTCCCACTGGCAGTTTTATGGATTATCTTATTAAATGCTGATATCAGCAAGAAACCCCTAAGAACGCGGGATAGAAAAAGACCGTAAAAAGGTAAGGAGAAATCAGCATAGTCATGCTTTGTATAGACTTTTACCATTTCCATATACTTTCTTCACTTCTGAATCATTTTATCCATATGATAGATACTATTATTGGTGGTGGTGGTGTTTTTATTATTATGTTTCCATATTCTACTGAAATGTTGCTGAAAGTACAGTACCAGCCTGTTTTCTTGGCTTCCTTCTTTTTTTGTGTGTGTGGATTTTCACTTTTTTAAATTTATTTTTAATTAAAAAAAAATTTTTTTTAACATTTATTTATTTTTGAGACAGAGAGAGACAGAGCATGAATGGGGGAGGGTCAGAGAGAGAGGGAGACACAGAACCCGAAGCACAGAGCCTGATGCGGGGCTTGAACTCACGGACTGTGAGATTAGGACCTGAGCTAAAGTCCGACGCTTAACCGACTGAGCCACCCAGGCACCCCCGGATTTTCACTTTTTAACGTATGATTTTAACTCACAAATCAAAACTCTGTTTTAGGTCAAATTTTATATATATATATATATATATATATATATATATATGTAAATTATATATATATAAACTATATATTATAAATATAAATATAAATATAAATATAAATATAAATATAAATAATATATAAAATATAAATATAAATACATACAAATATATAAATAAATTATATATATATATTTATATCAAGATGAAGACTATAGCTGTCACATGGGTGAGATTCTCTCTCTACTCATAAAAACAACCGAACAGCTCTTCCATGTGACTAAACATTCATGTAATTCACAAGAAGAAACTAACTTCTAAAATTATTTTAAAGTTAGTTTTGAAATTATCCTTTTTAGATATGTATTTAAATTATACACACATTACATGTGAGTAACCCCTTTAATAAACAAATTTGGATATGAGCCAGAAAATCATTTTTATGACTGAAGACTAATTCTAAGCACTTGATATATATTGATATCTAGCTTCTTTTTTTTTTTTTTTTTCCCAAAGTTAGTGAAGAAAATTTTCAGGACACTTCACAGGGTATATGTGCAATGTTCTTTTTTATTTTCCTACTCTGCATAGATGAAGTGAGTTTTCATGGAACTAAGTTTCTTCTAAACTGAAACTGTAAAGGGACTCATGAGTCAAGGGAGATACCGTTAGTTAACAGCGAGGTGCTGGGATGAAAAACTATTGTCTTTTTTACTCAGGAACCCTCAAAACTACAGATTCTAAAAAAGGGTGCCATTTATATATCATGTTTTCAAAATAAAGGGGAAAAATTAAGATACTTCCAAACCGTTATTAAGAAAAATATCTAGTAGAGGTTAAGAACATATCTAAAGATAATGAAAACATAAGACAAAAATGAATAAAGTAACTTAGTTGTGGCACAAATAATCTGATGTATGGATTCAAAATCCTTGCTTTGCTCAGAGGATTAGGGACTGTTTCAGGGAAAAGAGGCATTTGGATCAGAAAGGAATTGGTAAAAAAGACACTAAGACATAGATTTCAAAGCCTTATCATACACAATTTAAAATAGCTTATTAATAATTCTTATATTGATCATATGTGAAGATGGTAATATTTTAGCTATATTGGGTTATATATATTGTATTATAAAAATTAATCTTGTCTGTTCCTTATTACCTTAATATAGTTACTTGAAAATTTAAATTACGTATGTGGCTCTCATTATTTATCTATTGGGTGGATGCTATTCTAAATAATTTACTTCCTGGGTAACCATAGAATGCTGAACATTCATCTAAGAGTGACGATTTTGGCTGATAGAAAGGGGGAAATTTCTTCTTATTGAATCTGAACCCTACAGAAAGTTACATTCAGCCTTGAGATAATTTCAACCAGAATCCCAGGAAGAAACCATCTAACTAGATTATATGCTGTACAGACTTTAGCAGAGCAGTTCAGAAGATTATGTGGGAGTTAAAATATATGCACATATCCTATTATATAGCAACAAGATATGTGCTCAGAGAAAACTCCCACACACCACTTAGAATACTGGCTTAAATTTTTTCACCAGTAAAGCAACTTTGAATAAAGGAGGAAAAAAAAAAAAAAACAACTAGCAGTAGTACAGTGAATGCCACATACTGTAGTTAAATGGCAAGGGTTGTTTTGCTTAAAATAAATTTTTCATGACTGTTTTTTAAAAAAAAATGTCTTGCCGGGAATTTTTTTCCTTTGATATGGTCAGATAAAAAACTCATTACTTCTTACTGAAATTTTATGACTGATTCTTTGCATATTTCAAACAATTTGAAGAATATTTATTAAATGCTGTTTTGTGTCAACCTAGCTGAAGTCCAATAGAAGAGATTGGTGCACAAAGAAATAAAATAGTGTAAAAAGTTGAAGAATTGAATTACATCTAAAATGCAAATCTAACATGATTTTGTCTGAGAAGCATATTATTTAATCATACTGTCTTTATTTTTTCTTAAAAATCAGATGACTACTGAAAACCTTTAGCTACTTTTAAAAAACTGTCTCACATGAGCCAAATATGAGAATTGACCCTTAATTTAAATACATTAATATTGTATTCCGAGGACCTGTCAAGAATGATACAGTGCATGTGTGTTTCTACTGGCATTTTATATTTCATAATTATTATGTGGGTATCAAAGAAGTGATTTCTTTCCAATCTTTTTGAGTATTCTGTGAAAAAGTTTTGCACTTTCTTAGGCTCTGACATGATTATGTATATGGAGTGTAATTGATTTGCAAAAGAAATGCATCATGATGGCAGTCGCTGCAGTCTTGCTCCTTGGTGCCCCACTTACTTAAGCCATGATACAGATTTTTCTGGGGAAAAAGAGGTCAGGTGTTTTGACTCTATGACTCTATACATTTTTACGGGTGGCCGGCTTTTATATTTCTTTTGAAGCACTGAACTGTAACTATGGCTTGTAGGATGATCCTATAACAATCTTTAAAAGTATCCAATTAAGAGCCATTCCCCACCTCAAATTTCTAAATCTGAATCAGACTAAACAGAAATTAGCTGATTTTAGCTATTTGCATCTCTTACTATTTAAAATATTATTTCAAAATACATATTTTGAAAGTAATATAATATCACATTTAATATTCAGGTGGCAGATAGCTTAGATGGGACACTTCACTTTTCTTCAGATCATACAAGATTGGTAGAGTATTGGAATATTTAATATATGATTTCCATTTTCCTGGTTTTTTTATTTTTGCTTGGTACCTGGCCTTTAAGGGGAGTGAATGGGGAAGGCACATTCAGTAAACTGACTTTTAAATAAGATAATTAAAATATAAATAAACATCATGAAATGTTTCGAGTTTTAAAGAATGTTAGGAGTCCAGCCTGGGTGAGATGCAGTTAGTACCAGTCATTCTGTGTTTTGCACTGAATAAAATCTGGACAGAATACACAGAGCAGCTCTTTGAGGACTCTGTAAAGTAGTAAGCAAATTGGGGAAGAGGTCTGGAATTCAATTACTGATGAATTGATGATGACTTTATTATTTTTTTTCCCCAACATCTCCCAGCCAACACTGCACTGTAGTAGACAGAGAGAACTTGGGAGAAGCCCTTTAAAACTGGTTCAAGTTGCAGAAAGGGAAATCATACTACTCAGAGACAATGTGAAAATCTCCTGTTGTATTATCTCCCTTTTCTCTTGGCCCAGCCCCTAAGTAATCCTGTGGCATAATAAGAACCCACAGTAGCCAAAACTCTGAGTAGAACCTTCCTCTACCTTCAGTTGAGATGTAATTCCAAGAAGGTGGGGCCAACCCCACCCCATTGCTTTCTGTCTTATTTGTCCTTCCATTGTTTGGCTCATGATGTGGGCACACTTCAGAAGTGCACTGGAGAGCAGGATAACTAAAGTTCTAGTTTTCTAGCTGAAAGATAAAATAGAGGAGCCCCCAGGAACCAGAAAGTATGAGAAGGTCATGGACAGGAAAAAACTAAGGAGATCAACCCCAAATAATTGTTTGTAAACCTTGGACTCTTTTCCAAGCTGTATACTTGTGGAGTTGATATTATTTAGCATAAAAAGACTTTGAGAACTGATATACCACTGCCCATGTCTAAATCTGGCCACTAGGTGGCATATACACCAGACAGATCTATATAGCAATGAGAATGCTTTGAAAAGTGTACTGGCATTGGAACCACAGACACAGGAGGCTAGTTGGAACTTAAAGACTTAACCTAACCAGGTACTGACTATAAAAACAAAAATGTCAACACTGTCCAAGGATTTAAAGAAGATTCACAACCTTATAATATAATATTCAAAATGTCCAAGATACAATTAAAAAATTACTTGACATGTGAGTTAGCATGAAATTCTCAACTTTCATGGGAACATGCAATCAACAGACATGAATGGTGAAATTAAAAAGATATTAGAATTATCTGACTTTTAAAACCAAAGGAAACATAGAATGAGTACTAAACAGAAGATATAAAGAAGGACCAAATATGAATTGTAGATCTATACACACAATAACCAATATTAAAATCAAAAACCTCCCTTGACCAGCTCAATAGCAGAATAGAGGTAACAGAGGAAAGAATCAGTGAACTTGAAGATAAATCAATAAAAACCATTCAAGATGAACAATACTGAGAAAAAAAATTGAAAAAATGAGAAGAGCTTTAGACATCTGTGGGTAAATGACAACAACAACAACAAGAACAACAAAAATCTAGCATTCATGTGATTGGCATCTCAAAAGAAGAGGAAAAAGGCAGTGCAGGAAAAATATTTAAAGCAATAATGTCTCAAAGTGTCCCAAATTTGGCAAAAGAACTAGACTGTGGATTCCAGAAGTTCAGTGAATTCCAAACAGAATAAACACAAACAAATTCACATCCAGACATATCAAATCAAACTGCTAAAAGTTAAAGGGAAAGAAAAAAGTCCTGAAAGTGCCCAGAGAAAAATGACACATTACCAAGAGGAGAACAAGCATGGAAGCAAGAAAGAAGTGGCACCACGGTTTTAAAGTGCTGAAAGAAAAGAGCTCTCAACCCAGAATTCTCTATCCAGTGAACATATGCTTCAGGAATAGAGATGAAATAAAAACACTTTAAGATAAAGGAAAACTAAGGGAACTCATTGCCAGCAGACCTGCTCTAAGAAATTACTGAAGAAAAGTTTTTAGACCGAAAGGAAATACTATGAAAAGCAAACATTAGGAACTAAGAACAAAGAAAAAATGCCAAACACCGAGGTAAATATAATTGATTATTCTGTTCTTAAGCTGTTTAAAGTATGTGCAGGTTAAAAGTGCAAACTTTAAGTTTGTCTGATAGGGTTTTCAAGGTATGTAGATAATCATAACATAAGAGGAGGGGCTAAAGGAACCTATATGGAGGTAAGGTTTTTACATTTCATCCAAAGTGGTAATATATCAATTCTAAATAAACAGTAAAAATTAAACATGCTTATTGTAATCCCTAGAGAAAGCACCAAATAATCCAAAAGAAGTCAGGAAAGGAGAAACAAAGAAATGGAAAACAGAAGGTTAACAGAAGGAACAAACAGAAAGCAAATATAAAAAAGCAAATAAAATCCAAACATATCAATAATTACATTAAATGCAAATGGACAAAACATAACTATTACCAGATAAAGATTTTCAAGGTGGATAAGAAAAATTAGACAATCAAATTAATCCCTACTTTACAAGCTACTCCCATTTCACAGTGAGGAAAGTGATATTTACAGAGAAATTAACTTGCTCAAGATCCTACACTGACTAGATTTAGATGAGAGTTTTTCTTATGTCATAAGTATCGTGGCCTACTACTATACCAAATACTCTGTTTCAGTCCTCTATGGTATTGCTAAGATACGATGATGATGTTATGACAAAATAAGGGTAACGAGGCTGCATCCTGTCAGGACTGTTCACTGGATGGGAGTCATAAGCCTCTGCCAAGGGAATGTGTTACTAGGAGCTCCATTGGAAAAACAAAAAACAAAAACAATAGCCATATAAGGAGAGAGTCAAAGATGGAAGAAATGGCATCAAGCCCTATAGTAATATAGTAGGTCTGACCCAATTTCCAGCCTCCGTCTGTTGGAAAATAGAGGACCAAGTTTCCCCAGGCTTTTCCTGATAATTGGCTGCCATTCTGACAGAGACAGAGAACCTGAGCTAGTTTCCACGTGTGTTCTTTTGTTGCACTCTCTTTGTATTTAGTAGATTCTAAGCACTGCAACTCAAGACAACCTGAAATAAATTTCTAACTCTTCCTTTCTCATCATCAGGGCAAGTCAAAGGGGACTTAGAACTTTGACAGGCTGTGTTTCTGATGGCAAAGATAAGGACAGGACTGGAGAAATACAGAGTAGATGGGCTGAAATGGTAAAGTACAGAAAAAAATACCACTGAATTGCTTACCCTTCTGGAACACACACAGAGTACTCTTCTCTTGTTTGTGACAGGGTTAGTCAGTGTGCATGTAACAGAGGAAGAGTCGTATGTTGCCTTTTATTTGGTTTCTAGGGGATAGTGCTGGGCAGAAAAGAAAATATTAGGAGTGACAATTTTGTTTGCAGAGGACAGTATGCTCTGAGTCAAAGTGTGGAAAAAATTCTGTCCCAGGAATTGATGGTCTAATCCAAGACAATAAAACAGACTACGATGCTAAGAGAAATATCATAGCTAAAACTACACTGTCAGGAGAAAGTGAACTTCTTTCCAAGTAACAGAGAAGCATGTCTTAGCATGTTCACCCTAAACAAAACGGCATTGTGAGCCATGACAGGAGAGAGGAGAAATAAAGCCAGTTTTCTATAAAGGTCCAGATAATTCATAGATGTCCTTGATGACTTTGGGAGCTACTATCTCAAGACAGCAGCCACGCTTATTGACATAATCCAGAACCAAATATCTTATGCAGAAATGTAAGCACCCATTTGATGCAGCTGTTTAGATAAATATCTCTCTGAGCTCAGACAGATGAAATTGTCCTTGAATCAATTGCAAATATATAGATGAATTTAACATGAGGCTAACTTCAAATCTCTGAATATACCTAATCTTCTCTAGGAGATTAGGCAAGATGCCAGAAAATGGCAGGGACATGGAAGTGGCGTGGCATCTACCACCACCTGCTATTCAAACTATCTAAGCTTTATCAGGAAGGGAGTCTTCTGCTCATAAGTCTCATGGATATTTACAACTTACAAGGTGTCTAGAAATCCAGATTCATCCAGTCTTAAATGGGCACTTAATAAATACGGGTTATGCTTTTTTTAGGAGGTTATTTAGTGGGGTGATTCTCAACTCCTACAGAATGGAATCACCTGTCTTCATTCTAAACCAATTTAATCCTCTTTCTAGGCTTGCAGCTTGAGCCTACATAGTTCTGATATGCTATCAGGATAAGAACCACTGAATAGGTCCAATAATAGGAACTGCGCAGGTCATTTTGTTTCCTTAAATAAATGGAAACGGCCTGAAAACTAAATTATTTTGATTGATTATTTAATCATTAGAGTCCTTCACGTGGAAGACAGATGCATACATTTGACCAGACCTGGGTCTAGTTGTAGAGGCAATGGATGGAGGAAGTGAGAAGGGAGAGCTAACCCCTTCAATTTTTGCTTTTAAGACTAAGTTCCGGATAACTATGTATCCTCTGTCAGAGAAGTGGATAGCTCTCTGAAAGTCCACAATTATGTTGGCTATATTCAACAAACCATAGTCATTTGTTTTGAGGCAGGCCAGAAATAACTCTAGCATTTTAGATGGAGAGTGGGTTAGTCAAGTGGGTCAATGTCTCCCTTGCCCATAATTCCATGCTTAGTTTGTATGTGTGTTGAGATGTGCCAACACAGGCTATCTGGTATAGTGTGGGTGGGGTTATACCTCAGTGAAACCATTACATAAGGGTATTGTAATGGATGTTCTCCTATTTAACCAGATGTGCTGAGCCGATAGAATCTGTGTTATTATTCCAGAGTTATCTGGCCAAGGAAAAGAACTGCCACTCAAAAAAGTAGGGTAAAAAAATGTTAACTAATTCAGAGCTAAGTTAGTCAAGCAAGTGGTATGACAATCTGAAAATGCATAGATGCATAAAAAAAAAAATGAAGCCAAGGATGAAAATGGGGTTGACAAAGACAAACCAAAGCGTAGATAGGCTGACATGTAGTTTGTATATTAAAGACCTCTTCTTTCAGTGTTTTCCTTGTGTATGTGTCTGTGTGTTTCTCTGGGTCAGGAACATATTTTTGAAGATGACAGCTTGCAATGGAATGGTAGGGCTAATGCATGAATATCTATATAAGAGACACAGCACATAAATTAAAATATTATTTTCTAGATAATATATTATTTTCTAGATAAGCTTGTCAAATGAGTTAGAAAGATAACATGACAATATCAATAACATTTTAAATTCTTTTTTTTTAAACATTTATTTATTTTTGAGACAGAGAGAGACAGAGCATGAACAGGGGAGGGTCAGAGAGAGGGAGACACAGAATCTGAAACAGGCTCCAGGCTCTGAGCTGTCAGCACAGAGCCCGACGCGGGGCTTGAACTCACGGACCGCGAGATCATGACCTGAGCCGAAGTCGGACGCTAAACCAACTGAGCCACCCAGGCACCCCAACATTTTAAATTCTTAAGAAATAATTATGAAAGCTCATTTCCAGAGAATGCATATTAATTTCAATTAAAGTATAGTATGTCCCTAAAAAAAGCCTACAGGTCAATGACACATTAAGAGAATTTTACAGAAGAAGGTAACTCAAGGACTTGATACCCACCCAGGTGTCATTCACAGGCCAAAGTAAGCAAAAAGGCATTCTCATGTCCTCAAAGCCTCAGAATTGTTACCAGCTTAAGAGCTTTTGAGAGTGTGCACAAGAATGTTGCAAGCTGACTCAGAGAAGAAAAGTTTGAATAGAAATTTGAAGAGATGCGTAATTGATTATTGAAATAAGTAGGCCAAAATTTAAAATTACAGAATGAAAAAAAATGAAATCAGTGAGAAGCTAAGTAACGATTCTTAAAGTCTAATTAATGTAATTATTGGGGGTATTGCTAATTAAATTAATGGAGACTAAAGAGAAGAGAGAAAGTTTAAAATGGAGCAAAACCGTGTGTCTTCTATAAGGGCACCTACTCCTTAAGACAAAGAACTGCCAGCAGAATGATCATTTCTGAAACCTCACCCCGGTTTAAGTGAGATGAGAAGATGAAGGGCATTGTGGTTAATCCCCCAAAACAGATTGATCTGATCACACAAGATAATCACACAAAGTAGATGATTTGTGATTAATCACTGAATGGGAGTTTTGTCGTACATCTGGAAAATTCTGAGTATGTTATGTTTCTCAAAGACAATCAGATTAGAATTATTTTTATGAGTCTATTAGCAAACTTCCATCTTAATTTGAATCATAGAGATGAAAATGCCTAGGTGTTCTGATAAAAATAAACCTGAATTAAAAAAAATATTTTATGAGACTGTTAAAAAAGCTAATGCAGAGGAGCACATGGGTGGCTCAGTTGGTTAAGGGTCTGTCTGACTCTTGATTTCAGCTCAGGTCATGGTTAGGATCTCATGGTTAGTGAGTTTGAGCCTTGCATAGAGCTCTGTACTAACAATGTGGAGCTTGCTTGGGATCCTCTCTCTCCTTCTCTCTGCATCTCCCCGACTTGAGCTTTCCCTCTTTCTCTCTCTCTCTCTCTCAAAATAAATAAACATTTTTTAAAGCTAATGCAATCTTAATTTAATACTGTTACCATGATGGGAATGAGGGAGCATCTCTGGACCAGTTACATAGAGAATATCATGTTCAGTTATGCACTCCAAGTTACTAGAATTTGCTCTGAGTGAAGTAAACAGAATGGCAAATAAAACATTTAAAATACCTGAAGATATTTCACATGAGTAGAGACCCTTGAAGATTGGGAAAGAAATGACAATGATCTTGAAATATCTGTATTACTTTTCTATAGGTGAAGGATTAAATTGACATTGACTAGTCCTAGGGAGTGAAATATGAAACAATGGGTAGGAGCTACAGAAGAACAAGTTACTTCATATAAAGTAGAAATTTATAAAACCAGTACTGCTGCCATGTATAATAGGCTGCTTTGGGAGATTAATATACTTACCGTCATTCGTTGTTCAAATATATGCTATAATCTAGAGAAAAGACTCAAGAATGGTATGTATGTCCATCCCAGATGACTTTGAAATCCCAAGTGGCTCTGAGTTGAAGACTTAAAATAACTGTTGGGTGATATTTTGTAATGGTCTAATCGTTACAGGTTTTTTCTTCTTTTTTTATGGTTATGAAAAAGTAGATACGATATATACCTTTGATTTAAAGTAGCCAAGATGCATTTTCTAGTCCTCTTTGTAATGCTCATTTAAAAGCACTGACAGATATATACTACATTGTTGTCAAATGTACCACACTGGTTTGTATCTTCTTAAGTGACCCTCACAGTGCCTTTGCATAGCGGGCATTTAATCATGTTTAGGGAATTGAATCTCTAATGCCTTTATTTTCTTCCCCCCCCATACACACATCGTGGTTTATGGCAGTAACTTTAATCCACTAATATTTGCAAAATTTTTCTAAACCAGGTTTCAGAAAATCCAATGAGATGTGGGAGGAAATACAGTCATTAACAAGTAATGGAAATTTGTTGTTATTTGCTACTCCATATTCATTTCCATTTCTTCTTGATAAATGGACCCTGAATTCCACTCAAATATTCATCCCTCATCTATGCAGACCTGTATCTTCTTGGGGAAAATACATCCAACAGATACATCCAAGAAAAGGATCAGGTTGACTTAAGCTAGTCAATTCATCTCAAATTTCTGGCTTCAGTGGTTCATCCAAGTATGGATACATTACCCAATTTGGGCCAATGAAATTTTAGAAAATATTTTTGGTTTTTTTGGTGGGGAGGGAGGTAGACTGTAAGAGACAGCACTTGATATAAATATGTGGCATCTGCAACTTGTGAAAGAATACCTTACTTGAAGAGGGACATTATCACAGGTGGAGGTGGGCGGAGCTGAAAGCTGCAGACAAATTTAGCCTCAGGCAGTGATGCTGTGAACCTGGAGAATTGCCATTTTGGTTTGGGGATTCTGTTACAAGCAACCACAAGCATCCTAACAGATACGGAGGCTAAAACAAATCCAAAGAGCGCCTTGACAAAACTTTGAATAACTTTTCATTTTTATTGGTATTAACTCAGTGTCCCCCCACCTCCTCATTTGAACCCTCCTTCATTGTTTTATTTGTATTTCCCAGTAAGTCGCGATTTTCATGTCTCCACAACTTTTCTTCAAATTATTTCCTCTACTTGAGGGGCCCCTTGTCATCTCTCTTTTATTACTCAGTAGATACCTTTTTTCTTTTCAATCCCTGTCTTCCCTGCAGGCCTCACTGTTGCATTATCAGTTGTATATGAAAGTTTAGTCACATACCTATTGTAACACTTACTTTCAGGTATTTACATTATTTATTTATGTGTCTGCCTTTCTTGGATTTTTTTGAGACTAAAATTCAGGCTACAATCCTTAAACTCAACCAAATCTCTAGCTAATAAATTATGAATCAATGAATAAATGAATGTGCTATAGTTCTTAACCCTGAAAAAGTAAAACATTAACTTTACCACCAGTAACTTCATATTGAGCAAGTAATTTTTGCTTTGGCTATGATGTTCAATAAAAAAGCTGATTTATTATGATTCTAATTTTGATGTTTTTTTAAAAAAATAAGGCATAGAACCTTTTCAGTGACAGATTATAAGATAAACACATTGACTTCCCAAAGAAGTTTAATATTAAAAAAAAAAGTGCAAGTATTTTGTCTACATGCATGAGCATCTCAAGATTTTAATTGCTTTTTACTTCAGGAAGGTTGTGATATATAAACATTTTACAAATCTGATCTCAAAAAACAATGATTTGAATAATCTGTGCTTTAATGCAAAAATGAAACATTAATTTGTTCAATTTTCTCATACAACATGTTTATTAAACATTTCAGTGTCAATAATTTCTTAAAATTGTAACATTTAATCTTATAATGGAGTTAATACCAATTCTATTCATGGGAGTGTATTTTGGACTTTTAAACAACTTTAAGTAAAATGAATGCCACTGTCTTTAAGTTGTGCTTGGAGCAAAGACAAAGAAACATTAACTAATTCTTTCCAACTAATAAAACATCTAGTGATGCAATTTTTATTATGAAATTATTTTAAAGCTATTATATGTTAAATACATTTTGCTTCTGTTACTGAAGCTTAATATATCATCTCTGAATATTAACAATTTTCACTTAATTTAGATTTTAAATATTGAATTTTTAACTTGGCCTGCAAGGAAAAATCATGAAAAATAAAGATTTGCATTTAGCATCTTTTTCCTGCCCTTAAACATAACTTTTCAATCTGATATGACTTATCATGGAATCTGGATCAGGAAGTATAGCTTTTTAAGATCTTTTCAAAAATAAAAAAAAATACTTCTACATCAAAGAGGAATTCAGAATCACTTAAGTCTGAAGGAGCATGTGTTTTGATAATTATTTCCATCTGTTCCTTTTTTTATTATAAAGTGGCAATTTATATTACCATTAGAAATATACATTTGTATATAAAGTTTTGCATTCAAACCTCTTTATTTTTTGATTAGCTATGACTAAAGAACACAAGTCAAATAAAAACTCTATATATCCTTATTTCAGAAGCATATGTATATATACACATATATATTTGTAGAACAATCCACTGTTTTAAACGTGACTCTGAGTTAAAAAAATGCTATTTACAATTTTATGACAGAGAAATAATCTCAGCCTTTTATGATATTAAAATGAGCAGGGGATTTTTATGTTTGAGTGTGTTTCACCTTGTGCAGACGAAATTAAGTAACATCATGGGAAACCTTCTCAGAGCAAGGCCTTGTAGACTAAGCCATGAAGGTAGAATAGTAGATTTGCTATTTCTGGGTCCATGTTTAAAAAAATTACTGTTGATGTAGCTCTGTTTCTTTGTCAAGAAATCAGTGGTCCCAAATTAGGACCTTCAAATTTCCAATACGTAATAAGTCATTCTTCATTCTTTACTTCTGTCTTAATATTCTCATCTCTTGCTAGTGGCACCACAGGACAATCATCCATACATATAATACCTATCTACAGCAGTGTCATTTCTTAAAATGAAGAATCTTTCTAAAAAGCTACCTGGATTAAAATGAGGCCCATAAAGCATCACAATTTACATCAAATCGATGTCTCTTTATTGTGCCAATCCATAGTGGCTAAAAATGTGCTATGAAATTCATATGTAAAATTCAAAACCCAAACTATTACTGTGATCAAGTACAGGTTGGCTTGCTGTCCTCCAGTTTCCTGAAGCACAAGTCTCTGAATTAGCAAATGGAACGTCAGCACCATTTTGTTTCCATACCTCAAACTTCTAGCTAAAAAATCAAGTATATTAACCAAAGAACTGTTTTGAGATTCTCAAAAGTATTGTTTTCATTCTTAAGCCCATTGATTTTGAAGCATGTTACAATGAGGACTCTTGGAATAAACACATCTTAACTTATATGTACATAGTCAGTTACAAAGCTTTACTGAAAGTTATATTTTTCCTGAGAATATCCCAATGGATGAAAAAAAAGAGTTTATTTGACTTATAGAAACTTAAGAGATGAATGAATTGAGACCCAGAAATTGGAACGATAAAAATCAAAGAATTATTTTACTTGGAAGAAGCCTGGAAAACAAACTATTTAAACTGGCTCATATTTTTGGAAGAAATAGGATAATTATATGTTTGTATTTGGTAATTAAAAAAAAAAACACTAAGACTGTGAATACTGATTTTTTTCTATTAAAGGTTTTATGTACCTAAAACGTAAGCAGCAGTTAAGCAAATGTTCACCCTATGCTCTCAACTACAGGTTTTGTCAAGTTAATATGTAAAAGAAAGGTGAGCTTTCCAGTTAATTCTTCAAAATTAATTGTAAATAAGGCAAAGCTAATTTCTGAACAGTTACTGGGTCAACATTTGCTTAAATGATATGAAAAAAAAAAACCAATATAGAAACCAGGTGGTTGGACTCCTGCTTCTTAACTGCTACGAGGAAGAAGACAAATATGAATCCAGATGATAAATGATGGGCAGCCATTGAAAATAGAGGGAGAATTTGTGTTGCAGTTCATATCGCCATCATATTTTTCTTACTATTTAACCAGACTAAATATATTGTAATGAAATCATCAGTGTAATTTATAACACTTTGTGAAACTGTCAATTGTGTTACTGATGAGTTTGTGGGGTGTGTGTGTGTGTGTGTGTGTGTGTATCACCATAAAAGCTCAAGTAATTTCATGCTAAATGAGCCTGTGACCCATTTTGTAGAAGACTCTTTTTGAATTTTTTCAAAGAAAACAAGGCTTTGTGCTTGGGGTTTGTTTGGTCCTAGAAGTGACAGGTGTGTTTAAAAGCAAGTTGAATCAAGAGTGACAAGGAGAAATACAACCAGATTTGTAAGTTTTTTACGAGTGTGTTCTTTTCCTAGAAGAGCAACATTCTTTTTTTTTTAATTTAAATGTCTTTATTTGTTACTTTCAAAATATTTTGTTAAACAAATATCTTTTTGCAAAGTGTGTTCAAAATCCTTGCCGAGGTGCCTAGATGCATAACTTTTATTCTTTACAACCGATAAGGCAAATTCCTCCATTTCATTTGCTGCTAACCTCCTGATAACATAAATTAAGTACTTGGTGAAGGACACAAACCTCTATTAAAGAATAATGATTGTGTAGAGTGAGGGGAACTACATTGACTTTGAAAGAATACAGCAACCAATGGCAAGGTCATTTAAGTGAAGGCCTAGAGCTTCTGCAAAGTGTATATATTTTAGGGAATCATATTTGGAACAATACATGCTGGACAGTAGAGCTATAGGAGAAGTAACATGCTACGTCTTCTCATTGATAATATCCATAATTCTGCATACAGTTTTAACATTCTGTTTTGTTTGAATTTGGATGTCTCTACACCATCCTGATTTGTAGGACTATGTAGACCTATTTTTTTTCCAAGGCGATCATATAATGTTCATTTCTTCCCTAATATTTTTCTAATACTTTAGTATTGCCTGGTCCTTACACTGAGTTCTTTTTTTTTTTTTTCTTTTCGAGTGCCTTAAGCTCACACAACCCTGTGTGTTGGAACCATAACTGTTAATTCCATATTGTTTCTCTACGCCCCTTGAAAACTCAGTGTATCAAGTTCCTTTCTGTGTTCTAGGAGACAGATTTATTGTCAACTAGACTTATTAACAAGGATATACAGCAACAAGCAAACCACTGGCTTCATAAGATATTAGGTTAGGAATTTCACAGCCATGCCTCCCAATTTCTTGGTGAAGTTTGGAAAATATTACATACATAAAACTCTAGTAAGTTTCAAAGGCAACTACAATTTGCTTTGACCAATTTCCTAAAACTTATTTCCTCATGCAAAACTCCTTTTCTTTCTTTCCTGCTGCAAGAGATGGTACAAAACTCTCTAATTCAGCTAGACATGCACCTCTACTCTCAAATGTGTGTACAATGTAAAAAATCAGACCAAATGATAAGAGCATATAACTTATTCATCACTGCCCAGGCATGGCAATGACACAGAATTCCCAAAAGTTATTTCAGCCTTAGAACACATTTTATTTTTCTAAATGACTAAAAAAAAAAATGAGATCCTAGACTAATCCCTTTGATAAAAATATGATAATCTCCTAGGTGAATCTGAAATTCTTTTTTATGAAGGAATGATATCAGCTAACACCATTAAGTTCAACAGAAGTCTATCCTTTGCATGAAACAATCTTAAGTAACAACTTCAAGAATAAAATTTTAAACTTTTAAATGATTCCTGGCTTATACCATACAGGTGTTAGAAGAATCTATAATTTGTACATGTTCAATATCATGGTAAAAAAAAAATCCTGGAAACAGTATGTAATTATGTGTCAATTCCAGATGCCCAAAGAAAATTCAAATTCAAAACACAGCACACATCATAGCATTATCCAAAGTTTAAGTTATTTAGGGTATTACATTGATTTCTAAGTTAAAATCTCCAAAACCCTTTTCTTTAAGATAATAACTTTATTTCACATTTATTATAGCTATGTCTTCATTATAATTGGCCTTTTATTAATAACAACACAATGTTGTGGCGTCTTGATTTATTTTTTCCCTTGATTTTATGTGTGCTAATATTTTGTGCATGTGCATTTTTTACCAAACTGCAACAGGCAAGCTTTGGTTCAATTTCTTTGTCCTACACAAAGGAAGATTTTGAGTGCAGAATCTTAGTCACTAGGTCCTGGGTTGCCATTTTATTTTCCTCTCCTTGGGTGGATTTATTGGAAGGAAATGGGTAAAGGGGAGGGGATAAAGGGAAGGGATGAGAGAGGGACAAAGGGAAGAGTTCTCAGCTATGTTGAATCTTGATTCACGACTTTGCCTCCATTCATGGTTGGTGTTCCAGAACTTTTCCTCGAACGCCCTTGTTTTTCTCCAATTTCATGTAGCGATGGCTCTCTGTACATACACACTGAAAAGCAAAATTACATCAATTACTTATTACAATAGTGGCATCAGTTTGGCTTCCATAAACATCTCAAATTTAATTTCACAATATTCTTCACTCTCACCATGAGCTCTTCTCTCCTGTGTAAAAACTAGTTTTAACTGGATAACATATTTAGTGGATATAAATGACCCTCTACTAGTTTTATCGGTCATAACCTTTTAAGTCTTCTTGAACTGTGGACATAGAGTGGTTTCTGTTCTCTTACAGATAAGGCTTGAGTCTTACCTGTCTGCTAACCTATATAACAGGATTTTCATCTAGCGTTAGAGACATTGCGAGCATAACATTAAAAGGATAGAAATAGATATTTTCTTAGTCCTTAGTCTGCAATCTAGTTTGCACAGGAGAAAAAAATCCTTATATACATGCTCCTAATCTTTACCTTACTACAAGAAATATGACATTGTTATATCAAATTGAAATATTTTGCACCAAATTTCAGGGCACCCTACATAAGAGGTGATAATAGGAGGGAAGGCAGAGAAATAAATCAACAACGCCATTTTCCCAATTGCTTCGAGTTTGAATATGCAACTGTGAAATTTTAGTTCACATCTACATAAGACAGTTTCTCTCTCCTCTATTGTTTTGTCTGGCTCCAAAGGTTAGTCATCTGTGAATTATCATGGCTGTTGCTAGATTATTGCATAAAAAGAATATTTTTTTCAATGCATAAGAATTCAGTTCTTATTCTTGTAAGACAGGATCTATCAGCATAAGGAATACATTAAAACATTCATTATATTGTTGTGAAATAGACATATGTGACTATATACAAGCACATGAAGTATTTCATTCAAATATCAGGAATTATTTTTATCCTTGATTTAGGAACAAAGAGTTAAGTCCCTCCATCCATTAAACCATCGCTGCAGTGCTTTGGTAATCTGAATATTATTACCAATCAAATAGCTTCCTCCCTTGGGTTTTGCCATGATGCAGGAGAGCTGAGCATGGTTATGACTGACTGGATGTCATGCAGTGATTAAGGGCACAAATTTGAAAGGGAAGCAAAAATATAAAAACAAGGAGGGGGACGAAACATAAGAGACTCTTAAATATGGAGAACAAACAGACGGTTACTAGAGGCGTTGTGGGAGAGGGGATGGGCTAAACAGGTAAGGGGCATCAAGGAATCTACCCCTGAAATCATTGTTGCACTATATGCTAACTAACTTGGATGTAAATTAAAAAAATAAAATTAAATAAAATTAAAAAAAAAAAGAGCACCAATTTGGGAGCCACACTACCTGGGTCCATGTCCCTACTCAGTCACTTGCCAGCTCTGTTAACTTGGACACATTTTCATCACTGAAAAACTGAATTTTTATGAGGATTAAATGTCGGGAATATAGGAAGTGTCCAAAGATGTTTAAGAGAATGAAGGAGCTGATCTCTTCATGAAAATATTGAATAACAGATTTCAGAGAACACAGTGATAATTTTTTTTTTTTTTTGCTAAAGGTATTCTAAATTCAAAACTAGATTAAGAGAGTTAAGACATAAGAAATGGTCTCATTACACTAGTTCAGTGAAGAGGAGACAGGTTTTTTCACAACATCTCAGTGGTAGAGCTCCTTAAACAATAACGTGCTTTTGAAACATTCAAGGATATTGTTAAAATGGAGATTTTGATACACGTTTTTGTGGACTTGAGATTCTACATGTTTTAAAATTTATTTTGAGAGAAAGAGAGAGCACAAGCAGGGGAGGGGCAGAGAGAGAATCCCAAGCAGGCTCCATGCTTTTAGCACGGAGCCTCATGCGGGGCGCAAACCAGAGAACCATGAGGTATGACCCGAGCCGTAACCAAGAGTCAGACGCTTAACTGACTGAGCCACCCAGGTGCCCCTCTACATTTTTAATAAGCTCCCAGATGATGCTGATCTTGGCAAACTGAACCTCACTTCAGGTAGTACAAAAGGGATATATAAACTATTTTTGCTAAATATATCATGCAAAATTATTACATATATATATTTTTTACATACATATTTTAAATGAGATTTTAAAGTATTTCAATTATTGTACTAAATGGCTTCTCCAACATCCCAAAAGACCTCTGGCTTACGTAGCAAAGTTGCACAGAGTAAATGAATTCAGAAATAATTCTGTAATTTTCAGATGATGCCATTAGATAATTTAAGTTTCTACTTTCTTTTCCAAAAGACAGAAGATCCATGTGGAAGATCCTGTTGAAATCTTGTAATTCCTCAAGTCTAATGTCTCTTACCTATATTTCTGTTACAGAGAAAGTGTTAAAATCTCCAAAATTAAAGCATACATTTATATATGCAAATATAGATATTTGCACAGGGAAGTAAGTGCACAGGGAACTCAGAAGTAATAAAGTGATTCCATCAGAAAGCTATTCATATGATGCCATAAACACAGCTTTTCCTACTTTGCCAGTGAGTCAACTATAAAAACCAATACATCCCCAGGACTGACTACAAGCTGCTAAATCAGAGTCTCAAAGAATGACAAAAATTATCTTTTAAAAAATATACATAATCAATATATTTTGACCTGCAAATTTATTTCTTTAAAAAAATTTTTAATGTTTATTTATTTTTGAGAGAGAGAGAGACAGAGTGTGAGAGGGGGAGGGGTAGAGAAAGAGGGAGATACAGAATCTGAAGCAGTCTCCAGGCTCTGAGCTGTCAGCACAGCCAGACACGGGGCTCAAACCCACAAACCGTGAGATCATGACCTGAGCCCAAGTCAGACACTTAACCAACTGAGCCGCCCAGGTGTCTCTGACCTGCAAATTTCTTAAACTCCCAACTTAGAGGTACATGAAGGATGTTACTTCTGATTTAAAAAAGAATACATTTTTAAAAATAATTTTATAGCTAAATTTCTTATTTTACTACTTAGTTTTTAGTTTCCTTATGTTCTTATGTTCTAGATTTCCCAGGGCATTTGTTTTTACTTTTTATCTTTTCTTTTGCTTTTTCTTTTGCTTTCTTTTTCTTTTTCTTTTCTTTTTTTGCTATTTCTCACTAATACATAAAATACTTCAGTTATGACAATGTGAAATGTTGCCATTACAATTACCACTGTAGACAACTTTCCCAATAACTAAACCCTGCTGGCCATCCTGGTATCAAGTCCTTAAAGAGGTTTTTTAAAATTGGCATCTGAAAATTTTCAGTGTTTCAAAAAGAACAAAACTCATTAGTACCATAGCAGAGCATGTAAGTTGCTCTTCTTCCAGGCCTACTCACTAACTTTCCAGTATTTTCATCAAATGGAAAAAAAAAATTCTGGGTTTTGAAAAAACTAGTCCATATATCTTAGTTGGAAAATGAAGAGTAAATAGTGGGTTTCTCAGTTTGCTGAAAATCCCCCTTCAGTAAGTCAAATAAATATTTGAATTTCTGTATTTCTGTTTAAAGAAAGAATTGTTTCTTTAAAGAAAACAAACTTGAGTCAATCAAGGAATTACATGCATGTATAAACAAAGAGAGCAAAAACTTTGTCAAACAAGATTAGTTTCTTGGGCTTTCATTTTCATTATTATTGATAGACTCTGGGATGTCTGTAATACTGTCTAACTCAAGAAGCTGACAAATCAAGGGGTACAATCTCAATCAAATTTTGAATGAAAATGTAGTTAAAAGAACACGATCCAATTAGAAAGCAAAGAAAGGACAAAACATTTCTCCCCAGTAATATAGCTCCCTTGGGTAGTTGTATCAACACTCCATAACTGTACTATTCTAAATGGCACACAATTAAAAGATGACACAGAGTACAAGAAGAGAACAGAAGGTATAACTGTTCTATAAAGTGCATTAGATGTGCAAAATGTAAAACCCATCACATTGATGTACAACGTAACCACAATGATAATCTCGTAAATAAACTTTTAATCCCTTAAATGAATCTATTATGCAAGATTTCTCAAAGACATTTTAAATTGACTAACTCATTTGATAATCATATTAACCTTATGAATAAAGTGAGAAATTCTTATCCACGTTTTTAAATATAAAGGAAACTAAGCAACTTTCCTAAAGTCAGATGGTGGGTAGCAGCAAAGCCAGGATGAGAATGTAAGGCTTCAAAATCCTAATCAAGAGTTCTTAACAAAAGCAGGAGAGCAATTCATCAAAAAATGCAACAAAAGATTATCTTATATCAGACAACGTTTAAATTATATTCATATATTAATTGAGATCCAAGTTGGCCTTACCTCTACTAAATATTCTTAATGTCATCCAAAAAAGGTTAATGAAAACAAATGCCACTATAGGATGAATCCTATGTAATAGGATGGCTATTATCAAAAATGAAGACAAAAACAAAATAACCAGTGTTGGTGAGTATGTGAAGAAACTGAAAACACTGTACATTTCTGGTAGAGATGTAAAATGTACAGCCACTATGGAAAATGATATGATGATTCCTCAAAAAATTAAACATAGAGTTATCATATGATCCAGAAATCCCACCTCTCAATATACCCAAAATAAATGAAAACAGGGATGTGAACAGGTATTTGCACACTGAGTTCAGAGTAGTATTATTTACAATAGTAAAAAGGCAGGAGTAACCAAAATATCTATCAATGGATGAATGATAAACAAAATGTAGTACATACATACCATACAATATTGTTTAACCTTAAAAAGGAAAGAAATTCTGACACAAGAGTGGATGAATCTTGAGGACATTATGCTAAGTGAAGTAAACTAGACACAAAAGGACAAATATTTTATGATTCCATTAACATAGGATATCTAAAGTAGTCATAGAGACAGGAAGGAGAATAGTGGTTTCCTGGAGCTGGGGGAAGGGAGAATGGTAACGTGTACAAGTACAATGTGAATTACTTAATGGCTCTGAAATGTACACTTACTTTGGCTAAAATGGTAAATTTTATGTTGTGTCTATTTAACACAATTAATAATTACACACACTTAAAAAAATCACACACACACACACACACACACACACACACAAATAACGAGTGTAAGCTATACACAAAGAGATGACTATTAAAGCCAGAAATGTTCTATTTGCATAGGAAGAGTCAACAATTCCCTAATAGTCAAAAGTATTAGTCTTAGAAGCACAGCAAGACAGAGACAATTGAGATATAACTGAGGGGTTATAGAGTTGGTAAGAGGAAAATCTGATGAGAATACCCTAGAACTGCACTGCCTAATATACTATCCATTTGGTATATGTGGTCACTCAGCATTAAATGTGGTTATTCCCAATTCAGATGTGCTGCAAGTATAAAACAAACACCGAATTTAAAGACCACACAAAAAGAATAACTATCTCAGTAGTAATGTCTTAAAGTGATTACATACTGAGTACATGATATCTTGGATATTTTGGGTTGAATATACTATTAAAATTTACATCACATGCTTGTTTTTATTTTTCAAATGTGAATACCAGATAATTTAAATTACCCATGTAGTTCATATGATATTTCTGATAGACATTTCTATCTTAGAAGAGTTTGTTGTTCTCTACAGGTGTCCTGACTGGAGCTAACGCTCTAAATTACTGATCAACAGGAGGACAGTGGAGAATATTTTCTGACCCGACTGGACCCGAGATTCATATGTAGACTTGGTAGAGGCAGAGTATCTTGGATGCCTTTGGTAGGATGAACTTGGCTTAACTAATGTTGTATCACTTTCATTCAATATGGATTTTTCATTTTCTTTTCCCTCCTCCAATTCCAGTTACTCTTTTGTGAACAAATATCTAAAGATGCATTTGTTCAAGCATTGATTTGCTCATTTATTCTATAAACGGGTGCACATTTAATTTGTGCTGGGAGCTCTGCTAAATTCCTTGGCAACTGCAAGAAATGACCTCTTGATTCCTGCCCTCATGGAGCTCAGGGTGAAGAAGGAGAGCACAGACATGCACACAAATCACAGGCTGTTCAGAGCCAGGGTAGAGAGTTGAATGGAAATTAGGACATCACAATAGCTATCTGATGTTGATTTAGCCTTGATGCAGAGGAGTTAGAGATATGGCCAGGTTACTGAAGAAGAGTGAGGAAATGAAGTGCAGGTAATGTAAGAAAAAGTGACTGGTTGAAGAATGGGGTAAGATAGAGAAGTAGGAGGGTTAAACCTGGCAGGGTTAACTTGTGTCAGAATTATGGAATTCCACGCTAGATTTAAACCACTATCCTGATATCTGTCAGCTTCAATTTGATAGTGAATGAAGAGTTAAAAAATATGTCCATCAAATACAGGAGTTTATAGGGAAAAATCTATTTATTCAATCTCATTATCTGGAAAAATGTCTAACTATGTTTATATGGCCTAAATACAGCCTGTCAGATTAGTCAGAAAGAATCAATCAAACTGAATCTTACTGCACAGATTCTATAAGAAATGGTTGGCAGCATCTGAAACTTTCATGAGTTCTGCTATCTTGCAAACACAATTGTTAAGTTCTTAGAAATAAACCTAGCTGAGGCACCATTACATGTGAGACCTGCTGCTTATCTAACATGCACAATATCTGATATACTCCAAGTACCATAATTTTGACTGCAATTGAAAGGTGGGGTTCACTTGGTCAAGCTAACATGTTAAGAAGGGTTATCCTTTTGTTTTGTGGGGAATTTAATGTAGCACTTAAGAAGACTAACCAAACAAAAAATAACAAATCAAGAGTTACTAACCCCATATATGAGCATCACATATACTTTACAATAAAAAAATAATTTTATATAGCTACTAGTACTAGAATTTGGAGTTCTGGTATTGATTTCCAAACATATACTCCTAAGAAATTGTGGAGAATCTTTATCTTTTTTATTAAAAAATGTGTTTTAGGTTTTTTGGTTTTTTTTTTTTGGGGGGGGGGGGTAGGGGAGGGGCCAAGAGAGAGGGAGAGAGAGAATCCCAAGCAGACTCCACGCTGTCAGCACAGAGCCCGACATGGAGCTTGAACTCATGAACCATGAGATCATGACCTGAGCTGAAACCAAGAGTTGGACGCTCAACTGAGCCATCCAGGTGCCTCTATTATGGGAAATATTTAAGAAGCATGTCTAGGAAACCACCTAGGTTCTGATTTTCAAATAGTTCTTTCTGCAGCTGCAGAATTGTCTTCCTAAATAATCCCTGCAATTATGTAAGATTAAGTTTTTCTCTTCCTGATAATCAGGTCATTATTAGTAATTGAAATGACCTCTGATCTCTTAATTTGCATTATTTCAAAGTACAATGATATTTACGGGGGAGTGCTTTTCCATCACTTTCTATTACAATAAGCTATTATTTCATTAGAAATAGATTTATCTTGCTTTAGGAAGCTCTACAATGTTTTAAAAACCTCTTTGTTCTTGAATAGATTCTTCTGGTGCCCTCTGTTGTATGCATTTGGCCCACTTCAGCTACTCTTGGTGAGGAATAATTTCCAGCCTGGGAATAAAGTGAAACAAACAAACAAAAAATCCAACTCCCTGTATTTCTTGTTTTCCCAGCTCCCCAATCACAGTTCTCAGAAACTCAGATTCAGTGCCAATGCCCATTTAACCATTGGACACAAGTTCTCTGATTTAGGCAACTTGAGATGTTATTATCTACCCATGTGTCATCCAAGACTCTGTGGACTACACTTGTGATACAGAGTTTATTTTCAGTGGGTATGATTTAATGGCTACCATTTGGCATGGAACTGATTTCCAACTGTGTTTCCTTCTGATTTCACTTTATACTATTTTTTCAACAGAGTCTCAATATCCAGCTATCAAGAATGTTCAGTGCCTGATGATACAATGCCTGATTAACAACACTGCTTCTGTTTCACCTGGCACTTCTGGTTGGTTCTTGATCACATTCCATGCCCTCTTTCTTCTTTAAAGCAGGATAAAAAAGAATACTTGCTCTTTTTTTATCCCACAGGATGTTTTTGAGATACATATCATTATTCCTCTAACACATGTGGTATCATAATAGTTTTGGATAAATGGTAAAAGGAGATAATGTTCTGAAAAGGGAAGCATATCTATTTCATTCTGTAACACTCTTTCTTCATTTCAGTTTTCTTTCTCTTTTCCCTCCATTTTGATATATGTTTCGATTTTTTTCTTTTCTTCTCCTCCCCACCACCCTTCTCCCTTCTCTTCTCCGTCTTTTGGGTGTCTCCTTTTACTCATGTTTTGACTTTTCTTGATCCACAGTACACTGAAGCAGAAGGATTCACTGTAGCTTTCAGAGTAAAAATGAGGTAGAGGGATTTGGTGAGAGAATATTCTTCCTCATGTGCAGACACGAGAACACACAAAGTTTCTAATAGCAGAGCCCATATTATGCATTACTTTAAGACACAGAAATCACTAGAAATTCCCAGTTCAATTTATTAATGTGAACAGATCACACCTGTATGATGTCACGTTGTGACTTGGCCTGGTGAAGTCTGTCATTTTGACAGCCACCTGAGATGCACTGGCTATATTCCTCTAGAAAGCCATGCAGTCCTGCTATCATAAATAAGATGCTAAACTTGGTCATAACAAGACCATAAGCTACCAACTTTAGAATACTACATAGTATTTGTTTTATTAATTTCTTTTTTGCTTTACTTTTAAATGCAAGATTATACTGTTAGAAAGGAGAGAGATCTAATATATATCACTGAGCATTGAAATCTTGTAAAAAATAAAACACATCTCCTCTTTATAAGATTAGGTACAGGATTTCCAGGACATGGTTTCCAATTACTATTCTTCTATTATATTCTTTTCATGGGTACCTTTGTTGCAAATGCAGTTATCAGAAATATGCAAGCGTTCTTTGCCACTTTACTAGCTCAGATTCCCTGTTTGTAATTTTTAACATTCAAGAGTCACATTTATATCAGTTACAAACTTTTCTTGGGAAACAAACCAAAATAATGCCTTTCTTAAAAGTATGAAAAAAGTGGAATCTCAAAAGTGGCCGTTATTTATAAATCAGACAACTGTAATAAACCAGATGCAGTTACCATCCAGTGGGTCCTCTCCTCCTAAGCAGTGTCCTCACAACCATAGCTAATATTAATTGAGTACTTAATATTATATCTTAATATAATATTAAGTATATACTTAATATTATATCTTAATATTATATTAAGATATACTTAATATTATATCTTAATATAATATTAAGATATACTTAATATTATATCTTAATATTATAAGTATAATATTAAGTATAAGATATACTTAATATATATCTGCACCTTATATACACTATGATTATTTTTAAACACCCAAAAGAGAGATACTTTCATTGGTTAGCTTTGCAACTGAGGAAACTAGAGAACAGAAAGGGTAGTTTGCTGGAAGTATTGCAGGACACTATAGGGCAGAATCAGCATTAAAACTCGTGTGTGATTAGCTCTAGGGTTCCTGCTTTAAGCTTACAGTCAGATAGTTTAATATGTCTGAGAAAAAACAAACACATAAATCTTTCTTGACCGGTCTCAAGTCAAGATCTTGATCCCAGTCCTCATGGGGGTGCTCAGCACTTCCTGGAACCCTACCGCATTTCTCTTGCCAATTTCCTCTCCCATTCTTCCCACGTGATATTACATGCCTTCACTTAACTCCTCAAACTCTCCTCAGACTCAGGCAATAGGCCTGTCTTCTTTCTTTTCTTGACTTTCTCTCTCCTTCCTCTCCCTCTCTCTCCTTCACGTTTCCCTTCCTTCCTCCTTTTTTATCAGTAAACCACCTTGTTTTGCATTTCACGTAGAAAGAAAAGGAAGTGTTTGTATTTCCACCATGAAAACAACCCACCTGCATATATCTGCTCACACGTGTTCTGGCTCCCTGCTTGTTACAGAGCTTGAACCTTCTCTGCACCTGTCTAAAGTTGGCCCTCCACTTGCCACTTCCATGCTGGAGCCCACTCTCTTTGGTCAGTATAATTCAGTGACCATCTCTCCTCTAATGCCCAAAGTCACTTCTCCCCACATGTTCCCATCAATCTATAAATATGGTGTAATAGCTCTAAGCAAACAAGCCAATAAACCCCACTGTAACTCGCATATTTCTCTTCAGCTACTGCTTCCTATTTCTCTGCTCCTTTTTTACAGCAGAGCTCCTCCAAAGTGTGACTTAATATTACTTTCTTCTTTTCTTTACCTCCTGTGATAACTTGAATCCACTCTAATTAGGCTTATTCTCCTACACCACTGAAATCACTTGCCAAGTCACTGTTGCCTGTATGTTATATACCCATTGGTCAAGCCTCCAGCAGCTTATGGGATCCTCTGGCAGTCTTTGATAGATAACAGCTGTGGTCATAGTTTTGCCTCTTTCTAACTATACGAACCTGGGTGAGCTAGTTAACCTCTTTTAAACTCAGTTTCCTCATGTTTAAAATTGGGATGATAATCTTAATCTTCATACTCTCAAAGTGTTAGTGACTATCAATTGATACTCAATTGATCAATACACGATCGATCATTTGTGCTGAAAATAACAACGAGCCACACAAATGGCATATAAGGCAGTACAGCTGCTACTAATTATTACTTATATTACTGCTGGATTCCTGACAATTATTTAGAAAGTGAGAGTTGTTGTAATTATGGAGAGAACTAGGTGGAAATCTTTGAGGGTCAGTATGGTTCTATAAGGGAGATTGGAAAACCTGTGTGGAAGGCAATTGTAGTTGCTGACAAATTATTTCCAAATGGAAGCAATACAACTCCAGTTTCTGATAAAGTTCACAAATGACACTCTATAAAGAACCCCCATCCTACATCAGTTTCTATCAAAGAAGGATGAAATATGACTAATCTTCTTATTACTACCAATTTAATTGAATTTTCCTTGGCCCTCTGTAATTTCTAAGAAGTGGAAAGGTTAGATTGCTCTGTCAGTTAATGTACCATTAAAGATATTTAATTGTCTTAATAGCAGATCATGGAAGGGTGTGAGCAATTAACATGAAGCAATTTCACACCTTAATTAATGTCACATGGGATCCCTTTGGAACTGGAGAAGAATTCTAAGCGCTGGTTCAGAAGCAATGTATTGCCAAAGGAACTCACCCAGCACACTGTAAATATTTATTATAAAGACTTAAGAGACATTGTGAACACAAAGATCTATATCTTCATGTGTAAAGAGATCAGAAGCAACATTTGTGTGCAGGAGAGACAGAGATATGGAAGAAGAATGTGTCAGGGAGAGGCAGGAGGGTTTTATTAAAGACTAAATTCAAAGCCAGGAAAATGCTGCTTTGAAGGAGTTATACTGGTTTGGGGGAAGAAGGTGTCACAGGCTGGCAGGGATCCAAAACTCAAAAGGTGGAGGGAGAGAGAGAGAGAGAGAGAGGAGAGAGAAATTACAGCTATTGTCTTTGCTATAATTAAAACAATCAGGGGTATCAGCGGTACCCTTTCCTCCTCCATCTTTCTTTGTCTTTTAGTATGGTTGGGTCTAAAAGAGGATTTTGGAAAACACAACAGTTTTCTTTCCAGGCAATTGAAATAAAAATGTCAAAATCATTTTGCTATTAGTATTCTCCCAATTAGAGGTCTAAAGCATTAGGACCCCTGATTTGTTCAGTTCTTTGGTACCCCATTATAGAGTTCTTGAAGAGATTATTTTCCCTCCAAATTTCAACTTTCACTGTCTCTAATCCCTTTATGAATACCGCATCTCACAGCATTTATCCAGTACATAGCCCAATAACACTATGTCCAGTTTCTGAGAGAAAATGAAAAGGACACTTTGCATTGATCTGACCGATTTGGGATATCCAGCTTTCTTACAATGTCTAATCTTCATATTATTCCTATGAAACAGATGGCATTTATAATCAACTTCATCTTCAGAGATCACTGAGGTTTAAGAGGGCAAATCATTTTCTCAAAATTTCTTAGAAAATCATTGGCAAAATTTTGATCAGAAGAATTAGACATTTATTCTTGATTAATTGATTTCTACTAGGTTATTTTTTTCTCAGTGTTGACATAGTGCGATAATTGGTGTTACCTCTAACTTACTCTGTATACTAATTTAACTCAGCACTAAAATACAGCCATCTTAATAGCAGTAGGAAATGGCAAAATGTGACATGTTTGATATATTTAATTCCATGGTGTCAGAGTGACAGTTTGCTCTATGTTAGTCCAATATACTGATCACAATAATTTGAATAAATTTAAATAATTGCCTATGGACATCTCGATTTAATCCAAATAAGCCTCGAATCACCAAATTCAGTTTAGGACACTAAGTCTTGATTCTGGTTGCCATCATAATCACTTGGACAATAAAATCAGAACAACTCTGGAGACTTGGCCTGAGAATTTATAGCTTTTTGAACACTTCAGATGGTTCAGATACTCATGTTTGGGAAACACTGGTCTACATTATACTCCTGGCACTTAAATCAGGTTCTATTAGCTTAAGTCAACAGTTATAACAGGAAAAATGGATAATTTTACCTGTGTGTGTGTATGTTAGTCTTGTCTCCCCACTTGAAAATACATTGGTGGAAATCAGCAAATGTTCCTTTATTTCCAGTTTAATATTTCTGAGCAATGATTCTCAGTTGATATTTACTAATTTTACTTTAGAAACATATTTCTCTCTCCAGGATTAAGTTCATGAAGCTTAAACCTTTGGAAATGTACACATTGTTTTCAGGAGGAAGGAACTAGATTCTGAATGCCAACCACCTGCAGGAGCTGAGTAATGAGCTTCTTGGAGGAGGGAGGAGAAAAGGAGGAGATTGTATCCTGTTCTTTGTCAATGAGTATTTGGCTGCTGTATCTAAAGCTAAAGGGGGAGGTTACCACCAAGACAATTTAAATCTGGGGGAGTTACTTATCTGTTGTGTGAACAATGCTCTGAAAGGGCAAAATTGGGAATCATGAAGCCTATGCTGTTGTCTTAAATTCCAGGGGAGGGGACCCACGTAAAGTAAAGGTTGACGTGCAAGTGTACATATAATGGGTTTAAATATCAAGTCCATCCATCTGTCTGAACAGACACCCTTGCAACCCTTCATTAACACCGCCTGTGTTGTAAACGAAGGGTGGAGAGTGAGGCCATGATGGGAAAGGGGCTGGTGGGTAATTATTATCATGTAATCAGTGTGGGATTTAAAGATCCTGGGACTGGCAGAGTTTAATTTTGGGAATCATGACATTCAAAATGATATCATCATCAGGACGTGGGGAAAAGACAGAGCTATTTGAAAAACAAAACAAACCTCCTCTGACTTTTCCTCTATCAGTGGCCAATTCCCTTCCTAAAAGGACATTTACAGTCCGTAGTACTGGACTCTGTTGGTAACCATACAGTGGTAGGTTTACAGGTTTACAAAAATTCCTTTAAAAACTAAAAATAACTAACAACCTTTCTGGTTAGCCATCAATATGGACAGCCTCTTATGAAGCCGTCATTTTCTTCCTTTTCTGAAAGTGTCTTCTAGTTATGTGCTTTATAACCGATGTATGGAAGAATTTACCGAAGACTTTCTTTACAATGAGTTACGGCTTAGAATGTTTTTCATCCTACTGCTTCCAAAAAAACCCCAAAAAACAAAAAACAAAAAATAAAACAAAATCACAAATCATCCATCATGGAAATAGCTCATAAAATTGTACTTTTTTCATTCAATAATTCAATAAAGGAAATGTGTTTAGAATCATTTTGTTTATAAGTCCTAAGCTAGGTTCCATGAAGGAACATGGGTTTACAATTAAGGTCTTATAAAGACTTCACAGAATGTCATTGTCAAAGAACTTTAGGAATCAGCTGCTCCAAATTTTTCTTTTGCAGAGTAGGAAATGGAGCCTGTTAAAATTAAGCAAAAAAAAAAAAAAAAAAATGTATTATCAATTCTTTCTTGCCTAGTTTTAGCATGGCATTCCCATAACTATCCTATCTGATTATCTACTGATACGAGTTTATCTCATCATATCATGTATACCTTTCTCCATTTTGCATGGTTTGGAGCTAGCTTACTGTTCAAGCTGTGCCATGGTATAACATTTCTGCTTTGCTATCACTGACTTTTCTAAGTATTAGCATATCCATAGGCTTACTTCAGATTAAAGGGCAGTAGAGTACAGGGAATAGATGTATAGGTTTTGACAGTGGGCTTCCTAGACTGCAGTCTCAGTTCTGTATTTATCTAGCCCTGTGATTGGACAGGGCTCACTAACTTCGTTATTGAAATATTAGTTTCTTCATCTATAAAATGAGGGTAATAACATAAAGCTGTTGTGAGGTTTAATGAATGTAACATATACAACCTGCCTAGCAAACGATAAATTGCACATAGATGCAGTAAGACTAGTAATCATAGTAATAAAGTGGTGGCATGAACAGTTTGGGGATCCTAGTGAGGAGAAAGAAGTTCTCACTGCACAGTTCTTGATGCCTAACAAAACCTCCATTGTACATATCTTTGATAATAATGGTTATTACATAATTATATCATTTGATATTATAAAGCACAGCTGCATGAAGAATCATTGGGAAAGCGTTATTTTTGCATCGTAACAATGGTATCAAATTACAAACGAGGTATGGGTGGCACCTGTGTGGCTTGGTCAATTACGCATCCCACTCTTGATCTCGGCTCAGGTCATGATCTCAGTTTGTGAGTTCCAGCTCTGTGTCCAGCTCTGTGCTGACAGCTCAGAGCCTGCTTGGGATTCTGTCTCTCCTCCTCTCTGCCCCTCCCCCGCTTGCTTTTTCTCTGTCTCACTCTCTCAAAATAAATAACTACAATTTAAAATAAAAACCAAACTAGGTATGGGAGAACTGATCAATTTCATGTGTCTGTCAACAATATTTAGAACATGAAGAGCTCCATGAATCTGAAAAGGCTTTTATTTCTAAGTAGCAAGTATATTCTCGATTAAAAAAGGAGAGAAGCGAATGGAATACATTTATCCAAAAGCATTTGCCAGGGTCTTATGCTATGCTGAGGTTCCATTTCAGACTTCAGACTGTAAGCAATTTCATCCATCTTCACAGAGATGTAGCGCTTGCTTGCTGGAGTCAGAATGCCTTGGCTTTGGGGCGCCTGGGTGGCGCAGTCGGTTAAGCGTCCGACTTCAGCCAGGTCACGATCTCACGGTCCGTGAGTTCGAGCCCCGCGTCAGGCTCTGGGCTGATGGCTCAGAGCCTGGAGCCTGTTTCCGATTCTGTGTCTCCCTCTCTCTCTGTCCCTCCCCCGTTCATGCTCTGTCTCTCTCTGTCCCCAAAAATAAAATAAACGTTGAAAAAAAAAAAATTAAAAAAAAAAAAAAAAAAAAAAAAGAATGCCTTGGCTTGGACTCTGCCTCTGTCACTTACAAGCCACTCAATATGGGACAAATTACTTAATGTTTCTGTGCTTCATTTTCCACATTTGTAAAATGGGGATGATATTAGAATCCACTTCATGGAAATGGAATGAAAAATAAAAGAGGCAATAACTGAGAAATGTTTAGCACAATACCTGTACAAAGTAAGCATTTATAGAACAGTTAGCTAATCTGTTCAAAAAAGTGGACCTTGCTTTCTAAGACAAAAGGCAAAGACATTTGTAGGGAATTAAAAGGTCTTTGTGCTGAAAGAAATTACATTCTTGTTTCCATCTTTGGAAGTGATTCTCATTATCTTCCATATACTTCACACCTAGGTTTTCATTCCCACGATCAAAAGGGACCAAGAGCCTTGGAAGCAAATCCAAGTATTAGTGAATCTGATTTAAAACGGACTTTATTTTTTTTTCTCAGAACAAAATGAAGATCATTCTAAAATATCCACAAATAAGAAAAATAAAAAGAAAACAACCAAAATCTCTCAATAAGAAAATTAGGAAATCAGGGTTATTCTCAAGTTAAGATGATGGCAGGCTGAAACAGAGACTCTAACTGTCCCAATCCCCTTCTGGTATTCTCTCAAAATAACAGAATATTTATTTGGTATGTAGCCATCCAGAAGATATAGTATTCTTAGCTTGTTTGCACTTAAGTATGACAACCTGACTGAGCTGTGGTGTGTGGGAGGTAGGTATCACATGGCAGCTAATGGGGACCTTGCTGAAGAGAACACTGGCACAGGGTAATGCCTCTGCCTTTTACATCCTTCTCCTTCCCTCTGATTAGAATGCATATGCTGGTTGGATCATGGGTATAAGAGTAGATCCAGGCCCATTGCACGGTCGTGTTGACGGTGCAGGGCATAACTGTGCAACATCCTAAGGAAGGTGGTGCTCAGAGCTGGACATAGCTGAGGTCCCTAACAATTGGGAAGCCACAGAACTGGCCCTGGACAGCAGGTTTCTTGATTTGGTTTATGACAATAAAACTCTGGATGATTAAACTGCTCTTACCATGCGTTTTGCATTGTACACAGCCAAATCTAATTCTAAGGTGAACAGGAATGTCTAGTTGTCTCTTCCTATATCTGTACTGAAATGAAGCAATACATATAGAATTTAGGCATCTCTGGGACTAGAAATGTGGTCATTGTATACATTACTCTTAGAAATGTGTACATCATCATACAGTCTCAAGAAGCTTGAGCAGCCAAAGTGCAGATAGCAGTCATGATTAGTAGGGCATGTAATAGGTGTGGGGTTTTTTTTCTTTTTTGGGGGGTCAGTATGAAAAGCATTATCCATAAAAGGAATAAATAAAACACGTAGATTTTTTCCTTTGCTTTACAGTTTCCTGGTTTTTCTGAAAATTGTTAATGAGCATGTGCTCATGTGTTCCTATAACAAAAAAAAATCAATTTAAATGTACAAATAAAAATGATGTAACACGGGAAGGTGAGTAGGGGAACAGGCGAAATATATAAAGGGGATTAAGAGTACATTTATCCTAATGAACTCTGAGAAATTAATAGAATTGTTGAATCATTATATTGTACACCTTAAATGAATACAACATGTATGATTATACTCCAATTAAAAAAAATGATACAAAACCTTTCATAGTTCACTCATGCTGAACCTGAAGTGTTTTTGTCTGCCTGATCTCTACCTCTCATCTAATGGTCTGAACCTGGCCAGCCTTGAAGTTCATTTAAGTAATCAGCTTTTCAGTATCTTTTTTTTTTTTGGTGGAAGTGACAGCTCTTTTTCCTAATCCCAATATCATTTCTGGCAACATGTAATACATCACTTTTTACATTACACTATTACAATTAGTAAACATATTCCATATCTCTAAGAATTAGAAGGTTATCTGGAGCATATAGTTCTTCTTTGTCTTTATACTTACCTATTCTTCTGTTCATTCCTGTGTTCACTGACTCAATTAACAACAGATTATTGGAGATCTCTCTATGATATGCAAGATATTGTACAAGAAACAAGGATATATGAGGGAAAAAATAAAACATATTCTATGCATTCAAAAAATGGTCTAACCATGGATAAAAGGAGACAGTGTGGCAAACAGGTGAATTTAATATAATGTGGTCATTTCTAAAGGAGAGAATTGTGTACAATGATAAAGTGACAAAATATTTAATTTTACTTCAGGAGAGAGGCTCTCACAGAAGTGGTGACTCTTGAATTCATTCTTTATGAAGACTAATAGGCATTTTCAGGCACATGAGGGGATGAATCTTGTGGGGAGGGGAGGGCAAAAAAACTACACGTGTCCCCAAACAGTGAAAAAGGAGTATAAGAAGGAAAGTTCTGTTTTGTGTAGTTAAAAGTACAAAGTGTGAGAAGAGTTTTGAGCAGGACCAGGGACATTTTCCCCCAGTGCTTTGAACACAGTATCGATTGAACAAATGTTTATTGACTGTTACAGTCATAGGTACTATGCAGCAGACATTGTGACCCTACACTGCTTGACCTGACCATATCTTGTAGATAGGGCATTGAAAGCCTGGCTAAGTTACAGAATTGCAATGCACTGCCTCAGTTTCCTCATTTTCTCAGACAAGAAGGCTGAACTAATTCTTTTAATGACTAATAATGTGACTTTTAGAAAGGAATGTTATTGGTAAACGTCTAGGTCACTGCTATTTTCTTAGGCTGTATTAAAAAGCTTGGCTGAATTCAGTAAAAGTGTTTACCTCAATGGTATGTCTCATCTTACCTAAGGAACAAGTCACCAAAAATGGTGACCTAGCATGAAATTATTTATTCCACGAACCAATTTGAAATAAATGAACAGTATATTAAATGATCATGAGAAAGGAGGTTATAGCCTCAACTGAGAAGGATAAAATTGAATACTGTAAATATTTATCGATCACAGTAAATAGAACACTCCTTTCCTTAGAAAATACAAAGAAAAATTAATACATCATATTTTTAGATCTGTTTACAAAGATGTATAGATTAGGATACAAACATATTTCTAAAGGCTTTTTGCAAACTTTACAGCACTATCATAGCATGATTGGTTTTTCAAGAATGTAGCTTGAGATTCATTGTGTTCACCAAAGAAGGAAATTACCTGCCAAATGGTAGCTAGCACTATTTTTTTTCTACTTGGAGGAATATTCTAGCTTCTATAGTCAAGCAGTTTTAAAAATAAATGCCAAGCATTTGTAACAGATTTTTTTTAAGGAAGAGGTACCACTGTGTTTTCTGAAACTTTGGATCTGTTGCATTCCAAGCAAACTACACTGAGCAAGGGATAAGGAACCAAATTGTCATCAACACACAGATCAGGGTCTAAAAAGAAAAGAAGTTCATTTCATACCTTCAATAGGTTTTGGTACAAAATGTGATGAAGGCTTGGTTTTCTTCACTCTGTTTCCCTTCATAATTTGACCTTCTTTATTGAGTCCTAGAAACCATGCTCGGCCTGATTCCTGCTGACGATACAGTGTAGAAGAATAAATCACATAGTAGTTTTCAAATACAGATTCTTTAAATTTGCATTCTGGAGTGAAAACATCCTGCAGAAGAAAAGGAGATACAAAAGAGAGGACGGATTTAAAAAGTTAACTAGCATATGCTTAAATGCAATGAACCTGAAATATAGGTTCTCTGTTAAGAACAAATCAGAGGCAATAGCACATAATTTCTGATAGCACTTGGTTATAAAGATTCATCATACAAAATCAAGAGGCAAGATTTCCTTTCTTTTAAAAAAATTTTTTAGAAAGTTTATTTATTTTGAGAGAGAGAATCCCAAACAGGCTTTGTGCTGTCAGCACAGAGCCTGATGTGGGGCTTGATCTCACAACCCTGAGATCATGACCTGAGCTGAAATCAAGAGTTAGACACTTAACCAACCACGCCACCCAGGCATCCCAAGATTTCCTTTCTAGACAAACTTTCCTTCACAGAAGACAACTATTCAGGTTTGAATCACCCATTGGGCTAACATCATTCAAAGCTGTGCCCAGATCTGGTGCCAGTAAAATCTTTTATAAATTTAAGAGAATGACTATTGCACATTTTAGTGATCCTTATCATATAAAATGTATCTCTGGGAATCAAAATCAAACACAACCACAGCACCCGCAGGCTCATAGATGTTTCTGAAGGGACCACCTTATATGTACACAAAGTTACTATGCAGTCAAAACTTGTTGCATTAAATCACCAGTACACTACCTCTTTGCTTAATGTTAGTAACTTTCCCTTTCATTTCTCTGTAACATTTTTTAAATTTAGTAGTTGAAATTTCAGGTATAAAAACAAAACACCCAGAGATAAGCAGTAGAAAAAAAATATTACCACCACACTGTGTGATCTTCAGTGAAACATAGAATAAAAGTTGAATTCAAGATGGAATCTTAAATATCTTCTATTTCAACTTCATCATTAGTAAGTGATATAGCCAAAAGGTTATATGATTAATTCAGAGTTACACCAAAAAAAAAATTACTGCACCAATGCCAGAACTCACATTTATTGCTTTTAGAATCGCTGCCTCTCAAAATCACCTTTTCTGCCCGAGTCTTGTTTAGTGACTTACAATGAAATTTTATAACCAATACAATAAAATCAAATCCTAACATGTCAAATGGACAAAGTATATTCCATGGAGAGAAGAAATTCCTCCCCTTCTAATATAAGCAGAAGAAAAACAATTGTGATAACATCTTCTTTAGCTATATGTAAATAAGAATCCTATATGCAAAACAGATTCACAATCATCCCTGCTGCCTTTGTGATGTGCTGGAAGAATCTCTTCCTTGTAACCCTTTAAGTGTAAGGCCCCAATGGTTTCATGCAGTTACACCTGTAGTTAAGTGACTGAGGAATATGTGGGACTAAAGCTGCGTGAAATCATGTCCTTCTAGGTGATACAGACTAGTCCCTTAGCTTCCTTTGCAGAAAACTACAATGACATGTCGATGGGTGCTGGTGAAGGCCTTCAGTGACAAAAAAGACAATGGTTAAGACGCTTTCTTAATTTAAAGTGGTTCTAAAATTACAGAGCAAAAAAGTGAGACTATAAAGATGGGAAGGGGAATGGAAAGGTGGTTGTAAACATTATGTATGTGTATATGTGTAATCTACACATACATAATATAGATAGATAATATATATTATTGACATATTTATAATATTTATATGCATATCTATTTATACTATATTGATAATAACACTATAATGCCATAGGACACTCTCAATTTTAAGTAAACGTACTGGCTTAAGAATCAGAGAAACGAAAGACTAAAGACCACTTCACATCTGCTACAATGGCTGTAATAAAAAAGATGGATCATAAAAAGTACTGGTGAGGATGTGAGGAAACTACAGCCCTCATCTACTGCTGGTGGGGATGCAAACAATGCAGCAGCTGCGGAAATCAGTTTGGCAGGTCTGCCAAAAAGTTAAGCATGCAGTCACCATATGATCCAGCCATTCTACTTGTAGGTACATATCTAGGAGAGATGGACACTCACGTCTACACAGAAACGGGTACACAGATCTTCACAGCAGCATTATGCATAATGTGGAAGCAACTCAAATATCTATCAATGAATGAATGGATAAACAGGATGTGGTACATCCATACAATGGGATATTATTCAGCCACAAAAAAGAGTGGAGTACTGATTCATGTGACAATATGGATGAACCTCAAAAACATTATGCTAGGTGGAAGAAGCTGACAGAACAGGCCATATATTGTATGATTCTATTTATATCAAATATCCAGAATAGGCAAATCCAGACACAAAAAAATTAGATAACTGGTTGCCAAGAGCTGGGGGTCAGGTAAATGAGAAGAGAGGAATTTTGTATGTTTGTTTTTGTTTTGTTTTTGTCTTTTTTGGGGGGAGATGGAAATATCTTGATATTAGATTAGATAGTAGTGATGGCTGCTGATTTGAGACTAGCCATCATACAACCTCATAAAACCCACTTCCATCAAAGATAATTACTCCATTGTCTTGTATACATGATTAAAAATAACAGTTTGATTGAGTAAATGATGAACTATGAGGTTTCTGTTTGGTTTTGTAATTGTTTAAAGTCTGTTCTTGAAACAGTAAAAGTCCAGGATATTGGGCAGGAACATGAGCCAGGAATAGCATTAGGCAGGGACTGGGTCTTGAACTTCTGAGCTGGTGAAGGGGGATCCCAGACACAGCACTCAGGTCCGAATGAGAGGTGAAAAGTCGGGGTGCCGGGGTGGATCAGTTGGTTAAGCATCCGACTTTGGCTCAGGTCATGATCTCACAGTTCAAGAGTTCGAGCCCGATTTCGGGCTCTATGTTGACAGCTCAGAGCCTGGAGCCTGCTTCAAATTCTGTGTGCATCTCTCTTTCTGCACCTACCCCTCTCGTGCTCTCTCCCTCTCTCTCTCTCCCTCTATCTCTCTCTCTCAAAAATAAACATTAAAAAAAAGAAACGGAAAGTCAAGTGGAGTACCCCATTTAATGTCATTCCAAGGAGGCTACAGAGTCAGAGTTCAGAAATAAGGCAACTAATATCTGGCTAGGGCAAAACATTTCAGGTGGAAAAAAAATGTCAGAAGCTTAGTGTAGGCACTTCTAGAAATAGTGAGGGAAACAAGAACACTGAGCAAACTTGGACAATCATTCTAAGTGCAACTTTTACACTATATAATTTCAACATAAATACGAAGTTGTACATTTAAAAATTTACAATACAGTTGCTATTATCATTCTTTTAGTTTTTTTTTAAGTTTATTTATTTTGAGAGAGTGAGAGAGAGACAGAGAGACAGAGAGTGTGAGAGGGAGAGGGGCAGAGAGAGGCAGAGAGAGAATCCCAAGCAGGTTCCACACTTTCAGTGCAGAGCCTGATACAGGGCCCCATCCAACAAACTGTGAGATCATGATCTGAGCCAAAATCAAGAATCAGACACTTAACTTACCCAACCACCCAGGTGCCCCAATTGTGTAATGAGAAATTAAATGTCCAGCTAGTTAGAATAAGAAAATCAGAATTTTGCTTCTGGATCCATACCTACTCGATGTGAGACTTTAGGTAAGTGATTAATCTTTGAATTTTACATATGCAACTATAAATTATTTTATGGAAAGTAAGACGAAGAATGTGGAAGCATGTTGTAAGCTTTCAGAATTTACAAAAATTCCAACTCATTATTCTTCTTCAGTTTTTATTTATAGCAAGAAAAATACAATCAATCATGTAACTAGACACTTAATTCTGTGTTTTTGTCACAGAAGTTTATATCTGCTGCAGCATCCAGGGCCCTAGGCTGTAAGTTAAGCTTTATTCTGCATATATTACTTCCACCATACTAAAACAAATTACACATACATACTTGTTTAAAAAAAATATCTAGGGGCGTCTGTTAAGTGTCTAACATTGGCTCAGGTCATGATTTCAAAGTTTGTGAGTTCAAGCCCTGCCTCACGCTCTCTGCTGTCAACACAGAGCCCGCTTCAGATCCTCTGTCCCCCTCTCTCTTCCCCTCTCCCACTTGCTGTCTCTCTCAAAATAAATAAACAAATAAACTTTAAAAACATTAGCTAAAGCTTTCAGCAAACACTCGGGCAGTCACAGACATTCAGAAGAGGATCTGAGGTTAAAAAGCAAGTGGGTTCACAACGACAATAAATCTAATGTGTAGTGGAGACGAATAGACTTCAGAGCTAAAGGTGATAAAATCCTGGATTACCTTAATCCAGTGCATCTAATTAAAGCAGAGCAATGAACAAGTATAAAAAGGAGGATTTTTTCCATCTTTGAAAGATTAAACAGTCATATTGCATTTCATAAATTGTGTTCATATCTATTATCCTGAGCAATCAGTTCAATGTAGGTACATAGCAAGACTTGTAAAAATATTTGTTGATGAAGTAGAAACATCTCCACATGTGCATCATGTATATAGATATGTGGAATGCTTTATTTTTATGTTTATTTTCCACATTTATTATACAGAACTTTTCCAAATCCTACAAAAACAAACAAACAAAAAAAGTTAAAAAAATCTTTCCAAATCTTAAGTGTATTCAACTTCAGCTGACCTGGATTTCACTGGAATATGAATATGACCTTTGATAGGGTCCCAAAATTACTTTTGATCACTCATTCTTTTAGTAGAATTTGCAACGAAAAACAACTGATGTTTTTGTTCTAGCATTGTACAAGCCACTATGTGACCAATTCTATTTCACATTCCAAATGCCTATTCACTCTTGCCTTGTCCTAGAAAATTAAGAATACCTGCCCATTTCAATCCAGATGACAAGGAATGTTGGAACACCACTTAAACCCAGGCCAACCGTTCAGGATTCCTTTCAGTCTCTCCCTACTTCATTTGATTCTTACCTATTCTCTATACAATTTCTCTCTCTGATCCCCAATCTCATAGTTTCATACTCTACCTTGATCCCTCTTCAATACTGAATTTCTTCCTTACTCTTCTCTCTGCATTGATATCCTACACAGATTCAGGCTTCTCCCCTCCAGTCTTAGCATCTGCCATTGCCCAGGATGAGGCCTTTCCTCCTCGGTCAGCCTATAACTGTGCCAGCCTTGGCCCCTCTCACCTTCATTTGAATGGCCCCTCTCACCTCCTTTATATATAAATACCATGAGGAACAAGGAGACAGAAACTGAGGATATTTGATGGTTAAAATGTTATATTTTTTTCATGGTTGGCTATAATTGCCAATTGTGTTTTTATCATATCCAAATTCCTTGACATGCCCATACTTTCCTGTCCTCAAATTGTACTTTCCTCAGGTTGTTCTATTTCTCTATCCAATTGAACCATGACAAACGCTTTTCTCAGTCATTATAGGTAATTGTGAACTTTCCCTCATTTAGTTTCTTATAGAATTGCTTTTTTTTTGGTAGTATTTAATGCACTTTGCCTCTTGTATTGTGTTTTTTCTTGTTCCTATCCTAGACATTCTGAGCTTTGCTCCAAAACCATGTTCCTCATCAATGCTTATTATGAAGCCCAGCATATTCAGCATTCAATTTATTCTTGTTGAATTAAAGAAAAATATTCTAAGGAAACAGAAAAGACTGTGTGATAAAACGGAATTGAATGACAGTATTGACTCTGTTTCTCTAGTTGTATGGTCTTGGGCATACCACTTAATTTTGATAAATCTTTGTGTTTTTTTTTAATTTTTTGTAACATTTATTCATTTTTGAGAGTGAGAGAGACAGAGCATGAGTGGGGGAGGCGCAGAGAGAGAGGGAGACACAGAATCAGAAGCAGGATCCAGGCTCCGAGCTGTCAGCACAGGGCCTGACGTGGGGGTCGAACTTACGGACTGTGAGATCATGACCTGATCCGAAGTCGGACGCTCAACCGCCTGAGCTACCCAGGCGCCCTGATAAATCTTTGTTTTACCATGAATAAAGTGGGGCAATAATTATCATATTAAAACATTTGGTAAAGACACTTAAGATGTGCATTTTTATTGAATTTCAACTATAGAAAACAATATTGTTCACTTGAGTCACATGGTTGTACATTAGCTCTCCAGAACTTATTCATCTTGTATAACTAAAATTTTGAACCCCTTGACCAACATGTCCCCATTTCTCTTCCTAGCCCCTGTATCCATGATTATACTTTCTGCTTCTACAAGTTTATTCAAAATTCCACATATAGGCTAAAATGAACAAGGAGACTATAGATGCTGGAGAGGATATGGAGAAACGGGAACCCTCTTGCACTGTTGGTGGGAATGCAAACTGGTACAGCCACTCTGGAAAACAGTGTGAAGGTTCCTCAAAAAATTAAAAATAGATCTACCCTATGACCCAGCAATAGCACTGCTAGGAATTTACCCAAGGGATACAGGAGTGCTGATGCATAGGGGCATTTGTACCCCAATGTTTATAGCAGCACTTTCAACAATAGCCAAATTGTGGAAAGAGCCTAAATGTCCATCAACTGATGAATGGATACAAAAGTTGTGGTTTATACACACAATGGAATACTACATGGCAATGAGAAAGAATGAAATATGGCCTTTTGTAGCAATGTGGATGGAACTGGAGAGTGTTATGCTAAGTGAAATAAGTCATACAGAGAAAGACAGATACCATACGCTTTCACTCTTATGTGGATCCTGAAAAACTTAGCAGAACATCATGGGGGAGAGGAAGGGGAAAAAAAAAGAGGTTAGAAAGGGAGGGAGCCAAAACATAAGAGACTCTTAAAAACTGAGAATAAACTGAGGGTTGATGGGGAGTGGGAGGGAGGGTAGGGTGGGTGATGGGTATTGAGGAGGGCACTTGTTGGGATGAGCACTGGGTGTTGTATGGAAACCAATTTGACAATAAATTTCGTATTTAAAAAAATAAAAAAAAAACAAACACAAAATTCCACACATAAGATTAAGCAGAGCTTATCTTTTTGAATATAGTTTATTTCACTTAATTTAATGTCCACCAGCTTCATCTATGATTTTGCAAATGGCAGGATTTTTTTTTAAGGCTGAGTAACATCCTGCTATATATGTATTAGTGCCAGTTTTCTTTACCTGTCAACCACCAACAGATACTAAGGTTGTTTCCCTAACTTGGCTATTGTGAAAAATGCTAAAATGAAGATGGATACATAGATATTTCTTGAAGATCCTGATTTCATTTCCTTTGGATATATTCCCTAGTAGGACTGGTTGTTGGACCATAAAGTAGTGTTAGAACCACACACGAAAGAAAGAAAGAAAGAAAGAAAGAAAGAAAGAAAGAAAGAAAGAAGACAGACGTTATGCAAAGTGATGGACATGTTAATTAGCTTACTTGTCTTGAATATCTCACAATCTTATATACATTCTCAATTGTCAATTGTACCTCAAAAAAGCTGGAAAAAAATCCAGCATGGGTTATATTCAAACACAACTGAAATAAAAAGATAGATAATGCCAAGTGTTGACAAAGATGTGGAACACGTGGACTTCTTATACATAAATGATAGGAGAATAAATTGGTAAAAAAAAAAAACACATTTTGGAAACTGGGCAGTGTTTGTAAATATAAGTATATCCTATGATCCAGTAATTCTATTCCTGGATTTATACACCAATGAAACCCCTCTCTCTCTTGCTCTCTCTCTCTCTCCCAGAAGACATATACAAGAATGCTCATAGAAACACTATTTATAATAGTCCCCAAATGAAAACAACCCAAATGGCCATCAATAGCAGAATGGATATGTAGTACATTCAGATAATCACAAAATACTACAAAACAGTGAGAATAAACAAAATACAACTGTAAGCAGTAATATGGATGATTCTCACCATCATAATGTGGAGCAAAAGAAGCCAAACAAAAATAACTGCTACACACACTGTATGATTCTATTTACATAAAGCTCAAAAGCAGGTGAAACTAATGTATTGTGATAGAACACAGGATAGTGTTCAGCGAGGGTAGTTACTGGAATGAAGGAAAGGGAGGACTCTGGGATGTCGGGAATGGCCTACCTCTTGGTCTGGGAGCTGGTTACATGAGTGTGTTCACTTTAGGAAATTAATTGAGCTCTGTTATAATTTGCACACTCTCCATGTATGTTATTTGTTTTCTTTTTTGATTTTTTAAATGTTTATTTTTGACAGAGAGAGAGAGATTGACAGTGTGTGAGCAGAGGAGGGGCAGAGAGAGAGGGAGACAGAATCTGAAGCAGGCTGTCAGCACAGAGCCCAATGCGGGGCTCAAACCCACGAACCGTGAGATTGTGACCTGAGCCAAAGTCGGTCGCCTAACTGACTGTGCCACCCATGTGCCCCATGTATGTTATTTGTTAATAAAAAAGCTATAGAAGGGTAAAAATGTGGCAAAGATTAAGTAAAATGACAAATATTACTTTCCTAAAACTTTGCCCTCTTTCAAAATCAAGTTTTTTCCACATAATTAGCTAACATATAATGCATGACAATTTTATACCAATAACAATCATTCATTCATAGGTTGTGGACAAATTTTGTTCAAGATGAAAAAATAACACTTTGGGATCATGTAATTTATTCAATAAAAAATGTTTTCCCTCCAACTCACTTATTCTACTTCGCACTTTTTATTATAGGCCATTATATAATGCACATACTTACATGTTTTATTTAAATACTGCTTGTAAAACTGCCTAGGTTCAAAGTAACCATTTGCAAGTTCTTATGATAATAATAATAATAATAAATATAAAATGAACAGAATAGAAAAATACTATTACTCATAACACGTGAAGAAATGCGCAATAAATATTCTCTGCAAAATCATTTGGATTCTCTAAATTTCTGGCTTATTATCCACTAAACAATTTTCCACATTGTCAAACTAACCTTTGGCAAATCAGTTAACCTGTCTGAACCTCAACTTCCTCTACTATGAACTGAAGATACATTTGCTACAGACTCATGGAGCTATAATGATCAAATTACATAACACATGTGCAAGCTCTCTGATACCTATAAAGACCTACACAATCATTTGAAAGTACTTATTTTACATAGAAGACTTGACACCATAACCTTAAAAGTCACTACATTTTAGAGCGATATCACTCACAACTGCTTTTCCTCCTAGTAGCTTTACTTGCAAAATGTATGCTTCCCAACTGAAGCAGGAAGACGACTTGAATAATCCTGTATGGTTAATATAATTAAATGGCAGTGCAATTACAATTTATCTTCATCCCGTGCCTTATAGATTCCCATTTCCTCCTTACTGCTTTAGCTACCATGCTCCATGGGATGAATGTGCAATGGATGAATGAACATTCATAGCACTGCAGCCACTGCTCTCCTTGCCATTTCTCAAAACAACAAGGAGAGCCCATTTCGAGTCCTTCCCAATTGGTATCCTCTGTTCTTGAAAACATCTTCAATAACATATTAACACGGCTTGATCTCTCATTTCATTCAGGTCACTGCTCAGATGTGACTATCTCAGAGAGCTCTCCTGACTACCTTGCATAATTCAGCACCTCCTCCTCACTTTCTAATCCTTTATCTTGCTGTTTTTTCCTCCATAACTTAACACTAGTTGGCATGATATTACATATGGATTAAGCTCCATGAAAGCAAGCACCATGATTGTTAATTTCCCTCATATTCTCCATAGTTGATGGAATTAAAAACAATCTACTCTGAATCAAAATAATTTGCTGGAAAAAAACTTCATGAAACCTAGATTTTTATTCCTGTATATGTGTAATTTGTGTTTAAATTCGGAAGATCACTTTGTCTTAAATTCCCTGTTCCCCTAAGCATAAAGAGAATTTTATTGGACTAAGTGATCTCAAATGTCCCTTTTAATTTAAACTTTCCATAGCTTTAGCATTCATATTCAATAGTTAAATAATTTCTTGAAATTAAGTAGTCTGCATAAAATATTGGTATTTAAAAACAGTGCTTATCTACCAAAAATTGTGGTACTATACTACTATTAAGAAAACATAATAGGAAATGTAATCAGAGGAAAAAACCTGCCTATTATATAAGTAGTTATGACTAATGACTTTATGATATGTAAAAATTACTAATTTTTGAAACATACTAAATACAAAGTGCCTTCTCATTTTGTTTTTTTTTCCATTCCAATTAGAAACCAAAATCTAAACTCTTTTTAATGCATAAAAGCATCTCCCTTATTTGCTGTGCTTTTTACTAGGTTGTATAGAAGGAAGAAAGAAATTAAAAAACATGATGATTCTTGCCACACAATTTATGTCCAACAACTCCAGAGGTAGATACTTCCTTTGGTTATAACTCCAGAGGTAGATACTTCCTTTGAATATTTGGATGTGAAGCTCCTGGTAGGCTAACTTTCTTAATGGCTTTTAGATGTATAGAATTTGAAGATCCTTGGTGTATTAGCAGCTGCTTTGCCAAGTGCATTGTCAGACATAATGATATTCAGTCAAGCAAGAGAACTTTTGTTTTCCATCCTGACAAGAGGCAAAGAAAATGCTAAAATACATTATCTCAAATGAAGCATTTTTTTTAAACTGAGTTGCTTTGACTAGAACAAATCTAATTTTATAACTTAAAAAAAAAAACCTCAACAGATATGGAATATTTACCTATACACTTTTGAGATAATTTTTACTGGAAAACTGAGCTAATTTCTCTAAAAATAAAGCTTCTTTGTTAACATAGTCCCTGCAATATCTTACAAGACAACAAGGTAAATTTATATCATCATAAAATGATGAAAACTGGTATATTAGAAACAATTTTGGAAGCAGACAGACATAAAGATTCAAATCCCCAATTTCTTAACTTGGACAAGTTATTTTATTTTTCTGAAGCTCAGTTTTATTATCTGTAAATTAATACTAATCATACCTTCACTATAAGGTTGAATAATTAAGACAGTAAAGGTGTGCTTTAAGTAGTCCTTGGCCTATCACTCACTTTATGTACTTCTAGATATACTTTTTTAGGTGATATCTGATATCACAAATGAGAAGCGTTAGCCTGAGCAAAAGATTGAGAAAAGTCACTCAAATTCAAATAATGTGTCGAGTTTCTTTTGCCTGTTAACAGGCTAATCAAGGTTAAACAGAGTACACAGATAAGTCTGGCTATTTCTCTTTTCTGGGTAGAGGATGTTTTTATCAATCTGAGATAAGTGATGTGGTAATTTTCAGATTCTTAACATCTCCTAATGAGGCATAATACCACATAGCCATTTGACTTGGCCTCTAGCCAAAAGCTTGTGAGTATGGGAATGAGCAATTGGAGAAGGCCAGTGAATAAGAGAATATATCATGTTACAATTAACTGTTATCACCAAAATTACTTCTAGGATTCTGAACATTCTAGAGACAAGAGAGCAGACATTGAGGGAACAGTGCAATTCTCCATTAAAAACACCATTGTTGCTGTGAAGTATGTATACAGTACATACTTATGAGTTTGAAAATCAAGGCAAGTACATTGAATACCCTCAGCAGATACATGAAAGATGAAGCATGCCTCTGGTGTCTCAGCTTCTGTTTTCCTTTCTGGGGGTAAAGACAAAAGTGGGGATATTTTCAAATTCCCATATTCAAAGTTTATTTATTTATTTTGAGAAAGAGAGAGACTATATGCGAGCGGGTGAGGGGCAGAGAGAGAGAAGGAGAGAGAGAATCCAAAGAAGGCTCTGCTCTGTCAGCATGGAGCCTGATGTGGGGCTCAAACCCAAGAGCCATGAGACCATGACCTGAGTTGAAATCAAGAGTCGGATGTTTAACCAAATGAGCCCCCTAGGTGCCCCCAAATTCCCATATTTAAATAAAACCATTATTATACTTTTGGGAAGTCATTTGAATATTCTAAAGGGCCCCAGAAATTATCAAGTAAGATTGGAAATATATTTTTACATGAAATTTTCCAATTTTTAAAACTCTAGGTGTCAACTTTTATGAAGTCATAATATTCAGTATGAAACTTAACTTCCTGATATATCCATTATGAATATTGGACAAGTATATGAGGCAACAGTTTCCAGGTTATGCAGGGCTGGGATATGCTGAACTTCTAGACAAGCCAGAAAGCAGAGACCTTGATAATGGACATTCACGGGAGACCTCAGAAAAGTCACAGTTTAATGATCACATTGTAAATAGGGTCCCCCTGCACCCTCCCAGATTAAAGATAGAAACAAAATAACCAAGACCTAAACACACACACACACACACACACACACACACACACACACATACACACACACACACACACCAACAAGATCAAGAATATTTACTAGTTATTTATCTAAATGCCAGGAAATAAACACACAATCTTTATCAAAAGATGATGCAATGCAGTCTACAACATATCATACAAATGTCTAATATACAATTATACAAATTATAAAACATGGATATAAGCAAGACAATGTAACCCACAATCAGCCAATTAAGAATTTCAATAAAGAAAAAAAAATAAGATGATCCAGATGATCCAGTCTTTAATAGGCAAGGACTTTAAAACAGTTCCTATGGGGCACCTGGGTGGCTCAGTCAGTTGAGTATCCAAGTCTTCATTTTTGCTCAGGTCATGATCCCAGGGAATCAAGCCCCGTGTTGGATCCCACGTTGAATGTGAAGCCTACTTGAGATTCTCTCTCTCGTTCCCTCTGCCCCTCTCCCCTGCTTGCTGTCTCTTAAAAACTAAAAAAAATAAAAAATAAAATAGCTCCTGTAAATGCTATAGGAATTAAAGATAAATAAGGACATAATGAGTAAACAAATAAGATATATCAGCAGAATAAAAAAGGAAATGATAGAAAAAAGAACTGAATGAAAGTGTTAGAACTGAAAAGGTCAATATTTGAGGTAAAAAAAATATTGGAGGTACTTATTAACAAACTGGAAAGTGGCAAATGAAAGCATCAATGAACTTGAAGACAGATTAATTAAAATTATCCAGGCTAAATTACACAGCTAAATGAAGATTTAAACACACACATAAGTGCATGTGTGCGCGCACACACACACACACACACTCAGCAATCTGTTGACAATATCAAATAGTCTAACCTATTCGGACACAAAAGAAATAGAATAAAGCATAAACAATGAATAAATATGGTTAAAATTTACCAAATACAGTAAATATAAAAATTCCTATAGATCTAAATTGAAGAAGCTAAGCAAATCCAAAGCAGGATAAATACATCAAAACCATAGTCAGGTACTTTATAACCAAACTCATGAAAAATAAAGAAAAAAAATTAAAATGAAGCAGATAAGGGAAAAGGACACATCAAGCACCACTAAACAATGGGAAGTAGAAGATAATGAGATGAAGTCATTAAAGTGCTAAAATAAAAAGCAAATTGAACTCATCCAGTGCGCATATCCTTCGAAATCAGTAAGGTAAAGTAAAAATATTTTCAGATAAACAAAAAAAGTAAATTCACTTCCATCAGACTTGAATTATAATAAATGCTTAAAGTTGTTATTCATACTGAAGGATGCCAGATAGTAACTAGGTTATATAGGAAGGGATAAATATCACTGGAAATCATAAATATGTTGACAAATATGAAAGAATATACTTTTTCTCCTTTCAATTAAAAAAATTGCACTGAAAGGGTTCTAATGTGAGGGTGTGTGTGTGTGTATGTGTGTGTGTGTGATGACATTGTAGAACAGACAGGGGTTTAGTTAAAATATATTGTTTTATGGTTCTTATATATTTTTAAAAGTGTATTTATTTTGAGAGAGAAAGTATGTGTGTGCACATGCGTGAGTGGGAGAGGGGCAGAGAGAGAGGGAGAAAGAATCCCAAGTAGGCTCTGTGTTGTCAGCGCAGAGCCTGATGTGGGGCTCAAACTCACGAATATAGTTCTTATATTTTATGTCAAGTGTCTTATTATCAATCTAAGTAGGCTGTAATTCAGTAAGAATCCCTATTATACTCTCTAGAGCAAAAACTATAATTATAATACCAAAAACAGTAGAACTAAGAAGCCAATATAAGGATTTAAATGGAACATGAAACACACTAATTGAAAAGAAATAATAAGAGAGATGGAAAAACAAAAATCAGATGAGATAAATAGAAAACAAGTAGCAAATGGTAGATTTAAAGCCAACCATATCAAGTATCACTTTCAATGTAAACAAAGTAAACACTGCAATGAAAAGGCAAGACCAAACAAAAATGTAAAACTAGACAATATTCTGTCCGCAAGTGATATCCTTAGGTCTCATAGAGGTTGAAAATAAAAATATAGAGATGATATATACAATAATAGTAAGCATAAGAAAGCAGATATGGCTATATTAATATCAGACAAAGGATACTTCAAGACAAGGAGTATTGTCAGAGGTAAAAGGGAATATTCCATAACAACTGGGGGTCAGTGCATCAGGACTTAGACACAATAATCTTACTTATATATGTGCCTAATAATAGTACTTCAAGATATACAAAAGTGACAGAACTGAAAGAAGCCAACAAATAAATCCACAATCATAACTACAGACTTTAATAATCTTCTCTCAATAATTGTTAGAACACATGGCAAAACTCAGTAGAGATCTAGAAAATCAGAATACTTCAAACAACCTGACCTAATTAATACTGTAGAACACATTACCAAACAAAAGCGAAATGAATATTTATGTGAGTTCACATGGTACGTCCACCAAGATAAAATGCTAGCCCATATAAAAAGTCAAAAGACTGATATCTTACAGGGTATGTTCACTGACAACAAAATTAAATTAGAAAATTAATAAAATAAATATCTTTAAGGGCCTTGCATATTTGGAACTAAACAACAGATTTATATAGAATCCATGGGTCAAGAAAGAAATCACAAAGGATATTCAAAATAGTTTTAGCTGAATAACAATGAGACACAAAACATCAAAATTTGTGGGATGCAGCCAAAGGAGTGCCATTAGGGAATGCAAATAAATTCTCATATTATAATGCAAACACCCATTGACCCACTTTTGGAAATTTGACCTGCAGATATAATGGCTTGTGTACAAAATGGAGTATGTTCAACATTATACTCATAATAAAGGTGCTTGCAATATCAAAATAACAGAAACAATCAAATGTCCTTCAATAGAGGATTAGATAAATTCTGGCACGTCCACACAATGGGATATTATATACCAGCTGAAGACAATAAAGCAGCTCATTATGTATGGCTATGGAAAGATCTTTACGATGCACTTTTAAATAAAAGCAGCAATCTATGTGTGTGTGCCTACATATAAAATGCATGCTACCGTTTGTGTTAGCATTAACACACATGCTACCATTTGTGTTAAATATGTATATATATGCACATATGCACAAGTAGGTTTTGCTTGTATTGTGCTTAGAAGTCTGTTGAAGGATACACAAGAAGCTTGTGTTGGTATTTTGTCTCCTGGGAAGGGATCTGGGAAGTTGGAGAATAAAGCTGTAAGAAATAGATTTGCTTTGCTCTGTGAATGTATTACCACTACAAAAAATAAATTAAGAGAGGAAAAAGCTGTTGGTCAAGTAAAATTAACCTACTAGCTAAATATGGCTTTCAGACCTCTAATATAGAGTACAGCTGCATTTAAAATAGTTCTATTTTTTTAAGTTTATTTATTTTGAGAGAGAGAGCGAGCGCACGTGCAATTGCATGCGAGCACATGAGTGGGGGAGGGGCAGAGAGAGAGGAAGAGAGAGAATCCCAAGAGGCTCCTTGTTCAGTGCAGAGCCTGACTCGGGGCTCAATCCCATGACGGTGAGATCATTACCTGACCTGAAATCAAGAGTCGGACGCTTAACCGACTGAGCCTCCCAGAGGCCCCTAAAATGTTCTATTTTAAATGTGATAAAACTTAGCCTCTGAAATTGAAATCTACTTACTCTGGCTCACACAACAAACAAAAGCCTCATGACTACAAGGATATACTCTAAGATCATCCAATCCCATACCAAGAAATGGTGTACTTCCTGTGAAAAGTTACTGAAGGAAGAGGATCAACGAAGCTCCCATTAAAGCCACCATCCAAATGGACTAGTTGAGCGGAGGAGGATAAACAGGATTCCTTACCCCATTTTTCATGTTCCAGTGATTACAGTGCCAGGATAACCTTGAATCTTAGTACAAGGAATATACATTAAATAAAAATCATTGCCCTTATTTGGACTCTACTTTCACTTTTCAGCCTTTCCATGACTTGGATCAATCCCAACATCCAGAGAACCCCAAAATTCTCCGGCAATACTATCCAAATTTCAATCAAAGCTGCCAAGAACACTGTGGGCTCCAGAGAATGGTCGACATTCACCTGTGAATATGCAGTAAAGGGCTTTTATTGGGCTAATGAGTCACTGTAGGCAGGCTACATAAATATTCCCACTGTCACTGGAAGAAATAACCCCAGAATTTGCTTGTGTTGCTTGTTCATTGGGTTTAAATTACACTTTCATTTAAATATCTTCCTGGCAGTGATTACAACACTCAGTGACTGGAACATTTCTCAGTGAGGAACTACTGTTATGGTCAATGAATGAGAAATGTGGGCTGGGAGGCACTGTGGCTGCAGAACACCTGTGAGGCAGGATTGCTGTGATGTTGTTGTAAGGTATTGCACACATCACAAAACCTTTTATTAATCTAGAAGGAATTTAAGATTTAAAAAAAAGCAAATAGAAAGAATCCTGGTATCATGCAGGCACCTAGCAGGTGTGAGCAGACTGAGACCTGATATTCTATCCCTGGCATTGCTATAAAACCACATTTCACAGGTGTGCTCTGTTCAGTCTCAATCAAGCCCACACATACAGTCACACCAGTCACTTTTATTTTGACAGCCTAAAGAGTAATCTGCTAGACAAATAGTTATGATAGAATTGAAAAGCTAGACTTATAGTTTTGTTTTTTTTATAAATATCTTTTCTGCAATGCACCTTGCTGTGATGATGAGCCTTCAGAAGGATAATTCAAAGTAAACACATTTACCACTAAAGAGAAATGAAAAGTAAGGGGCCTGGTTCACTTAATGCTTTTCTCTGAAGTCCAAGGTTATTGAATGTAATTTACCTCTATCATGTTTTGAATATACGGTCATTCAGATAGATGATAAACATACTTGTTTGATTTCATAAAAGGTGCTAAAACAAGGGAACTTCATAAATTCTGTCCTTATGGTGAATATAGAATCCTTAAAATTTAAAGCTATAAATATATAGTCTGATGCTCCACTTTATAGATGAAGAAATCAAGGTTTCCAGAGGGAGGACATAAAACAATTAAGATCCTGCTGCTAGATAATAGCAGGGTCAGAATTAGAATACAGTATCCAGTTTAGAGATCTTTGCTGGTTATGCCACAGTGCTCTGGTTATGATTTATGCCTTTTCATAGAGAAGGATGACCAGGTAAAATAGTTTTTGTACTTATAATTGTGTGTATTTTCCATTGATCAAATGATTTTGACCAATGCAGTTCAATTGCTATAACAGGGTCACTTTGTTTACCTCATACATAGTGAATATACTTTGCTTTTAGCCATTTTGGTTGTAGGTATTTTGCTCTTATTACATAAAACAGGCATTGGTAACCTAACAAGAGGCAGAAGGCAAAAATGGGTGACAGTTTTTACATAAACAAAATAAGAACAGAGTAATTTGACTAATGGTTTTAACTAGGGATGGTAAATGGAGAAGAGAGTGTGTTCTTCAAAGTAGAATTAGTATTTATACAAAGAGACCACTGAGTCAAAGAACAGGGGCAGGTCTATGAAACTCTGAAACTTACCAGTCATTCTACTACCTAGTGGTCTTATTAGTGTACATTGATTTGTTTGTGATTGTGGACTCATAACTTAATCCTGGAGTCATTTTCTTTTGCAAACTAATGGGTGACAAGTCAGTCACTCAAAGCATCTTCTCAGACCCAACAAAAATGATGGACCGCTGAAATGATTCTGCTAGCATGAACGTTTACCTACAAGTCTTCCTATTTGTTTAGTGTTTGATTGCAAATCCATAAAAATAAAAGATTCAGACATATGTGGGTAATTCATGTTCTTTACCTTCATCATCAGGTTGCTAAATTACCTCATAGAGGTGCATCCATGTTAATAGATTATATGTTACATACATTTTCATCTCCCACAGATTCTATCACATTTTATATACATATTTCATTTGTTGCTTCTGCTGTGCTTTCACATGTGGCAAGTCTTCCCACCGATAGCTGCAAACCCAAATATCAATTATTAGTATGCTCTCAATTATTCTTAAAGACCTACTTCAAATTCAACTCCCTTCCCAAAATCTTCTCATTCTGTCATCTGAATATCATCTTTTTTCCCTCTGATCCCTACCACAATTTTTTTTAATGTTTGTTTATTTTTCAGAGAGAGCGTGCAAGTGGGGAAGGTTCAGAGAGAGAAGGAGGAAGAATCCCAAGCAGTCTCCACACTGACAAGAGACAGAGTGACGTGGGGATCAAACTCATGAAATGTGAGATCATGATGTGAGCTGAAGTCAGATGCTTAACCAACTGAGCCACCAAGTTTCCCCACCCCACCACAACAATTTGTCCGTGGCTCTCTTAACGTTCATTTTTATTTCATATTATATGTATTTGCAAATATGACCTTACTATGGACAACTTATTTGAGATCAGTATTTCTCTCTTACTTTTCGAATCTTGCAAGTATCTGGTACCTGGTAGCTTTTCCATAAATGTGAATGAGTGAATGAATGATGACTATAGCCTATTGCAAATGTCTGGAATAGTTTGGTGAAGTAGCCTTTGTAATGGTTCATCAAGCCTAGTACTGATATATGTTCTGGAATTCAGCCTCCTTTGAACGAATATGCAAACAAAATTTATAATCCAACTATACATTTTCTTATTTCTTTGGTTTATAATTGAAAGATTACAGCTAACAATCAACAAATTAATTGCCCAAACGGAAATACCATTTATTCCTTCAGGAATATCTGAAAGAGAAACATTTTTTAAAAAGTAAACAGGATTGGGGCGCCTGGGTGGCTCAGTCGGTTAAGCCTCCGACTTCGGCTCAGGTCATGATCTCAGTTTGTGAGTTCGAGCCCCACATCGGGCTCTGTGCTGACAGCTCAGAGCCTGGAGCCTGCTTCGGATTCTGTGTCTCCCTCTCTCTCTGCCTGTCCCCTGCTCACACTGTCTCTCTCTGTCTTTCAAAAAAGGAATAAATGTTAAAAAAAAAATAAAAAAAAAGTAAACAGGATTATACATTCTCAAGGAGCCTACAATATGACAGAATAAACACAGGTATAAAGCAACATCATTTTCACATTCTGTTTGCTTACAAAAGATGAAAATTTGTGTAGGGTGTCTATAAGAGATATTAATAGTTTCTTTTTTTTATAAATTTTTTAATACTTATTCATTTTTGAGAGAGACAGAGGGAGACACAGAATCCAAAGCAGCCTCCAGGCTCTGAGCTGTCAACACAGAGCCCGAGGTGGGGCTCCAACTCACCAACTGTGAGGTCATGACCTGAGTGGAAGTTGGATGCTTAACCCACTGAGCCACCCAGGCACCCCTACTTTCTTTTTTTTTAATGTTTATTTATTTTAGAGAGAGAGGGTGAGCACAGGAGGGGCAGAGAGGCGTGGGACAGAGGATCTGAAGCGGGTTCTGTGCTGACAGCAGCAAGCCTGATATGGGGCTTGAACTCACAAACCAGGAGACCAAGACCTGAGCTGAAGTTGGATGCTTAACTGACTGAGCCACCCAGGCACCTGGATATTATTACTTTCCCAAATTGAGAACCAATTATGTAGAATTTCCAATATATTTTAACTTGATAAAATTCATTAACATGTATTAGCAAAAAAAAAAAGTGGTATTCTGGGTCTTGAAGAATAAAAACAGAATGCTAATGATTCTTTTTTTATGTTAATACTTTTAGAATTACATGTGAGTCATTTAAGAGTAAACCTATTCTTTTGATATACTCTAAAATGGTACAGTTTTTGTTTAGTTCTTGTGGACAGTACCCTACTACCCCCATAAAGTCTTATATAAAATGCTGTTTAAAACTTAGGAATACATAACTTTTACATATATATATATATTTATATATATTTACATATTATATATATATTATATATATTTACATATTATATATATATATATATATATATATGGTTCTATACATATGAAGCTGCTAGAAAGAAGGCTATACTTCCATTTTTTATACAATTTTTTATACATTTTTTATACAATTTTATACAATTTTATTAAAGCCATTTTTAGGAAATACCAAATGAATAAAGAATTTTATTTTCAGATCACTGACTAAAAAACATCAATTCAATTTCTCTTGAATAATAATTTAGACTCATTACCTATTTTCACTTTCATGCTTCTATATAAAAACATAAAATTAGAAAAAAATGAATTAAACAATTTTTAAAAATGAAAAAGAGCCACTGTCTAGAATGAATCCTATCTCCTCTTCTATTAATCTCAAATTCTTTTTACAACTTTAGTTGTAAAGTTTGAGGTGCAACTGTATTTGACTTTGGTATTTGACTTTGGTTTTCCCTGAAGTGTGCCCAACACGTTCAAACAGTCTTTGCTCTTTTCAGATAGTTTGCAGTTTGGCATTTAAATTTTTTTTCCTTCTTGGTAGAAGTCTGGATTATTAGAAATGAAGCCAAAAGGAAACTTGGAACTTTTCTAAACCATTTTATAAAAGGGAAAGACCCAGCTTTGGAAGCCAAACTCACTACTGATGACATTCTCTTAACTTGAAGCCAAGTGGCAAAGTGTCACAGCGCCTCACCAATTTAGCTTATATTCAGTCTGAATAGAATTTGACCATTTTCTCTAATAGAATCAGCATGCAAATTTCTAGCATTCAACTTCTGAAAAGCTGTATTTAAAATTACTGTGTGGGAGAGCAGAACAATATGTGAAGGAGATATTATGCTAGACTTGACAAGTTTTAGTTTCTGACACATGTAGTCTTTATTTGAGCAATGGCAAAAATTTAGATACTATGTATTTTTAACAATTTCTCATAAAAAGGTCTATAAAACTACAAGTATATATTTGCTTGTATTCTCATGTTCAATATATATTTTATATATGCATCAGCTATAGTTGGGTCAGCTAAGGTAAGTAGAGGAAAATAAGGTTAATGTGAGGTTGACAAAAGAGCTTATTTGATGTTTAATTTTTGGATAACCACGGAAATAATTATACAATCCATGTATGCTTTCAGCTAACATTTAAATTCTGTGTTCCGATAACCAGTTAATTATCTGGATATTAATAGCCCTTTTAGTCTGATTTTATAATATTGTGAGGCATAAGACTGAATAATAAAATCTCCTTTTGGACAAGGAAGAACTTCCTGGAAGAGGCTGCATTTGAACCTTAAAGAAAGCATAGGAACTTAGTTGCTATAGAATGAGAGAAGAGAGGGAAGGGAATAGAAGGGAAGGGAAGGGAAAGATTGTATTAATCCAAAATCAATTTATAATATTCCAATAATCGTGTGATTTTATGAATGAATCAAGTCCAAAGAGTCACTAGTGAGATAGTCTGACCTAAATGATGATCTAATGGCATGAATTCTAAGCATAGGACTTCCATGCTACAAACAACCTAACACATTTAGGAGAAGATTACTCTAGCATTTCCAAAAGTTAGTGTGGGATCACAGAAACTATGTACACATTTTTCTTTCAATTTTAAGTTGTCTTCCAGAGGTGGTTCTTAACCTCCAATTAGAGAATGCTGCCAGTAGGTGGAACAGTGGTGACTTGGTTGTAATAGACTTCAGCCGGTGTCACTGAGAGAGTTATGGGGTCCCATGATTCCTATTTCTTTTCTTTTCTTTTTCAAAAACTGTGTGGGACAGTTAAATATATCTCAGAAGTAAGCTTTTAGGAATAATATTTAATATGATATCTGAATTAAAATACTAATTTTGATATCAGACACAGACACAAATGCTGCATCTGCCATTTATCCATTGGGTAAAGCCAGCAATTTCCTTAATTTCTTTGAGTCTCAGTTTTCCCATATGTAAAACCTGAATTACAATACTTATTTTACAAGTTTGTTAGAATCCAAAGCTATATGGTTGAATGTGCTTTGGGAAGAATATGGGTAATCACCCAGCTATGACTCATGGCCTTTCTTGATTTAACCCCCCAATTTTTTTTCTAATTCATAAAATTTCATATAGAAATATGATTTCTAACTTTTTATGAGAAGTCTGAAGTTCAGGCCACATCAGGTCTTCATTCCCCTGCCTAGGAATTATTGGAGTCATATTACCCATGTACCCCTTCCTCCACTATGGGCACTTGGTGCTTGGGCTTGTTATCATAGATTTAGAGTAGGCTTGCCTGGGACTCTGGTGCATTAATGTCAAAAAAACCACATCAGAATTTTCATATGAGCCAATAGCTTGTAGCTTTTCTGGGTTTCAGTCTCTGTTTTCTGAAACGTCTTGTTTTGTTAGAGCAGCCTAGGAGGGGCTTTTCAATTTGCCCTGATTTCCCTGTTCTCTTTCCCCATGTCACTCCCACATTTGGAGGAATCCATCAGAGGAAGACAATATTAGCTAATCCCTTTAGCAATAGCATTCTCTTCAGTGACAAAGGCATATTTTTCTGTTCTGAAATGAAAAAGAAACTTGATCTGTCGGAGCAGAGATTAGCTGGTCATCAAATTCACTGATTTATGAGTTGGATTTCAAAGTACACATCTGAGGAGCTCCTCCCCTCCCTTTGCTCTCTGTTATAGGCTGAATTATGTACCTCCAAAATTCACATGTTGGAGCCCTAACTCGCAGTACCTCAGAATATGACTATATTTGGAGATACGGTGCTTAAAAAGGTAACAAAATTAAAATGAGCCTGTTAAGGGGCACCTGGGTGTCTCAGAGGGTTAAGCATCCAACTGCCGCTCAGGTCATGATCTCTTGATTTGAAGGTTCAGGCCCTGCGTAAGGCTCTGTGCTAACAGCTTGGAGCCTGGAGCCTGGAGCTTGCTTCAGATTCTATGTCTCCCTCTCTCTCTGCCCCTGTCCTACTCATGTTCTCTCTCTCTCTCTTTTTCAAAAATAAATAAACATTAAAACTTTTTTAAAAAAAATTAAAAGTCAAATGAGCCTGGTAGAATTGGATCTGAATCTATTCCAATTTCTTCCCTCATAAGAAGAGCAGATTAAGTAACAGAGGAGACAGCAGGGATGTTCATGCACAGAGGGACAACCAGGTAAAGAGGCAGCAAGAAAGTGGCTACCTGCAAGGCAAATAGAAGAGTCTCACAGCAAACCAACTCTGTTGCCACCTTGACTTTGGACTTCTGGCATCCCAAACTGGTGAGAAAACAAATACCTGTTGTTTAAACTCTGCAGCCTGTGGTATTGTTAGCCAGTATGTTATGCAGTATTTTGTTATGGCTGTCCCAGCAAACTAAAACACTCTTCAAAGAGGATTCAGATTTGGCAGGATATGTTTGGTGGGAGGAAGGCTATATGAAACATAGAAGGTCAAAGAGTTTTCCATATTTTGTACCTTGGAGACAGGTGAAGGAGAACACTGAGAACACCTAAGGTGGGGTGAGTAATTTATAAGAGTTAACAGAAAGGTTCTTTTTCTTTTCCTGTTGTTTTGGTTTTTGGATAAGTAGTCTTGAGAATAATAATAATTTATTTTGAGATTATATTGCATAGACTTTGTTTATCGGCATCAGTTCTTCAGGATCAAACAAGGGTTTAAGTTTCACAATTATTATGTCAGTAGCAAGCAAACAACTTTGTACAAGTTGTAGCTGGCATGAAGTTTTATGTTTCAAAAATTCCCATATGCATCAAAAACTATTTTAAAGGGCAAGCAATTAGTGTCTTGAAGATATTTTTAAAGCAACCACATTTTAGAAAAAATTAATTCTTTAACAGAGTTATATGCTTTTCACATAAGCCAACATTATACTGATGATTGGATTTTGACAACTTCTAATCCCAATTCTCTTTGAAATACTCTTCGTAAGCCCCATTCAATCAATATCTTACCCTTGAAAGGCATCAGAATACAAACGTGATAATGTTAGTGAGAAGGTCTTGTAAATTATAAAGTACCCTAGATGTGCAAGGGATTGTCATTTATGTGCATTATTGTGATGTGTAACAACCTCTTCAAAAGAACATTCATTGTTTCTGCTCCTCTCTTTAGGCTTTCATGAGAGTGAGCCCAAGAGAAAGCAATTAGACCAGAATTGTGAAATTAGGTTTCTGAAATTAGACCAAATTGTTATAGTGACACCCCAGCATTTTTTTTCTGGAGGTACTTCTTTTTCAGTGCTTCCAGTGTTGGTGACTCTCCTGACACAATGTGGAGGAGAATATTCATATTTGCATAAGTAAAATAATGAATCCCTAAACAAGTAAGAGGAATACAGAGAAATGCACAAATAGGGTAGGAGAGTCTCCCCGGAAAATAAGAAAATTACTCTAAAAATTTTTCTAGGCCCTAACGGAGGAGCTATCCTATTAGAACTTGAAGTCTTGGTAACCGAAATTTTCACTTAGCACAGAAAGAACTGAATGATTCTTGGCTTTGTGATTTTCTGACAAGCTAACCCAAATGGAACTCCTGATTATGGGCTTCCCCACCAGGAAGGAAAATTGCTTTTTCTCTCATTCTTATGGTCTCTTACACACACCCTTTACCAGAACAAAATCATAATACATATATTTTTAAAAATAAAGCAGGCAATAGGAAAAATATTCTTGCTTAAAACATATTTTTAATGTTATTAGCAATGATTTTCCCACCCTCCACATTTACATTATGCATTTTTTTCATGAAATCATAGAATCAAAGTGTTTTAAAATTTAAAGGGAAAACCATTTGAGTTTACAGGGAAATAAGGCTGCGTGGAGAAATTCCTCAAGATTCATTTTCAAAATGGAAAAAACATTTTAAATTTTATTTTGCTGTACTAAAAGTGGGTTTTACAGGTATTTATGAACACCTGCATCTATTTTTTTATCTACATAACACATCCTCATATATATATCACTGTGTAAATATAGCATTGAGATGTTTGGTATTTTATTTTTTTTTTCAACGTTTTTTTTTTTTTTTTTTTATTTATTTTTGGGACAGAGAGAGACAGAGCATGAACGGGGGAGGGGCAGAGAGAGAGGGAGACACAGAATCGGAAACAGGCTCCAGGCTCCGAGCCATCAGCCCAGAGCCTGACGCGGGGCTCGAACTCACGGACCGCGAGATCGTGACCTGGCTGAAGTCGGACGCTCAACCGACTGCGCCACCCAGGCGCCCCGAGATGTTTGGTATTTTAAACAAGAAGCATTTTGTATCATGGAACTGCTGATAAAAAATAGAATTAATGACAACACTGCAATTTTTTAAATAACCATGTCAAGAATACTTCTGGCAACTATGCCTTGAATGAAGTTCTATTAGATTTGGTTGTTATAACTGTCCCAATGCAGGGAGTCCATAGGGCAAGGTAAGATTTTCTCCAGGTAAATCAGAAATCTGGTCTTGATAATCTAGGTTCCCATGACACATGTTTTTCAGAGACCAGAAAAGGTTCCATAGGTGCCACATATTTTCTTAAACATTCTCTGTATGTCAATCATTCTGCATGATATGGTTTTACTTACCTCATGGTCTTGCTTGCTTTGCACTAGGTATGTTCCAGATTGCAATGAACCTATTAAAATATGGCTCCCAGTGATGAATGTCTACTGTATAATCTAATCTGTGCTATAAAAAGAATAACGTCAACTCTTGACCTCAGATCTTCTACTGACACTATCCCTCTATTGTTACCTTAGACACAGACACTGGACTCAGTTAGGGTGCTCATTTTCTTTAGAGGCAATAAAGGACAAATTCCTCAACAGTGATTCTAATTTCTTTTTCTTTTAAGTAGTTCCCACAATCAGTTTTCTTCCTCAAAGCCCTAATGATATATATATATATATATATATATATATATATATATATACACACACACACATATATACATATATATGTGTATATATGTATATATATATTTTAATTTGACGGTCTTACCAAACACCACTTGCCTTAAGACAGGTGCTAAGAGCTACCTTGGTTAAGATTGGTAACATTTCAAGGTTATAACTCATGGTCTCATCCTATGTCATCTGTCATTTTCAACATAACTGGGAATAATATCATGATTCCACCTATTTTAGGATGACTTACCAATCCATATTGAAATACTTTCAAATGCTGGAAAATGGCCTTTGCCCTTATCCCTTTGTAAAGGTGTTTTGATTCCAAATATTATAATTTGTTTATGTACCATCCTCACCACCCACACAGCATTGGATCTGTGTTTCTCCTGACATAATTGTTGAAAATAAATTTGAGAATTTTTAAAATGGAGGTATAATTTTTATAAAATGTATAGTTTTCTACTATTTCAAGAAGCTGATTTACATAAAGCAGAAATCTATTCAAGGGGGTCAGAAATTCATGAAATAGATAACAAGAGGTTAGCTCATTATGCTTATCTTGTGGGCTGCCCAAATTGTTGAAGGACATGCACAAGAATGCGTTGAGCCTTTTCAGTACACTGGCTCAGAGATTAGTGCATTTTTATCTAGTGCAAGGATCATAAATTAACATGCCTAGAGGGATCATGTGGCAACCTTAACTAGTGAATCAGGTTGGGTGGGAGCTATGCAACCCTGGAGATACTAATTTCTCCACTTGTAAAATGAAAGCATGAATGAGAGTTGAGCTGATACTAGAAATATCAGGGACTTACCCATTCCCATTACTCTGGATAAAATTTTCCTTCATAGCTCTACACATCAGGATATGTGGCTTATTTTCCATATGGGCTTATTTTCATATATTTAGATGTTTTGGCATCCTAAAAATAAAAAAAACTGAATAATTGGTGGCATTTTTCTCTTTCTAGGCAGAATAGCATATCTAGATGCATCTAGAGTATGTACCATTTTTTCCTGAGAAGATAATCATACTAATGCACCTTTTGTAACTATCTAAAAATCAATACTATACTTGAAGCCTCATCAAGTCTCCATTTACTTCCCATTAAACTATAATCTGAGGCATTTTATTTTATTTTATTTTATTTTTTTTATTTTTTTTATTTTTTTTTATTTTTTAATATATGAAATTTACTGTCAAATTGGTTTCCATACAACACCCAGTGCTCATCCCAAAAAGTGCCCAATCTGAGGCATTTTAAAAAAGCTACTATGTATTTTTTTTAGTAAAAAAACAATCATTTTTACATAATACACCTTTTTTCAGATTTCTCACCAATAAGAAATGAAAATATTCACAGTACAACCAATATCAGTTTTTTTGTTTCTTTCTTTTTTTTTTAATTTTCATTTTGGAGAGAGGCAGATAGGGGGCAGAGGGAAAGAGAGAGAATCTTAGGTAGGCCCCATGCTAAGTGTGGAACCTCATGTTGGGCTTAATCTCACAGCCATGAGATCATGACCTGAGCCGTAATCGAGAGCCTGACACTTAATTGACTGAGTCACCCAGACACCCCAACCAATGTCAGTTGTAAGGTTAGTTAATTCATATACCAAGGATTTATAGGATTCCTGCTTTGGGTCAGATACCATGCTAAGGTTTGGGGAAAATAAGTAAGAATGGCTGGCTCTGTCCTTATGTTCCTAAGTGTTTAATAGAGAGAAACATCCCTATAAGATAAACTCTTTACCATTGTGGTTGCTCTGGAGCCACAGTTAGGATGGATGTGGGCAGTCCCAAATAGGGACAGTGGGGTCCACCAATTGCTTATCTATTTCAAAAAGGCACCCGGAACTCTCGTTCTGCAATAGGAACAAAACAAATTCTTCTTTTACATTTAATTTATCACTGGCCTTAAGTTTAATTTTTCATAAGGGCTCTATTTCAACTAACATAGACTCAATTTAAATGATCAAAGAGAAAATCAGAGTCGATTAATTTTAAAAGATAGCAAAAGGTTATTTCTAAGACTGTACCTAAGAAAAATTTGAGATTTGTTTTAAAGGCCTAGATGAATGCCATACTTTATAATGCCTCAGGCACAGATATTAGATGTGAGTGTGAGAACAGAGAAAGTGTTAGAGCCCTGAAAGTAAGAGATCACTATAAAGAGTGGGAAGAGCTTATTGGGTAAGAATACTCAGTGGTACAGTAGAAATTCTGAATTGGTCAGGAGATAAAAAAAAAAAAATCCCCAGTATCTATGAAAGTGGTTGGCAAGAGGTCTGACCCATGAAGAATGTCAAGTACAGAATGAATAACCAAAATATGCCAGGCTGCACAATTTTCATTCTCCTTGGAGAATGGGACTCGAAATGTGAACCATCAAAGTGGACTTGACCGCATTTTATACTCTTTTCCCCCTTTGGAGTCTAAATATTTAAGTTTTTTTTTGTTATAATTTGACAGTTCTAAGCACTCTTTTTTAACACAAACTAGGAATACAGAGTAAAATCATAGATTAATTTTACAGAGGCCATATTTGCAAAGGCAAGTGCCTGCTTTGCAATAACATAAGCACTAGTCACAGAAAACAATACTTTTCATACGACAGTGGGTAAAGATTTGGGGAAAAAAATTAGTATCTATTGAGTAGACTCTGCCTTAATACAAATCAGAAACGGGATCCTTGGGATTTCCATGTTTGTTTGATAGGAGGTACACTTACTAGAAATAGAAAGAAAAGTAACTTTCTAAAAATATTTCCCTTGAAACTAATTATCTAAAAATAATTATAATGAGGGGCGCCTGGGTGGCTCAGTCGGTTAAGCGTCCGACTTCAGCTCAGGTCACGATCTCACGGTCCGTGAGTTCGAGCCCCGCGTCAGGCTCTGGGCTGATGGCTCAGAGCCTGGAGCCTGCTTCCGATTCTGTGTCTCCCTCTCTCTCTGCCCCTCCCCCGTTCATGCTCTGTCTCTCTCTGTCTCAAAAATAAATAAACATTAAAAAAAAATAATGATAATGAATTACTCTTACTGGTTGCTGTGGATTGGCCAAGCACGGTCTCTACTTTGAAAGTGCATGTGCAATTCTCTATAAATATTTCTACAAAGTGCTAATATGAAAGAAAAATGTGCTCTTAGTGACTTTTTTTTTGTTTGTTTGTTTTTAATTCCACATTCTTCTCAATACCTACATAAAACACTATGGACAGTTACTATTAACCTCAGGATCAATCAATTTTAAATATTTGTCACGTGTCTTCCTTTAGTAACTTTTAAAAATGATTATTCAGTTGTGGTTTTTTATACTAGGGATGAAACTAAGCCTTAATTATATGGAATTTAATATCAAATGTAACATCACTCAAAGAACAGTGTTTCTTTGTTATATTTCCTTTCTTACCATGTTTTATAAAATACCTTAAGGTAAAGCACCATAGAGATCATAAGGGACTTACTAGTCCTTGCATTTGAAAATAGCGAATGGAAAACTACAAGCTTCTTTATTGTCCTAGGGACCCTCGTGGTGCCAGACTGACCAACTAGGATGGCACAGTAAAGGTATTCACAGGAGAAAAGAAGATTATATCTTGTACAAATTTCTTCAGCAGGTTCTAAATGTCACCCAACAAAACAACTTTAAAAAAAGAATTACCTCTCATTATATCTACTTAACGTGTTGTCAACAGATTTCCTAATTCTATAGCTTTGTTACAAATATTGAAGAGGAGGAAGAACCCAGAGATAACTCAGAAAAATAAATCAACTCCAAAGACAAAGAGCCAAGCATTTTGCATTATGGTAAAAAAGATAAGCTAAGCAAATTAATCACATAGATAAGATTAGGAGACAACACTCAACTTTTTTAAGACCAAAATGTTTTCAAGCACCTAATTACAAGTGAAGTGTTCACTGATGGCCATTAGAGAATTAATGGCCTTTAAAATTGACAATATATTTTTTTCATTACTTTTTTAATTAATATTTATTCTCTAACCTGTAACCTGAATAAAAATGAAATCGCACTTTAGAACAAGGCTACGAGGCTAGAAACCACAGAGGAAATGGAGAAACAAAACTAAAATCAGTACTAATGATCACTAAATGTGTAAATGTTGAGATGTTACCTCTCAGGACCTCACTTACATCATCTATAAAATGGGGTGAGAGAAGCAAAAGACAAGATCATTTCTAATAGCTCTTGTAAGTGTAAGAGTCAATGCATCTAATGGGATGCTAAGGATGTTGGAAAGAAAAACTAGGTTGTAGTTCAGATATTGGGGATATAATAAAAGTTTAAACAATCAGCTTTTAAATCTGATGGCCCCCAAATTTCTGAACTAACTTCTCACTCAACTACCCAGAAATATGTAAACATCTGATGGATGTTTCTAGGAAATCCTAATTCTTTACAATGAAGATGTAAATATGATCAACACCCTAGTGTTTATTCTGAAAGAGAAGTCTCATATTGTTTTTTTTAAATATGAAATTTATTGTCAAATTGGTTTCCATACAACACCCAGTGCTCACCCCAAAAGGTGCCCTCCTCAATACCCATCCCCCACCCTCCCCACCCTCCCACCCCCCATCAACCCTCAGTTTGTTCTCAGTTTTTAAGAGTTTCTTATGTTTTGGCTCTCTCCCACTCTAACCTCTTTTTTTTTTTCCTTCCCCTCCCCCATGGGTTTCTGTTAAGTTTCTCAGGATCCACATATTGTTTTACTGAGCCCCTCTATGGGCACTTTCAGTGGCACAAATCTTTTTACCTTTTAAGGTAGTTTCTCCATTACCAGTAATAGATAACTAACAGGCTATTTCTAACTTATGTAAGCTTTCCATTCTGGAATATTTTATGCATGTGTTTTTCAGATAAATTAGAATCAACTTAAGTAGTAAGCTAATTAAGCTCATCCCAGCACAGTACCAAGGAAAATATGTGCAAAAAACATGAACAAACAGGAAACAGATGGAGCTGGTAACAATAATTTTCAAAAATTAAAAATTGTAAATTGTAAATGTTAAGATGTTACTTCACTTCTCCTGGCCTCTCTTACTTCATCTGTACAATGGGGCAGGGGAAGAAAAGGAAAAAGACAATCTATAAGATCTGTTTTAAGTATAGTAGCTTATGAGCTTAAAATGAAATGCTAACAAGGCAGACACATACAATTGCGTTCCTGCCAAACTTTGTTCTATTTATCCACCTTATATTTCATCTAAGACTAACAACTCTTATTGGACATAGATCAGATCAGACATATTTGGGATTTCTTACTTTTTTTCTTGAGGCGGGGGAGGTTGGTTAAGACAAAAAAAATAGCACTGTCTAAAACACCAAATAGCTTTCTGAAGCCAGCAGATAGAGGTCAGATGTATACGTTGCCTTTCATCAGAAACATACCATGGATATAGGTAGCCCACCTAAGCAGTGATTGCAGTGAGTCAGTACATGAAGTTTAGGAATAAAGGAGAATTATTTGACCATCTGAGAAAAGTGAAATCTTGTAAGTGGCTATTACAAGACACAATAAACAATATTCCTTGTCAATCTGGAAAGGTGAAGAAAAAAAGATAGTGTAGTTGTTTGTGAGATCTAACTATGCTCTTTTCCTCTCAGTGAAAACAGTGAAGATGAAAGTAATTATATCATGTACTCTTAAACCAGGAAAGCTCAAGAATGATACCATCCCAATCCAGATAGAATGAAGGGTATTTTCTTGGTTGGCAACCAGAAGGATCCATGTGCCAAGGGCCAATCATACACAAGTACTGGCTGAGGGATTATCAGAACAATTTCCTAGAGATGAAAGGTTTGTTTCCTGACTGTAGGAACCAGTAGTGATTAAAGATACCAATCAAGAAAGCAACAGAAATTACTGCTTCAGAACATAAAGATGTTAAAATCATGATGAAAATGAAAATGCTAATCAAGCAAGAATGAAAACACTTGTTATGTGCTACTTTTTTTCCCCTCCAGTTTAACCCAGAAAAATACCAGACCCAAGAGGTTTACATGTTACACTAATTAACCAAAAAACTTCAACACAGAAGGCCAAATGGATTCCCTAACTTTTTTCCCCTTACGTTAATTATTGTAGCATGTTCACATGCTACCAATTATCAAAAGCTCACAAATGTAAATTACAGTGTCAATGAGTGCTTGGTGAGGTAGACTTAACTCTACCAGTAATATGCCGTATGATAGTGGACCCAAACATAGCCCACTTCTGTCATGGCCATTAAAGTGAGATAGGGAATGCAGGGCAACAAGATTATATGTAGACTCTTTATAACACCATGAATTTAATTGTCTCTTATAGGCCTGTGCTCAAGTTTCTTGATGTCAGACAGAGTTGATGTTTTGTATTATTGATCAAAAGATCAATGGTAGACTCCATGAGAACCAGAAGAACCAGGCTTTTGTGTAGATAAAATAAGTGGGTAGACCAGCTGAGTATATTAATGGATGGTAAAAATATTTTTGATAGCCAGATGAAAAAGTTAATAAAACACACAACATCTTCAAAGTAAGTGTCACAGTCCCAGAAAGGCCCACACACTCTGTTAATTGTGAATAAAGGCAATCAGTATAAATTTGTTTGCCAAGTTAGCTAGTTAACACTTGGATCCTTAGGGAAAGAAATGAAGATATGTAGGATTCAAGGAGCTACGCAGAGCTTACCTAGGGTTTGACATGTAACAGATGGTCAACAATATTCACTGTTTGAATGGGTGAATGAAAATGGAAAACAACAACTGGAATGGAGATAGGGTGAAAGGGGGCAAAAGCAAGCTAAAAAAGAAAATGTGAGTCATCAAATTAAACCTATTCCACAGATTTATAAATTTTATTTTCATGAATTTAAATAACACTTGTCTCTTTCAAACATGGAATGCCAGTGTCTGCTAATTTATTTGATCCTCACCACAACTCCATGGTGATGTAGCTCCACCAAGGTCACAGATCTAGGATGCTGCAGAGCTGGCCCTGGAACTGAGTCTTATTTCATCCCTCTATGCATAACACCAGCATTGATCCATCAATAGAGAGACTTTATTAGCATAGAAACTCATTAAAATCGTGTTTACACTAACAATAACTCAAAATCATATTTATTTAACTTGATGTCTCATTAGCTTATGGGAGTCATTACCGCCTGTCAGTCAGAGAGAGCAAATGAATGAATATTCTTCACAACAGAAGAACAAGCAGAACAATAATTAATGAATTTCTTTTTTTTTAAAATGAATTTCTTAATAATAGCCTTATGTTCATGTACATTGATTTACAATTATGGAATATACACTTAGAACTTCTGGAAAACTATTATTTTCTTCTATGGGCCAAGAATAAATCTATTGATAGTTATTAAAAATACATTCTTTTAAAAATTCTATTCCTGGGGTGTCTGGGTGGCTCAGTCAGCTAAGCATCTGACTTCAGCCCAGGTCATGATCTTGCAGTCACGGGTTGGAGCCCCATGTCAGGTTCTGTGCTGACAGCTGAGACCCTGGATCCTGCTTCAGATTCTGTGTCTCCCTCTCTCTCTCTGCCCCTCCATGCTCATGTTCTGTCTCTATCTCTGTCTCAAAAATAAGTAAACATTAAAAAATAATAAAACGAATAAAAATTCTATACCTAATAACCTCTTATATATGAATATTTTTTCAATGTCAATAACCTCATTGGCTTTGAATTGTTTGTGCTGTCAAATTCCAGCATTTATTTCATTTAGCTGATAAAAGTGGATATATCAAAGATGTTTCCTATGTGGAAGCATAAAGAGCTTTGTTACTGAGGTTTCTCTATAGCTGGCCCTTGAATTTTTAATACGTATTAGTAAAATGAGAGAAAAATTTAATATATCACCTCACAAAACCTGCTCCCATTGGAAGTTTTATAATTAACAAATTCAAATGAATTTTGAAAAAGTATGTCTATACCTTAATGTCATATAACATGATTCTCTGTAAATCCTTATATAATAATTCGCATAAAAATTGGTTTGAGGAATGCCTGGGTGGCTCAGTCAATTAAGCATCCAACTGGATTTTGGCTCAGGTCATGAACTCATGGTTTGTGAGTTTGAGACTTACATTGTGCTCTGCACTGACAGTGTGAAGCCTGCTTGGGATTCTTTCTCTCCTTTCTCTCTCCTTTCTCTGTCCCTCAACCACTCATGCTCTCTAAATAAATAAATAAATAAACACTAAAAAATATTTTTAAAAATTGGTTTGAACATTCAATTCTCCTTTATTTTATAGACCAAAGAAATAAATTCTAAAATATAAATCCACTAAAGACAAACAAAGCCCCTACACAACATTAAGCATATAAAATACATTTTTAGATATACCATAAACCATGAAAACATGGGCCATGTTTTCATAGCTATTTGGGGATGTTTAAGAATGTCTCAAGTACAAGTGGCATTTGAGCTGAGCTCTTGAATGAAAAAGTAAGATACACAACAAAAAGATCAGATGTAAAGAGGATGTAAGATAGAAGAAATAACAAGGGAAGATACCTAGAGATTGAGAAGATGACCTTGCTCTCAAGAACAGAGATTGGTGCTGTAGCTCTGATGAAAGAATTAGAGGAAAGTCCCAAATAGAGTTTTGATGACAGGGCTTTGGGAAGTCATGGGTGTTTCTTCGACCTGATAGCGAATATCTAAGTAATGGAAACTAACATAATTGTCAAAAAATTTTAAAACTTAAGATTTCTGCATTTGAATTAAAAAAAAATCTATAAAATCTCCACAGTTAACATCATATTTAATGGTAAGAAACTCAAAGCTTTCTCACTAAGATTAAGAACAGGGCAAAGATATCTCTTCTCACTACTCCTTTTTGACATCCTACTGGAAGTATTAGCTAATAAAATAAGACAAGAAAAGGAAATAAAATATATACAGATTGGGAATAAAGATATAAAACTGTCTTTGTTCTCAGATTACATGATTGTTTGCCTATGTAGAAAATCCAAAAGAAGCAACAACAACAACAAAACCTTTTTGAACTAATAAACAATTATAGCAAGGTTGTAGGATATCTGGTTAATATACCAAAGACTATTACTTTCTTATTTACCAGCAATGAACAAGTATAATTTCAAACTAAAAACATTATCACTAAACTAGCCTTTAAAAAATGTTATAGGGGCTTATTTAAGTTAAAAAAAAGAAAAGGAACTAGTTGGTAAGGAAAACATGAAAGAATAAATCTCACTGGAAGGACAAATATACAGTAAAGGTAAGTGGATTAATCACTTGTAAAATTAGTATGAGTTTTACAAGACAAGTGCAATAAGAATATCTATGATTACAATAATTAGTTAAGGTTTATACAAGTAAAATGTAACAATGAAAACACAAAACATGGAGAAGAGAGTAACAATGGAATCATGCTTAATTTGTTATCAAATTAATATATGTTGGTATATGTAAGCTTCATGGAAATGATATAACAAAAGTCTGCAGTAGGTACATAAAAAAAAAAGAGGAAGAGAAAGGAATGTAAGTATATCACTAAAGAAAGTCATCAAATCACAAAGCAAAAGAAAAGTAATGAAACATAGAGGAACTATAAAAACAGTCAGTAAACAATTACCAAAATGGCAATAAGTACACACCTGTAAATAACTGCTTTAAATATAACTAGACTAAATTCTCCAGTTAAAATCATAGAGTGTTTAAATGGATAAATAAAAATAAGACCACTCTATATGCTGCCCACAAGATATTCACTTTAAATGTAAGAACACGCAAAAGTGAAGGGATATAAAAGATATTCCATGCAAACAGAAACCAAAAGAAGGTCAGAGTAGCTATACTTATGTCAGATAGAGTAGATTATAACACAAAGACTCTAATAAGAGGCAAAGATGGGCGTTACATAATGATAAAAGGGCCAAACAACAAGAGGCTATAACATTTGTAAATATTTATGAACCTAACACAAAATCACCTACATATATAAAGCAAATATTAACAGGCTTAAAGGGAGAAATAGACAATACAATACATTCTTTCAAGTGCATATGGAACATTTTCCAGGATGCATCATATGTTAGGCCACAAAACAAGTCTTAATAAATTTAGGAGGATTAACATCATATCAAGCATCTTTTTTCACCACAATGGCATTAAGCTAGAAATTAAATGAAGAAAACTGGAAAACTTACAAATATATGATGATTAACACACTACTGAACAACCAATGGGTCAAACAAGAAATTGAAAGAAAAATTTAAAAAAGAATACCTGACACAAATGAAAGTGGAAATATAATACACCAAAAATTTTTGGATATAGCAAAAGCAGTTCTAAGAGGAAAGGTCATAGTAATAAATGTCTACCTCAGGAAGTAAGATACATTTCAAATAAATAACCTAAATTTACACTTCAAAGAACTAGAAAAAGAAGAACAAATGAAGCTCAAAGTTACTAGAAAAAAGTTAATAAAGATTAGAGCAGAAATAAATGAAATAGAGACTAAAAAGACTAGAAATGATCCATGAAACTAAGGGATGGTTCTTTGAAAATATAAACAAAATTGACAAGCTTTTACTTACATCACCAAGAGAAAAAGAGAGGATTCAAATAAATAAAAACAGAAAAGAAAGAGATGTGACAACCGATACCACAGAAATACAAAGGATCATAAGAGACTATTATGAACAATTACATGCCAATAAATTAGACAGCCAAGAAAAAGTGAATAAATTTCTAGGAGCATACAACCTATCACAACTGAATCATAATGAAATAGAAAACTTGAACAGACCAATTACTAGTAATCAGATTGAATCACTAATCAAAAACCTCCTAACAAACAAAAGTCACTAGTGACTTCTATCAAAAATTTAAATGAAAATTAATACTAATCCTCAAACTCCTCCACAAAATAGGAGGGAATTGTTGCAAATTCATTTTATGAGGCCAGCAATCCTCTGATACCAATATCAGACAATAATGTCACAAGAAAATAAAATGACAAGCCAATGAAATAGATGTAAAAATCATCAAAAGACTATTAGCAAACTGAATTGAACAATACATTAAAAGGATTATATACCATATCAAGTGGGATTTATTCCAGGGATGCAAGGGAGGTTCAATATCTATATGTCAGTCACTGTGATATAACAGATTAGTAAAATGAAGATTAAAAATCATATAATCATCTCAACAGATACAGAAAAAGCATCTGGCAAAATTCACCATTCATTTATGATAAAAGTGGGTATAGAGGGAACCTATCTCAACATAATAGGGGCTATATGTGACAAGCTCATAGCTAACATCATACTCAATGGTGAAAAGTTGGAAGCCTTTCCTCTCAGATCAGAAATAAGACAAGGATAACCACTCTCATCACTTCACTCAACATAATTATTAGAAGTCTTAGCTGGAGAAATTAGTCAAGAAGAAAAAGGCATCCAAATTTGAAAGAAACAAGTAAAATTTTCACTATTTGCAGATGACACAGCACTATATATTGAAAACCCTACAGACTTCATCAAAAAACTGAGCACTAATAAATTCAATAAAGTTACAGGATACAAACTCAATACATAAAAATATGTTGTGTTTTTATATACAATAATGAATATAATAATGAACTATCACAAATAAAAATAAAATAATCTCATCTACGAAAAATAATGTATGTATTTTTGTACCAAAAATAATAAAATACCTAGAAATAAATTGAACCAAGGAAGTGAAAGACCTGTACTTAGAAAACTATAAGACATTACAAAAGAAACTGACGAAGAAATAAATGAATGGAAAGATTTTCTGTGCTCACAGATTAGAGAAAACTATATTGATAAAATGCCCATACTACTCAAAGCAATTTACAAATTAAGTACAATCCCTATAGAAATCAAATGATGGTATTTTTCAAAGAAACAGAACAAATAAATTATTAAATTTGCATGGAATTATGAAACAAACAAACAAACAAAAGTGCTGAAAAGCAAAAGTAATCTTGGGAAGGAAAAACAAAGCTGGAGGCTTCATGCTTTCCAATTTCACACTAGGTTACAAAGCTACAGTAGTTAAAACAGTATAGTATTGTCATAAAAGAAGACACATAGAGAGATCAATAGAATAGAATAGAAAACCCAGAAGTTAACCCATGTATGTATATGGCCAATTAACTTACAACAATGGAACCAGGAATATACAATGGAAAAAAAAAGACAATTTCTTCAATCATGGTATTGGGAAAGCTGGATAGCTACATGCAAAAGAATAAAACTTGACCACCTTATACCAAACACAAAAATTACCTTAAAATGGATTAAAGATTTGAATGTAAGACCTGAAACCATAAAACCCTAGAAGAAAACATAGGTGGTACATTCCTTGACACAGGTCTTGGTGATGAGTTTTTTGAATCTTATATCAAAAGTAAAGGCAAGGAAAGTCAAATAAATAAGTGGGACTACATCATACCAAAAATATTCTGCGGAGCAAAGGAAATAATCAATAAAAGGATTAACCTAATGAATGAGAAAAATATTTGCAAATCACATGTCTTCTAAGGGACTAATATCAAAATACACAAAGAACTCACGGAACTCAATAGCAAAAGAACAAACAATCTTAATTTAAAAATGGGCAGAAGATCTGAATACACATTTTTACAAAAAAAGACATGCAGAGGGCCAAGAAGTACATAAAAAGATGTTCAACATCATTAACCATCAGATTAAAGCTAATCAAAACCGCAATGAGATAACATCTCATACCTGTTAGAAAGTCTATTATTAAAAAGACAAAAGGGGTGTCTGGGTGGCTCAGTCAGTTAAGCACCTGACTCTTGGTTTCAGCTGAGGTCATGATCTCACAGTTCATGAGTTTGAGCCCTGCATCAGGCTCCGTGCTGACAGCTCAAAGCTTACTTGGGATTCTCTCTCTCTCTCTCTCTCTCTCTCTCTCTCTCTCCCTCAAAATAAATAAGTAAACTTTTAAAAAAAGAAAGAAAAGAAAAGAAAAGAAAAGAAAAGAAAAGGAAAGGAAAGGAAAGGAAAGAAAAGATAATATGCTTTTCACTAGTGTAGGTGACCAGTAAAACTAATTGGGGATTTTCTTTCCTAATAAGTTGTGACTTTATATGCATTTATCCTATAACCTGTTTTTCATCTTGACCTAGCTTAATTATCTTTCTAAACAAGATTTTCTCTAATGAAAAGTAATTAGAATGATGTGAAATGGACTAATGAGGCACAGCTTCATTTTCATTAATTTGCACACAGTGTCATTGAAAAGTGTGGGTAAAATTAAGATGTGGAAAACCAAGTTGAACTTTTCTGTAAATATCACATATCTATATGTCCAAGGACATCTAGACATGTTGCACTTGAAATTGCTAAAGCATGTCTAATAAATGAGTCAGCTTATGTTCTTAAGTATAGTTTCAATCTCAGGAGTTTCTGAGCCCTGCTTGTAAAACTGATTGCCCTTCTAGCAAATAAAGGTCAGGACTTTGTATGACTGAAAAGAATTATTCATGTCAGTCAACCATTTTAAACAATTCACAATATTGTAAATAAATGGTATCTCACAAGTTGATAATTGAGAATTCTCTGATCAAAATGATGAACAATTGATAGGTAGGAATTTTCAATTAGTTGAAGTGTCAGTCAAAGACCACCCAAAAAAGGAACTGGATAAAAACTTCAAGTTTTCTTTTCAAGGTCTCTATCTATCTGGTCCATGTCAACTCCTGCTCATCTTTTGGCCCCACACTAGTAGATCTGAGCACACAGATGGAGGAAAACATCTTTTTCTTATCACAAGCAAGTAAGAATTTCAACATGCAGCACTCTTGAACAGAACTTTCTGCAATGATGGAAATGGTCTATTCCTGCACTGTCCAATAGAGTAGCCACAAGCCACTCGTGCACTTGAAATGTGGTTGTTGTGACTAAGGGATGGAATTTTTAATTTTATTTCATATTATTTAATTGATATTTAAATTTAAATAGCCATATGTGTCTAATGTCTATAATATTGGGGAATTCAGTTTTGAAGTATCAGAAATTAGTTACAATTTCTTGAAACAAGAATTAGGAAGTGCTATTCCCCAGTCAGATGCATATACTGCCTTTTAATAACCTGTGAAGTCAGGCTTTTAAAACCTTTTACATAGGCCCCACAATATCAGGTGTTCACCTTTCTTCAGATTTGTACTGAGAATGTCCATTATTCCTCAGAAGTGTATACTTCTTCATTACCCCTTGCATTTCTCTTGATTACAGATGATTACTGTTCGCCTTCTATTCTAAGCCTGGGCTGCTCCTTGTCCATAACACAGATGTAGCCTAGGAATGGATAATGGGAGGAGTATCCTTTATTATATTTCATGACCACTTATTATAATATTCATTAGAAAAATAATTAGTCTAATTTAGAAATCCTAAATGTAACAGGTTGTTGAATGGATTTATGTGATCCCTGAATTGTAGCTAAATCCAGGATTAAAATATTCAGCATTGAGAACTCCACATTCTAAAGAAGTTTCCTAGATTTAGAGCCATACACCCTTTACTGTGCTTTACTAAGAGATAGAAGAATTACCACCAATTACTACCATCAATCATCACCTCACCCCTCCCTCCCATTTAATACAAGAAAAGGATTAGTGATAAGAGAAGGTGTTCATTGAGCTAGGCCTTTGAGGAATGCAGGGTTCATGAAGGCAATCCATTCTTTTCCCTCCTTGTGGGTTAGGAGAAGAAGAATATCTCTCCCACAGCCAAATGGGGAATGGTCCAAGAAGATATCACTCTTAAAACTTGAGTTGATGCCAAGGAGAGACTGCCATCTTATTCCCTGACTGGACGTTTGCTAAATTGAGCAAATAAGCATCTCTGTCCTAATAGTCCTAAAACAGGGAGTGATTAACAAAATCTTGGTAGAATGTGATTTGTGTTACCTGGAGTTTGGGCGTAAGAGAATATAGAAAATGGTGCTTGTTTCTAGTGTAGAGACTTGGAAATCAGGTTGTCTGCTAGAATAGATCATTGAGAAGGTCTTGCAGTAGTGTGCTATGCAAAGAAAGAAGATGGGAGTAACATCACTCCAGAGATCCTGGAATCCCCTGACTTTACATGTTGAAGGTCCAGTTGGCTGTGGGTAAAAAAGGGGATGCTTTATCAGAAGTTGTTAGTATTGTCTACCATTGATGGGGCAATCAGAGAAATAGTTATCTCCCTGAGAGGGTTCTCAGCATCAGAGGATCCCAGGAAATTGAACATTACTCCAGGAAAACCATGATAGTGTTTATATGGAGACAATGCACCAGCTGTAGTCCTTTCGGCAGAAAGAACCAGGCTAAGCCAGAGTAAAGTCATGCATACCACTCCACTATCTTGTGTGTCTGGTCACAAGGAGATTTCTGCCTTTCCTCTCCTTTTCCCCTTTCCTGAACCACCAGAGCCTCTAGGCCCAGAATAGGTAATGGAAGTTACCAGGGGGAACCCTCTTTCCCACCACTCCATAAAGTTAAGGATCTTAGTTTTAGTTTCCAAAGGAGAAGAGCCATAAACTGAAATCAGTCATGAGATTAGAATTTTATTCTAAAGTGAACCAAGTGGTTGGAGAATCATAGAATCTGCCCCATATGGCATTAAGAAGCAGGGAAGGGGGATTTGACAAAATGAAGTTAAAAGTAGTGATAGGAAGAACAAAGCAAAACAAAATATAAATAGGTTTCATGCTTGTATCCATCAAATTATGATTACTTAATTATATAAGAAGCATGAATGCACTTCTTTTTTTATGTCTTTTAGCCCATTTTTAACAGCACTACATCTTGATCCACATTAATAAATGAATGTTTCTAAACCATACTACCAATCCTTATCACATATCACTAATACTATACTGTACACTTTACCAAAAAGAAAAATAAAGTTTTTAATGAGACAGAGTGGATGATGGGAATCCCATTGTGTAAGTTTTATTTTTCTTTTGAAAAAATCTGCCTTGCTGCTGCTGAAACAAACAGTTGGTGGAGAAAATGAAGCAATAGTTTCAGGTCTAATTGAAAGGGTAACTGCTCTCTCTCTAAAGCTCTGCCCTGGCTGTTAACTCTCCTGGAAAGCCCCTCTGGAAACTGCCTCTGGAGCATCCTTTAATTAACCTCAGTGGGGGGAAACCTTACTCTCTTAGGGTGAACATGAATTTTGGAGACAGCTTAAACTCAATTTCATGCATTTTTCATGTAATACATATCAATTATGGTACCAAGTCCTGAGGGTGGAGCATGTTATATAAAGGGAAAAACATCTAGGCTTTTGTATCAGACATTGATTTAAATCCAGGCTGTAGACTTCACTGGCCATGAGAATGCTCCTTAATATCTTTGAACAACCATTTATTCTTCAGTGAAGTAGAAATAAAACGTTATAATTATAATTTATATTAGAAGACTTAATGATATATTATTTGTAAAGTATATAGTATCTGGGATTTAGTAAACATCTAAATGTTACCCACCCCCAATATAGAAAAATTTATCATGTCATGGCCCCTAAGCTTACAGTTTAATTGTGGAGACAGACATAGAATGATAATTACAACAAAATGTAAGTAGGAGCAGATTGCTCTGGAAATAAAGAGACAGATGATTGACTTTCTTTCAGGAGCTGGAATGGAGACAGTTGAGCTGAGGCTTGCAGAAAAATAAATTCTTCAGGTAGAAAAGGTGTTGGACACAGAACAATTCAGGCACAGCCAAAGGCAAACGCAGAGAAGTATGAAATGTTTGGTATATTTGGAGAGTGGGAAGAAGTGAAATGTGGCTACAGCATATGGTCTATGGAGGGGAATGGCAGGAGATGTGGCTGGAAAAGCAGTTAGGGCCAAAATGTCAAGGACCATCAATGCTCTGCTAAAGGGCTTGGCATTTATCCAGCAGGCAATGGGATCCAGCAGAGGTTTTTAGCAGCCAGTGAAATGAGTACATTTGTTTTTTAGGAAATATTCCTCTGGCATCACAGTGGCTGATGAATTGAAGTGGAGAGAAACTGGTGTCAAGACTTACAGCCTCCTAACTGGGCTTCCTGCCACCATTTTAGACACGCTGAAGTTGAGGTGCCTATGGGACATCCAGTGAAAATCACACTCACAAAGATAAGCAAAGGATAATCCCATGTAAGTCCAGATCAGTTACAAGGTCATTATTTCCAATGAGAACACATTTTCTTCCTTAACAAAAGGATTCATTTCAGGATCTCAGAGTACCTTTAAATAGCAAATTTCTTAGTGCATTTAGGTATCACTTTAGAGTAGAGGTGGAGAAAGTCAAGAAAACCGGAAAGATACAGTCTCAAGATTCTTATTAAAAATCATCTTGGAATGAAAATAAAACATTTTTGAAGTTATTGTGCATCAGTGAAAAAAATAATTTTATTTACAAAATGTTTTAGATATGATTTACAGCAATAGCTATTTCCTAAGATGAGGACAATGTGTTTTCTACTCTTCCATAGAATGCATCCCACAGATTTCAGCAATAGCTCAAAACATTGTTGGGAAACCTCTCTGAGGAATGCCTTCAGCATATTCTTTGAACTATCCTAACAGCTATTTGTCTAAGAGTGTCTCATTGCACATACATCAAGTATCAGCATATATTATGCCTTCTAAAATACCTTACATTGAAACTAGTTCAGAGAATTCTTTCTTGGTAAATAAAAGTTATTTGGCAGAAACTGAAAGTTTCGTATCAACATTCATTCTTTATTAAACAAGTACTTTATAGAAAAAATAAATAAAAATCATACTTTATCAGCCTTCCTTGTAGCCATATGTGGTCATCTGTCTATATTCAAGCTAATAGAATGTAAATAGAAGGATGTTTGGCATGCCCAGAAAAGCTGATTAAAATGAGCTGATTTGTCTTCTAGGAAAACATTTTGTTAGCCCCTGCTTCTTCCAGCTGCCATTATGGAAATGTAGATGCAATGTCTAGAATTCCAGTAGCCACCTTAAAATGAGAGGTGACGAACGCTTATCACTGAAGGTGGGAAAACAATAAAATAGAAAATTGGGTTCACAATGTCCTCTGAAAATCCTATGCCAACTATAATTGTATACCTTCAGACCTCTTTTATGTAATAGAAATAAGCTTCAGTCTTGTTTAAACCACAAGTATTATGAATTTTTGTTGTTATATTAAGGTGAAAATTAATTCTAACTGACACATGTTATATTACAATAGAACGTATTCTTGTCTACGTAAGTTATCAGGATAAGCATGCATTAAATGAGTTAAGAAGAAATGTTCCATCACCCTGAATATTATAGTTTGACAGATAACGGTAATGAGAATAAGAATATCCCCTCTTATGAGTGCAGGATTTTAGAGATAGGAAATTTTCTATACATGATCACATTAATCCTTGATGTAACTTGTGACAAATTAGCAGGACTTCTATTCCCCATGTAAACAGATGATGAAATTGGAATTAAAACTCAAAGTAACCTGCCCAAAGTCAAATGATTGCAGTTGATGGAGTTGCAAATAAAACCCTTTGACTTAAAATTATTGCTTTCCTGCTGATAACTTGCAGGTTCTATACATGTAAAAATAAGTCATATTGCTATATTCCATTTATTACCTGATTCACTTACATGTACCTTTGTTTAAAGAAAGTAACTTGAAGAAAATGGTTTCAGTAATTTTCCAATGGGCTTCTGTTTTCGCCATGTTGGAATAACAGTGATTAGATTTACCTTCCCACCTTAAACTCCGAAAATCAGACAATGGTTTTCAGACACTGAAAAACAGGCAGTGAACAACTGCCATCCTTGAGAGAAGGGAAACAAATATGTTGAGCATTACCATTACTTCAGGAAGAAGTTTCTAGGCAGCAACACAAAAAGGAGGAACCCAGGTAGCCCCCAAACTCACTGAGTTGAGGAATCAGACATAAGTGGAGCCAAGGTGGCTATAACTGCAGGGAAGAGTACCAGAGAGAAAGAGGAATATTCCATATTTCTGTAATACCATTTGAATGGGAGCTGACCTATATATGTATGAGAGGACACTTCCCAATACTAGGGAAAGAACCACTAGAAATAATTTTTGATGCTCACCCAGAGCTGGGAATAGTTCATATCAGAATAGAAAGACCTGGTAATACAAGAGGCTTTGGAGGGGGCTCTAAGAAGGGAATTACCTTGAATATCCTCATGTTAATAAAACCCTGGAAAAGTCAACACTACAGTCACAAAAAACAGATGGAAGGATGGAAAGTTGCATAGCACCTAGGACTTTATTAAATTGAACATGAATGACAATTGCAGTATTTCTGCCTGATTTTGGTAGCTATTATTGAATTAACTAAATAATTACTAGTTGATATTTCTGAGCCTATTGGAATACAGCAATGAAGACAGATAAAAATATGTCCTCATGGAGTTTATATTCTGGCAGAGAGTGGAAGGGAGACAATAAATGTAATAAATATTACATTAGAGTAAGTAAGAGCTATTAAAAATATAATAGGGAGTAAGATTGGGATATGTTGGGGCGATGTTATAATTTTAGCAGATTCACAGTTCATCAAGGTAGATGAGACCAACGTCCAGAGATGAGGCCTTGGAGGCTGAAGAAAAATAAGCAGAAAGAAATACAATAAAGAGATTAAAGTCAAAAACATAGTGAGGGGTCATATCCTTATAAGGCCTTTGAAAGATATTTGCCTTTTAGTGAAAAGCGGAGATGTAGGATTTAAACCAGAGGTATGCCATGATGTCTCATATATTTTGAAAGGATACTCTGGCAGCTATTTGGATTAGGCTCCATACAGGCAATGGTAGAAGCTAGAAGATCAGTTAGCAGGTGAGTCAACTCCAGAGGAGAAGTGTTGACGGTTTGGATCATAGTGGAAACTGTGGACAAAGTGAGAAGTCATCATATTATGCTTAGGTTTGAACAAATAGAGCCATGAGATTTTCCCAACAGATTATATGTGAGCTTAGGAGAAAAGAGACGTGCTAAAGATCATTTCAAGACTCTTACTGTGTCTTTATTTTTTGTTCTGTTTTTTATTATTTTAACCAATAGGAAGGGCAGAGTTACCATTAACTGGAAAGGAGAAGGCAGTGGATTGAGTGTATTTTAGGCAAAAGATCAATTCTGGAGATGCAAAATCAATGCCAGCTGAGTTAGTGATGCCACAAAGTCTATTTCAAAAAGAAATTCTAAACAAAGTATAGGATCTGCTGCATGGTAATTTCTAAATGCTTAAAAAAAGGCAAACTCAAAATCTTTTTTCCTTCCAAAGAACATAATAAACCCTACATAACTGCATATTTTAAAAGAAATAGGAAAACACAAAAGTTTAGACTCTTGCTACCAAGTGAAGTCTCCCACGTTATACACAGGAACATTAAACAGCCTACGATGTTGCCCCAAATAGCCCATTGTGCAACTTGAGCAACACATATTTGCAATTTAACTTCTGTTTTGCCTAACTTATTTTGCAAATGCATCTTCTTCATGCTGCAACACTGTCATTTATATAGACATGCACAGCAGGGCCTACCTTTAAATACTGAGATCTTAGACAAGTTGATGCTTTTTGTATCACCTATTTGGCTGTAAGTTGCTGGGGTTTTTGTCATGATTAACAGTTATTTGTTCACAGACAATAAAAACAGGAAGGTTGTATAGTCATAAGATGGAGAGTTAGAAACAAATATACTGGCCATGTAGACTGACACTGTCATTTTATAGATGTGGAAACTGAGGACTGCAGGAGGGAAGGGATTTGCCATAAAATAACAAGGTCCAGTTTAGCTCTGCCAGTTGCTTTCAGGAAAATTGTTTTTAAACGTGTTATGTAAAAATGGTGTGGGGAGAATAATGGTTAAGTTCAAATAATTTGTTATTTTGAAGACTGTAGGTGACCAAAAAAATAGTTTTTGCTTCTGTCTGCCCGCCCTTTCTCCCTCAGTCCTTGAAAAATGCAGTGAACTGGGTTAATAATTTACAGTACAATTTGCACAGTCAAAATGAAGATTTCTGCTTGAGACCATTAAAATCAAAGGTCACATTTAATACCAACCTTTTATCCTGCCTGTACTCAAAGCAGTTTCAAGATTTGTCATTTAAAAGTCACAAATAATGTCCCTCCCTTTGTGACATCCTGGAGCCTGATAATCTCTCCTTGCATATTTTCTTCAACACAAAAATTCACAGAAATGGGACTTTAAGAAAAAAAAAGAAGGAAAGAAAAAGGAAAAAAGATAATGGGGATAAGATGCATAGCATCAGTGATGTGTAATATAAAGAGAAACATAGAAACAAATGACCTGTCTGCTGTGACAACTGCTCTCGTCAAAGCTGTGTGCTCTGTGCCAGTCCTGGAAGTGCTATAATACCAATGGTCTTTGTCCCGTATTCTTCCTCCGGCAAAACTTGTCAGGATATGATGTGCCAATTCTTAATCAATGTCAAAAGTTCTGTCGAAGAGGGTTCCATACAGAATGTTGTTACCCTTTTAGCAAGAAAAGGCTGTCACTCACCCTTCTTCCTTCAAAGCACAACTTTCCCAGAGCCAGAGCCAGAGCTGAAAGAGTGTGCCTCCCACTCTTTTTTTTTAGAAACTGCATTTGTAGTCAGTGGGGAGATCTGCATAAATCAGTAGAGGAATCACCCTTGGAAAAGGGAATACCTTCTAAATGGTTAGAACTCCACACCCAATAAGAATTTCCCCCAACAAGAATTATTAAGTTCTTATATTTTACCAATGTTCATCTCATGTTATTTCTTCATGTATAAATATTTCTTTCATTTGCAAAGTGATTTTTAAGGTAAATTTTGCTATGTTATCTCCATGATGATGAGACAGTTTTCAACGTGTCCAGCGACTTACCTAAGACCACCCAGCTTGGAAGAGGCAAGGCCAGCTCATAGGTCTAGTCAAACTCTTTGTTTTACTACATCTTAACTGCTTCATCTATGAAACTTGTAGTATCTATTAGTATAGAATTTTATGTTCCAAAGAATTGATTTATCAAATATGACAAGCACTGTCTTTCTGTGGCCTAACAGAGAGACAGCCTGCCTAGAGACTTTATGATGCAACTGAACCGTCCCCTATGTAATGTGACTGCAGTGCCTCTGGGTAGACTGGATGTTCGTGGTCCATTTATTCCAATGGTGCTTCTAGTTCCACTGGTCATTATGGTGGCTGTGGCCATGTGACTATGAGGGAGCTCACCCTAGTCTCTGAGGACTGAGCCCAAGGTTGGAGAACTTCAGAAGGTACCAGGGGAAGATAAACCCAAGCCAAGGAAAGGGAGTTGCATATCCTTAAATAGTTACCTTCCTCCCTGTGTATCAATGTAATTTACAAACATTATGATGCATATTACTAAATTGTCAAACTCTTAATTAGGCCATTTCTCAATTCACCGATGCACTCTCCTCAATGGAGACAGGGGCTGTGACATTAATCAAGCACCCACACAATCATGCATCATGCTTCATAGGTATTTACAAATTCACCTTTGTTTATACCTCACAAAATCATGTGAGATCAATGTTACATTGAATTTGCTGTTGAGAAAATTAGGAGTCATAAAAGGCAAAACATTTACCCAATATTCTATATTTAATAAGTGAGAGAGGGGCGCCTGGGTGGCTCAGTCAGTTGAGCATCTGATTCTTGGTCTCAGCTCAGGTCATGATCTCATGGTTCATGAGTTCGAGCCGTGTTGGGCTCTGTGCTGACAGTGAAGAGCCTGCTTGGGATTCTCTCTCTCCGCCTCTCTCTCTCTGCCCCTCCCCCATGCTCTCTCTCTCTCTCTCTCTCTCTCAAAAGTAAATAAATAAACTTTAAAAAAGTGGGAGAACCCAGAAACAAATAAAAAAATGATAACTAAAGGCAATAGTGAATATTTGATTAAGCAAAATAACTTTTCTTCCATAAATCTTAGAGTGTTTTACTTCTTTTTCTTTTTTGCAAATGCTATTTTGGAGAGAATGCTATTTTTGCCAAAGGAAGGTCTGAAGTGAGGGAAATGACTGCCCAAAGCCAACATTATCATACATTACACATGTTTGTAATAATAGTAGAACTCTAACTGCAGTCTGGTTTCCAGTTTGGTCACATTTTACTGTATTCCACGTAGTTTTTATTGTTATGATTAAGCAACTTATATGAGAGTGTAAACCAACACAGAGAAAGAGAGTTGGTAATTGACTTACTAAACTTTGTTAAAAATGCTAAATCATAAACATCATTAAGTTATCCAGCTTGACACTGGGTCATGTGGCAATGGTTGTCTTAAATATGAACATTAGGACAAAGCCAAACAGCAATGACAGCTGTGACCACATGAATGGTTGGAAACAACCGATTTTGGAATCATTCACTGAGTAAGGTATATTTGCCCCTCTGAATTTAGTTATATAAAAACAGTTGTTTGGGGAACTGTCATGTGCAAGCCAAACCCCTCTTCAGGATGGAGGACTCACTCCTGAGCCACTGGCAGCACAGCTGGCAAAAATATCTTAATGCTCTCAGTTCCGCGAAGGTCAGCTGAAGAGAGCTGCCTCACCCAAGGTCACGGTCTCTTCGGTGACCAATGACCGAAAAACACGGAGGTAGAGAGGCCCATCCTCCTCATCCCAGCTCAGAAGGGCTCAGAGTTGTTATTCGAGCTTCAAAACTGAGGCATACCATCATAACTTTATTGTAATCTAACCACTTCCTCTGCTCAATCCAGATTTCTTGGCTTCCCTTTGATAGATGTTGATACCACTTTCACGCTCTAGTAAAACTGCTGCACACTAATCTCCATTCCAGAGTCTGTCTTCCTGAGCCAGTGATGAAAGGAAGGGAGAAGAATGCTTAATACTCATCATCCAGTAATTTAAGAGGCTGTTCTCACTCTCGCTCCACTACTACAAGGTGCTAATCTTTAGTATTATAATTGACGGGTTTCTCATGGCAATGCTTCATCAGAATCATTACGTTTCTTCAATTAAGATTTCCCTTACTACCGGAGGGGTTCAGGACAGCCCCTCACTAGAATGTGCCACATTGACATGTAGATTATTTTGAGTTGAAGGCACTTGAGACTCTGCAGACTCAAGAGAAACTTTAGTCCCTCCCTTAACCACACAGAAGAATCTAAATTGAGGGTCTTTCCCGGAATGAATGTTATTAACAGAGATAAATTTATCTGAGTGACCCATCTATACAGTAGGACAAATATCTAATTATCGAACATCTACTCTTCTTATGGCCCTGTGAAGTGCATTCCTTCTCTCTGGAATCCCAGACCCCTACCCCCTTCTCCTTAGTTCAGAATGACATACATACCTCATTTTGACTGACTGTCTTTGGAATTTCCATGTCTGTGTGGATTCCCCATATGGATGCTCTTAAATTTAATTGTCTTTTGTTATTCTATCTCACACCAATTTGATATTCTTAGTCCGGTTAGAAGGACCTTTGAGGGGACAGGAATTCTTGTTCCACAACACTATTCATTACTCATAGCATTGGGTCCAAAACTTAAGTGCTTGACTCCTAGTCATATAAGCCTTTTTAAAAAAGGCCCCCTAAAACCAATAAATGCAAGATTATTTAATACCGGAATGCCCTCCACAGCACTCTTGTTGATTTCTATCTACTCTCTTAGCAGGTTTCCATCTATGAGGCTCTTAGGGCCTTCCCAAATAGCCCAGGACTATCTTTGAACAGCTAGATTGCTTCTTTTCTTTCTTCCAAAATCTTTTTCCTGTATAGAAAAGATTCTGCCAATTTTTTTTTCTAGTTCTATCCCTTAAAGTCATATGAAACAAATCCAACTCTTTGATATATTATAATTTTTTGGCTGCACAAAAACAGCTTTCTAGTTTCCTTGAAAACTTCATTTAACACTTCCAGATTTTTAAACCTTTCTTCATACAACTTAATTTTAAAATTCCTTCTCATCATGCTGTCCTCTGTATGCATCCCACTTTCTTATTATCAACATTAAATGCTAAATGTAGTCATAATTCATTCATTGCTCAAACATTTGACTTACTATCATGTCCAAAGCACTATGTTACACCCAAGGAATAGAGTCCATAAGGAGCTCAGATCTCATAATAAATTTAGGAATATTTACTTTCCTCCCTGAAACCAATTTCCAGACCATTGTTACAAAGACAGCACTGTGTATGGTCATATTCTGTGACAGAATAGCCCTAATTTTTTTCTTACATAAAATTTGTAACTTATATGTTTCCATTTATGTTTCTCCAAGTGACTATTTCTTTTCTTTCCAGGCATAAAGAACTATTCCCAAATTACTGCTGGCCTGAATGTCTTATAAATTGGACAGTGTCACATCAAGCCATTTGTTACCTATGCAGCCAGGTAATGAAGGTTATTCCTTGTCAACCAGGACCCTCCCTGTTTAACTGTCCATTGTCTTTAATAATAAGAGGGAAATTGTTTTCCCAGCTTTTAGTCTGAAATGCAAAATAGGATCCCTCTTAGATGGAAAGTAAATGAATTTACTCATTGTTCTGCAAAACATTATGTATTATATAATTAAGATATATTTTTTAAAAACTTGCTGTCCATTAAAATACAAATGTCTTCACACCATATAATAAACAATATCTTTAAAATGCCAGAAAATCAAGGGGCATCTGGGTGGCTCAGTTGGTTAAGTCATGATCTCATGATCTGTGGGTTCGAGCCCCGTGTTGGGCTCTGTGCTCACAGCTCAAAGCCTGGAGCCTGCTTCAGATTCTGTGTCTCCTTCTCTCTCTGCCTCTTCCCCACTGGCTCTCTGTCTCTTTGTCTCTCTGTCTCTCTCTGAAACATAAATAAACATAAAAAATAAATAAAATGCCAGAAAACTAGAAACTTCTGTGAAAACTTTCATATTCAGAAAATTATCAACAGTATTTTCTAAACAATAGCTGTCAAGGTAGAAAACAATTTCCAGACAATGCTCATGTCCTTTTTTTCATTTTATCTTAGAAACAAATTTAATTCATAAGATTTTGGAGTTCAAAAAAGAATCTTCAAGACCAACACTTTGAGGTGAGGAAAAGGAAGACCCAGAGAAAGGCAGTATTTATTTAGTCTACTAGAGACAATGCACAGGAGACCTAAAAGTAAGCTCTGGTTTCCAATCCATCACTTCATTTCATAATGTTTTTTTTCACTGCACTGGGTGATAAGTTTTTGTAATAATTGAATATTATGAGTGTGACAAGATAAATTCATTGAAGATAATTTGATCATTTTATTCTGTTTGTTCTATTTTTTAATCTGTATGTCAAGAAAAACATGTACTTTCTATACATCAAGAATATGCTAGGAGAATGATTAAGAACATTTGCTTTGAATCAGACAGACTAGAGTTGAAGTCCCTGTTGTGGAGGAAGAATTTTCTCTTTCCCTTAAGGTCCTTCTAGCTGGGCGAAGAATCAAATTTATGTAGGACAGATTAACTGGAAAAAATCAAATTTAATAGTATACATATGGGGAATCCACACAGACATGGAAATTCCAAAAATAGATAACTTGAAGCTAAGGGGAGGAGTACAATTTTCAGAGTACAAAAGGGAGAAAAATCATTAGCAGGAAGGTAGAAGGAGATGTTTGGAAACAAGGGTTGTACTATTATGCAGCTATGTTTCTTAGGTAAAGAGGTATCTCTGTTAACAGCTCTCTTCCTGGTAAAGCAGGCTGTTGAAAGGGAGGTAAAGAGCTTTTTCTGAATCTGCTGGGTTTGGATTGCTTTTAATTTGAAATACTGTTCATGCCAAAGTGGCCCATTTTGGCATGGCCTGCCCTTGGCCCCTCCATCCCCACCTTGCCACTTAATAGCTTAGTCACCACTCTTGGTCTCAGTTTCCTTATCCTGCATAGGTTTGTTTGGAGAATTAAATGTGTTAATATGTGTAATATACATAAAACAGTGCCTGGCACAGTAAGTACTACATAAGTGTCTGCTGTTGTTTTCATTGTGACCATTATTTTTCTAGACTCAAGAATTAACTTTTTCCATACTCTTCTCAAGTTTGGCTTAATTGTCACTCTTCACTTGGTACCAGCTGGTCATCAAAGTCAAACCAAGCACAAGAGACTAATCTAGGAGGAAAAGCGGTGGTGATTTTATGTCACCCTAAAATATGCTTCTTTGGCATACTGATTATTTTAAGCAGGTGATTTAAAAGAATAAAAACAAAAATAAAAACAAAAACAGACACAGATAAAGCTCTGGAAACTGAGAAGTTACCCTTTTGTAGGAGACATTTACCAGCATAAGGGAAATCTCCCTTTGTAAGGGTCTCCTCCTCTGGAACCAAGAAAAGGGGAATGACTAAACTTTGAGAACCCTTAGCAATGAAGAGAACAATGACTTAAATCTGTACAACAACATTACCTTTGTTTACTGTGCTTTTATGGTAACTTCCCATAACTGACTGCCTGCACCCAACATCTTTTATTTTTTTTATTTCTTTTTAATGTTTATTTATTTGAGAGAAAGAGAGATAGAGAGACTGAGAGAGAGAGAGAGAGAGAGAGAGAGAGAAAGAATGTGAGTGGGGGAGGATCAGAGAGAGAGGAAGAAACAGAATCTGAAGCAGGCTCCAGGCTCTGAGCTGTTAGCACAGAGCCCAACAGGAGGCTCAAACTCCTGAACCATAAGATCATGACCTGAGCCAAGTCAGAAGCTTAAGCCAAAGTCTGACGCTTAACCAAGTGAGCCACCCATGCACCCCAACCCCAACATCTTATATCTTAAGCTGGGGATGGTAGCTAAGGTGATGGTTTCTGCCATTCGGGAAGTTACATTGTTTTCCTGTGTCTCTCACATGTGTACAGCAGGTATACGTTATTCAACTTTTGTTTATTTTTCTCCTATTAATCTGTCTTACATCAATTTAATTATTAGAACAGTCAAAGAACCTAGAAGGCAAGAAAGAAAACTTTTCCACCCTACAGTGAGCACATGAGTTAGACTCTATTACTGTGGGTAAATAGAAATGGAAATCAAAGAAAACACATGGTGTTGCACAATATTCTGTGAGAATATATCTCAATGATTAGCAAGTTTTTTTTACCATCATTTTTAAAGTGCTTTTATGAATAACATATAATTAAGTTTTAGTATTTTATTAAGCAAAAGATGTAAAGTCAAATTGAAGATATTTTTTCTAAATGTTTTGCTCTAAACAGTTTTGTAAACATTCACAATGTTCTTTTTCCAATCTTATTTTAAAAAGATCAGATTCAAGGCTGGCTGGGTGGCTCTGTCGGTTAAGAGTCCAACTCTTGATTTTGGCTCAGGCCATGGTTGCACTGTTCACAGGGTCAAGCTCCGTGTCAGGCTCTGTGCTGACAGTGCAGGGCCTACTTGGGATTCTCTCTATCTGTCCCTCTCTCTCTGTCCCTCCCCCTGCTCATGTGCTTGTTCACTCTCTCTCCCTCTAAAAATAATCATTTAAAAAGAGAGTATGGGGACCAACGTGGGGCTCGATCTCACGACGTTGACATCATGACCTGGGATCAAATTAAGAGTCAGACACTTAAATGACTGAGCCACCCAGGCACCCATTTCTCTTTCTTTTTTTCTTTCTTTCTTTCTCTCTCAAAAAAAAAAAAAAAGATTTAAAAGAATCAAATTCAGATTACTCCCACTAATAACGTCTAACTTGTGACTTATTAATGAGTTCTTGCCAATATTCTCAGTCACAAAGCCAAATGGTATCATGGACCTAAAAAGTGAAATGTCTGAGGATAAACAGAAGACACTAACTTTGAGTTCATCTTATGGGAGGGCATCTGTCACATGTGAAAAGAAAATGGAGGCATCATTTGGGCTGGTTAATCTGGGTGATATAATCCACGGCTGCATATACAACAAAGTACTTAGACTAAAAATGGGCAAAGGTAAAAACAAGAAAGACTTGGACAATATGAAACATTCCAAATATAAACATGTCCAAATAACTTGGACAATATAAAACATTCTGGTTTTCATTTGATTTCTAGATATATTCCACATTTATAAGGTGATAGACACATACCCACATCTATGGGCACAATGCAAGCCTAGTTTCCATGTCCTGGCCCTACATTTCAGTGAGATGCCATATGCCTATCATCTTCTTAAGCTACATGTCACACCTAGTCAATGTAGATGGGTTGACAAATGCAGAAGTGCCAACTAGCCAAACTTGTTTTCTTTGGACAATACAATGTTATAACAATTAGAAACATTTACATATAATACAAATTTTTATCTTCTTAAATACCAGAAGATCTGAGTAGTGGTTTTCAGTCTGGCTCTTCATTGGGATCACCTGAAGAACTCAAGAAAAAAAAAAAGCCACCTAGAATTATTTAATGTGGTATGAGCCCAGGTATGTTTTTAAGGCCCTTCAAATGATTCCCATGTGCCTCATGGTACATTTGTTTGGGCAGAATAATAGATATTTTCAAAGTTATTGACTAGTAACATCAACCTTATGTTGGGATACATAAGAAATGTAACTTACCTGGCCACACTTAGACCTACACAATCAGAAACTCTGGGCATGGGGTTCAGGAATCTGCATTTTAATAATCATTCCAGATGATTCTGGTGCTCATTCAAGTTTCAGACCCACTACACTGTAACACGGACGACTTTATCTGTCTGTACCATAGCCTGTTTTTCACTGAGTTAAGTGACCCATCTTGTACTTCATTATGCATTTGCTGACCCCTAACTGAGCTTTTTTCATTTTCCTACACCCAATTTTTCCATTTCTGACAGATACATTTACATTTCTTGTTTGTGATTATGACAAAAAAAGGATACCAACCAAGCTTCAGGTATCATTTTCCTTTCCAGTGTTCCGGCCACCTTCTCAGTATTACTCACACACATTATTTCCTTACAGTCCCACCACCACAGTTCCAGTTCAGGCTCTCCTTACTTCTTATCTTGATTATTAAAATTGTTTCCTAACTAGCTTCCCTGCCTCTAATACCTACTCACTTCAATCAATCATATATACTGTTGACAGTTTAATCTTCCTAAAGTGTAAACCAGGCCATAAACTACCACAGCTCAGATTTCTTCAGGGACTCACCACTGAGTAAGTAAGTTCAGTCTACTCCATCCAGTATCAAACACATTCCATGACCTGGTTCTTACCTATCTTCCTACAATTTTTTTTAATGTTTATTTTTGAGAGAGAGAGACAGACAGACAGAATGTGAGCAGGGGAGGGGCACAGACAGAGGGACACACAGAATCTGAAGCTGGCCCCAGGCTCTGAGCTGTCAGCACAGAACCTGACACGGGGCTGGAACTCATGAACTGCAAGACCATGACCTGAGCTGAAGTCAGATGTTGAACCGACTGAGCCACCCAGGCACCCCTATCTTCCTACACTTTTATCTCACCATTCAACTTCCATTGCAATCTTAAACTCTAAACAATTTCCTATACCCTAAACTTCCCTACTCCATATTTATTTTTAACTTTACGTTTTAACTTTATGCTTTCTTTCCACTTGAATTATCCAAATCTTCTCTTCTGTTACCACTTACTCCAAATTCTTCTCATGCTGTAACTGTCTCAAGGATCAAGTCCCCCTGAGATCTTTCTTTTCTGATACATCAAATCTAAAGTAGTTTGTACCTACTCTAGCCTAACTTAGGTGTTTATCCCACCTCTCATATGTCACTTGACATACTGGGATGCACACACGCATGTGCATGCACATACACACAGACACACACACAAAATATTCATAGTCAGTCAGGAACTGATTCAGTTAGCAAAAATAATAATAATTGCTTTCTAGGAGGTAAAAATATGGTAAGCTATGGACAATTAGCAAATATTTCATTGCATAAAAATACCCTAAATATCTACAGACACAAAAATGTTTTCAAAAATTTCTTTAAAAGATTTAAAATCAATTGGAAGCATTATATTCAATATTCCAGCAGCTTACTGAAAAAGATAATTAAGAAAACCTCTCCTTTACATCTTCAAGGTGGTTCCTCTATCATCAGCTCTTTATCAGGTAAAATGAGATACAATGAAGCCTTCTGAACATATGTCAACCACAAGTACCTTAAAAGACCTTGTCTCAAACATGTGAAAGACAAAGAAGAAAATTAATGTACTTATGTGATTCCATGAGAACTTGGTTTAAAGAGAAGAGTACTGGTAATGAGCTAAGACTGGGTCTTAGCCAAACCGAGCAGTTTATCTTTGGTACTAACTGGATTCTATCAAGAACATGCAATTCTCTGGGTTCTGTCTTTATTTGAGTAGGATGACTTTTTCTCTTCGATGAAACCTCACTCCCAAAACGAATGCCCCTATTCATACATTATTAGTATTTCTTTTTCTACTAAACATTTTTCATGTTCCAGAGATCAGCCAATGGGAAGATGGTAACTAGGGGTTTTATTTTTGAGTTTTATCAAAGATTTATTGAAGTGAAGATGGTGACTAGGTTTAAATGTTATGATTACCTGATAGTAAATAGAGTTTAACAGGACTTGTTTCATAAGACACTGGCCTTTCTCAAATGAGAGATACTGTGGGAATCATGACAGCACATGTAAGTATTCAGCATCTTTAGACTAAGAAACATATACAAACACCAGTGGTATTGGAAGGTGAAAGAGATACGAACAGCATAGGAACCAAATGCATGGGCCTTTAGAACATCATAAGTAGTCTTTCAAATAACCAAACTTTAGATGAAGTGATTCAGAAAAACTTAAAGATAGAGCAAATTGGGGGAACAATGTTCATGGCTAATATAAAGAAAGAAATATAGTCCAAGTCTTAGACATCTAAAAGTAAAATGCAATTCAGATCAACAAACATTTACTGATCCATAAAATATAAGGAAGTAATATTACAAAGATATTTGAGATGCAATCTTTGTTTTCAGTAATGGCTATCAGTATAAAGGTAGGATAAAACAATCATAAAACAGCAATTGTAATTTGAACACCATAAAGGCTAAATGGTGTGAGGATTTAGAGAAGACAAACACACACACATGCAATAAGAACACAGAAAACAACAAGAAAAAAACCTTTTGTGAAATAGAAAGATAGGCATTTGAGATGCCTTAGAATTCAAACTCAGTTTTGACCAGAAAAGGGGTAATAAGAAGAGGAAATTGCAGGAGTAAAGAGTGAAAAGAAATGCTAAGTGTGATGCATATTTAGGCACTGGCCATAAATCTGGAGAGAATGTAAATAAACTGAGAAAGGCTGGGCTTGGGAAACTCGGTGGGGCCATACTGAATGGGGCATCAATGTGGGGATAACAGTACTACCTGAGGGTGAAAGAAAATCAATGAAAGCAAGGTTTCTTGGTCTCTTATGCTCAACAAAGACCCCTGAGACACATTATTCATGATAACCAACTCCACTGGAGAGACTTCGATAAGGTGCTTTTGCTGAAAACAGCTTATGAGAATATCCAGAAGAGAATCAACTTCCTACTGCAAATACCTTTGTAGCTATTTGGAAGGATTTTGTAAACTCCTTGAACATGATAATTCTTGGATTCCAGATTTGTGTTTTTCAATACTAAAATGTCAGCATCTGGGAACTCAACAGGAAAGAATAATAATTAGCATTTGTTCTTGTACGTCACATTTTACCTAGCTCTGGTGTCATGTCCCCCAGAAGCTACAGTTGGCCTCTATCAAATGAATTGTGAAAATATGTCTTGTCTTTCCTCTAGACTCAAAGATGAAAAGACATTATCAATACATAATACTTTTATGGCATATGGCATAAAGATTCACATGTATGTTTATGACTACATTGGCCGGTACCTATCAAATCATCCCAATAGAACAAGTTGGAAAATGGAAAATATATTCAATCAGCCAGTTTGGCTGTTTTATCACCAAATAGCTTGCTCATTCTGGCTGTTTGTGAACATAGGCTAAAACTCAACACCCTTTCATTATCTTTCCTGCAAAAGGAACTAGGCATTAAAATTCAGAAAAATGAGTGTTGAATTAAAACTCAGTATCTCCATTGTGATGCCATTGGGAATCTTTCATTCCTGTCCTTTTCAGCTGAATAGACCATCCTTACTCATCCCTATATATTCTGTGCTGTACCTCTGACCATACTCTCCCCTAGATCAGAGGTAGGTAGCTTAGTAGAGTGAATCTGAGGTCACTGATAATTTCAGATCAAATAAAACCACATTAGAGACATTTTGGAATCATCTAAGGTAAACCAGTTTCTTATAGCTACATACCTTCAACACATTTTACTTATCAAAGGCGCCTGAACACTGAATATTACAGGTTACCTAGGAAACTTACAGTGACTATACTTAAAAACAACACAAAGCACTCTTACTGAAGCAGAATGCCATTTTTAAAAACTCTATTTTGGGAATAGTGAAAGAAATGGTTAACAAGCAAATATTAGCATATAGATATTGCCCTACCTAGGTTTTTTTTCCCTCACATTATTCTTCAGTTGCCTTCTATTTCTGCCACTGAATTGCTCTTAAAATAAAGAGGTAAATAATATAATAACGGATCAAGAAAGATGGTTTCTATTATCAGTTATGAGGCAGTTCATGAGCTCTGACCCTGTGGTTTCTCAGATAATGTGATAACTAATTTGTATGCCTTTTCATCATTTAATATGCAGTGACTATACATACAATTTGCCGAGTAAAATTCCAGTTTTTGCCTACAGTCCTGACAACATTCTTAACGATGCCCGATTTTACTTGAAAATTATTGAGGTTTAGATGATAAATTATATGGTTGTCTTAATTTTCTATTATATGAAAAATGTATTGAGGAACATAAAATTAAACCAGGATAATCAGTGCCCTTGAACACCTAAAGATGTATCATCATCAATGAGAAAATATGATATGTAGCATACTACATTAATTAGTTACAATATTTACTACTAAAATAATATAATGATGTTGTTACATTATGTATTACTACCAAAGTGACAAAAATGACTTTTTCACAAATCCTCCTGCCTAATGTAATAAATTGTGTCCAGAAGACACCTTCTCATAGCTCATAAAACAAAGAAAGATAAAGTGTATACAGAGTAAGTTGTTAGGATTCTGCAAGCCCACGGCAGCTTCGTATGCAACAAAATCAAGGTCACCTTGCCTCTGCCCAATCCTAAATCTACCACTGAGAGACTGCCTCCGGGTTGGGATTTTGTAAGATATCAAACGAGAGCTGTTGCAGTGTTTTCTGAAATCCAATTACCAAATCCATTATTACTACCAAGCAAACTGATATAGCATTTCTATATTTGCAATGTGCACTGCACACATAGCTCAGTGAAAAGGAGCTTGAGAAGTGCTTCTGGATGATGATGCTGATGATGATGATGGTAATAACATAGAATTCCATTGCTTTTAAATCGACATTTCTCCTCTAGTCAGTTCAAAAAAAATGTGAAGGACCCCTACCCACAGTTAGAACAAATTTGTCTTTCCTTTTCTCAGCAACTTTTGTTACATACAGTAAATAAAATTTATTCTAATATGGTTTGATAAGGTGAAAAGATATTTTAGGGTTTATCTCAATTTTGCCATCTCTTACTTCTTACACCTTTAAGGCCAGGTTCCTCATTTTTATAATGAAGGTTATAGTAGTCCCACCTCAAAAATGTATTAAAATGATATGAAACAAAAACTGTGAAGTGTGTGGCATAATGCTGGTCAGACTTGAACCGGAATGCCAGTTATCAACTGTACATCATCTCCTGAGCAGATAGGGGCAGCACAGTCAGTGCGGTTCTTGCAATCACTCTTCCTTATACTAGTAGGTTAGAGTGGTAGTTTTTAAACTCTAGTATGTAAATGAATCAGCTGAAGTACCTGTACTTAAGTGTTTAAAACACAAATTCCTAATCCCACATGCAGAATTCTGATTTTCTATGTCTGGAGGAGGTCCCCAAGACTCATTCTTCCTTCTCTTTCTTTCTTTCTTTCTTTCTTTCTTTCTCTTCCTTCCTCCCTTTCTTTCTTTCTTTCTTTCTTTCTTTTTCTTTCTTTCTTTCTTTCTTTCTTTCTTTCTTTCTCTTCCTTCCTTCCTCCCTTCCTTCCTTCCTCTTTCTTCTTTCTTTCTTTCTTTTCTTTCCTTCTTTCCTTTTCTTTCTTCTTTCTTTCTTTCTTTTCTTTCTTTCTTTCTCTTCCTTCCTCCCTTCCTTCCTTTCTTTCTTTCTTTCCTTCTTTCCCTTTCTTTCTTCTTTCTTTCTTTCTTTCTTTCTTTCTTTCTCTTCCTTCCTCCCTTCTTTCCTCCTTTCATTCCTTTCTTCCTCTTTCTTTCTTTCCTTTTCTTTCTTTCTTTCTTTCTCTTTCCCTTTCTTTCTTTCTTTCTTTCTTTCTCTTCCTTCCTCCCTTCATTCCTTTCTCTTTCTTTCTTTCTTTCTTTCTTTCTTTCTTTCTTTCTCTTTCTCATTTTGAGGGGTGGAGAGGGGAAGAGAGAGGAGGGAGAGAACCCCAAGAAGCAGCTCAGTCAGCGCAGAGCCTGACTCAGGGCTCCATCTCACAAATGATGAGATCATGACCTGAGCCAAAATCAACAGTCGGATGCTTACCTGACTGAGCCACCCAGGCATCCCAGGATTTTGTTGTTGTTGTTGTTGTTGTTGTTGTTACTAGCACTGGCCCACCCATAACCATAGGCCACACTTGCACAGATACAAGTTAGAGAAAAGGAAGCCATGCTGCAATATTAAGACTGCAATTTCACAGTTAAAAAAAAAAAAATGAGCTCACCACTTAGCATCTCCCTGTAGATAACCTGCCAGCAAGTCAGTATGTCCCAAACTGAATTTACCTTAAACCTTAAAACTGTCATTGCTTCTGTAGATGATCCTTCTAACTCAAAACTTCAATGTGCTCATCCTCCAATGACGATGTGAAGAAAACTAAAACCCTTATATATTGCAAGTGGGAATGTAAAATGGTATAGCTGCTTTGGAAACAAGCCTCACAATTTCTAAAGCTAAAAATGGAGTTACCATATGACTAGTAACTCTACTTCTAGATCTACACCTAAGAGAATTAAAAACATATGCGTATGCAAAACATGTGCACAAATGTTCATAATGGCATTATTCATAATAGCTGAAAAGTGGAAACAAATGAAATGTCCATCAACTGATTAATGGATAAATTAAATGTATATCCATACAGTGGAATATTATTCAGCCATGGAAAGAATCAGATACTGACATATGTTATAACATGTGTGAATCCTAAAAACATGAAAAAAGCCAGACACGGAAGGCCACATATTATATGATTCATTTATATGACATATCCAGAATGGGCAAACCCATAGACATAGAAAGTAGATTAGTGGCTTGCAGGGGTTGGGAGAGGATGGAAATGCGGAGTGACTGCCAGAAGTATGGGGTTTTGTGGGGGAGAGATAAAAATGCTCTGGAATTAGATGTGGTAATGTTATACAACTTTGTGAATATACTAAAATTCATTGCATTGTATACTTTCAAATGGTGATTTTTTTTTTTTGCTACGTGAATTATATCTCAGTTAACAACAAAAAAAAAAAGAAAGAAAAAGAAAAAGAAAAAGAAAAAGTCTCTATTGTTTCCTTCACTGTCTGCAGTGAAAATTCAACTTCCTGACTTGGCATGTGAGACACGTTCTTCTATAGCCTTCTATAGCTTCTATGCATGAATATATATATCGTATGCTATTACCATCCTGTATTGTATATGAAACCATATTTCATATGTATATATACATGTATATATATACATATATACATGTATACATATATATATATATTTCATATGCTATTACCATCCTGTATGACACAATGTCAGTACTTCATAAGTGAATGCTGGGTAGAATTGCAAACTATTTTTTTTTTCAAAAACACTGCACCTTAATTTTTACATATGGCAATGTCCATTTGAAACACAGCATACTAAAATCCTTAAAATGACAGTAAGGCAGGATTCTATCTTTTACAAAAATAACACACAATGTCATTACTGCAGGGTTGGCTGGGTGGCTCAGTCAGTTAAGTGCCCAACTCTTGATTTTGGCTTAGGTCATAATCTCACTGTTCACAGGTTCAAGCCCTGTGTCCGGCTCTGTGCTGAGCATGTAGCTTGCTTGGGATTCTCTCTCTCCCTCTTTCTGCCCACCACCTCTCCCTCTTGGCTTGTGTTCTCTTTCTCTCAAAATAAGTAAACATTTTTTAAAATGCCATTACTATAGCCATAAATAAATAAATACACATTTAGGCAAACTGTACACACAAACCCATATGTATATATATCTTATAAAGATCTTATAAAGTCTTACAACTACCCCATTTCCTCATGCTGCACTCAGTAAAATAACTACTTTTGCAGCAATTTTAGAAAGAGAAGTAAAACCCGGGAAGCATAACTCTTGTACTATTAACATTTAGAACATTAATCCTGTATCTTGTGTCTTTGTTGTTAGCTTATGTGATGTCCTTTTTTCTGTTCTTATGAAGATGCCAGTTCAATTGTCCCTGTCTCCAGAAGCAAGCAGACTATTAAGCAGAGCGAATATCTGAAATGTGTATCAATTGCTTCCTGTTTTCTTCTTTATCTGATTGTTCAAATATTGGAAGCTATGTTTAACTATAGAGAAAATGTTCCTTTCTACCCTGTAAAGTTAAATTTCCATTAAGTTTTTTGGTAAAAACCTATCAGACCACAGAACATGAGCAGGAGGTAAGTGTCAGCCATATGAAATTGAAGAAGAATTGACTGAAAGTTAAAGCAAAGTCGGAATGGCCACTCATTCCCAACTACCCATTACTGATAAATACAGGTCAATTACTTCTGATTGAAGTCCATAATACATAGTCATTATTTTCAATTTTTGCTTAAAATGGATGCAACTCAGCAAAGTTATAATTGAGAAGCACTGAAAGAGAACTGTACATAGTAGGAGCCAGGAGAATTTTTTTTTAATTAGTCAACTTTTAGTTTCTTTCTATTTTTCTGTTTTCTACAAGAAAACCCATTATTTTTTTAATTAAGAAAAAAATTCTCAATATTTATTTTTGAGAGAGAGAGAAAGAGAAAGAGAGAGAGAACACGAGCAGGGAGGGGCAGAGAGAAAAGGAGACACAGAATCTGAAGCAGGCTCCAGGCTCTGAGCTGTCAGCACTGAGCCCAATGCACAGCTTGAACTCACGAATCGTGAGATCATGACCTGAGCCTAAATTGGGTGCTTAACCAGCTGAGCCACCCAGGCACCCCGAGAACCTGTTATTTTAAATGTTTTTATTTATTTACTTTAATTTTTGAGAGAGAAAGTGTGTGTGTGTGAGCGGGGGGCGGGCAGAGAAAGAGGGAGACAGGGGATCCGAAGCTGGCTCTGTGCTGACAGCGGCCAGCCTCATGTGGGGCTCTAACTCATAAACCTGTGAGATCATGATCTGAGCCAAAGTTGAACACTTAACTAAGCCACCCAGGTGCCCCAAGAACTATTACTTTAAAATGTCTTTCTGTGTATAGGAAATCAAAAAAAGACTAAGTATTAGAGATGACGTCAAGCATGTATAATCTACTACCGGGGTAAAAATCTACATTCTCTGCATCCTGACATTGTCATTCTGTTAAGCAGACTTAGCAGATAGTCATGCCAACTGCATCACAAACATTAACAATACCTAGGAACTGAGATAGATGAAATGTACCTAACTCTGCCCCCACCACAACTGCATTCCTTCTGTTCAGTAAGCCTGTCAAGGCTCATCACCTTTGCACAGCACATGTGTATGTGATCCTCATAAATAATGGGAACTTTTCACAATCATGATGACCTGGGGTATTTTCTTCCTCAGAATAAGAAATGATAAATTCTTGTCGTATTAAAGATAAAAAGAGAATCATCATCACTATTTTAGGAAAATAATACTGAGAATTGAATATCATATTCTAATATTATCTGAAATCCATGTTTGCTTAAGGAACTATAACCACCAAGATTGATATAAAAGAATACCTCTTGTTCCACCAATTTACATTTTACTGTTGGTTACAGTATTTAAGTAATTACTTGGTACAACTGTCTAATCCTGAGTCTGAGAGAAAAGAAAGGAGGGGCACCTGATGTTACCAGAGCCTATAAAAGTTTCCAGTCACAGAGGTCAATTACGTTACCTAGGTTACTCTATTCAATTCTTACAATAATTTTTGGGATTTGCATCGGTAGCATAAGCCTCATGTTATAGTAGCCCAAATAATTTCGGGCTACTTGGAGCTCATAATATGAGTTTCCCCACCCCACAACTGTGAGCTCTTTGAAAGGAAGGACATCCCTATACCAAGCATAAGTAGTCTAGCCTCTGGCATACAGTTGAAGCACAAGAAATATTACGGATCTAAATGAATGAAATTACAAAAAACAAAACAAAACAAAAAACCTAAGTCTTGTAAGGTTAAGCACACATAATTAATTGATAGAAGAATCTCATTTGAACTAAACAATGTCTTTCTACCCTACCAAGCCATGTTGGTATAATGCTAATTTCCTGTATAAAATAAGAGTTGGGGAGAAAAGGAAAGAAAATGGTAGCTTTTTCCAACTGGAGTGGGGGGAAGGGAATCCTTCACATTTGTTTTTTTAACTGGCTGCTTTCATTCACAAAGGGCATGGAAGAGCTAAAATTTGTAAGCAAATGTTTTGGCTCCAGTGTTTCCTACTACCTCACTGCTGTATATCAGATAATCTGATATATCCTGATAATAACAGATTTTTATCTCTTAGAAATTCTAAAATTGTCTTTAAAGTGGTGTTACCAGATTACAAGCCAAACAATACTTGCTACTAAATAACACAATGCAACAGTCTGAAAATAAATAACAGGTTTTATGGACTGAGAAAATAAATTTTCAGTAGCATAAAAATGAGGTAAAAAGAAACTTCTATGAAAAATACAAAAATGGCGATTATAAACAATGTGAATGGTCAAGGAATATAAGCTAACTAAAGCATGTTCTCATACAACTTTGGAACATTACAGCAATGAAAGAGATCCGTTTGTGGAATCTGAGAAAGAGAATTCTTGGGCTATATTTACCAACTAGTAGTTCCCGTACTTGAAAAGCTTGGAAAAATCATATTGACTTCAGCTTTCTAATCTGTAAAATAAATACGTATCATTTTACCTGCTCTACAGAAAAATTATTTTTATCATAAAAATTATTTTTATTTTTTAAGGTTTTATTTATTTATTTTGAGAGAGAGAGTGAGCACTAGTGGGGGAAGGGCAGAGAGAGAGAGAGAGAGAGAGAGAGAGAGAATCCCAAGCAGGCTCCACACTCAGCGCAGAGCCCCATGATTGTGAGATCATGACAGGAGCTGAAATCAAGAGTTGGATGCTTCATTGATTGAGCCACCCAGGTGCCCTTAATTGTTGTAAAAATTAGATAGCACATTATGTGAGAAAGAATGTTGTAAATTCTAAAGTGCTATGCATATGGTAAAGTTTATTACTTAATAGCTTGATCCATAAACAGTGGAAGGACATCAACATCCCTAGGAACTGAAGTGAACTGCAGAATCCCAGACTCCATTCCAGACCTACTGAATCAGATATATACACGTTAACTTTCTCATAGACCCATTTTAGGAATGTGTGGATAATGTGATGCAAAATTTCGATGACTCCACAGCCAAGGCCACTTATTTACATAGATGAAGATGTGGTATCACTCTTTCATATTCTGATTGTCAGACCTCCACAAATCAAGAGTATGTTGATTTATGTTTTTTTTTAATTTTTTTTGTACCACTGTGGCATATTTTAGACCTCATGTCATTGGAGGGGACAGAGTACCCTCAAATATTTAGTTCATTGCCTAATAAACAAATGTGTAAAATGCACCATGAGAAATGGTAATGATAATATTATAACCTGGCAAGAATTAGAGAAAAATGCTTTTGATGCAGAGCTACTAGTAAGAAACTCTCAGTAACAACAATTAAACAGACCTGGAGGTAAATATTCTCAGATTCTCAGAATTTCAAAGAAAGATTCTCTGTTTCTTTCTCAGAGCAGGAAAAAACAAAGGTTGTTATTTAATTTTCTTGAGTACCCACAGTTAATTTTGAAGAAATCCTGTGTCAGACTGACCTGGAATTTTAGGTGGGGGGAAAAAGAAGGATTCTTCCTTTTTATCCCTTTATTTTTTTTACTGTCACAAGGGTAAAACCTCAATGTATAATTTTAAGAGATCAGGAGGAAACCCTGAAATGCAAGGAATGACAAATCAGATTAATTTAGTATATCAGGAAAGATGGCTTCTCAGTCTGTGAAAACAGAATTGAAAAATAAAGATTGTAGATATGATCTTAGAATTTCCAAAACAAGAAATGAAAGCTTTAATAAAAACTGAGCACTTTAAGCTAAGGATGACCTACTTAAGAAAATCATTTACCTTTCTAATCTTTAAGCACCTGAATTAAATAGTTTAGATTTATAGTCTCTAGGCATTGCTAAATTTGATTAAATGTCAAAAACTGAAAGTTCGCCTGGAATAATATCCTTGATTAATTTTATCTGTGAAGGGAAAAGCTACACCATTCTCTCTGGCCTCAGCAATTATCTCTGGCAGAATTCTTAACTCTTCTCTTTATTTTAAATGTTGTTGATACATTATTGATACTGCTTTCTGTCATACTGAACAAACCTTGAAATCCATGGAAAATCTTAAACTGCCTATTTGGACAAGTGATAGGCCCCCTTTTCACTAAGCTAATATTTAAAAATCAATAGTCACAGAGCATCAATAGCAAAGAAAAAGATAAGAACTTGAGTTGTGAGATGCTCTATGGAACTCAAGATAAACACTTTAAAATTGTACTTTCATGTTTTTAAATTAAGGATGTTACAGTGAAAGCAGGTGTATGTAAAACTAGAAAACAACCAGGCAGCAAGACTAGATTGAGCAGCTCACACATTATGAATTACTGACTTCAGAAAATAGACACCAAATTCAGTAGTGCTTACTGCATATGGTATGCAGAGCTAATTCCTCTGATGGACTTCTGGTTTCATTTCATTGCTCAATGCCTCAGACACAATTAATTCTCAATAAATATTCATTTGAACTAAATTCAGACAAAGGCTCCATAATATCTCTGAATTCAGTAGTAAATGAAAGACTTTTTTTTTTCCTGTGACTTCCCACTCACAAGGGTATATCTTTGAAACCCAGACTTTATATGCATGGCTGTTCTTTCCTACTACAATGAAGGCAATGGATGGGGAATAAGTTTATCTATTAATCTGTTGGTTCAGGTTCTTTCTCTAACAATCTGGTATCTCTGAGGTGAGTTGTTTTCTTTCATCAGGCCTCAGTTTTGTTACCCATAGAATAAGAGGGATGGACAAAAAAAAAGTTTCATTGAAAAAAAGACTTCAATTATCTTATTTGATATGCATAACACTCTGCCACTAGACAGCACTGTAAATGGAGACTCGGAATGAAGTGAGCTATCTCTAGAAGGTAACAAAGCTGGGAATGGATCCAAGGTATTTGTTACAATTACATTACTTTATCATCCTAAAGCAGCTTCAAAGGTTCCAAAGTTTAACTCAGTGAATTCCCCAGGTCATTCCACATCTAATCCTTCTGAAAAACCTTATCAATGGCAATCTGTGGATAGTGCTGGGATGGCTGGTGTCCATCCCAAGTCAAGCCTAAGGTGATCTAATTCTTTCAAACCTGATGGGAAGGAAATTCCCTACAAACAGTACTCAATTGGGAAGGTAGCCCAACATTCTGGAAGGAGCAGAGGTTTTATAGAATCATACAAACCAAAGTGTCAACCCCACAGAATGAGCTCACTCAGTGCAGAACGTTTCCTAGTCTTTGTACTTGCAAAATGACATTATCTCCATGTACAGCATCTAGAGACATGCGGGACTCAAAAGTATCAATGGAGCCCAATACGTATCCATGAGATGAAAAAAATGCTAGCTCCTTTCTATTCATTCTCTCTTTGATTTGTATACCAATGATAGCCCTCATGCATTATCACACTCTCAAGATTAACTGTAAGAAAAAAAACAACATGCAAATGGATTCATTTTGTTTGCACTATCTCAGAACTACTGATTTCAATATACTTATTCTTCCATCTAAGGAACTAAGGACAAATCCCTGAACTCCTACACTGAATTTTAGTGAGGAGACTGATGATCGGAGAAATTACTGCAACTCAGTTGGCTCTTTTAATACCAATTTAGGACAAAAGCATTAATTATGTGAAGCTTATTCTAGAAAGAGTTCTCCAAGTGTGTGATAGACCATTAATCCTGCTGACCATGCAACTCAAGTCACAAGCAAGTTTAAGCAAGTGAATACCTGAGGGCTTGGTAGGAGTGAGCAAAATGAAAGGCGAGGGAGTTGTATTTGACAGTAAGTTGTGTGGGGGTGAAGCTCTCAGAAATAATAAAGTCTTTTCATGGAAGTTCAAGACCTGGCCTTGCTGGTTGAGAGGAATTCAACAGGGAAACTTGTCTTATGAATTTTTCATAGACCTTATGCAAGTTAAATCCCTACCCTTATGGAAATCCATTAGTGTGCTGAAGGCTCAGAGGAAATAGGGAAAAACAGGTGCATTCATGCTTGATTTTTCCATATGTTTGTCATTCAATAGAAGCACAATGAGTGATGAATCCTATATCTAATTACCACATATGAAAGAACTTTTTGGAGTTTTGTAGCCCAGAGCTGAAAATAATTGTCATTCAGAAAAGAGAAGTGAAATCAATGTTATAGCGAGGCTAAGATGATTTGCCTGATTTTCCCTGATATCCTCTCTCTATTTGGGGATACTGAGTTTTCAGTGAATTAAGATGATTTTCTGATGATAAAATCATTTCTTACTGTGAAAAACATTTTAAATATGTTTATCTGCTACAAATAAGGATAACAATATACAATGATAAATATTGATGTAGCTCCTATTCCATGCAAAGGATCATGCTGGGAGTTGGAAGGGATAAAAACACAGAGCAGAAGTATTTATTGACTTCAAGGTGCTCAGAATCTAGTAATATAGATGACCTCATGCACAGTGATGATAGCATACAATTTCCCATTTCCATCCACCTGAGTCCTGCTCCCTCCCAGTTTCCCATGTCCTAATTCTTCAAGTCTCAGCTTAAATCCTATGAAAAACTTAGCCCGCTATTTTTTCAGTTAAAAAATAAAACTCTTTCCAATTTCCCAGAGCTCCTTATCTATCCTTTTTTATATTACTTATAGTTTTTCATTTTATGATGTTATCATTATGCTGTTGGTCATGAAAAGGCCAAGTTTTTTTTTTTTTTATTTTTTAAGATATATCCTTTTAAAGTAACTAACCTCAAGGATAAAGAAAAAATCCTTTGGAGCTGTCAAGAAATAAGAACAACTCAATTACCAGGGGGAAAAAAATAAAGCTGACCTTAGATATCTCCACAGCAACATTCAGTTCTAGAAGGCAGTGGAGTAGAGCCCACAAAATCTTCATGTGAAAAAAGGAAAAATCCAAGTATGTAATATCCAGCCACTGTGTTGTTTGAGTACAAACACTAACACAAACACATTTTTTAACACGTAACATACAGGGAATACTGTTCTCATTGGTGCTTCTTGAAGAATTTCACACAGCAGAGATATATTTTTGGAAAGACTGTGTGAAAATATCAGTACTGAAAGCTGAATCTACTTATTTGTGGAACAAAGATTTAAACGTATTGTAAGGATTGAGGTGACAGAAGAGAATGTAAATAATACATAGCCTCGTCGGGGGAGAGTGATTAAGAATGGTCATTTTCAGACTTCTAATCCCAAGGTTAAGGGATATTTTTAATACCTCAAAATGAGTAATGGAGTATAAGTCTACTTAACAGTTTTAAGTAAAACTCTAAAATATTATATAATTAACTAAAATCAGGTGCAGAAGCAGAGGAAAGAGAAATATTAAAAGGAAGATATTAATTCCATCATTGGTTATAGTGGAGAATCAAATATCATTTACAGAAACAGAGGACTGAGAGTATTTAGAACATAAAAGTTATACTAGGTCCAGAATATCACTCTTACAACAAACAGAAGCACACACACACACACACACACACTCACACGCACACACACGCATACATGCATACATTACAGTAGACAAAACAGTACTAAAAACTTTAAAGACAGAAAAGCAGAATATGAAAAAATATGATACAATTATAATTAACTATAGTATATATTCCCTATTAATAGCTCCAAGTGGCTCATGGTTGTCATGAAAAAAATTCTTTACAGAATAAAATGCGTGTAGGTTAAACTGACATATTAAAGAAAAAGACTTTCAAGTCGAATCAAGCAGCAAAACCCACTATGTGCTAAATAGAGGAAACACACCTAAAACAAAATGCTTGAGAAAATTTGAAATAAAATAATGGCAACAAAATATGTCAGGCAAATGTAAACAAAAGGAAAACAAAAGTCATTGTCTTACTAATAAATGAGGTTGAACTCAAGGCAAAAAGAAAAGTGTTTTAAAAAGGCAAGAATTGTCATTTAAATTTCTAAAATAAATTTTAACAAAACTATACATATTAAGGAGTTATACTCAGATAGGTACCAAATAGCATAATAACAACCTTCATAAATTTGAACACTAATAAATAAGGCATACCACAATAAAAAGTGAAAGTGGATCTTCTTTACTAACAACCATAGAACATTCATAAAACTGACTTATTTATGGTTACACACAAAACATAAATAAAACCAGAGAAAGAATAAGGACAACATTCTCTGGTCATATAGTGACAGAACTAATAATAAAACTGGAAAACAAAACCTGGTATTTTACAATATTTATAAGTATATCCTCAGTCAAAAAAGCAATCAATAGGGGCGCCTGGGTGGCGCAGTCGGTTAAGCGTCCGACTTCAGCCAGGTCACGATCTCGCGGTCTGTGAGTTCGAGCCCTGCGTCAGGCTCTGGGCTGATGGCTCGGAGCCTGGAGCCTGTTTCAGATTCTGTGTCTCCCTCTCTCTCTGCCCCTCCCCCGTTCATGCTCTGTCTCTCTCTGTCCCAAAAATAAATAAAAAACGTTGAAAAAAAAAAATTAAAAAAAAAAAAAAAAAAAAAAAGCAATCAATACAAAAATTACACTACTTAATCTAAATACCAATAATGAAAATATACTGCATCGGAGTCTATGGGGCATGGTTGAGACATTGCTCAGAAACATAAATCATTGCATTAAATATTTATGTACAAAAATAAGTACAAAAATAAATATTAAGCATTCATCTTTAGAAATTAGTTAAAAGATTAATGAAGCCTAAGGAAAGCAGAAGGAACACTATTAAAATTATTAAAACAGAAATCAATGAATTAGAAAGGAAATGATAGAATTATTCAATAAATACAAAAGCAGATTCTTTGAAAAATAAAATACTATTAATATAAGAAATATCTGTAGCTGCCAGGATTTCTTAACCTTGGTATTCAGGGAAGACCATTCTTTGTTGTAAGTGATGTCCTTGCATTATGTGGAACAGCATCCTTGGCCTCTATCTACTGGATTCCGGTGCCTCTCCGCTTACCCCACTGTAACAACCAAAAACTTCTATGGACCTTGTCAATTGTTCTTTGGGGCAAGGGGTGTCAAAATTACCCCACTCAAAACTACTGCAACATCCCAATCAAACATAAAGGGAAAAGGCACAAATATCCAGTGTAAGAAACAATAAGGAAATAATAATCAGGGAAAATAAAAGAATCAAGAGAGATGATTTTAATAAATTCTGAAAATTAATATAAAACCTGGATACAATTGATGATACTGTAACAAAATGGAATGAACAAAAACAGAAAGTCTAACACATGGATTATCAAAGAAGAAAGAGAAACTTGTCAAAATCTATCTAAAAAACCTAAACTGACCCCGACTATTTAAACACTGCTTCATTCTCCCGTATATACTTAGCCATATAATTGAGAAAGAGAAAAAGGTCTTAGAAAAAAGAGATTAAGGAGATAAAATCAGTATTATTATAAAGATACTACTTTGCAGCTGTTAAAATTGTTCACCTTTAAAAAAAAGTGAATTTTACTGAGCAGCTAGTAAAAACAATGAGAGAATTTAGTAAAAGTTGGCTCAGTATAAAATAATTATAGAGAAATAATTATCTTTTCTGTATACAAATAACCTCCCTTATAAGAGAGTATGGGGAAAAGATACAACATACTTAGGAATTTTTTTAATGTTTATTTATTTATTTAGAGACAGCATGCAGGGGAGGGGCAGAGAGAGAGAGAGAGGGAGACAGAGAATCCCAAGCAGGCTTCACACTGTCAGCACAGAGCCCAATATAGGGCTCAGATCTATGAACTATGAGATCATGACCGGAGCCAAAACCAAGAGTCAGACGCTTAAGCGACTGCACCACTCAGGTATCCCAAATTTTAACAGTAAATTTTTAGGATCTATATTAAGAAAACATCAAAATGCTTCTGAGGTTACAAAAGAATACCATGTGCTTAAACAGGCAGATGCAGCTACTTAAAGATGTCAACAAACACTCAATCTGAAACAAATACCAATAGGAAATAGAAAGTTGAAAAAATTAATCACAAATAATAGCTAGGACAATCATGAAAATGAAGAGTGACTTAGGGAGGGGTAGAAGAGAGAGGTAGATGTACTGATATTAAAAAAACAACAACAACCATGTAAAGCAATAATAATTAAGGCAGTGTGGCACTGGGATTTGAATAGATAATCAGTACAATAAAGCAGCCTAAAAGCACAGAATCCAAATAAGTAAAGAATATGTGTACATTTAAGGTGGCATTTCATATTACCAGAGAAAAGATGAATTAATTAAGAAATTGTGTTGAAACACTTGGGTAGCTTTATGGAAAAAAAATTATCTCAGAATAAATTCCAATATATAAGATTTAAGCATAACATTTAAAATCATAATTTACACATTTTCAATGAATTTAAATGACATCAGAGTAAGAAAGGCATTTTCAGTGTGATTTTTAAAAATCTCAGAAGCTATAAAAGAAATATTTTAAAAAATGTTGATATCATCTTGTTGCCAAGTTTGTCAAATACTTGGTATTCATGAAAATGCAAACATTTCTGTACCACAAAAAGCACCATTAACTAAGTCAAAAGTTAAGAAGAAAAATAGGAAGCATTTCCAAGGACCAATTTTCATAATATATAAAGAGTTCCTTTAAATCAATAAGTAAAAGGTAAAGATCTAAACACAAACAAAGGCAAAGACTATGACCAAAAAAAAAAAAAAAAAAAAAAAATCAAGACAGCTGTTAGCCATTTATATTGCAATATAATAAAAATTATATATCTTAAGTGAAGTAAAACTCAACACCACAATGAATAAAATTTTTCACCCATCACCCATCATTGTGTTAGTGAAGCTGGGGAAAAACTGGCACTGTCATATATTGCTTTAGGGAGTGTAAATCTGTACCATTCTATGGAGTTTTTGACAATACAAAAGCACAAATGTTCTGCTTTCCATTTCACTTTTAGTAGTTTACAGATATACCTTAAAATGTGCACAAATAATTTTGTTTAATGACACTTATTGTTTATAACAGCAAAAAACAAACAAACAAACAAACAAAAACAAAACCTAGCAAACCTTTACCAATATGGGCCTGAAAAAAATCATGTATGACTAAATCTATAATGCAATACCACATGGCTTAAAAAGTACAGAAACTTCTTGTGTACTGGTATGGAATGATCTCCAAGAAATGTAGCTAAGTGGAAAATGAAAAGTGGAGTGATAGTGTGACTACCTTTTGTAATAAAGTGGGTTAAATAGACATATCTGTTTACATATGAAAACAAAACCCTATAGCCTACACATAAATTGATAGCCTATAGGAAAGAGTTGCCGAAGACAGGTAGAATGGAGACTTTTTAATGAATACTGTTTCATATCTTGTGGTTTTGAGTTAAGTGGATATATTACCTCTTCAAAAGGTAATGCATCATTTGAAAGTAGTTGAAAAATTTCAGTTTGATAAACATGAAAGAAGGCATGCACAACAGGATCAAATGAAGCCAAAACAAATGCTGATTTTGAGATCCAGAATCCAAGCCTACATGATTCTTTTTTTTTTAATTTAAAATTCATGTTGACAGATAAACCCAATAGGTACAGCTACTAGTATAGTTTTACCCTATGGATCCAGAGCCCTATGTGTCTGAACTTTCTCTGAGTCAAATGGCTATTTTCTCCTCACAGACAGGATTCTATCTCCCAAACAAACCAACATTTTCCCCCTTTTGAAGATTATAATTTCAAGACTCCCATTGTAACTGTGATTGACGCCCCTTTCTGCTAAGCATGAACCTCAGAAATATTTAAGCAGGCAATAATTGCACATTTGCTCAAGCACAATTTACTATTTACTCAGCAGAACTTTATTGGGTATGCCAGATAGGATGGAGAGCACTGACAACAGAAAGATGTAAAGTCATAGTCCTTGCTCTTAAGGAATTTGCATGGTAACCATATGGGAGACCAGGAAATGGTAGAATTTAATGCAGTTGGCCTGTGTTAGAATAATAATCATAGCAATAAGTGTAGGAGGAGATTAAGAGAGGGAGGGCAATAACAATTCTTGGAGGTTTAGACAGGTCTTCTCAGACCAGAGAAAACTTTACCTCTGCCAGACCTCCTAGAATTAAGAGTAACAACCAAGTCTTTGGTTCATAGAACTTATCCACTAAAAGACTAAATAAATATAATAGTAAAAACAAATGTAATTAGTAAGATGAATGAAGTTTTGATTTTAGAGTTGGAGATTTCCATTTCTATTTTATTTTATATTTATTTTATTATTATTATTATTATTATTACTTTCTTTTTAGAAAGAGAGAGCATGAGTGGGGTAGAGGGGCAGAGGGAGAGAGAGAGAATCTTAAGCAGACTCCAGGCCCAGCATGGAGTCTGACATGGGCCTCAATCTCATGACCCTGGGATCATAACCTGAGCCAAAATCAAGAATTGGGTGCTCGCTTAACTGACTGAGCCACCCAGGTGCCTCTGGAGTTTTCCATTTCATATCTACTTTGCTCATCAACTTTCAGTAAGTTTGCCTGGGATACTGTTGTGATTGTGTCAATAGTCATCAAAGCCAAAACATTAGGTACTTTTTAAGAATTTATATCCAAGTCTCTAGAACTCCTGGCTCCTTGGAAATCCCATCTCATTAGAAATTGTCATGTTTTTAATACCTTCAGAACATAAACATAATCTCAAAACATCAACTAGAAATGATAACTCTAGTTTGAAAATGATTCTTCAAAAAGCATGCTCCAATCCACAGTAAATACTCATGAATTAAAAATATGAATATCAAAAATGTGAATATCATCATTTATCTTCTTAAAATAATAATTACTAGTATGAGTACAAAAATAGTAGAAAAAAAGACTCACTGAGACCAAAAATGACAACAATGACCACTAAAAGCAAGGTAGGAAAAAGCTGATCTTCAACAAAGGGAGCGAATATAATTATATAGTAAGGGGGAAATATATAACTGAGGCCAATCCTTTTGTACAGGGAATTTTCAGGGACTCAGCACCAAGCATAACCATTGTAAATATAAATTACACTGAATCTTGTACTCTGCCACCTATGGAGTCCTGAAAGTGTTAATATTTTGTAGCTGGAGGCATACTCTCCTTGACTAAAGATTTGAAGAACTCATTCTTCAGATATTATGACAGGCTTCCCCATGTAGTGGCTGGTTCCAATTGATATAAATGTTCAAGTAATAAGGAAACCTAAAGCAACTTCCAAGAAACAGAAGGAATGTTGAGCATGGAAGGTGGGTGATCTGTGAGGGTGCTGAGACACGCTGACAAATGCCGCCTGCCCAATCCTGTAGGCACCTTTCCAGACTAATCCCAAATACTCAACAAGCAGATTTACTAATTTGGCCTCCCAAAAAGACTTCAGTACTGAAGAATTATTTCTTCATTATAAAGTATTAAATTGATAAGCAATTTTGTCTTTCTACCTGGGTACAAAAACATTCAGAGTCTATTAGCTTAAAGGTCATTGTATTTTGTGGTTACCCATGCATGCAAGCAGATTTGGCTCAATAGACTCCACTCTCCTCACAAGCATGCATACAATACTATTTAAAGGTCAGCCAACTTCTTTCACTGTCAAAACAGTATAAGGAGAGAATACCAGGAACATGGGTCTGTAAGATGGCACACATTTTGCTGACAGCTTTCTGAAAAACATACCTAAAGGTCAGTGTAGGAACATGACAATTCAGGGTCAAGAACTTAATTAATGTTTTTGTTTTATGTTTATTGATTCTACCATATGTAATGAGGAATGTATGAAAAACTGAACACATTAAATATGGAAAGCACTTAAGAGGAAGAGCCAGTCAACAATTTCTGTGTGGCTTTGTGGAGAGACTAAGACCAGATAAGTGCGGTAGAATTTGGCTTTAAATAAGACCTTACCAATATGAAGGATGTTGACAATGAAAAATGTTTAGCTCCTGAAAGCAGAGTTGCTGCCATCAATATCTGAAGACCTTCTTTATTAGGAGCCCACATACTGCTTAACAAATTAAACTATCTGACCTTTCAAGACTCCTCTTCTTCTTCTTTTCCTTTTTAAAATTTTTTTAATGTTTATTTATTTTTGAGAAAGAGAGAGAGGGCACGTGTACATGAGGCAGGGGGCGGGGGGAGAGGTCAGAGAGAGAGGCAGACAGAGAATCTGAAACAGGCTCCAGGCTCTAAGCTGTCAGCACAGAGCTTGACGTGGGGCTCAAAATTAGGAAGGGTGACATTATGACCTGAGCCCAAGTCGGACACTTAACTGACTGAGCCACCCAGGTGCCCCTCTTTCTCCTTTTATCTTCTATGATCAGTCATAAAAACTCTTAGGGAGGGATATATATATTTTTTTCTGTTGGTTACTACTATTTGGTATCAGTGGACCCAAATTATCAACATCTATTTCCCAAAGGATGGATTTCATCCATTAGGTATGATATACAAGTTCAACAGGGATTGAAATGAAAATCACAAATGGGAAATTAATGAACAGCCATTAAAGAACCTGGACATATTTAAGATATACACTGAAATTAAAACATTATCGTGGAGGACAACCTTGACAATTACCAAATATGTTCTTTGAAGCTATTTTGAGATGTATAGATGTGGCCTGATATGACATTTTTCGTGTTCTCCATGCAACTGCTTTCATCTATCCTGACATCTTCAAGTTATCTGAATGTAGGAAGTATCACTATTCATGCTGTACAAGGATTAACACTGAATATACTTATCACATTCTCTGGAATGTGGCTTTAAGTTATCCTGAGTATCTCAGATGGTTAAGGTGTGTTTTTGTTTTTATTGTTGTATTGTTTATGATCCAAAAGTTTCCCTTTAATAGTCTTCTGGACTAATAGTCATTATATTACTGTAGATTATATATATCAGAAGGCAATTTTTCAGAATTAAACATAATTAAGTTGGTCTGTCACCAAATCCTACCTAGTTGATGAACCATATTTACTATTGCTACATTTTAGCTACCATTACAATCAGTGATTAACTATTGGTTAGCCAAGATTTTCAATACTTTAGTCTTAGCAGCTGTTTTTGACATAAGATTTGGTTATCAAATGTACAAGTCATGATAAATCTGTCAACCATGGAACTGTTGACAAAAGTGGAACTGTTCTAATTATTCAACAATGAATGTGGAGATACTTTTTTATTGTAAAGTCTATGTAAGTCAACACACTATACTACCTTAATTATAATCATGAGCTCTTTGAGAGAGGGTATATGAAATAACCTTTATGGCCCTTGGCAGAGTGTCTTTTCACAAAGCAGATGTTCAATGAATGCAAGATGACTTAATAAAATACTATTATGGAAAAAGCAGGTGCAAATCCAGTATTCCGTTTTAAAAACTTGTCTTCAATTATGCTTCTATACAACAGTGCATGCAGCAGGTATTCAATAAACATGGGAGTAAAAGATAGAACTTGGTCAAACAATTCCTGTGAGTCAAATGTGTGGTACAATTTCCTGACTCAGCTCCCCCAGTGTATTTAAGATATAGGAAAAGTATTACTCTACATTTTATGAGCAGCGGGTAGGGTCTGAAATATTATCTTTATACATGCAATATAGAGACCTTAGGAATAGAAGAGTTTCCCCCCCCCCCCCAACACATAGAATCTTGTTCTTATGAATGACTGAAAACTCTTGCTTTAGTTGCTAGTGAACATAGATTATTTTTGTGTGGTGCTTGAAAAGACATTATTTGCTCTGATTCTTTTGATAAGTGGAGACTGTTCACAAAGTATCTTCAGAATGGAAAGAACAAAACCCTCGTTTCCTCTGATGGCATTGTGACTACAAAAAAGGTGGCCTTCTCAATGCTGTCTGAACAATGAGGCAATCATTATAACACATTCTATCCATTTTTTATGTCACACTGACCAAAGGCGGTTTAGGGCTTCTTTTAACTACTTTGCATCAAAGACATTGAATGGCTTCATGATCTTCGATTTACTCCAAAAAAGTTCCAACCAATGAGAGAGTCTAACCAGAACATAAGAATGTTTTAGACATGGATGTCATTGCTCTGATATTTTAAAAGACTTTCTAAAAACAAAATTACTGACTCATATATATATATATATATATATACTCAATTCTAGATTCTTCTTAATATTGGAAACACTGAGAATTCCAATAACATTTATATTAAATGTGGGCTTATAGTAAATCTGACACACAACCTAACTTTTCAGGGGATGCCAAGGTAGGACCTTCTATGTCTGTTTATTCTGATAATCTTTTAAATTTGGTTCTTTAGCCCTGAATATGCCACATTTGGTCAAGAGAAAAACATTCCCAGAAACACGCTTTCAATTGTGGGATATATTCTAGCATTAAATGCTAGATACTTAGCTTGTTAAGTAAACACACAGAAAAAAATTGAGAGCCATTATTTTGATGGGTTTGATGTAAGTTACAGTCAAGATGAGAAAACAAGTCACCTTCATAATTTTTCACCAGAGAAAAATCCACTTACTATTACACACCTCAAGAGAAAATAATGCCACAATTAAAAACTGTGATTTTTGATAAGTAATATTTAAGTATCATAAAAATTAAATTATAAAGTATATTTCTGCCTTAAATTCTGATCATACATTATATACCTAAATTAATGAGAATAATTTTTATTTCCTGCTAACACTAATTCAATGATAATTATAAAGATTTAGAAAACTGCTTTTTAGAAATGTAGATATACTCGTTATCAAAACTAATAGGGGATTGTATCTACAAACATCTTTTTCTGGAGAATCTGAACATGTAAAATAGATGTTTTCTTCATGCTTTAAAAAATTGAAGGGCCTCCTGGATGGCTCAGTCGGTCAAGTGTCTGACTCTTGATCTCGGCTCAGGTCATGATCTCATGGTTTCATTCATGGGACATGGCCCTGCGCTGGGCTCTGCACTGTCAGCTTAGGATTCTGTCTCTCCTTCTCTCTATGCCCCTCCTCCGCTTGTACTCTCTTTCTCTCTCTCAAAATAAATAAACTTAAAAAACTTGAATAAATTCTGGGACAAATAATTCTACTTTGAAGATTTTTTAAATTTATGCTGAGCTACAAAGGAAAAGCATAACTTTGATGTTTGTTATTTAAAATCAAACATAGAAAATTAAATACACAAGAGCCAAAGACCTTTTTCTTTTCTTCTTCTTCTTCTGGAGAGAAAGAATTCTTGTAGATGCAGAAATCAAGTGTGTGATATTTAATTATTAGTGTCTAGATAGTGATATCTAGAAAAAGCAGAAGCAAGGGATACTATTTCTTCTGGAAGAAAACATGTCATTACCTAAGGTAATGGGCTTTCAATAAAGGAAATTAAAGATCTTAAACTAAAGATGCATCAATAAAGGAAAATATATCGGGACAAAAATTAACGTATTTTGTCCCTTTCTCAGAAATCTCTTTTGCCTCACCACAGCACAAATGTGCTTCAGATCCAATATTCCAGGCCAATCCAACTCATGCAACTTAACAAGATTCTCCTAGAAAGACCTACTTATCCATTTTAAAAAAACGTATATATTTAAGGCATACAACATGATAATTTGACATAAGTATACATAGTGAAATGATGACTACAGTCAAGCAAATTAACATATCTTTTCACATAGTTTTCTGTGTGAGAACAGCACCTGATATCTACTCTCCTGCCCTTTTTTCTTTCCCTTAGAGCAGTGAGTGCTCCATGCAAATGCTGCCATTAATGAAAACCTACCTTGACTCTGCCAGAGGAAGTTGAGTTTTGTGCCATAGTCATGCCTATGAATTGCTCTTAAATCTATCTTACTATCACATTCCTAAATTTGTAACACAGTCATGCCTTGGACTGCCCTTAAATCTATTGTACTATTACATTCCTAAATGTGTACCATAGGAGTATTAATTGATTAAACAACTTTGGAAATATATTTGGCACCATCTACTAAAGCTAAATTTACACCAACCATATGACTCAGAAATTTACTCCTATGTAAATTCCAAAGACAAATGACTATACATGGCCACCCCCCCCAAAAAAAAAGACTAAAATGTGCCTAGCAGCTTTATTCATAATATCCCCAAACCCAGTATCCATCATCAGAAGAATGGCTAAGCAAAGTGTGATATATGCATATAAAGGAGTACTATAAAAAGCAATAAAAATGAACTAACTAGAGATACTCAAAACAAATTAATTCCATGGAAAATCTCCATACTGTCCCATCACTTTTGCTATAAACTGAAAACTGCTCTAAAAACAATACAGTCTTGGGGTGCCTGGGTGGCTCAGTGGGTTAAGCATCTGACCCTTGACTTCAGCTTAAGTCATGATCTCAGGGTTGTAAGAGTATGGAGTCTGCTTAAGATTCTCTCCCTCTGTCTCTCTCCCACTGCCCTTTCCCCAGCTAGCGCTCCCTCCTGCTCTCATTCTCTCTCTCAAATAAATAAAATGAAAAAAAAAATTTTTTTAAACAATAAAGTCTTAAAACAATTATTAAATAAAACAAAAAGAAACATGATGAATCTTAGAAACATTAAATTGAAATTAAAAAAGACATACAAATGAGCATATGTAATATGATACCATTTATATGAAGTTCAAGAACAGACAAAAGTGATTGATGTGGTTAAAATCAGAATGGTAGTTAATTTTTGGTGGATTTTTTTTTTCTGTGAAGGGGCACTGGGAAAACTTCTGGGGGTGATGCAGTGGTTCCATATATCTGAGTAGTGGTTACACGTAAGTTTTACACTTAAGACTTGAGCACTTTGTCTATAAATTATATCACAGAAATAAAGTATATGTAATTATTTAGTACTTAGTATTGAGAACTGGTGATAGACTAATGAACCAGATAAGAAGTACACATTTAATCATTTTTCTGTGATTTTTCTTAAAACATAGATTGGGAGTTATGTAGAGTACAGTGTGATTTTTTTTTTTTTTTTTGTATTCTTGATATCTGGCACAATAGCAAGCACACATTAGGTAATCACTAAATGTTCTGGATCAATGCCTTTATGAGATTAAAAAAAAAAAAAAGAAGAAGAACTATTTACTGCTATAGTCGCTAAAACTTGGATTTAACTCCCCTTGACAGATTTTCTTAAACACAACTACCTGGTTTTGTTCACACCACAAATAACAATCTTTCATATTTATACTGTCTTCTAAATAGAGAAAATAAAGAAGTTTTAATAACAACACACTGTCCCTATGAAGTGATGCTTAAAACTTTATTTAAGTTGAATCTACACAGGAAATAGTTAAAAATATGTCTATCTTCAAAATCACGAAATTATTTTTTAATGAGAACTATGACAAGATATTTTCTTTCTCCAAAAATAAGCAAGCCAGAGATGTTTTAAATGGAACCAAAGAAGAAATTCTTTATTGGCAGGATGATAAAACACCCAGGCTCTTAAGAAAGGATATAGTATTTCCAACCCTAGAGAGACAAAGAGGATAAAAATGTGTGTACTTAGGTTTGTTGCTTCTAACTATAATCAATGGCTCTATCAAGGTGCTTTTTACTTGCAACTATTTCAGAAATAATCACTTGTCTTCAAGTATACAATGATCATTTTTATTTTGATCAATGTCAGCCATGGTAAAAACTTGTGACTAGATAATCAGAAAACATATTCTGAAAACTACTACTTAATTCACTTGAGACACATACCTCCATGAAACTGAAAAAACAAGAACCCCAAAGAGATTAATCATAATAAAAAGCATTATATCAAGTATGATTTTCACACTATTGCCTTCCTAGCATTGTTCTCATTATACCCTGAGGGAAATGGTTGAGTCTTAATACGAGGGAAAGCAACAGAAAGGAACTAAATCCTACTGACAAGTTAGTTGTTTAGTAAATATTTCAGGAGTAAGAAATGCATTCTCTTGAAAATGTATTTATGAATTGATCAATGAGTTCAGAGATCATTTTTGACCAATGGCATTTACAATATATCAAAAAATCATCTGATCTCCTACTTTGGCAGTGTTAGAGAAATATACCTGAATCTGGATAAAGAGACAGGTCTGATTTCCTAGAGCTCCTGAAACCTGAAATCTCCTTCTCAATTGATACTTCACAAAAGTACTCGGTCACCGATTCTAAACCTACAAAAAAAATATTTCTGAGAGCTGATAGACCCATTTTATTGATCCTGGAGTTTGCTCCCAGACAAGGAACTAATCCTATTGAACGGCAGGGACAGAGAAAGAGAAAATAAGACAGTATTGACAAATTATGAATCCTGGCAAGAGCAATGTGTATTACATAAACTTACTTTTAAAATGTGGCAACAGGAAGGGAGGGGGAAATTGGGAGGGAAGAAAAGGAAGAAAGAAGGACAGAAAGACGGACGGAGAAAAAGTATTGGTTAATTTTGCTTTAGCCAACAGGAAGAAGCCAACATTTTGAGGAGATTAGGATGCTCTATTGATTTTCTGTAAGATGTGTCCAGAAACACAAATTAAAGTCAATACACGAATTAATATAAAGAATTGAAAAAATGGTTGTGTTTGGCTGACGCCTGAGGTTTGGAAGAGAAGATGGGTGTTATTTAAATTACATATTGAACCCTGCCCGCTTGTGTTAATTCAGGGAAAGTTTAAAGTTTTCATTAGACTTCCAGCATAAAAAACGCAAAGACTTTTCTGCAAAGAATGACTTCAGATATGAAAACTATTCACTTTAGAAAGGGAATTGATCACGAATTATCATTAGCATAACATTTATTTTCCATTTATTACTTTCAGAAACAGCTATATGTAATGTCACCTTAGTAGTATTATGCATTTCTGTAAAACTAACAGTAGGCATTCAATTTCATGTGTTATAGCTATTTTCAGCATAGTGACAGACAGTATAGGGTGTTTGATAAATTTATCATTTAAGATAATCACAGAGGCGAAGCCCCTGGGTGGCTCAGTCGGTTAAGCGTCCGACTTAGGCACAGGTCATGATCTCACAGTTCATAAGTTTGAGTCCTGCATCAGGCGCTCTGTGCTGACAGCTCAGAGCCTGGAGCCTGCTTTGGATTCTGTCTCCCTCTCTCTCTGCCCCTCCCCTGCTCATGCTCTCTCTTCCTCTCTCTCAAAAATAAACCTTAAGAAATTTTTAAATAAAAAAAATAGATAATCACAGAGGCTCTAAGTAAGCATGTGCAGAAGACAATGCATCAGATTTGGTAGGACTGGTAATATACGTTTGAACAGCCTATAATATACATTTAAACTCAAAATATCTAATTCTACAAATAGGCAAAAGCCAAAACTGTCAAGCTAATATGTAAACATGGAAATATCAAGTTGGAAGATATTAACTGTTTCCAGTAGAAAAATGAATTAAAGTTCTCTAATAGTTTCTGCTCTAAAGCGTTTAATAATTTAATAAAAACAAGTAATAACAAGTAAGTGAATACATACTTTCTAATGATTTAGTTTACATTAAACACATATAAAACATCTCCATATTGCTTGGAATATTAGGTAACATTGCACAATTTTTGGTAAGGTTCTACTACAGTGTGTATCACACTATAGCCTAGGGTAGACGAGAGGCACTGATGGGAAGTGGTAAGGAGAGTTTCAACTCAGGAGGCACACTGATCAGGGTATGAATTGTGATTCCATCATTTATTACCTGTGAGACCTTGAAAAAAATACTTTGCCAAAACTTCAGTTTATGGGGGGGAATGGTTATGGTACCCAAAAAAGTTTGAATTATCAAAGCACTATAGGCATAATATTGACATGTATATCATAGCATGAATTTTTATAATGAATTAAATTCACACTCAATGCGATAAAATTTGGATTCAAGTCAGATTCTGTTTTGCATGTCAATTACAAACACTACTTGATCTCCCACTATTATTTCTAAATTTTTTATTTGCAACCTCTGATGAATCATTAAAGGTAAACCTAATTAAAAGTTTTTTTTTAATGCTTATTTATTTAGAGAGAGAGAGACAGAGTGTGAGCAGGGGAGGGGCAGAGATAGAGGGAGACACAGAATCCGAAGCAGGCTCCAGGCTCGGAGCGGTCAGCACAGAGCCCGACGCAGGACTCAAAACCATGAGCAAGACCATGACCTGATTCAAAGTTGGATGCTCAACTGACTGAGCCACCCAGGCACCCCAAGGTAAACCCAATTTAATTGTTTAAAAGTAATCACTAACAATTATATTTGCCAAGGGCTAGATTTATGTATTTCTTATGTCTGATCCCAGATAATTTTCAACATAGAAGAGAGAAATCTGTTACATTTAATCTAAACATAGCCAAGCACATACAGTTTTCCTAGAAAGGGTGTATATTAAGCCTGTGGAAGCCCTGCAGTGGCCATTAATGTCCTTCCTGGGGTTGTAAGGCATCTAGTGAGTACACCCACCTGGAGAGACCCTGGTTGGTATTCTAAGGGGAAGCGAAACAGCCCATTAAATGAGATTTATGGAGTTTTCTGACAGGAGTTCTGGTGGGGAAGGAAACTGCATGTCACTTCTGCTGTGGCTATTCTGCTGTGCTTCTGTCTGGTTGTGCTATTCCAAATGATGAATTCACCATCATAAATACTCTGGTGCAGGCCAGAGAATACAGAAACCAGCTAGCCGTGCTCGTCCTGCCATGACCCTCTATCAGCACTGTGTCCAACTAGCTCCCATGCAGCAGCCTCTTACTTCCCATGCAACTGACTCATTCCTTTCATTCCCAGCTTTTGATTTACAAAGTTACAGAATTTTATAATCACTAAATCATTGAAGCTTTCAATAATCTGACCCAGTATACACTGTTTTTTTTTTTCTTTTTAAAAGATTATATGGCAGGAGAAATCCCTTGGTATTTTTACAATAATTTATCCTCTTATTGATTTGTACCACCTACTCAAATCCAGTGCTATATTTGCACACACACATACACAACTACACACGCTCCTCTCTAGCCGACAGACTTGTTAATATGTGGCTATTTTTGTGTTTCATATTCACTTATACATTTGTTTACAAATATCTTATTCATGTATACATATTTTGTAAAGTAAGTAGGACATGCATACATATCCATGTCCCTTTACTTTAAAAATGATACACACTAATTTGTATTCCAGTTAGTATGGCTTATGTTACATAGTTAATGCATTTAATGTAAGAACTTTTAAAAAAAAAACATTTTTTTCTTCTTTCAATATACTCTATCTCTGAACCATTTTAATTGGACCAAAATGAAATAGAGTATTTGTGTAACAGCGTAAAAATAGTCAAGTAAGTTCTAAAACTCTTATTTGAGAATAATTTCCTTTATGGTTTTATTTGATATATTTATTTATGGATAAATGCACAGATGGAAAGATGGTAGTACATGTGGATAATGAGCATTCTTTTTTTAAATTTTTTTAATGTTTATTTCTGAGATAGAGGGAGACAGAATACGAGTAAGGGAGGGGCCAAGAGAGAGGCAGACACAGAATTGGAAGTAGGCTCCAGGCTCTGAGCTCTCACCACAGAGCCCGATGCAGGGCCTGAATCCACAAACCATGAGATCACGAGTTGAAGTCGGACACTTAACCGACTGAGCCACCCAGGCACCCTCTGAGAGCATTCTTAAACTCAGGCAATTTGAACTGAAGTAACTCGAGCTTTTGGACTTTCATTTTTTTTTTTTTTTTTTTAGCTTTGATCTGGTTCATGATTATGTGGAAATTAGTGTTTGTTTTAATCAAATCTAATTACCAAGTGTGGTTCAAGCATTATTGCCTTTCAGAAAATTTCATACTTGTATAGCTGTTATCCATCAAAGCACAAACTGCAATTATGCTCTGATAGATTAAAATAGAAGATCCTATTAGTGCTTGGTCCTTGTTGAACCATGAGCCAGTATGCAAAGGTAATATGTAACTCATTTCCCCTTTAAATTATGAAATCAGTATCATTACTGCTACATGCCTTTTCTAGTTTTCCAGGATTTTATTGGATTCACTAAGTACTCTATTTCATCTCCTTTTGGGGAAATCTTACTGGTTGGTAAAGCCCTGTCAGAGCCAGGCATTGGCAATTGGCTATGGAACCAGAATTTTCAATTTATGTCTCAGTTTTGCAGCTGTGTTAGACAGAGTCAACTTTCTATTTAACAGCAATCAAAATATAGCCTGTCTATCACCTAACTGATCTCCACATCAGTATCAGAGGGATAGATGGTGTCCTAATCCCTATATCAGTTGCACACATACTTCCTGTCATCATGTACATCCAGACTTTTGAGTAATGTCTCATAAATCCTTAATCCAACATTACCCTATGGTTTTGACTTTAAAAATTTTCTTTCTCATTGAATGGCTTTCTCCATATCCTCTGCAGCAGAGACATTTTGGTTTTAACCTCTGGTAGAATTATTATGTGTAGTTCATCTATATCATGAAGGAATTTTTGGTGCTGATTTTGTTGGTTGGCTGACTTAGCCAAATGTCCTAGTCACTTGACTAGGGAGTTTTTCTCCCACGATTAAGCAAGAAAATACCACTTTGGCAGCAGTTTCCCTTAGAACAGTATCCCAGTAGTAATAATAAATACTAGCTCTCTCTTCATTTAATACCAAGATCTACAAAGTTACACATTACACAAGATAAGTTGAGCTAATTCTAAATGATAGTAAATATTCTAATTTTAAACTTCAGCTGGGCTTCTGGGAGGGCTGGACACTGCAGCAATGTTTAGGAAATGAACACTTGAATTCCAATACTTAAACTATTCTGTGATTTAGGATGACTGAAGCTTCCATATTTGTAAGACAGTAGGCAAAGTACAGCAAAATGAACAGAAGTATCACAAATTAATTGTGTGTAAAGGTATTTTTGGAACCAAGAAAAAAATGAGAAAATATAATACATGATCTAAATATAATGAAAAAGTAAATAATAGCAGTTAGCATTGTTGATTTAATCATATAGTTTATTTACAATAAACATTTTTTAAAACTGTAAGTAGTTTGAAGTTGACTCATTTTTTTAAATGTCTGGGAAACATAAATACTTACTACCTTAGTCTTTTGTTCTAATCTTTAATATTTTGCTTTAATTCTTTTGTTGTAACCCATATGAAGATTCAAACTAATTTGAAGTATTTTAGTTGTATACTTTTATATTTTTCATGTTTTTTAATGTTTATTTAATGTTGAAGGAGAGAGAGACAGAGCATGAGCAGGGACGGGGGAGGGGGAGGGGGCAGGGGAGAGGTGGCAGAGAGAGAGGGAGACACAGAATCCAAAGCAGGCTCCAGGCTCTGAGCTGTCGGCACAGAGCTCCACGCGGGGCTCTAACTCACAAGCTGTGAGATCATGACCTGAGCCGAAGTCTATGCTTAACTGATTGAGCCACTCAAACGCCCCTAGTTGTATAATTTTAAAAGGAAGTATAAAAATATTAGTGTGGCTCAACAGCAGAAGAGCAAAAATTAGCAGATTATTAGCTGGAAGTTACTCTAGCAATGATATATGAAAGACATCCTTGTTCCACAAAAAAAAAAAAAAAAAAGGAAAACCAAAAACCAATTTTGTGTCTCTAAATTAATTGAATATTGTATGCTGTCATGAGCGCTCAAGATATGTGTCACTACTGAATCAGATTTTATCATATGTATATGTGATGGGTGTATGTGGGTATGCATTTGTATTTAGCCCCCTCATCTTCAATACTATCACTATTACTTATGTGACTGCAGTTACTCAGCTGAATACATTCTAATAGAGTCTACAGAAATCATTCTCTTGAGATTCCAAGCAAATTACTTTGTTGCATTTACGATCTAACCAGAGTGGCTTTTCTTGTGTCAATTCATTATACCCAAGGGCAAGTCCTCTATTTAGTCCCTTTTTCAAGGTCATGGAGTTGAGCTTGATTAATATGGCTGCAGAACAGAATCAGATGAGAAAAATATTGGTCTAGTATCAGAGAAGGTTTTGTTAAGAAATTGAAAAAGGAAATCTTTATAATGAAAATCTTGCATAGTAAGTTAACAATTGCATTGTAATTTTATTTTATTTTTTTATTATTTTGAGGTGATGAATAAGAATATAAGAATAGATGTTGAGGCTCTGGTTGAATGGTTTTAGAGCAACTTTGTATTTGTAAAACGCTGCTACCAAAATATATATAAAATAGAGGGGAAAAAAGAAAGAATTGAGTACAGTGGACACAATGATGCTATTACAAAACCCCAACACATTATATTGGAAAAAGGAAATTCTAAGTTATAAGTAAAATGCAGTAAGTCTCTCACAGGCTTTGTATAGATGACAGAAAAAAAAAAGATTTCAAGGCAATGTTTATACGTGGAGTACCGGGATGGATCCTACTTTCTTCTCTAAGGAAACCTATAAATTGAGAGTAGTTTAAAAAATATATCTTTGAAAAATGTAACCAAATATTCCTTTTTTTTCATACAATATATAAGAATCACATGAAACTTTGTCACAGTTAAAGGAAAAGTTTGCCTAAGCATAGGATAGGGCAATGAAAATAAGCCCAGGGTTGGATTTCATCATGAAGATAGGGATTCAAGTCCAGGATTTTAAGTCTTAATGACAGAATCCTTAACCATTAGCCCATCTTGTAGGAGAGATTTTACATGATACTTCCCTAGATATATCTCCAAGGCTTAACCGTCTTCACTGTGGATGCTTTCTGAAGACAGAAATTGCAGTAAAATGGTTAGCCTTGGCATAAGTTTATTATACAATCAGTAGCCTAATGTAGATTAACTAACTGTTAGTTTTTTTCCCCTTCCCCACCCCAATGTTCCATTTCTAAAGAATCTCTATGATAATGATGAGTAACTCCCCCAATTCCCAAACCAAAATCATCCTGCTAAATGTGCCCATGCTTAGCAAACTCTTTAGCTTTTCCCTTTGTTGAGTAACAAACCATCTGAATTGCCAAACTACAAAATGCCACATCAGGGTAGTCTGACCAACTATATCATAGGCATATGCATCATCTAGAACTATTTATAACATACCTCTTTTTCACAATTAGGTCGTGTGCCCATGAAGACAACTGCTTTATTTTATACATCTTTGATCTCCTACAAAATTCTTATTCTATCTGATTAATAATGTCTAATAAATGGTTAAGAAAACACAATAAATAGATTTCTCTCTAACCTCAAAATGGTTTAAAGATGTAACGTATTTAACTGGGATTCCTGCCTCAGCTTTAACTGAAGAACCAATATAGTGGCAATCAGAATGCATTGTTGTATTATACAAATCTGCATATGCAGAATTGACATGCATGATGAAAAGGAATATATTCCATTACTCTTGAGCCCCTTGGCTACAAGATATAAAGTGAGGTCCAAAGGTCAGATATAGGATGTTGGAGAAAACTGATTATCGGGTTTTTCCAGAGAAAGCTGTTGCTGTGCTAGAATTTTCTTTTTCCCCCATTATGGAGAAAGGGTTGAGGGGTGTTACCTCTCCTCAACAGAAGGATACGAGGGACTGGGGCCTCGTTAAATTTTATTAAGTTAAATTAAGAAAGTTAAATTTTATTAAGATGTAGGCTGTGTCAGACAGAGAAAGAGACAGAGAAACGGGCAGGGGAAGAGAGGTCACCTGGGATGGGCTAAATTAGAGAGCAGGGGTAGTAGCTGCTTATCACAAACAGGTTGAGCATGCATCACAGGGTATGCAGGAGCTGTGGAGGGATCTACCAAGGAACCACCTGCCACAGACATACCAGTCAAGGGAACTGCAGGTGAGAGAACCCCGCAGCCAATCAGTCCTTAAATGTCTCCGTAAAAGCACTCATGAAAGAAAAAGACAGGTTTTATTAGATTGGCCTCACCCACCCAGAGACCTCAGCTGTAAAATCTGCCAAGGCCCAGGGTTTATGAAGCCACCTAGACAAATGAGTTCTGTGCTGTTTCCAGCTCCCCTCCTCCCACAAAACACCTAATACAGCAGCTGGACAGTAAGAACTAGGATATAAGAGACTTCAAGAAGGAAGGACTTAACTGTGATAAATCAAGTTCAGAAGTTTGAATAAATACCTTGGACTCTATTCTAATTACTGAGTTGACACTGTGTTTGTGACTTAAAGTACCAGGAGGGCTATAGAGCTGCCACAGGGCTGCCAGAGATTACATCCTGGGGCAGAAGAAAATGATCCCCCCCCCCCCCACACCCCTCCAGTGCTGAATACAGTGTCAGGGAGGCAGTGGGAGGAAAAAACAATCTATTTGTTTACATCATAGGACATGTTTTTAAAACACTGGTTACAAATAGTGAAACTTTAAATTAGCAAAATGAAATCCCCCTACCTACAGTAATTTTATGTACAGTCAGACTACAGAAAATTCAATAAGTCATTTCTCCAGGGGCCTGTGGGATAATCGGAATTGTTTGTCCTTTACAGTGAAAGGGGTATGTAAAGAAGAAAAGAGTAGCAGTGGCCCATGGAAATTCTGCCTTATTGCCTATTTTCCTGAAAAGGAACGAGCTGATTTTATGAGGGAGGGGGTTAAATGGCAAAGACAACAGAGGCTGCTACCTTAATACTTGAAGAATTAAGAAATGTATGCAGAAAATAGCTTTGAAACCCAAGGCGTGCCAAGAAGAATGGAAAGAGTAGGCTCCCAAAGAGGCTCTTAAACAGTGTTGCTAAAATTCACACTCATTTACTTAACATTAAAACCCAGCAATTAGCTAACAAACCTTAGTGACAGACTGCTATTAATTTTGTGCTGACTCCATACATGTAAATTAAACCATTACAAGTTTCCCCACGTGCTGCCTCTGACATTTGTTTTGTACAAGTAAGCTGGCCGTGGGGAGGCATAAACTTTGTTCTTAACCCCCTTGGCAACTGAGCTGCTGATCACTTTGTTAATTTCTTGAAAGATATTCAAAAACTAGTTTTTGAGGACAAAAGGTGATTAACAAAGTACCTTCAACTGAACAAGTCTTAAGGACTAAAAATTATAGTATTCGCACAACAGTTTTTAGATTTGGCTGGAGACACTTAGATGATTATTATATAACTTAGTATGTAATTATATATTATGAAATGACGTAAATGTATTATAGTTATTTTTCCCATGAAGAAATCAAAATCTGGTATATTGTATAATTCATTATCCTCACTAAATCCTAAAAGTACATTAGAGCATTTCACTTTTTGCTTTTGATCATTTAAAAAACGGAAACAGAGGGCGCCTGGGTGGCTCAGTTGGTTAAGCATCAGACTTGGTTTCGGCTCAGGTCACAATCTCATGGTTTGTGAGTTCAAGCCCCATGTTGGCCTCTGCACTGGCAGTGTGGGGCCTGCTTGGGATTCTCTCTCTCTTCTCCTCTCTTTCTGTCCCTCCCTTGCTCACACACTCTCTCAAAATGAATAAAAAACTTTAAAAAACAATTAAAAATGGAAACAGAGGAAAAGCTGGCTTACTTAAAACTAAGGTCAAAAATTGGAAGAGGAGATTTTGTATTTAGAGAACTTTTTCATCAATGACCAAATGAACTTATTAAATTCTTCACAAAAATCCCATGATCCCTATTCATCTATAGGTTCAGAGTTTCCAATAGAAGACCAACTGTGCTGGACACACAACCCCAAACTGCTTGAACAGTCAACCTCTTGACCATAGCAGCTGGAGAATCTGGGGGACTTGATTGCCTAATATATAGAATGGGCAGAGTGATCCACAACTCTGCATGGTTTTTAAATGTCTGATCTATATCAGTTGCTCTTCAAATACTCTCTTCCATTCTTCCTCCACTGTCCCCATAATGAAATTGTCCTAGGTGTGACATGATGTGTTACGTTTCTTTACCTTTACTATTGGCTTCCTGTCACACTACCTGTTTCAAGTCACTGTCCCTAAATACTAGATGGCAGATATGTTACCAATCATTCATTTCACCCACAGTTTTCAAGGCTTTTTAGTCAAGCACTGTTCCAGATACTTTAGCTATAACCATCAACAGAATAGATGAAAATCTGTAAGAACCACGCCCCTTCCCACATCCTTCAGAGGAAAAAAAAATAAAAGGACTTTAGATTTGAGGAATTTCTAAAACCTAAAATGTATCTCTAACAAAAATACATAACATCTCAAAAGTAAGCAAAAAATAAAAAAAAATTACTTCTCTTACAATGCTTTTCGCTTTGAATCACAGTCATTAGCACTAGCCCTTTACTCCTCTTTGAGCTACTTAAGCATAGGGTTTGTGTTTTTCTACTCTATGTTCCCTGCAAGCCTGGCAAAGAAGCAAGCCTATAATAGGTGTTCAACAAAGTCGGACTGAATTAAACAATGTGACAGTAAAAAAATGGTCCCTTTTTTATATGTACAGTATGAAATCATTTTGAGTAACTAATTAAGCAAAAGTTAACTATTTCATAAATAGTACTTTGACGAAGGTCATCCATAGATTAGAAGTTTCCTAACAGAATTGGGCCTTAATTTAGACTTTTCTTACTGAAAACATAATCCTTAGATCAGCAACAATGGTCCCACCAATATCTGCTACCAAACCTACAAAAAAATCAGCCAGCATTCAACAAAATCCCTAAGTGGTTTATACACACATTAAAGTTTGAGAAGTACTAATAGATATTGCTGGGTTTTAACTAAAACTACATGTTAAACTCATCTGATGTTGTTTCAAAAAATTTTTTTTAAAAAGGGGAAAAAAATGAAAAAACTATGTCTGGGCCACACTCCAAACCAATTAAGTATGCCTTTGAGTCCTGGAATGAGGCTCCTTTTTTCTTTTAACTCTCCATGCAATTGTCTCAGGTACAGACAAGTTGAGACACACTTTTTTACACACAACAATAACATACAAGCTGGCTATGCCATGGACTTCTCTGAATTGAAGTAAAAGCAATTGAGTTTTTAAACTCCAATAAGAGGAAATAAACTTCTTATACATAAAGACTCAAGTAAGACCTTATTTAGTGGTCTACTGATTTTAGTGTCAAACGGAGAAGCATGTTAGTCTAAAGATGTCTTCTGATACTCTGATGCAGTCCAACAAAACATCTTATTCCTATTCTTCTTTGATGCAAAATCATCTTAAGCAATGAGCATCCGGCTACACAATGGAAATGAGCATTAGAGCAACATTTTGTAGATTACAGAGAACTCTCCTCATGAAGGCTAAAGAGTACAGTGAACTCTATGAAGGCTAACGAGGAACTGATGTGCAATACTTCATCTTTAAAGACTGAAACACTGTTTTCCCTTGGGGAAAAATCAAATGAATCAATCCTCCTATCATGTAAACTAATACTTCATTTTGAGTTAGGCTCTTGCTGAAAATCTGATATAAGATATTCAGATTTGATTTCATAAATCACTGTAACTATATAGCATATTCAAGAATCTGGAGAATGAGGGGTGCCTGGGTGGCTCAGTTGGTTGAGCGTCTGACTTTGGCTCAGGTCATGATCTCACAGTTTGTGAGTTTGAGCCCCACACCGGGCTCTGTTCTGACAGCTCAGAGCCTGGAGCCTGCTTCAGATTCTGTCTCCCTCTCTCTGCCCCTTCCCCACTCATGCTCTGTCTCTCTCTAGCTCTCAAAAATGAATAAAAAAGTTAAAAAAAGTTAAAAAAAAAGAATTTGGAGAATGAATAAATGTTCTTTGAGCACATAGTAACTAAACTGATTTAATATTTTGTGTTAATTCACCCCATCAACAAAATGACTTTTAAGAAAGAAAGAAACCTTTTCTTAGAAGCCAAAGAATAAATTGGGTACATCTTACTTTTTTGACAAGTGTTGTAAGAACACTCAATGTGGAATCCAAAACAGTCCAAGAAGAAAATTTTGGGTTCATAATAAACATTGCAAAGAGATGGAAAACTTGAATTCTATATTTAATTCTGTTGTGTATAAAAAGAAAAAAAATAAAAATTCTAAAAAGAGAGTAATTGAAATAATTAAAAAGTTCCATTATCTCATTTAATCCTTGCATCAATCCAAAGAGGCCACTATTATTCCACTTTCCAGAGGAGGCAAATGAGATAAAGAGAGGATAGATAAGTTGCCAAGGTCACTCTTTATACTTTATTTGGAATCTGCATAATTATTAGATTCCTAGAGATTTTCAAGTCAGATAGACCTGTTTGAAAAGCTCTATCTAATATGAAAGGGATAATAAAAACTCTACTTTTAGACCAACGAGGATGGAATGTCAGGATTCTTGCCCTAGGAACTTATAGCAAAATGTCTCATGAAATTTAAAATGTCCCTGGGATCCATTTTCTTTCTTTTTCTGGGTTTTTTCAAATTCCAGTTAGTTCACATATAATGTAATATTAGTTTTAGGTGTACAATACAGTGATTCAACACTTCCATACATCACCAGGTGTTCATCACAAGTGCACTCGTGGGATTCACTTTCTGATGCCATGGCTTTGCCTTTGCTTTTGTAACAGTACTGGTCTGTTTCAAGGATACTTAGGTGTACTGGCTCTTGCCAATGATATTCAAGTATGCTGAATCTCATTTGTGCTTTCTAAGGATATCATTAGATGTGCATCATGGGCGCTTTATAAATAAATCAATTTTCAGGGCCATTTTCATTTTTTAATGAAAAGGAGACCACTGAAGATAACTCAATTCTTATAGGAAATAATACAGAGAGTTCCTGCCCTTTAATTTTTTTTTAACATTTATTTATTTTTGAGAGAGAGAGAGACAGAGAGTGAGCAGTGGAGGGGCAGAGAGAGCAGGAGACTCAGAATCCAAAGCAGGCTCCAGGCTCTGAGCTGTCAGCACAGAGCCTGTCGTGGGGCTTGAAATCAATGGACCATGAGATCATGACCTGAGCTGAAGTCGGACACTCAACCGACTCAGCCACCCAGGTGTCCCATAAAGCTCCTACCCTTTAAAGATGGACAAACAAGATGTCTTAAGGGACAACAGATCTTTGCTTATTTCAACAACAGACTTGGAGATATTTCTTGGTTCAAAAACAGAAGGAAAGCCTTATCTCAGCTGATTTCTTGACCTATTTTTCATCTGTATAAAATGTAGTGGTATCCACTATTATATTCCTCAGTGTTGGATTACAGGGCCACTGACCATTCAAGCTACAGAGTGAACACACATCAATAAGAGTCAAATGGAGGACCCAGGCATTGTGTGATGCAGTGGCCTTGGCAAGAAGTCGGGCATTTCTTCTTCCACTAATTATTTTTCACAATAAATATTTATTAAGCACCTGTTATATGCCATTGGGGTCAACAAACTATGTCTCACTGGGACAAATCCAACTATCTGGTTTGTAGTGCCATGAGCAACAAATGGTTTTAACATTTTTAAATGTCTGAACAAAATAAAAAAGAAGAAGATTTCATGAAATGTCAAAATTATGTAAAATTCAATTTTCAGTTGAAGAATGTTTTTACTGGAACACATTCATGCCCATTCATTTACACATGGTCTGTAGTTGTTTTTGAGCTACAAAGGCAGAGGTGAGTAATTGTGACACAGATTAAGTGTGAAAAACCTAAAATACTTATTTTCCTCTCCTTGAAGAAAAGTTTGCCAATCAGTGTGCGAGACATGACGACGAACAAAAGAAATACCATCTTTTAGCTCAGCAAATACTGGAGGTGGTTCGGTTGCTTGTAATCCTCTTTGGCTTGAAAACAAAGTGAACCTCTACAGGCTTCCATTTCTTTCTCTGTATTGTGGGGATAGAAAAATAACTTGGCTCATAGGAAATGATTAATTTATATAGAAAGCACTCAATAAACCAACATTTCCCTCATGCTGGAAGTCCTGGTACCCTTTACCCTTGTCTACCTACCAAAATCCTACATGTTCTTCCAAGTCCTGAAGAAATGCTACCTTTGCATACAACTTTATACAATCTCTCAATTTAAATTGCTCCGTCTGTGTTCCCACAGCATTCTGTTTACCAGTCTGTTATCGTATGATCCTCATCTGCCTTGTACTTCAGTTATTTACAAATTCCTTTTTAAAATCAGGGATCATTTCTTATTAATTTTGTAGTCCCCATAATATCAAGCATAGATAGGTCATCATATGTTACCAGACAGTTGGTTAATGTCTGCTGAACAAGTGAAAAACTGAATGAATGCACAAATGGAAAGCCATGCGGGGGTATTCAGAGAGGTTTATTGCCCTCCCAAATAGACAGACAACATATAAGCTGGGAGTCTCAGTCAAAGGAACCTCAGAGAAAGACTGTTGCCAACGAACATGCAATAGTACATCTGTCAAGTATATAATCTTGCTCTATGTTCTTTATAAAGACATGCATTTTACTCTTGGCCTTAATGTCTAAATTACAAAATGTCATGGCAATAGCAATTTTCAGAGTCACTGAAGGCACTAAGGGGAAGAAAAAGTAACTAATAAAATTAATATGTTAATTAGAAACTGAATACATTATGTTTTATTTTCTGCTACCTACAATGAATCTTACTTCATCCTACATTACAAACCCAAGTGGTTCTACTAACTAGGTTCTTCCCAAAAGTCAATTTGCTCCATCTTTAAATACCACATGCAATCACACCCCTGCACACACGCTCACACTTTTTTTGCAGTGAATGAAAGGGAAAAAAACTTACGAAAAAGGCAATGAATATGAACTATATTTCAATAAATTTGCTATTAAAGTATAAATCAATAAAATGAGTTGTAGAAGAGGACTAACTCTCTTCTCACTGGTTATTTGCTTCAAGAAACCTATGTTTTGAGGAATCAGATGACATCTCATACTAGGTTAAATTTTTTGTACCTCTAAGTTTTGAAAACATAAAACCTAAAAGATGGCTTTCTAAACAATGACAACAGACTTCCAACAATGGCAACCACAGATGTCACCAAAGTATGCAAGGCAGGTTTAATTGGGCCTTAGTCCTTGGAGAGATGACTTCATCTGAGAGACAGCACGGTATCCCCACAAAGAAGCCTAGGTCATCAGGACCCAAAGCCCTGAACCATTTTTATGTCATACACAAGGCACAAGGTAGAGCTGTGGTCCCAGTGTCGAATTCCTATGTATTATACTCCTCAATGACCATGGGGTAAAGACTTTTGAATATTTATGTATTTGTGTTATCTGTTTTCATTTTGACTGAGACTTTCCCACCTTGTATTGGGAAGATTCACATTAGAAAAAATCAACAAGATTCTCCAACTATACACACTAGACATCTATCTATCATCTATCTATCTATCTATCTATCTATCATCTACTATAATTACCACCCAGCCTTCTTTTCCTACAACATATGAGTGGAAATGCTACACTGGTAAATTTGACATCACAGATATTTAAGAATATTTTATAAATAACATAGATGTTTCCCCCTTGAAAATGCTCATAGGTAAACTTGCTGGAAAATTTCAGGGGGTAATGAATGTATCAATCTGAACCTATTCATGAAGTTCAAGTTAAAAAAAAAAAGCTTCACAGGACTATCGTTAATTATAAAATACAACTCTATGCTATTCAAAGTCGTTAAAAAACATTACAGATGATTTTACACTAAAAAAAAATCACAAATTTCTCATAATGTACCTTTAAGTATAACAGAAATGTTTCTCCTTCCCAATTGTATATTCTGTATTCCACAAGGTACTTCACCTCTCACTTTCGCCCATAAATGTTCTTTCTTTCTTTATGTGAGCATTTGCACTCCTCCAAGGGATAGGTAGCTATAGGTTTTAAAGTACAGTTTTTATTTTAAAACATGAATACACAATACTATTAAAGTTCAGAAGTTCTTCTTAATGTTTAAATTACATTTTACTATGTCAGTTATACCTATTATCCTTGTCATTTCTTCATTAGGGGCTAGCAGATTATGAACATATTACCCAGGCTACAATTCTCTCACCTACAGATTAGCATATCCTGTTGTTTTCAATTTTCCACAAACACTTTGTTCTTCAAAATCTACTCTTCCACTATCTGGCACTTTTTGGTGGCTGTTACCTAACACTATACCTAACACCAGGCCTGTGGGAGTGGGTGTTCAAATGGAAGAGGTAGCTATGTGGGATGAAGATTTCCTCTCTTCTGTAATATGTGAATGGCCTAGTTTAATAAAGTTTGAACTTTGTCTTCAAGTGTTATACATTATTAAGTCATCTATTTAAATAGTAAAAACCATTAATTAACAGTGTTAACTGATTTTATTTCAGGGATAATAATAATACCTACCTCATAGGCCTATCTTGAGGATGAATAAAGGTAAAGTGCTTAATAGTACTTGGCACAAAAAGGGCCTAATAAATGTTAGCTATACTTATTATACTAGCGATTAATTTCTCCTATATTAGGAGAATTCCATTAGACTGGAACCAATTTTCTACAGTTATACAGTCTACTTAACCTTTATGGGCTATAGAATATTTCTTTACTTCTGTACATCTGAATTTATTTAATAATTCCTATACCATTGGGTGTTAAAATTCTTTCTTTTTTTACTACGATAGCTAATACTGTGAAAAATATCTTCAGGTATATGGTTTTATTTTCTTGTTTGAAATTATTTATTAAGAGAAATTTCTATGAGTTCAATAAATGGGTCAAAGAGTTTGAGCATTGTTATTGAGTCCCATGTGATAAAGAGAAACAGCATATTCATTCAGGTTAGTAGCTGAGTGTTTCATTTACATAGAACATAAAATATTTGTAACACTGCAGTATTAGCAAAGGGAATAATTTTCATGGGGTTACAATTCCAATTCTGTGCTCCATACCCTCCTATCTTCCAAGGTCAATGGAGTCAAGACCCAGTGGTTTGTTCAGTAGAAACCTTTCACAATGTAAAATTCAAGTCCCTTCTGCTCTGATGACCACAGAGTTCTTTTTCACAGGAATAAAGCCTTTCCTGATGGTTTTGGAACAATTTCCCACAGCTCATTGAAAAGTAAAAGCATTTTTCTTGTCTCCAAGGAGCCTCAGGCTGCATGTAATATGGCACTTAATTTCCTGCACCTTAGTTTGCAACTGTTAAATCAATTCATGAGCAAAAAACTAGACCTTCTTAAAATTCTCTGCTCATGCTATCCAAATTATATGAACATTTCATAAAATTCCCTCTTTCCCTTTCTATCAATTGGCAAAATGAACTAAGAGAAAAAAGGGGAGGGCATTAGAGAACCTCAATCTAAAGTATTATGAACCACAGCAAGATTTATGAAAGGTACTGGGACAAAAATAAAGTGGGTGCATTACAGGAGCTGATAAACTAATTCTGGGTGAACCAAGCCCCAAAAGCCCATGAGAATCAATATACCTTATACTTTATATATCCTTCACGCTTGCAGCAAAGGTAAACTAAAATGACAAATATGTATCCACACTTCTATACCTGTACATTCTTCCATATTATAGATAAGACAATGCTGGTCTGAAAATCAGATACCAAGAAAAGTACCCACTAATTCAGAGGTAAGAGTAACAGGCAGATACAATTGGTATTGACAGGATGGTAGAATTCTACTAAACACACCTCAAATTCAATTCAAATTGAATTGATGAATAAATTCTTCTTGCCATTCTAAGTTTCTCTGCTAGATTATTGGCAGGCTACCTCATTGCATGCTCTGAAGATGGTTCTTTAGAAACTGGCCCATGATCAATCAATTGGACATTGTCACAAATCTCTCTCCAAATGTCACCCAAAAGTTATTAACTTTGGGCACAAAATATGATGACCATTTTCTAAGTAAGAGATCTATGCATTATTCTGGAATACCAAGGAAGAATGGGCCTCATGTTCAAAACCACAGGTACTTCTTTGTGTCAGTGTTTTTGCTGACATCCAAAATATCTGCTGTCTTTATATGAATTTAGAGATTCAAATTCTTTTCCAATTCTTTTACTCTGCATTCCATATCATTCATTCATTAAACATTTCCTGAGACTACATCCATATCTGCTTTATCAACCAGGTATCTTGTGACTGATTATCAATTCATTTGCTGGAAGTTAAATAGCTTGACTGACAAAGCCTGATTGGGTCCTGAGTTCCAGAATTAAAACTGCTATCAAGGCCTTCCACCAGTATTCAAAATTCAGCCTACAAAACCCAGTCTACCATGTCCCATCTTCCTCCCTGGTTATCTTTCCCCATCAACTTGTCCTCTCTTCCCTCTCCCTGCTAATGGCACCTTCCAACCTTTACCTCGTTTTCTCCTAACTTTTATAGGAGCTGATATCCACTCAAAAGCTGCTACTCTGGGGAAGTCCTTCCCAAAACTTTCCCCAAATTAGATCAATCCACTCTTACATATCAGATTTAGGAATACTGTAGTAAAAAAAAAAAACAAAAACAAAAACAAAACAAAAAACAGGAAAACAATTTAATGTAGGGGTCTGAAAGACTTTCAGTGTGTTCCAAGGAAGAGGTACAGATGCTGGGGGCATCAGTGTTGAGGGACTATGAGAAGAACAACCCCAAAGAAATCAGTTCCCCAGCCAAGAACAAAATATTTGGTCTGCTCATACTCCTTAAAATGGCTTTTTAAAAATTGCCCTTTTGAGAATGATGCTGGTATGGAATCTGACCTGCTCCTGCTCATTTCTTTTCTCCACGTCTAGGGTTTCCAGGCAGATAGGAGAAGGAAGAATATTGACTTTCCTCCCAGTGATGTTATTAGAAATGACTAATAAAAATGATGGCAAGTCCTAGAAAATTCAGAGTGCTGCATAAAAAAATTAATAGCCCAAGTTCCTTGGAGCCATCTGAAAATGAGATAATCACTCAGGGACAAATCCAAAATGAAAAAAAAAAATATTTCATACAAACACAATTTACTCCAGGAATTTTCAATAACTGTTATTACTTTTTTGGTCACAGCTAAGCTCCACAGAGGGCTCGTTTCCTTTCAAGAGTACCTTTGTGCCCTTGAAGACAGAGAAACGGCAGAGAGGAGGTATGTGTATCCATAATCTGATTCTGTGAAACTGCTATATCAAAATGTAATCTATGAAATATTTCTGCATGATTATAAACATAGGAACTTGGGGTTAATTATCAGAAAGTTACAAACCACTTCACTAAATGGATAAAAAGCCCTCAACAATGGAAAAGGGGGCTGTGTGTATATACTGATATGCTTGCTAGTGGTTTAAATGCTATTTCTGTATTTGAGTAAAATGAAGAAGTTACATATAGATGAGGCTAGATATTTATGCCTTGTCACAAAGCTCCAATTTATTTGATGTTCCCCTCTGTGCCAATGAATCAGCACACTGAAAGAAAGAGAGCTTCCCATCAGCTGGAGTGCCCAAGAATAGCCCCACTGAGCACAGCCATTGAAAACACACTCATGGGTGAGGCTAGAAGGTACCTTCCTAGTCTGATGTCCTCTAACTTGTGGTTTGCTGAACTTGACTAAACCATCACTTCCATATTCTGTTTTACAGACAAACTCCTGTCCATTGTTAGAAGAAAAACATCATCTGTCTTAATCTCCATCTCTTTTTCAGAACCCTTATAGATGAGCAGAAAGCAATGATGAATAAATCTTAAGAACCCGCTTTGCTAGATTGGATTCTGGGCAGGTAAAGAGTGAATGAGGTACAAAGGACCATGTTTCTCACAGACTGAAGAGCAAGTAAATCACTTTTGTGCAGAGCAAAGTAGAATTCTCTGTGAAGGGATTTTCTCCCTTCATAAGAATATCAATCTTCCAACAAGCTACGGAACCACTCACACTGTTACATAAATGAGTTAACGGGGGAATTCATTCAAACAGCTGCACTGAGCATTCTAAGTTTACAAACATCGAAAAAGTTGAGACACACTGCTATTGAGGACATTGAAGAGCTTCCAGGGTAAACCGGTATATACATTTACAAGAAAACTTCACAAAATGCCAAGTTGTTAAAAAGTGGGTGGGGGGGGGTGGAAGACAAGGCTTGCCTTGGGCTGATTGATGGTGGGTTCTCAACACAGGCTATGGAGCCCCACAGAAGAGTCCAGTGCGCTATGCTCTATTTAGGGTCCTTTCTCACCAACAGCTCATGCTGCACTCAGATTTAAGCTCTGGGAGTCAAGGGACACCTCCTCACACTGTTAGTAGTTTGTGTATCCGTGTATGTGGCTGGACAGCAACCCATCTCAAAGAGGTAAGTATTTTTTCCCAGGGTTTTGCACATCGCATACCCTCCGTAAATGCTAAATGAATGAATGAATGTATTTCTGACACAGGGTGTCAAAAGTGAAAAATATACTTCTACTTCTATAAAACTTTTTCTTTAAAAAAATGATGGCAAAAAATAATAGATGAAGGGATTCAATCTGAGTACAACCTTGAGACAGCAAGATTGGTTTGTCTGTTTGCTGCCTGTGCCCTTCCTGCTCAGTGGATTGATTCAAGGATCTGAGTCTTCAGGATGTCAAGTTAGTGATTAAAAAATAGAACTAGAAATAATGAAAAATGCCTGTCATTGGCGTCATAATGATTGATCACCATTAGCCAGATAATTACATAGGCTGAGGAAGACTGTTATGAACATAAAACCTAAAATAGATGCCTCAAGGTTAACATATCCTAATTACCTTTCTTGATGTCCTATAAACATTTCTGTACTCTATTTTTGAAGGTAAGTCTGGAAAAACAGGAGAAAGTGGAGTTAATAAGGATTATTTTCTAGATCCAGAGAGATAATGAAAGTGTAGGATAAATCTCCCCATACATTCTTAGCTTAGAGAGAACAGAGTAAAAATTCCCCAATAACCTCTGCAAAATAACATATTAATTCAGTAAGCACATACTGAAATATTATATTGAGGAATTCAGTGATAAGTATGCATGTATATAAAATGTGTACAGTAAACCATACCAGAAATAAACGACATAGCAAAATTCATAAAGTACCTCATATTTGCCAACTGTTTATATATTTCACAATTTTTCAAAGTGTACCTATTAACTCACTTGAGAGAACCTATTTAGTAATAAAAATTGGAAAGTGCTTATACTGATGGCAAACCATAAGGAACATTTGGTGGTAGCAAAGATAGGGTTCAAGAACGTGGCTGATGAAAGAGACAGATGGGGGTAAGGAGGGAGACAAAGAGGAAGAGAGAGAGGAAATGAGAATGGAAAAAAAGAAATAATAATAAAGAGCTGGTTTTCACTTACAGCTGGTATCTATTTGTCTGGCTTTTCTGAAGTCAAGGCCTACAATATGTGAATACTGTAAGTACATATTAGCATTTACTTAAATTCGAATGATTGATTACCAATTAGGCATATCAGGACATAGCATGACTATACAGCAATGAAGTTGCTTAAAACATAAACCATCTCCAAATAACCTCTGTTCCCTTATACTAGTCACCATAGAGGGCTTCATGTTCTTGTTTCCAATCATGCCATCAGTGCTAAGTCCAACAGTTGTGATGTTTCCTTAAAACGTGATGTTTCCTTAAAATGTCTCAATGGCCTAGGGAATGTGTTCCTTTGATTGTTCTTGATGGAAAAAAAAAATCCTTAAAAACTGAAGTCAGATCTATTGAATAATATAGGTGATAAATCAGGGTGTTAATATTTCAGATTAAATGTGATTAATATTTATTATTTTCTCTGTTCAGCACCTGGCACCAGAGTTTTCATACAAGTGAAGGCATTGATGTATAGGTATATGTAAGAGAAAGTTGAAATATATGTATCTGTGGGAACTGGAAAGGCTACAGGCAGTGTCTTCTGAGTGGGGTCTTGAAAGATTTATAAAAACAATACAGGAAATTATAATAGGAAAAGAATGGAGCGTTTACTCAATGATCAGATGTGGTCAGATATCCTTTCTAGTTAAGTGAAGTTTAAATAAAGCCTAGGGTGAGAACAACTGGGAATGTACTTTGAAGACAAATCTGGAGAGATATAAATATCAGGCCAAGGAATTCAAACTTTGTTTCTTGCTCTCTGGGAAATCACTAAAACTTATAGATCATGACATTGGGTGTCTCCTTACTGTCACACTATTGGGCTGGACAGCAATCCCTGTTTCCTTGTCATCTGAAGCTAATAGAAATTATTTTGCCAAGAGCATCTAGTTTTCAGCAAACTATATAAATCTGGCACCTACTAACAGGAGATGCAAAAAGAATTACTTACCTTTCTAGGTTACAAACGTTAAAACTCAGCAATTCATTAAGGATAATTAAACCTTAGAGCTAAATGGGGCTACATGTAGTGTTCAAAAACAAAAACCACCACCCAGATGCCTTCTGAGAGAATGGATTCACCAGTTCTGCTATATTCATTCTAGGGACTACAGTCCCTAAGCAGCAGTTAATGTCTCCTTCTCCTTTACGATAACACACATCTCAGAAAAAAATGTGTGGGGAAAGTGAACAGACCCCCACCTATACAACAACATAGATGAATTCTAGATATACAGTGTTGTGTATAATGAGCAAGACTGTTTGAACTGTCATCCCGAGCAAATCACAGTATTGTGAAAGTAGTCTGGCAAGTTTTTAGGGTGTGGATCCACCAATTTTGGGTTGCGGTTTATTTTTAAATTTGTGTTTTCTCAAAAACTTACTCATAGCCAAAGTGCCTTATGGGAAAATGATTCTTATTTAAATGTTCTAGATCTATCAATAAAATAGTTCACTGCTGTTCCTATCAGAGAAGAGATTGTTTCTAAATGAAAGGGGTGCCTCAAGTTTATTCAGATGTAACAGACAAGCTCAGGCCAAAGGTAAAAATGATAAGCTGGCAGGAAAAGCCAAATTTGGGGTGTAGTCATAAACCATTTACTACTTCTCTTTGGCTCAAGGAGAAGGCACTCTGCTTAGTATCTCCATCCATATGCATAACTTTGCCTGCAGAACCAACAGAAGATAAAGATAGTTTCCCAAAGTGAACAAAGAATGACAGTTGGTCTACAGTGGGGGAACCTATTTGGCTAAGCCACCTTGGGGTCTTCATGCAAAGCTTTTTTTAAAAATAAAAATTGTATCCATTTAAGTTGTACAACATGATGATCTGATATACAAATCCTAGTAAAATTATTACTACCGTCAAGCTAATTAAAATATAATCTCTTCACATAGTTACTGTGTGTGTGTGTGTGTGTGTGTGTGTGTGTGTGTGTGTGTTGGGGGCGGGGGAGGATGTGATGATAGCACCTGAAATCCATGTGTTTTTTGTTGTTGTTGTTGTTCAGGAAAGTAAAACCTTTCACTGATTATAACTGGGTAAATAAGAACATTGCTTACAAAGCAAGCAATGGCCAAGCTGTGGTACTCACTATTGTTTCTGTGGGTCTTTAAATATTCTTCCCTCCTTGAATGCATTCAGAGCAGTAGAACCTGCTTTCTAGCCTTTGTGTGGGGATCTGGCTGTCACAGCTCTCCCCCCCACTACCTCCCATACACACGTTTCCTCCTTACTGGTCTGATGCTGTGATAAACATTCAACTTATCTGTGAACTATATTCCAGGCGTTTATTTTAACCAGTTCTTGGAAAAGTGAACGTTATCAACTGGTTAACAAATATTGACTGAATGCATATAACAGGATTTTTAAAAGCTGTAAATTTTAAGTAAGGCATCAGATTATGATAGATACAAATTCCAAAGTATGCCAAACAATATGAAAATAGAAAAATAAACAATGTGCAAATTTGTTATACTGCTCTAAATTCCAAAAGCAAGATAAAGAAAGTTGAAGGGTGAGGTAGGGCTTGCTCATCTTTTCATTTCAAACCCAGAGAAAGATTTCCAGTAGGGCCATCCAGAAACTTTAATCTTCTTCTCATCTTACTGAAGAGCACAGTGGACCAATGACAAAATACATGCTTACCTGGGAAAGTTAGAGAACAAAGGAGAGGAGCTGATTGAAAGGTTATATTTTGACTGACCTGCATTCCTGAAGTTGGCCAAGGTAAAGAACCTGAGTGTTCTTTATGGATCGGGTACTGGCCACATGGTAGAAAGAACCAGCCTAGAGTCACTTTAATTCCAATCCAAGAGGGCAGGATGGGAGGGCAATGGGTCTCCAAGATGGAAAGTCTTACAGAGTGAAAAATGAAAAACTGGGGGCTGATGGGGGAGTGGTGGTTTGAAGATTAGAAATCATCACAGGGCAGACAGAACTGTAGTTGGAGAGCCAGGTTGGGAAATCTCTGAAGAACCCACAGAAAAGCACAGGAGAGTCAGAGTTACCCCCAAATGGTTTCTTATGGCGACACCAATCAAGTCAGTGCTGACTTCCTTCCTGCTCCTCCTTCTCCATTGTCTAATCCTGAAGCCCTCAGTCACAGTGGTCAGCGTGTGGGAGGTGGAGGTGAGTGCAGGATGTGGTAGCTTCATGACCAGCTAGTACCTGACACAGGGTAGGATCAGAGAATGAATAACCTTTGAATATAGAAGCATATATAGAATATATGTAGAAGTATATATACATTATACTGGACTAGGCAACTTGAATTGTGGAATAAGTGTTATATAACTTTAAGTGATGGGTTTAATCTGGGCACATGGAAAAGGTTCTCTCCAGCATGTAAGTTTCCAAAGGACATTGAAACAAAAATCCAGTCGTATTTCGATTTTTTCTTATAAATCATGCTTGTTTAATGTATGAGTTGACATGTATTTCTATATACATTTTATGCACATCCCCATAGAGAACTTTATTTAGTCTTGGCAGCAGCCCTGTGAGATAAATGTGTCTGTCATTTAATAGTTTAATAGTCATTTAATACTGGAGAAAAGAGTTTAAGAGAGCTCCTATGAAACTATTAATAGCTCATTTTAATTGAATGACTAATTGCTAGACACTCTTCTAAGCTTTTTATATATTTACTTCTTTGACTCTCATAGAAATACTACAAAATAGTCACTATTATCTTCCCCACTTTATAGACGAGAAAACTGAGGTCTGGAAGTATTAAAGTCAGCAGCCAGCAAGTGATATGCCCATAATCAAACCCTACCAGCCTGGCTCAGAGCCCACAGTCCTAAACACAAGGCATATGACATAGAGAAAAAGCAACTGAGTTATAATCTCAACCAGCAATCCTGAATGGACTTTCTTCTATTAGGAAAGAGTCAGCTGTAATATAAAGAATAAAGCCAGGGACGCCCGATGGCTCAGTGAGTTGAGTATCAGACTTCAGCTCAGTTTGAGCCCCACATCTGGATCCACATCCAGCTCTCCACTGTCCCCACAAAGCCCACTTCTGATGGATCCTCTGTGTCCCTCTCTCTCTGCCCTGCCCCCGCTTGCACTCTTTCTCGAAAATAAATAAACATTTATAAAGAATAAAGCAAAAGATAAAAAGGAAGGAAAGAAACATAGCAGGTCAGTCAGGACCTTGCTCTGTGGTATGGGGTAAATAACCTCCCTTCTCTGAGTGGGAGTTTCCGCATCTATTAAATTAGAAAAATGGACTGGAGAGTCTCCAAGAGTCTCTCCCAGTTTGGGATTTGATTTCCAGCTCTGAGAGAATATGTGTGTGGTGGGCAGGTAATGCATATTAAATAATGCAAACAATTTAGCTTAGCATCTGACTGATATGGCTGAAGAGACACTTTTAACATTTACATTTACCGAGGATATCCTCTTTTGAAAAATGTTATCTTAACATGCAATCAAAAATATCTTCTATAACCTGTCAACTGATGAATATATACAACAATTTCAAAGATCAAAGAAGCCTAAATGTAATTTTTTAGGAGAGTGTGGTGGGTTTATACTTAGATTCATTATTATTATTTTTAGAACTGCACAGCTGTTTTGGCAGCTCTTTTTGTGAATCCTACTTTGCAAATGTAATGAGGCTTGTTTTTGTTTTTTGTTTTTTTCCTGAACAAATTTCAGTTAATGGAGCAGATAACACATTTATTTCCTTGTCATAGCTTAGCATTAAATAAGAAATGCAAGTATTCAGAGTTTAAAATTTGAAACATGGTATTTGGCCTATTTACTTACTAGTTGTAAGATTAGAAAATAACTCCGTGCTTTAATTTATCTCCATATATTTTAATGATACTTACCATGATTAGATAATACTGTTGTTCAGAAACTCATTTCCTGTCCTTTAAGTCTTTCCTTATTTTAAAGTCAACAGTTAGGATGCTACTGCCTCTCCAGAACAAATCTTAAGTAGCTGAGCAGTAACTCTTTAAAAAAAATTTTTTTTGAGATTTTGTTTTTAGGTAATCTTTCCACCCAAGTTGGGGCTCAAACTCACGACCCTGAGATCAAGAGTTGAATGCTCTACCAACTGAGCCTGCAAAGCGCCCCTGAGCAGAAACTTTAAATATCTAACATGTTTTAGGAATTCCCTATATGCCAAACAACTATTCTGAATGCTTCACCTTTATTGACTTATTACATTAATCACGTGATTAGGACTATTAATTATTAACCCACTTGACAAATGAGGAAACTGAGGCAGAAAGAATAACTTGCTCAAAGTGAGTAGGACAGCTAGGATCTGACTCAGACTATTGATAAGCGCAAAATAAAACTGACAAAAAAAAGGACAAAAATAATAATGATATATGTTGAGATATTCTAGCTTCAGTCAAAACATTTCATGCTTAGAAGTGATACATCAAATGAATTTCATTCAAGGACTGTTTTAAATGTTTAAATGTGTAAAAGTTGTGCCTTTTGTGAGTGCCACTAATTTTGGGGTTGTGTTTTACTGCACATAGGATTTGGGAGGATCTCGCCTATAAGAGAAACTTTGCTTTTTACTTTATATTTACTGCACTGAATGATGAGGCCTAGACTTTGGTTGCATATTTTCCTCGTATTTTCTAGTTTCTCACATTCAGTACGTGTGGGTGTATTTGTTTCCTAGGACTGCCGTAACAAATTACCACAAACTGGGTGACTTAAAACAACAGAAATTTATTCTCTCACAGTTCTGGAAGCTGGAAGTCTGAAATTGGTATATGAGAAGGGCTGAAGCCTTCTGAAGGCTCTAGGGAAGAATTCTTTTTCCTAATCTGGTAGGGAGGATATCCGACATTCCTTGGCTGGTAACCACACACTCCACTCTCCGCCTCTGTCTTCACACGGCCTCATTCCCTATGTCTCTGCACCCTCTAATCTTCTCACAGGCACACACCATTGGATTTAGGGCCCATCCTAAATCAAGTATGATAAAATCTTGAGACACAAAGAGCCTATTTCCAATAAGGTCACATGCTGAGGTTCCAGGTGCACATGAATTTTGGGGGACCCTATTCAATCCACTACAAGAGCTATGGGGATATTGTGCCTTAGCCATAAGTTGTCATTCTGTAACACCTTTGAGATTCTCTAGACCAAACACAGCATCACATAATGACTTCACAGAAGTCCCCATGCCTCTAACAGTAGCACTGTGATCTCACCAGGGGCAATTAGCAACACATGGGGAAAAACAGGTTTCAAAGATCTCATGAGACCCAGAGGGATTGGGGGTAGTCCTCTGGATGAAATACACCCAGGGTTTACCTACACCATAACAAATATGTAGCTTCAGCCCTTCCAAATCCATTCCCTACAGTCTTTATGCAATCCCGGGGTGGAAAGGCTTCAGTGTTTCCAATCCTTGTACTTTCTGTAAAGTCCTCCGGACTACAACTACCCTGCAGATGATGATATGGGAATAGCTATATTCTTGGAGATTTCATACAGAGTCGCTCCCATAAATCTCTAATAATAATATACAATACAAACAAGACCACCTTAACTCATCTGGATGACATGACACACAGCAAACTTCTACTCATTCATTTGCTATAAATCTCTCCTTCATGTGCTTTGAGAACATTGATATAGAGTGCTTTTAATATAGGATAAATGAATAAAATGCATATATGTTAAATTTTCAACACTTATACTTTAAAAAATAGTTTACTGTATTTTAATAACAAACTTACAAGAACAGAACAGAACAGAACAGAAAACAGACTACATTAGAAATGTACTGGCATGTAGGACAACTCAGAAAAGTATGGCGAAGAATAAAATCTGTTATATGATAAAAATGCTACAAACATCATTTAGTTAGCAAATGCTGGCATTGTCCAGAAAAATTTAACAAGTTTATTTATAACTGCTATAAAGTTGAACCACTGCAACTTGTTCTCTGAAACATTTTTGACTTGCACTAATGCTTTATCTCCCTGCATTCATATTAAAAATTCACACACAAATGAAAATGGAAGAAAAGTAAATACCTGATATCAGTCTGTACCCAATTTTTTCCACTTGTAATCATATACTTGGATACATTTTGATCCCGCAGAAAAAAGTTCACTGCTAAATATTTCTTAACAATTGTCTGATTACTGCACTAGTGTTTAAGTTCCATTTGTTCTGAGATATATCCCTAATATCTAGATAAATGTCGGGGACATAGTAGATGTTTGACGCATATTTTGTGAATAAATGAATGAGTGAACTGAACCTAGAGGAAAGAAAGGTACAAAATTACTAGACACTTATATATAAAACATGCCTCCACTCATTGGTATAAAGAACCAAAAATAATTTCTACTAGTAGAGTTATCTTCTGGTTGTGAATTCTTTCATGTTTTGTGCCGTCCCTCAGTTGCCTTATGAGATGCTATTTGAAAATTTTCTTTAAGGAGTAGCTACATTTGCCGTGGTGCAAACTTAAACAATAAGAACTATGTAAATGACCATATCTCTGTTTTTACTGTGGCTTCCTAGTAGCACTGGGTCAATCTGTTGTGTCACATACAGAAGCCCCGCAGGCTTTGATGCCTACAGGCTCTGCATATGTATAAATGTATGAACCTCCCATTTTAATCTTCATTTTTTTTATGGTTTGGTTTTTTTCATTTATGATTGACATGCTCCTTTTGTACTGTCAATTTCCATGAGCCATCTCAAATCTATTGTGGACTAAGCAAAGCATTTTTTAAAAGACCAAACTTTCACAAAGCCTGTCACAAAATGACCTCAAATTAATTTTTCACTCTTATCTCCCACACTAACCAGTCCAGTTCACTCTTTAGAAAGTTTTAGATTTATAGAAGAATTTCACAGAAAGTACAGAATGTTCCCATACACCTGTACCTACACACAGAGCTTCCTCTATCATTAATATCTTGCATTAGTGTGCTATATTTGTTATAACTGATGAACCAACATTGATACATTACTATTAAATAAAGCCCATGGTTTACACTAAGGTTTACTCTTTCTATTGTACAGTTGTACATGTTTTGAAAAAAGCATAAGCTAATGTAGCCACCATTACAATTTCATATAAATAGTTTCACTGCTCTCTGCACAAACTTTTCATTCTTCCCTTCCTCCCTCCCACTGAAACCTTGGAAACCAGATTGTTTCAATGTCTCTATATATTTGCCTTTTCCAGCAATTCATATAGTTGGAATCATACAGTATATAGTCTTTTCAGACTTTTATTTTCTTGCTTCACAATAGGCATGTAAAGTTCCTCCATATTCTTTCTGGGTCTCTTTCTTCTTATCATTTTATATCATTCTATTGCACTGAATGGTGTACCACAGATTGTTTATCCATAATAAACATGATTTCATCATAGTTTTGTAGTTTTCCTCATACTGATGTTGTAATTTTTTTTATTTATACCTAAGTATTTCATTTTATTTTCATGAACTTAAATGATGTTATAGTTTGAACTTCAACTTCCAATTGTTCATTGTGGTATAAAGGAAAGGAATTGACTCTTGTATGTTAGTCTTTCATATTGCAAGCTTGCTATAATTTCAAGTTAAAGTTTTAGTTTTTCTTGCCGTTTCAGATTTTCTATAATCAGGTCATCTGTGAACGAAAACAATTTTATTTCTCTTTCCAATATGTATATGTTTTACTTCCTCTCTTTGTCTCTTTGAATAAGCTAGGACTTATGTATGGTGTTGAAGCAGAATGTTGAATAGGAATGGCATGTCCTTGCTTTGGTCCCAATCCTAGGGGGAAAGCATCTGGTTTCCCACCATTAAGTATGATGCTAACTGTAGGTTTTTTGTAGGTGTTCTTTATCAAGTTGAGAAAGCTCTCCTGCATTGTTAGATTGCTATGAGTTTTCATCGTGAATGGGTGTTGGATTTTGTCAAATTCTTTTTATTCATCTGTTGGTATAATAATGATTTTTCTTCATTAGCCTGTCAATGTGATGGATTATATTAACGGATTTTCAAATGTTAAACCCGATTTATATATCTGGAATAAATCTCACTTGGTCATGGCATACAATTCTTTTTAGAAATCGTTGGATTTCATTTGCCAATATTTTGTTGAGGATTTTTGTATGTATATTCATGAGAGATACTGGTCTGGAATTTTCCTTTCTTGTAATATCTTAGTCTGTTCCTGCTATTTTAAGGTAAAGCTATCCTCATTGAATGAGTTAAGAAATATTCCTCTGCTTCTATTTTCTGGAAGAGATTGTGGAGATTTGGTAAAATTTCATCCTTAAATGTTTGGTAGAGTGTACCAATAAAATGGGACTGGTATTTTCTGTCTGGGAAGGCTATTCATTTCATTTCTTTAACAGACACAGACCTATACAAATCATCTTTTTCCTTGTACGAGTTTGGTAGTTTGTGCTTTTAAGGAAAGAATCGATTTCATCTATCAAATTTGTTGGCATAGAGTTGTTCATAACATTCTTTTTATATCCTTTTTAAATATCCATGCAGTCAGTAGTAATGGCTGCACTTTGATTTTTAGTGTTAGTAATTTGTGTCTTTTCTCTTTTTCACTTGGACAGTTTGGCTAGAGGTTCATCAATTTTGTTGATTCTTTTTTCAAACAAACTAGTTTTGGTTTCGTTGATTTTCTGTCTTGATTCTGTTTTCAATTTCACTAATTTCTGTTGTAAGTTTTATTATTTCTTTTCCTCTTCTTACTTTGGATTCAATTTGTCCTCATGTCCTAAAGTGGAAATTTAGATTTTTATTTTAGATCTTTCTCCCTTTCTAATATATGCATTTAATGCTATAAACTTCCTTGTAAACACTGGTTTCGCTGCACCTCATAAATTCTTGCAAGTTTTATTTTTATTTTTATTTAGACCAAAATGTTTTTCAATTTTTCTGGAGACTTCTTCCTTGACCAATGGGTTGATTAATCTCCAAGAATGTTGGGATTTTTCCAGTTACCTTTCTGTTATTTATTTCTAGCTTAATCCCATTGTAGTCTCAGAGCATACTATGTATGATTTCTATTCTTTTATATTTGTTAAGGTGTGTTTTATGGCCCCAAATGTGGTTTATCTTGTAACTATTTCATGTAAGTCTCAGAAGAATGTGTATGTTGCTGTTGTTGGATGAAGTATTTCATAAGTAACAATTAGATTTAGTTGAATCATGGTGCTGTTTAGTTCAAATATATCCTTACTGATTTTCTGCCTGCTGTATGTGCCCATTACTGATAGAAGGGTATAGGAGTATGCCTTTAATAGTGGATTCATCTATATTTCTCCTTGAAGTTCTGTAAGCTTTTGCCTCACATTCTCCAATGTTCTGTTGTTTAAGGCACATACACGTTGAATAGTATTATGTTTTCTTTGAGAATTGTCTCTTTTATTATTATGTAATTCTGCTCCTTATCCCTGATAATTTTCATTGCTCTGAAGTCTTTGTTTGAAATGAAAACAGCTACTCCCACTTCCTTTTTTTATTAATGTTTATTTATTTTGAGAGAGAGAGAGAGAGAGAGTGAGTGTAGGAGGAGCAGGTACAGGGAGAGAGAGAACACTGGGCAGAGCCTGATGTGGGGCTCGAATACACATTCTGTGAGATCATGACATGAGACAAAATCAAGAGTTATACCTTAACTGACTGAGCCACCCAGGCACCCCTCTAAGTCACTTTCAAACAGTACTATACCACTTTGCAGTTAGCGGAAGTACCCTATAACAGAGTATGCCCAATTCTTCCCTTCCTTCCCTTATAAAATTGCTTTCATTACATTTATCCTTAAACTATGATCACCAAATACATTGTTACTCTTATTAATTTGAACAGATTTTTAAAGATAAAGAAAATATTTTATTTTGCCTTCATCTAATCCTTCTCTGACACTCCATTATTTATGTACATCCAAGTTTCTGGCCTATATCATCTTCCTTCTCTCAGAACAATTTATTTTAACAGGTCTTTGAAGACAGATCTACCGGCAACAAATTTCCTCAACTGTTGTTCGAGAAAGTCATTGTTTCTTTTTAAGTTTTTGAAAGATAATTTTTCTGGATACAGAATTCCACATTAGTAGTTTTTTTTTTTCCTTAAACACTTTAAATATCTTACTCCACTCTCTTCTTGCTTGTATGTTTTCTGAAGACAATTTTCTTCCTTGTTCCTCTATAGACAAGGTGTTCCCTTTTCTCCCCTTTCAACATATTCTCTTTTCTTCGATTTTCTGCAGTGTGAATATGATATGTCTAGGTGTAGGTTTTTTTGGGTTTCTTGCTTGGTATTCTCTGAGCTTCTGCATGTATGGTTTGCAGCATTTTTATTAATTTTGGGAAATTCCCAGACATTATTACTTCAAATATTTCTTCTGGTACTTCTTTTCTGTCTTCTCCTTCTGGAATTCACACTACATGCATGTTACACTTTTTGTAACTGTCCCATAGTTCTTGGATATTCTGTCTGGATGTTCTTTTCTTTATCTTTCAGTTTGGGAAGTTTCTGTTGATATATATTCAAGCTCCCTGATTCTGTCCTTGGTCATGTCCAGTCTACTAATGACTCATCAAAAGCATTCTTCATTTCAGTCAGTGATTTTTTTTTTATTTCTAGCATTTCCTCTTGATGTTTTTCTTAGAGTTTCCATTCTGTTCTTACATTACCCATCTGTTCTTGCCGTCCACTTTTTATATTAGAGTCCTCATCATATTAATCACAGTTCTATTAAATTCCTGTTCTGATAGTTCCAAAATATCTGCCATATCTGAGTCTGTTTCTGATGTTTGATTTGTTTCTTCTAAGTGTGTGTGTGTGTGTTTTAAACACATCTTGTAATTTTTTGTCAAAGGTCGGACATGATGCATTGGGTAAAATAAATTGAGGTAAACAGGACTTTAGTGTAGGTTTTATTTTTATTTGGCTAGGGGTTAGGCTGTGTTTACTGTTTGTTATAGCTGGAGGAGTCAGAGGCTAAAAATGTCTCTATTTTCTTTGGTTTTTGTCTTTGGTACAATGTCTCCCTGTTGTCCTTGGTTTTCCTTGAAAGCTCCTTCTTAAATAGAGTGTGAGCTTTGCAATTCTTTTCAAATGTAATCTGCCATATTTACAGAGCTCTGTCGTGTGGGGGTAAGATGTGGGGAAGAAGGAAACATTATATATCCCTATGGTTAGCTCTCATCTTTTAGTGGGCCTGTGCCCTTGGGCTGTGACCTTCACAAATGCTTCTCAGTTTCTCCTCCACATCCTTATTTGAGAAGGGAAGACTAGAGGGCTTTGCAATTATACATTTCCCTTCTCCCTCTTGGTTGAGTTTTGGCAAAACCCATGCCAATTGGGCTCTGATGAAGTAGTTTCCTCCAAGGGCAGGCCTTCTCAGTGAGAACATATGCTCTTGGTGTATTTCAAATTGATTACCTTCCCCCGTCCCTGATACATATAAGACTTTTTTTCTCTCATTTTACCCCAAGAACTTAATTTGGCTCCTGAAGCTAAGATTCTTGGAAGTGTGCCCTCCATGAAAGGTAGGTCCTCAGGAGATTTTCTCTCTCAAGCTCATCCATACTCAGCCCCTAGCAATTAGTCCATTACCTTTCACATGTTCATACCAGGATCCAGTGGTAGATTCTGCTCTCAGTAAACTCTGACTCTATATTTCTCATCCTCCCATTTTCAGTTTGTGGTGTGCCTTATAACTTCAATTGTACAGTAAATCTAACAAGAATTATTGATTTTGTTTGTCCAGCTTTCTTCTTGTTGTGAAGATGGCAGTGAGGACTTCTCAGCTCTCTACATGTAGGACCAGAAGCCAGAGGTCAGCAGTTTACTTTGCACTGGTGATCCATACCACTTTCGTGTATTTTCCCCTTTATATGTGCATTCCTTCTGTCTGGAATGCCCTTCCTCCTTTTCACAGAACAAGAAGAGCCTCAACATTCTCATTACCCAGTTCAAGTATTACTTCCTCTCTGAAGTATTTAACTAAGGAGATTTAGTCACTCCTTAACTATGTGTTCTCATACCACTGGGTACATAGGATGATTAGATCACTTATCACAGTATGTTTATATTATGTTATTTACAACATCATGTATGTTATAGGTACATATTGTGGCCAGTGACTATAAGCTATGGTGTACTTACAATAAAACATGAATAAATAATTTACTTAATTGATTGCAGGGTTGTTCTCTCAGATCTAGCATTGATTCACCTGATACTTCTTTTCAGCATGAGCTAGGTCAGATAGTCTCTGAGACAATATTTTTTGAGCTTACAATAAAACCCCATGGTTCAGTCTTATTTTTTATGTAAAGGGCACAGAATGTTAGTAAGATGGTTCTGGAGAATAATGCAAATTAGTAACGTTATGTCATGAGACTCTGAAGATTGATTACTGCTGTCCAGTGTTCATTAAATTCCCCAATAAGGTTAAACAGAGTTTGCAGATGATCCCAAACTCTGCTGCCACATTTGTGTAAGTTAACATCATTCATCTTGCCATTTTTAATGGTTCCTCCCTTAGAAGGCTGGAATTGTTCTCTATTTTAGCAAATCAATAAGAAACCATACTGAGAGCTCTGAACCAAAGCTTGCCTGGCTTGTACCTGAAGCAAAAGTCCCCTATCTGGAGAATGGCTTCCTTGCTAGTGGTGACAGGAAGATATTTGCCCTTATAGTTACTAAGGTATACATGTACCTAAACTGTTAATATCTTGGAAGATGACAATGTTTCCCATTTTGCAATCATAACTTCTAGTCCTTAACTGCCACAACCAATTACAGAATCATATTCTGGTATGCTAAACGTGGAAGGATCTTAAGAGAGTTTCATCTCCTATCCTCTCATTCTATCAAGTGATTTTATCAAATGGGGAGTTTCTTTTCTTTTCTTTTTTTTTTTTTAAAGTTTTTTTAACGTTTATTTATTTTTGAGAGAGAGAGACAGAGCATGAAGAGGAGAGGGAGACACAGAATCTGAAGCAGGCTCCAGGCTCCAAGCCATCAGCACAGAGCCCGATGCGGGACTCGAACTCACAAACTGCAAGATCATGGCCTGAGCCAAAGTCGGTCACTTAACCGACTGAGCCACCCAGGTGCCCCGGGGAGTATCTTTTCTAAAGGGAAATATACCAAAGCCCAAAAAGAAAAACTAGAATTTATGCCCCACAAAAGTATAAATGTTTGTACATTTTGCTCACTACAATATCTCCAGAGACTGATACATTGACCATCCCATAATTATTAGTAGAATAATCATGAAAGGACTTCCTAATGTTCCAGCATGAATTATAACCTAAAGTAGGAATACAGCAAGATTTCTGATTCCCAAACATGTGATGTTTCAATCACATGATTCTTTTTCTCAGCAAATTCTATCTTTATATAATTATTTTACATATCTTGGAAGGAGATATTAGAGAAGAAAACTGCCAAAATAAGAACTGTTGCTCAGTTTAGAATTAGGCCAGGTAGCAGGAGCTCCTGGGTGGCTCACTCAGTTAAGCATCCAACATCGACTCAGGTGATGATCTCATGGCATGTGGGTTCGAGCCCCACGTCAGGCTTTGTGCTGACAGCTCGGAATCTGGAGCCTGCTTCAGATTCTGTGTCTCCATTTCCCTCTGCCCCTCCCCCACTTGCAGTCTGTGTCTCTCAAAAATAAATCAGCATTTAGAAAAATTTTTTTAAAAATATGCCAGGTAGAAATGTCTATTTATCATGAACTGCACAATATCCACAATGGATGATCTAAAATGTTAAAATATTGAAGGGGAGCCCGGGTGGTTCAGTCAGTTAAGCATCTGACTCTTGGTTTCAGCTCAGGTCACGATGTCATGGTTCATGGGTTTGATCCTTGCATCGGGTCTGTGCTGACAGTGCACAGCCTGCTTTGGTTTCTCTCTCTCCCTCTCTCTCCCTTTTTCTCCCTCCTCCCCCCCTCAAAATAAATAAACTTAAAAATAAATAAATAAAATGTTAAAATACTGTGAGAAATAAGTTATTTTTCTCTGCGTGAGAATGAAATATATCTACCTTTCATATAATTATGAATTACTGACATATTTAAACAAATAAAAATTCAAATTGAAGGCATCAAATCCTCCTAAAATCTAACTCAGGAGGGTATTAATTAATAGTTAATGATTATTAATGATTTATTGTATGTAAGGTACTAGGTGAAATAGGATTTATGGGGGAAAGCAAAGAAACAGAGCTTGATTTCTGCCCATGAGGTGAGGTATAAGAAATATACCTACAAACAGATCAAATGAAAGACTTGTGCTGTTGGATAAGTGCTGACTATGTTTTGCAGGGAGTACTACAGGATTTCCAGGAACTAAGAAATAACGTAGGTGAGAAAAAATTATGGAAGACTTCTCACAAGACATGGTTCTTAAACTAGTTCTTCAAAAATAAAGGTACAACAGATGTATAAGATAATTTTTTGTAACGTGAATGGCATAAAACATATCTGTGAATATTATTTGAAAAATTTAAATAAATGTAACCACCATGAAAGTTCTAATGCAAGCTTGGCACATATGGGGCCTCAGTATATAACTGTCATTATTATTTATATTATTTGCAATATTAATAAAAACAGTATGGCATGTTCTCTTTCAATTGTGATTCTCTCTGAATAAAGCCTTGTGAGTTATCTTGTTTTCTTCACAAACAAAATATTATTTTTCAGATTTCTTTGATCTTGGAGAAGCAACTGAACTTTTCATTAAAAGATGAGATCAAAAAGAAAATTTGAGTACAAGTATTTATTTGGTTATCTATAGTTCTTTCAAAAGAGGATTTAAGAGGATTTCCACCGACATATAATTAGTTATAGTGTTTACATTTTTAAGAGACTTTAGTTATAGTAATCATCTGTATATACATTTTATCACTCCTTGTTATGAGATATTCCCACTATCTCTAAGAAGAGTAAATTTTTACCAGCACTCTCTTTTACCACAATGGACCTTCAGTTGCTATGTCTATGACTTTATTCCACAGGGGGAGTGGACAATCTTTTTGGTCAGAATTTCACGTTTCTTGGGCCATATAAAAATGTATAGGGCTATTTAGGTTCAAAGGTGGGGGAAAAGCACAATTCCATCTAATTCACTACCTGCTTCCTGGAGACTAAGTCTCCTCTTTCCTCTCCTATCTCCACTTGGTCAGTATTTCAGAAACAGAGGCCAGGTTCTCTCATCTGAGGTTTAAGTAGAGGTCTACCATCATTTGCTTCATTCCTGATCATTCAGAGAACTTCTGCATAGCAGAATGGGTAGCAGCACCTGGGACCACTTTCCTGACACAGCTTTCCTCACAGGGAGGCTATAACTCTAAGGTCTACATCCAGAGACTCACAACTAACCTCATGCTTTGTCTCAAGTCAACGATAAATGCTGCATTGCAGCTTTTCCAACTATCAGGCACTTGCCAATAATAATAAAACAGATAATTCAGTTCCCATTTGCATTCTTGACCATATTTTTTACTGATCAGAATCTGGAAAAGAGGCATCAGTAATCAATAATCCAAATTTCATCATCCTTTCTAGATTAGAAAGTTGGAGAAGGATGGAGTATTTACCTTTTACCCTGGATGATATCTTGATAATCACAAGGCACCTTGCTTATCATGGATAATCAATTAATATTTCTCAAGGGATATTGGGTTATTCAAACATTTCCTTGCAGAAATATTCTCTCATTTATTCTCTCATTATAGTTTTTCCTTATTCTGTCCTTCAAATAATCTTTATACCAGATAACAACATAATTATGAAAAGTACAATATTGGCTTTGCAATTTGCCTTCTGATTGTAAGTCTCTAGCTAGATGCAGGGGATGGGAACAGAGGGCATAAGGAGGTAAAAGAAGAAGAAGAAGAAGAAGAAGAAGAAGAAGAAGAAGAAGAAAGTATATTGATCTATTTGGATTTTTTTAGAATCAGGTCACAATGCAGAATTGCTTTTTATCTTCTTTTCCACAGGGAAAGAGTAATGTTTACCATGACTCTCATAGCAGATCAATACAGTTAGGGAGTAAAAAGAACAAAATTCCAAATCTCAAGTGTCTAATAAATCAGAAAACATTCAACTCTGGACAGACCCTATTGTAATATATCAGCTTTCAGAGAGACATAGAATCACTGAGGTGGTAGTTTTTTTATTTGTTTGTTTGTTTGTTTAATATCTCATTAATGTTTTAAAAAGTTTATTTATTTTGAGAAAGAAAGCACATATGAGTGGGGGGAGAGTCAGAGACAGAAGGAGAGAGAGAGAGAGAGAGAGAGAGAGAGAGAGAGAGACTCCCAAGCAGGCTCTAAACTGTCAGCACAGAGCTGGACATGGGGTTTGATCTCAAGAACCATGAGATCAAGACCTGAGCCGAAATCAAGAATCAGATGCTTAACTGACTGAGCCACCCTGGCACCCTGTGCCCTGAGGTGGTAATTTTAAAATAAGTTCTTGAAGTCACTTAGAAAACTACTGGAAAGGTTGCACCTTTGACTCATAGACCCTAGTGTTATGCAGAGAGTTCTAGCTCCCATCAGATTGGTGGTGACATTGAAATTATATATGTTACTGAGAGTCACACTCAGCAAGCTGAATGGACTGCCTCAAAGCTACCCCCATTAGGCTCCACCAGTGTGTGAGTGGGGAAAGTAACCTATATTCAAATATGCATTATAGTCGGGGTGCGGGTTTGTGAGTTTGAGCCCTGCATCAGGCTCTGTGCTGACAGTGTGAAGCCTGCTTGGGATTCTCTCTCTGTCTCTCTCTCCATCTCTCCCTCTCTCTTCCCCTTCCTTATTTGTTCACTCTCTCTCAAAATAAATAAACTTAAAAGATGTTTTTAAAGATGCATTACAGTCTAAACATATAACAGGCTATCTCCGTATACTACTTACTATGTGAGATTTAATATAACCCGACAAATGAAGGAGCTGTTCAGGCTCTGAATTACACACTCGTCCATTATGGTATGAAGCATGAATCACCCGATTTAATCCCCACAGCACTCAGTAGTAGGTAAGCAATTAATTCCTATGAGACTGGAATTATCTCCATGTTGAGATGAAGTATCTGAGCTTCAGTGAAGTAGAGGGATTGGCCACAATCCTATATTTCATAATAGATCAAGACAGCACTAAAATTCAAGCTTCCTAACTCCAAATCTAGTGCTCTTCTCACTATAATTCCAAACAAATCTATTTATGTCAAGAACTTATTTTCTAAATCAATGAGTTATGAAGAATATCAATTTATTATAGGGAATAAGCAAAATGAGTACATGAAATATTATTAGATGATATTGGCTCTTTAAAAAATGGTCTATGTAAATAAATATCTCTCTAAGAATCCATCATGTGAGTATTGTTTTGCTGCTGTTTTTTTCACATTGTAATCTGAAATTCTTTTAAATTTTAAAGCTCGTGCTTCATTTCCTATCCCACTCTAATAAACACTGAAATGTACTAGAACCTAATTATACTTTTACATTTAGAGTTCATGCTGTGAACCACCTTTTGGTCAGAACTGCATAATTATATTCATGGATACCCTTAGTAATTAAAACTTTTTGCGTGAAATAAATGAAATACCACTTCTTTGCAAACACATCCTGTTGTGAAAGTATTAAAGTAAGATTCTAGGCTATTTCAAGGTTATATTGTTTTTAGTGGAAATAACCAGAGATAATCAAACCAACTAAGAACCTAAGTGTGCTCATTCACTATGATGACAAATGTCTGAGTATCTATTATGTGCTAGAGATCTAAAAATCAGCATAACCTGGTGTCTATCCCTGGAAAATTCACAGCTTAGGAGATGGAGATATGTTCAATTAAACAAAAATGTACCCTTTTGACTGGTAAAAGCACAGAATGTCTAACTTAGGGGAAGCCATTCATTTTGCTAATGCAAGTGAAGATTTCAAAAAGGAGGTGATAATTTAACCAAATCTTGAACTAAGAGATGCTTTTGTTAGAAGATGAACTTAAAGAAGCTGAGGAGGAAAAAAAAAATAATCTCTATGCTCCAAATGGTATGGCATCAGATATCTGGCTGTATTTTCCATCACGTGTATTACTGGCACCTATCAGAGAGAAGTGAATTTTATGATGGAATTTTTTTTCTCCCCAATGTGTCAACCTCCTTAAAGTTCTTGCCAAATCATAAAACCCTCTAAGACACATATGCATCAAAGGCAGACTCTACTTGGAAAAGTTTCCATTCACAGTTACTAGTGCTGAGCACTGTGGTGTTACTGAGTTATGGAGAATTTAAAACACCCAGAGATCTGTTCTCCCCCCACAACCCCCTGCCAAGTTACTCAGAGTGATCTAAGGTCTGGCTGAGTTCTTTGGCTTCTGGAATCATGACCAGAGTTTTGGTTGTTTTAGGTATGCATACTAATGAAGGATAGAGAGGTTTCCATCACAGATTTTTTAAAAATATTTTTTAAGTTTATTTATTTATTTTGAGAAAGAGAAAGCAGGGGAGGGGCAGGGAGAGGGGGAGAGAGAGAATTCCAAGCTGGCTGCATGCTGTCAGCGCAGAGCCCTATGGGGGCCTCAAACTCATGAACTATGAGATCATGACCTGAGCCAAAATCAAGAGTCAGACACTTAGCCGACTGAGCCACCCAGGTGCCCCTCCATCACTGAATTTTTAAACAGTGTTCAAATAGACACATATGAGAGGGTGGGATGAACATATTCATAAAGCCAAATGAAGAACGAATTAATTTCATTAATTGTAATAATTTATACTTTAAAAGCACTTAAGATGATTTTTATTACTGTTTCAGTGTGCTCCTGAGATTGATTTTTTTTATCAGATTGTCTTCATTTTATCATCAATTGATCAAATAAGACAAGTGTTTCATGATTGCAAAGGAGGGTTTGGGCTACTTACAGGGACATTTAAGGCACTATACGTGTGTGGCTGAGCCCTGACACACTTGTAATGTGTAAAGGCATTACTGCTTATTGCAGACATGTAAATCTTCTGTGAGTAAGTTTTGTGGTATAAAACTGTGAGTCAGTTTTTTGGTATAAAACATTATCATCCATTCTAAACTTTCAAAATGTCTTCTTTAGAATTTACATTTGCTCCAATTCTAAATAGTAAAGCAATCTACAAATAAAAATAATGCTAAAAAAGAAAATTAATGGCCAAACATAATGGAATTCCCTAAATGACCCAGAAGAAATTAGAGACTCTTACGTCTAAAATAAGAAAAACCTACTATTTGGCTGTATTAAACTTTTTCCTTCAAATAACTTCAATACTGTCAATCACCTCTACTGTTTCTCTTTGTTTAACTTTCAAGATTTAGATCTAATCATATAGCCTGCCATAATTTAAACCTTCACTGATTTCCTGATTCCCTTGGCCTCACTTCCTTTACTCTCATCTGCACAGCACAATTCAGTACTGAATATATATTATCTCACACTCCAGTTGTATTCTCTTTTTACACATTGCCTCTCCAAATAAACTGGGGAGGAAACGTGTTTTATATATTCTTTGTACCACCATGATTCTTACCACAATGCTAAGCATATAGCTTTGTTCAGAGGTTATTCAGAAGTTAATAGTCTAAAATTTAGCTCACTGTTTTAATGTGCTTAGTTATCTGGTCTGTTGCATCAAAGAAGATTAAAAACAGCAACCACCAGAAAGGATCTGAAGGCTAAACACAAAGAAGAATAGAGTACGTGAGAAAACTAGCCGAAGCGGTAAAACCACTAACCCCAAAACAGACTGGGGCCATTGGATAAAGAAGCAAATAAATGCAAAACCTTAAGTGCTTCTGAGAATGTATCTGAAAAGAATAAATTATTTACCCAGATTTCAAGTTTATCAACTACTTACTTAATATGTGCCAAGAACTATGCTAGAACCTGAATTTACAAAAGTTGGTATGGCATCTGGATCACTTGCTTTTGGGAAACTCACTGTTAGTGGAAAGAAACATACTGTATTTTTTTTTTCAAAACTGAATGGTGAATGTTAACAGAGATATAAACACCCTATAGAAGCAAGATAAATGATACTTCCTTAACTCACCTTGAGCCAAAAAGAACTTCCAGGTGAAGTAACTTGCTTTGATGATTCCGGTTATCAAGGAAAAGTAAAGCTGACAGTATTTCATAAGGCATTATCATCTCTAGATATAAGTTGAAGAACAGGCTTTTGCATGAAAATTTTGCCAAACTGCTTCAGGATGTGGGTGTTTATAATAGGAATAACTTTAGGCAGAAGTGACAAGTTTTCAAGCAAAATGTGGGTACTGAAAAAATAAGTTTGTGAATTGTAATACTATTCTGTGTAACAGTAATCCATCATTCACAAAATACAAACAATTACCTAACAGAAGAAAAATATTTCACAGCAAGGAATCAGAGCAATTTATAGCAATTAATGCAGATTACACCTAGTTATCCAGAAATATTATTAAAGCTGAGGCACAATTACATAAACCATCTGGGTGTCATTTAAGATGAATATAAAACAGAGAAGCTATTCTCCCAAGGGATTCATGAATCTTCCTTTAAAAACTGATTTATGCCTTTGATTATTTTTTTAAAGTATCCTTACTAAATCACAATGTGATCTTTTGTAATATCCATATTAAATTTATGTTCAAAACCCAAATGATATGTATCTTAATTGATGATTCTGCATTTTTAGCTAAAAGTCTGAAAGTTCATCTACAGCCATCCTATTTCTTGAATCATCAACTATCATGTTTTCATAATTAGGAAACTGGCTATGATAGATGACCTCAAGCATCTATTTAGTAATCAACCTTTTTAATAATGGGTTTTCAATAACAAAGTAGACAAAATCTCCAGTTAGAGAGTCTATCCCAAAACTAGCTTGTGTTTGTTACCCGGGCACCAGGACCACTGTTATAAATTCATTTTCCTATTTGGAACTGTACTGTAAAGATTGGGTGCCAATTGTATACTCAAAACCTAAGCACTATTTTTGCATTTGAAAGGTTTTCTAAACTTCTTCATGACTTTTCATGTGTACCATGTCTTATATGCTTTAATTTCTATCATGGTCAAGAACCATTTATCATGATTCCAAAGAGATCCTATATCACAGTGTCCTTGCTGTAATAGCACATATTCAAATTATTCACCAAATACTCAAGTCTATTAGCACCAAGAAATCTTTTCAGGAAATCAGGTGACTTTCAGGGAAAACACAAATAAACATTAAAACACCTAAAGTTTAAAATGATTTGATAAGCCTCAGCTTACATGGAAAACACATTTTAAGAAACAACAATTAATGAACATCATTCATTAATTCAGCAATTATTGATGGTATACCTATTGTGACAAGTCTATTCTTAGTGCTGGGACACAGGAGCAAACAAGATAGACAAGGCCCCTGATCTCACAGAGTTTATAATCTACTAGAGGAGTCAATCAATACCTAGATAAACATATAAATGATTTCAGACAGTGACAAGTGCTATAAGAAAACAAAACAGGCAATGTGACTGGTGATGAGATGAGGCAGAATAGTACCTCTCAATTTTTGTGCCAAAAGAAGAGTAAAAAGAATAATAAGAAGAAACAGCCATTGAAAGACAAGGAGGAAAATAAATAAGAAGTAGGTAGAGAATTCTAACAGGCAAATACAAAGACCATTCAAAGTCAGCATATGTGAGAAACAAATTAGGGTTGTGCTGGGTACTGCAGAGACCTGGCCCCAGACTACAGAAGAAAAGAGAAAACTAGAATGAAATTGTTGACTCTACCCTTATTATTGGCATGAGGTGTGAGAGATAGCCTCTGTTTCCTCACTACAAAATCAGGGTAATAACATCTAATTTACAAGTTTGTAGTTAATGTGAATTAGTGTAAATAAAGCACTTGGCGCATATTAGGTGTTCAGTAAATATCAGTTCCCTCTTCACTAGGGAAATAAGTAAAATTTACCCAGTAGAGATTAGAAAGAGATATTACATCCAATTATAGTAACTTATTTTATAACACAGCTGACAGTGCCTCATTCAGCCTTCCAATAACCCCAAAGAATAGTTTTTATCATCTTCCCATTGGAGTTAAAAAATTGAAACTCAAGGAGATCAGCTGACATTTGCAAGATGACTCTGTATGCATGCGAAATTAGCCTTGGACCCAGGTCTTCTAACAGCTCATTCCCAAGCCTTTGCCTACACTACACTGCCTATCAGTCATATCTCTATGGTCAGTTGACATCAATATGGTTTTAGTGAAAGGGCTACGGCTTTTTAATAAAACAATAAGTGAAAGGACGTTGTGCTAGTAACATGTGTCTATGGAGGACAACTCTCAGGTCTAATGTGATTAAGGGAAAGTCTCTTGAAGCCAGATAAGCCCAGCTCTGGGGTCTACCATTTATTAGCCATGCAACCCTAAATAAATTTATTTTCTCTTCAAAAATCCAGGCTCTCATCTATTAATACTCATCTGGAGTTTATAGCAGCATTTATAGCACCTAAATGTGCTAATGACTAAATACAACAATGCATGTAAACAGCTAACACACATACATGGAATATATCAAGTGTTAAATAATTGGCAGCTACAGTTATTAGCATGTCACTTCCCATTTGCTAAAATATTTCAGCAATTGATAACTGGTAATTTAAGAAAAGGAATGTCTTTTCATAATATTACCAAATCATGATTACTCATTTTTGCACAGTAATACTTTAATGAAGGAAGTATAACATATTCAAACTAAATAATGTACCCTGCTGTTTAAAAAAAAAAATGCATTCTGATTTCTAGTCTTAAGCTACACAGGGGTCAAAGGTCATATAGGTTTATAAATGGTGATTTGCATACAGGAAAGAAATGCATGACTTACTACGTAGATGACCGAACCTACAAAACTTACCACTGAATTTGCTGTGATTTACCAGTATCACAAGGTAAATAATACCACATTAATCATGGGGTCCTTTAAATGAGTTAGAAATCTTCTTATAACAGGGTATTTCTTGATCATGTGCAAGACTTTTGGGCAGAATAGGCATTTTGTGGCTAAGGGTTCTGATCTCAGTTCTGGATAGCCTACAAAAATTATAAGGATCCTTTATTTTTCAATGCACCCTATAAACTTGCTGAGTGTTAGACCATTTGATAACTGTACCACCATTTACCTACAGGTAGCATTTTAGGGTTTCCAGGGTCCTTCCACAGTCATTACTTCATTTGATCTTCAGAACATCCAATGAGCTGGTTGAGCAAAGACAAGAATCACTATTTCATAGAATGGAAGCAGAGATCACAGAGGAGAATTGATTTGTCCACATTGCAACACTAGCAAATATCAGGGTCAGAACTTGACTCTCAAATCTCCACCTCATGATATGTATTCCTTCATGTGACAAGCTGGAAACTTGCACTTGCTATATAAAACAAACAGGTTCTTATGCTACATTTTATTAAAGTGACTTTTAATTAAAAATGAAAATGCCCCCCACCTAATTATGTACAGATTGTGTCCTTGTTAATCACTTGAAGGACTTAGGGGTGCCTGGGTAGCTCAGTCGGTTGAGCATCTGACATTGGCTCAGGTCACTATCTTGCAGCTCATGAGTTCAAGCCTGTGTCCGGCTCTGTGCTGACAGCTCAGAGCCTGGAGCCTGCTTCAGATTCTATGTCTCCCTCTCTCTCTACCCCTCCCACACTTGCACTCTTGTCTCTTCCTATCTCTCAAAAATGAATAAACATTTAAAAAAAATTTTAAATAGTATTTGAGGGACTTATAATCACTTCTGCTCTGATAGCTATAAAGTTACGTATGTATATGTATATACACACACATATATATGCACACACATATATACATGCAAAAATATATATGTATATGCACATATACACACATAATCTATGTTCATATGTGTATGTATATATACACACACACACCAGGGATATACAGGTTTATCTATCTATCTACATATACACTGCAATTAGCCTTTGCTTACTAAATAGCCCTAAATTATCATTTTGCCAGTTCATACAATGCACATAAATTATTTGTATATGAATAAGTGGCTTATTAAATGGTCATCTGGTGATTTAATATCATTGACTAGGGAGCTTTTTGGATATTAAAAATATCTGAAAGTAGCTAAACATATGAAATAATTTATTAATTATTCTATGAACATAAGAGTTTGGAAATCTTATAGGTGTTACTTTTCTTTCTTTTTTTTTTTTAAATTAGCACTATAGCCAGAGGAGTGTTCCAAAACATCTCCCTATAAATCTGACTTTTTCTCCAAATAAATACCCTGGGAATTACTGGCTTACTAATATAGATCAAAAGGTATAATTAATAGGTAGTATGTATAAATGTGAGAAACCTATGGAAATAAGAGAAAATAAATGTATAGAAATAAATTAGCTATAGAAATACATTATTTCTAAGCTTAAAGACAAAATAACAAAATTATGTAACCTTTGACAATAAACTCCTGGAAGAACAGATTGTGAATCTTAATTAAAAAGAAAAAAGAAAGTATTTTCACAAAGTCCTCATAAAAGCAAAGTATGCTATAGTTGACAATATTTGTATCAAATTAGCATTGGAACCATGTGTCTAACCCAGTTCAAACCTCTATTTAAGTGGAAATAGGAAGGCAATGGATAATGATTTCACAGCCAAAACTGAAAATATGTGCAGCTACGCCCAACCAAAATATGAAATGGCTAAAATTCACACCAAGTTTTCGTTATTTCCGTGCTAAATTTAAAACCACTTATTATCATTGCCTAGAATCAAAAGTTCATTCAGCATGATATAAGTGACTTTCTAAGGGCTGACTTTGTTCAGATGTGACGCAGCTGGCTAATGCCAAACCATATGTCTTCCTTTCAAATGTGTGGTAGCTTTGTGTTGGGCACAGTATCTAGAATAAAAACCAATGGGTTTTTTTCAGTATTCATAGACCCATTTGGCATCACACAGTCACAGACGTAAAACAATATGTTCCGCAAAGTCAGCATCCTTTTTTGTCCAAGTTTTGTAAGGGAAATTAATAGTGGGAATATAAAAGGAAAAAATTCATTATTTAAATATTTATATATTTCACTTAATGTCTAAGGTATTGAGATAAATGTGGAGAAAAATATTTTTTTAATTTTTTTTTTAATGTTTATTCTTGAGACAGAGACAGAGCATGAACAGGGGAGGGGCAGAGAGAGAGGGAGACACAGAATCTGAAACAGGCTCCAGGCTCTGACTGTCAGCACAGTGCCTGACTGATGCAGGGCTCAAACCCACGAACTGTGAGATCATGACTTGAGCCAAAGTCAGACGCTTAACTGACTGAGCCACCCAGGTGCCCCTGGAGAAAAATATTTTAAAGGTCTATACAATTTTATGGCTTGTAAAATTAATCCTTACTTAAAAACATATATAGGTGTATATACACATGTACCCACACACATTAATACTTACATTCGTTGAACAAGAGACCTCTTAAGGGGTGATTTTAATTAGATGTTCTTTCAGAATTTTATTTACATGTTATCCACAGACAGATGAGAAGGAAAGATGAAAGTGGGGGAGGGAGATTTCATTTAAGTCAATCAAAGTTTTCTCTGGTTAATTTAACTCTGTGCCCTTGTGATGTTTTCTGAAGGAAAAAATAAAGGCAGGGTGTAGAAGAGGAAAAATCCTTTCTCTTGGGAAATAAAAGAAAATTATATGAAAATTACTTATTATAATTTTTGAACAGAAGAGAAAATGAAGTGTAAGTGCCTGGGGTTTTCCAGACCTCTCTCCACTGCTAAATTGTAACCTAATTTAAAAGGGTTTTTTGGGGCGCCTGGGTGGCTCAGTCAGTTGGGCGTCTGGCTTCAGCTCAGATCATGGTCCATGGGTTCGAGCCCTGCATAGGGCTCTGTGCTGATGGCTCAGGGCCCAAAGCATGCTTCAGATTCTGTTTTTCCCTTGCTCTCTTCCCCTCCCCAACTCGTGCTGTCTCTCTCATAAATAAACTTCAAAAAAAAATTAATAAAAAAGAGTTTTTTTAAATAAAACAATATATCTTTCCATCACTGCATCCCCATGTCCTCCATGCCAGTTAGATTTAGGGGGTATTCTACTGTTTTGATTTACTACCAACGTAACGTCTTCTGTATCAACATCAGAAGTACCAAATGTGTGAAATTTGGAAGAGAACAATTCAGTTGAGTAAAACTTCAACAAAGTGAACTTTACTGAGGGTAACATGCTGGATTGCTTTGTATGATTAAAGATTTGGAGATTTTTACACCATTCAAACTCTCCTCCTTTTTCTGTGGAAACTTTTCTAATATGGATTTAACATCCCTTTGCCTTTTCCTTTCACTGAGTTGCATTTTTGAGCTCTCATTCACTGTTGACTGTTGTCACTCTTTCCCCTTTCTCCTGTGCTGGGTAGCTTCCTATATACTTACACAAAGAAAACAAAACAATCTAGGTTGGTAGAACTAGAGATATCAGATCATATGACAGCAGAATAATTTCTTCACTTATAAGCAGACACAAAACATTTCATACAAAGACATTGTAATGTCTCTTTTGAATGTTTAGAGTGTTTTTTTCTTGGTTTTCTTTCTTCCCAACATTACAACATATTTTAGTTTAAAGAGAGAAATAGCTGGATGGGTAAAAGTTTGTAACTCTTAAAAAAAAGAATGAGATAAGCAACAGTAATCTTCCAAATGAATCAGAGCAAAGACACTTGAATCAGATTGCACAGCTACTGCCATATACAATACAATATCTCTCTATACATGCATATGGTTTCCCACTGACAGTTCCTATCGGCATTAGAATAAGAAAGTCATCATGAAGTGTGGTTTCTTGGCACATGGACCCTTAAAATGTTGGCCATAGGACTTTGTCTCCAAATAATACCAATGGAATCTCACAGGTTTAATATCTTACAAAGTCTAAGGGTCTATGCAGATGGCAATATGTTGTTTCTAGAGACATAAAGTAATGGGGCTTTGAGGTTCAGAGTTATTTAGAGAAAGGGAGCATGAATCCTGCTTTGCTCCCTGGTTGTCTTGCTACATCTCTTTCACTCTCTCTGGCTTACAAGGACAGGCCTATCCAAGAGAACCCTGACTGGAGCCTCCTGGCAATACATGGCACTCTTTGGCCTGCCTCAGTAGCAGGGTTGGAATTAGAAGTCGGATTTCCTCACTCCTAGTTCACTTACCAATCCACCAGGAAATGAGAAATTTTATTAACATTTACACTACTAGACCATCGTGACCTTTGAATAAACATTGCTGCCAACTGTAGGCCAAATATCCCCCCAGGCCTCACCCAACCATTTATAATTACTGCCCTATGAATAGACAGACTTTAGATGTCATCTCTCCTGTAGAACCCATCAACAGATATAAGACCTTAAAATAGAACAATGTATTAAATGTCAGAAGAATTCAAAGACAGGATATCCAAATGTGGATGGATCTAATTAAGATCCACATTTCTCCCCTAACTTTCTGTCCAACTAAGAGGAACTGGATATAATCACAGCAGGAACACTATTGTTTAGAAGCTAATCAAGTGTTTTAACAGGAAACTATAGCAAAATATAACAACCCATAATGGTTGTTTCGATAGAATATTTTTAAAGCTAAACCTAGATTTGCTCTTCAAATAATAATCAATATTATATCAAATCAAATCATTTCTTCCCTGGAATATTTGTCAAAATCAAGAGTTTGTACAGAGACTATTTTTATCACAACATTCTCCTACTTGACAGCCATTACAATAAAAGTCTGGCTTATAAAAACACTGCAATACAGATATTTCTTTCTACTTTTAAACCAAGTCTTAAAAAATTGTCATGATTTAATAAGGAAACAAAATCTCCCAATGTAAGAGATTAACATTTATCTTTTTATATAAAAATATTTCTTAATGTTTATATATATATATATATATATATATATATATATATATAAAGAGAGAGACCAGTATTATGCCTTCATAATGAATGAAATAATTGCTCTTTACAAACCTAGCACACACAAGTCATCTATAATTTTGTATGAAGCTTTCACAATCCCTTAAAAAATTTTATGCAAATTTGATACTTTCAAATCTGAAAACAAAATATTTTTAAAGTCTTAACCCTACATTCAGAAGAGAATATGATGGAGTATTGGAGTGGTAAGGTCTAATCCTCTTATCCCATTTGCATGGGTATCATGATTCCTGAACCCCTTTTAGCCCAAACCCAGAGAACACAGGCTTACATACAAGTTGACAAATAGAAAAAAAATTCCAGGTAGTCAGCAGAATAACCCAAAACGAGATAGTCAAACTTCTTTCAAATTGCTTTGTGTAAGTTTAGTTATCTAGGCTTCTTTTTGGAACAGCAAGGATATTGCTAATCTGTTTTTTTTAAGAGTATTGCTAACCTTTTACTACCGATTCTTCCAGCACACATGATCAAGCAGAATTACATTACCAAATTCAATGTACAGGTATGCTTGCTTTAAAGAAAAAAATAAAGAAAGAAACCTATGTAGCTAGAATTCTCCTGCAATCTGAGTCACAGTCCACAAATAGGCCTGAAATGTTTCATTCACTTTTCTGAAAACATGCTATAAAACAAGAATTTTAAAAAGGAAAAAAAAATAAGCAGTATTTTGGACCGCTAGACTGTTTCAGACGCAATACCTTGTTTGTGGAGGGAAGAGAAAAGTGTATTCTTTGGTAATTGAAACTCAAAGACCACATCCCATGTTGTTCAGTAAAGACTTCTTAACTGGCATCACATGGGGTACCACAATATAATTATTTTTAATTGCCAATTCACGTATCTAAAGAAAAGAATGTATAAGCCTCCCCAGAGGTACTGTTCTACAGCAGGAGCTTAATATCTCAATGCAGGCTTTAGCAAACAGGGGCTTTTGTCAATATTTCACTGGCACATCACCTACAATGCAACAGCACCACTTAGAATTTATATAGGCCTTTCATTTGCAAAGTGCTTTGCAATAATTAATCCTCAGAATACTCATTTGCGGGGGGCGGGGGGGGGGATAAGGAAAACTAGATTATAAAACAGAGGATTTCAAGCAAGAAATGTTTTGGATGAAACCATAAAGGAGTCAGTTTGAGACTAAAATAGAATCTCTAGCATCCCCAAAATCGGTAGTGCTGTTTTGATATGATTCATATGTGCCTAATATTTTTTAGGCACCGATAGCAGAATCACACTGTATTCTTTATGCCTACTATATATCTCAAAAGTTCACTTCTTTATTTCAAAGAGTGTTAAATTTTTAAGCACCACAGATTTTTTCCATATGTTCTCAAAAATAGTAGTAACATCCCTACACTACTCAATATATGTTCTTTAACATCAAGAATTCATGTTTAAGCATTACTATAACTTAGACAACCAGTGCTATGGCAGTAGATAAAAGTTCCTCACTTACACCCAAGACTGAACAGAACGCATGGCACACGACAGCCTAGAGCTCATTCCAAGAATCTTCATTGAATTAATAAATTCAAAGTTCTTTCAACTTTGTTCACCCACTTATCCATACATTCATGACTCAACTTTATATATTGAACACCACTACTTGTAAGGTACTAAATTAGATGATTTAGCAAAAAGGAGAAAAAATAAATCTGCCATTTTTTTTCCTCAGGGAGTTTATAATTAAACAGAGACAGGAAATGAAAAATGAAGATGATTCAGGATCACAGTGGGGGGGGGATGGGAGCACAAAAGAAAGCATAAACATTTATACTTGGTAAGGATTCAAAATACTTCACTTCACCAAAGAGGTAACTGCATTTTGGATGAGCTTGGCTTCAATGGGCAGAAGAAATTGGAGATCAGCCAACTGAGGGGAGGCTGAGATCTAGGAGCAGATTTTCTGTTCCCATCAATATGAGGAGATTTGTAGCTAAAATAAAATCATTTTTACCACACCCTGTAAATTCAAAGTGGACTCATGTAGCTGAGAAACTCGGCATGAGAATGGCTTATGATCACCATACAGATTGGTTGCATGTAAATGTATGCTTCTATAGTGCTTGAGGATACAGCTTGCTCTTTCATATATTTTAAATATTCCTAAAATCGTTTCTCCTTCTAATATATATTATATAAAAAATAGAGAAATTTAGTACTCCTTTGAATATAAGGCTGAAAGAATAGGTATAGGACAACCTTATTACTTATATGGAAACATGTAATAAGTCTACGCAAATTCCTCAAGTACACATTCTATGCTTAATTTTGCTCTAGGCATTACGCAGGATATGGTGTAGTCCCTAAAACAAGGTCTCAATGGTGTCAATACACTGTAAATGTTCAATAAAGGCTTATTAGGGGTGTCTGGGTGGCTCAGTCAGTTAAGCATCCGACTCTCAATTTTGGCTCAGGTCGTGCTTTCACGGTTTGTGACATAGAGCCCTGCAGTTGGGCTCTGTGCTGACAGCACAGAGCCTGCTTGGGATTCTTTCTCTTTCTCTCTCTCTCTGCCCCTCCTCCACTCACTCTCTTTCTCAAAATAAATAAATAGGCCTTTTTAAAAAAGGCTTATTAAATTAAGCATTCCCTAGATAAGTATAAAATCTGAAGAGAGAGAATCTAGACAATGAGAATGACTGGAATGTCCCATGAAGTTTTAAATACAGCCCTTTGCTCAAGGTGCAAGGCATAAAGCATTGAGTCAGTATTTGAATTCAACTCTTCCAGCTCTGAGACTAAGGCACTCTCCAATGTGCCACAGATATATTGATTGTGTTGGATATTTCTTTATGGGGAGGACTTAATTTCATTTCAGAATCTCAAACCTGGCTTAGGTGTTTATGCTCTTTATTTTTCTTTTATGCACACATTGAGCTACCTGTCCTATTGAGGTCCATTGTCTCTCTGATTTGTGTTCATGTGTCACAAAAGCCAATGGAAACTCTAGGGGAGTTTCTAGGGGAACACAGGCGAACCTCTCTGCTACTTCAGGACTGGCTCAAGAAGATGCCAGAACCACTGCAATCAGCACCTGCAAATTGTGTCTGGAGTTAGAAAATCTTATGTACGCTATCACACGGCAGCTCTCCTTCCAGCTCTGCCACCAATTGTACTTGTGGGATTATAATGATCCACTTTAAATGTCAACAGATGCACATGTGAAACTGACTTTAAACCCAATTTGCATATTTCCTATGACGTATCTTTTATTGAAGCTAATTATTAAGGTAAAAGTTTAATAATAGAGTTGTGTGAAAGGCATCTTAACAGTTTACCTCAGTTTTTACCATAAACACAGATGCCCAAGTAAGTTTACCCAACATCACGATCATGGAAAACCAACCTTCCCAGCTTCCAACTGTGCCTGGGGCCAGTCAATTTGGGTTAAACCAGGTCTTTTCTAGGGAAGTCATGAGAAGTGAGAGTTGTAGATGACTATATTTCAATAAAATTGGTTTTTAAAATCTTATGTATTTTCTATTTTATGCATTAAAAATTATTACTCTGAAAGAGGAATCCAGTCACATGACTGCCAAGATAATCCATAGCATGAAAAGGTTAAGAATGTCTACACGTTATCCAGAAATCAGTTAATATGAGAGCATGCCAAATGCATTAGGCCAAAATGAGGGAAGAAATTATCATCCATATTAAAAGTCTAAAGAAACAGAGATCTAAAATTTCACTGTGGAAAAAAAAAACAGAAAAAACTAAGGGAAAAAATAAAGGAGTATGTGACATTAGGAAGGGAGCAGAGGCACCTGGGTGGCTCAGTTGGGTAAGCATCTGACTCTTGATTTCAGCTCAGGTCATGACCTCATGGTTCATGAGATGGAGCCCCAGCTGGGCTCTGCACTGACAGCATGAAACCTGCATGGGACTCTGTCTCCCTGTCTCTCTCTGCCCTTCCCCTGCTTGTGCTTTCTCTCTAAATAAATAAATAAATACTAAAAAATAGAAGGGAACAGATTAGAACTGGGCATAGAGTGGAATCATTCTAGGGCAAGCCTCAGGGAAGTGAGTGCTCTCTTTATCTTGCAGGTAGGGCCTTAAGGGTGCAGTGTCCCACTAAAACATCAGTAGGCAAAGACAGACAAGAACTAATAATAATTAATCCATTCATGTATTAAATAAATATATTTTGAGCACCTATTATGTATCAGGTACCATGTGCCCAGATATGGATATCCAATGGTGTAAAACACTACAAATGGTCTCTGGCTTTGTAGAACTTGCAGTCCAGTTGGAGAGGCAGACATTAAATAAAACAAACACATAAAAACCTAAAACTTAAAAATGATCACAAGTACTATGGAGGAAAAAAAAATACTGTGGCAAAGAGGGCCTCATGTAGCATGGTTGTGAGTGAAACTGAAGCTGTGACCTGGAAGACGAGGAAAATTTGGCCAGGCAGAGAGGAGGGAGCAGTGTCCCAGGGAAGGGGAAGAATTCATGAAAGAGAAAGAGACTCATGCTACTTGCTATTTTTAATTATTACTCTTTTCAACCTAATGGAAAAAGGTAGATTCTGCATTTTAAGAAGAGGAAAAGAGAGTAAGAAATTAGAAGACAGCTACGGAAGGGCACAGGGGAAGAAATATGGAAGTAGAGGCAAAACTTCACGTCCTGATCTTTTGTTGGAAACTGGGCAAATTCTTCTTTTTTTTAGCCTCCAAATCAGAGCTAAGTTTTCTCTTTCATACCCTTTATATTGAAGGGAATATGAGACGGTGATGAAGAGAATAAGAGAAACCTTATTTCATTTCAATATTTACTGAGGATCCAAAATGGACAACTCTGAAAGTGCTAAGGAAAACACAAAAGTAATGAAGCACAAAACTTGCTTTGTAGAACAATTGCATGGGAGGGAGGGAGAAACAACTAATAGAATGCTCACTAGGAAGGGAAACACAGCTCAGCCACCAGCCCTCTGGGTGGTGGCCTTGGGCAAGTCACATCTCTTCTGTGGGCTTTCTTTTCCACATCTGCCAAAGAGCATATGGGCCAATTGATGCACCTTCCAGTTCAAATAGTCTGTGCTCCATTTCCCAGAGTCTGTAATTAGAGACTGCTCAAATTCCTCCAAGTGTGGGTATCATTGAAGGCTGTTAATATATTTCAGGGATCAAAGATATAGATGGATGGATAGAAGGATGGATGGATAGGTAGATAATTTTCCTGTAAGCTTGGCTTTTGAGGGCGCTTGAACTTGAAGTGAGCCATCTGAAAACTGAAGAGAATAATGTTTTATGATGTACACTAACTAGTCACCTAGGAACTGGTGTTGGGGTGAAAGGAGGGCTGTCCTCTAGGATCAGGCACAGAGCTAGGTGCTAAGAATTTAAAACATTTTCATGTAGAAAATAAAGACTAAAAAGACGGTTTACTATCAGAAGTCCCAAAATAGGAATATAAGTGAAGCATTTTGAGGACACAAAGAAAGGAGTGAGACGTAGGGGTGATAGAGGTCCATGTGGAAAGTTTTGTCACAAGTCTTGCATTTGAGCCTGACTTCAAGGTGTGAAGAAGGGTGAAGAACATTCCAGGCAGACAGATCATGATATATAAAGGCAAGGAAAGGAAAAATGAACAGAATGCCCTTCCTTCCCCAGCATCTACTTCAGTCATGTGGCAGATAAACTGGATTTTAAACATGGGAAGCCATCCAAATTGAAGGATTCTCATTCTTTCATCAGAATCCTAAAGGGAACATTTTAAACTCCCTTTTTTGTAATTGCCAGGAAAACTATGTGTACCCTTATTTAGAAGAAATAGCTCTTCCTTCTTTTAATCAAACAATATATCACTCTCCCACTAGAGTTGGAACCAAATTCTTCTGCATTTCAGATGTTAATTGGAATTTACTTATTCTTTTGTAAGGTGCATGAATATGGTCTGTCAGCAACTAAACAAATTTAAGCAAAGGAAAAAGGAAAAAGGACAAAAATGGGCTTTGTGAAAAGCAATGAAATGCATCAAAATCAGGGATCCTGTCAGCCAAGTTGACAAAAACATCGACTTGAAGGATGTCCTTGCCAGGTTAGGACACGTTCCTTTTCCAGCTACTGTCAACCTGGGCTCAGTTCCACTCTGAAATGCCTGCCTGGCTGGCAGCTGCTGAGAGACAGCAACTCCTCCTAGCAACAGATAAAACCAATAGAGAGCCGGCAGCAGTGATCCTTGCTAAGTGCAGTGACATCTCATTTATCTGGCAACTCCAGTGAAGATTGCATAATGCGTAAGATAATTACTAAGAGACGAAAATGTATATCCCCAAGCAGCAGAAACTATTAGATTTTAGCCGACTGGATTGGAAGTCTACCTAAAATTAGACATGTCTATGTAAGCCTAGATTATGAACAGATAGCAGAGTACAGTGGATTCTACTTAGGCCTTGGGGTAGACAGACCTGAAGGGGAGTGTCAGTTTTATCACTTACTACCCATGTGTTCTTAGGCACGATAGTTTCCCCAAGCCTTAATGTTTTCATCTGTCAAAAAGGGATAATTAACCTGACTTATCATACCTCATGGGAGTGTTGTGTGAATTGTAAATAGTGGTGGATGTCAGAGTTCTTTGAAACTACCAAGCACCACGGAAATAAATATTACCTGACATTTTCGTATTATTAGAGAATCAGTATTTAATATAGTTAAGAGCTTCATCTCCCATTTGAGTAACCTGGGATATACCTCTTCATCTTTATTTCCTCACCTGTCCAAGGAAAATAATGCTAGCACATAATTTAGGCAATTGCTGTGAAGATTGAGTGAACAAATCTATAAATTCCAAACATGTAGTAAGCATTCAAAAATGTTAACTACTACAACAATTAACATGATTTTCATTCATCATTTAATAGCATGAGAACTTGAGGGGTTGTTAAATTGGATAAAGCTATTATTCCTACTAAATGGCCCCAAAGCAATGGGACAAAGAACCAAAACACACATATGGAAGGGATCGTGCATAGTAATCTCTTAACCCTCCATGGCTTTTGGACACTTATCCTCAAGCTGCCTACATTCCTTATTGGCATTAAGCACTGACTACTTTCACTTGTCTGCTTCCCATGTAACTTCTTCATCATTCCCTGAAATCACTACCCTCCTTCGCTCTCCATACATAAATACAAATATGGGATAGTTGTATGTTTGATTAGGCAGCCCTCCTAAGTGCATAGTTCCTCATAGTTCTTTCTAAACAGAGTATCTTTTTTATCTTACTAGCAATTTGCTCTTTTGCATAGAAGGGAAGGGAAAGAAGACTTTTATTAAGGGACCTAGGATAGCTAGTTTCTCATTTCACACTCAACTTTATTTGTACATGATAATTTTTAATATTGAAGATATATATATATACATATATATGTGTATATATATATACATATATATGTATGTGTGTATATATATATACATATATATGTATGTGTGTATATATATATATGTGTATACATATATGTATATATGTATGTATATATATATACACATATATATATACGTATATATGTATGTATATATATATATATATAAAATCACATACACCATGCTTTATGTGATAGGATAATAGAATCTTTTATACAGTTTGGAACAGGTTACAATGGCCAGTATTTTCCTGGATGCAAATCACTAGGACTTACTGATTTGAACTACATTTCCAGGACAAGAACATCCTCTCCATTCCATAACGCCATATTCCATTTTGAATAACTGAGATATTGCTTATTCCATACCTGGGACATTGGCAGAAATGAACTTGAATGTCTTCATTTTTGTACCATCCACTTACCCTGTTTGACTCTAAGCTCTTGTGAAAGCACAAGTTTTTTTTTTTAATTTTTTTAATGTTTATTTTTTGAGAGAGAGACAGAGTGCGAATGGGGGAGGGGCAGACAGAGAGGGAGACACAGAATCTGAAGCAGACTCCAGGCTCTGAGATGCCAGCACAGAGCCCGACACAGGGCTCGAACTTACAAACCGTGAGATCGTGACCTGAGCTGAAGTCAAATGCCCAGCCGACTAAGCCACCCAGGCACCCCTCCAGTTTTATATCCTTTGTATTACACACATCCAAAGCATCCAGCTCACTTTGTATATAGCACATGTTCAGTGAAAGACCACTAAATAAATATATCAAAAAAAATGATGGATTGCGGGCATAAAAGTGAGATAAACAGAGAGAAAAAAAGAAAAGGATGAAAAAATGGGGAGAAGAGGAAGGAGGAATGAAGGATGGAAATGGAAGAAAACAAGAAGAGTACAGACGCATAGTCACAAATCTCAAAGATGTTCAACTACTTTAAATAAAATCCTTGGGTCGATTTTTACACAGAGTGCAACTCATGGTTTCCTACTGCCACTCTTGTACACCATCTCTTCATGCCTGGGATGATAAGCACCATTCGAGGACACCAAAGAAAACTGAAAATTTAACAGTGTTCTCATACAAACTTAAAGGGCTAAATATAAAAAGTAAATTTTAAGCAGAGATAGGATTCTTTTGTTTGTTTTTGTTTTCTTTCCCAGAGATACAGGTTCAGTTGTCCTTCTCTGTCTCCCTCCTACTCCACCTCCCAGCAGACTATTCCCAGCTCTCAGCTCTTCAAAGCACAGCACTCATCCTTCCCGATATACACTATAATCAATACTCTGGTCTCAAAAAATAAACAAATACATAAAATTCTTAAATAGAAATCCCACATGACTACAAGCAATGGAACATTCATTTTTCAAATAAGGGAAAGAAGGAAGCTTGACATGAAAATCTTAGCTCAGACATTGGCATTAGTGACTCCTACCACCTTTGAGCAACTTACTATATTTCTAATATAGTGATAAATACACTGGCCTTATCAATCTCTCAGGTTTTTATGTAGACCCAATGACACTACAAACATGAAAATTCCTTGAACATACATAAAAACAATGAGCAAAAATGCACAGTCAAATATTTTCTGGATGACTTTTAGTTTATATGACCTCTATCAGATGTCAGGGGAAAAATAAGTTGGAAACTCTTGCACAAATTTATCCATTAGAGAAGACTTAATCTACTGACTGCCACCATCTCTGTCAGGTATATTAAAAATGTGCCTCAACCTCTGACTGAGAGGAGTTAGAGATTCTGATTCCCCAATGATGGAGAAAGGGCAACATTTTTTCTGAGAGGCATCGCACTGAACATCAAAAATTTGGCCAAGGAAGTATTCTCTGTGTAAGCAGAGAATGAGACATTTTGGAAAAGGACCTTTGGTAGATATATGTTAGAAGAATTGCATACAGATTGGGCTATCAAAAGGCTTTGATGATAAGTAGTACTAGTGAGAATATAAAGTAGGGATATGTTTGGAATGTACTATCACAGGAAACAAAGCGACTTCAATTGAAAGAAGGTTGGGCCCACACTGGGGAAAAGAAATAGCAGAGGCAAAATGCACCTCTAAGAAGAGCTGAAGAGTCAACGTCAGTGAGGGAAAACCTTTTGTAATAGCATAAAATTCCTTTGGGACTTACAGAAAAGACTACCAAACAGAAGTAAAAGCACAAATAATGAGAATTCTGCCAGGAACTCCATCTTGGTTCCCCTACACTATGTATGGCTGCGCTTAGCATGGATTCAGCTTATGATCTAGTTCAGGCCACCTATTGAAACATAAAAAAGACCAAGGCTATTACCGTGTAAGTATAAAGCCAAAGAAAAAACATTATTTTTGTAGGTTTATTTTATTTTATTATTTATTTTTTAAAGTGTATTTATTTATTTTGAGAGAGAGAGACAGGGAGAGAGAGAGCAGGGAAGGGGCGGACAGAGAGGGAGAGAGAGAATCCCAAACAGGCTCCGCTGTCAGCACAGAGCCCAATGCAGGCTTGATCCCACGAACCTGAGATCATGACCAGAGCCAAAATCGAGAGTTGGATGCTCAGCTGACTGAGACACCCAGGTGCCCCTCTGTAATTCTATTTTATATCAGAAAATCAGATAAGCTAGTGTTGGGGGAAATCACCAGAATAATCATAAAAACTTTGGGGGAAAATCAATCAATGTTTTTTTACACAAAAGTAATATGAGAGAATTTCTTGAACACATATTTCTAAGTGGCGAGTGAATGAATTATAATTCCCCAGCCCTGTATTGCTACTAATACATACTTACTATAAAGAGTTTCTTGGTGACCCCAGAGAGTCAACTGGTATTCAGAAAGGGCTATCGCAAAGCAGAAACTAATATAACATTACCTGTACAGATTATAATATCACATTTTATTTTTTTTTTAATTTTTTTTTTTTAACGTTTATTTATTTTTGAGACAGAGAGAGACAGAGCATGAACAGGTGAGGAGCAGAGAGAGAGGGAGACACAGAATCTGAAACAGGCTCCAGGCTCTGAGCTGTCAGCACAGAGCCCGATGCGGGGCTCGAACTCACGGACTGTGAGATCATGACCTGAGCCGAAGTCGGACGCTTAACCGACCAAGCCACCCAGGCGCCCCTATAATATCACATTTTAGGAGACATAAAAATGATAGAGTGAGCTCTATATCATGAAGGGATGAAAACAGTCCAGGTCTAGAGTTCTATTTTCTACTCTGAAGAAAAAGAGAGAGAGAGAGAGAAAGAAAGAGGTTGAACCAAATGATTTTTCAGTTTCTTTCAATTTACAAATTTTAATGATCCTATTGCTTATTTGTTAATTTATTTAATAATATTTATTACTTTGCAAAATAACTGGAACTGGTGAATGTTCTCACGGAAACCACGATGGCTTCCTGCAGTATTTAAATGTGTTCAACATATGGTTGAAAATGTGTCATGTGAGACATAAATAATAATTTCTTTAAAAAACACTTAAGGCCCTTACTATGTGTCCAGCATCATTCTGTGCAATGGAAGGTAAGTATACACAGATGTGGATATGGATAATGACTGAGATGGGGATGGAATACACATAGAGATAGAAAATCTCAGTTGATCTTCATGACAGTCACCAGCATTGGAATAGGAACCATGTACCAAGTACTGCTAGGCAACTAATATATATTCCCAGTGACTCCAGATGCAAGAATTAGGACCCAAAAAGGCACAATGAAAAGAAGATGATCCTAACAACCATCCCCTGTGTACAATTCTAGGTAATAAAGCCCTCAATCTTAGAGATGTTTCAGCAGAGATTCCAATTTTGGTAAATATTAGAAAAAAATGCCACTGATTTAGTCTAATTGTCCTCTATGATCACTTTTATTAACTATAGGTCCAAAAAATAAGGCCAGACTGGGCACAGTGCTTGACAGCAGAGAGAGAACTGGTAGAATTTGAAGATCTCGCAATACAAGGAGAATTAAAACAATGACAACAATAAACAGCTGGTTGTCAGGGGAAGCATTTGGGCTGGGCTTCAAGAGTTTTTGAGAAGCTGATTTACAGAGATAGGTACACTTGGATTCCAGTGAAGTAGTCAAATAAATAACAGTGTTCAAAAAGTTATATTTACTGCCTCACAAGATGAATCATGCCTCTTTGGGGAATTTTTTTTTTTTTTAGACTTCATTTTCCATTTTGGACTACTGGATCAGTCTCTGAAAAGAGCTTGGAATGTGACCAATTACTTCCCTCGGCATTTTTCATCTGAGACTGAAGGGCTGCACAACTCCATTTTCCATTCTCAGTCAATACATCTTAGATAGTAGGGACTTTGCCTGTGTCTCTTCATTTTGTAAAAAAAGAAGACACCAGGGGCGCCTGGGTGGCTCAGTCAGTTGAGCATCTGACTCTTGATTTGGGCTCAGGTCATGATCCCAGGCTCGTGGGATCTCCCTCTTCCCCTTCCCTGCTCTCTCTCTCTCTTTCAAAAAAAAAATTAAAATAAAATAAAAAATAAGAAACCAAAAAACATAGCCTGTTTATTACAAATATAGATTTCAGAATGAGGACCAAGAAATGCAGTTAAGAAATCTTAAGAAAGATATTATAATAATCTACTACCCTAAACTCCATACTTCTATTTCAGATTATAATTATAATGCTCAATTATGATTGGGATGATTAATTAGCAGACACCATTAAAAACTTTCAAGAGTAAAATCCATACCCCATACTGTTGTTACATCCACATTAAAAATCAGGCATACAGGTAAACTCAGAAAATCGTATACAGGTAAACTCAGAAAAAATTCAGAAACCTATTTGCAACTGTCCCGATAACATATTACCTCTTACATCATTAGAACACTCAAAACTGAGATGATGGTAAACCAAGTTGGACGTTAAGGAAAACTGGCAGATCTAATGGCAAAACAGACAACTGAAAATATCAAAGAAAAGTTCAAACCAAATAAGGCCCTTTAAAACATTAAACCTATAGCAAATCATTTTACTTGATAAAGCATTATGAGAAAACTGCAGATAAATCACTTTGAGAGATCAGATTATGTGCATTTTAAATATTCCAGCATGATACAATGGAAAATGTCTTAAAATGGGCATGGAAAAATTAGTTCAAGGTCTGGCACCAGCTTGTGACATTAGTTAAATCCCTTAAGACCCCACACTGCCACTTTCTAATCCATAAAATAAGCACAATTTTCCTTGCCTTTGCCTACTTCACAGGGTAAGAATCAAATAAAATAATGGATGCAAACATGATTTGTAATCCATAAAATATAATGTAAATATTATATTTAAGTTATAGAAATACTGCTTGATTTTTATAAATTGAAGAATCACCTTCAATTCACCATGAAGCAAATAACTCTATTTCTGGGTATCGCATTATTTTAAAGCAAAAGTGTAATCCATAAATATGTAAAATAGATTATAAAAAATAATATACAAAGGGTAAAAGAAGAGAATAAAAAGAAAAGCACAGTATAGCTGCTAATGGAAAGAAAGCCTGCCTCTGTAATGTAGACCATGGGGGAAAAACCAAAACAAACCATAGCTTGTAGCCCTCCTATTAAGATTAAATCCCACATATTCAGTTTGATACGGTTTCAAGAGTGACTTTGGTCAGGCTCCAAAGCTTTTCCATGTGTTTGAAGAACACTGGAAGTGAAAGTAACTGTGGTGATAGATATCTATCACCTCTGCGGAGGTGTTGGGTGAGCAGTAGGTAGGAGAGTTTTCAGGAAACCAGTAGATAGAAATGCAAGAATAAATCAAACACAGGCTTTGCCTTCAAGATGCCAGTCATGTAGTTCTGGGGACAAAAGTACAAACCAAACATACGGCAGAATAAAGAGCTGTAAAAGGTACAAACAACATACTATAAAAGGATAAATTAAGGCAGAATTGAGTTCTTCAGTTTCAACATGGTGGAGGTATCCTGGCTCTTACAGAAGAAATGGGAGATTAATAAGCAAAACTAGAAGAAATAGGCATTAGAACTGAGTGTATGCAAAGGTGAGATATAGGAAATGACTCTAGAAGAAAAGAAAAAAAGAAAGAAAAGAAAGGAAAACATGTTATAGACAGGGATGAAAATGTAGATGAAGCAAGAGAGTTATGTTGGGGTCAAATGGTTGAAGATCTTTGAAGGCCAAGCACAGAACTCTGGGTTTGATAGTGCAAGTTACTAGAATTCACTGAAGTTACTAGAATTTGGAAGGCATCAAGTGGCCAGTTTACCTTAAGGATGATGAAATAAAAAATGGGACAAAATAAGGCCCCTTCCCGAGTTTGCAGGGATGATTTGGAAGAAATGAGAGAGCAGAAAGCACAAGAAAGCACAAGGATGAACATTCGTAAACACATCACTATATTTCCACTACTATCAAAACAGATAAACAATACATTTTCACATGAAAAATATAGATACTATTCTGCAATATCTTGTACCTTGCCAAGTTTCTTGACATTTTATGGAGGGGGAGGAAGAGAATACTACATTTATTGGGTGATCTGAGAGTATTACCTATTATTTTTAAATTCCTCCAACAGACCATAAAGTAGATATAGTGCACTAGATTAAAAAAAAAAAACATAATAAAGAGGACTCATTAAGTAAATCACCTAAAGTCAAGCAGTGGCAAGAAAGAAATTACAACTTAAGTGTGACTGATTCCAAACACTGTTCACACTACACCAGACTGCTCTACCACAGCATGAGAAGTCTTTAGGGGTGGTTCAAGCAGAGACTGAATGACTATACAAGGAATCAATTACCAAATGTTATTTTAGTCTAAATTATATTGAAAGTTTCAACTCTCTTAAAACTCTTAATGCATCTCAGGATTTGTTTTAAAGCATTTCTATTTTTTGTTCTTTTTTTTTTTTTTTAATTTTCAGATGGCTTGAATTAAACTATACAAGGCTAACTAGATGTAGGATATTTAAAATGGTAAATCTTTTGAAAATGAAATCTTATCCAATTCACTGAGTGAAAGTAATATTGATTGACCCAGCCGCTGGCCTTGAAAACAGACATAATGAACGCTGTAATGAACACAAAAGAGTGATAGTAACATAATTGTGACAATTCCATGAGATAATAGCTGGATTAACAGCCATGCTTCACGAAATAGGCTTCTATTATGACTTGAGATGTGCTTATTATAACTAAAAATGATGAAGGTAAAACAAGCTAAACAGAACAAAAGATACATGATGCCCCTCAACTGTATGCTATTTTAGTTTCTTGAAAATGAGCTTTGAGTGATTCTACCATAATATGCATAAAATAAAAATAAATATTTAATTCCAAAAAGTATATCTTTATGTATATTTCTTTACATATTCTAATGAGCTTCAAACTTCAGTTAAAGCCTGTTTGAAATTTTCATATTCAAAACTGCACCATAATTTGAAATTTCCAAATGTGTACTAGGAAGTAATATGCTGTGCTGCAAGGAACTAAAATGTGCATTGCTAAATAGATGCATATATGTCTATACCTATTCCCATTAAATAGCCCCAAGACGCAATTTTAAGGTACACAATGTTCAAGAATAACTCACAAAACATATTTAAATTGAGTCAAAGAGAGGAAGAAAAAATAGATTCTGTGATTTAAACATATACCTATCCAAAGGTACCACCTTATTAACAAACAGATATGCATAAGTTTTAAAGCCCCGAGACAATAATAATTTAAAGGTACAAGCTCAGTAAGGAGCGCCTGGGTGGCTCAGTCGGTTGTCTGACTCTTGATTTCAGCTCAGGTCATGATCTCACAGTTCATGGGATCAAGCCCCAAGTCCAGCTCTGTGCTGGTAGCACAGAGCCTTCTTGGGATTCTCTCTCTCCCTCTCTCTCAAAATAAATAAATTTTTAAAAAATGGGCGACTGGGTGGCTCTGTTGGTTAAGTGTACAAATCTTGATCTCAGTTCGGGATATGATCTCTAAGTTCGTGAGTTGGAGTCGCACATCAGGCTCTATGCACTGTCAAGTGCAGAGCCTGCTTGGGATTCTCTCTCTCTCTCTCTCTCTCTCTCTCTCTGTCTCTCTCTCTCTCTCTCTCTCTGCCCCTTCCCCACTCACACTCTCTCTCAATTAAATAAACTTAAATTTTTTTAAAAAGTCCAAGTTCAGTATGTAAATTCAAGTACCACCAGTCCCAGCAAATATTAATCTTATTATAAAAACTCTTCTTTCATAGCTAGTATTTTGTGGTCAAATTCAGTGGTGTTTACAGTTGTAGAACACCGCTTCACAATGAAAACACAGATTCTACTGTTTCCCTCCTCTTCCCATGTTGTGCTTCAACACCAGAGTGTTATAATTGTATCACACCTCTCCAATTGTGAGGAAATTCACACCTTTGTGTTACTTTAAACAAATAAAATATACAATTCAATTAATGTGTATTGAATCCTTTATGGGGGAGATGATCTTATTTACTTTTAATTTCTATGAAATCATGATTAAATTGATATTTTAAATATAATTAGCTTTTTTTCATAATAGCACTATTGAGATAAGAGTCATATACCATTCACCCATTTAAAGTGTATAACTCAATGGATTTTACTATATTCACAGAGTTGAACCATTGCCACAATTAACTCTAGATTACCCATTACTCATTTAGATACCCATTCTTCAGTTGATAGACATTTGGATTGTTTCCACTTTGGGGATATTATGAATAATGTTGCTATGAATATTAGTGAACAAAAGTTTTTGTGCAGACCTATGGTTTCATTTCTCTACTATATACCTAGTAGCAGAATTGCTAGGTCATATGGTAACTCTATGTTTAACCTTTTTAGAACCTGCCAGACTATTTCCCAAGTGGCTGCCTCATTTTACATTCCTACTAGCAGTAAATAAGTGTTACAATTTTTCCATATACTTGTCTACACTTGTTATTATATTTTTTAATACAGACATTCTAATGGGTATGACATGGTGAGTACTTACGGTTTTGATCTGCAATTTTTAAATTAAGCCAAAAAGAGGAAAAAAATTCTATGACTTAAACATATATATCCTTGATAGCTAGAGTGCTGAGCATCTTACCATGAGGCTCTTGACTATTCATATATTTTCTTTGGAAATATGTCTAGTCAGATCCTTTACACACTTTTAATTTGGCTGCCTTTTTATTATTTTAGTTGTAAGAGTTCCTTATACATTCAAGATTCACATTCCTTACCAGATATATATGACTTGCTAACTTTCTGCCCTTCTCTGAGTTTTCTTTTCACTTTCTTGATTATGTCCTTGGAGCCCAAATGTTTTTAATTATGATGAAAACAAACTTACCTATTTTTCTTTCATTTCCTATGTTTTGGTGTCATAGCTATGAAACTACTACTTAATCTAAGGTCATGAAAATTTAGCTCTATGCTTTTTTCTAAAAGTTTCGTGGCTTTAGCTCTTACGCTTAAGTCTATGATCTATTTTGAGTTACTTTTTCATATGTGGTATGGAGCGTTTAAAATATATTTTTTCGGGCAACATACTACTAATAGACTTCAAGGTCTTAGATAATGCCAATGAAATATTTTTTTAATAAGTAAGAAAGTTCCTGAAAATCCCTTGGAAATATTAATGAGAAAAGCATTCATTAAATAGCATACAAATTTAAAATAAATATACAATTTATTCCTGGATTTTACAAAAAAAAAAGAGTTAAAATACAAAGATGATACAAATAACAGAAAGAAATTCGTGATGAGGGTTAACTGTAAAATTAAAACTGCAGAAAAAATACCAATAAATAACATGCATTGTGTTTCTATCAACCTGCTTTTTTCTTTTATGACCCTTAACAATTTCATTCTTTTATTACAGTGTGAAAGCACAGTGTCTGTCTTTTTCCGCTTTCATAACTAGAGTACCCAAAATAGTACTCAGCACATAATAAGTAAAAATATTTTAAATCAAATAGATAAGCAGATAAAAACGAATATGCATTAAAATTCACACTTCAGATGCAAGAATTATGATAGAAGGATAAGATAGAAACAGTAAGGTTTACAAATACTTTGTTCCTATCACTGCTTTGCACTTATTTTTCCTCTACTAGTATTGCTATTACCCTGGTGTAGTGCATTATTCTCTTTCTTTTCCTCCTTTAAAGATTTTAGCTTGAACATCATCTCCTTAAAGACATTTATATGGCAACCCTGTCTAAATTAGTTTCCTCTGTTATTCTCTATTACAGAAATAGATTTCTCTTTCATAAAACTAATCCTGAATGGAACATTTCATATTTATGTGTTTACATGCTGTCTTGCTCCCCCACTACAGTGGAAGTGTTTTGCATTCCATCTCAAGTCTCTAAGACAATGTGTGCCACTTTACCAACTTTAAATAAATAGGTAATAAAATATTGGAGAAATGGGAGCTTGGAAAAAAACTGCTGTTCCCTGGATTTTGAGGAACAGCTATATTGAAACCATAGGCAAACACACCTTTGCAAAGTAATGCTATGTCCTTGGTGGTGGCTTTCAGTTCTCTCATGACTTTTTACCATTCCAGAGTGAGAGGGAGAGAGAGAGAGAGAGAGAGAGAGAGAGAGACTTTTCCCATCAAATGAGACAGAAGAATGGAAGTTGAAATAATAATGCAAATCCCTCATTGTCCTAGTTATAGAAATAAATTTCAGAGGAAATATCCAGCGATGTGCCATGAAAATTGAATACGCAGAAAGCTTCTGTCTCCAAATCCCAGGTGAGTTCTAATCTATTTGGACCTGAATAAAATTACAAGTAATCTCTCTTCCTTCTTGTCTCTAGAGTTCAATATTTAGCTTTCCTAGTAGTAGTTCATAAAAATTTTAAATAATATTTATTGTGATTCAAAATATCTTAGGTGACCTAATGAAGAGATGACACATGTATATGTCCTCTTTAATCTGTTTACTCGGTCTCTGTCTCTGTCTCTGTCTCTGTGTCTCTGTCTCTCTCTCATTCTAAAGTCTTGCAGTAAATATATTTAGATTTTCAGTCTGGAGAGGCTTGGCATTTGTCAGGTGCCTACCTGATATCCATTTTCCCCTTCATATTATCAGAACCTTGTTTTGATATATATGACCAGGTATATAGCTCAAAATTAAAAACAACAACAACAACAACACTCCAGATATTTACCTTCACTCACTGCACCTAGGGGTGATGATGTGACATAGTTCTATACTCATTGCTGGATATAGTTTGTGGACATTGCTAGCATTTCTGGGAAAGTGTGTTTTCCAGATAAATGCATTATATTTCTCTGTGCCACTTTCTTTTTTACTCACAGGTTTTGCACCTACACTGTTACTTCAGATGACCCACTGAGTCATATTTAGGACCATGTGTAGGGTGTTATTACATAATTAATCCCAAATCCTAATCCAGGACTTTTATGAGGGTCAAACAGTTACTCTCAATAACTACACTAAGACATCATGCATAAACTGGAATTCTCCTGGGTGAACCAGGACATATGGTCACCCCGTGGGAGATTTATGTTCTCAGTAGCCTCAAAATAAAGTTCTTTCTTTCCAGTTAGAAGTGGCTGACATATGTCACTTTTGACATGTACATTTCCATGCAGCTAAACAACTTCTCCAGTTTACTAGATTTTAAAATTCAGTGGTACAGAAACAAACTTTAGCATACCTTATTTATGGTACTCTGTAGGCTTGAAGTCTCCTCGAAATGTAGCCCTTTGGTCTGTCCCTGTCTGCTGTTATTCCCATTTGGCTACATAACACACTGTTTTGTTGTGGTGGTGGTTTTTTGTTTTGTATTTTTTTAATATTCTTTTTCTCAGAACTGTCTGTTCAAAAAGACAACTTCTCCACACACCTGGTCATAGGAACGACTGGCTTCTGTTTCTCTGCTTCACCACATCTCTCTCCCATTCAAATCCATTGAAAATTGACTTTTTATATTCCCTTTGCATTTAGCACTCATCATGCCTTTTTCTTTTCTCTTCCCTGAAGTATGAAGAAATCATGGTCTATAGTCCTATTTTATGTAGATTTCCCTCTAAGCGAGTTAAATAAGGAGACATTTTAAAGAAGGAAGGTCCCCAAAATTGAAAAACTGCCTCATGCTGGGGATGGGAGGGTTGGGGGTGGAGAAAAATTGATCCATATCTTTTGATGATTTTTTTTTATCACAAACTAAGAAACATTTACATATGAAATTACTAATTCTCACACTGGTTTCTGAGAGGGAAAGGCAAGGGAGGGCACTAATAATGACAGAGCATCTCTTTTGGCAATCAGCCTGGCCCAGCAAGCCATAGTAAAGCTATAACTCCTCAGAAGGAGAGCACTGGGTAATTTACAAGGAAACTGCACCTAGAAGGTTAGGAAATTTCTCCAATGATACAAAGAAAGTAAGTTATGGAACTATGATTCGAACCCAGTTTTATTTCTAAAGCTTGCATTCTTTTTTTTAAATATGAAATTTATTGTCAAATTGGTTTCCATACAACACCCAGTGCTCATCTCAAAAAGTATCCTCCTCAATACCCATCACCCACCCTCCCCTCCCTCCCACCCTTCATCAACCCTCAGTTTATTCTCAGTAAAGCTTGCATTCTTAAATATTACTTAAAACTGACCGATTCACTAATGGCTAAAAGAATGCAACCTAGAAATTTCGCATAAATGAATACGTGTTGGTCTAGCAAGGCAGAAGGGAAAATATAAAATTCAGTATCATTTTCAAATGATTCAACCAAAGGTCTTCATTAGTGCTGCCTTAGAAGCTTAATCCTACTTTTATTTTTCAATGAAAAATGTTATTAGAAACATATATGCTAATTTTTACAATTAAGGCTAGCCCTGGAGCTAAAGTATTAATATTTTCCAGACATTATACTCTTAGAATAAAAACAACACCACTTACTATTGAAAATATAGTAAGTTAAAGACGGATGCTTACCATTATTCAATCCTTACTGAAAGTAAAACTAATGATCTGTTGATTCTTCCTAAAGAAATACAGCCTAATTCCAACAACACAAAAAATCATGTCACATGTTTGCAAGCAACAGCTGCCAGATTCTTGAGCTGCCAGGATTGAATATTTCTTTTTCTTTTTCTTTTCTTTCTCTTTTTTTAATTGGAAAGAATACCCCAGTTCACTTAACTAATATATATGAGGGTAAAAAAATAGGCAAATAAGTAATTTTTCTAGGTGCTATAGCCAGAAACTAACCTAAAATGAAAAATAAATGTTACAAAATTCAAGAAAATCACATGTGTATGGAAGAAAAAATGTAAATGCGCTAAACTGAATATTTAACAAACTAATTGCTAAACAAGGCTTTGTGATTTGGTCTTTGACTTCTTTCTATCCAGGTGCCATTCAACTCTATGATTCATTTGGCAGTAATGGCTAAGGTACTCCTTCTTTCTCTTCTCTTCTCTTCTCTTCCTCTTTCTTAAATATTCAGGACTTTTCAGAGAAAGTACCTGCTCCAAGAAATAGTTCTGCATATGCCTCATATTTCAGAACATTCCATGAGGAAGTCAGTTGATGAGGAAATTCAAATTCTAGAGTAGATAATATTTTGTACCCCCATTCTACATATTTTTGTGTAAAAAATCTGCCATTTCTTTTCAACATAAAATGGAAATCTTCCACTGAAAGATGACCTGAAATGACCAGACTGCTCCCCAGGAAGAAGCCCTGGCCAATCTTTGTTCCCCTTCTTTATAAGCAGTATTTGGTACAGAAAGAAAAACATGACAAGATCAGCTCTTAAAACTACAACACAATGCCAGGCTGAATGCATAGAAGCATGCAATGACTCTTCTAGCAAACTTTCCATGTTTCAACAGTACCATCATAGCCTATTCAATGTGGAACCAGTTAATTGAACTAGAAACTGTATAGAGACAAAATCAGCACAATTATTACAAAAACCATTAAGACCAGATGGCCAGTGAATTATTTGCAGAATTAAACTGCATGAACTGCATCCATTAACTGATTCAATAAGATTTTAACAGATACCCTTACATGGAAACTGCAGTCCTCAGTGCTACACGATGTATTAATATATATTAGGTCTAATCACTAATTTCAAGGGGTTTAATTCTGATAAGACAGAAAGGACACAAAAAACAGTAATTCTAACAAGAAGAAAGGGAATATGCAGATAATGTCCCATCAAGGTGCAAAATATGCAAGCTATGTTTGTAGAAATTTTATTTTGCAGAAATTGAGAAAAGTTTTATTGGGATATTCTGTTTATAGTGAGAAGCAAAAGAAATTCGAGAATAAAAAGTGCTTTTCTCCTATTGTCATTTTGTGGGCATAAAATCATGCTCCCCTTTTAGCTTTTAATGTTGGTCTTCTCCTTTTCTTCTTCCTCAAAGGCCCCTCCCATGTTTCTCAGTAACTCTTGACTTAGTCAAGTCAGTACCTTATCACAATCTTGAGATTGCTCTTACCGAAGCACCAGATTTAGGCATGTAATTCTAAATAGTGCAAAAGGACATGAGTCCATTAAGAAATTTCTCTCTCATTCTTGCCGTTGTCACTATTGCTGTTGATACCTATCAACAAAGCCATCACAAACAAGGTGATAGGCTGCTCTGATTTTAATATAATTATGATTTTGACATGTTGTAACAGTAAAGAGTGACACATCCTTAATTTCAACAGCAAACAAGATGAGCAATGTTGATTTAAAGAATGAACACTGAACTAGGATTTCCTTTTCTTGACCTACCTCCCTTGTACTGAGCACCCTTATTTTAGTCACATAAGCTCTGTTTCCCAAGTGTATCTTCTGTCCTTCAGTGGCAATATCACAGTCATTACAAGGCCCAGATGAGACTGTTTATCTGAAAGCTCAGTTAAAAATTGAGAAAACAGGGGCGCCTGGGTGGCGCAGTCGGTTAAGCGTCCGACTTCAGCCAGGTCACGATCTCGCGGTCCGTGAGTTCGAGCCCCGCGTCAGGCTCTGGGCTGATGGCTCGGAGCCTGGAGCCTGTTTCCGATTCTGTGTCTCCCTCTCTCTCTGCCCCTCCCCCGTTCATGCTCTGTCTCTCTCTGTCCCAAAAATAAATAAAAAAAAAAAAAAATTGAGAAAACATTCTACAGTGGAAAGATAGATTATATATAAGGCCAAGGGCATCATGGTATTATGGAAATCTCATAATTTCTGGAGTTAAGACCTAGATAATAAGTTTTCATTCTGTTCCTCACTAGGATGGACTAAAGTCAACAAGCTTCCTAAACTGCAGCTTTTCATCTATATTTAATGGTCCATTCCTGGCCTTCACAGAGCTGCTGTGCAAATTACATATAAATCTAAAAGCCTCTACGAAATAACAAAAACTAAGCAAACTATATTATTTGTACCAGCACAGTTATTAATACTGCCGCTATGACTATCACTGTTAGAGCTACTCTTGTGACAGCTTACAATATTGGTTATGTATTAGAACATAGACTGACCTAAAGCAGTTACTTTATCATTGATTTAGTTTCAAATATAATTGATATGGATTAAGGCAGTGTTAAGCAATTCAATTTGTGTTTATATAATTTGACCTTCATTAATCCCTTAGTTGAAAAAAAATCTTAATAGTTCATAAGCTAAATAATTTAGATTTTAGAGATCACTGATACAAGGTCAGAACATTATCAATATAATTATTTTAAGTTTATTAAGTAAGTAAACAATGGTTATAGTCAGAAAAGCAAGCCTTTTTAAAACATTTCAATTATTATCAATCACTAAAATGCCAGTGATGTGTGTGCTAAGTGCATTGAACCATTCATTTAAAAAGACCCAATACTTTCAGCCTAGTTACAAGTCCTAGACATGTTTCAAGCTATTCAAACTGCATTCTTACTAAGTGCAATTTCCTAGACTCAAATGTCAGGGCTCCCAAATTGTCCAAAGCACTGAATTATGTTGTTACTTCCCAAATGATGATATACCAGATGTTACTCTCATAACTTTCTTTTCTTTCATCATTTTCTTCTTCCAAGCTGAAGAAAGAAAAGTAGATCGTAGGCAGAAGTGAGGTATCTTATCTGCTATAACAAAATACCACAGACTGGGTGGCTTAAACAGCAGACATTTATTTTTCATAGTTCCAGAAGCTGGGAAGTCCAAGATCAAGGTGCAGTCGGATTTGGTTCTTGGTGAGGGCTCTCCTTCTGGCTTGCAGACAGCTACAGTCTCATTGTATACTCACATGACATCATCTTTGTGTGCTTACAGAGAAAAAAAGTTCTGGTTTTTCTTCCTCTTCCTTTAAGATGCTAATACCATTATGAGTACTCCAGCCTCATGCCATCATCTAAACCTAATTACCTCCCCAAAGCCTCACCTCCTAATACCAACATATTGAGGATCAGAGCTTCAACCCATGCATTTTGGGAGGACATGCTTAGTTTATAATGGGGTAGGACTGGAGACCAAGTCAGAGTAATATATTAATAGAATATTGCATTGACTTCAATTATATAGGTGTGTATACAGGTAAAGAATTTAACCAAATTTTTTTAATCCAAAAAATATCTGGCATTTTCCCTTGGCTTCTGAAAATTGATATTTATTTGCCTAAGGGCCTTAGGCTAGCCAGAGAGAAACAATATGATTTAGGTTTAGCACTTTGAGTCATGCAACATATCAGTCTACCAGGAGCCTGAGGTCAACCACATAGGCAATCATTCAACCAATCTTACATAATGTAGTCCCAATAAAAACTCTTAACACCAAGGCTCAGGTGAGTTTCCTGACTGACAGTATTCCTTGTGTATTGCCAGATATTGATATCAGAAGAGTAATACATTCTGATTCTACAGGAAGAAGATAAGAGAAACTCTGTATTTGGTATGCATGGTATGTGTACCTATGTACTCTACCCTATGTACTTCTTCCCTTGGCTTCCCTGTATCATTCCCTTATAATAAACAAGAACCACAATTATAATACTTATAATAGTTTTCAGTGAGTTCTGAAAGTCCTTCTAGTAAATTATCAATCCAGAAAGTGGTATTGGGAACTACCCCAGACCCAAACTTACAATTGGTGTTAGAGGTAAAGGAGGTCTTAGAGACTGTATTCTCTAATTTTGTATTGGCCCAAACTTATTGCAACAGGTAATTATTATGATAAGTTAAAACTCTAGGAAGACAAGGATCTTGCCTATTTTTACCCTCTTGCATATGCTCACTACATAGTATAATGTCTAGTATGTGGTAGAGTTCCAATAAATATATATTGAATAAATTTTAGGTTTATTGAGGTTGACTTTGAGGACAAAGCAGCATTTGTGCTGTGGACTGTAAGATCACCAATGTAATCATAGTTAATTATTCATCTGTTTCTCCATCTATACTTGGAACAGGCAATTCTTTAAAAGTCCACATGTTTATTGAGAGCTTTCCTTTATCAGAGAATGTACTCAATGTTGTGATTGGGAGAAATATATGGCCCAAGTAGCAAAGATGACTATGATATAATTCCTTCCCACTAGAAAAACAGACAATAAGTACTGTGATATTAAAGCAGAAATAGCATCTAATTCTTACCAATATAGGTAATGGAAAGAGGTCACATATCAGTTAAGATCTGAACTGAATTACAAGGAAGGTTAAGAATTACACAGGCACAGAACAACAACAACAACAACAACAAAGGCAAATATAGCAACATCAATGTAACTATAGTAGTATTACTTTTATCCTTTATATATTTTATTACACATATGATTCTATAATAATAATTATCTAAAATATGTTATTGCCAATTTTTAAAATTTTTTTTTAACGTTTATTTATTTTTGGGACAGAGAGGACAGAGCATGAACTGGGGAGGGGCAGAGAGAGAGGAAGACACAGAATCAGAAGCAGGCTCCAGGCTCTGAGCCATCAGCCCAGAGCCTGACGCGGGGCTCGAATTCATGGACTGCAAGATCGTGACCTGAGCTAAAGTCGGACACTTAACCGACTGAGCCACCCAGGCGCCCCTGTTATTGCCAATTTTTAACCACAGTTTGAAAATAATCTGACTTTAGAAATTTACATCAAACAATGCTTATCTGTAATTGTTTTTATGTATGCAAGGCTCAGTTCAAACTACTCTAAATATATAAAGATACCAATCTTATAGTAAATTTATAGAAAAGAGTAGAAAGAGGAGATTCAGACTATACCTTCTCTGCATGATGAAAAAATGCAACCCTCCCCCATTCCCACACAAATGCCTTTAAGCACTATGATAATTTGAGAAAATTTAGGTTGTTTTACAAGATTTTTCAAAATCATGTAAACCTCGAGGAGAATGAAATATCAACACTATTAAAATTCAAGTCAGTTATAACCGGTTAAATAACAAAAATGTTAACATTACAGGCACCATCTGAATAAGGTAAGATTTGTAGGAAAATCTGTCCCAACAGATTGTGACACAGCAGTGTTTCCTGAACTACTAAAGAAGGTGTTTCAGGAACAGAAGTTTCTAGCATTTGTGAGCTTATTTTGTGTGGGAAAGTGATGCCTTCTAGAACTTTTATTTACTCAGTTTTACAAAAAGTATCATCTAATGCCATTGAAAAATTTTGGGGCTTCCTTCCAAAAAGGCACAATAAATAAAAACCAAGGAGGCAAAAGAATTATACACTGAAAACTACAAAACACTGCTGAAAGAAATTAAGAAAGAACAAATAAATGGAAAGACATCTGTGTTCATGGGTTAGAAGATTTAATATCGCTAAAATGTCCACACTACCCAAAACAACCTTCAGATTCAATGTAATCTCCATAAATCCCAATAGCATTTTTTTTTCAGAAATAGGAAAAAAAATCCTAAGATTTAGGAAAAAATCCTAATCTCACAGCATTCTAAACAGTCAAGACAATCTTGATTTAAAAAAAAAGTGGTGGACTCACACTTTCTGATTTTAAAATATATTACAAACCTATAGTAATCAAAATAGTGTAGTACTAGCATAAAGACAGACATATATATGAATGAAACAAAATAGAGAGCGCAGGAATAAACTCTCACATACATAGTCCAGTGATCTCTGACAAGGGTGCTAAGACTACATAATGGGAAAAGGATAGTCTCTTCAACATATAGTGTTGGAAAAACTGGGTACCTATATACAAAAAAATAAATACATAAAATTGAACCCTTACCTTATGCTATATATAAGAATTAACCCAAAATGGATTAAAAACCTAAATGTAATATTAAATTTGTAAAGTTCTTAGAAGAAAACACAGGAGAAAAGATTTATTTGGCAATGATTTACTGGGTATGAAACCAAACTCATAGGCAATAAAAGTAAAAATGGACAAGTGGGATTACATCAAAGTTACTGCACAACAAAGAAAGCAAAGTGAAAAAGTCACCTTCAGAATAGGAGAAAATATTTGCAAACCATATATCTGATAAGAAGTTAATATTCAGAATATATAAAGAACTCTCACAACTCAACAGCCAAAAAACACATTTAAAAATGGGACTTAAGGGTGCGTGGGTGGCTCAGTCGGTTAAGTGACTTGGCTTGGGTCATGATCTTGTGGTTCATGAGTTCAAGTGCCACGTCAGGCTCTGTGATCCCAAAAATAAACATTATTTTTTTAATGGGCAAAGGATTTAAAAAGACACTTCTCCAAAACTGGCCAACATGTGTATGAAAAGTGCTTAACATCACTAATCCAAGGGAAATGCAAATCAAAACTACAGTGAGATACCACCTGGTATCTGTTAGGTTGACCACTATCAGAAAGAAAGAAAGAAAGAAAGAAAGAAAGAAAGAAAGAAAGGGAGGAAGTTAGAGGAAGAAAGAAAGGGAGGGAAGGAAGAAGGAACAGAAAGGGGGGCAGAGAGAGAGGGAGGGAAGGAGAAAAAAGGAGAGAGGGAGGAAAAATAAAAGTTAGCAAGGATATGGAAAAATTGAAACTTTTGTCCACTTGTTAGGAAAGCAAAATGGTGCAGCTGCTATGGGATCCAGTATGGAGGCTTCTCAAACAATTAAAAAGGAAATCTTTTCAGATGCTACAACATGGATGAACCTTGAAGACATTACACTAAATGAAATAAGTTAATCACAAAAAGACAAGTATTATGTGATTCCACTTATATGAGGTATCTAAAGCAGTCAAACTCAGAAACTGAAAGTAGAGAGGTGTCTGCCAGAGACTGAGGGGAAGGGGAAAAGGGGAATTATTGATAATGGGTACAGAATTTCAGTTTTGCAAGTTGAAAAATTTCTAGAGGTCTGTTGCACAACAATGTGTGCACAGTTAACACGACTGTAACGTATACTTAAAAATGGTTAAGATGGTAAATTTTATGTTTCTACTAGAATTTTTTTTTTTAAATTTAAAAAGAGGAGGAAAAAAGCACGAGTTCAGACTATGTTGGCACCCACACTGCTCGAAATAGATGGCAATGATGAATAAAATATAAAAATGTAAGATCTAAATGACATAACCCGGTTCAAAGCAAGCTAAGTATCCCTATGGAATGTAGGAAGACACTAAGCAGTTTATAGCTGCAAAGCTCCATATCGTGAAGTTGGTGGTGTGCCTCTGATCAAGTCCATGGGAACAAAAGCCCTCTGTGGAGGATGGGGACTGCAGCCAGGCTACCTGCTCCACCAGTGGCTGGGATAGTTTTCCTCTCCAACTCTAAAAAGGCTGAAATAAAAATGCTGATCGTGATTTAGAGTAGAACCAGTAATAGACACAGCCTCACAATGAAAGGGACTAGACCTAGCCAAAACCTCGCCCAGGCCCCCTTCCCTAACTCCAATGTTACCTTTGGATAGAAGCCTTGAAATGACTCAAATATTATTCTAAACTAGGGCCACTGAAGGCTGGATAGCAACAACAACAACAACAACAACAATAACAACAACAACAACAGCAACAACAAAAATCACTAGAAAGTGAGGGCAGACCTTAGAGGAAGAAGATCAAGGAGCCGGGGTAGCGAAATGTTCCTTCAGACCAAATAACAACCACATGAAAAACGAATTCTGAATTCTAATAATTTCAAACTAATTCTAAAAATGGTAGCCAACAAAATCACTGATTAAACTATGAACTTGACTACCAAAGAAATTAAATGTATGGGGAAGTCTGACAAAGTATTATAAGAATGCTCAGAGAGATAAATGAGTTAATAACTTTCTATAAAAAGAACAGATAGTAAAAATAGGAAGAAATCAATCAAGATCAGGTAGATATTACTTGGAAACCATTAGACATCCAAAAATGAAAAATACATAGTGATTGAAATCACAAATTAGATGGCATTAATTCTAGAGTAGGTAAATTTGAGTTTCTAACATAAGTCGTTTTGAGCATTATCAGCATCAAGATAGAGAAGTGAAATGTACATGGGTTAAGAGTTAAAATATCTCATAACTGAAGAAATATGCATCTTTTTATTAAAAGTGCATTCTGAATTTCTAACAATGTAATTTAAGATAGAAGAAATTGTGGTTTATATACACAATGGAATACTATGTGGCAATGAGAAAAAATGAAATATGGCCTTTTGTAGCAACGTGGATGGAACTGGAGAGTGTGATGCTAAGTGAAATAAGCCATACAGAGAAAGACAGATACCATATGGTTTCACTCTTATGTGGATCCTAAGAAACTTAACAGAAACCCATGGGGGAAGGGAAGGAAAAAAAAAAAAAAAAGAGGTTAGAGTGGGAGAGAGCCAAAACATAAGACACTGTTAAAAACTGAGAACAAACTGAGGGCTGATGGGGGGTGGGAGGGAGGGGAGGGTGGGGGATGGGTATTGAGGAGGGCACTTTTTGGGATGAGCACTGGGTGTTGTATGGAAACCAATTTGACAATAAATTTCATATATTAAAAAAAAATAAAATAAAAAAATAAAAAAAAATAGTTTAAAACCCTTGAAATTGAGTTTCAGTCATGTAATAGAACTTTTGCCAGATATTGCATTGTGACTATGGCCTATTAAAATTGTATTGTCACAAGTAGAAAAAAAAAAGATAGATTCACAACAAGATATTATAGTCGGATTTGCAGAACATGAAACATAAAGAGATTTTTTTTCCTATATAGATTACCTACAAAGGAAAGAATATTAAACTGATGGTAAACTTCTCATATTCAACAATAGATGTCAGAAACCAATGGAGTATAATTTTCAAAGTCCTGGGAAAAATACAGGTCTACTAGAATCCTATAACAATCTGAACTATAATTTATGATTGAAAGCAAAAAGAAGGCATGTTCATGGACACCAGGACAAAGCGAATTCACCACCTACATAGACCTCATATCCAAAACAAAGATTTCTTTAGGCCAAATTTGATACATACACAAAACCAAAAACTATATGCATAGAAATTATTTTAAAGATTGGTAAATTTAACTATTATCTGTAGAATAATAACTAATCATGCATATGATTTTATTTTAAAGTTTCACTAATCAAATTGGCAAGAAGGGTGGTGGTGTTTACTAGGCAAGACGACATCCTAAGGTCAACCAGCTGTTTGGAATGCAGACAGAAACAAAAAAATATTGAGCATATATAATGAGTATATATAATCTTATATACTTATAAACGCATATTAAAAAATAAGGGTAAATCACTAAAGCCAGAATCATAAGCTACATTTACAAACTAGTGGAAGAATAAAAATAGAATAGAGAAAAAGTGTCAACACAAGGAAATAAATAAAGAACACAGAAGCAAAAGAAAAAATATGAACTACAATGGCAAAAACAAATCCAGATGCATCAACAATCTCACTAAATGCACATGAATTAAATTCAGCTATCAAAACAGATTTTTCAGAATGGATCTTTACATTTTAGCTCTATGCTACTCAGCAGTCACTCCATTTTAACTACTCTTTCCTGTCTCCTGGTGACAGGAAGAAATCAGAAGTCACAAGGGAATTAATTCCTAGTTTTAAAATGAACGCAAACCAGGTAAATGACACACCGCTGGGACTCTAAGTAGCTTCTTTAAGACCTGTTGGGTTTGGCTGCAGCCACACATCAGCCCCCTGTCCTTGCCACATACCAGATATGGCCCCTGTTGATGTGCCTAACTATACTGTTTAACATGAATGAAATAGGAAACGACTTTAAAAAAAAAAACCCACAAGTTTTATATACACCAAAACACCTCAAGAAAACTTGTGTTAATAACCTGCTTTTAACTCACCACCAGGCTCCTGGCTGTGCTGGTGCTATCCTGCTGAGGCATACCACATAGCTGAGCAGTACTGTGTTTGTGATGGAGCCTTGATGTTCAATTCTTTTTCAGGTTTGCCTACCCCAGGATCAGCTCTCTCTAGTCTTATAACGAAAGCCTCAGGCCTATGCCTACTGTTTAAAATTAAACACCAGGGTGCCTAGGTGGCTTAGTCGGTCAAGTGTCAGACTTCAGCTCAGGTCATGATTTTGTAGTTCATGAGTTCAAGCCCCCATCAGGCTCTGTGCTGACAGCTCAGAGCCTGGAGTCTGCTTTGGATTCTGCATCTCCCTCTCTCTGCTCCTTCCCCCTCTCAAAAATAAGTAAACATTTAAAAAATTAAATTAAATCAGATTAATTAAATACCAACACTTACTCCTATTAGTTCTATCCAGAGAGAGGATGATTTTGAAAGTAGGAATCCTGATGATTTTTGTCAGCAATGGCATACTTATAATCAAAGGAAAATTGTTCTCAGTAGCCTCTACCATAAGAAGGGAGAAATTAGGTGATTCTTGGTATGAAGCAATAAAAGAAAAGGAAATTGAGTATGTGGTTACCCCAAATAGGTAACTCACCAGGTAATTATTGTCAGTCTAAGGCATTTACTCCTTTACAAAAAAGCACCCACAGTAAAATTATCTAATCAGGAATTTCTTGAAACCCCTCCTATGGGCTCAAGACCTCTGTGCCTTACCCTTAATTCTGAGCAAGAATGATAAAAAGAATGCATTTCTGAACCTGCTTCAGAGTATGCAGTTTACTTAACTCCTACTGAATATCCAGGCTCCTCTCAGGAACTTTGAGATTGCACCCAACAAGGGAGATCTCTCTACACTCGGATCCCCTACATACACACACACACACACACACACACACACACACACACACACGCACAGGCTCCTACACACTGTGCTCTGCCTACAGTACTGTTGTCAGACTTTCTGTGTTTTTCTTCTTCTAAAACCTTTGGAAATAAACTCTGGTCCAAAGATCTGAACTCCGTCTTTTTTGCATAACTGGTAGCTTTGGCTCTTTACTTGATGACTGGTTAAATCCCTAAAGTCAATACTATCCTAAGATTATCTCCATGTTTTAGTTTGTACTACAGTGAAACATTTTTTTTAAGTTTAACTAATTAGAATTATTCAAAACAACAAGCTTTTATCTTTTTTGCTTATTTTAATTCTTATATTTAAAATATAAACTCATAATAACTGGACATTAAGAACTGTTAGAATTATGTCACATTAAAAATGAAAGATCATTTTTGTTTTAACCAAAAATGTGTTTACCTGTAAGTATTATATTGAGCAGAACTGTTGAAATAATATGTATGTACACATCTAGTATATGAATGCAAATTCAGATCTGAGTATGCTCGGTAATAAAACAGTAACTTTAAAAATCTTAATATGAATGGCAGATGTATTACTAAAAACAAGCATAGTACAGCAGAGATTCATTCAACTGAATATGGAAAAAAGTTTAAAAAACAATTTAATATTTAATTTAGAATCTAGTAAGTAGAACTTCCATTTTCAAGGATATCTCTTCATGAACTTCAAATAGGCTATTTCCTTATGAGAGAACAGATATAGATATCTGTATCTATATCTATATCTATATCTATATCTATATCTATATCTATCTATTCAGTGCAGTCACATTTTCCCAATACATAAATTATTATCTTGAGAGTCAGACAGGCTTCAGAGGAGAGTTAACTACTTTACAATATGTCAGTGCTCATAATGTAGCTACTGATACTACCTAATTTTGTCAGTTTTGGAAATAAAAGAGATGTTAAACAACCCAGTGTCCAACACCCTCACTTTAAAGGTCCAGAAATTAAGCCAAAGAGGGGGAGGTAACTTGTCCAAAGAGAAATAGTAACTGAAATATAAATAAAACTCAAATGTCCAGCTCCTAATCCAGACCTCATTCCATAAATTCACATCATCTTTGAAGTGACGAGTTATGCCAGGAATCTGATATATTAGGTACTGAAAAGATTTATTCAATATAAACAAAACACAACCTATTCTGAAAGTTTTTCTCCACAACAGGACACAAAAGACTCTCTGAAGAATTTAACTGCATAAGCCATCCTCTGTGCTTACAGGAGAAGTAATAGGAGAAAGGAAAACCCGTCTTACCCCTTGAATTAAACAGAACTGTAAAATTCAAAAGATCAATTATCCTCTAGAAGTGGAAGCCAGACAAAGAGAATTTATATTGCATAGACAGTAACTAGGTCTTTCTCAACAGGGCATGATCCTTTGCATTGTAAATTATAAAATCTTAATAAAATCCTGACATTGGGTCAGAAAATATAAAATGACTTCGACTTCTAATTTTCTTCCATAAAAGAATGGTTACTCCACTACCTGTCAACACCAGTTTATGTGTGCACACAAGCACATGCACATGCACACTTTCCAAGGTACTTACTGAGCTATAGAGATAGCCTTCACCATTCATGGCCACATAGAGGCTGGCCTTCACCCCTTGGATGGCCACCACACGCAGGCCCACGGGAATTAGATTGAAGAGGGCTGAAGAGGGAAAAAGAAGACAGAGAGGAAAAAATCAGTGACCTTTTGAATAAATCATTCTGCTTCTTAAGAGGACTCTTTTGAGAATTCAAACCTATGAACTGAAATTAGTAGGGAGAGAGAGGGAGACTGAAGAGGTCTAAGGGTGGGGAGAGCAAGCTTCTTATCTTTGCACCACTTTTAATTACCTATGCGACCTCAGGTAAATCAAATAAACTCATCTGTAATAAAGGGGTGACATTAGAAGGTCTCAAAGGGCCCCACGTTTTTGCTTCACAAAATGAACACATATTCAAACAGTATAATATGATTTTTTCAAACAAGTAAATAATTTGAACCAAAACATTCTCAATAGTGGAAAACATAATTGCCGTCATATGTAATAATAAAATATGACCTTTAAAACCTATGCCAAAGCTTCTTGTTTTCAGATTTTTCCCTGTTGTCTTGAACATTGTCTTGAATACAGAAGATAAACATAAAAATCACTGACTCATTCTTAGCTACATTGGTAGAATGAGAGCATTTCTTTTTATAGTTCAATTATTTTCCATGTAAATGTAGATATGTAAACAGATGTATCTCTAATTGATAGCTTAAGCTGTAATAGACATATATCTCAGAAAACACACACACACACATGTATAAATACATGCACAAAACCACTAAAACCATTAAAAATTAACTTGTTAAACTGAATTCAGTATCCCGTGATGAAATGAGAACAGGTTTGTGGTCTTTAAATATTTCGGTTGTCCATCACTGAACAATCTATATGTCTACTTGGATAAGGTATTCAAATACCAGAAAGAAAAATAAGAAGATAATCTGTTTTTCTTCCAAAAATATATTTTGATGAATTACATCTTCCTAGCACTACTCTAGTTATTGTTCTGATTACAAAATGAGCATAAGCATTAACATCGTCCCTTCCCTGAAATAATTTGTAATACATAAGGGAAGAAAGTAATCATATAGTTAGGCACTACAGATGCAACATGGCTATGAACTAAATATCTCACAGCTTCATGCATAAAAGAATATATCTGTAGCTCACTTTAACATTCTAGTTTAGTTGGAAATTTTTATCCTGCTTTTCTACTGATAAAATTTTCATCAGTTCTGGTCATCTTCTTAGTGTTGAATTTAAGATGTATGTAAATCAAACCAAGGGCTACCTGGAATGACTGATTATTCTGGGCTTTTCTCAATGTAGAATGGTAAGCTAACTAACCACACACACTCATACACACACACACACACACACACACACACACACACACACAGTTTGACTTCCAGTCAAATGTTCAGTTGATGGGTGTAGAGGATCAAGACTTAGACCACAGGTTACTACAGCAGGTTTCAATTCTTAGATGCTTGACATTGGACCAGTCCCTTTGCCTCTTTGAACCTGTTTCTTCATTTGTCATGACAGTTGAGACTAAATCTTAGAAGATGCTCAAGAATTATTAGCCATCTCAATTTGAATGTGAACTGTTTTTGTTCTTCACACTGTCCTTGTGCTACTGAAATAACTTAAGAAGTACAAGACCTTAAAGTCTACTTGGGGAGAGAGAGCTAAGACATATGGAATAATCTGATACAGTGTATAATTTATTTCTATAATTAAATATAATATATGCATTCTATATATATTTTCTATGTTACAGAAGTTCAGGAAAATGGAAGATCTGTGTGGCCTGAAATATTCAGGAAATGTTTCACATGGAATATGGGACCCAGGTTGACACAAAGAAAGGGCAGAATTTGAGTAAGTCAAGAACAGAAAAACATTTTAGGGGGACTGGAGGTTAGGTGATTCTGGAAGATAATGTATGTGTAGACCAGTAGATGGGAAGATTTGATTCATACTAGGGATAAGTGAGAATGAATACCACATAGATAAAGTAGGGATAAACATCTGAATGTCTGTCACTCTAATCTTAGATATCTAAACTTTGCCAAATGGAAAACAAGAAGTGTGACGCATAAAGATTCGAGCAGCAACAGATTACAAAAATAGTGTGAGGTTTGCAGACAACATAGTTTCTAAAGTAACCACTCAGAAGCTACATGGCTTTGAGCCATTCATTTAACCTCTGTTTTATTTTCCTATCTGTAAAATGAACATAATAATTGTTACTGCAGAGTATTTATAGAAGAATCAAATGTACTATCAAATTCTTAAAAGTGTTTCATAAACAGAGAGGTGTTCTCTCTATATAAGAGTTATTTGTCATTAATATATGTCTTCTGCTTGTCAAATAAGGTTACCTTAGGGCATGATGTAAAAACTGACATCATCTCACTGGTATCTATTGAGTTTATATTCAGAATTGTTTAATACTTTAAAAAATAATACTTCATTTTTGTGCAACTCTTAATCTTCAAAGTGTTGATAAATTCATCACTGTATTTGACCCTCAACCACGAACACTATGGATCATTTAGGACAGAATGATTATCTTAATTTTAGGAAGACAAATAGGTTCAATGTGGTAACCCAAGTGAAACTCTACCTGAACAAAAGTTTTCTGGCTCTCTCACATGTGTTTCCTCCTTCTTTGTTTTTAAGTTTAATTTCTCCTAATATCCATTCTTGCCTTTTCACAAAGTCTAAGACTACTTAGCTACCTTTCCATACATATCATGCAGCTGGCTATGGCTGTGGACTCAGTAATGGCCAAAGAGATGTTGGCAGAAGGGTCTCTGCATAGTTGAAGACTCTTTCCTTAAAGACAGCTTGTGGGGGGGCGCCTGGGTGGTTCAGTTGGTTGAGCATCTCATTCTTGATTTCTACTCAGGTCATGGTCTTGTGGTTCATGGGACTGAGCTCTGCATTGGGCTCCATGCTGACAGCATGAAGCCTGCTTAGGATTCTCTCCCTCCTTCTCTCTCTGCCCCTCCCTGACTCTCACACTTGCTCTCTCTCAAAACAAATAAACTCAAAAAAAAAGATAGCTTATAAGTTTCCTTCGCCCTCTTCTCAACCATCTGCCTTACTGTTGTGTGGACTGGGATGGGGGCGTGGTGGCCGGATCATCTGAGACCATGAAAACAAAGACTACCCCCCCCCCCAGGGAGTGGTGGTAGGCAACCTGGAAAGAGTTGGGTCTCCGAGGACTTTGGGGAGCAATGGCACCAGTCCAGCAATTACCTAGGGTCTGGCTTTTATGGGAGAAAAATAAGGCCTTGTTATTTTAGTCTGTGTAATGTGGAGCCAACCATAATCCTAACTGATAAAGGAAGCAGAGTGAATATGTAAGGTACCAACTAAAGGAAGGTATTTATACATTGTAAATAAATGCAACTACTGGAAAATATTAAGTTCAGTGAAAATACTTATGAGAAAGAACAATGAAAGCAAACATTGTGCAGAACATCTTTCTCACCTAAAGATTTCTCAGGACAAATGCTAAGAATATTGATCCATCTAACTGAAACAGTCATAACAAAGCAACTAGAAAACTTTTCATACCTGAGGACAGTGTGAAAATTACTAAAGCCAGGCAGGGACAAAAGCAAGAAACTGTGAAAGTTCTATGCAAACCAGAAAGTGATAATGGCTTTTCAATGGTATGCTTTGGGAGATTTAGCAAGTCTATAAAAAAATCAGTAAACATTTTGGAATTAAATTTTTAGTGGTAAAAGCTAAAAACTACTCTCTTTGGGAAGGTCTGCATCTGCCTCCTAAAATCTTGAAAAGTGGCAAATGACTTACTCTTATCTATTATTTATCTTCATTGTAGTGCACAGGCCATAACTCACAGGAGCCCTCTGCTACTCACAAGAATTCCTCCCGTGTCTCCAGTCTTCCTCTCCACCCTCGAAGCCACAGCCCTAACTCATAGGAACTGGGCCACACCATTGTTCCAGTCCCTGGAATCTACTCATGCCATTTTCCTGCTTACAACCTCTAGGTACTCTACACTGACTATGGATGGATCCAAAGTTTCTACTCTGACCCTCAGCACCCTTTGCAATATGGCTTCAAATGGCATTTCCAGTTTATCACCTGCTACTCACGCATTCCATTCACCAAAACCAGCTTTATAGAGTTTCCCCGTTTCCCAAGTCCCCCCTTGATCTTTAAGTAGGCTAAATTTTCTTTTCTTTTCTTTTCTTCTCTCTTTTTGAAGATCTGTCTTTACTATTCAACTGCACCACAAGTTTTACCCAAACCCTTGAGATGGCTGTTTCCTTTTCCATAATTGTGTAATTCATCAGTATATCTTTATAATAGCATTTAAGACAGGGCATTATAGCCATTTGTTTACACATCTGTCTCCATCCCTAAAATGGAAGACTTTTCAGGGTAGGTCTCTGCAATTTCTACCCCAGTTATATGTACATATCTTACATTCATCAAATGTTATTGATTATAAGGGTCATGAAAAGACACATTTCCAGAATTTGTGGTCTTCTTATTGGAATAAAAGTGCTTTTTCTTTTTTTCTTAAGATCAACATATTTTTAATATCAAAAAGAAATTAAAAACTTAAAACATCTCAGCCTGAAGATCAAAATTATATATAGTCGCACATTTCTGCTACATGGCATTATTTCCTCTAATATATTTACTTACTGCTTCTAGTAATTTGATCTTCCTCTTCCTACTCTTTAACCCCATGTTTCTGCTTACTTCATTCTCTCTGCTTGGAATGCTGCTCTCCCCATATCTTCACAATGAACCTCCTGCCATGCTTGACATGACACACCAAATACCAAGTGTTTTCTCTCACTCCTAAGCTGCCTTAGTCCTGAATCTAGACTGTTTTCACCACAATTTATAATTTTCTTCCTTAAAAAATATGTTTCTGTCCTAACCACAACTAGAATGTAAGCTCCCCAAACAAATATCACATCTAAACCACACCTGTATAATACAGAGTAGAGAGTGGGAGAGGAAGAAAAAAGAGACAGAAACAGAAGAGAGAGAAAGACACACACACACACACACACACACACACACAGAGAATAAACAGGGTAATATATATCCTATTTATATTCAAGATCCCAGTAAACATTTGCCGAAGACTATAATTATAAGCCAAAGAAAGTACAAGCATCGAATATGATATCCAAACATCTTCTCAATTTTGTCCTTTCCAAAAGGAGTATCTCATTCTAAACCTTTATGTAAATCTGACTCTTATATTTTGAAAACTGAAATAATGGAGTTGGTATTCTTGGGATCCATAACAAACCCAATTACTGAACCACATGGAAAAAGTATATGAAAAAGGTAATGAAGGGAAAGGATAGTTTCTTCAAAAAATGGTGCTGGGGAAACTGGACTTCCATATCCAAAAGAATGAAGTTGGACTTATATTTTATATTACACACAAAAATGACTCAAAATTGATTAAAAGTCCAAACATAAAGCATGAAACTATAAAACTCCTAGAAGAGAATATAGGGGAAAATGTTGACATTAGTCTTGGCAGTGATTTCTTTCATATTAACACCAGAAGCATAGGCCAAAAAAAGCAAAAATAGACAAGTGGGACTACATCAAACTAAAAATCTTCTGCAAAGCAAAGGAAACAATTAACTGAGTTAAAAGGTAACCTGAAAAATGGGGGGAAAAAACTGTATCTGCAAAACATATAACTAATAAAGAGTTAATGACTTACATATATAAGTATCTTCTACAAGTCAACAGCAAAAATCCAAATAACTCAATTGAAAAATGGTCAAAAGACTTGAATAGACATATTTCCAAAGACAATATATAAATGACCAATAGGCACATGAAAAATGTTCAGCATCACTAATCATCAGGGAATGCAAATCAAAACACAATGAAATACCATCTCATACCTGTTCAAATGACTACTATTTCTTTTACATTTTTTCAGTTTATTGATTTATTTTTGAGAGAGAGAGAGAGAGAGAGAGAATGAGCAGGGGAGAGGCAGATAGAGGGAGAGAGAGAATCCCAAGCAGGCTCCACGCCACCAGCATAGAGCCTGATGCAGGGCTTGAACTCACGAACTGTGAGATCATGACCTGAGCTGAAATCAAGAGTTGGATGTTTAACTGACTGACCTACCCAAGAGCCCCTCAAATGACCATGAATAAACAAATAAATAGATAAATAAATAAACAGTGTTGACACGGATGTGGGGAAATTGGAAGTGTGTACCACCAGTGGAATGTACAATGGTGTGGCCAATATAGAAACAGTACGGAGATTCCTCAAAAAATTAAACGCAGAAGAACCACCATATAATGTAGTAATCCCACTCCTGGGATATATGGAGAAAGCTGAAATCAGGATCTTGAGAACATATATGCCTTTCCATGTTCATTGCAGCATTATTCACAATATTCAAGATATAGAAACAACTTAAATGTCCATGTATGGAAAAGTGGATGAAGAAAATGTGATATATATAGATATATATATGTATATATATGGTGCCTATAGTTAGCAATATTACAGTGTGCACTTTAAAAGTATGTCAAGAGACTATATCTCATATTAAGTGTTTCTTTTAAAAAAGAAAAAAAGAAGTAAAGGGGCATGAGGAAAATTTTGGAACTGATGGGTATGTTTATCACCTTGATTATAGTGATAGTTTCATGAATGTGTGCATGTATCAAAACTTAACAAATTGTATATATTAAATATGTATAGGGTTTTTTTGTATGTCAAATATACTTCAACAAAGCTGTTGTTTAAAAACGTAATGAGGGAAAATGGTAAAACAAAACAAAACCCTAGTAGATGAATTGTATTGATACATTCAATTCTTTACTTTTCCTCACATTTATATGCTTTTCCATATAAATTTGCAATGCTCTAAAAGGATGTTCTGCCCTATCCCTTGACACTGGGCTCAGTCGTGTGACTTGCTTTCTCCAATAGGTTGTTAGCAAATGCAAGCAGAGTCTGAAAAAGAGCTCATTCCCACCCACCCCCCATTTATTCATTTCTCCTCTGTCCCTGCACTGAGAAGAATATGCACAGACTAACCCACTGATCCCAAGAAGGGGATATAAAATACTTAGAACATAACAAAGTGGCCTCAGAAATCCAGCCAAGGCAATTCTGGATTAACCAACAGATAGCTGACCCCCAGATACATAACCAAGACAAGATCAACAGAACTGGCTTGTGGACCGCCTCAGACACATGAGACATAAACATTGCTATTGCATGCAGTTGAGGCTATGTGATTGTTGAATATGTAGCATTATTATAATAATGTATAAATGACTGGCAAAAGTTATTTACTTGGGGAAGTAGGTAATGGATTTGAATTGCCCTGATATCATACAACAAAAAAATTCTCATATTTGATAATACTTAACATGTACATGAAATGACCAATTATGAGCTATGAAGCTAAAATAGACTTTTATAAATTAAAAGAAAATAATCAAGGATAATTGCTGATTAATCATGCTACAGGAAAGACTGAATTATTTTTTTCAGGAAATACATTATGAAATTCTTGCCATACAAAAAGATGTCCAAAGATTCTGCATACAAAATAATGGAAAAGAAATTAATAGACTTGCATCCACCAAGTAATTAATTAAAATATTTTATTATTTCCCTAGATTTTATCATCTTTGTGATAGCTTTCAGTTTTTTAAAATTTAATCCTTTGTGATTTATTTTCTCAACCTACTCACTTTTGTATCCAATTTTAATTTCATCATGCTATATTTATTTTTTTCTGAGAGAATGCCTCAAATCGTGTAAGTTTTAGGACCTACAAGATTTCAATCAGTATCAGGTTGAAATTTAAGTGTCAGGAGAGAATGAAAGAAAAGTAACGCATGAGGTAGGAAAAACTAAAGAGAGTATATTCATGGAATATCTAATTTTTTTTCAGGCATCATGCTAGGCATTCTGACATGCAAAATGTCACTTTTAAAATAAGTATCTCACTAGTTGGCTTTACTTCAGTGTATAAAAAGTCCTAACTTCTTTTTTGGGTACCAAGTGAATACAGAAGGGAATGAAAATTGCCATCCTAAACTTTAGGGTAAGATTCCATAGCTATAGTCAGTTGAACTCTCATATGGTATCTTGTAAGTATCTCTATAATGTCTCCAATTCAAAAAAATATGTATTCTTTCTATAAATATTTATTGAGCACTTAGTATATGCCACATGTTACGCTTGGGATGGGAAAATAGTGATGTAGCCAACAGATGTGGTCCCTAGGGGATAAACCTTCACTTGTAATTCTTCCTGACATTCCTACTATTCTGGGTACAATTTGAAGGCCCTGGAAATTGTTATTATCCTTGTTGCCTAGCATGTAGCATCCTGGTCTCACAAGCCGCTCTTCAATATTTGCCAAATAAATAAATGAATCAGCAATGGTTTCTCTTTAAGTTTGCTTATTCATAGCTTTTCTTGGTCATATTTCCAGAATTAAGCATGCAAGAAAAAATCGATATTATTTATCACACATAGAATATATTCAAATATGGAATCTAAAGGGAAAGCCAGAAGATTTACATGACACAGGGTTTGAGTAGACAGAAGTATAGGATGTGTAAGGCTGAAGTGTGTGTGAAGGGTGATGCAGGTTTTAGAAGGATTGAAGAAGAAATGAGGAGTTTGGGAAATCTGTTATAGTCAGATATCAGACATCTTGTAAAATTACACTGGAACTAAAAAAAGTACCTTGCCAAAGTGCTATGTTCTTAGTCAACTTCATTTCTACCTGTGTGTTATCCACACAAATTTTTCCAATGGCAAAAAGGTGGCAATAATGCAAAATACATCAGAAAACACTGTGACAGCAATGAAAATACAAGAAGAAAGAGAAGAAGAGGAAGAGAGGAAAAGAAAAAGTGAAGGAGGGAGAAAAAAGCTCCTTACAAATTCTTCTTTACAACAGGTAAATCCAGTATCTTCCCAAGCAACTTCTAAGGACAGACTCCTTATTTCTTGTAATAATGAACAGGTATAAAAGAGTACAGTCATGTTTTCAAGTTCTGGGTTGAATGTGCAGAATGGGCAAGGCAAAAAAATGAATTTTATGACCCACTAAAATGCCAAGTTAAATTTGTAGTGGAAGATGCTGAGCGAGAATAGAGATATTTGGGTTTATAACCTGTGTACTCTCCATATCAGATTGTCTTGAAAATTATCATTTCCCTCTCATCAAAATGTTCTCAATAAAGATACTTTGTCAGAGTGTGAATAATATATCCTACAAAAATTTTAACCTAAAATTAAGTTGGTTCCAGGTTATTTTTCTTCATAACCCTATATATAATCTCTGTAATAACATTTGTAATTGTGGTATTTATGATAATATTTGTAGGTTATACTCAATTGGTTTTTCATTAGTCATGAAAATAATGTGTACTTCTGGCTTTTATCATTTATTAAGGTCAATTCCTCCCCCCCTCTTCATTTTCAATAGGAAAATGAACTTACAGAATAGTCAACAAACTAGAAGATAGACAGTCTTGGCTCCTAACTCCTCCAACACAAACGTGGTCGTATAAACTAGGGTACAATGGAGTATTCATTCAGGCAAATGAATTGCTCCCTTATCCTAATTCCACAGCATTACATAACACGTATCACACTGCTTTTTCATATTTATTTGTTTGCCTGAATTTCCCTGAAAATAAGGAATTTTTCAAGAATATGAAATATGCTTTTTTTTCCATCCAAAGTACATTGCACAGTAGAAGCATGAACAATTGTGGTCACTGAATTTAACTCTCTAAAATAGCTTTTCTTCCATAAATTAAGAGAAATATGTGAGTGTTCCTACTTTAGCTTTTAAGGAAACAAAACTAGTATAAGGACTGAACTTAAGTTCAGAGGACACAGTTCTCAGTCATGAGCCTTAGCTCTAACATTTAACAGCTCTGTGACCTTGGTGCCTGGAAATAATGTAACCTCACTGAGCATTAGTGTCCACTCTGAATGCTTCAACGACTTGTTATAAAAATGAGTTAAGATAATATATTTTTTTAAATATGTATTAAACTATAAAAGTAAAGTACAAAGTAGCATTATTGATGTGGTCCAGAGCTTTCACAATGGGGTTGGGGAGTAAGGCACACTTGAGCCATCATTATCTCATATTTTAATTTAAGTTTCTTAAGATGTCATGGCAGAAAAAAAGCAATGTGTTTCATCTTATATATTTAAGACCCAGTAAGCAAAAACAGCTATGTGTTTAAAATAAAACAATGAATACATGTAAAAGTCAACATAGTTTAGGGTATAATGATTCAGTGCTTTCAGTCTGATGTCTTACTTTACAAACAATTGGTCAAATAATACAACTGCCTGATTTATTTCCCTAATGAATTTACTGACCTATGGAACTGATAAGCACTTTGGAGGTTAGAGACTTCAAATGTTTCTTCTAAGCTTTGGCCAAGAGCAAACATGGTGAATTTTCAGCATAGTCAAAATGAGCAGTACGATGCTCCCTCCCTTTCTTGGACAGAAGCTAGTAGAAATGTTGTCTTAGCTCTTGTAGAAATCCTGCCAGTGGCTTTTAAACCTGATATTACCGTACGACCTTTCCTGTGTTATTTCAGATATGTTCAAAACTTGCATAATTAACAAGTCAATTCAATGTGATTCTCTCTTTTTTTCCCTTAAGATGAAAAATGAAGCATGTCACCATCGATAATGAAAGCAAATGCCTGTCATCACTCATCCACTGTGGCCAATTTGTCTTATACATCAGATTTGTCTTATGGTCCACATGAAGAACTCTGAACAGCACAGGTGTCAATCCAGAAGATCATAGGGCAGAAACACCCTCCAAGAAATCTCACACATTTTGCAGGTTTTAGATTTACATCTTCCACAAATTTTCCATCAAACACTACTTTGCCAAAAGTGACACTATGGCCTCTTAGGTTTACTTATTAATTCATCCCATATATTCTAGACACTGTACTAGGCACTTGTAATACACTGAGGTAAAAGACAGACATGGCACCTGCAATCATAGTGGTAAAAGTCTATAAAATAGAATAAAAAAAAACACGCGTACACTCTGCAACTATCTTTTTACACATGAAGGCACTGAATCTCAAAGATGTGGTTTTCCCAGGGCCACAAAATCAGCCAGGAAAGACTAGGATGTAGGGGTGCCTGGGTGGATGTCGGTTGAGCGTCCAACTCTTGATTTCAGCTCAGGTCATGATGTCACCATTTGTGGGATTGAGTCCTACACTGGGCTCTGCGCTGATAGCAAGAAGCCTGCTTGGGATTCTCTCTCCCTCTCCTTCTTCCCCTCCTCCACTTGCTTGTGTGTGTGAGTGCTCTGTCTCTCTCTCTCTCTCTCTCTCTCTCTCTCTCTCTCAACCTCTCTCTCTCTGTCTCTCTCTCTCAAAATAAATAAATATTTTTTAAAAAGCCAGACTAGGGTGAGGGTGTGAAACTATGTTCTGGTGGTTGTAAGGCTATAAAATATTGTTTCCCTTAAGAAATAAAAGAAAATTTCTAGTAACCACAACCTAAATAGTGGTAAAGAGAGAAAAAAATGGAACCATAATAAATAAATTTGTCAGCCAAGCAGAAATTCCCCACTCAGAAAGTATTAAACCTTTAGTTCCTTTTAGTTAAAATTAAACACAGACAACAAAAGCTAACTTCTTGAGATGGTTTAGATAAGCACAACCAAAGCTTTGCACTTCATTATCATTAATTACCAAAACAAGAAAGCACTTTTGAAAATTTATGCACACAATACTGATGAGCAATTATATTTAAATAGTGGAAAGTCAGTGAAAAAGCCACAAAGAAAAAATATTCATATTCCACTCAAGTTATACTGACATTGACACTCAAAGGTTGTATTTACTGCTCATGATTCAAATATATACTACATGATATATATGATATGGTATAATATATAAATATAAATTATATTTCTGCTGAATTCCAAAAATATTAAGTGGATCTATAGAAATAAATGTGGTAAGATTTTTATTTTTAGAAACGGAGCAGGAAAAATAGAATTTGAAAAATAAGAGGATGATTTTATCAGTATTCTCTACCTGAAAATTTGTTTTAGCTAATTTCTCCTATAATCCCTAGGTACAAAATTTTTCCAAAGTACCACATTTCACCTATCATTCTATTGCAATTGCTCAATAATAGTCACTGGATCCCCATGTCCTAAAATATAAAGTTGAAATTCCCTTAGCTGTCAGTTAAGGCACTCTAAAATATGGTTCTATAATATCTCCACATAATTTCTTTGCTAAAACCATTAGTCAGTTCATTTGTGCCCAACATGGAAGGAACTTTCTCCACTCGGTAATTCTGTGCCTCTTTATCTGAAAGGGAATTCTCCTAATCTTAGCTTACATATTTTTTTCCTATTCTTCAAGGTTCAGTTTAAGGTACACTTTCTCTGAGCACCATGACTTTTGGGGATCTCTCCTATCTCTTAAATCTAGCATTTTGTTTTTTTGTTTTGTTTTGTTTTGTTTTCTAATCACTTGGTAGTACCAGTGCTACCTGGCATTATTAAGTTTTATTTTACATAAAGGTTCAACCCCAACCTTACCTACTTTTCTAGGAGCAGCTAGAAAGCAGGAATTGTATAGGAATCATCTTTGCAACTTAGTAACTAGAATACAGTTTTCCCTCAATATCTTGGTCTTAATGAAGATAAAGCATGAACATGGCAGGCATATGTGAAACTCCAAAACTATGTCTTAAGAAGACATATGAGCAGCGTGTGGGTGGCTCAGTTGGTTGAGTCTCGATTTCTGCTCAGGTCATGATCCCAGGGTCGGAAGATCAAGCCCCACATCAGGCTCTACACTAAGTGTGGAGCCTGCTTAAGAGTCTTTCCCTCTCTCCCTCTGCCCCTCTCCCTGCCTCGGTGGCATGCTCTCTCTCTGACTCTGTCTCTCAAAAAAGAAGAAGAAGAAGAAGAAGAAGAAGACAAATGAAGCTAGGCCACAATGACTATTGTAAAAATCTGTCTAAACAAAACAAAACAAAACAAAAAGCAAAAGAATTTACTGATATCTGCTGTGGACCGAGAAGGGGCCATTTACTGGTCATCTCCAGCTTTTTTCACAATAAAATATCAAGAAACATTCCCTAAAAGGACAGCAATGATTTGCAGTGTACTTTAAAATATTATCTTATTGTATAACTCTGTCTCATTTTTTTTTGTTACATATTACAACCTTCAGGAGTTTTGTTTGTTTGTTTTTAAATTCCAATACCTTGGCCACATCCATACCAACTAAATAAAAATCTCCAGGATTGAATCCAGGCATCAATATATTTTTTAAATTCTTCATATGATTCCAATGTACAGCATTGCCAAAAAGCAATTTCATATTTGGTAGGCCTGGGGTAGTTCTAACTAGCTTCCAGATGCTACTGTTGCTTCTCTAACCTTACCAGTCAGTAGACCAAAGCGTGTTGTGGGCAGTATCTGCGTCTCCTGCAGTTTATGGGAAAGGCAGACTCTTAGGCCCCAACTAAGACCTACTGAGTCACAATTTTCACTTTCAGGAGTTTCCCAAGAGATTACTATGCATTTCAGATTCAAGAAGCACTGTTCTAGAGCAGTGGTTCTCAAAGTGTGGTCTGCTGAACTTGTTAGAAATACAAACATTCAGCCCTTCTTCCAGACCTATTGAATCAGAAATTCTGGGGGTAAGGCCCCCAAATCAGTAGTTTAACAAACCCTCTAGGTGATCCTGTTGCTCACTAAAGTATAAGAAGCAATGTTCCGGAAGAAATCACCGTTCTTACTCTTGACTGCACTTTGGAATTATCTGTGTTATTTAAGAATACTGACTGGATCCTCAGAGATTCTGATTTTATTGACTTGGGCATAAGATTTTTTTTTAAGTTACCTTGGTGATTCTAATGTTCAAAATTTGGGAGCCATTGTTCTAGAGGATTTTGACGTGGTGGGAAGTAGACTGTCTCCCCTTGCATCATGATAGGACTTCCCCTGCTTACATCAGCAACAGAATCAAATGACAGAAAAGAGACCATATGGAACATTTCATTCCTACCCCTCTGAAAGAAATTCCAAGTGCAGTGGGGTTGAATCCTATCCAGAGTCAACTTCAGTCAAACCCTCCTAAAGACAAAAAGACTCAGGGTGCCTGGGTGGCTCAGTTGGTTAAGCGTCCAACTTTGGCTCAGGTCATGATCTCGTGGTCCATGAGTTCGAGCCCCACATTGGGCTCTGTGATGACAGCTCAGAGCCTGGAGCCTGCTTCAGATTCTGTGTCTCCCTCTCTCTGTGCCCCTCCCCCACTGACAATCTGTCTCTCTCTCAAGAATGAATAAATGGTAAAAAAAAATAATTTTTAAAGACAAGAAGCCTGGATCTAGGGCCCAGACAGGTGCTGAAATTGCAGATGAGGCTTCAAGAAGGCTTATTATACAACTCTTCATGGCTCTGCTCACTCCTACATTTTCCCTGAAATCACTCTTGATCACACTTTAGGCAACATAGATTTCTCCTCTTTCAGACTTTCCAGTAGGGTCCAGCAGTCTCTTCCAGTAGGGTAAGTTTGATGTTATATACTCTAAGTCTTTACATATAATTCCCATTTTGCAAATAAGAAACTAGTTTCAAAGTGCTAAACAAATTGCTCAAGGGTAGATAGCTGGTAAATGGAGAAATGCATGTTAATTTCCATAACTGTCTGTCTATGAAATTTTATGGGATGTTCACAACACCACACTGCTTCCTTAAGGATCATAACCTATCCCTGGTATATACCAAGGTAACAGTAAAATGGTATCTTCTGCCAATACCTAAGTAAGAGGAAGCAAAGAGAAGCTTTCTTTAAGATATTTTTAAAAATTCAATTAGAATACTATGGAGTGGGCTTAGTAATGCTGAACAGACATATTTTGACATGGGAATGTGCTCCACACTGTCTTGGTGTCAGGGAAAGCAGATGTACTAAGTGCAACCTCACTAGATCTTGGCAGAATGCCTGCTCAATACCACTCTATCTAGGCTACTGAATAATGCATGGAAATATATGTACACACACAAATACACACATCCTACACACCTCAAACTTCCAAGTCAGATACATGAAACTGGCCACCAAATGAAGAACATTTAAAATTATTGTATAATGGTTTACTATTATATATATATATATATATATATATGTATATATATATATATGTATGTATGTATATATATGTATATGTATATAATATTATAGATCTAGATTCTAGATCTATTCTAGATATCTATATCTATACATATGTATATCTATATATATGTCTGTGTATATATATATATGTGTGTGTGTGTGTGTATATATATATATATATAGTTTGGTTTTTTTTTAGAGAGAGAGCTTGAACAGGGGAGAGGGGCAGAGTGGGAGAGAGAGAGAGAGAGAGAAAAAAATCTCAAGCAGACTCCATGCTCAGTGTGGAGCCCAATGCAAGGCTCAATTCCATGACCCTCTGGATCGTGAGCTGAGCTCAAATCAAGATTTGTAGGCTCAACAGACTGAGCCACCCAGGTGCCCCTCCAAAAAATATTTTAATTTACAATTTAAATACATCAAGCATATTGAAGAAAAATCCCTCAAGTTCAATGTTTATACTCTTAAAATAAACCACCACAATATTTTATAAGTAAATCACACTTCTTTCTTAATACTTTCAAAAAGTTTTGTGAGAAAATGCAATGGTATGATTTAAGGAAGTATTTATTATGTGCTAGGAAATATTGACCAAGAAAAAGAAATTCAGTGTAAAGTGTGGGTAAAGGCATTAACTCTGGAACTAAACTCACTGAATTCAAATCCTGAATCTATCATTTAATATCTGTGTGTGTGACTAATTATTTAAACTTGCTATGCCTCAGTTTATTCATCTTCAACGTGGGCATGATTATAGTACCTGTTTTATAGAACTGTTTTAGATTTAAATGAATAAAATTTATAAAATTATTCAGTAAACATTAGCCATTATTATCTGACATGCCCCAAACTCATATTAAGAAGTAATACTTGGCACATAGGTTACCATTTTATTTTTCTAAGTCCCTCATGGAAAATATATAATTCTTTCATAGTTCATGGTAGTATGCCCTGGAAAATATCTATTCATATCAGAATAAAGCTATGATTTGTTCCTTAATAAACTGCTATAAACTGGATACCTAATCAAACCAGCCACATATAAGAAATCTCAATGCTATTAATTACTATCTCCATTAAGTGTGAGAATGTAGGGAAACCTATATATAATCTCTCAAGCAATAATTTGTATTGAGGAATGAACACAGGATACAGATATAATGGAACTGAATTTTCTTTAGTCTACCTTTACCAAATCAACTTCACATCTCAGAGCCACAAGCAGGTAATTTCAGAAAGATTTTAATAATCTCTAATTTATCACAACTCTAATGCCCTTTTCTACTTTAAGGAATCCACCCCCTTTTTTTCTTACTTTTAAAGCACCTGAGTATTATAGTTTCTGTTCCCTACAAAATCAGCTTCAATTTAGCTCCTGGTCCTGGATGAATAATAAAAGCAATGGCTCTCTCTCTCTCTCTCTCTAGTATGTAAATGTACCATTTACATACTTTCAGAAATGATGCCTCTGTAATTATCACCATGAATATATATTCACATATTGCTTTAAGGATATATTTAAAACTGTGCAGAAGTGACTTCTTTTACTATTATTGCTATAGAGTTCACTTTTCTGCACTAACCATACTCAATTTTCTTCCTATTTTCATAATGGAAAATGACTTTCTTATCCATTTTTGAAGTCTCTTAAATTGTCTGTCATTCTCAAAACAAAAGGCAAACGTGATCCAATTTGCATTAATCCTTCATGCTGAGTGTTGTTCAACAAAGTCATATTCATTTTTAATGGCATTGTTCTGAGAATTCACTTTCATTCATTTATTCAACGAATATTGAGAACCTAATATGTCCCAGGCACTGTTCTAGGTGCTGGAGATACAACAGTGCAAAAGGCAGGCACACCTCCCTGCCCCTGTGGAGCTTTTATTCTAACTAATAAGCCTTCCAAATTTAAATGGTAGTCTGATTATACTATTATTACTATAAATTAACCTATTCATTTCCTTTGCTAAGGCATTACCCATTATTAAGGCCTTATTACATGCCAACACAGAGATAAATCAGACATAGTCAAGGACCTCAAGAAACTTACAACCTAAAAGAAGTAAATAAGTCACATACATAATAAATATATACAGATGAAACTGCATAAATTTCTTTTTTTAAGGTTATTTATTTATTTTTAGAGAGAGACACACAGAGAGAGAGAGAGACAGCGAGCAAACAAGTCAAGGAGGGGCAGAGAGAAGGAGAGACAGAATCCCAAGCAGGCTCCACACCATCAGCAGAGCCCAATGCGGAGTTCAAACCCATGAACCGCAAGATCATGACCTGAGCTGAGACCAAGAGGTGGACACTTAACTGACTAAGCCACCCAGGCGCCCCAAACTGCATGAATTTCTTAAGAGATGTACAGGGTATAGAGAGGAAAAAGCAGGACTTCCAGTTAAAGAAATTGGAAAAAAAAAATTCAGAGACAAAAAGCAATTGATCTTGTTTTTAGAGGATGATGTAATTAGTGGAAAAAAAATAACATAAGCAAGTATGAATGAGGAAACTCTGTGGTATACACGGGGAACATTTTAGTGGAGGAGGGACATAATAAAACACATAAGTATATTAGACAGTGACAAGTGTTCTGGAGGAAGAAAATATCAAGTCACCAAGGCAGAATGAAGTGTTAAAGACAGGGATTGAAATTTATCGACTAACCAAAAAAGGCCTCCACATGAAAAGGCATCATTTTTGAGGAAGGGAATGAAGAAGATGAGGAAGAGGGCTATTTAGGTATTCGGAGGAAGAACATGTTAGGAAGACATGGAATGCTGGGAGGCCTTGAGAAAAAGCATAGTTGCCATGTTTGAGGAACAAGAAGACTAATTGACAAGAGGTAATGGGCAGGATTAAGTAAAACCGTACTGGTCATAAAATGAACTTGGCTTTTACCCTTAATGATGTGTGATGAAAGAGACTGAACAGAGAAGTGACCTAGCCAACCTATGTTTTAACTGGGTCACTTTGGTTGCTGTGTGGCTAATAGACAAAAGAGGAAAGCCGTAAGTAACAAGATCAGTCAGGAGGCTACTGCAGAAGTCCAAAGATAAGAGCAGCTTGGTCTAGGTAGTGGCAATAGGGGTTTTGCAAAGTGGTCAGATTCTGTATATATTTTGAAGGCAGAGTGAATTCACTACAGTTTTCAAACTCATCACAAAAATTATTGTACTATCCACTCTTACAACTTTGCCTTTTTATAATGTGTTTAAAAGGGGAAATTTCAAGTTTTCAAAGAGAAAAACAAAAGTCGTTGCCAATTTTATAGGCTTTCAAAGTTTCAGATCTTTCAGGGATATTGGAGATAATCTTTTCTAAACACCTAATTTTGGATAAGAGTAGATAACCAGGAACAAAAGGCTTAAACAAGAACACTCAGCTAAGTGGGGACAGGACTTGCACTGGAAACAGGTTATCTGACTCACAGTCCAATTAGTGATACTTAAGTGGTTTATACTCTTCCTTTGAAGTTGTATTCAGTCATTTTGATTTCACAACATTGAGTAAGAGGTATCCCAAACTCAAAACTCTTCAGGGCTTAGGCAGGTAGGAGGAAAATGTGGGGGAAAGGAGGTGCATCCATTGTTTGAATACACTCCTTTTTTTCCCCCGTGAAGCATGCCAACTAAATGAAACCTATCTGCATAGCCCTCCGGTTTGGGATCTTGGAAACGGTCCACTGCTGTGCTCGGCAGAAGGGCAAATAAGGACATCACACTCTACAAGGGGAAACACAAATACAGATAAGGAATGGCCAGTCGAATGTGACTTGTGCAGCTGTGAAGGTATATACAAGCTTCAAACACAGTAGGGTGAAGTGAGTTAGTGAGGGGTGTTGTATAAAGGTGGCAATTGTCAGGAAAGTTAGAGAAGGCTTCACATAAAGGAGATAAAAGTTGAGAAGGGCACTAAAGGGTAAGAGTGGCTTACTAGATAAGCCATTGGATAAGACGGGTGAAGTCAGTCCAAATAAATGTAATTAGCATGTGTAAAATGGCCAAGACACAGGCTTACCTATATATTTTTGTAATTCCCCCAAACCTATGCTTGATCACACATCTGTTTAGAATTGAGCTCTGATTCTCTCCAGATAATAAATCAAATGTAACATTCCATTCTCTCTCTCTCTGTATGTATGTACATATATGTACATATATATACACATACACACAGGCAGTATTCTCAATAAATATATACAGCAAACATATATAGATTGATAGATGTGCATATATATATGTACACCACATCTTTATCCATTCATCTATCACATGTTAAATACACTGGAATTAAAATAATTTTTTTAATGTGGCTACTAGAAAATTTAAAAAAAAATATATAACCGATTCTGTACATGTTTGAGACAATACAAAGTCTGAATCTCATCATGGTTTGCAGTATGCCTACAGACCTATGCTTTCCCTATTATATTAGGAATTAGGTACCAGTAGAAGTAGGTATGGCAGTCCCAAGACAGAGACTGACTGCCTTAATCAGAAAATGTGAACACTCCAAACCCTGGGGGCAGAGGAGAGTTACCAGTCATACCTACTGCAGTGTATCAGAATCCTCTAGAGGGCTTGTAAATGCAGACTGCTGAGCCACAGCACAGGGTTCTAATTCAGTATGTCTAGCTTAAGGCTCAAGAATGTTCCCAGATGATGCTGATGCTGGGGACTACACATTTTATGAACCACTGACTTAGAGCACTCTTCAATACTCCCAGCTAGCACCTTTACACTCTTTCATGTGTAACAATAGCTGCCACCATTAAGGATTCTACTTCAGTTGAAATGGCTGTGATCTATGAGATCCTTGCAAACAAACACTCTTTCATCCATGCTGACAAAGATTAATAATAATAATAATAATAATAATTATTATTATTATAGTAACAACAATCAATAATATTAATTGAGAATTACTGTGTTTTAGGCACAGTAACTTTAAGCACTTTTCATGAATTGCCCCATTTCGTCTGCACAACAGCCCTATGATGTAAATTCTACTATCATTCCCACTTAATAAATGAGAGAATTGGATGTGAAGAAGTTAAATAACTACACCAAAGGTACAGAATCTCAAGTCAGATAGCCTGGATTCAAATTCTGGCTCTATCATTTATGCATGTGACTCTCCACATCTTTACACACACCTTGAGAATATCACATAGGGATCTGTAAAGTGAAGATTTCCTGCTGGCAGCATACTTTTCAGAAGAAATGGTATTTAAAGAAATGGAAGCTGCCAGTCAGTTTTTCTGAGCATACATTCCCTTCTATGCGAGAATTAATGGAAAGGCTACTAAAATCTGAGAGACTGTCTGTTCCTCTCATTTTGTGTAATCAGAGATTGTATAAAGCTGAGAAATTTTATGTGATTTGCTCAAGGTCAACACACTGGTCACCTCACAGAGCCAAGAATATATTAAAGACAACATTAGCCCTCCTTTCTTTCTAGGAATACACTTGGTTAAGTAACTCGTGTAAGATTCCTTTTTTTTAATTATTTTTTTGAGAGAGAGAGAGAGAGAGAGATAAAGAGACAGAGTACTAGCAGGAGAGGGGCAGAGAGAGAGGGAGACACAGAATCTGAAGCAGGCTCCAGGCTTTGAGCTGTCAGCACAGAGCCCAACGCAGGGCTTGAACTCACGAACCATGAGATCATGACCTAAGCCAAAGTCTGACGCCTAACAGACTGAGCCACCCAGGCGCTCTGCTCCCAGAAGACTCTTAACCTCTATGTATACTGCTTATAAATATGCCCACAAAAAGTTACAGAGCAACTAGCAAGAAGGATAATTTCAAATGGCTCATGTTTTCCTTTACTGACTAGAGGAACACATGAGGACAGAAGTCTTAGGATTAAAAAGAAATACAAGACTAATAAGGAAAGAGGTCAAGGTTACAAAAAGTTTAGAAAGCTATCCCCCTATGATTTTCTGTGAGTGGGCAAACTATTCAAGGAAATAGTTTCTTGTTCATGCTCTCCATAAATATCATCTGGAGGCATAGTCTTTAAAATTAAAACATAGTCAACAAAAACAAATTTGTAACAAATGTTCATTACTCTCCTTCTAGCTATTAAAATCAAAAGGCATATTTTCTTTATTAAAAAAATCAAGTGAAGTAACTGCATTCATAAGCTAAAGATAATTATTAATTTTGATAATGAAAAAATATGCCACTGCAAGAGTAACAACATTACATGTACCACAATGTTGCTTCAGATTATGTAAATAATCTTGCTTAAAGAAAATCAGCAGGAGAAAACATACGTTGGTTTTCTTTTCATCCAACTTGTAGGTGTGATTTCACACATACAAACTGATGACATATTCTTAAAGTATAGATGATAGTAGAAGAAAATAATATCCCTATAGTTGGATATAGCGCAACCCTTACTCTCCCATGAGAATGATAATGTGTATGCTTGAGTAAGTGAAGGAGATGAACTGCCTGTCCAGGAAGGCCCCTGTCTGGGGAGAAAAACATCTTTATAATTCTTCACAGCATCCCTTATGTCCTTGATAGTTTTTCCCAACTAACCATGTGGATCATGTTTCTGTTGATAGTTTAGCAATATAGAGCTTCTGTTGGCTTTGGCTGTGTCTACAGACTTGTGGCTGGTGGTATCAAAACATCATATGTTTGGTATTGTATAGAAAACATAACTGGATGACTACATTTTTAAGTTTCCAATTGGATTTCTGAAACTCAGATACAGACCATTCACAGAGCTAGAACAAGCAATTCTAAAATTTGTATGGAGCCAGAAAAGACCCTGAAATGTTTCTTTATGCTGAACTCATGAAGAATTTAATTTATTCATAAAATCTGAATACACTGTTTGTATTTATAAACAGTAGTTAGGAACATGAAATATTAGATGTCTAGAATCAAAATATCTCAAGAAATGGACTCTGTGTTCATTAAATACTAAGCACAAAAGTCAAACAATTTATTAAATCAAAACATGGCAGATCATTAAGAAAACAATCTTGGAATGAATAAAACCTTTTTATTTTATTTATCTTTTTAACTTGCCATTAGCTTGTCTGATACTTTATTTATTTTTTAATATGAAATTTATTGTCAAATTGTTTTCCATACAACACCCAGTGCTCATCCCAACATGTGCCCTCCTCAATGCCCATCACCCATTTTCCCCTCCCTCCCACCCCCCATCAACCCTCAGTTTATTCTTAGTTTTTAAGAGTCTCTTATGGTTTGGCTCCCTCCCTCTCTAACAATAAAGCCTTTTTAAATAAGAAAGAAAAGCTGAGGGCATAAAAGCATATTTATAAAATAAAGCACAGCCAAAAAAATTCAGAGACAAGCAACAAAATAAGTAAAAAATTTACAACTCATGTAACAAAGAGCTGATATTTTAAAATATAAATAGATTTTCTACAAATGAAAAGACATTTCATAGAAACAGATATAAGCAGACATTTTACCAGAAAAGAAGTGAAGATGGTTCTTAAAATATATGAACAAGTGCTCAACCTAACTCATAATAAGACAAATGAAGTGTTTTTTTTAGGTAACAAAGAACTACAAGTTTGATAACACATTATGTCGATTACAACATAAGGAAACAAACACTCTCAATGTAAATTTGTATGATGGAGAGCAAATAGATATCTTTCAAAACTAAAAAAAAGCATTTATATATCCTTGACCTGGGAATTATGTTTCTATCCCATCCCATAAGTACACTTGTACATATGCAAAATTACTTATGCAAAAGTACAATATCCATCCCATAAGTACACTTGTACATATGCAAAATTACTTATGTACCAAGATATTCTTTATAGTGTTGTTTGCATTAACAAAATATAAGAAAGAACTGAAATGGCCTTTGATAGAGAGTTAGGTTAAATAAATTGTTCCTCCTAAATATGTACTAATATGGAAAAATCTTGTAGATATAACAGCTTTAAATTTAAAAAGGTGCTTAACAAATGTTAGGTAGATAGATGATGAAGAGAGAAAATATAAATACAAACACATAGCGTTGTATATGTTGATAAATGAATAGACTGTACTTAGAAGAATACCAAGAAATGTGACCACGTGGCAGATAAGAGAAGAACGGAAAATTGCTTTTGACTATGGCAATGTATCCCAGACAAAGAAACACACCCATGGTTAACGACTCACAGCAAAGAATAAAAATGCACATGTTGCTAGACCTGGGATGTCTTAGTAAGAGGGTGTAAGAAAGGACCTAGAGCATTTGGTCTTGTGTTAGGCAATTTTAGGGAGGGCTCAAAGAAATGTAGATTTACTCTCAACTGGACTAGTCTAAGAAAGTGGGTGTCATTCTATGATTAGGTATGTTAATAAATATTACCAAAAGACATGAACAGAGCAAAGCTAAAGCTGTGTTTAGTGAATTAGCAAGCAGCCACTCATATAAACCAGGATAGAGAAATAGTTGATCATTTTGTAGTTTGGACAACATTATTCTTTTTGTCTGTGTTCAGACATGATTACAGAGTGATCAGTCTTATTTTTGTCTTAATCCACCATGATCACAGTGGACTTGTCTGATTTGCTATTCTTTGAAATTGTGTATATTCAACAGAAGCACACCGTGGCCTGATAGAGGGCCAAGAAAGTTCCTGGCTGTCAGGGACTATTTTGCTCAACTGTATACACTTTTGTGTCCTTAAGATTTTGTATTATATACTTATCTTACCTATTCAAAATATGTTTTAAAAGAATATCAGGACTGGGGCTTCTGGGGGAGATGGTGGAGTAGAAGGACCTAGGCTCACCTGACCCCATGGAAACAACTAGGTAACACATCAGTGTAAATAACCCAAAGGCTGGCAGAATGAACTCCACAACTAACTAGCTGAATAAATAAAGATGTGGTATATACATACAATAGGATATTATTCACAGATAAAAAAGAATGAAATCTTGCCATTTGTAACAACATGGATGGAACTAGAAAGTAGAATGTTACAAAATCAGTCAGAGAAAGACAAATACCATATGATTTCACTCATATATGGAATTTAAGAAATAAAACAAATGAACAACGATGGAAAAGAGAGAGAGAGAACCCAAGAAAGCGACTCTTAACTCTAGAAAACAAATTGATGGTTGGGTGGGGGTGGATAGAGGATGGGTGAAATAGGTGATGGGGATTACAAGCACGCTTGTGATGAGCACCAAGTAATATATTGAAGTGTTGAATCACTATATTGTACACCTGAAACTAATATAACATTGTATGTTAACTATACTGGAATTAAAATTTTAAAGCTTAATAAAATTGAAAAAAAAAAAAGAATGTCAGGACTGAAGGAGACCTTAGAAGTCACTGAGCCCTAAAACTATCCAATCACCACCACCTTCTCCCACCTTCCCATACCAATGGGGTTTTCTTGTAAAACCCCCCACAAGTGCCAGTACAGCATCTGCTTGCATATCTCCAGTTTGACCATTCTACTAATTTATCAGGCAGCTCACTCCATACTCAAATGGCTGCTCATATATTTTGTGCAGAGGGAAAGAGAAGAATGCATTTGGTTATAATATCTTAATTGTTTTCACCCCAGCATGTTTGACCTCTTCTGATGCATCTTCTCCTACAGCAACTAGTAGAGCAGAATAATTACCTTTCTAATTTTATGTAAAATATTCTATTAATACTCTCCAAACTGCAATTGTCTTTTTGTGTGCCAGTGTTCCAACACAGTTTTGTATCTTTTGTTATCATTACATTTGCAGAGATTCTTATCGTTGCCACTGACAAACCCATTTGTTTTTGTACTCAATTACATGTAATTAGTCTTTTCTTCACGAACAAAAGAACAGGTGTCTTTATCAATTCAATGCAAGATACCATGGTAAGGTTGGTTGGACCTAATGATGTCTAGTGAACCAAACAGCACAATTCTGACAGATGCTCATAGTAACACGATTTTTTTTCAAACAATCAAATGCTTTTACTCCTGCCCACACCAAGTAGAGAAAGAAAAGTCATTTTCACATCTTAGAAGCTTATAATTTTCTATTTTTTAAAAAATGAGTAGAATTTTAATCCTTCTGATATTTCTACCCTTCATCCCTACTAAGAAAAAGTATAAATAAAAATTATTTGCTTTTATTGGAAATTGTTCAATGAAAATATGTATGTATGGGGAGAGGAATCAAAATAAAGTACATTAATTGAAAAACTGGTGAAATCTGAATAACGTCTATAGCTCAGTTAATAGTATTGTACCAGTTTTAATTTCTTGATTGTGATAATTTTACTGTTGTCACATAAAACGATACCCTTAGGAGAAACTAGGTGAGAAGTACATAGGAATATCCTGCATTGCTTTGTAATTTTTCTGAAGTCTAAAATTATTTCAGAAGAAAAGTTTAAAAAAATATTTGGGTGAGTGAAGTATTTAGCCAATGACTCAGAGAAATTTTGCACATATGCACAAGAAGACATCCATTGATTCATTCCATTTTTTTTCGTTGAGTACTTACTATGCATCAGAGATCATTCTAAAGATAACTCAAAGAGCAAAACAAAATCTCTTCCCTCTTGAAACCTACATTCTCCTGGGAGAAAGATCAAAAACAAACAAACAAACAGCAACTGTGTATGTGTATAGTTTTATATCATGTGGTTATAAAAGCAATGAATACAAAAAAGGGGGGATATCAGAATAGAGAGAGCCAAGGTGAGATGTGTCATTTTATAAAGGATAGTTAGGGAGGGTGTTTTCAATATCTATAAGAAATAGAAATGATAATTATCCACCAAAAAGAGAATGGATAAATATATTTGGGTATATTCATGCAAAGAGATACTTTACAAAAATGAACATGAATAATAGAAAGCAAATATATCACCATCTATGCAGCTCACAACCATAACATAAGGGAGAAAAAGTACATAGAAATTATACAGCAATGCTCTCACTCATACAAAGTTCAAAACATGCAAAACAATATTATGAATGATTTAAGTATACACATATGAAATAAATGTATTTTTAAAACTGCATGGAAATAAAAAATGCTAAATTCAGGATAGTAGTTACGTCTGATACTGAAGGAAAGCAGAACTCCATTGGGAGAACATACAGTGGGTTCAAATGCATTTATACTGTTACCTGAATTTTAAGTCAGAGGTTGGGCATCCAGGTAGATTCATCCTAGTCTTGTTATTTTGTATACCTGAACTACTTTTAATACCAATATATCAAAAGGTGAGTGTAGTTGTTTATCTTAAGAAAAAAATATTTTAAATTTATTAATTCAGTTTCTAATAGTATTTGACAAAATGTATCACCCTCAACATGTGTTATGCACAATGCCACTATGCATATATACACACATAGGCATATATATTTGTACATATATATGTATGCATACAAATGTATGTTTATAAATATATAGGTATGGATTTACACTAGACCCTGACCCAGCATCTGCAGAGAGAGCACTGTTTAATTCTTTGTCTATGAAATGGAGAAGGAAGGATTTTTGTCAGTTGAACTCACATTTTTTGCCCTTGCCCTTCAGCCACAACCTCATGATAAAAGTCATACATCTTCAGGATGCCTGTCTGGGTTACAGCTGCATCCTGTGGAATGAAGTGTGGCTATTTGGCTTACTTGGGGATTAAATCTATTCTCCTCAATTTATAATTTTTCAATTTTTTTAAAAAGTTGAATGGACAATGCTGACAGAAGATATTATTATCTCGAGCTGCTTCATTTTATAGAAAAATAAACTGAGGTCCAGGGATACCTCAGAGATAGCAGAGGTGATACAGTGAAGCAATCTCCCTGATTCATTTCACCCATACTAACAGCTTACTAAATCTACATGAAGTACAGATACAATAGATGAAAATCTTACATGGAGAGAAAGGCATCCCCATTCCTCGGTACTCAGTTGAAAATGTGAATCATTTAAAGAGTGCATTCCTACAGCCACAAACCAACAATGCAAACCACAATAGGCTAATCAACCACTTTGCAGAAAACTGGGGATGCAATTTTTTATAATAAGATCTTTTCTGTATTGTAATTCATATTTTGCAACGTGTAATATTAAATGAACAAAGAATGATTTAGAAAGGGTGGACAAGAACATTTTCACACTTCAGGAGTTGCAGATCTTCCCCCAAATCTTTAATTTTAATTTAAAAGTTATTTCTCCATAGAATATAAGGCTTCTTAGATTATCTTAGGCAATTTGGTAGATTGCCACCCTGACCACAAAATTATATCCATCAGAAGACAACTCAATGGGACATATATTTGATGAGTATTTACTATGTGCTTGGCACTAACGATCTAGCAGTGAATCCAAACAAACTTTAGGAAACTATATGGCACCCTGCATAATTTTAAGATAACATGAATTTCCCCCTGGGTATCTGTGTATGATTCTGCAGAAACTAAAAGATATGATGAGAGTGATCACTCTTGGCTCTGAGGCTTATATTCCATTTTTTTTTCTGAAATGCAAATATACTACTATGTCATACCTTGATGATTTTGTTTAGTTATTAAACTTGTCAACTCTATACTTAAATTAGTTAAAAACTAATTCCAGGGATATTATTAAAAAACTTTGAATACGTGGCACTTTATTTTAAAAACTTATAAACAAACTTTCAGGTCTACTAGTCTTTATTATCCTGTTATTACCAATACATCATCATACTATTTTAATATATTTTTCTTTTACAATTAATAATTTGAGGTGCCTGGATGGCTTAGTCGGTTAAGCATCCAGCTCTTGATTTTGGCTCAGGTCATGATCTCATGGTTTGTGAGATGGAGCCTTGGGTCAGGCTCTGCACTGACAGCACAGAACCTGCTTGGGATTCTCTCTCTCCCTCTCTCTGCCTCTCCTTTCTCATGTTCTCTCTCTCTCAAGATAAATAAATAAATACTTGAAAAAATTAAAATCAATAATTTTGTCATTAAAATGAAATCACATGTAATATACAGATGTATATACTCAATGTTTACCTTAAGAAGTAATTTTGGCCTGCCAGAAATGATGTTTAGAAAATTATTATAACATGCTCGCTATTTGGTTCTAGGATTAAAACACCATCTTGTGCTGGAAATTCTGCCTTGTTCCTGTAAATATTTACCACCATATTGACTATAAACACTGGAATGGGACAATCTTCTTATCCACTGACTATCTGGAACTCTTTCAAGTCTCTACCTTCTCATTTAGTGTGTGACCTCTCTCAACTGTGTCTTTACTCTAGGGAGTCACAGCAAAAAGGATAGAAGACAGACACCAGCTTACTAGCAGTTAAACAGTTCAAAAGGCAGCCTGGCCACACCCTAAGACTTAGATACACCAGACCACACATTTGATCATCGTAAACTGGACTGGGAGAAGTTAATGCTCCTTACTGTAGTCGCTGTTTTCGTCCTTGGTCCCATCAATGGTACCATCTGGGTGCATCTGCAGGAAATATCCCTGCTGGCTGAATAACCTTGTCACAATTCCTTTCAGCTGGGGTTCTGCAAAACAAAATAGAATGGTTATTCAAGTCTTTATTTTGTTTATAAAAATACACACTTGCAAATTGTCCAAAAATTCTCTAAAGTCACCAATGCCAATGGCTTAAATATTGAAATAAGTATATGGAAAAGGGGCATCTCAGTAACATGTCTTTACTCTTCTTTTTCCTTCTAGAGGCAGAGCCATAATACTATGCATCAGGAAACCAAATATAAATAGATAAAAACTAATTATGACTCGGAAAATAAAGAGGCGTGCTAAAAAGTGAATTATTTTTCTTCCTCTTGCATCTAATGTCTGACTGCAAGATGCCACCAACTGTATGGTCTCATTCTAGAATCAGTATTTACAACAAACCGCCACTATAATTCCTAAGCTTCCAGTAGTCAAAATCAGGCCCTGGAAGATTTCTATTTCTGCTGAATATAAACTATCCATTAGAAACTCCTGGGTTTTGAAATTCTGATCAACTTCAGCCAGAAAGAAAGAATGGCTTGGATAAGAACCACAGGAAAAAGCAAAACCCCCACGGCCATGAGATGTCACTGAAAAGTATGTGAAAATAAACTTCACCTTCAATAAATACTTCACCAGACAGAAGCCTCAGCACTACAAAAGTCATTTTTCCAGTACCAAAAGAAGTAATAAATTCATGTATATTTCTCTAAATATTTCACTAGAAGTGAAAGAAGCTGTCCTCACTAGAAGTGACCATTAGAAGTGTTCCTCAGCTTTTATAAACTCCCTACACATTAATACCATCAAACTGAACTTTGTATACCACATTTGGGTTTTTGCATATCAGCTACCATAAATATTTAAAGCTTTCTCATTATGGTGCTGGCTGCCAGCGACAATTCATTTTCTATAGCATCACTACCATCTTTGTCTCCACTTCAGCACTGGGCAAATATTAGACTATTCTAACGCATTCCTGAAGTAGCAACATACTATCCTCAAATTCAGCATCATAATGAATTTCAACTGACAGTCAATTTCATTCCTTCACCCATTTATTCAACCAATTACTCCAAATCTCTTTTTTGTCAGACAATATGCTAGGTACTGTGTGTTACACCAAACACACTGATTGATGTGACTACATAAGAATTCTAGTTAAGGATTCAGTGTGTTTAACTCTTTGGGAATAGACCTGCTCTCTATAGCATATGTCTGCGGTTAAACTTTTTCATATATGACTTGATCACACGTATTCAGGAATATAAGGCACTACCTATATAAACATGTCCTCTTGAAAGCAATCCTAATAAGCAGAGAAGGTACTAAGAAAATTTGGAATAATGAAGCAGGGTTATGGAAAAAAAGAACTGAACTGGAAATGAGGAATTCTGGCTGATAACTATATGTTATATATGTGTGTTAAATAAATTTATTTAATTTGTAGGACTATCTAGAAGTCAAACTAAGTGACCTTTAGATCCCTTCTATAAATATCTATTGACTTGGGGTACATTAGAATCCTCTTCCCTGAGTGATAGCAGAAATCAAGGAATGTTCGATGTGTTGCCTCCACGGGTCCACCCAATCTGACATATTAGGAACATGCTGGAGGAACACATAGCTGGCTAACCTCACTGTAAAACAATATCCTGTGCCGCCATCAAATCCTACCATTGTTTCTAGGCTCAGCTCAAGATCACCTCCTCCAAGAAAGTTTGGCTATCATAACTGAGGGAAATATATAATTGGGGGAAATAAAAAGAACATGTGTGCCTCTGTCATGAGGCTAACTGACTGACAGGCAGGTGCTAATATGGCATACTTAATTCTATATATGCAGGCAGAAGACCCAGCTTTGAGCCACAATTGCCACGTGCTCCTGAGGAAGTCATTTTACATTTCAGGCTCAGTTTTCATATAAAGGGAAAAATAATTCCTATGCTAATTATAACTGCTGGGAAATAAAATGAATAAATATAGGTGATAGTATGAATTCAAACCCATAAGAATATAAAGCCTAATTAAGGTCTATTTTCAGTGATGAAAATCAAGAAAACAGCATAAGTGAGGTAAAGGAACATACTAAGAACCAACTTTATATCTTCTGATTTCTGTTTTCGTAAAATATTAATTAAGCTTCTAAGTCATTAAACAATGGACTACAAGTAGAGGATAGAACAGGATAGAAGGAAAGGGACAGGCTGTCTTATAATTGATATTTTATTTCTAATAAGCTTGATAAGGTCACTTTAAGAAGTCATGTTTGGGTTGGTAATGAGATACATGGCAGCTGAGTCACTAATGCCAGCAGATGATTGTTTTTTTCATGCTCCTCTTTCTGTAGCTGTAATTAAACACTTCTTTTGCTATGGTGAAGCCATCCCTTTGTTGGGGCCCTGGGAATTCAGGTTGGTAATTCCTGTTCAAGATAATGAGCATCAGGCATTTATACTGCCCCCAACTGCCTAGAAGCAGTGCTAGAACCAGCTCAGAGTCCGAGTTTTAATTATGTGATGATCTATGAAAGCACATGTCTTGCACTGTAGATGTTTCAAAGGAGACTTGACCATCTATTGAAAAAATGCCTTGAACCTAGAATGTCATAGAAAGCCAGGCCTGTACCCTGATTACCGTCTATCAAACCCTATCAATCTTTCTAGGCTCAGCTCAAGATCCCCTCCACGAAGGCTTGACTATCATAAGTGTGGGTCGTTTTTATAACTGAGGGGGGAAAAGAGCTGTTTTATCGTATTTTAAAGAAAGGGATTTAAAAGATGAGACCACTTTTTTGGTATACCTAAAATCCTGGAGGCACTCAATAAATATGCTTTTTATTTGTCAGATTATCCTTAGGGATCTAAGAGATTAATATATTCTATGCTGTCCTCAGGGAGCACCCAGTCTAGTGCATGAAACATATTTATATATAATACTAGTGTGATGTAGGTGTTAAATAAGGGATAGAAGCAGAGTGGCATGATGGCACCAAGGAGTAAGGGACTAATTCTGTCTCAAGGTTGGGTGAAAGAACCTCATACATCACTTGAAGAGTAAGTGGCATTTTCAGAGTCAAAAAAAGAAAGAAAAAAAAAAAAACAGAGAAAGAGCATTCCAGACAAATAAACAATGGATATTTTCCAATTTAAATGATTCTAAGATAATGTTCTTCTATTATTTTTCTTCTTTTTTTTTTTTTTTAATGAAATGGTGGCTATATTACTAGATGGTGAGGTGGCAGGGATTTGGTTTGTTATCTTTTGTACTCTAAAATGGTGTGGCAAATGCTGCTAGCTTTTCTCCCAAATCCATTTCCTCTTTTTCCTGGGCACCCAGCTAGACCATATGTCCTAGCCTCCCTTGCAGTTAGGTTTGGCAGATGAATGAGTGTCATATGGAATGTAAGTGGAAGTGATGTGTGCCATTTTCAGGCCGAGGCTTTTAAAAGCAAACATTCTCTTAATGCTGGCTGGATTTAGATGACAAAGCCCTAGGGGATGTCAACAAAATAGAAGAATGCTGGGCTTCTGAATAACTGATGGAAAAAAGGCAATAGCCATCAGAAATGCCCACTTTGGACACTTAGGTGTACAAGAAATAAACTTCCATTGGTTATACGTAGTAACTTCCTTCCAAAAAGTACAATAAGAAAAGGGGGACAGGACAGAGGAACTTCACAGTAGAGAAACCTGACAAACAAAACACTACCTCAGCAAGGTGATCAAGGTTACCATCAAAAGTCATAAATCATACTGATAACATGTACTCTTAATATGATGTGATGAGAATGGCACTTTACCTCTGTGATCTTCTTCCCTTAAACTAATAACCCCAGTCTAATCATAAGAAAAACACCAGGCAAATACCAACTGAAGGACATTCTACAAAATAGCTGACTAGGAATCCTTAAGTTGTCAAGGTCATCAAAAATAAGAAAAGTCTAAGAAAATGTCATAGCCAAGAGGAGTCTAAGATAGGACAATTAGATGTAATGTTGTATTGTAGATGGGATCCTGGAACCGAAAAAGAACAATAGGTAAAAACTAAAGAAATCTTAATGAATTACAGACTTTAATCATGAGGTGTCAGCACTGATTTTTTTAAGTTTACTTATTTATTTTGAGAAAGAGAGAGCACGTGTGTATGTGAGTGTGCAAGCAGGGGAGGGGGAGAGAGAGAGAGGGAGAGAGAGTGAGAGTCCCAAGTAGGCTTCATCAACCTTGTCAGCATAGAGCCCAATGCGGGGCTATGATCTGGGCCTAGATCAAGAATCAGATGCTTAACCAACTGAGCCACCCAGGCACCCCAACACTGATTTGTTGATTTTCATAAGTATACCAAACTAATATAAGATGTTAATATGGGAAACTGAGGATAGTTTAAATGGGAACTCTTTGTACTAACTTAACTTTTCTGTAAATTTAAAACCATTCCACAATAAAAAGTTGAGTGATAATTACAGTTACAAAGCAGGTTAGAAATTTAATTCTTAGAGAGGTTGGGTGAGACAGTCGGTAAAGGATAGGAATTCATGCTCAACAATGCTCCCCTTCAGGATGACATGGCACCTTCAACAGAGGTTTGAATTCAAAGCCACTCAGAAGAGCTGTGACATGGAAGAGCTATCTTGACATTCCTGTTGCTTTAGCACATAGTGCTGTGGAACAGTTACCTAAGTATATACTGGAAACCCAGAGCAGGTGGACTATGGGGGCCAATCACACATCTCAGGATGACCACTGGACAGCAGAAAACAAAATGAATTTTAGAATTGGAAAGGACCTTGGAATCTCACACTTCCCTTCATCAAAATCCCTTCCTTCATCAATGTCAAAGACTAAAAAATAAATAAATAAATAAATAAATAAATAAACAAACAAATAAATAAAATTGAAAAATAAAATAAACACAAAAGCAAACTTGAGGCTCAGAAGGAAAGTGTCTTGTCTGAGGTCATCCACCTAACACAGAGTTGAGTTAGGACAAGAACTACTCTCCTATACACTGAATGAACATCATTCTTTCCTTTGAAAAAGCAGCTAAGATACAATCCATATCTTGTGCAAGTGAGGGGTTAAGGGACAAAAGGTAAAGAAGAGAGGAGAAGGAGGAGGAAGAGCACTGAGTTGTATGTCAGTTATTGGAGTACAGGGGTAAAAAAGAGAAGAGGCTACAGGAAAGTCTGCAAGAAGTATACATACACATATACACACACAACAAATACCTTTGATACCAAAATTAGATTGTATTTATCTAGGGCCAACCTATTCAACATTTGCACTCAAAATTAGAGAAAATGCCCCATGTAAACACCAAGCTAAAATAAAACTACAACAGCAACCCAAACTTTCTTATGGAAGCCATATCCAGAGACTTAACAGTACTTAGTCCAATAACGATGGCTATATTTTGAACCCATCTACTTTGTACCAGGCACTCCCCTAATGATTTTACCCTATTTTTATTTAATACTCACAATAACTGAGTGTGTAAGGTCCTTTTTTCTCATTTTTCAGATAAGATTATGGAGATTCGGAGAAGCTCCCTCACTTGCCCAAAGTTACAGAACTAGTAAATTCGAAGGCAGCTCTAGCTTAAGAGTCTGTGGTCTTGGCTACTCTCCAGCACTGTTCAGTGGCTTTAACAAAGACACTGGTGGGGCGCCTGGGTGACTCAGTCAGTTAAATGTCTGACTTTGGCTCAGGTCATGATCTTGCAGTCGGTGAGTTCGAGCCCCGCGTCGGCTCTGTGCTGAGCCTGGAGCCTGCTTCAGATTCTGTGTCTCCCTCTCTCTCTGCCCCCCTCCCACCTGCTTGTTTCTCTCTCTCTCTCTCTCTCTCTCTCTCTCTCTCTCTCAAAAATAAACATTTAAGAAAGAAAGAAAGAAAGAAAGAAAGAAAGAAAGAAAGAAAGAAAAAAAGAAAGAAAGGCAGACAGACATGGAAAAACTGGAACACACCCAGATGAAAGGGAGCCAAATAAACAGGGCACAAAGGACTGCCATGTGAAAAATAGCTGAATGAACAGTCCATATGCAGCCTGGAAAAGGGATGACTCCGGGGACATGAGAGCTGCCCTCACTTTCTTAACCGAAGAGAGAAGTAAGAAGAAGCCAATTTGTTCTGAGTGGCTCCACAGGGATAGAACTAGGGCCAACGGGTGAAAGTTACAGGGAGGCAGGTAAAAAAAGAATTTTCTATAAATTGTATTTAAAGAGAGAGGAGGCTGCCCAAAGAAAGAGTGAGTTTTCTATCATGGACAGAAGCAAATAGGGAGAAGCAGAAAAACTCCACATCAGAACAGCTGTGAAGGACACGGATGTCTACAAAAGCTAAGGCATTCTGCATGACAATGCAAGGTCCTCTCCAGCAGCCTGTCCTGGAAAGTTTTGGGATCAGCCAGATGGCCCTCTAAATACAAGTTCACTCCTCTGTTTCTCAGTGTGTGCTTAGGACAGGGAATTGAAAAGATTGTTTACCAAGCATCCTGAAAATGAAGCTCTTTGTAAGTGTTCAACATGGATTGTGGGAGTAATTTGATGGGGTTTTCTAATCAGTCTCTGTGGGTTTAGAAAGGGGGCCTCAGTATTATGGTTTAATGTTGCCACTTAAAGGAACTAAGATTGAAGAGGCTGTTAAATGTGATTCTTGTCAAGTGCTTCTGGGGCCTCACACTGCTGCAGATTTCAAAATTGGACTGTTAGGGTTGGAGACTGTTCATAAACAGATACATTTTGGACCAATCATAGCTAAAGGGTACACACTAGGGCACACTGACACCATAAATCAAAGCCCCAGACAAATCAGAAATGGGATAAAGTAAGACATTTGAAAGAAGCTAGACCTTATCTGGGTTTTTTAAAACACTGCAAAAATCACAACCACACTGAGTTAGAGAAATTCATTAAAAATACATATTGTTTAGTAAAAGAGACACAGGATTGAGGCCCTGCCTTCACTCAGCCGACTGCAGGGGACACAGGGAAAGGAGCACCTTGTAGAAGTGAGTGTATAAGGCTGGAGATGAGTCATCGGGGCCACCAGAATCTGTCCTGTGGGGTAATGGGAGTGACGTCCTGAGCCAAGTCCTCAGTCTCCCCATCAGTCACATGCAGGTGACAGATGCCATGGGCAGCTACCTACATGAGAGACATGAACTCCCTATGTAGCAATAATAATCAAGGAGGACTCTGTATCTGTAACTGGATATCAATTTTCTCAATAAACAGATACTAGTGGCACATTTGATTCAAACAACAAGTATTCATTGCGCACTGGGCTTTGTAGAGGTTATTCTTCTAGGCACCAGGGATAACTAGTGATTTGCTAATAAACCAGCTTGCGAAAAACAAAAACAAAAGCAAAAACCACCCCAATGTGATTCCCATGGGGCTAATTTCCACCATGTAAATATTCCCACCATGGTGGATTTACCATGACCATATAACACCACTGAAGGCAGAGCTGCAGCTGAGAAGACATGAGCACAATGGGCTCCAGCACACCACTCTGTTTATAGGAGAATAAGATGAAGCTTATGTTCCAGTAGGAAAATAGAAAATAAACAGATAATTAATATAAGGTAGAGTTTGAGTATAGGTGCTATCTTGAAAAGGAAAGCAATGAAAAGTGATGGAGCATATGGGAGGTGTGTGTCCTATTGTGGACACAGTAGTTAAAAGACGGCAGCCCAGAGCCCTGAATGAAGAGAAGTAGCAAGCCATCAGGGATATCTAGAAGAGCATTAAGGGGAGCCTTCTAGGCATAGGGCACAGCAGTGCCAAGTAATCCTAATTCTTGAAAAGATTAGGAACCATGAGATTAAAGGTTCTCCGAAGATCCTTCGTCTAGACCAGGAGTTGGCAAACTACAGCCCCGCCGCTGCCAATTTTGTAAATAAAGTTTTATTGGAATACAGCCATGCCCATTGATTCACATATTTGCCTATGGCTACTTTCCTCTACAACGACAGAGATAAGTAGTTGAAACAGAGGCTCCACAGCCTACAAAGCCTAAAATATTTACCAACTGGCCTTTTACAGACAAAATTTACCAAGCCTTGATCTAGACCCTTGCAGCTTCAGTTCCCTCTGCCCGAAATGCACAATCCCTGCCTTCCTCCTCTGCCCAGGACTCCTCCTCAGTTTTCTAGCCTCAGCCCTCTTCTGAGGGCCTTCGCTGGCACCCGGAGGCCCAATTAATCACTCCCTCTGCGGAGGTGCCTTGTGCACAGGTTAGGAGAGGGCTCCCCATACGGTTATAGCTGCTGGCCTACCCTGTGTTCTGTCTCTGCTTCTGAACTATGAGGTCCTCACAGTCAGGGACCTTGAATTATTCATCACTCTGTCACAGCACCTAACACAGTGCCAGGCACAGAGGAGGTGAGGAAATATGCTGAAAAAAAGAAGTCAATAAGTTATATCTGGGGTTTTTCATTGTCACCTGTAACTTTCAGAGGAGTTCCTCATTTGTAGGGAAGCTATTTACAGTCTTATCATGTAATGCCTCTGGCCTTCAGTCTGTGTCTCCCCTTTCTCAGTCTCAACCTTTCCACACTGAACACAGTCTGACAAGCACAGCGGCATCCTCCATAAACTGCATAGTCTCCAAAGCCCCGGGTTGCCTTGCACTTCTATGGAAACCAAGTGACCTTGAGACGGGCAGTCCTTAACCTTCATGCTGTCTCAAAGCTAAATGGAAAGAAAGGGCACGCTTGTCCAGAGTACCCTCTTCACTGAAGCAGTCAGTCTGAGCTAGGAAAGGCAGAAGAGTCAGGGCAGGGAAATTGAGCTAGGATTTAAATGCCAACAGGGATGGGATTTTTGTACCAAACCAATTTTATTCCTGATACTATCAGCCCCCTCCCTCCCAGACTCTTCTCTATAAGATGCTCATGAAGATTTAAAATAACTCAACACCATCTATTGGCTTCTGACATGCACTAGGTGCTGGGTACAAAAATGAGTGAGGTGCACTGCCTGCCTTGCAGGCACCCATAGCCTCATCAGGGATACACATACACAACTAATCATTATAGCAATGCACTTGAAAAGTGCTGTCATAGAGGAACAAGCCGAATGCCACGGAATCACAGGCAAGGGATGCTAATTTTACCTGGGTGGGGGTGGGTTCTGAGACAAGAGGTACATAAGAAAGGCTTCCGAGATGAGGCAACATTTTAAACTTAGGCTTGAATAGGCAGGGGGATTTTGCTTTGAGCAGCATCAGCAGGACGATGGCCCAGCTGAGCATGCTTAAGAACTAGGAGAGCAGACAGGTACAGAGTATGGGAAAACAAAGGAGTGTGTGCAGTGGCTGCAGGTGACAGCAGAAGAAAAATATGGGTCCGGGACACGTGAGGTTCCTTAAGCAAAGTTAGTAACTTTTACTTTATCCTTTAAATCAATGATCTCTAAATTGTTTTTATTATGCATCCCTATCTGTAAAAGAATTCAGATCCACAGTCTCCATATATCTATATTACTTATAAATTACATGAATGTACTTGTAATTACGTGTATGTTATATGTATGATAATAGTTGTAATAAATTAATGTATAAATAAAAGTTGAAATGCTTAAAGAGACCAACACTAAACAGAAACAGGAATTAAAATAGCTTCTTCCCATAGGCCAGAAGATTGTCTTGATCTACCCACTTCAGATATGAAAGGCATTAGGCATCAGTGTATGAGGTAATGGGAAAACATTAAAAGATTGTAAGTTTGGGGAGGCATATGAAGGCAGTATTTTAGAAAGCCAAAGTGGGGAACAAGAGAGGAGGATGAATTAGAATGGGTGCACTATGGTCAGGAAGCCACCTAGGGAGCGGACTCATAGGGCATTAGGCAGGCAGTGATGGTAAGGGTAGAGAGAAGGTGTCAGCCAAGGGCTGACTGTGGTTGGTGGTTTTTGATAGATGATAGCATGTGTAGACTTCCTGAAGTTCTAGAAAAATGCATGAACTCTCCATCCCCACACCCAAATCTATCATAGCCTTCTTTTTTATTTGAGAGAGAGAGAGAGAGAGAGAGAGCATGCAAGCAGGGAGTGGGGCAGAGAGAAAGAGAGAGAATTTTAAGCAGGCTCCAAACTCAGTATGGAGCCTGACATGGGGCTTGATCCCATGACCCTGGGATCATGACCTGAGTTGAAATCAAGAGTTGGATGCTCAACCGAGTCACCCATGCGCCTCCAAATCTATCATAGTTTCCTTTTCTCTTTTTTAAATTTTTTTGATGTTTATTTTTGAAGGAGAGAGAGACAGAGCATGAGGGGGGAGGGACAGAGAGAGAGGGAGACACAGAAGCCAAAGCATGTTCCAGGCTCTGCGCTGTCAGCACAGAACCCAACACGGGGTTCGAACCCGTAAACCATGAGATCATGACCTGAGCCGAAGTTGGAGGCTTAACCGACTGAGCCACCCAGGCGCCCCTCTATCATAGTCTTCTAAGAAAGCCCTGTTTAAGTGTAGAATATCATGGGAAGTGAGGGTAAAGAAGGCTTAATGTGAATATTCCCACAAAGCCAAATTATTTATCTACCATTGTAAGGATATCCATTCATGAAAGGAAGTTTGACTCTGGTTAACCTCAGAATAATAACTCTATGGTCTTTCTCAGACTGTCACCCAGGGAAATGAACACTGCATTCCAGACAACTCAACAATGAGCTCTGGAGAATGCAGACCACAAGAAATTTCAAACATGAAGACTTTCCTAGAATCTTAATATTTTAGAACCAGCATAGCCATGATCTAAGTCAAGGAGCATTGTATAGACAAAGAAGCAGAACAACAAAAAGGGAAAACCTCATGGCAACACATCTTCCAATCCCTGGAGTCAGGGCTCTTTAATGAGCTATGTGCTGTGCTGTTCTGTGCCCCTTAAAATGGAAATCATTTTTCATCCTCCCAGAAGTATCCTGGCCTTGTCCCACACTACTTATATGGTATCTGGAAAGCTATTTAATTTGTACATACACATACTTTGCTTCTTGTGAAATTGTTTGAATGAGTAGGAATTGCTTTTTTTTTAGTTTATTTATTTGTTTATTTAGAGAGTGCAAAAAGCAGGGGAGGGGCAGAGAGAGAGAGAGAAAGAGAAAGAATCCCAAGTAGGCTCAGTGCTGTCAGTTCAGAGCCCGACATAGGGCTGGAACTCATGATCATGACCTCAGCTGTGCTGAAGAGTCAGATGCTTAAACCCACTGAGCAATCCAGGTGTCCGAACTAGGAACTGTTTCTGAAGGTCATTCTAAGGAATTAAGAATACACATGATGGTGTGCTGTATGACCAGGAAGTAGCTCTGCCTGTGTGGTAGGCTTAACTTTCAGACAGAATTAAAGTTGATAGGAAGACCCATGGTTAGGAGTAGGAGCAATGAGCAAACTCTCCTGAGATTTATTCACAGATAACAGCTGTCAAGCATTTACCACATACCCGACTCTTGGTGTGGATTATCTCTCTACATTCTCATAGAAATAATTTAAGGCAGGCATTATAATTGGGTATTTTTTTTATAGGTCAGGAAACAGGCTTTACAGAGGTTAAGTCACTTGTTCTAAATCAGACAGGAATAAATGCCAGAACCAGGTGTTGAAGCCAGATCCCCATCCTCATTATACCTTCTCATTGCTAATCATCAGTTGTCACTTAAAGAAGTCTAATATGCTGATACTTCTCTCTTCTTCCTTAACTGTAATCAAGCCACGGAAACAGTAGAAATCTATGGAGCAAGGGACCAGGAATAAATAGCAAACACTCAACTGGAGGTGAAGCCATGACTTTTGGCCCCTTGGTATAAAAAACAAAAAGATGGGGAGGAAGGGGAGAGGATGTAAACACTTCTATGCATACGAAAGTCTTGTGTAATGAAAGCATCCCCACTTGGCACAGAGAAACATTCTCTGTTACAGTCTTAAAGCCTCTTTTTCAGAGGCACATCTTTTGGCACTAGAAATAAATGAACAGGACACATTATTTGGAAGAACACAAGCATGGCAGCTTCCTGACATCAGAGAAGCTGCACAATGCTAGGCTTGTCCTAAAACTGTCCTGTATCTCAAAGGAGTTCTTTTCATCCAGGTTGGCAGGCCTGGGGAATTCCTTCATACACCACAAATCTAAATTACCTGCAGGTAAAATGCTATTGTTGTAAAATGTGATCTTTGTCTGTCATCTTTTTCTACAACATCCACCAAGAAGCATTTGCAGACTCAACCAGAGTGAGTTGAAGAGGTAACGATACTTTCTGTGGAAGGGCAGTTTAGCACTCCAAGAGCACATTCATCAGCTTCAACTTAGTGGCAAGTTCAGGCCAGGCAGGCTGGTGCGGTGGGAAGCATGGGCCAAGGGGATCCAGACACCACAGGTCTGATCCCAGCTGTTTGCTCCTCTCCGTCCCCAAAGCCACCACCGTGTCCAGGCCATTGGCAGATCCTGGCTGCAATCCTCCAAAAGCTTCCTCACTGACACTCTTCCCCATTTTCCCTTCCAAACCATACTACAGTGGAGGTTATATTTTACAATATAAATTGGATCTTGTCACTCTCCTACTTAAACCCTTTAATAGCTTCCCATTTCATTTACAATAAAACGCCAAACCCTCAGCATGGCCTGGAGAGCTTTGTACCATCTGGCTCCTGCCTACCATTCTATCATCATCTCAGTTTACTCTCTCCCTGGCTCACTAAGCTCTAGACACACACGCCTTCTTTTCCTCAGACCTAAGGATCTTTGCACATGCAACTTCCTCTATGTGGATTGAATTCTTCAAGTCGCAGCTTAAATATCACTTTGTAGAGGTCTTGCCTAGAACCCCAATCTATATCTGCCTTCATATTCATATCCATATCCATTTTATATTCATATTCTCTGTCACCACACACTGTTCTCCCCCTTCATAACACTTATGTTGATTTGTAATTAGAATGTATTTTCTTTATGTGCTTAATATCTACTTCCCCCTCTGGATAACTGGGGAAAACACATGGGCATCCATGAGGGTGAGACCATGTGGTTTTTATCCACTACAATATACCCATATATACCATAGTGCCCACTAACAACATAGGAATACAATACATATTTGTTCAATGAACTGGTTTCCTATCTCTGGATTTAGGTTTCATCTATAAAATGACAGTGTTAGAAGCAGTTCAGTGGCTGCAAGTCAGGATTCCAGAAACCCAAGGGACTCATAAGTAGAAAAAGATACTCACAAGCTATTTTCAATTAGTTCAATTGAAAAGGGGAGGAGTATTTTTGATAGATTATATATATATCACCACTACCTACTAATAAAAATTGTTAAAATCCCATTTAAAAATATAATATTCAGGGGCGCCTGGGTGGCTCAGTCGGTTGGGCAGCCGACTTCGGCTCAGGTCATGATCTCGCGGTCCGTGAGTTTGAGCCCCGTGTCAGGCTCTGTGCTGATAGCTCAGAGCCTGGAGCCTGTTTCAGATTCTGTGTCTCCCTCTCTCTGACCCTCCCCCGTTCATGCTTTGTCTCTCTCTGTCTCAAAAATAAATAAACGTTAAAAAAAAAAAAAAAATTAAAAAAAAAAAAAATATATATATAATATTCACAAACATAATAATGCAATTAACTTATTAAAACCTGATATTATAATTCACAAAAGAGAAGTAGAAATACTTATCAAATGTGGATGGTACACTTGTGATGTAAATATGGATTGTACACTGTAGCAGGAATTCACTTTGGGATGTTCTCAGGGACCAGTTGAAAGAAACAGAAACAGAAGTACCAGGAACTGCCACGATGACCAATAATGGGGGGCTATTAGGGACACACAGATGAAAAATTCCATGGACAAAAACATGAACCAGAGTTTTCATACAAGAGTGCTCAGACAATACTCTCAAAGGTGATCACTAATTCCAGACACCAGCGTGTACACACACACACACACACACACACACACACACACACAATGCCTGCTTCTCTCATAGCCAGCTCCAAGAAGCATATGTCAGGGTTCAATGTGCAGGGATTGATCTACCCATTAGCTAATGATTCTCCCAAACATTGCAGAGGAGGCTGGCTTGACTTTAATACCCGTAACCTATTTTTAAAAATCAACATTTTCCCATTTACATATGACACATCCTACTAACAAAAGACACGATTTGTCAACAAAATTTTAAATTGCCATATGTTTGGAAAAACAACTAAGCGTTAAGATATATATGACATTATATCTACGTGTTACAGAAACAAAAATAGAAAAAGTTTCATTTTTGTTGTTTCAAATCTTGCACTTTGTTCCAATAAAAATAGTTTAATTTTAGGATCTCTGTGTTTTTTGTTTCTAAGTGAAAAGAAAAGAGAATAAATGTGGCAATAATTGCAAGTATGCATCCACACAAAACCCATTCTTCATGTGGATCATCTTTATTGTATAAATGGGAAACCAAAGTAGATAGAATATTCACAAGATTTTCTCTTTTAACACCAATATTGAGGCCTTAAAAACTTCTGTGTGCCATACATGAGCTTTGATCAGTATTTTCAATGTAAGCTTTGGTAAAGAATATCTTGATTATAATTTGCAGATTAGATAATTTTCCGTACTCATTAACTGTTTAATTTCTTTGAATTCTCTTTTTTAGCACAAAATGTTTCAAATGGGAAAAATATAGAACTAACAACAGCCCCCAATAGGTGTTTACCACGCCCCAGGGGCTATTAGATGATTTCTGTGCAGAGTATTTACTCATGTAATCTTTATCCCAGGTCTACGAGGTTTCATTTTGTTTTGGTTTGTTTTTTCATTTTGCAGTTCATGAGATTTAGGCACAAGGAAGCCAAGTAATTGTCCAGGTTCCCACATTTCATAAATAGAAGGGCTTTGAGAATTTGAGGCCAAGAAACCTGGACCAGAACCCACCATGAAGACTACCACTCCTTATTGCCTCTCAAACGTCCATGAACTCACCACCCACATTTAACAAATACTAACATATTCCATAATTGCTGCAAAAATTTTTTACACAATTAAAACATTATAGTCATCTCCATAATTCCATTCTATTATTTTACTAGTCACATCCAACCATATTTCTGAATTTGGTATGTAGCCTTCTTTTTTTTATTTTCTATCCCTTTACTTCCTCTGAAAGTTTCAACAAAAATATACAGTGCTATTTTGTGTGTTGTACATTTTTACATAGAAAGTATCATGTCATGGGGCTCCTGGGTGACTCAGTCAGTTGAGCATCGAACTATTGATTTCAGCACAGGTCATGATCTCATGGTTCGTGATGTCGAGCCTCATGTTGGGCTCTGTGCTGACAGCGCGGAGCTCACTTAGGATTTTCTCTCTCCCTCTTTCTCTGACTCTCCCCTGCTTATGTGCTCTCTCTCTCTCTCTTAAAATAAATGAAAAAAAAATTTTTTAAATGTATCAAGTCCTACATACCTACATCTAGCAATCTGATGATCTCATTCAACATTATACTAACATTATATATTTTGAGTTTTCATCTGATCTGAACAGATCCTGTAATAGATGACTATAATCATTTTGCATTCACTGTAATTTCTGACTTAGTTGTTTTTTATCTCTATCATCTCAGTTTGTGTTTTCTATTTACTTTGCATTTCTTTGCTTCTTTACTTATCCTTATGTTCTTTCAATTGGATCCATTCCATTTTCTTTATTTTCCCTCCAGTTTCCCCCCTTATCTTGATTTGGAAATTACAGTTCTATTTCTATTATTTTAGTGCTTACTCTTAAATATTTAACTTAAATTTGTAATTTAGTGAAATCCAAGTATAACTGTTATTACTAAGCTGCTACCAAATAAAACTCACTTCTCTCACTGGCTAGCAGTTCTAGCTTCTTTTTAAGCCCATGAAAGTCTTGTCGTAGGATCTTTGTTGATCACTATGTGTCAGATAAACCAACATGTTTATTGTCTTTTTTGCTCACTATTGCATTTTCTAAAGATTTTTTTTCTATGTTTATTTATTTTTGAGAGAGAGAGAGAAAGAGAGCAGGGAGGGGCAGAGAGAGAAGGAGGGAGAGAATCCCAAACAGGCATTGTCATCGCAGAGCCTGACATGGGGCTTGAACCCACAAACCGTGAGGTCATGAGCTGAGTCGAAATCAAGAGTCAGATGCTTAACCAACTGAGGCACCCAGGCATCCCACTCACCATTGCATTTTTCAATGCCTCCTTCCCTCTGTAAAATGTAAAAAATTTGGTTCAACACAATATGTGTTTCTTTCCTAATATTGCAATTATGATATAATGATTCTTAGATTTTTTAAATCTTTTTTTTCCCATACCACCCTGTTCCTGCTTCTTTTAATGATTAAACATTTAAAATATTTTTATTTTAAGGGTGCCTGGGTGGCTCAGTTGGTTAAACGTCCGACTTCAGCCCAGGTCATGATCTCAAGGTTTGTGGGTTCGAGCCCCGCATCAGGCTCTGTGCTGACAGCTCAGAGTCTGAAGCCTGCTTCGGATTCTGTGTCTCCCTCTCTCTCTGCCCCTCCCCCACTCACACTCTGTCTCTCTCTCTCAAAAATAAATAAACATTAAATTTCTAAAAATACTCTTGTTAATTTTAAAATGTGTTTCAGATTCATCTAATATTTAGAATGTAGGGGTATGAATTCTTCAGCTTATTGTGTTTTACCCTTGTATGGTTTCTACTATTGGACGATGAGATTTTCCTCAGAGGGAGTTGTTTTATGTTGCCTTGGAATGTGCAACATTCCAAGACTTCAGGAAGAGTTTATATTGGTCTCTCATGACACTGTGGATTTCTCCAACGGCAGAGTTTTTTTGTTACCTTCTCAGATTGGTATTCCTGCTTAACAAGGAAATATTGTTAATATTTTACAATTTGATACTGAATCTCATCCAGAGTGGTCCAGGATTAGGTTTCTAATTTCTTACAGGCAACACTCTCCACCTATTACTTTCTTTAGATGGGCTCCTATCAGTTTTCCTTGCCAGGTGTAAATATTTCTAACTCACCATTTCTCAGAAGGAGCATATGTCCCTGTCTGCCTAATACAGGCCTGGGGCTTATATGCTGCCTACAAGAAGACTAAACCCAGTGCCCAAATATGGATGCCCATGGCTGGCTCTGACAATCCCCTTCGAAACACATGAAATCAGCTCTCTTCTCTAAAAATATAAATTCCCTCTACATTTCTGGCACCTGAGAAGTTCCCCTCTTTGGTTTGGTTTTGAGCTCAGCTATGCATTTTAATTTTTGCTGTTGTTTTATTCCCTCTAGCAAATCTGCCTACTTCTAAACGGGAGGCCGAGTCTTTTTGTAACAGCTCAGATTACAATAGTCAAAGTCTTATCATTTCAACATCAATGTTTTTTATGTCTCTTGTGTTTAAAAAATGGCACATTAGGAGGCAGAAATAAAACGATATAATATTTGAAACCATCATTGTGGTTAGAACTGAGTAATCAAATAGGACAAAAACAAGAAACACCTTAAAGGACTAAGCCAGAAGAGCACACCTGTCTGATCCCTTCTAAGTGTCAAGAAGCCGTTCATTCAGGAACTGAGAGCCTACCAGGGCCAGGCACTATGCAAAGAGACTGTTGTACCATGGGGAGTTCATTAGTTCTATCTTCCCAAGCAAATCCTAAAGGAAAAATATTTTTGAAATAATTCATTCTATTGCTTTAAGGAAAATACTACATATAAAAAGGTATCATTTTCCCTAGAAGACTGCAACCTCCCAGGTGGGGAAGCTATTCTTCTTCCCCCTCTTTATTTTACAAGTGAAGGGATAGAGCCCCAGTGCAGGAAAAATAAATTTTCTAGTATTACATATTCATCAAAATTCAACCAGAATTCTCTCTCCTATTAAAACAGCTTTTCTACAAATGGAAAGATATGGACTACTTTTATAGTTAGAAACTAGGTAAATCCCAGATTATTGGTAAACATAATTTTAGTAGACTTAAATTCAAAATTTCCAGAAGCAATACAGCAGGGATCATTTTTTACATTTTAGCAAAACAGCCCTCTAAGAACTTTGTCTGGCTGGCCTAAGTTTACATTCTGATTTTTTTAAAAAATATAACTTTTTTTGTTCTTTCTTGTTTTATTTGTAGTGTTTCCTCTAACTCTACTGAACCAGAAATACTTCTTATCTAGCTCCAATAATTCATACATACCTTTCTCATATAACTATGTAATAAACTCATATGTGTATGGCTATTTATTAAGTATATAAATAAAAAAACACTGCAGCATATATGTTAGGAATTACCCAGGCATAATGTCAAAAATGTGCCTTGGTACGCTGATATCTGCAACAATAAAAGGAAGAAGTATGAGGACATGAAGGGCACTGAAAAAGCTTTAATTCTCTTGGAAATACTCAACAAATCAGTGAAACTTACAATCCGTTTTACTTCTCAGAATGCTACCTTCTGGGGCACCTGGGTGGCTCAGTCAGTTAAGCGTCCGACTTTGGCTCAGGTCGTGATCTCACGGTTCGTGAGTTCAAGCGCTGCATTGGGCTCTGTGCTGACAGCTCAGACCCTGGAGCCTGCTTCAGATTCTGTGTCTCCCACTCTCTGCCCCTCCTCCACTTGTACGCTCTCTCTCCCTCTCTCTCTCAAAAAATAAAATAAAACATTAAAAAATTGTTTTAAAAAAGAATGTTACATTTCCCACACACAAATAATTATGATTTTTTCTTAAATTTCACATACCTAAGTATACTGGTTTATTTATCCTATTTAACAATATTAATTTCTAGTCACTACACCATGGCACCAATATGCTCTCAACAGAAGTTAGTAAAAAGAACACTGGACCAGGAGTCAGAAGGTTTAAGTTCTAGTCCTAGCTCTGCCGTTTGGGCAATTCACTTTATTCCTCAGTTTTCTTATGTAATATTAAAGGAGTTGGCTTGTCAAGATCTTTTTTTAGATATTTTATTCTATGGTTTTAAAACAATAATGGTGGCAATTATAAGGCTTTTGACTGATGATGTTATTATATTTTAGTCACTGGGTGCCATGAAATACACAGATTTGAACAGACTCAAACACTACAGTAGTATATAACAGACACCTTTTTATAGCTCAGTGCTTGAGGGAAAAAATCACCAGAAATTAATAACAAGATTTAAAATAAAGGCTGTGCCAGAAATATGTAAGAACACTAAATCAGTTCCAACTTTAAGCAATAATAATTAATATCCACTAATAATTAAGTGGGTGATGTGTAGTTTCAGTTCCAGTTGCCCAAGCTTCCCTTTCTTGTCCCATTATTAAGAATTACAATTGCCTGTGCTGCAGATAAACCTTTAGGCAAAGCATATTTCATCTGTTTGCTTAATGGACTGGCATCTACTTGGAATTCAGAGTTCTGGAACTTCATATTGGTTGCAAGATAATTTATAGTTGACTTTAACATCCTCTTTTACATGAAAACTCACGGGCTAATCCGAAGTCTAAAACTTCATTAACCTTCATTTACTTAAGGGAAAACATACCAAACTACATTCTAGAATCTACTAAAGGAAACAGAGATGGTGGCTTTTGGAGTAGAAATTCACAGACAAAATGAATGATATAAAGCTATGAGAAGGTAATAATGATGTTACTTCCAAAATAGTGTTTTTGTCCAGAAATTCTCCTTGTAATAGTAAGACAGTAAAAATAACTGGAAACCAGCCCATAGTTGCACAGTAAGGAGTCCAGTAGAACTTCTTAGACTCCTCAGAACAACATCGTTGAAAACAGCTACCTCATTTCACTAGAAATTCCCTCTCCCTCAGGGTGTAGTAGCAAAGGAAAGAATGCTGTGTTGTACACCTGGGCCAATGCTCTCAAAGACAGTATAATGCCAGCCACATACATAATTTAAAATTTTCTAGCAGTCACAATTAAGAGGCAAATAAATGGTTAAAAGTATCTTAGTAACATTTTATTTAACCTAACATATCCAAAATAAGTAATCAACATAAAAAGCACAAATGATATATTTTATATTATTTTCCTTCATGCTAAATCTTCAAACTCCACTGTGTATTTTACAATTACAGCCTATGTCAATTCAAACTGGCCACTTTCAAGTGCTCAAAAGCCATGTTAGCTAGTGACTACCATATTGAACAGACCAGCTCTACATGGTTCCACATATTGATAGACATATTTCCCCGAACAGCAACTAAGTGCCTGCTACATAAAGCAATAATTATCTCAGTGACCTATAATGTGAATTCTCAGAATAACAAGGTAGAGATAACCAAAGACCACATGTGTCCTGAAAAATACATATCAAAGGCAGATGCATGACAAAATTATAGCCTAAGCTTGTTGACTGCCTGCCTTTTTTCCTTCCATCCTTATACTGGCCCTTCCTTCCACCAACACTCTGACCTCGGTACTAAGCTAAGTAATACACATGTGAACAAGACAATTACGGTCCATGCCCTAATAAAGTTGGCCATGTAGAGGGAAAGAGAGAACTTAAATAATTCTATAATGAATTTATTACAAATATAAGAAGTGCTCTAAAAGATTTCTGGCTGCTGTGGAGGATGGACTTTATCTGGTCTCAATGGAGTTTCAGTTACTGAATGTTTGTGTCTTCTTAAAATTCATATGTTGAAATCATTCACCTCCAAGGTGACAGTATTAGGAGGTGAAAACTTTAGGAGGTGCTTAGGCCATGAGGATGGAGACTTTGTGAATGGGATTAGTGCCCTCATAAAAGAGGCCCCAAAGAACTCCCTCACCTTTCCAACCATGTGAGGATACAGCGAGAAGATGGCCATTGATGAGAAAGCAGGCTTTCACTGGACAGTGAATCAATGGGCACTGTGATCTTGGACTTCTCAGTCTCCAGAAGTGTGAGAAATAAATGTCTGTTGCTTGTAAGTAAACCAGTTCATCTGAATGGACTAAGACAGGAGTCAAAAATCAGGACATAATGTTGAAGATGAATCCTAAAGAACCTGGCACAATTAGCTTGATAGAGCAGGTAGGTGAGAGAAAATTTAAGAAGTATAAAGTGATAACATTCCACACAAAGGCAGCAGTACAAAAGAAAAGCTTCAAGGACAGACAAGACTGTGATGAGTTTAAACAACTGAAAGTGTGGCTGGAATTTAGAGACTAAGCATATGGAATGTGACCCAAGAAGAGTCCAGATCATCCAGAATGTAACTGACCATGCTGGAAGAATCAGTGTAAAAGCAGGAGTCATCTGAGAAACTCAAGACTGAAAAACCACAAGATATAGGGCCAGGTAGAAAGGACAATTTAGGGTACAGTTTTACTGCACTTGCCCATAAAAAATTAACCACTGAAACAGTGGTCTATCTCTACCCAGGCTGGCCACCCCTTCCCATCTATGTCAATGGTGTAGAACTTCAAATGTATAGTTGTTAAAAACACTGTACAAGTCTAGCTTTTGATTTTATGTACCTTTGTCCAGTAATAATATTCTTTCTTTCCTTACCAATTATTAGTGTGGTCTTCTCTATTGTCTGTAGCATAACAAAATACATTGCTATAAAAAACAAAACACAAAGTCGTTCAAAGCAAGCAAGCAAGCAAGCAATAGAATTATTTTTACTCCTTTGTAATTTCTAACCTAGAATAAGTAATCAACCGAAATAAATTACAATTATGTAATATTTATCATTCATTATTATATAATTTATATGGATTATTTCCCAACTATATTAATCTAATATATACAACTGCAAAATTTGGATTATGAAAATTTCCCTCTGGAAGGAATGGTTGTATTTTGAACTTTTAACTTTTGCAAAGAATAATGAAAAGAGATGTACAAGTGTTAAGCTTGAAGATGATATAACCTAACCCATATTTTACAAACTCAGTAGACACTGCAAGAGAAACAACAGACAGGCAGGGAGATAAGTAAGAAAACAACAACTGTAACAACAGTAGACCAATCAAGAGATGGACAGGTTTGCATCACAGTATTCTGTAGACGGAGAGTGGTTTAAGATGTAAAATTGTCTTCACTTAGTTATTAATTGCATGTGGGCAGAGAAGGAAATGTGTGGGAGGGCGTAAAAATAGAAAGTGGAAGTATGGAACCATGGCACAGCCTGAATTTTCTTATAAGAAAATAGAGTAGATACTTAATCTATTCCCCCCTGCAAAATAACACACGCTTACCAGAATGGCATGAAAGACATAACTCAGAGTTTATACTTCTCGGACCTAATACAGATCTCTCTCTGTGGAGAGAGAGCTACATTGACCACTGAGCTTAGGATATCTCTGTGAGATATTAGGGAGGCAATGAGGACCTGCAAATGTTAACCTGTATCTTTGCTCTTATGTATACCCTTGGCACTGTTCATATGCTGGTGTGGAAGTAAACCAAAGGGCAAAGTAGTCACTCTTGGGGCACCTGGGTGGCTCATTCGGTTAAGCATCCAACTTCAGCTCAGGTCACGATCTCACGGTCCGTGAGTTTGAGCCCCGCGTCAGGCTCTGGGCTGATGGCTCAGAGCCTGGAGCCCACTTCCCATTCTGTGTCTCCCTCTCTCTCTGCCCCTCCCCCATTCATGCTCTGTCTCTCTCTGTCTCAAAAATAAGTAAACGTTAAAAAAAAAAATAAAAAAATAAAAGTAGTCACTCTTACCAGTCTTTGAATGCAAATAAAACTTTGTTGTCAGAGCTAGCTTAACATGTCAAGGATGAGTCCAAGTTTTCTGATTTAAACAAGATGGATATTGGTGCCATTATTTGAGAAGAGGGATATAAAAGAGGAACAGATATAGGCGTAAACCTTCAAATTCAGTGGAGGATATTTTCAGTTTTAGGCACCAAATACAAGTTAGATATGCAGGTTTATAGCTTAGAAGAGAGGGCTGTGCTAAGCGCTGAGTGCTACCAAGAGGTTGTATAAATGAGGATTGTAAAATACCCACTAGATTTAGCAAACTGGAAGTCATTAATGACCATGGAAAGAGCAGTTTTGGTGGTGGTGACAGTATATGTCAGATTAGAATAATATGAGGTGAGGTGAGAGGTGAAGAAAAGCTGACAGTATGTACAGAGAATTCTAACTTTGAACATGAACAAGAAGAAAAGTAAGCACCTTACAAAGGATTGGGGATTGTGGTGAGGTTGTCTGGTTGTTTTAGAAAGACTTAGGCCTGTTGAATGGAAAGCAGTAAGAATCCAAGAGAGGAGTTGAAGTTCCTTCCTATGAAGGCGGGAAGGGATGAAATTTAGAACACAGAAGACTGGTTTCAGCTAGAAGAAAAAAAAAACAAATTTATTGTGACAGAAGGAAAGAAGGATAGAACAGATGTCATTTTGCTTATTCAGGTGCAAAAGTGTTCAGGAGTTCCCAATATGGTGGCTCCTGTCCCTAGCAGGTAATTCTCACTCAAGATTTATGCTGATATATACACAAGATATATATGCTGAACATCTGAAACTATACTGAGTATCTACTGAGTAATGACTTTATCACTGAGTCACCACAGGTTTCCCATTGCCAAGCTCCAGAGGTGCCATTCAGAGCACCATCTGCACAGACTGGAAGGCCAGCTACTTGTGTATTCCTAAGGCAGACTAGAAGAACAAAAAGGGACTGTCTTAAGTGTCAGGAAAACTTGAATGTATTCCCAATTATGTCACTTTGGGGTAAGTCACTTGCTTTCTCTTTTATAACGTCCTCATCTGTATAGAGTAGCAACAGATAATAGATGATAGATGCCAGATAAGTAGGTAAGTAGATAGATAGATAGATAGATAGATAGATAGATAGATATGATTCATTTGGGGAAGAAGGAAGAAGAAATAGCTTTTTCTGAAGCACGTGCAAAGACACAGATATGAAGACGCTTGTCATGTTTAATGCATTTCACTGTGGCTATGACAATGTGTTTCTACAATATCTTGAGCACTATATACTAGAGTTGTATGTTAAGTACCAAGGGGCTCCTTCTGTTACTATTTATTTCTATATTATTACAAAGTAAAAACATACCATAAATCTGTGTATATTTTTTTCTAATTTAAACTATATATATGGAATATATTGTATTTGTTATACATTATATAAAGAATATATTCTATAATATATGATATAAAGAATATATATATTATAGAATATATATAAGTATATGTATTCTATTTTTTTCCATAAAATACATCTCTAAGGCAGGTATTACTCAAACCCACTTCTAATATCTGTAGGTCCCAGGGCGAGAGAACAAATGGAGACTCTCATACCATATGTCTTCTATTTAAATTTATAAATCAAGGTAACTGTTCAATAAAACATGTTTAGTTTTGCTTCCTGAATATTATACCTTCTCATGAACTAGAAGCGAGAATCAAACTTAAATTTCTTGGGCTCCTCAGAATCTTTTGCCAAACAGGCACTGGGAGAACCTGTCCCAAGTTTCAGACCTCAGATCTCTTCTCTTCCCACTGCCCAGTTCCATCCAAACAACACTGCTAGGGGCCTCATTTGGATTCATGTTGACACAGAAGCCTACACGGCCAAGCGCCATCCACACCTCCTGCAAACAGCCTCAGTGACCCTTCAAGCCTAGGTGTGTACCCCTTTTGGTGTGATTTGCCCTTGGAAGCACAGACTCTGGGGGAGAAGCCCACGCAGCCCCCAGCTGGGGGCTCAGTGATGTTGGGTTGGGAACTCTAGGTTTCTAGATACCCAGAATGTGGGATCGAATGAAGAAGCATGGGCTCCAGGTGCATATGACCCCTTCACCCCTTGGACTCCTTGCCCCATAGAGAAAGACCAGACTGGAGGAAAGCCAGGGTAGAGTCCAGGACAAAGACCCTCTATCTAAGATTAGAAGACTCATCTTTATTCTTATTAGATTATTTTAACATTAAGGGAACTGGGGCTCAGAGAGGTGAAGTAACTCACTGTTACTCAGTCTAATTACTGGCACATGGTAAGCTTACAGTATTGGCTGAATAAATAAAGAATAAATGACAGCCACCCACTTAGTGACATAGTCTGAACATGAACACAGTTTTCCCTGAACTAATTCTATGGCTCTAAGCTGACCTAGATTACATATTGCTATGTGGGTTTTTCATGGTCCTAGACACTCTTTTAAATAGCTCATTTACTCACACGTTTATGTTTGTTAGTGTGCAAGTATTCATGCACATATGCACATACATATGCACATACACTCTACATGCTAGCTGCAATGTATCTTGGGGAGCATATCTTCAATATGATTTGTGGCAATGGCTGTTTGAGTCCTATGTCATTATTTAATTTTTCCCTACACAAATCTCATCTAAGTTCTGACTGATTTATGACCCAGGGATGCAATGCGTATCCATCTCACTCCTCCAAAACAATATTCAAATCTCATCAAATATTACTTTTCTCATTTGTTTAAACTTATTGTAAATACAGAGTCCTATAACTCACTGAAATCCAGAAGAATAAAAAAGAATGTGAAAGTTAAAGCAAGGTTCTGATTGCAATCATTATATGAGTGATTTACATAATTTTCATATTTTTTTCTAATTTTCCTTCTACATACACAGCAATGTATGAACAGAAATAAGAAGTGTGTAAAAAGCACAAATTGAAAATGACCAATTGGGTAAGTGAAAATGAAACTAATGCATTTCTAATAGACTCAGTAAAGAGTAAGGGAGACAATCTTATGTAATGGAAAGAATATTGGAATTAGAGTCAAAAGTATGCGGGGGGCGGGGGGTTGCAAAAAGAAACCTACAATGTTCCAGGCACAGGGCTAGTGCCTTTATATAATTTATTGTCTTCCGTAAGGTAGACACTAACCAGCCTGGTGCTTCCTGATCTCTAAACACTGCAGATGGCTGTAGTAGTTCCTTACATGGCATCATGGAATTCTGTAACAGTAATATGAATAATAATGATACGAATATGAAAAAGGGCATTTGCTAGCAGGGATCTGCACTGTGTTTGAGAAGGAATATAGAGAAATATCCACAGTGTTTCTGTCTCAGACGTGGGATGACTGCACTGTAAATCCAAGGATCGTAATCAGATCCCATTATTATCTGTGAATCAGAACATGCTCTGGCATGCCTGCCTGTGGGAGAGCCCCACAGAGAAGCTGGTTAATATTTGATGATGACACCTCAGAAGAAGAAGTCAAATGACATCTCAGAATTGGCCTTTTTGTGATTTCACAGAATAGATGTAACAGAGAGGAAACAGAGAGGAGTTACTCAGAAGCCTAAAATTCTAAGATTCAAATGAACTGAAAGTATAGCTCTCCATTTTGTTGGAAGATTAGACAATCAACAATGTCTTTTGTTTTACTGCTTGGAGAAGGAAAATGGCTTAATTGATAAACTAATTCAAAAAGCCAAGTTCTGTTTGAAAAATCCTTGACAAATTTTTAATAGACTTTGTGTCTTACTTCATCTTTTCAATAAATCAGGATAGTTACTTTCAATAATTAGAGTAACAAAATAGATATGCATGAATTTAAACTTTGTTACTACTCTTAATTATTTTATGTAATTGAAAGTACATAAAATGTAAGTGCTCATGAAAATAAGCCAAAAAAAAAAAAAAAAAGACAATCCAAAACAGTGTAGTGGAATACATAAATTGTTATACTGGAAGATGTCAGGATTTATACTGAAGTTATAAAAACTGACATAAATTAGACACTTTTTTTTTGGTCTACTGAAATGTAATGATATGCCAGATATTGTACTAGATGTCATGGGAACTACAACTAGAATCCATGTATTAAAAAAAAAATCCAATCTATTAAGGAAGACGTGAATTATAAACACATAATTTCAACACAGTGACAACTGTAATAAAAATTGGAGATAAATGGAGTATAGAAGGAAAAATAAAAATTTAAAAATTAATATCATTTGTTTTTAATTAAAACCATCATAAATTTATCCCTATTTTTCAGATAGTTAATATTTTTGAAAGCACCTTGCTATACACTGCCAGACTCTGAAATACTATATAAATAAGTACTCAAGTTTGGAAAATATATTTTAAAAATTCAGGTTTTTTTTAATAAAACATATGAAATAGAAAAAAAAACAAAATGAGCAAAAACTTTTACTTCTATCTTAGGAAATATAAAGCAGTGTCAAAATTTTGTCACTTATTTGTGACTGATACCTGTGATACCCAATTATTGAAAACAAACAAGTTAAAAATTAAGAAGGAAAGAAAGACAAACAGGAAAAAGAAGAAAAAGAAGATCTTACAAAGAAACAAGTAAATGGCTGAGAAATATAAAAAAAACTTAATTTAACAACGTCTATTCTACACTTTTCCCCTGAGGTCTGGGACCATCTGGACTGAGCATTTCCTCCAGGGGAAGTCTGGGAACTGCTTACATATATTTCAATGCTATCCCTTCAGCATAAACACTACCTCTTTTTTTTAATCCTAGATTTTAAAAAGGAACGAAGCATTCCTAGTGCTTAGTGTTTAATTGATTTCATAAGGTTAAAAGAAGCAAAAGACAAAATTTTAGATCAATTCTAACCTTATTTTGATTCTGCTTAAAATCAATTTTGTCTCTACTTGATACAACAAATTAATAAGTAGGCATTCTCTTCTAAGTGTATTAAGTACAAGGCCCATGTTTCAAAATGCATTATTTCTATGAGAGGTTATAAACTAGAGGTGTCAGGTATAAGCTACAATTAAACTAGACAATGGCAGAAAATTCAACCTAAGGAACAAATGATGAAATGAACATTATATATCAGATTAAAATTATCATCTATAATATCTGGGCAACAAGAAGTAAGAACTATATATATTTAGTATCATATTCTAAGGTTCTCACTTCAATTTTAAAATATTTAATCTAAACTAAGAAAGGTGCCATGATAAGCCAGGTGTATAAAAAAGAGCTCTTTCCTAGGCTGACTCGATCACTGACTTAGTTCCCTCAGTTTATGAAAAATATTCCAACATCCATGAGTTTTCCTTCCACAGAACACATCCAAAATGGCTACTTAGATTACAAACTATGTGGGAAATATCAAAACGGAGCAATGGGGAAAAGCCTTTTTGTGCTATGTATTTTTGACCATCAGTAGCTGCTGGGACCTGCAGCCATACATGTTCCCATCTCTCATCATTTCTTCATGCGCTTACCGCCCACAATGACTTCTACTGAAATCATGCTCATCTTCCCTGCCCTGGCTCAAATGCCACAGAGTGTGGGGGCTGCAGATAAATGCAGAGAGAGGATAAAGAGACTGATGGAACAAGATCTCAGGAAACCACAGTCATTTTTAGGCCACTTAACGGTGCTTTTGTAAGCAACTGGGAAACTACAGAGGTTTTTATGGGGAAGTAGCATAATACTTAGTATGTTTTTTTTTTTTTTTAATTCTGTGTAAACTATGATCACAGAGTCAAGAAAAGAGAGGTTGAGACAACAGGTGGGGGACTTAGAACATTCCACGTTGTAAGAAAAAGCCCCCAAATCTCAGCAGGGATGGTATAAACATAACATGGAACAAAGATCATCAAGGTGTCTGATATTGGTGACTATACCTGGTTCAACTTACTATACCTTAGTAGTCAGTCCCTAGACAGTCCTCATGTTAGTGTCTGATGAATAAATGAGGGAATAAAACTTTGCAGAGATCAAACCCATGACTAGATGTGACACTAAAGAGGAGGTGAGTCGAAGATAAATGGGGCCAATTTGGCAGACGGGAAGGTTGGTGTCACTGAACTACTAAATATAATATTTGCTAAATGCCTAGATGGTGTCACAGATAGTACCATTCACTAAGGTGGGAAACACAAGATACAGGGTAGACTGAGATCTGGAGAACAATAATAATAAATTCAAGATGAGGCAGGTTGCATTTCAGTTACCACTAGAACCACATGGAGGTATCTAGCATGCAGTTAGATATTTGGATAAGGAGCTCAGATGTCAATCTGTGAGCCTGAACCATAGAAAAGACAGATGAAGCCAATAAGGATGAGCCCATCCAAGGAGAAACCATAGCAGAGAAAGGAGAAACAAACAATAACAACCAAAAAACCCCCAGGAATACCTCTATTAAAGGTATCATTTGGCAAACACTACTGTTTACAAAGGTGACCCTGCTTTTATGGACCCAGCTGTCAACAAGTTCAGAGTCTAGCAGAAGAACAAAAACTATGAGCATTTCAATAAAATGTTACAAGTTTTATGATAAACGTATCTACAGAGTAAGTGGGTGCAGCAAGGAGAAGGTGAAGAATTTAACTTGGAAAATAGGTCTGGATGATGAGTGGGGCTTGTATGAGCACAGGAAGTAAAAGAACTACTGTCTTGGGACCAGTAAAATGTATGTCTCTTCATTACATTAGTGCACAGACTGTAGCAGTGAAATTGCGAACAAAGATATGCTCAGAACTCTTAAAATTAAACACAATAAGGCCTTGGAGCATATAGCTTACATGCTGTGAAATCTACCTGTGAAAGTGCCTGAGTCAATTCCATGAGGTCTAGACCAACTGGAGACTTAATTTAGAATGCAGACAAAAACCTCTTCTGAAAATCCTGAGTTTGGTTAACATTAAAAAATAATAAAATCCCTACTGTGAAATTATAAAGTTCCTTTCTCAAAGCACATTATAAAACAGCAGTTGCAAGAACAATTAACCAAATATTACTGTGCAGAAGTATTAGGTGACCTCCTAAAGGCCTCACAGAAATTCTAATCCAGGCTGAGGATATTTTACTCCGGGTTTATCAAACCAAACCTGGATTATTATATGTGATTCCAAACAGTACCCTCTACCACAATATTAATAAATTGGAAGCTTGTTCAGGAGTAGGTAATCACAATCGTCAACACACGTACTATATGTCATGCAACTTTAGGTGCTGTAAATCCTTTTTCAAATGCTATAAATGCTAAAAGTGACTTTGTATTAGACCTCAAATTCAGGGGTGCCTGGGTGGCTGAGTCGGTTAAATATCAGACTTTAGCTCAGGTCATGATCTCATGGTTTGTGAGTTCGAGCCCCACGTGGGGCTCTGTGCTGACAGCTCGGAGCTTGGAGCCTACTTCGGATTCTGTCTCCCTCTCTCTCTGCCCCTCCCCCACTCACGCTCTGTCTCTGTCTCTGTCTCTCTCTCTCTCAAAAATAAATAAAATTTTTTTAAAATTTTAATAAAAAATAAAAAGACTTCAAATTCCAAGAACAGGCCATGCTTATTTTCAGTAAAAATAACATGGTCAAATGGTCAATGATTTAAAAGATAAAACTCAACTTACCTATGTAAATTGTAAACATAATGCACAGATTTTTTTTAAAAATGGAAAAAATTAAAGAACTCCAGAACTAAAGAACTCTTAAAGTATTGAAGAAAAAGGCGGGACAACACGTGAAATTCTTGATGTTCGGTACCTTCCACTAACACACAACTTCAAGAGAAAGACTTGTTTCTTTTTTTCTGTTACCCCACACCACAGTGCTGGATAGATTATAAGTAGACAACTGGATGTGTGGCAGATAATTGTATGATCATGTAAGTAAGTGAACAGTGTTCATGGGGTCAGAATACACAAATATCATGTAAGCTGCATGACCTTAAAAGTCTCTCAGAATCTTGAGACTCTAAGATTACAATATTAATGGGTATAGTTTTGCTTTTAATTCTACCTATGTCCTGTTTCATCTAAGATGTAGTATAGAGTTGAATCAGAAAATGTCACCTGACAAACTCAGATCTCCCAAAGGATCAATATAATCTGTATTTACCCTGTCATTACCAGTAAATTGATGGTTTTAACTGGTTTTGTTATGTCTATGTCATTGGTAAGATTATTCATTCAACAAATATTTTTTTATGTGACATCTATGTTTCAAGTACTATACTAGGTTTTCTCTTTTAGCATAAAATAGGTTAATAACCAAGTTCTACATAAGCATAAACTATAGAAATTACTATTAGCTCTGTGTTATAATCAACAGCAAACCAGCCAGTAATTCAATAGAATCTTACTTTCATTCTCAATTCATATTTATATAGAAAGAAATAATCCCATAAGAGGCCTCCAAACTGCTTCCCTGAAGATTCTTCATACTTGGTAAACACTGTAAGGTAGAGCCTCCTGACTGTTATGACATTCTCTTTAGAAACAAAAAGATCCCTGGGGCACCTGTGTGGCGCAGTCAGTTAAGTGGCTGCCTCTTGATCTCAGCTCAGGTCATGATCTCACAGTTTGTGGGTTTGAGGCCCCCATCAGGCTGCATTGATGGCATGGAGCCTACTTGAGATTCTGTCTCTCCCTCTCTCTGCCCCTCACATACTTGTGCTCTCTCTCTCTCTCCCCAAATAAATAAATAAACTTATAAAAAAGAAAGAAACAAAAAGATCCCTTCTCATGGAAGACTTAAAAGTTACTTTGTGTTAGACTTTAAATTGAAGGAACAGGCCAACTTATTTTTGGTTAAAGAACATGATCAGTGGTTCAAAAGATAAAATTGAATTTCCTCTATGCATACTGTAGCCATACTGCACAGATAAAGAAATGGAAAACATTTAAAGAAGAAAAGGTCAAATACCAATAGTGCCTATGACAATAGATGATATGGGTGATATATCTAAATGAAACTGACAAAAACTCTAAACTATCATTTAAGGAAATATTTCAATTATATCCTTAGTTTCTAAATCTTATAGTTTTACCACTAATGAGCACAATTAAATTTCACCAACTGTCCATTATACAAATGCGATGATTGCTAAGAGTATGTCAAACCTGATTATTTAGTAAATGTTGGTTTCTTCCTTACTTTATTATGAAATCTTGCTGTAAAATGTACCAAAAAGGTATATCCCAAGGTCTGGGAAATATAATTAAGGCATATAATATAATGAAGGCATAACTTCCTTCTCTACTAGCAATCTAATTCCTATGGCACTCTATACTTTACTACATTTCCACTGCTTAATTTATAATTGTTGTGAAATATGTTTCACATTAGCTTATTCAGAAATAAGTCTTCAATTTTCACTCAATCTCATAGTTCCTTTTCCTGTCTATTTTGTATTGTTATCTTCCCTTTGAAGCTGCACTAGTAAATAAGTAAATGTACTTTCCATTAGAACAAAATATGATTCCACCATCTTATTGAATTCCTTCAGTGCTGAAGTCCAAGCTTACGTAATAGTCTATTCTGAATGCCTAATGAATTGCTAAAAACTAAAATAATACAAGGAAAATTTAAAACTACAGTCAATTTGTGTTCAATTAAATTAATGGGACTAAGAACAAATAAGAAGATAGAAGAGAGTTGTTAAGCAAAATATATTTGTTCATTTTTTGCTATTCCATTAAATATAATGCCAAATCTTCCACAATTTCATATTCAACATACCATTAAGCTATTTTCTTACATCTGACAAACAGATATCTTAGAATTTTAGAATCCAACCAACTGTCCTCTATAAGTATTAACACCAGAAACATACCTCAAGAATGATAAAGTTGAAAGGGATCTCAGAAACCATCTGATATAACTCCTGTACCGAAAATGAGGAAACTAAGCTGAAGGGAAGAAAAAAGATCCCCCCAAGGTCAAAAAGACTCTGATTCCCCGGCCAATGTTATCTGTGACACTGTGTTACCTTAGACTGAGTTGCAGACCTCTTTTATTTGTATCTTCTTAAAAAAAAAGGCTGGGTTTCAAACCAAGCAAAGAATAAATACCAAGGATGGTAGCATACACAGAAGACTTACTTAATGCTGCCATCAATAGCTTTAAGAGAAAGAGAAGAGGAAAGAAGAAACACCAATGAGGTAATAAAGAGTTGACAGAAAAAAGCTTTTCCATCAGACCCAATCAATATTGTATTCTCCCATCACTTAGAGCCTCACCAAGGAAAGTGGAAACCAGAGTGAATATGTTCCCTTAAGAGTATTTAACACTAAAACGACTTATTGGTCTCAACTATAAATGTAAGGACCAGACATGACTGAATTTGAAATCAATGGCAAAGGTTATTCCTCATTAACCTAACGTTAAGAAACCAAAGCCAGTCAAAATAGAAATGGGCCCTTTTCCAAATTGGCCATACCACCCACTTTCCCTCAGTTTCTGGGTCAAAGATTTAAATTAATATAAAGATGCTCCCTCTTTTAGCATTCCCATAGCAACTTCCCCCTTTAGAAGTAGTTACTCTGGTAAGGAAAAGGAGAGAGAAAAGTATATACTGAGTGAAACAGGGATGACAACCGGAATTTGGGTTGAAGAGAAAGGGAACACAAGAGATTTTTGTATGTATATAATGCTGTACATCAAAGGAAAATGGATTGATAATACATGGTTTTTTATATATAACATCAAATAAGAGGAAAGTGATAGTAGCCTAAAATACTAATTCCTTTTCTTGCTCAGCATTTTCACATTTGTGCAGAAATTCTGCTGGAGCATTACTAGTATTGATGCCATGAGCACATTAGTCACCAATGGAATTCATTTTGTTTTGATGAGTTATTTCTGACCACCTGCTTTGGAAAGAGCACTGACATGACATGGCCCCTTTCCTACAGGAACTCAGATTCCAAAGACAGAGATAGGTACTTATATAGTAATTACAAGACAAGACAGACTGAGCTGCAGAGAATAGGTACAAAGCCAAAGGAAGCCTGAGGCTGTCAGTGATTCATTCTACCCAGGAGGATCTGAGAAGATCTAGCAGAAGAGATGAAAGTTGAGCTAGGCTTCAAATAATGGGCAGTACTGTACCAGGATGGATAAATGAGGGGCTATGTGTGGTAAGTAGAAGATAGGTGTGGAGGTTAATGTCATCCCTCGTGGAAAAAACAGAAACAACCATAGACAAAAGGAACTTAAATGGATAGATGTGGCAACTGTTCCAGGAAGGTCAACAACGTCGGAGTTGACCAGAGCACTGTGTGTGGAGGGATGAAGAAAAAACCTTGATTGTGCAGTTCATTCATGTTGTCATTATATAAATAAAACAGTATGCCTTTGGCCAGGCTTTGAACCCACACAAAGCATTTTTAAAAGACATATTGTGGCTAACTTTTTAAATTAAGGAACATTGTTATTTTTCTTGAAATATAGACATTAAAGGAGAAACTGTCCAAAAGAACACAACAAAACTACTTGGAACAAATTTAGGCAGAGTAAACAAATCTTAATTATATATTTCCCTAAAGGAAAAGGACAGGGACTTCCTCATATTGCTATATCCCGTGCCCAAGTCCATGGCAAACAGATGTTAGAAAGGTGTTTGGCAATATAACTTGACTATAGATATTTAAAAGCAACCACTCACATTAGAATTGCTCAAGACAAAGAACAGGTGGATAGATCTTTCTACTAGCATTGGCAATATCCCCCAGGAGACAGTAAGGCATAGGCTTACGCTGAGTTTCAGTACTCACTGCCTTTCGTAGTTGTGTAACCTAACTTACCCCTTCAGAGTCTTAGTTCCCTCCTCTGTAAGGTGGGTGATTGTAACGAGCTCTGATGTTTTCCAATTCAAACCTACTAACACTTTAAGTTGTATACCCCATTAGATTGACCCCCATCATCAAGGCAGATGTCACAGATACTCATCCTCAAATGCAGTTGTGTAATGGCATGAGACAAAGTATCAAATTGCCAATTTTTTTCATGTTTATTTATTTTTGAGAGAGACAGACAGACAGACAGAGTGTGAGCAGGGGAGCAGCAGAGAGAGAGAGGGAGACACAGAATCTGAAACAGGCTCCAGACTCCAAGCTGTCAGCATAGAGTCCAACACGGATTCAAACTCACAAATTGTGAGATCGTGACCTGAGCTGAAGTTGGACACTTAACCAACTGAGCCACCCAGGTGCCCCAACAAAGTGCCAATTCTAACAAGAGTTTTTAATCAAAATTTCAGGCATTTCCTGGATTCAAATACCGAACCAAGATACATGAACCTTGCTGCTCTCCAGCCCTTGCAGGGTATGTACCCAACAGCTCCATGGAAACAAGCTTTGGACTGAATGTGTTTGCTCAGCATGAGAAAGAGAGTGGGCAGGACTCTGGTTTGGGTGAAAATAAAAAGTGGTCCAAGGAACCTTTATCTTCAGGTTCCAAACCAAGATGGTAGCCCCATTAGCAGAACTATAATGAATAAAACTCTAACTCAAGAATCCATGTAGTAAACCAGAAAATACAGCTCAGGAGCTTCAAAGAAGGACATTTTGTGGAAAAACTAAAGAAGCATGATTTCGAACTGAGTTTCATTCTTGGCGCTGTTTTTCTCATGGCTTATAGGTGGAGAGGGAAGTGTAGTCAAACCTCTCAAGATACCAGAGCTGTGAAATGTGAAAGGAGCCCAGCCACGATGCTGATGACTACTTTCCTGGGCAAAAGCTACAAATGATAATGGTTCTGGGACCTGTCAGGGAAAGAGAGGGTCAGCAAGGAGGCAAACAGGAGCCCTCTCCTGAAGAGAAAATACATCTCCTCCAACATCTTTGAGGGATACCCCATTAGGAAAGGACTACAGAGGAAGCCTGGGTTTCTATCAACAGGACTTCCTTTCCTAGAATTCTGAGCTTCTGGACTATCATCACCTCATATGCCATTCAACACTTCACCTCATGGCTACAGTCCCACTGCATGCAAAATCCCACTGCAGTCTTTCTTGAAACAGTCAAGCAGGACCATGTAGCTTTAACTCTCTCCATAGTGAGAAATCTGGGTTTCCTTGATATTTGAGATCCTCCTCATTTGTTATCATTTTTATTACTTAGACACGACTAACATTTTCTGTTCCAACCTCTTTATGTGATTTTCGGTAGCTGTCTTTTCTTTTTTTTTTTCTTTAATTTTTTTTCATGTTTATTTATTTATTTTGACAGACAGAGAGGGAGAGCAAGCAGGAGTGGAGGAGAGGGAAGGAGAGAGGGAGAGAGAGAATCCCAAGCAGGCTCCTCATTGTCAGTGTGGAGCCCAACTCTGGGCTAGAACTCATAAACCATGAGATCGTCACCTGATCCTAAATCAAGAGTCAGGCACTTAACTGACTGAGCCACCCAGGTACTCTGGGTGGCTGTCTTTTCTTAAAGTCTTCTCCCCAACAAAATATCACATATGGGATGGATATTATATAGACAGCTCAGCTAGCTCTATGTGCCTAGAAACAGAATCTGACACTTATTCTAACCAGGTAATTTGAATATAGAACCCTACTTTTGGTACTTTCTTAAATTTTGCCCTTGGTTCTTAATTATTTGAGGAGTATTATCTGATTCTAGGGCATTGTGAAGGTGATCTGGGTCATCTTTTGAATTCCCCAAATTAAACATTCAATCACCAGTAGCCATAAAAAAAATACCTTCTGGAAATTTTTATTTTTTTATTTTTTATAATAACTTATACAAGCTCATAGTTTTTCTCTCCTGAATCTTTCATACTTCATTTCAATCCCCTTTTTGACCTTAGGTTTAAAAAAATCTTAAACACTACAGTGCACTGGATTTAATTTGTAATCCTTGAAGAACACGATGGGACTAAATTGGGGTCAAAAGAAATAAAGACCAATACCTTTGACAAAGATATGTTTAATAGCACATTACAAGTAATTAAAACATGGGATGCAGTTAGGAATATCCTAAATAGCACACTAGGAAAATAGTTTTTATAAGTCCTGTGTAAGTAAAAAGCAGGGAGCAGATGAATATGTCATGTCCTCATTCATGAGTGTTTCTCCTGCGGGGAGGGGAGCTATTTAATGACTTCGTAAGCTAAAATAAGGCCCTTAGATGTCCTTTAATAGAGTTTCCTTGTTTTTTCAAAGAACGAAACAGGCCCAGGGGCACCTGGCTGGCCCAGTTGATGGAGCATACGACTCTTGATCTCAGGGTTGTGAGTTTGAGCCCGACATTGGGTGTACAGATTACTTAAAAATAAAGAGCTTTAAAAAAGAAAAGAAGAGAAGAGAAGAGAGAAAAGAAAAGAAAAGAAAAGAAAAGAAAAGAAAAGAAAAGAAAAAAGAAAAGAAATAAATGGGTCCATTTCCAGTGCTGGCAGAGTGCGGAAAAAAAAAAAAGACTAGGACAAACAAACCTCAGTTGAAACTCATAATCTACATACTTCTAACTGGATTCATGAATGTGAGGAGCCCCAAGATGGCATCAGCATCCTTGTGAGACAACTGGACATAGCAGTGAGCAACCCTCTTCCTCTGGGGCTTGCTGTAAAGGTAAGATTCAGTGAGTAGGTATGTCATTTCCTCACTTCTTTAACAGCCATTGAGGAACTGCAGCAACATGGGCAGGATGCTAGGCACTGAGAAATACTAAGGAACGGTGCACAGCTCCTATCTTAAGGAACTCACATGTTGGTCAGAAAGAAGAAGCACACACAGACCACATTTACGTGGCTCAGATTTTGGACACCATTGAACACTTGAAAGATTCAGCAGTAAGCAAAAAGAAAGGATCATCGTAATAATTTAACATAGTGTACATAGTTTCTAGGGGTTATGAATATGTTCCTGAAGGCATTAATGAATAAAATAACCATTTTTGCTTGTTTGTTTGAGGGCCGTAAGATATGAAAGGATGGTACTGGAATCGTTGGTGGCTCTGAACCCTGGCTGCCCTGCAGAATCACCTAGGAAGTTCAAAACCAGCAAACAAAACTCATGACTGATGTCTGGGCCCCAGAGTAGACACATTAAGTCAGATTTTCCGGGTACAGCATTAGCACACTTTAAAAACTCACAGGTGATTTCATTTTGCAGCTACTTTGAGAACTGCTGGCCTATATAATCTCTAAACTCTAACATTTTGTGATTGGATCACAGATCCTATTTGTCTCATGTCATTCTCCTCTAGGAAACCAAGTTTGGTCTTAGGCCTTAGGGCTCTCTCTACTCTAAATGACCCCTGAAAAGTCATTTAAAAAGATTGTAAACACTTAAACTCCAATTAAGAGACATTAACAACAGTATGATTAGAAGCAGGGAGCCAGGGGATATATAAATACCAAAAACTAATGAAATGACTAACTTTGGGCAGGTAAAATAAGGAAGACTTTACAAAGTTTATCTTTTCAAACTCACTTGATTTTACAAAGACCAATGAACTTGGTCTAAACTCACATATGAAATCCACCGAGGTGCCACACATAATGAAAACCATATTCAGGACATATTTAGGACTGAACCAGGTTAAATGTCTTTGAGTGCCAATTAGATACTAAACATTTTGTTTCAATTTTAAAAGGTTAGAAAAATTATGAAGGTTTTCTACTTTCTTTAATATTTTTCTCTGCCTGAAATGTATTTGCTTATAGGATTACCCTTGCAAGCAAGGCCCTAGATCATCAGTGGTGGAGAGTAAGTATTCTAAAATGTTTCTGTGAGAATTCAAGAATAAAGTAGATAGCCTTATACAGATGGGTAATCAGGATCTTCATCATAGTATAAAACTATTAAATAATAAATAATACCATTACTCAAATTTTCACCTTAGCATCCCATAGTGCTTTGTAGTTTGGGAATAGTAGTACTCAATGCACATCAACCCTGCTCCTCCCCAGCTCCCCTCCATCTGAACTAAGTGCCCACTCACTACTGAATTGTTCAGCCAGGTATCATCCAGGCACCTTACCTGCTCTTGATTCAGACCTCCCTATTATCAGGCTCTGTTCATTCCACCTCCCCCTCCTTTTTTCATAACCATGGCGACTGCCAGAATGCCTCAGGTCAACATGAGCTATAGCCTAGGCCAATGGTTCTCAAATTTGTTCATCTCAGGACTCTTTTAAGACCTCTAAAAACTATTGAATCCCAAAAAAGCTTCTGTTTATGTGACTTATGTCATTCAAAATTTACCATGTTTAGAACTTACAACAAAAATTTTCAAATATTGATTAAAAATAACAATAAGCCTATTAAATATTAATAACATGATATGTTTTAATAAAATATATCTACAATTTCCAAAACAAAAATTTCTAAAAAAAAAGTAGTTTTCATGCTTGCAAATCTTTCTAATGCCTGGCTTAATACAAATCAGCTGGATTCTTAAACTTGCTTCTGCATTGAATCTCTTGAAATATGTTGTTGTGGTTGAAGTACATAAAGATAACCTGGCCTCACAAAGATACATGGTTGAAAAGGGAGGAAAATTTTAACAGCCCTTCCAGATGATTGTGGATATACTATATAATCTCTGGAAAACTCCACTGGACACTTGTAACAGAATGAATGAAAAAAGTAAATAATTAGTATTAAGGACATGTTATTATGAAAACAGTTTTGACTACATAGGCCCAATGAATGGTTTTCAAGGAGCTCCTAGGGCCTCTGTACCACACTTTGAGAACTGCTGACCCAGACTTATGCCCTAGCCTTCTTATGATGCCTTAGCTTCTACTCTGGCTATCCTACAATCCGTTCTCTTCTCCAAAGCCAGAGCGTCCATTTAACTATGCAAGTCATATTATATCATCCCCTATTTCTGACTTTTTATGGATCCTAGATTAAAATACAAAATCCCTCACAACTCAGCCCTTGCCACACTTTCCAACATTACCTGTACCTTTGCTCACGTTATTCGATCTACACTTCAACTCCCTCCAACCTCAATTTGCACAAAAGTTGTTCTCTTCTGCCTTGAATATTCTTCCACTCCCCTTTGCCTGCCCCATCCTTCAGAACTCAGTTTAAATGACTCTTCCTCAGGGAAATGTTTCCTGCCTAAATGTTAGAGATCATATCTTCATTTATAAATCAGCAAACCGAGGCTTTCAAGATAATAAGAAAGGTGCCTACTGTTCTTACAAATAATATATCCAGAATATCCAGTATTTGAATGCAGATCCCACACCAAAATCCATGTACTTAATTACTCTGCTTTACCATCAGTTAAACAGAAAAGAAAAGAGAAGAAAATAAAAGAGTAAAAGAAAAAAAAAAAAAAAACAGGAAGACTAAATCCTGACCTTGATATTAATCTCTTCACATTTGTAAACATCTGAAATAATTGTTTATGCTTATAGTCAAGAAAGCCCATCCCTCTGGACCCACGTCTCCCCATGAGGCCTGGGTGCCCCAAGTGGCATACTTGACATCTCTGAGGCTCCTGGCATGCAGAGAGGGACACCTTAGCCAGGAGCCTAGGACCAGCACCCATCAACCCAGCCACCAGTCTTTCTAATTCATGCCTCATCCTCACTAGAGATCCCCCCTAGGGGCTCTAGGTCACACACAGAGCAAAACAAACCTGTCATCACACTCCACATGTCCTTGAACTCTTCATCTGATTCACCCAACAAGAATTTCCCAGCTTCAAATCAAATTGAGTTATTCACATTCAGTCTTCTTAGCTCAACTTAGAAGAAGATAAGGGCAGATGCCTGCAGTGTAGGGGGTGGGGGTCATGTGACAGCTTAGCCACTTCCTCACTCCATGAACCTGAACAAGTCTCCCTGCCACTCTGAAGCATAGCTTTCTGATCACAAAGATAGGGCTGCCCATATCAGTGGATTGCTCTAAAGAATAAAAGGGGGAAAAGCTGTGAAGAAATTCTGTAAATTCTTAAGTCATATAGTCAAGTTAATTGTTATTAAAAGTTATTATTATATATGATTAATTTATAGGCATTTTGTATCTAAGGCTCTCCTTTTTACAGATGCATAGAAGGTGGCCTTGAAATGAGAGTCCTTTCTATACGGTGCATCTTTCTTTAAACAAGTAAAGTTTTCTAGTTTGCTGCGTAGACCATTAGAATGCAAAATGTAGTAAATGAACTGGGCCCCCTCTAATGAGGCTGTCTTTGAGAGTCCTCATAAAATCTAAAATAATTCTAGGATGGAAAGTCAATAGCAAACACATTTTGATGAAGCATGCAAGGAAGAGACAAGAAAAAGTAATCACTATTAACAAATTCCCCAAACCAAATCCACACTGTAGTATCCACACACAAAGATGCTCTCACCAGGAACAGAAGCAATGTGGTGCTATACTAGGAAGACCTGTACTTTTTTTCTACATATAGAAACTGCCTCATTTCCTGCAAATTGTTTTTCTAATTCTATTCAAAAATATCAACTTCATTAAAACTTTAAAGATTTAATCCTGAGTTATGGTTTGATGAGATCTCTGTGGGATGAAAGAAATTAAGAGATCACAGTACCTGCTATTTTAAAATGTTCTTACAATGGAAACTTAATTTATCGATGAGAATGCATTGCTTTAGAGAAAATAGGATAAAAAAAAAAACATTCAAAATATCAGTTTAAACCCTCCGGCGGGTTTCTGAAGTGAAAAGCTTCTTTGCTTTTTTTATTTTTTTAGTAGACATCAAGCCAAATATCATTTAATTAGGCTGATTCTGTAGTTGAGATAGGAGTAAGACTTTTAAAAAAGAAAATACAATAAAAGTACTTGCTATAAATGTAAAATATCACCTGTCATATGAAACTATTTTTGATCTATATATTGACCAAAAGTATTTCAATTTATAAAAATCTAATTTATGTTCCATAGATCCCATGATTAAGCATTATTTCCCCTTTCTCATCAATTTTCTTGCTGAAGTTTCTATTTTCTGTAATGTCTTCTTCATCTATGTAAAAGAATGTATTTGATAGTAAAATGTTGAATGAGTGTGCTATTAAATTCTATACATCTACCAAAACAAGTTGGAAGGATACTAAAATATTTTGAATACACACAATTTTTAGAAAAGCAGAAATAAGGACTCAAAAATAAGACAAACAAAAGGCAACAAAACTTAGCAAAAATTATAATCACTTGCTTGATTCATTTTATCCACTCAGTATAAATATACTATATCATTTTCAAAAGGGAGGGGCCTATAAAACCAAATACTTAAGACATGAAAAATATCTAATATTTTCAGACGAGGAATTTTTCCTGATTGCTGATTTTTCTTAATGCTCTGGTTTAAAGGAAGGAATTAAATGACATAGAAAAATAATAAAAACAAAAAAAAAATCTCTTAAAATACGTGATCAAGACTTTTCTCATCACTCTATTCCTTCCAGAGGGCTCTCATTTGAAAACTGAAAGAGTGACAGGAATGACCTCCAAGGTTCATGGCCTCTCCCACAGTCAGAGGGTCGACAAACATTTTTCCCTTCTTGATTGTAAATGCTATCCACTACCTGCAGTGACTTTAGAGTCAAAACATAAATGTTTTGGGAGTCCACCAATTGTACAGGTGTTTCTACTCAAAAGTAGAACAAATGTTGGAAATTAATAAGCTATGCAATTCACATGGATGTAGTCATAGCCTAGATGCACCAAATCATCATCTAAGCAAAAATTTTAGCAGGCCTCGCTCAGACAGGTATTTCACCCATAAATAATGACTTAAATAATAACATAAGAATGCTCCTTTCCTAATTAACAGGTACACAAACAGAAATGTTCTAAAGGCTTTTTATGGTTCAATGACCTCAGCCAACTTGCCAGGTCAAGGTCTGCAACATCTCATTTCCAAAGAGCTACAATACCAGTGCCTAAAGGGCTAAGTACTCCTGTGCTGTCTGCACATCTTCACTAATGGATTTATTGTATAATGCATGGTACCTCCTGTATTCTGCACTCTTCATGTTCTAATTACAAAATAATAATAATAATAATAATAATAACAACAACAATAACAAAAACAGCAGCAGCAGCAATCCCTAATGGTAAGCATAAATGCAAAATCTATACAATTACTTCCCTCTTTAATAGAGAACACCCCGTTTTTTATACTGCTTTTTTCAGTGTTGTGTTGTGAGGAGCACGGACAAGAAAAATCAACTGGATCTAGTTCTAGTCCCAATTTTGCCACAATCTAGCTATGTAACCTTCCATAGACCACCAACTTGCTCTGATTCTAGGATTTCTCATCTAAATAAGGATTGTACTGTACAGTCCCAGGGCAAGCCATCACACTGTGCTCCCAGGATAGCATTATTAAGCATCTGATGTGCACTATGGCACTGGAATTTTCACGATGAGAGGTCCTGTTCTTTGACTTCTCGTTTTAACTGGCAATATCATGATTTTAAAATCTGAAACCTTTGCCATTTAATTTCAGTTTTCCACTGTGTTTATAAACTTTCAACCTTATACATGTCAGAATTTGGTGAGCTAAGACAAGAAAGTGAGAGACACTCAATAAGTCAGCCCTGAGATCAGAAATACAACCGTGGCCTGTCTCATCCAACATGTGACATAGTTTCACTGCCTCAGCCTCATTCCTTTGGAAAGTCTGGTCAATGGAACATGTGTCTCAATTACAGAAGTTCAGAGTAGGAATTCTTTATCAGGACAAGTTATTCCGTTTCACCTCTTGATTACCATTTGTGCCTCAGTTTATAGTTTCATAAGGATATGACTTAGAAGGGCAAGTGATTTGAAGAATAAAACTCAAATATTAAGTGAAGGTAACATCAAATGCTTATAAAACATATTCCCTCAAATAGCTTTTCTTCTTGGTGTTTAGCAACTCCCTCCTAATCCAGTAAAAGAATCTCCCTGGAATTGAGATGTGGAAGGTGCTATCTCTCTATAAATAGGCTCATCCCATGCTATGTGAATCATGGTTGCTGACAGCAAATCAACAGACTAATTATTTGGCTTTGTTAGTAACGATAATAGCACACTATCATCTTTCCAAATCTTTTTCCACACCCCACACTCCATTCTTCTAAGCTAAGCTGCAGACCAAACTGAAGTCCATGGTGTACAGATACATGCATGTGGGCCTTGCACTGGGCATGTCTTAACTGGGCCTGTCATCTCTCTGCCAGATTATTACTGTGAGACTTTAGCTAAAGGAAGTCACCAGCCAGGATCCTCTCTGCCAAGACATACACTAAGTAAATGAGAAAGAGAAGCGGATTAAATAAACACTAAAGAAAACAATAAACTCAGCAATTCCCTCATATTCTATTTTCTAATGAGATGCCAAGGAAAGGGCCACAGGAAGCAATTTCCCCCACGTAAAAATTCAGCCATGCAAATTGTTCATCTCCAAATCAACTTCCACAAGGATCAGGTGAGTTTAGCTTATCCATTCACAAATATCATCCACCTATCATTTTTACTGCCTCGTTTAGAACTGAGGAGGCTGAGTAGGATCTATTCACAAGCATCATTCATTTATCCCAACTAGAGTACGAGAATGTACTTCAAAGACTGAACTGTAAGAGTCACATTGAATTCAGAGACTTGAATTTCCTTGTAGACCATATTAGCCCTCAGAGAAGACAACCCCCAAATGATCATTGCACAATACAAATGATTTTGTTTTCCCCTAATATGAATTATATACTCTATAAATATAGAACTCTGTTTTCATATAAATCTTCAGTTTATGACATTCACAGTCTATATTAATTGTATGTAAAACAACAGAGATTTTAGTAGTGCTCGCCTTAGGATCACAATCGTTTTGTTTACTCCTGAAATTTACTATTTTATCAATATCACAGAATAAGAAAAGGAGTCCACTGTGGAGTGAATCATGCCATGCAAATCCATAGGAGAAATGAAAACGAGATGGCTTCTTCACAAGACTGAATCCTGAATTTCCAAACTAATTCTGAGCCTCACTGTCCAGACTTTCCAAATGTCTTCCTCACCCCCGTGACCCTAGCCCATGGGTTTCATTTCTGGAACCCAGGAAAACATCACCGTCAGAGTTGCAAAGATGCTACCCTAAACCAGTCAACTGATCACAGAGCAAGCTTTCGTTCTAGACCACAATTTTTTTCAGTTGTCCACAATAAGGGGAGAGTATCTGCGGATTGCAAATGACAGAGCGGGCCACACCCTGAGGATCCACAAAGTCTGGTGGAAGCACAGATCTGGGCAATTCTGCATTTGTTGTCTCAAACTGGCCTGGTTTAAGCTGGGAGTAAGCACCTGGAAAATCAAGGTATCCAATTTCCCTTTGATAATAAAGATCCATCAAAGACCAACCATTTGAGTTTAGGGACAAAGGGAATCAACTTCAGAAAGGCCTTAATAAGAAAATGTCTGATAAGTCTAAAGTTTTCTTCACACTACCTTAGGCCAAACTGCAGATACTATGTTATTTCCTTAATGTCCCAAAAGAAATTGTGAGTGTACAAAGGGTGGGCACAATAGGGCAGGAAAGTTAATGAGTAGAACCCTGGGAAACTAGGAGAGTAGCCGGAGGAAGAGAATAAGAAAAAGGTCTGTGTGAAAGGAAGTGAAAGGGCATATGGGAAAGTGGGGAGGTGAGAACTGATTGGAATGTCTGAAAGATGCAATATCATGTGTTGCTGGAGGAAGAGTTAGAAAAAGAATAAATTTAAGTTCATCTGGTGTCTAAGTGTCTGTGTCCAGAACTATGCTAAATGTTATGGGAGATATAGGGAAGAAGGTTTATTTATATGTAGGTCCTCAGCAGGCAGTGTCAGCACTCGATTCATGGATGGATGAGAGAGAGAGAGAGAGGAATATGAATGAATGAGATGGTCGCTGCCCTCAAGAATTCGACAGGCTATATGGGACCAGGAGCATCCACACATATAGCTTTCCTCCTAGTCAAACCGTGGTTTCTTCAAGATATAAAGTGTTTTCCTGAATATGGGACAAGAAGCTATTAACTGATAGAGGGTGATTGAAAAAGAGACGTCTGGAAATTAGGGGAGCAGGGGGGCCAGAATGGCACAGGAAGATCCTGGTTCCCTTCCGTGGGTGCCCCCAGGTGCTCTGCAAAGAGGGGAGTAGGGTGTCAGCTCTGGGGAGCCCACTGCTTGGGCTTCTACTGACCTGGTCTCCGCCTCACGGGCCTCTTGCGGCCGCTGCAGAAGCGCACTTTGCTGAATACCCCGAGGACGTGCCTTTCGCACAGGGAGCGCCCGTCTTTGCTGGGGCTGGAGCGGCGCTTGGAGGCCGACACCCGGTCGCTGTTGGACTCCCTCGCCTGTCGCTTCTGCCGGATCAAGGAGCTGGCTATCGCCGCAGCCATAGCTGCTCAGCGTGGGCCCCAGGCCCCGGGCTCCACTGCGCCCTCGGGATCGCGCTCCACCGGGGCGAGGGCAGGACCTCGGCGGCCTGGAGGGACAGGGCAGGCGCGGGGAGGCAGTGCTAATATTTGAGGAGGCTGCAGTACCGAAAACCCGACGCCCACAAGGTTAGTCAGAGTCTGGGCAGTGGCGACAAAATGTGTGAGAATCCAGATGTAAACTTCCCCAACCGCTGGCAGCGGGGGCGGGGCGGTCCCAGGCCTTCCAGTTAACTAGACTCTTGCACCCCAAACTTGCACCCCAAGGCGATCCGCGTCCGAGGGGCCGTGGGGAGTTTGGTCACACTGCGTTCAGAGTACCAAATGGAAGGGGAAGAAGGATGTCCAAAACAACAAGCCGTGCCCCCGTTGGAGAGGCGCAAGCGTTGTAAGGTGTCCAAAGTATATCTACACATACATACATATAAAACCCGTTTACAAAGCAGAGTCTGGACCGAAGCGGGTAGCGTGCCCCCGGTAGAAAATACTAAAAAGTGAATAAAACGTTCCTTTAGAAAACAAGCCACCAACCGCCAGAGAGAAGGAGAGGAAGGCAGCAATTTAACTCCCTGCGGCCCGCAGTTCTGGAGATTAGGAGGTCCGTCCCGGCTGGGTGAGGTGTACGGAATGCATCGCGCCCGGCTGCGGTTCTCCAGGGGCCGGCCGCCGGAGTTCTGGAATTCCGAGAGGCGCGAAGTGGGAGCCGTGAGCCGGAGTCGGGGTAGGGGCGCGGGGCGGGGGCAGCTGTTTCCAGCTGCGGCGCTCGCGACTCCCCGCCAGCAGCGCTGCGAAGAGAGCGGGAGGCGAGGGAGGGGGAGGGAAGGAGGGACGGGGATAGAGGGAGGGACGGAGGGAGGGAGATCCTCGAGGGCCAGGCACCCCTCGGGGAGAAACCCGCGAGAGGCGAGCGCCGGGATGCGCGGGGTCCCAAGAGCGGGCGCTCTTTCTCTTTCTGCTCGCTTTCTGGCACAAGACGGGCACAGTTGGTGATTATTTAGGGAATCCTAAATCTGGAATGACTCAGTAGTTTAAATAAGCCCCCTCAAAAGGCAGCGATGCCGAAGGTGTCCTCTCCAGCTCGGCGCCCACACGCCTTAACTGGAGCTCCCCGCCATGGTCCGCCCGGGGCCGCCGCACCGAGCCGGTCTCTGCACAGGCTCAGAGGGAGCGAGGGAAGAGGGAAGGAGGGGGCGCCCTGGCGGGCTCGGGATCAGGTCATCGCCGCGGTGCCCGGGCCCCCCAGGCTCGCGCGGCCCGGCCGTCCGCAGCTCGTAGGCAGCAGATCAGATGGGGATTACCCGCCGGACGCGAGGCCGATCACTCGCTCCCGCGCAGCCCATCCCGGCCGAGGAAGGAAGTGACCGGCGCGCTGCGAACCCCCGCGCGTCGGCTCGGGCGGGGCGGGGGCTGGCTGCGGGCGACGTCGGCTCGAAGCGGCTGCGGCTCCCGGCCGGAGCTGCCCACCATGGTCTGGCGCCGGGAGCACAGGCGGGGCCCCTAGGCCGTCCGGGGCGACGGCGGGAGGCGGTCGAGCGCGCCCCCGAGGCCGGACGCAGACTCTGGGGCCGGGGCCAGGGAGCAGGTGCGGGCTGCCGCCAACTCGCCCAACTTGCTGCGCGGGTGGCCGCTCAGAGCCGCGGGCTAGCGGGGCTCCCCCAGCCGCCGCGCCGCCGCCTCCCCAGGCCCCAGAGGGGGCGCTCAGGGCGGAGTCCCATTCATGGGCTGAGGCTTGGGGCGCGCCGAGCCTCACTGACTCCCGGGCGCCGCCGCTGCCGCCGCCCAGCCGGTTCGCTCTGCTGGAGCGCTAGCTCCGCAGGAAAACTCCAGGCGGGGACACGGCCGCGGAGACGGAGGGTGGGACGAAGAACTGGCTGCTGCCGGAGTACCTCCTGCACTGCTCGCCCACCCGCCCGAGGGCTCGCGAACGCCCCGGTGGGGCCGGGCCGGGGGCCGGGCTCCCGGAGCGCGGGGAAGCGCGGCGCGCGCGGGTCCTCCTCCCCTCCCAGGCGCCCTCTGCTCCCAGACTCTTCTCCTTCCTCCCTCCCGTCACCCCTCTCCCCCTTCTCTGTCTTCTGTCTCTCCCCTTTTCTCCTCTCTATGCAATCCTACGTGATTGAGGTTTGGATGAGAAATTCTCAGAGGCAGAGTGAAGGAACTGCAGCTCCGGTCTGTTCTGTCCCATCCCTCCCCCAAGAGAAAACACAACCACCGGCCCGTTAAAGGACCCTGAGTACACAAACAAGGGGTTAGGGGAGGAGGAAGTGAGAGAAAGCAGTACACCCTCTCTTCCATAAGCTGGAACACATAGAATTCTCTGTTTAGGAGGGAGAGCAGTGGACACCAGACAAAGTAACAATGGCCTTTTGGGCCCTCATGTTGGGCCCCACCTTCAGCTCATTTTGGAATAAAGTGCTTCTACATCCTTGAAACCCAGTTTTCTTGGTTCTATCCAGAAAGCTGCAAAGCAGGTTCCATCCTTTAAAAATGAGGTTGGATCAAGTGAGCAGCAAGCACAGAGAAGAGAATACAGGAGGGGTGAGAGGGCAACTGTGGACAAGGGCAGTCAAAAACCAGCTTTGGAGAGCAGTCAGGTCTCCAGGATGCTTGTGAGGGCAGATAGATGTTAGGGAAAACTCAGCAGAGATGATCTTGTCACCCAAGATGAAATAACAGCATGAAAGATTTTGGAAACGTGAGGGAGTAATCACCTTCCACTCTTGCTAAGGTCTGGAGGTGGCTATTAGTTTTACTTACAATCTCTCTTCAACTCATCTTCAAATATCCCTAATCCAATCCTTCCCCTTCAGTCTGCCCACTAAGCACCAAGGGGAGTGCCAGAAGATTTCCAACAGAAGCAAGTGCATCTTCAAAACATCCTAACAGAGGACAAGGAACAGGCAGGCCCTGGAAGCTACTGAAAATGTTCCAGAGGACAGGTCCCAAGAACTCTCTAGATGTGGGTGCAAACCTAGCAGAAATTCACTTAGGCAATGAGAAGCATTGAGGCCTGTAAGACTATTTAGGACTGAGCACTGTATCAAACAACCCTGCTGTGTCTGGGGGTCTGGATATTCCATGCTGCTGCTGGGAAGAACACAGGCAGAGGAGTTTATGGTGAAGACAGCTAGGAAGAGGATCAAATAGACAAGGCCCCCTGAGAGGCGGGAATCCCAGTTGTCAATACAGAACACAATCCCCTGTGGCAGTTCAATACGAATAAGGACAGTGAACTTGGGATTCTAACAATACAAAACAAGACAGGACAAACACACACACACACACACACACACACACACACACACACACCCCTATTCTCCAAAAGTGAACTCAATACATTTTTCAAAACTGGATAGGATTAGTGGAATTCTTAAAATCATTGGTAACACCATCAATTAAGGAAATGTTCACAATTCACAGATAAAATCATTTTCCTTCCTTGGCCACCAGAAGATTTGTCTCATTCTGGAAGAAGGCAGGCACGGATAGTACTGGCTGTTTGGGGGCTCCTTGCTTTCTGCAGCTCAGCACCCAAAAAGGAAAAGGTCAGCTTAGGTGAGGACTATAGGGAGATGGGAAAGAGAGGGGTGTGTAGTGAGGCCCTGAAGAAATCATAGCTAAACTTGGAGTTTCTTATCCTCAAAATGGGAATAATCATTCCCATCTACCTCACAGAACTGAATATGTGTGCGCAAGCATTTTGAAAACTGGAAAATGCCAAATGAGTGAAAGAGATGATGACTGTTTATTTTTTTTTAAGAAAATGCATGATATCCTTTTGAGATGCTTTTTTCAAATGCAGATCCCTGATGGTTTCTCAGAACATGAAGCAGAAATCTCTGAGTAGAGGCCAGGAATTGAGTTTTTAACAAATTTTTCATGTGCCAAAGTTTGAGAGTTTTATTCACACACACACACACACACACACACACACACACACACACACAGTATAGGTAATACTAGAAGGAAGAAATAACTCCAGACTCTCCAAATCTATGGGTGGCTCAGTTGGTTGAGTGTCGGACTTCAGCTCAGGTCATGATCTCATGGCTTGTGGGTTTAAGCCCCATGTGAGGCTCTGTGCTGACAGCTCAGAGCCTGGAGCCTGCTTCAGATTCTGTGTCCCCCCCCCCACCCCTCCCCTGCTCTTGCTCTCTGTCTGTCTCTCAAAAATAAATAAATATTAAAAATTAAAAAAAAACTCTCCAAATCTAGTACTTTCTCTAGGATTGCAGTCCTGTGCTACCCTCCCCCACCCAAAAGCCAGGGATGAGGATGTGTGTTCTCTAATCATTGAGTAGTGTTGGGTTTTTTTTTTTTCTGTAAGTTTATGAGAAATTAAGATGCTTTGATGCAGAAGGTAAACAATGTAGTAGTACAGGATAGAAGAGGGTGATTGGCAAGAGATGAAAAAGCAGACAACACTTGTTTGAAGTTCTCCTCTTTGTCCTGACATGCCAGCATCAAGTCAGGCATTTAAGGAACAAAATAAAAACAACACATGTGAGCTCTCTGAGAGTGACACTATTCCTGTCTTAGATCTCTATTAAAAGAATATGGTGTTTTCGAGTCCATTAAACAACAAAGACTCTACTTTTCTTCTTGCAGTTCTGCAGCTGTTGTCAAAGTGCTTTTTTAGCTGCTTAGCCCTATAAGTCATCCCGAACATTGTTTACTTTATTTACTCCATTTCCCCAATGAGAGGAAGACATAAGTATGGGGACCTTTGAGAAGATATCTAGGACCAAGGTATACAGCGGTTTAGCCCGGAAGCAATACTTAAGTTAGTTTTTTGATATCTAGAAATTCATAACTTTCCTAGCTGGGCCATGAAATGTCAGAAATCTTCCTCCATGGAAGGAAGTATTTGGGTGGCAGGAATGAGATTTAATCAGTCTACTGATGATTTAGGCAAAACAATCAGATTTTTTAGAGGGCAATATCTCAGAGATATCAATACCTTGATATTATGCTATCTTTCTTTGAACAACTGGAGAATTTCCCTTTACAATTCTGATGACATCATAGGTGGAAGAAGTTTTAATTACTTTGGAGAAAGTTGCCAATATAAATGGAAAGAATAATTATAGAGTTGTATTTATACTTCTGATCTCCACTCAAGCAAATAAAACATGGACAGTCTTAATCATCTCCATGTTTTAAAAGGAAAAAAAACACAGAACGTTAAGAAGGCTTTCTCTTATTCACAGGCCAAGCCTTCTAATTCCCATATCAAACTGTTAGGACTATCGTAGTCATTCACTTGAAAACTTGTCTGAGCACAGAGTATCATCAAGGCTCTGTTTCAGTCACCAAGGGGAACCCTGTACCCCTCTACATTCTCCCTGTCCTCAACAAGCTTACAATACATGTGATCATGATCATATTTGACTTTTAATCACCTATTAGCTGGATACTACTAGCCAAGTTATTCAATCTCTCTCAACCACATCTGCAAAACAGGTCAGTGACCATGACACTAGCAATATCTATCTAAGTGGGCCGCCACAAGGCTCAAGGATGTGATAATAATGTAAAGTATTAGAATGAGCATGCTGTCATTAAAATATCCATTTAAATCAAGTCCCTGCCCTAAAACCCATACTTCCCAAAACAGAAAAACATACCTTGTGATTCATACACATCATCATTCACTCCTGGACATAATGTATTTAACAAAGGCTGGATCTACTTGAAATGAATGATTAACCTTGACATTGTAATGGCAAACAAAATTTTCATTAGTGGAATATTGTCAATGTCCTTGTCTGTTAGGAACACAAAGGAATGTAATTCTGCTCATACATCATTCTGCTCTGAGATCAGGCCCCTGACTCAAAGCTTGGTGAATATGAGCTCACTGGGCTCTGACACAGCAAGCTTGACGGGCAGAAGAATTTCTCCATGAATTTTATTCCATGAGGTAGCTGTACTTCCATTTCCTTTTGCTTTTCTCTGTCAGATGTTGGTAAAGATAGGTTGCAATATAAACAATTATTTTCTAAGAACGTGCGAATTCCTGTACACATCAAATTTATTTGTGGTTCTTTATTCAATAGTTCAATCGAATTTCTACATGTTATATGTTTGTCTGGTTTTGGTCATTTCTCAAAATATGAAAGACAATCGATTTAACTGTTCTCTATGATATAGAGTAAGAGTGGTATCCTTATTGCCGAAGTAGAGAAACTGTCAGTGTTTTGAAGAATGTCTGTTTTGATAAGAAATATAAGATACAACTAATATGAACGAATGCTAAGCACCCTGCACAGTTCTAAGTGCACTGCAAATATTGACACATTGGATCCTTATAACAACTCTATGAGGTAGGTTCTGTCTTTATCCTCATTTTATAAACGAAGAATCTGGGGCATAAAGAGGTTCGGTTGCTTAATCAAGGTCACCCAGTTAAGATCTGGTAAAGTTCAAATGCAACCCATGAAATTTATTTCCAGAGCTTCCCTTTTATCCTCTGTGTTGTACTGGATGTCAATAAAAACATGATACCATGCATAATTATAATCATGTAATAAAATTAACAAAACAAGAATGTGAATATCCTTTGCATTTTGATACTCATTTACTGTTTAGAAATCATCTTCCCATGTATTATCTCAGTGAGACTCCCAATAACTTTCAGCAAAGAGTTAAGGTGATAATAATAACCCAGTTTTACAGACAAACTAAGACTCAAATAAGTGATGGAATTCCCCCAAGGTCACGCAACAGATGAGTGAAGATCTAGGAGTTTAATCTAGGCCTTCTGATCTCAGTGTCTCTCATGTCCTAACTAAGATCACAGAAAAAAAATGGGAATGTTAAATGTCCTTTCATCCATCAATCTCTAGTACTCACTAGCAGGGTTTCACATCTCATAAATGACCTTCAAGAGATCATTCAATATTGGAAGGGAAAGGACTCAAGTGTCCCAAATCTTCTCTTTCCACAGCTTGTATTTCTCTCTGGCCTGGGGAGCTAAGGCGGGAGGGGGGGGGGGGGGGGGTGGCGGTGATGTTCCCTCCCTTGGCCATGAAAGGATACCCTTCAGTCTGAGAGTGTGACCTCCTCCTTTGCTCAGTAATTCAAGTTGAGCTTCATAAGAAACTACAGGAAAACTAAATAAAAATAGGAATTGGAGAAATTTATAAGAGGATAAATTTACTTTCCTTCCATTCTTATTCCTAAAAAGTATTCATTAGTTTGGCTTGAACCTCATGGTTGGCACTTGGTTATTTTCCTTCCTAGCTGGATTGAGGATGTTAGAAAGCCTGCTTCCATTGACTCATCATTGTTTTAGCCCCTTCTTAATTTCCACTGTCACTGATCCAGTGACAGTGATCTCTTCCTTCTAGAAAGAAATGTAGCTAGAAGATCCCATTAGAATATAAAACCCATAAGGAGAGGGAGATTGTTTTGCTTACTTTCCTATCTCCACTGCTTAAAAGAGTATTTAGTATATGGCAGATGCTCAATAAATTCTGGGATAAATTCATCAATGAAGTAATTAATCATCCATCTATCCATCTTAAGTAAAAAATAAAACATTTATTCTTATCTCAAGAAACAAACTCAGCTAACTCAGGGGTAGCTTCCACATTTCCAAGTTGATCATTTTTCTTTATCAATACCCTTTACAGTTATCTGCCTAAATTCAGTCCATCTATTAAAATTTGATAGCCTAAGAGGGAACATGGTACCTAGATTCCTGTGCTGAGCACTCCCATCCCCCATAATTAGGTCTATAGTTTTCGTTCTGTTCTCCTTCTCTCATTGTGTCTCATTTGGTCTCATTTTGTCTCATTTTGTCTCTCTCTCTCTCTCCCTTTCTCTCTGTCTCTTTCACACACACACACACACACACACACACACACACTCACTCACTCACAGAAAAGAAGGAATATAACAAGAAAGAAAAAAGAGACCATAGACATCAGGTAAAATAAGTAGTCAACTTTTAAACTCTCAGAATATGATCAAAATGATCTTAAAATGCCTTGATAATCTTAATATCCATGCTGTCAGCCAGCCATCTTTACTGAGCGGCTGTCTTCATGGACCATCCTCGTTGCTCTCATTTCTAATTTTAGATTCAAAAATTTCAAGGAATGGATCTTGTTGAAGTAGCAGTCACATATAGCACTCAGCACATGACTGACACTCAAACTGCATTATGAAAATTGTAACAAATTCATATTTTTGTCCACTGTATGCACGTAGCCCTGGGTGCTCTGAAATAATGATTAGTGAAACATCCCACTGGTCCTGTGCTCATGGGTGTTTGATATTGAGTACGATTTTATTGGAAATAACTGAAATATACACAGTGGTTAGGGAAAACTGTCAGGGGATCAAATGAGAGTTTGGACAAGGTGACCAGTAAGGTCATTTCCTGTCCTAAGTTTTTAGAATTCTCTAAAAATAAAATGTAAAGTAGAAAGAGTATGTAATTTAGAGTAAATAATTTGTCTTTTCATGAAGTTACTTAGCCTGCCTAAACCTAAGTTTATTTGCCTATAATATGACTACTAAATAGGACCTAGATTAGTTAAAACAATATGTTGAAAAAATAGCACTAAGTTTTAAAACTAAGAAAAATATGAATGAGCAAATGAATAAATGAGTGACTAAATGGATGAGTCAATGAGTAGATGGAAGGATGGATGAAAATACAGCATCTTTCATCAAAATTTTCTAAATTCACATTTTAGGATAAGAAAAATTACTCAAAAAATTAAAAAATATTTAGCAAGCTTCCTTTCAGAATACTGGGAAGGCAAACAAGAAAATGTTCAAGAATTCCAGAGTAGTAAATGAAAGAATTTAGTAAAATTCTTAGTCATTCACTTAAAAATATTTTTCACATAAAACTATCCCCTGTGCCTAATTTTTCACACTGCTCCAGCATATGCAACATAAAATCAAGGGGCCACTGGTATACATGACTGTGTGTCCATGAAATGTAAGCCAGTATAGATAGATGATAGATAGATAGATAGATAGATAGATAGATAGATAGATGTAAATATTCATTTCAGTATTAAGCTACATAGAAAAGGATAAGATTATTGTCTAAGGATTTTTTAAACAGTATTTAAAACAAGAAGGAGCAATATTTTTGTAATGTTTTGGACAAGATACTTGTATTCAAATTCTAGTGTTAGATAGCAGAGATCTCATGAGGTCATTAGCAGTCATTACCTATTCTAGATAATTTATAAATATTGAAATCAGCTAGAAACCATAAGAAAAGAGACTTCTTTAAAAGTAAGTTAGAATGTTGTCTCTGGTTAATTGAATATGCTAAGAATGCAATAAAGGAAAACAGATTCCTTTCTCATTTTGACAGTTCTTTCTCTCATCTCTAAAAAGAGACAAGGAAATAGCCATAACTGGCCTTTAAAAGACAAGTAACTGGATGCATTTATCATTTGCTGAGGACAAAAGTCAGGGACTGAATGTTGACTTCATGCTAAAATAACTGGACTTCATTATTCAAAAATATTCCAAGTATATTCTATATAGATTAGAAACAGAATTTGGGGTGCACCTGGGTAGCTCAGTTGGTTAAGCGCCCGACTCTTGATCTTCGTTCAGGTCATGATCTTGGCTCAGGTCACAATCTCACAGGCTCATGCTGTCTAGCCCTGCACCAGACTCTGGGCTCAGTGCAGAGCCTGCTTGGGATTCTCTCTCTCCCTCTCTCTCTGCCCCTCACTGCATTTGTGCATGCTTGCACACCTGCTCTTTCTCCTTTCCTCTCTCTGAAAATAAATAAACATTTTTTTTTAAAAAATAGGAAAAGAATTTGGGAGAGGGAATCATGATTTACATTTTCTGTTCTTGTAAAGAGCTAGTACTTTGACTAGAGGAGATACTCTGAATTGCGTGCTGATTTAATTTTAACTTGAAAATAATAAATGTTCAGGATAAATAAAAATAGTCTCAAATTTTACCTTAGAGAAAACCTGAGGGATACTTTTATTAATAGTGATATTGCCTTGAGTCTCTGATAGCATCATTTAAGTAGTAACTATAATAATAATAAAAAGAAACAAATGTCTGATAACTATAGTAGAAAACGCATGGTCTTATTCTGGAAATATATTTCCCTTATACCCTTTGTATATATAGGACAGACATTGAACTACTGTTTTCTGATGATGTTATCTTGATAAAATCCTAGGGGAAACTCACACCATTCTCCTGAGGGGAAGGGTTACTCTCCAAAGTTAGTAGAAAGTCATAGTTTCAGGTATCAGATTAAAAAACAACAAACAAACAAAGAAACAAACAAAACCCTGAGCCTAAGAAGTTGCATTTAAAGCTCCAGGAAGAAGGTATGCCTTTTTCTCCTGTCCCTGGATTTTGAGAAATCCATCCAGGCTTAAGGTTGTTCTGACTCTCAAAAGAAGAGATGTCCTACCAAATAGAATCAGGCCATACAGGAATACAATCTCATAGGGGCTCCTAAATACTGGTCTGGAGCTGTGGGCTCCAGAGAGTGAATCATATCAAGTTATCTGGATGTTAGTTGCAAATTACTCTTCATGTTGTGATTTCCTCTATTATACACTGGCCTTTGGTAAAGTCTTTTCATTTAGTCAAGCAATCATTAGGTTTTTCTTACAGAGTCCTTATTAATTTCAGGCAAATCTTATGCCTTTTAGTTTGAACCCTCCAAAAATATCAAATGAAAACTATGTTCAAGGTATAGATTAAAAATATTTGAAGGAAAGGAAGAACAGTATAGGAAAGAGAAGGGAAACTAAAATTTATCAGGCATCTGTAATGCACCAGGCACAGTGCTGGGCTCAATACAGGTTATATTACTTAATCCTCATGGTAATCTTGTAAGGTCAACATTATTATCCACATGTATGATGAGAACACTAAAGGTCAAAAAGGTTAAATAATTGTCTGAAGTATGGGTCCAGTCAAGAATTGAAATCGAGTTTAGCTGACTCCAAATCCAAGGCTCCCTTCATGACTGTTTTTAGATGATGAATCCACACTATGAATTAATAAGGAAACCATTTATATTCTTGAAGTGTTAAAAAAGTTAAGATAACCCATGAAATAAGGCCACTCAGAATCTAAGTCAGAAGCATCCAGACTATTTGTTTCCTGATGTTCATGGCCTCATTTGAGGCACTAGTTTAATAACGAGAGCCAGGGAAAGAAACGATGAGGAAAATGATGTCTATCTTCAAGCATCTAAAAGAGTTCTTGGAAAAAAAGAAAGAGGTATCCTGTGCATCCAGAGGCAAACTTGGATTCAGTTAAGCAGTTGTATATAAAAAAGTGCAGACCAGCCCTGAAACAGATGGCTTCACAAAATGGGGACGTGAGCTTCCCATCATCAGAGGCATTCAGGTCAAGAGCAATACCACAGAAGGAGGACTCAAGAGCTGAGATGCACTTTCTATAAAATGGTTACAGTTGGTATTACCGGGGTAGAGAATGAACCAAAACCACTACAGGCTGCATCCAAGGCAAAACTTGGCAAATCTTTCTTTTAAGAAAGTGAAAAGGTAAGGATGAATGAATGGTAACACTGATTGCTAGTGAAAAAAAAAATGATGGTAGAATGGAGAAAGGAGCAATGTAAGATCCAAGGAGACAGGGAAAGAATATCAAGATAGCCATATGAAGAAAGCATAGGGCTAACATTTATTTTATATGATGTTAATAGGACATAGCCGATAAAGGGGGGTGCTTCTTAATGAACACTTGAGAGGTTAAATGATCATGTTCCAATGAGGTATACTGTTCTACAGTGAGGAAAAGAAAACATGAGCCTATTAAAATGCAGGTGAGGAAAGCTTCCCAGGAAAGGTTAGTGTCAAAGCCCCTAGAGTGTTAGTCAAAATGATAGTGGCTTCCGTAGAGGACGGTCACCGGTCCTTCTGGATTCCTGTGTAGGAAAGATCCAATGTGAGTCAAGAGACTTTAAAGGAACCAAAAGCTAATAGCTTAAAGGTGAACAGAGAGCCAAAGGGAAATGATTAGGAGGCAAAGAATAGTATTAGGAACTCTAGTAAGATTCCCTGCACAGAAGGTCTTTTGTGGGTAAACTTTTAGGCTCATAATGAAGAATATGGAAAGCAAATAGTTACACTGGCCTCCGTTGCCATTGTCTGCTACAAGATCTACCATTTCTACTATCAGTAATCATAGAAAAATCTGAAGATTCAATTTATGGTGGAAAGAAAGACATATTTAAATCTATGTACACATTCACAGCTTTTAATATAGTATCTTTGATTTCATTTTTTAGAAAGAAAAAGGAGAATCACAACTCTGGAAAACTCAAAACTAATTTGAGAAAACTTAGTATAAACTGAGAAAAATTCTTACAAAATGATTTCTCAATTCAATGTTCCAAAACACAAGAAGGAAGATGGAGAGATTGTAGATGGTGGATCGACAGTTGTCATATATGTGACATTAGGGATTTTGAAAGGCAGCCATCTTGTTGCCTGATTTGGCAATTTTTAACTTACTGCACACACAGTATTATCTTCAAAATTTGGGAGTAAGCATGAGTCCTGCTAGGTGACGTTTTTGAGAAGAGAATTATGTGACCACAGAAAGGTCGTTTAACCTCTGTATATCAGTGTACTCATCTTAAGATGAGAAATTTTAAAAAGAATAGCAGATGATCATCATGTTTTGAATCTTCTAATGGAAGATTACTTTTGGAAGGGTCCTGGAACCAGGAGTGACATTTAATTTTAGGGATTCTAAGCAACAAGAAAAATAGTATATAATCTAAAGTACCAGGTATTTTCAATGTGGCCACTTACTTGAAAAGAAAAGTATACTAGTACCTGTAGCAAAGACTGTGATGATAATAAATGACCCCAATCCAATGATACTCTCTGAAGCTGCCAAATTCTCCCAATTTGGGTTCAAACTTGGTCCCTCTGTCTCTGAGTGGGTGGAAGTGGAGGAATAATGAGAAATGATGAAGTGTTCTGTTACTTGTGAGGATGGCACAAAACAAAATAAAGCTATTTTCATCACAGTTGGACTTCATAGGTTGTTTTTTTTTCTTCCTTGTATGCCATGTCTATATAGATCCAGAAATTTTAGATGGCTTTTAATAAGCACATTTGCAATCATTCAGAAAAAAAAAGAAAGAGAATTCTACAGTGATGAGAGTCAACAGAAGCAGTATGTTCTAATAGGCTTACTCCTAGTCTGACCTGAAATCTCATTCTCATGCTGTTTACTCAATATGGAACCTTGAACAAATTATTCCTCCTCTCTATGTACCTATTTTCCCATTCTTAGAATGAGATTAACAAGCTGATTATTGAGTTCCCTTCTCTCTCTAAAATTCTGTGGCTCTAATTATAATGCTCACCACATCATATTAGTCATAAGAAGCAAACTAGGATATTCCCTTTATCTTCCTAAGTAACTTCAGGGTGGTTAACTAAAATAAAAAGAGTGATTGGCTATCCTTCATCCCTCAACCATGCTCAGTCTCCAGAAGAACTAAACCTGACCAGTTATCTTTTACCACAAAGCACCTCTCTATAACTCTGGATAAAGGCAATGATAATGAAAGCAAATACTTTTTGAGTGCTAAGTCTGAGCATTTTATATGGATCAATTACTTAATTTCATAACAACCCCACGATATGGGTATTACTATTATCAACAAGGAAACAGAGGAACAAAAAAAGTTAAGCAACTCAGCTAAGGTTATACCACCAGTAAAGAGAATGGCCAGGATTTGAACACAGAAAGTCTGGATCCAGCCTCTTACTAACAGATTGGTCCCCTCCCAGATATGTGGTGCTGGCGGTGGTGAGGGAGAAGGAAGGGGTGACTTACTGGTGATGGTGCTGGTTGTGGCTGTTCTTCTTTATTGTCCCATAGGAAAAGGAAAGAGGTACTTGGCAGGGCAGGCAAGCGTGATATGAAAAATGCTCTCAAGTAGGAAAGGTTGGAAGCAGGCCCATGCTTTCTTCTTCTAAATAGCTAAAGATATGTATGAACTGAGCGATCTGCTTGAGAAAAAGTCATATCCCGTCTTACGATTTAAGTGTTTTTCAAGCATTCAATCCTCACAATTATCCTGTGGGATAAGCATGATAGATATGATTATTATTCTAGATTACAGAAAACATTGAAAGATGAGTAAATTCAAGTAGTCAAGGTGATAGCTATTAGTGAAAAAAGCAGGGCTTACTTAAATCTGTTGCCTTCTAAAGGGATGTCCTCTCCAGTCGACCACGTTGGTTCTATTCACCCTTTCTAGCTCTCACGTGGAGCTCTCATCCATGGAGCAAAGCTTTCTCTCTCTATCCTTCCGTTATTGCTCAGTCCAAAAATTCACCACAGAGGATGCTGGCAGGTCTGAGCTTGCTCAGAATGCCTTACCATGATTTGTGGTATGGCTGCCTTTGTGGGCAGAGCACTAACCATCCAATATCACACTGCTGTCCTGCAATCAGAAAGTAATCCTCAATACTGACATCCCCCCTCAGTTTATACTCCTAGCTGAGCCTTATAATAGCACAGCATCTCACTTCTACTGCCTTGAAAATTGTGAGCAAGACTGACTCTGCTTTCGGAGCAGAATCAGGCCTAAATGTGTGTCTTGCTAATTTTCTTCTTTGTTGGAGAGCCCCCTGTTGCATAATCTGTGTAATTAAAGTGTGTATGGCTTCGCTAACCAATTCTTCTAGAGCCAATAAAATAGTGTAAGACTTAAAAGAATTCTACTGGCAGTATCCATAAAATACCGACCTCTGATTTTCTTTTCAGAGTATTCAGTCTTAGGGAGCCACTATATAAATATGTATCTAAAAAAGCAACTTAACGCAGTTATCAAGTCACTAAATTCTGGGGGTTTGCATTTTAATGCGTAACTGCTGTTAGCTTACTGAGAGAGCCCGGGCAAACAGCTTAACCTTTTGTCCCTTAAGACCATTTGGAACATGAAAATAGTAGACTTTCATTACAAAGATTTATATACAATCACTGAACATAAGAACTGGAATGGAAGGGACCCTAAGAATCATCCAGACCAATGACCTCATTTGAAAGATTATGAAATTGAAGACTGAGAAAGACGTAGCATAGCTTAGGTCACATAGCTACTGAAGGCTTAGCCTGAAATCCAGTTCAGGCTTCCCGATTCTAAGATCAATGGTCTCCCCAGTAGAAGATTTAATTTTTCACCTGAAGAACAGATTTTAGGTTTCTTTTAAAAAAGACAAGCAAATAAAAAGAGATATGTATATCATACTTCCCACTCAATCCTCACAACTACTCAGTAAGTTAATTATTATTATTATCATATGCCTGATTTACATAGGCATATGCAGAGATTGGGCTGCTGAGGGTGTGGGCCACGGTTATATTCACAATTAATGAAGGCATTTGCGCTCCACTTGTGATCTTACTTTGAAATTCTTTATTTCCTTCTTTGGAACTTTCCAGACCCTCCCCCTATTTAAACTTACCTGTTGGGTAAGATCAAAGATTTATAAAATCTTCAATAAGGAGTGCTAACAGTTTCCCCCATTAGCCCCCAATTAGCATATAATGTAGGAATTTTCTTCTCTGTGGTCTTACCACCCACTTCCTCTCATCCTCTTCATCCAAGTTCTATTTTTCAAACAAAACAGGATTCCTTAGCACCATAGGAATTCTCTTACTGGTTTACTGCATAGGATAAAAGACTTATGGTACTCTTCGTAATTCTACAAGTATCATCAAAATGCAGAATTCTTTGTGATGCTAATGAGAATTTTCTTCCCCAGGTAGTACTGCTTACAAAACACCTGGTGCAGCACATGCCAAGAACACATGTGAGCTGAAAGGCAGGACACTAACCTTGCCTCAGGATCTCCTCTGCCAGGTAATTTCATGGCAGGCACTGCCTTTAATATATGTATTGGATGCTGTAGCATCTGATAGTCACATAAGTAACGTCCTTAATTAGTTCACCCCTTGTCCTTCTTTGGAGTCAAAGATTAGATTAAATGCAAAATTTGCAAATCATTGTTGGAGCGTTCATTAGCCTGCAAGTCTTCTTTAAAAACAACGATAGCTTAGGGGAAATCGGTGAAGACATGAATTTGCCTATGTCTTAGACATACGTAATTTGACTCACATGTCAGGAGAGCCTGTAAATGGCTGTCTTTGTTCTCTATAACAGGTCACTTCCAGTGTATGTGCCTATGTGTGTGTGTGTGTGTGTGTGTGTGTGTATTTATATATTTGTGTGGCTATTTTGTGTATAAATTTATGTATATGTAACTTTTTTGAAATGTTTATTTACTTATTTTTGAAAGAGAGAGAGAACACAAGCAGGGGATGGGCAGAGAGAGAGGGAGACACAGAATCCGAAGCAGGCTCCAGGTTCTGAGTTGTCAGCACAGAGCCGATGTGGGGCTCGAACCCACGAACCATGAGATCATGACCTGACCCAAAGTTGGACGCTCACTGACTGAGCCAACCGGGAGACTCCTGTATGTGTAACTTAAAAAAATTTAATATTTATTTACTTTTGAGAGAGAGAGAGACAGAGCATGAGCGTGAGTGGGGGAGGTGCAGAGAGAGAGGGAGACACAAAATCCAAAGCAGGCTCCAGGCTCTGAGCTGTCAGCACAGAGTGCCTGACATGGGGCTCAAACCCACAAACCGTGAGATCATGACCTGAGCCAAAGTCAGACCCTTAACCCACTGAGCCACCCAGGTGCCCCAAATCAAAATCATTTAAAACAAAACATTTTATAATGTTCATTTACTTATTAGAGTGAGAGAGAGAGAAAGAGACAGAGAGAGAATGAGTGGGGGAGGGGCAGAGAGAGAGGGAGACACAGAATCCAAAGCAGGCTTCAGGCTCTGAGCTGTCAGCAGAGCCGGACACAGGGCTCAAACCCATGAACCTTGAGATCATGACCTGACCCAAAGTTGGACGTTCAACCAACTAAGCCACCTGGCGGCTCCTGTATATGTAACTTTCAATGCTAAGGTGAGGAGAGCACTAGGGAAGGGCTGAAATGTGAACTGTTGCCAATGTGAAGATTTGGTAGGAGTACCAAAGTATGTATTTTTGTTTCTTTCTACATCTATCTGCACCTCTATCTCTATTTTTTTCTACCACACATTTTATCCATCCCTCCGTCCCTCAGTCACTGGGCATTTAACCACAAGCCAAACTGCTCAGCATGTGGGAGACACAGAGAAAATAAAACATTGTTTATTCCCTCAGAGAACTTACTGTCTACTGGATGAAATCGGGCATCCTATGTGCTGACAGAATGAAACACGTACCAATGAGAGGCAAACTCTGTGCTGAGATGAACCCCACTCTTCCCAACTGGAAGAGACCTTCGAGGTTTTGTCAGGAAGAATAATGGGAGAAATTCCCACTCAAGGATAAGTGGGATGTGGCCTCCCAGAAAGGGGGCCAAAAAAGGCCTTCCAAACAGAGAAAAGAGAAAAGCATGAAGGTGTCTAACATCACAATTACGTTAGGCTGTAAAGTCCTCTAGCCCAGGGACCCAGTGTATCCTGTGCACTATTAGAGCTCATGTGCCAAACTCATGATTAACAAAACTTAACTGATCAGGGGCACTGGGTGGCTCAGCAGTTAAGTGTCTGACTTTGGCTCAGGTCATGATCTCACAGTCTATGAGTTCGAGTGCTGACAGCTCACAGCCTGGAGCCTGTTTCGGATTCTGTGTCCCTTTCTCTCTCCACCCCACCCCTGCTTGTGCTCTGTCTCTCTTCTGCCTTTCAAAAATGAATAGACATTAAAAAAAAAAAAAAAACTAAACTGACCAAACAGAATGATAACTGAATGAACAGCACTTGAAGAGTGTTGGTTGGTAGTTCATTGGGTTCAAAGATTCAGATATGTGGAGACATATTGTAGAAATCAGTTTCTAAAGAAAGTTCAGCGACACATTGCTGGAGAACAGAATATATTGCTATGGAATTTGTGCCTCATCTTCAAAGCAGCAGAAAGCTGTGAAAAGTCTTTAAAAGTGACTGCAGTACAGTTTAACTAATAAAGTTCTATACTATTGCATCTTTTAACAAAAGCAATTGGGATAAATGTGATACAAGAGAATTAGTGGTGATCAGATTCAATTCATTACATTAAAATTAAATCACATTAAACTAAAATTCAATATGTAGAAATGATATGAGGATGGAAGTGTCTTACTACTTTCTTACATGGATATAAATTAGCATAAAAAGCACATGAGACAGGGCTTTGGAGCCAGAGGGTGTCATTAAGGTACAAACGTGCAGTGCGTTTGGAACTTAAAAAAAAAAAGCACATGAGACAAAGCTCTAAGAGACTAAGTTTGAACATGTTACACATACTCTCACCAAATGTTATTGAAACGTCTTGGTGGCCACATAAGTGTAAAAGCAGGTAAAAACATCGCAGGCTTTTCCAAAGTCACATATGAAAAAGACACAGGATTTAGTATGGCTTCTATCATTAACCTGCCCTAAGACCCTGGGCTTTTCTTCCCCTTTCTGGGGCCCAGTCCTCTCGTCTATAAAAGAAAGACATCTTTCTATAAACGTCTCGTCTATAAAAGAAAGTGGTAGACTGGTACCCTCCATAGTCTGTTTGGAAAATATCTTCTGAGGAAAAAACAATAGATTCTCTTCTTTGTTCATCTGAAAGTGAACAAATAAAAACATAAAATAAAAGATAAGTCAGGAAGCTACAGAGGTGCCATGGTCTGAAAGTTTGTGTCCCCGCCAAAATTGGTATGTTGAAACCTAATGCCCAATGTGATGGTGTTTGGGGGTGGGGACTTTGGGTGCTGATTCTAAAAGACACACCAGAGGGCTTCCTAATTCCTTCCTTCTGCCACATGAGGTTATAGTTAGAAGGCACCACTATGAATCAGACACCAGGCGCTCACCAGACATCTAATGTGCTGGCACCTTGAATTTGGACTTCTCAGTCTCCAGAACTGTAAGAAGTAAATTTTTATTCTTTATAAGCTACCCAGTTATGAGCTATGGTATTCGTGTTATATCATCGCAAATGGACTAAGACAACTGAAAATATATTAGACTTCAAATTTAGAGATCTTTGTAGCTACTCAAATGGATATTCCATTTTACCCCTGAGATGATCCCATTTCATAGGATGGAATACATAGTAATATTCCTTGTTAACATCCTAAATTATTTGAGAATTGTGGAAGATAAAAAGTGTAATACAAAGGAAAGATGGTAACACCCCAGTAATTATATTAAGAGCTGGAAAGACAGTATACACATTTACTTTTATCTTTAGCTTTATTTGAAAGAGAAACACTTACATAAGAAGTATTAGGATTCAAAAGAAGCAAATGTCTCAGGAATAAGAGAGAGTTTGACTTATAATCAGAATCCTGATTTTAAATTTAAATTCTTTAAATAGTTATAGAACCTTAGGTTAATTACTTTTAGTCTGGTAATCACCTTAGAAATGGGAATAAAAAAACTAATGTTATTTTGAATAATAAGTGAGAAAATACATTAATTACTTGGCATGGTTCATGCCATTTATTATGTTAAATAAATGGTAGCTATTTTTATTATGATGTGATCACCTTGAATTTTCCAGTAACATTTGTAGAGAGTTACAAGAGTAGGTGTGGGTAAGTGTTAACATTTCTGCATTAAAATGTGGTAGTGCATAACTGTCTTAGGTGTCAAAAACACAAAAACACAAATGATATTTTAAATAAGCATGGGAATTTCAATCTATAATTTGGGTTATCTGGATGGAAAAAGAAAACAAAATCCAAGGTTAATTCTAATCAATAGGGTGGACATTTCCTTCATTTGGGAAAGAAATCTGAGTAACAGTATAGTGGTTTTCAGATCATTTCATTGATGCCTCCATAGTATGTGCTTGTGAAAAAAAGGTATAAGCACTACATTGAGAAAAAAAATGAAGAGGAGATACTGAGCAGCTCTTAAACTGTACTCGCTGGTACAGTCTTAACAGAGCCTCAGTGTAACTAGGACTGAGCCAGACGAGGCAGAGTGAGTCCTTCGGAGAGAAAGACCACTTAATGCAGCCACCTGCAGAGTAGCAGATATGGGGGACACAGCTTTTTCTCATGCCTGATGCCACCTGAAAAATATGCCCACTAATTTTATATTTGTTTAGACCAGAGTGTAAACCCAAGGCACTCAGCTGTCTAACCACAAAGAAAGTCTTAGAACCTTATCTGTGCTTTTCCAACCCTCTCCCTCCAAAAAAAAGATGTTAATACTATATAAAGCTGGGTCAGGTGGAAAATGCTTTCCTTATTCAATCCCCTCCAGATCCTTGCTACGACTTCTCTGGTGAACTTCTAAAAGGACTCCTGTCTACACTACACACACACACACACACACACACACACACGCACACACACACACACACACACTTTGGAATGTTGAGGGCTCTTCCTGGCATTCTCACAGTGAAGACAGCTTTCTGCCTTGCATTATATTGATAAGTATCTTAGTCATGTCTTACCTCCTGTACTAGATTATGATTTCCTAGAAGACAGGGAATCTAATTTCCTCATTTAGAAGAAGGAGTTCTAATTAAATGTGTGTTGGAAGGAAGGAAGCAGTGGGGGTATGAAATAAAGGAGAATAAAAGTTCACATGTATGAAAATAAGAGGAACAAATTACTATGAAAACAACCTCTCTGATAATGATGTTTGACTTTTACACTTCTGAGTTCGAAACAAATAATTCGAACACAAAGAGAGTTCTCTTTTAAAATTGCAAAATATCAGAGTATCAGGAATAAAAACAAAGAAAGAAAGAAAAAGAAAAAACATTACTTGGGATGTTAGCAACATGTAAAGGACCTAAAACTTGTCAGTGAATCTTCTCTTTTGTTCTCGTAATTGAACAGTGCTCCAGGAGATGGGAGAAGGAACTCGGAATGTGGGCACAATCCCATACTTCCCCAACCTGGTGACAATGTCAGAGTCTGAAACGGTCAAATGGGGGAAGAAAAACTTTTAGCCAGTACTTGTATATTTTACAGACTCATGGAAAAAATAAGAACAGACTTCAGGAATAAAGTCTTGCAGCAACTTAATATTAGATAAAGAGTCTGAAGCTGTTCACTTAAACATTTCGTATGCCTTTAAACCTCCGTGTCTCTGCCTGGGCTACTCCCTCCACCAGGAATTATATCTCCTGTATTTGTCCTAACTCAGATGTCACCTCCTCCTTGACACTTGCCCGGATTTTATTTCTCCATTTATTAGTCCTCCTTCAAGCCGCCTGGATCATTTTTATACACTTTCATTTATACACTGATACATGGTGGTTTTCCCAACTAGACCATGAATTCCTTTAGGGTAGGAAGTATGCTTAGCTTACCTAACTTCAAACACCTAGAACAACGCATCTTCCTCCTTTTTTTTTAAGACTTCACAAATGGACATTGGACTGAAATATCCAAGTTTACTGAAGGAAATGGGAGAAGAGGCCGACGTCAGGCCCACCTCTTGGTGAAGCCTAAGACATCTGACTCTTATTTGTAGCAGTCCTCACACAGACTAATCACTGTAAATCATAAAACACGGGCTTAGGGAGATTATACCAAGTGAAATAAGCCAGTCACAAAATGGCCTACACTTTGGTGTTTGTGGATCTTAATAAATGAGTTAAGATCGATAAGAATATTTATAGATTTAAGAAGATACTGGTTTTTAAAAATTTTTTTAGAGTTTATTTTTGAGAAGGTTGAGACAGCGTGAGTGAGGGAGGGGCAAAGAGAGAGGGAGATAGAGATTCCCAAGCAGGCTCCACGACACCAGCATAGAGCCCAATGCCAGGCTCGAACTCACAAAACCATGAGATCATGACTTGAGCCGAAACCAAGAGTCGGACGCCTAACTGACTAAGCCACCCAGGTGCCCCAAAAAGATATCTGTTAATGTCATTCTGAAAAAATACTAGTAGTGCATTGTGCCAGAAATACCATGAAGGAGAAAAAAAGGAAGTGAAAAGCATTTTAGATACTCTTTGCAACAAGTAAACAAATAAATATCCCTAGGTACAGATATTCCAGATGGCTCCTTCAAAGCCACATACAGATTTTCCAGGGTAATAAAATTATCTCAGCTGCCACTATGCTATTTTTGCTAAATAGCCCTAGGAATTTTAAGATAAATTCGTTTGGGGAGGTAGGATAATTACTTTGAAAATCAGGCCTTGGTTTGCACATCCATGTTCATATATTAACAACGGCCAAAAGATGGAAGCAACCCAAATGTCCATCAAAGGATGAATGAATAGACAAAGTGTGGTATATGCATATACTGAGATATTACTGAGCCTGGAAGGAAATTCTGTCACATGCTACAACATGGATGAAGATTAAAGAGATTGTGCCAACTGAAACAAGCCAGTCACAAAATGGCCAACACTGAATGATTCCTCTCATATGAAGCACCTAGAGTAGTCCAATTCAGAGAAATGGAAAGGAGAATGGTGATTTGCAGGGGCTTGGAGAAGAGGAATGAGAAGTTGTTCAGTAGGTATAGAGTTTTAGTTTTGCAAGTTGGAAAAATTCCAGAGTTCCCTTGCATAATATAAAGTACTTAACACTACTGCATGGAACATTTAAAGTGATAGGGGCGGGGCACCTGGGTGGCTCACTCAGGTCATGATCTCGCAGTTCGTGAGTTCAAGCCCTGCATCTGGCTCTGTGCTCACAGCTTGCAGCCTGGAGCCTGCTTTGGATTCTGTGTCTCCCTCTTTCTCTGCCCCTCCCCTTCTCTCTCTCTCTCTCTCTCTCTCTCTGTCTCTCAAAAACAAATAGACGTCAATTTCTTTTTTTTTTAAATGGTAGGGGCACCTGGGTGGTTCAGTGGGTCAAGCGTCCAACTCTTGATTTTGGCTCAGGTCATGATCCCCCCCCACCATGATGGGCTCTGTGCTGAGCATGGAACCTGTTTAAGATTCTCTCTCTCCTTCTCCCTCTGCCCCTCCCTGGCTCACACACTCTCTCTTTCTAAAATAAAATTTTAAAATATATAAATAAAAAATGGTAAAGATGATAAATTTAATGTTATGTGTTTTTCACCATTAAAAATTTAAGAAAAAAAAGAACTAGAACCTTCCTTGAAACGAAATGCCTGAAACAATTTCCACTCCACCCTTTGATTTGGTTTCCAATTTCCAAGTTCTAAACAGTGACTGTAAAATATACAAATATTTCTCAGAGTAATACACAAGTTGGCTAGAAGGTATTCGATTCATTTATTTAGGTCCTGTTATGTGTAAGGTTATGTATTTGGCTCCAGATGAAAGGAGGAAAGAAGGAAAGCATTTTACTAACTGCTATCTTTTAATAGAAAATACTATAAGGAGGGTAGTGCTGGGTGAGTCTTAGTGAGTACAGGTAAGGAAAGACAAGATGCATATCAATACAGAATCAAGAAATCTGCTTCTATACTATAACCAGTATATGGGGGCATCTGAATTTGCTAGCTGAATTTCTGAGTTTTTCGAACAGTTAGGTCTGTGCCCAATATCAATAATTTCTAAATTCCACTGAACACTTCTTTATTTCAAGAGATATTTGAGGTTGCCTGTAAGCCCCAAGCCACAGTGGAGTCAAACTGCTTTCCCCAAGCACCAAACATTACTTGGAAGAAACCCTGTAAGCTGAAGGAGCACAGGAATGGATGATGACATATGAGTTATCTTCAGAACTACAGCACAAAGGAGATCTGGATGGAGAAATTACTTGGATCACTCTAACAAAAGCAAACGCTGCCTTTACCAGCCACAATGAACCTCAGACTTACAGAGAAGCTGGGGCCTGAATAGAGAAGCTGGTGGCACTTATAAGCAGTAAGGTGAAACACTTCAATTCAAGGTTTGTAGCAGGTTGATTTTCTTAGAAGTCAAAATAGAAAGGAGCTGATTAGATCTTAGCTAAAGGGGAGAAGCAAAATAGCTTTATTCCCTGTTGGTAAAACTATATTAAAAGAAAAAGTGGGAAGGAGAATTTTAAAGGTATATACCACAGGTTTATATCTGTATTTCTAATGTGAATATGTCTAGAAAAGCGATGAAAATCAAGATGCTGTCTTTATGTCTTTACACCGTTATTCTTCTTAGGATAAAAATGACAAGGGAAATGTGACAAATCAGTTCAGAATATATAACCTGCTGAATAGAAAATAGTTCTGATAGAATCACAGAATCCTGGGGTTGGAAGTCCAAATTGTCCAACTCTTCATCATGTGACAGGTGATTCTTGAAAATCTTCACTGATAGACTATCACAACCTCCTGAGACCTCTCCTCTCTTACCTGAATGTGCTCTGGTCTTAACACCTCCCTTTCTTAATTTTAACATCTCTGTCACCTCTAAACAGGTTAGCCTGAGCCTTAGCCAATGCCAACTCTACTCATTAAAAAAATGACTTCAGAAATTTTTTTTTTACTTCATAAAGGCTATAAATTATTTATATATGTGAATTTCAATATATCACTATTATAAAGTATAACTTAGACTACTCTTTTTATTATCAAGAAATGTGGGTGAAACATTAGACTTGATGTGTCAAACTGGCTCCATCAACTAACTTGCCCCATCAACTATCAGGTTATAGCCTTAACCTCCACCTGGTCATTAAATAGGAGCGCTGGCATTCTGTCTGACTGTAACCTCTTCTTCACATACCCTGAGCTCAGTGCCCACACATCTGCACACAGCCACGCTTCACTCAATGTTATCCCCACATTGTCTCTTTATTGTCTCCTTTCTACTCCCACTGCTAGTTCCTCATGCAGGCCTCCATCAGCGCCCACCCGACAGCACCACTGAGATCACTTCTGCCTGCCTGTGCTCTCTCCCTGTTCATTCCCATTCCTCAAAGGACTTATTTCAGCAGCCAACTTTCAATGTTTATTGAAACCTGTTATGCTCCAAACCCTGCCCTAAGTGCTAGCAAAGACAAAAAATGAATAATTATCTTTGCCTTCAAGTAGTTGAGAGTCTAATGGAGATAACAAAACTTAACTGATAATCATGCTACAGAATAAAAAAATACGATCTTGTTCAAAGTGCTGTGGGAAACTTCAGATGGAAGAAGAGGTGACAGTAAAGCCAAGCCTTAAAAATAAGACACATTCCTGGGTCACCTGAGTGACTCAGTTGGTTAAGCGTCCAGCTCTGGATTTCAGCTCAGGTCACGATCTCATGGTTTGTGAGTTCGAACCACACATTGAGCTTTGTGTTGACAGCATGGAACCTGCTTGGGATTCTGTCTCTTCCTCTCTCTCTGCCCCTCCCTGCCCTTGCCCTCCTCTATCTCTCTCTCAAAATAAATAAAAATAAACTTTAAAAAAAGACACATTCTTACTACAATTTAAAATGAACTCTTAGATCACGTTTTCAAAAGGCAAGACCAGAATTGGCCAGGCACAGTGAGGCATGCTCAATAGATAGGAGGTAAGGTGAGTTCAACCACTTTACAAGACAAGACAATTTGAAACATGTGAGAGATATTGTGAAAAGGTAACAACCTAAATATCTAAACAAAAATTAAGAGTTAAAAAGCATGTTATACACACAAAGAAACAATCTTTAAAAATCATATTACCAAATCAAATAAAAAAGGAAATGTAATACACTTTGTGAAAATGTGAAATGCAAAACTGTATAATTCATACGTCTCTGTTTTATGTAAAATTGCATATTGCACGTATATTATCTATGCATGAGAATTTATATGTGAGTTTACATCTAGGAAATACGTGCCTCGATTATTATATAGATGCATATACAGGAAAAATAAACTTCTGTAAATAGATGTGCCAACAGCAAATATCAACAGTACTAATCTCTATTTGGTAATTCTATGAAAAATTTATGTTTTGTCTCCATATTTTTCTGTGTTTTCTACATTTTCTATAATGAGCAAGTTTTAAAAGTATAACAAGAAAGTCCTTTCCCCAATATAGGTTATTTTTAAAGGAGAAACAGGACATTGATGAACAGGTGATAGTGTGGAAGAAGAGGAGGGGAACTTCCTGGACAAACCAGCATGAGAATGCATGGTATGTGAGGGGAGCCCATGTGGTCCACAGCAGTGGAAGCATTCAGTAATCTACTCAACATGCAGTGTTTAAATTTCACTGAGAACACTGGTATCTCTTTAATGTATTTTTTTAAATGTTTATTTATCCTGAGAAAGAGAGAGAGAGAGAGAGGGAGAGGGAGAGAGAGAGACAGCAAGCACAAGAGGGGAAGGGGCAGAGAGAGAAAGGGAGGGAGAGAATCCCAAGCAGGCAACGCATTGACAGTGCAGAGCCTGATGTGGCGCTTGAACTCACGAACTGTGAGATCATGACCTGAGCAGAATTCAAGAGGCAGGCCCTTAACTGACTGAGCCACCCAGTCACCCCATCTTTCGTGGATTTTTATGGAACTTTAAGAATGGCCTTTCTAATGAAAAAAAATGACAAAATGCAATATAAACAAGCAAAGAGTCAGGATTCCCATCTTTATGGGGTATCACAGAGAAAAGGCATGCTATTAGCGGTAAGAAATTGCCAGAGGAAAAAGTGTAATTTTTTTAAAGTTTATTTATTTTTGAGAGAGACAGAGACAGCAAGAGCAGGGGAGTGACAGAGAGAGAATCCCAAGCAGGCTCTGAGCTGTCAGCACAGAGCCCAGTGTGGGGCACAAACTCACAAAACCATGAGATCATGACCTGAGCCAAAACCAAGAATCAGACGCTTAACTGACTGAGTCACCCAGGTGCCCCACCAGGGGAAAGTTTAATCCTTAGGAGTCTATCATAGCATCCCGCAAAGATCAATGTGACATCAGAAAACACATTTTCATTATTACAATAGATTCCTCTTGACCTCCTTACCTCCATTTTTCTATACCTTATCATTCATTCAATCAATGAACATTTTCTGACCACCTGGGGACAAGCACTGTGCGAGGCACTGAACAAGACAAACAGCCCTGCTCTCCTGTCAGGCACGAGACATGTCTGTGCGTCCATTGCCTTACGTGTAAGAGCAGGATGAGCACATACCCGCTGCTTTCCTGCTCTGGTTGTTATGGGATGACGGATAAAGTGCTTTAACCTATAAAGCACTGAGGTATCTTTTGCCCACAGTACTCTGTTCAGATAAGACCCATTACCCTTTTCTCCTTGCCAGACAGCATCCTCCTCCCAATGCACAACAACCTTGCTTGTGTTAGTCCCCCTGACCCGAGCAGCCTCTCCTTTCTGCCCATTCAGATCACAGTACCCACTTCTTCCAAACCACTTCCTCCAAGAAGCCCTTCCTAATACGGCCAGGGAGGAATATATATAGAGAAAACCTCCAGTGTTGTGCTTAAACAGAACAAAACAAAACCAATTCTGTGTTCGTTGGTTTGTTTGTTTGTTTGTTTGTTTACCCATTTCTTTTCCTTTGCTTTTACATTAATACATTGTCTTACTTGGGTAGATATCAGTTCTACTATTATTTGTGTTATTCAAGGCAAGATACTGAGAAGGAAATGATTTTAAACTCCTCTTCTTTGAAAAAAAATTTTTTTAATGTTTATTTATTTTTGAGACAGAGAGAGACAAAGCGTGAGTGGGGGAAAGGTAGAGAGAGGTGGAGACACAGAATCTGAAACCGGCTCCAGGCTCTGAGCTGTCAGCACAGAACCCGATGTGGGGCTCGAACCCATGAACTGCGAGATCATGACCTGAGCCAAAATCAAATGCTTAACTGACTGAGCCACCCAGGTGCCCCTAAACCCCTCTTCTTTGAAAAATAATTTGAGCTTGGAAATTTTAAAAAAACTGTGCTTAAAAATGTTGTGTGTGGGGGTCCTCAAACTGAAAGTCACTTAAGTGATCATCACTATAATTACAGTGAGGCACCCAGTGAATTTTAAGTAATTAAATGGGTCAGGGCTGCATATGAAACACAGGTTTCCAATACCATGGAAATGACTCAACACCCAGAGATATTTCCATAAATATGGTGAAATTAAATGGTAAGTATTTTCCCCATTCTACATAAGCCTTATTTTCTTCAAAGGGTCTTGAGACATATAAACAGGGCCCATCCTAAATTCAGTCTCATCCAAGGAGCCTCCCAAGTCCCCCCAGTCCAGGAGACTCATGCTTCCCTTGAATAGTCTGTATGTATTACTCTATAAGACCTGAGTAGCAATAATTTTCCATTAACAATATGTTGTCTTATAAATCATTCCATCTGATCCTCCTAAGTGTCTTTATAAGACAATTATATAGAGGAAAAACTGCAGATTAAAAAGTTGAAGTGACTGGTAAATGAAGGCACTTGAGTCTGGACCCCCCAGCTGTATTCTGTGCTCCATATATTCCGCCATGATGGTCTTTATGAAAACCATTGATCAGAACATGTTTCTGATTTATTTTTATGTCCCAGCTACTTTTTACATGGAAAACTCAAGAAAGATTTGCTACATTAAATTGAAAAGTGTAAATTGGACAACTTAAAGCTTTGGGGGGGGAGCATGGTTAACATTTAAACTGTGCCTTATGCACTGTATTAATTAATTCATACACATGCCCTGTATATATGAATTCCTGGCCCCTAGGAAGAGCAGGGCACATGATGAGATGGTTGTATGTTCCATGTGGCTGAGGTGCTCAGAGAGGCCATGAAATGCTCTTCTGTGCAGACAGGCAAATAATTCCTGAGGCCATGGGGTATGTTGCAAGGATCTCGGGCTTTCAAGTCAGATAGACCTGGATTCAAATCCGCACTCTGTCTCTTTAAGTCTGGGAAAGTTACTTGATTTCTCAAGTCTTACTATCTTGATCATGAGAAATGGGATAATCATATCTGTCTCACAGAATTATTCTGAGCAATAAAAGAACATAAGGAAAGAAGTACATGGTTGGAACTAAAAAATATTGCCTTTTCCTTTCTATGGTAGGCAGAATTCTAAGATGGCTTCCCCAACCCCCTAATATATAATTCACTCCCCTTGAGCATGAGTAGGACTGTGAATAGGATGGATAGTCACTTCTTGGATTATATTATGTTGTATAAGAGTCCTCCTTAGCAGGAGAGAGAATTTCCTGTTGGGTCTTGAAGAAGCACACTGCCATACTGCGACCTGCCTATGGAGATAGCCATGTAGATTTGTTCTCTTTTTTTTAATTTTTCAATGTTTATTTATTTTTGAGAAAGACAGAGAGACAGAGTGCAAGCTGGGGAGGGGTAGAGAGAGGGAGACAGAATCTGAAGCAAGTTCCAGGCTCTCAGCTGTCAGCACAGACCCGATGCGGGGCTCAAACTCATGAACCATGAGATCATGACCTGAGCTGAAATTGGCCGTTTAACCGACTGAGCCACCCAGGTGCCCCCCCCCCCCAGTAGTACTGTGCTGAGGACAGCCTGCAAAAACTGAGAAGACTGACAGCCAGCAAAAAGATGAGGCCTCAGTCCTACAGCCTTAAGGAACTGAATTCTGGTAACAACCTGAATGACCTTGGGAAGGGAGCTCCAAGCACCAAATGAGAGCAGTGACTGCAATCTTGTGAGACCCTGAGCAGAAAACCCAGCCAAGATGTGCCAATATTCCTGACCTACTGGAATGTAGTAAAAATATGTTGTTTTAAGTCACAAAATGTTTGATAAGTTGTTATGCAGCATGAGAAAACAAATATACCTTTCCTAAATGAAATGAACCAGAGAGGTGTGTAGAATTCGTAAGCTTCCTGAGGATGCCAAATCATTTTAGCAATTCTCTGATCACCCGCACAGTTCCCAGGAATGATACACTTCAGATCACCAGACACTGGAGAATCCAGATGTCATCAATCCTCCCATATGTTCCACTCAAGGAATTCCTAGAAAGGACATTGATTGATCATTCTTAGATTAGTTCTTTTCCAGGGCAATCTGGGGACCTTAGCACACCAGTCATTGTGTAGAGAAGGCAGAATCACAAAACTTCAGAGATAGAAGGATCTTTGGAGGTACTCAGGAGTAATCTCATCCCATCTTCACTTTACAGATGGAAACAATGAGGCCCAGAAAGTGTCTTCCTTAATCCCTCAATCTCTTGAACAACTGTAGGAACATAGCCAAGTGTTGTGTGGCCTGAAGCTTATGCAATTTGGGGGACCATTGTTCAAGAATATGTAAAATTATTTACCAAGCAAGTATTTATTTAAAATATATCAAAAAATAAAAAAAATAAGAAATCAGACCAAATTACACGTTTAAAAAAATTACAAATACCCTAATCATCACAACATCCACACACAGCTTTAATACCTATTCCTTATAATTTGTCTGTATATGCTTTCATTGTTTCTTCATATAACAATTTTGCAATTTTTTTAAAGAGAAAATAAATGATTCAATGTTGCCTCTAACTTTATTTGTGTTTAATCATTAATAGTTAAAAAGTGTTTAATTCAGCTTCACTACTCACAATTGTTAATGCTATGTAAATATTTAGGTATATTGTCAAATATGATTTAAAGACAAACTCCATTTCTATTTCATACAAGCTGTAAAATTTGAAAGAATTTTCCACAAACTAATTTCTGTACATTTCTCCTCTACTGGGATAAGTTCAAAGCACAACACAATCTCTGGCCCTCATCTCTGTGTCATGCCCCCACTGAATCAGCACAATGGGCAGTTGGAGTATTGGGAACAAGGATTTACTTGGAAGGGACTGTAAACATACATGATGATAATCCTACTGAATCCAAATTAAATGCATCCCCAACTCAACTTCCTCTTAGCCAGATCCCAAAAATGACAGAAATAACTCCACTGTCCTTCCATAGGGGACAACTGACACAGGAGATGACAGAAAGGAAAAAACCAGCAACCTTAAACAATTGTGCTCAAAATTTCTTATTTTTACAAATTTACAAAAACTTATGAACATGTGAACACATTACTAGGGCCTTTCCCAGGGCCATGAGAGGGTCTGTGCAAGTGAGGTACCCATGATGCTGAAGCTTGATTAGCTTCTATTCAGTGCAGGTAAAAGACATCAATTTTACATTTAAAACTGAGACAAACCAAGCTTTTTTTGTAGGATGAGGGAAAAAAAAGCATGGAAAGATTAAATAATTTCCCCAAGTCTTACAGCAAATCAAGGGTGGAGGTGGAATTGAACCCAGGCAGCCTGAACTCAGCTTTCACACTCTTTACCACTTTGCTGCACACGTACTGCCAGCAGAGCAAGCATGGGACTGTGCATGTGTGTGTATGCATACATGTGCATGCATACACACACACACACACACGTGTGTGTGTGTGTGTGTGTGTGTGTGTGTGTGTTTGGTAGAGAGGAAAGGAAGCAAGTATTCTGTGGTTCAATGTTAATGTAGAGTGGACTTTTGTTGAGTTCTTATTTGTTCTACTTGATTTCACTTATAGGAGTAGAGAATGGGAAGTGAGTTGATTTTAGGGACCATAGGCAGCAGTCACTGCTAATCACAAACTAGTTTGACTCCACAGCGATTGGAAAGCCCATCTCAGGGTGTTTCCCTCTAGATCATGGTGGGCTAGTTAAAACCCCCATGAGCAGGATATCAAAATTAAGAGAATAGGGGCGCCTGGCTGGCTCAGTCGGAGAAGCATAAGACTCTCGATCTCTGGGCCAAGAGTTCAAACCCCATGTTGGGTGTAGAGATTATTGAAAAAAATAAGTAATTTTTCTAAAAAGTAAGAGGATAAACTAACTTACAGTGGAGTCTCTCTGCATTTAGTGAAGACAGCAGTATTCTTTATCCAGCTGCATCTCAGATCTATGAGCAAGCCTCCCAGTGGAGAAGCCTAAGCCACTGAAGGGTTCAAAGAACACTGATGAAAGAATTAGGAGAAATGGCTCTACGTCTTACCCTCACTATTACTCCATCCATGAAATTTTGGATATCTCCTATTCCTCCTGCTCTCACTTTTCCACAGTGGGATAAAGGGTTACATAGCTGCTCCGATGTTCTATGTTCTTATCTTTAAACCACAAATTGAAAGCTCAAGAAGAGAAAACACTTGAGGCTGGGAGGTAGGGGGGATATTCTGCATTTAACTGAGATCTCTTTCATTTAGAGCAATACTAGCTGAAAACAAAACAAAACCAAAAAAAAAAAAAAAACACATAACTTGATTTCTTTGAATACCACATAAGGAATAAATTATTACTATTAAATTAAATAAAACTAAATTAAACTGAACTGAATAAAATACATTACTACTACTATTAATACTAAGTAAGGAATAATTATTTGTAAAATCATTGTAAAAAACAATGAAAATTTCAATTCTGAGATTGAAAGCCACTTATAATTATGAGAAAGGAAATCTGAGCAAAGGAGGTCCTTCTCTGAAAGAGCCTTGGCCTTCGGGCTTCTTCTGGCTTCCTTCTGGGTTTCTCACTGTCATAATCACCAGGCTCATGGCCTCCTCCGCCTGCAAGTTTCAGGAAGGCAGTTTCAGGAAGTTACCATGCTGGCCACATGGTAGGACAGATAAGTACTGGAAATCAAGTTCTGGTACCAGGACAGCACTAACAGCCAAGGCACAATGGAGGAATTTCCTGAGCCTTCCTTTTCTCTTCAATCATGGAAGGAACCTTACCTAGTTACATCCTTAGGTCTTTCCACATCAGAAATTCTGGGGTTTTTTTAAAGGCAAGTTACTCTGAAACCAAAATAAATGATTGCTTTTGCTGCTGAAGCATACCAAGCCTTTGTCAAAATGAGAATTTCTTCTTGTTCTGTTTCATCTCTGCTGATATGATCTGTTTCTGTAGTTTTCCTGGTGCAGAATGATGTTCAATGTGTTACCATGTTAAACCTCATTAATCATGGTTTCTGAGGCACAAATGATAACTACCATTTGACTAACTAAGTTTTAGAATTCCCTGGTATTTTTTAAATGAATACTTCTTGTAAAGAGTATTTTTTAAATGACACAATTTAAGGAAACAACACACCACAACTGATGTATCTACTTCTTTCAGTTAGCTCGAGTAAGCCCCAAAGTTTTCTTCTTGCCCCAGCTGAACACCTACTTCCTAGCAGCCCCTATGCTGCATGCTGGGCCTCCAAGGAAAAGAGACCATGTCCCCAGGATGATGTGGCCAAAGCCCTGTCAAGAAGCTTACTCTCGGGGCGTGTGGGTAGCTCAGTTAGTTAAGCATCTGACTTCAGCTCAGGTCATGATCATCTCACTGTTTGGTGGGTTTGAGCCCCGCATTGGGCTCTGCACTGACAGCTCGGAGCCTGGAGCCTGCTTCAGATGCTGTGTCTCCCTCTCTCTCTCTTCCCCTCCCACGCTCACACTCTGCCTCTGTCTCTTAAAAATAAATAAACGTTTAAAAAAAGAAGAAGTTCACTCTCCTCCTAGATAATGATCCAATATTAACTGATAAGGAGTAGCAGCCCTCTGGGTTCAAAATGATATACTGCGTTGTAGTGAGGTGCCAGAAAGAAATGCCTTCTTTTGCGTCTTGTTGTGCCCCTTTGGATACAGTGGGAGAAAGTCAAAGTACTGAAAATTGGTGGTTCTTAAATGGCCATATGCCTCAGAATCACCTGGAGGGCCTTGTTAGAACAGATTGGGGGGGGGGGGCCCACTCTCAGATTTCTGACTCGGGAGGTGCAAGGTAGGGCCGAGAGCTTGTACATCTAACAAGTTCCCAAGTGACACTGATGTTGCTGAGGTGGGCCCACAGTTGGAGAACCTCTTTTGAAAGGAACAATGATGAACTCAGCTAAGTAGTCTGGGATGAGGCTCTAACATGGGTAGGTGTAAAGAGCTCCCGAGGTGGACTGATGTGCAACCGGGCTAGGAGAGCCACTGGTTCCATTCAGATGAAGTTACTTTCCCCAAATAAGCGCACTTACAAGATAAGCTTTTAAGTTTATGTCTGTTTCTGAGGAGCTTGCTGATTAATGGTTTCTTTGCTTGTAGGTTCAAACTTGTAGGAAAAGTCATGCTTAGGATGACACTTCCCAGAAAAGACTAGGTTGCAGCCCATATTTTCTGATGGCTGATTATATATGAGGTGCTGTGTCTCCCAACATTGTATTGCGTCTGGGAAACCACAAAGACCAAAGACAGGGACCCACGGCAAACCGGATTGGTGCCAAAGGACACGAAGATTAATATGTTAATGCATTCATTGAAAAAACATTCCTGAGTGAGTCACTCTATGCTGTGCCAAGGAGCTCAGCTTTCTTCTTTAAAAAATGGGTGGCAATAGAGTTTGTTAAGGATGAGAGTAATATAATCTGAATTGCATCTTTGCAGCATGTGTCTTAGATTCATTAGAGGGAACTTGGAGCAAGAGATGCTGGAGAAAGGGTCATAGATAAGCAGAGGGAGGAAGAAGAACTCTCTGTGAAAAGGAGGAGGAATGAGAGGCTATTAAGGAGGGTAGTGCCTAGAGAAAGAAGCCAGTTGAGCTGCAAAGATGACAATGAAGCCCTGACAATCCCAGGCGCAAGATCATTAGGAAGGTAGAAGAGTAGTGTTGGTATTAAAAGGCATCTGTGAAATATAAGGCGATTAAAGAGAAAATTGCTTCCTGTATAAAGAACAAGTTGGACAGCAGCAATGCCCTTTAGCCAGAAGTTCTAAGGAAAAGCCAGTGGAATTTATAAAAAAGAGAGGGAGAATATTTGCTAGTAACTTCCATTCCAAATTGACTTATTTCTTCAGCCGCCCATAATCTAGAAACATTGCTGAATAAAACCCCTCTACGTGGTGTGCCTGGGTGGCTCAGTCGGTTGAGTGTCTGACTCTGAATTTCGGCTCAAGTCATGATCTCACAGGCTTGTGAGTCTGAGCCCTGTGTGTAGGGCTCTGTGCTGACAGCGCAGAGCCTGCTTGGGGATCTCTAGCTCCCTCTCTCTGCCCCTCCCCCACTCACTTTCTCTCAAAAATAAAAATAAACATTAAAAAACCCTCTACTTAAAATTGCCAGCTTCCTTGAGATTCAGGCACTGCCCCCTACTCTTTGACACACCCTAGTTCAGCTCCATTGTCTGTCTCTCCTTCTTTCCTTTGTCCCTGAATAGATGTATTCTCTGAATTCTATTCTTCTTTGGCAGTCATATCACCTCAATTAACTGGAATAGTATTTTCTGTAGTGATGAATCCAAACTTTTCTCTCAAACTCCTACAACTATCCTGAGTTTAAGTCTCTCATTTCCAATTGCCTTCTGGACATACCGCCCAAGTTGTTTCTTAGCACCTCAAACTGGAGGATGCTATTTTATTCATCTTCGCCCATTCATGATCTCCTACCATTCTTTTATTTTTTAAATGTTTATTTATTTTTGAGAGTGCACAAATGAGTGGGGGAGGGGCAGAGAGTGAGAGGGAGAGACAGAATCCCAAGCAGACTCCATGCTGACAGCAGCAAGCATGATGTGGGGCTCAAACTCACGACCCATGAGATCATGACCTGAGCCGAGACCAAGAGTCGGACATTTAACCGACTGAGCCACCCAGGCACCCTGTATTCTTTTAAAAAATCTCAAATGTACTTTGAAATTATCTCTGATTTCAACTGGATATGATTCTCAACTTTGTACTTTCTTCATTTCTCTAACATTATAATGACATTTCATGACCTAATTGCATGTCTCTTTCAGATGTTAAAATGATTGAGGACAATGAGTATGCTTTGTTGTCTGCATATCTGCCACCTAAGGCTTGCACTGATCATTTGTTAAATTGATTTGGGAAGGTAAAGACTGCTACAAAGGGTTTATTTTAAACTGTCCTGAAACTCTGCAGCCAATCTAGAAAACAACCATCCTCAGGAAAATAGAATAGATTTGGCTGTCCTTATCAGTCAAGAGGTAGAACCAGGGATTCCTGGTCTTTTTTATTTTCTGATGCCAGTGCAGTCATATCACTCATTAAGAGGTCTCCAGCTCCAGCCTAGAAGGGTAAAAGCCAGAGCAGAGTCCCCAGAGAAGGCACAGCGTTATTGCTGTAATCAGGCAGGTATCACTAAAGAGGGAAACATTCATGACAAAGACAACTGATCAGAAGTCCAGCAAAAGAAGCTCATGCTTGACCAGTACATAATCACAGTGGTATTTACAGTATTACTAAAGAAGCCTGTGTGCATGAGCTGCATTTCAGAGTTCCTGCGGCCCGCAGGCCTCTCTGACCTTATAAAGCCCTCTGGTTTCAAACGAATAGAATTTATTTCTGGTCAGAGAGAAGCGCCTCCATAGAGCTGAACTAAACAAAACACTGTGGGCCTAGGGGTCATAAAGTGTGCACAACCCTCCTGGTCCACTTTGTCCTCACCTGCAGCACTAAGTATGTAGGTCTAGTCATATGTGTGAATGTTCTTTGAAGTGGGTCTTCCAGAACCACCCAACACATAGATAACCAACAGGGGATTATTTGCCTTTATCACCTTTTTAAAAAAATATTCTTTAATGTTTATTTATTTTTCTGATAGAGGGCACAAGCAAGGGAGCGGCAGAGAGAGAGGGGGACAGAGGATATGAAGTGCGCTCTGTGCTGACAGCAGTGAGCCTGATGTGGGGCTCAAACTCACAAACCTGCTCATGACCTGAGCCAAAGTCAGATGCTCAACAAACTGTGCCACCCAGGCTCCCCTGACTTTATCATCTTCTTATGTATGAGGGCAATCAGATTCAGATATTAAGTCTAAGATTCAAGCAGAAATGTAAAGTTGACTGAAAGTTTTTATTGAAATAGAAACTTTGTTGACTACAGCAGCCCCTTCAGTCCACTGATCCAGCCTTTATTCTCTCCTGTTAACACATATTCTGCTACGATCAGTATTATTTTTATGGATTTTAAAGCCTCCACTGGCAATTCATCTCAATATTTCTTTATGTCTTATACAATGTAGAACTTTTACCCCTTCTCAGTGGATCTAAAAGGAACATCAAGCTTTTCTCAGTGTAATACAGCTTCCCATGAAGATCCCTGTTAAGCCACTCTTTAATCTTTCCTTTGTAGAATCAGAATATTCCCGTGTTCTCAGACCATCCACTCCATAAATATATAGGGATTTCCTCATATGTTTTTGACATTGTGTTATGCATGAGGATACAGAAGTGAGCAAAACCAGATCTGGTTCTTGCCACAACTGACCTCAGAGTCTAGTGCTGGGAGAGCCAAAAGGGAATCAAATAATCATACAAATTAAATGTGAAATTGCATCTGCAAAGAAGGAAAGGCACATAGTTGGTGCAAGTATAATACAAGCAGAGGGTAGTCAAGAAAGTCTTTGCTGAAGAAGTAAATGTTGACCTGAAGTCCAAGGGCTGAGAATAAAGGTAACTAAGTAAACACTTTTTCAGATAAGGGAACAGTATGTAAGAAGACTTTGTGGTGTGAGAGTACAAAGAATAAGGGAAAACTTTTTAATACTGAAAAAAAAATTGTCTTTGTCACAAGAGCAATAGGATATCCATTGAAAGGTTTTGAAGAGTTGATGAGATAAAGTGGGGGAAAAATGCATTTTGAAAAGTCACTCTGACTGAAGTCATGGAAAATATCAAGTGAAGGGGGCATTTGGTCCCAGGATGGACTGTTTGGGAGTATTTTGCAGCAGTCTAGGTGAAAGAAATAAGATTTAAGTAGTGGCAGTATAGTAATTACTGATTAGGCAGATGCGGTTTGGGGTGGAAGCTACAGAATGAGTCAACAGTGATCTCTAGGTTTCTGGAATAATGGGTTAGTCTGAATACTGTTCACTAAATAGGGCAATGTTGCCAAAAGACACCAGGGGGAATAAGATCACAAGTTTAAATTTTTTATGTACTGAGCTTCAAGATTTTCCTTCACTAACTCTCTTCTTTGTTCCTAGTTTTTAAGCATTTTTCAATTTTTTTTCTGGAATCACTATAGCTTAAAAAGAAAGGGGGCACAAAGATATAGGGCAGTATCTCTTTAAATCTTCTGTTTTGCAGATGGTAAGAGGATTTCAAACATCTGCCACATTTGAAAACCCAACTCTATTTACCCTTCTAATACATGTTAATCACTCAACAAATTGAAAATAAAACAAATGATGCCTTACTCACCAGCTACACCATCTAACTTACCAATCCATATGAGCATCCATTGTGAGGCTGATAACATTTCTCTGTCCCATAAAATATTATACACTAATTTGATAATTTGATAAAACTTACAGTTTTATTTAAATTTTAATGTATATTGCATCTCTCTCCAAGTTAAGTGCAAGTTCACTGATGGTAGTAACCACATCTTACCTTTCTAACACGTTGTAGAAAACTCTCTGGGATAAAGTACCTCAATCCAGGTACAATAAATATCATATATTTCCCAATCCCTAACAGTGTGTTGGGTATTGGTAAGGATATAATGGTATAAGGCAAAAGAAAAAGAAAATGCCAGTATTGCTACTTAACTAGCTATGGAAAAGTAGGCAAATTAGTTCACTTCCCTGAGTTTCAGTTGCCTGAATTATTAATCTCTGAAGATTCAGCTAAATGGGATCCTGTACCTTAATGCATACTAACTTGTCAGAGGGGGCGCCTGGGTGGCTCTGTCGGTTGAGCATCTGACTTCAGCTCACGTCATGATCTCACGGTTTGTGAGTTTGAGCACCATGTCAGGCTCACTACTGTCAGCACAGAGCCGGCTTCAGATTCTCTGTCCCCTCCTCCTTCTGCACCCCATCCTATTCTCACTCTCTCTCAAAAATAAAAATAAACATTAAAAATGAAAGCCAGATTTCTTTATTTTTCTTGAGTAGATAGAGAAAAAATAAAGGCAAGTATGAACGAATATCTGAATGAATGAAGTTAATGGAGGATACAGTGAGTAGAAAGGGTATTTATTAATCATGTAATCAGAGAACTGGAATCCTAACCCCAGTTCAGCCACTGACTCACTCTCTGATCCTAGGTGAGTCTCTTCTCTTTAGTACATTGGTTTCCTCCCCTACAAAACCTCTCCCAGTGATGCTGCACATTTTTCCTGGCACCTTGTTGTCACAGCCCCAGAGCCAGCGAGAAACTCTTTATCCCTTTGAGAGTAAAGAGTAGGAAGATAATCTGAGAGCACTGTTCATTTCCAGAGTGAAAAGAGCTCTTCAAATGGCAAATGAAGGGTCTCAGATTCCTCCCTTGGATCCGCTCTGTTACTTTCTACTTGTCCTTGTGCAAGGGACAGCAAGAGAAATTCTACTTTAGGAGATGCAGTTGTTTAACAAGTGAGTCCTCAGCAATTCTAAAGCCAGAACCTTGTGGGGCAAAGACGGGCAGGTAGCAATTACCTCACAAAGATTGCCCTGGGCTTCCAGAAACAACTCGAACCATTACAGAATGTCTCTGTTCGTAGTTCAAAGCTCCAGAGTTGTAGCAGAATTCTATTTCCTAGGTCCCATTAACTCAATACAATTTATTTTTCCTGAGAAAGACAATAAAACACAGCCTTTGCTGCTGACTCGCCTTAACCCCCACTAATTGTACATACATTTTAGTACCTAATTTCAATCTACTGTATGTCACATAGATCACAATTAGAGTGTCATTGAATGGTGCCAAAATAACGCTGCCTGGTAATCAAGATGAGCCCTATGTAAAGAAACCCTAAATCCTACCAGATAGAAAAACAGAAGCCACATGGGTCTATCAATAAGCTGAAAGAATGACTTTTATTTGGGAAGATTGGATTTTAGAGAAGACTTATTACAGAGAAATCCAGACATTTGCTATGATCTCCATCTTCTTTGTTACATGTGTAAGCATTATAGTTACTCAGGACTAACCTTAACTGAGGATTTCATTGCTCTCCGCAGCTCTATCACAGTAGCCTCTAAATCACAGTCAGAATGGAATATTCTTTGTCTCTTGTGTATAAAAGTCTTCAAAAAAAAGTAGATGATACTGCATAAGATATATATTTTATAAAAAGATAAATAACTTGAACCATTACAGAACAGTAGTGCGGAGTAGGGCTGGAAATATTGATGGTGAGTTTTGAATACTTAGCTAAGTAACTTTATCTTGCAGGCTAGTGAAGATTTTGAAAAGCAGCTTGCAACACAATCAGCAACCTGCTTGAGGATGTGCAGCTAATAATTTCATTTTGGCTTAATGCCTCAAATAACGTTTTGCTTAGGTCCTGGGTTCAAAATGTGTCTCAATATTCTTTGTAAGCTTAGAAAACAAAAATTGTTTTAAACGCCGGTTCTAGCTCAGTATAATCTACATTTTGGTGCGGACTTTGCTTTACCCTTCCTGCTCATATTGAAGGCGTTTGCTTCACACAAAATAAGCCTAGATGAAAACTCCCCCTCACGGTAGGTGTTGCTCTATGATGTACATGCAACGCTCTGTAGCTTATGGGAATTAGGAGAGCAGCAAGCAGAGCAGGTGGCAATGAGAGGGTTCACACATAATTGCTGATAAGCACTGGTACTGAGGGATGCAGTATTGGCATAATGCCAGGCATCAGGCTCATCCAGGGACTCACGGATCTATCCTTAAATTCAGCGACCATAGATTCTTGGAGTTCCAAGGAGTCCCTGTAGTGTCTTATAAAGCAATAAGATTCTACTGGATCACAGACACTTTTGCATGAACTTTAACGAGCTGATTGTGAGGGAAAAAATAGAAAAATGACCATCAATCTGGCTGTGTCGAGTTCTTCAGCCAAACCCTAGAACTTGGACCAGCATGCCACACAGTCCACGTTCCCTCCTGTGCTGTTCAGTCTGACCTTGAGAGCTGACCTTGGAAAAAGAGCAAGAGATATTTGATTCAATGTCTTTGAACCTGAATTCACCATCTGCCACACTTCCTTCTCTCCTCTTACCTCCCAATTTTGTCATTCATGTATTTATTAGGATTACAGGTTTTTCACTCACAGACCTCAGTTTTTTTTTGTCTTACTTTTTTTTCTTTTGTCTTTTTTCCTCTTGGCTTTGTGTGAGCCTGTTTTTGTGTTCAAAATTGATCCTAACATTGTTTCTGGAACTGGATAATGTGACCTTCACATTTAGACAAGACTGGAACAAGTAGAAAAAGAGCAAAGTATCCTGTCATTCCGCATGTTCTAGGAACAATTCAAACAAGCCTGTTCCTTAATGCTGACAAGATCTCCCCAGATTCTGCTTTTGGACACACCATCGCCAGGCCCGCTTGCCAGGCATGGGAGGCCAGGAATGATAGGAGAGTGCCACCTCGTGGACTTAGTGGAAAATGCTTTGCTCTGCAGGTTGGTCCAAGTTTTCAGTTTAGCTCTCAAAACACGTTTAAGAAGACTATTTTAAAATGCCGTGAACACCTTCCAGTCACTGAAGCAAATCCTGAATTTATGAATTCTCCGTCCTAGGTATTCTCTGAGTGGCAACAGAAATATCTGTACAATGAATCCGTCCTCGGGTAAAATTTAAGGTGAAGGACAACCCTAGCTTCCCTTCTTTACATAAAAGATTTGAAGCAGTCAGAAATTCAAAGAAAAATGAGCACTAATTATGCAGATCACATTCAAACTAAAATTTACATAGTTTCTGAGCAGTAAATTCCACCCATGGTTTAAAGTAGAGACTAATTACTGCTCTTCCATTAAATCCTCCCTCAGGAAATCTCTCCTTTCCTTGGAACTACCATCCATTTTACAAAAAACAGTCACCTTTTCATATTTAACACCAGCGATTGTGAAAGGAATGGCTTATGGACCATTTACATTGAAATCACCTATAATGTGTTTTTGTTTTTTTGTTTTTTTTTAAATGCATGTGCCTTGAGCCCTAGCTATACCACAATTAAATCAGAATCTCTGGGGCTGGAACCTAGTAATGGGCATTTCAAGTTAGACTCCAGTTGATTCTCCTGCATACTGTGGACTCCAGTTAAAGGCCCCAATAGTTTAATTTTGCTTTTGTTTCCCTTGCCAGAGGACACATATCTAGAAAAATGTTGCTGTGGCCCCATGTCAGAGAAATCACTGCCTATGTTTTCTTCTAGGAATTTTATGGTTTCAGGTCTCACACTTAGGTCTTTAATTCATTCTGTGTCTATTTTTGTGTATGGTGTGAGAAAGTGGTCCAGTTACATTCTTCTGCATGTGGCTCTCCAGTTTTCTCAGCACCATTTGTTGAAGAGACTGTCATTTTCCCATTGTATATTCTTGTCTCTTTGGTTCTAGATTAATTGACTTAAAAGTGTGGATTTATTTCTGGACTCTATTCTGTTCCATTGATCTATGGTATATTACTCACTCATAACGAAAATGAGATCTTGCCGTTTGCAACAACATGGATGGACCTAGTGGTTACGATGCTAAGTGAGATAAGTCAGAGAAAGACAAATACCATAGGATTTCACTCGTATGTAAATTTTAAGAAACAAAACAAGTGAACAAATAGAAATAAGAGACAAACAAAAAGCAAACTCTTAAATATAGAGAACAAATTGGTAGTTGCCCGGAGGAGGGGGGGTGGTGAGTGGGGACATAGGGAAAATAGATAAAGGGGATTAAGAGTACACTTCTCTTGATGAGGCTGAAAAATGTATAGAATTGTTGAATCATTACATTGTACACCTGAGACTAATATAACACTGTATGTTAATTATATTTGAATGAAAAATAAAATTAAAATATAAAGTCCCCAATACTCTCTGCATTTGATCCAGAGATTAAGTAATTTAAGAAGTGATCTGCCTTGTTCTTGCGTATTAGACTATTAGTAGTTTTTCATAGCCCAACTTCTTGGAACAGTCCAGGAAGCTCTCCCAATTTATTTGAGAAAATTTAAACACATGCCTTCTCCTCTGAGTCCTTCTGCCCAGTCACATCCTTATACATGTTATAAAGGAGTCATTTAAAAATATTTTTTAAGTTTTTTAATGGTTATTTATTTTTGAGAGAGAAAGAGCATGAGCGGGGGAGGGGCAGAAAGTTAGGGAGACACAGAATCCGAAATAAGCTCCAGGCTCTGAGCTGTCTGCACAGAGCCTGACATGGGGCTCAAACTCCATGAGATCATGACCTCAGCCTAAGTCAGATGCTCAACTGGCGCCCCATAAAGGAGTCATTTTATTCCACCTTTATACTTTAGCTCATCAGAGATCTGTGTTTTTTCTGAGAAATCCCAGAAGGTGAGGAGGGTCCCACTCATCTCTTTAGAGGACCCAACAACACTACATGCATCAGCATATTGCATATGACAAGATTTAAAGAATTCATCCCAAGCTTGGAATCTTTTGGCTAAAAGCAATTAGCCAAGCAAGAAGATTTACAACACAGCCACTAAGAAGTAGCCTCCCACCCACCTTAAAAGCAGCAGACCAATTGCCCTTAGCAGAATACAGCCAGTCCCCTCATGCCCACTTAGGCACTGAGACTGCAGTTACCCAGACACACCAATCATGTTGCAACTGCTTGGCTGTCTGCAGTGCCCCAGGAATCCTGAGCAACAAAGGAGACAGTCATCTGTTCCACAGCCTAGCAATTGTGTCATTAAACAAATTGCCCCATAACATCAGAAGAGGCATTCTTTGTGACAGCCAAGTGATATAATTTGTCTTGATTCCAGACATTGGAGGCATCTGTCTGGAATCTGTGCAACTCATTTGATATTGCAGGTTTATCTACAGAAAAGCGAGACTATAGCCAGACACTGAACAGAAGTAAAAACATTAAGTGACTACTTAAAAAGCCATAGTTTTGCCTTTTTGGCACAAATGTGTGGAAACTTTTTCTCAACTCTTTTGCTTTATACAAAATGAAAACCATGACTTGTTATTGTCTAGACAGAACTGCTTTCAGAATAGGCAGATCAATTGGCCTGAACCACTGGAACATAACAATAGTTCCATGTAAAACACAGAGTTCGTTTGGCTCAACATGTCCTTTTCTAATAGTGATGCCTCACAGAAGTAGTAAATTCAGCAAATGCTTAGTGAGCACCAACGCATGTAATGAGCCATTAGATGCTGCAGAATCAAAGGAAGGAAGCATGCCTCACATTGGGCAATTCAGGGATGGTCTGATAGAATCAGTCAAGTCCCATGTAGGCCTAAAAGGATGCACAGTGTAGGTAGCTGAGACAGGACACAGCACAAACAGCAGCCAACAAGCAGAGTTATTCCTTTCTTTCTACCCACCCCCACTTTCTTTCTAGTGAGGTCAGCATCCACACATATAACCCATTCAACATCGGCTCTCAGATGACTGGCATCCTCACCTTGAATGATCTTTCCCTGCACACACACTCCCCCAAGCAACCCACTTCCATGTCAGACGTGGGCTTGTACCACCTCTGAAACCCTCAACTCAAACACCCAACTCTGACTCCTGCCCTCTCACCCTTCTAGTACTTCCTTCCACCACTCCTCAACAATTCTTCAATCTTCTTGAGGCCACAATCCATTGTTCTCCCCACTCTCCACCATCACATGTCCTACCTTTTCACAACTGGCAGACTTCTACTTATCTTTGCCATCTTTGATTAAGCAAAACTGTTTTTCTAGCAATAATCCTGTCCCTTTAGACCAGAGGTGGTCTTCTTGCTGTATATGCTTTTGTAATACTCTGGATTTCTCCCGTCTTCAACCTAACCAAATCTTCAAGACGATTGTTTATGTTTTGCCTTCCCCAAGAGAGGGAATGGGAACCAAGACAACAGAAATCATTGCATTTCCTATCTGTTGCTATATACCTAGACTGTTTGGCAAATTGATGCTTAAAACCATTTGTTGAATCAATAAACAAAATGATGAAGTCTAATGTGGCCAAGACATAGAGAAGGCTTGGGCAGCAGAGAAAAGTCAAGCTAGAAGGTCAGGTTGGAGCCATTTTCCAGAGCTCTTGAGCATTCAGATAAATTGGTTTGGTTTATTGTCTAGGTAATGAGAAAACAGAGGGGTCTTTAAAGATGAAGAGTTCCCCCCCAAATATTCATGTTTCTCAATAACTATTACAATTGATTATTAAAAACATGTATACATTTATTGCAGGAAATTTGAAAAACTTAGTGAAGTAGAAACAAGAAAAATAACCCATTTCTATAGTACTGTTACTTGATTTTGCTTTTCCTAGTAATTTTCTAGACATTTGTTTTACACAGTGGGGATAATGTCATGCAGTCAAGCTTGGACAGTATTTTGCTTCTCCTCAACATTGTAAACTAAGCACTTTTTTTCTTTTTACTTAAAAACCTTTCATAAGCTTCATTCAATGGCTATTTAATATTCAATCGTATTACTATATTATTTTTTACTATTTTCTTATTTCAAAAAATATGATTTTAAACATTTTATAACTTTATTGAAACATTACATAGTCAAGTGCATAAATCTTATCCACTCTGCTCTATGAAATTTACAAATATCTACTCTCACACAACTACTACTCAGAACAAATACTTACTATTAACAGCACCCAAAAGCCTCCCTGATACCCTTTTCCAAGCAATACCCTCCAAAGGTATTTTTTTTTTACTTATAGCACCATAAATGACTTTTTCCTGTTTTTGAACTTTATATACTTTGTTCCTAACTTCTTTGGCTCAATATTACATCCGCAAGATTCATCCGTACTGTTGTGTATAGCAGTGCTGCATTCATTTTTCACTACTTTAAAGTATTTTTAAAGTTTATTTATTTATTCTGAGAGAGAGAGCACACACACATGAGTGGGGAAGGGACAGAGAGAGAGGAAGAGAGAGAATCCCAAGCAGGCTCCACACTGTCAGCACAGAGCCCATCGCGGGGCCCACAAACAGCTCAAGATCTGAGCTGAAACCAAGAGTTGGACACTTAACTGAGTCACCCAGGCGCCCCCTAAAGTATGTTTTGGGTAAACTATGTTTACCCATTCCAGGGTTGATGGATGCACGGTTTATTTCCAGGTTGTGACTATCACATATAAGTTTCTATGATTATCTACACCTTTTTCAGTCATATATTTAGCCCAAAACACATTTTAGTGAAAGGGTTGCAGACATCTACCAACGTCGTGGAAGGAAAGTTGTTTTTTCCTGAATGTTCCTCATCCAGTTATTCTGCATTGGGTAAATAAAGTATTTTCTGGAGCGCCTGGGTGGCTCAGTCAGTTAAGCGTCATGAACTCACAGCTGAGGTTATGATCTCGCAGTTCACCTGTTCGAGCCCCGCATTGGGCTCTGTTGCTGAAAGCTCAGAGCCTGGAGCCTGCTTCAGAGACTGTGTCTCCCTCTCTCTGCCCCTCCCCAGCTCATGTTCTGTCTGTCTCTCTCTCAAATAAATAAATAAATGTTTAAAAATAAGTAAAAAAAGCCTTTTCTGATGTTAGAGCTGGATGACTGACTCTAAATCAATTTCTGCTTATCTGTTCTTTACTTCTAGTGCCAAATTCATGTGTTAGTGAGGAACACCCAAATACAAAAGGAAACACTCACCAATAAAAAAGGCAGTGGTGGTGGTGGAGTGGGAGACATGATATATACCAGAATGGCCGACCACACATAGACATTAAAAGTCCAAAGAAAATATTCATTTTACCCAAGTTACAGCACCTTGACACTATCCTGGTCTCCGGAGGTACTAAACTTTGGTTCTCAGTTATATGCATAGATTGTGTGATGAGAAAAACCTTGATTTGAATCTTGGTTTGGGGTGTCTGGGTGGCTCAGTTGATTGAGCATCTGACTTCAGTTCTCACGGTTCATGGGTTCCAGCCCAGTGTTGGGCTCTGTGCTGACAGCTGAGAGTCTGGAGCTTGCTTCAGATTCTATGTCTCCCTGCCCCTCCTGCACTCACACTCTGTCTCTTTCTCTCTCAAAAATAAATAAACATTTAAAAAAAGTTTGAATCTTTGTTCAACTCTGTGTGGTCTTGGTAAGTTACATTACCCCAGCTCCTCATTTCAAAAATGGGGCTAAGAATATTAATATCAGCAAGAGTAAATGCATTTTAATGTCTGCCATGTAACTAGATTTTAACAGATATTATTTGTTATACTGACTAATGGCTACCAACACGCAGGGCATTTTAGCTTAAGAGGCTCAAATAAGTTTAATTTCAGGTACAACAATACTTAAATATAATCCTGAAATAAATCCCCTAAAAGCCAGAATGACAGATTTGCTGAAATGCAACCTACCCATCCAACTCTGACGCTGTAAATTTATGTCAATATCATGTTTAATCTCAGCAAATTATAGCTGTAGCCAACAGTGAATTTTTGTATTCTGTTTGAGAGTTCACAACATGCTTCTAAATTCAAATCTAATTCAATAATCTTGACATTCGGGGGGATACATCTTTATCTGTACAAGTTATCAATTTATTGTGTCTCAGCTCAAATCTATTTTTCATTATCTGTGCTGTCATAATGGACTTGAACTTTTTCAGCTTCTTTCCTTTCCAGCAAGCAAAATATTAAGTTTTGTCAGTAGAGGGCACTGGAGGAAGGGGTTTTTCTTCCTGTTTGCTAGTGAGCTACTATACTAGATTGATTTTCTTCTTATTGTCACTGCATAGAAGCCAGCAGCTAGTATGTGAGACGAATCCAGTGGTGTTTGGCCTGAATCATATGCCTAGAATGTGCAATCCTTTAGTGAGCTAGTGGTCCCATCACTATCCCAGTAACCACCTTGGCATGGATCTGCCAATGTGAATACCATGCATCCCAGGCCTTACACCACCCTGCACAGCAAGCTCCAGTCAGCCCAACTCTCTGTGCATCTTCCAGGGTTCAATTCCTACCATACCTATGCTTTCTCTAGCATTACACTTCTGGGGAATGCAGTTACTCAAATGTCTCATTCCCACAGAGGAAGTCTTCTTCAGCTCCTAATTCTTACAGTGCTTGGGGCTTAGCAATGCCCAGGATCAAGCAGCTCTCCCCAGTGCTGACTCCAGCAACTCTACACCAGGTCTTGAGGTTCAGCAATTCCGTGTGTATTGCTCTCCAAGTATTGCAGGAAGCAGGCTTCTAGCAAGTCCAAGTGGTGAGGTACTTCAGTGACCTTTCCATCAACCAATGAGCTATGGCTTTGCCTCTTTCAAAGGGATTTGGATTTCAGCCAAGGGTGGAGGTTGGGGACTCTACCTTAGCACTCTTCCTCGGACCTACAGATAACAGCTGCTCCTTATATATGCTATTCCTACATTCCATAGAACTCTATTTATTTATTACCTGCCAATTCTTCATTACTTCAATCCATGTAATACTTAATAATCTTTATCTTAAACTTTCCCTTTTCAAATTCCTGTGTGGTTTGTCTCTTCAATGGGCCCTAACTGATACACTATCTTACAAGATGAAGAAATTCAAGTGCAGCCCAGACAAAACCAACACCCAAACCCAGATCTTTTAATTGCAAAATCCTGTGATTTTTCTGCTACATTGAAATACTCATTCCATAAATAAAAGCATATCAGGTGAGAAAGGAAGAAATACTTAATTCTATAAAATGGCTAACCTTAGTGTCACTTGATAGAAGTCTCCTTCATTCTCTTAGGCACTCAAAGAAAAAGTATCACACCACAATATATGTTATACTTGGACTCCCCACTACACAGAGATAAACTTACAGGAACCTATAAAAGAGCAAAAAGTGAAAACTGACACTATATGTAATTTTAATCACAAAGCAAGTTCTGGAAGCCATAGGCAACACTCAACACTAATAAAACTCAACACAGGACACCAAATAAAACTCAACATAGATCACAGGTAAAACTCAACATAGGATACCAGGTATATTGACATCTTAACTTTTGATGAAATGACTGTACAATTGTAACAAACATAATGTAATCAGGTACTCATTTTATGGCTCACCCAAATAAACAAAACTGAGTACAAAAGATGTTTGACCCTTCATAGTAGTCAAGGTCCATTTACTGAGCATATAAATAAAAATTGGTTCCTAAAATTAGAATACAAAGAAAAATCATATTGATACAGTTCAGTGAATTAAGCATCCAGTTACCAGGCTGGCCATGGTCCCTTCTCAGCTTCTAACAGTGAACAGATCATTTGGCTACTATATCCAATAGTCTTAATTTAGAGTGATTTAGAGTAAAAATAGCAAACTCTATATCAATCCTGTATTTCCTTTAGCCTCTAAAACTCTTATCCAGAGTATTTCTTTTGGTCACAGCTTGTCATGTATGTGCAACACACTTCTGTAACTTTCCTCTACCTGGAATACATTTCCAACAATGGTCAACCACTATCTCCTACTCCCAGTTCAAATACCACTGCGATCATGAAGGATTTCCTAGTCTCCACTAATAATACAAAATGTAATTGCTTCATCATTGGGATCCCCATAGAATTATCTGTGCTTCTTTCATAATGAGTACTGTGCTTTGCTCTGTGTGGTCACTACTTGTGTACCTTCCTTCATCTCTTTGGAAGCTGTATATTACTCAGGGACCAGAAATCTTTTTTTTCACATTTATTCACTTTTGGAGACAGATAGAGACACAGCATGAGCAGGGAAGGGGCAGAGAGAGAGACACACACAGAATCTGAAGCAGGCTCCAGGTTCTGAGCTGTCAGCACAGAGCCCAACGCAGGGCTTGAACTCACAAACTACAAGATCATGACCTGAGCCGAAATCAGACGCTTAACCAGCTGAGCCGCCCAGGTGTCCCCAGAAATCTTTTATTGTTATGTTTCACTGCCCTAACTGTAAACATGATTGTTTCCACACTGACAGTGCTCAGTGATAAACATTTAGATAATTTCCCATGGTTACACAGTAGGTATATAGAGAGAATGAACAGGAATACAATCCAAGTCTCTTGACTTTCTAACAACCTTCTTTGTATTCTGTCATTGTGTCAAGAAATGAGATTTAAAGATAATAACCTCAGGTCTTGGGGGAAGAGTTGAGAGAATGGAAACACCATGATAATTACCAGTTTGATAGCACAGTATGCATCGTGGTTGGCAACAAGAACATTTAAAAGCCTTATGGCCAAACCATAAGAACTGAAACCAGCCTACAATACTTGAAATTTATTTGGTGTCATTATGACTATTGAGTAGGGCACTATCATATAAAAAGCTATATTTGTGATGATTATTAGGTCCTTAGGTATCTATGCACTGGAGATAAATAATGTTGGGATTGAGTAGATTACTGTAGTTAGGAGGTTACTAAAAAGCTACACCCTACTTGGGGCACCTGGGCAGCTCAGTCGGTTGAGCGACCAACTTTGGCTCAGATCATGATCTCACGGTTTGTGAGTTCGAGCCCCACATGGGGTTCTGCGCTGACAGCTCGGAGCCTGGAGCCTGCTTGGATTCTGTGTCTCCCTCTCTTTCTGTCCCTCCCCCAACTCATGCTCTGTCTCTGTCTCAGAAATAAATAAACATTAAAAGAAAAAAAAACAGCTACCCCCTACAGAGAATGTGTCAAGATCTGGTATATCATCACATGCATTTAGTGTATATTGCACTTAATCTTCTGCAGTTTGCTTTTTTACTCAAAAATCTGTTTCTAAAATTTATCCATGTAAAACTACAGTTTTAACTTATTCATTTCATGGCTCTATAGTATTCTATTGTGCTAATTACTAAAATGTATTTATCTATTGCATTGGGTTGCTAACAGACTTTTGCTCCTCTAAACCACATAGGCTAAACATTCTTGTATGTGTCTCTTGGTGATGTGTAAGAGTTTTATCCACAGCATTTGCCTCAGGGTAGAATACATAGAATATGCATATTTTCAACATTATAAATTATATTTTTATTCCCTTGTCTTTTTATTTTGGCAAAGATCTCCAGTACAATATGGAATAACACTAGTGAAATTGGACATCCTTGTCTTATTCCTAGTTTTAGTAAGGAAAGCATTCAATATTTAACCATTCATTTTGAGGTAAACTATAGGGATTTTTGTAGATGCTCTTTATCACTCTGAGAAAGTTCTTTATATTTCTAGTTTGATGAGAGGTTTTTGTTTTGTTTTGTTTGTCATGAATGGGTGTTCAACTTTGTCAAATGTTTTCTCTGTATCTGTTGAGATGATCATGTGATCAATGTTTTCAAACCTTTATTCTGTTAATATGATGAATTATATTGATGAGTTTCAAATGATAAACCAACCTTGTTTCCAAGATAAATAAAGTCCACTTAGCTGTTGTTTGTTATCCTTTTTATATATTTTTCAGTGTTTGTTAAGGAATTTTTTGTGGCTATGTGTTATATCTGTGCTAATTTTCTTGTAATATTTTTGTCAGGTTTTAGTAATGGGGTTATGTTGACCTCATAAATCAAGTTTAAAATTGCTTCTTCCTCTACTTCCTGAAAGATTTGGGGTCATTTTTCAAAGTTGGTTTTGTTGGAGCCTAAATTCTATCTTCTGCACATTGGCTAACTCTAGGGGACGCTATACAAACTGAAGTCTGTATGAATGGCACTTCCCCTGGAATTGTTCAGGGGACTTGAACAATTGTTCAGGGGCTCTTGTGACTGCACACACTAACTTGCTGTGATTTTCTCAGAACTTGGATGGCATTGTTCTACTCTCCTAGCTTCCATCCTTGCGAGATCTCTTCACCTAATTATTGTTCCTTTGAATCTGGTCGGTCTTTCTCTCTGGCTATTCCTAAGATCACTTTTTCTTTAGTGTTCTTTAATTTCACTATAAATCCTTGATATATTATTTCATTATACATAGGTGTGTATTTCTTTTTTATTATCCTACCTAGTTGCTACACACTGAATGTCCTCTCAAAATTCATATGTTGAAAACTAATCCCTAATGTGTTAGTATTTAGAGGTGGGGCCTTTAGGAGGTGATTAGGTCATGAGAGTAGAGCCCTCATGAATGAGATTAGTTCCCTTATAAAAGTGACCCCAGAGAGCTCCCTTACACTTTATATCATCAGAAAATGGCCATCTATAAACCAGGAAGTGGGCCCCAGAAGACACCAAATCTGCCCATGCCTTCATCTGAGATTTCCCAACCCCCTCAACTGTGAGAAATGAATTTATGTTGTTTATAACCTACCCAGTCTATGGTACTTTGTTATGGAAGCCCAACAAAACTAGTTCCTTTGTGTATCTACAAGTCTTTCATCAGTTCCAGACAGTTTTCAGTGAATTTTCTTCTCAGTCACCTCTATTCATTCCTTCTAGGACTCTGAGCTAACTATTGTGACCTCCACTATCATTTAACCTTTTATATTTTCTATCTCCTTGTCTTTGTATTATTATAATCAGGGTAATCACTTCATATATGGCTTCCATTTCACAAATTCTGTTAGCTCTGTCTGATGTGCTAGTAAAACATCCACTGAATTTTTAATTTTAATTATTTTTTCCATTTTTAAAAGGTGTATTTTTTCCTTTTGGACACTAATTTGGTTGCATTTGAAAATCTCTTGTTTCTTCTTTATGTATAGCTTTTTAATCTTATTTCTTAAATATTTTATATAGCGCTCTTCAATAGTCTGACATTGATAATTTTAATACATGAAGTTTTTGGTTGTTAAGGGTCTAAATTTGTTATCTGTTTTACCTGGTGATTTTCATTAAGAATGGCTTTTTGTTTTAAGAGTTTGATGTTATCTGTAAGCTCAAATTTCATTTAATCTCTTTTTTAAATTTTTAAATGTTTATTCATTTTTGAGAGACAGAGACAGAGCATGAGAGGGGAAGGGGCAGAAAGAGAGGGAGACACAGAATCTGAAGCAGGCTCCAGGCTCTGAGCTGTCAGTACAGAGCCTGACACGGGGCTCGAACCCACTGACCACAAAATCATGACCTGAGCCGAAGATGGACACTCAACTGACTGAGCCACCCAGGCGCCCCTGAATCTATTTCTTTAAATTATGAGGATCTTTCTTTGTCTTTGGGAGTTATATCTAATAATGGAAGTAAAAGCACTCTAATTCTTTAAAGTATTATTCAAAAATGATTACTGTGGCTGTTTTCCTCCAGGGAATATTTGCTTTTTGTTTTTGTTTTTGGTCAAGAGTCAGAGGATGCTACTGATCTGTGACCACTTCTGCCTATTTGGGTGTGTGTGTTGGGGGCAGGGGAGGTTGTCTCTGCTTAAAGTAAGAAATCTTGGTCTCAGTTGTCCCACCATAATGGTCCCCTGGGATTAACCTTCAATCTCACACTCATATCCACTTTTGTCTTGACTAGTCAGTAAGCCAAGTTCATTTGTTTAGATAAAATTTAACTAATTTAGATTTAAATACCATTTCTTCATCAGCTCAAAGTATTTTTCTAAAGGAATAGTTCATTTCTCTAAATAATACATCTGTAAGACCAAGGAGATTTTGTTTTCCCCATGTAATAGTCTTGGTCTATGACTTCCCTTTTAATCAAGATTTGGTAAAAAGATAAACATACAGGTATCCACATTTGTCTTACCAAGAAAGGCTTGCATGTTCTAATTCCACAGTTCTCATACAAAAATATAGTGTTTTTTATGTTTTATCCGCAGAATAAATTAAACATGTGGGGTGCCTGGTACAAATGCAGTCTAGGAATGTTATATACTCAAAAAGAGTGATATGAACAAGAGAAGTAAAAATAATTGAATGTCTGGTAGAAGGAAAAGAAAAAAAGCAAAACTTTATGAATAAAAGATCTAGTTCAGACACTTAAAAAGAAATGAGGCTCCTCAGTAAGGAGAAGATACAAAGGGATGTTGCATTTCAGAGATTCAACATGAAAAAATGGGGAAATTCCCTTGACAGGTAGTTAGGATAGAAACAGCAAAGCATGAAAGGCACATTCACCACACTACATGGTTCACCTTTTCATATGATGAAGCAAGTTTCCAAAAAGCAATGAAGGGTATCAAGCCATTAACCAAGACTTCACCAAAGATAAGAAATGGTTCTAGCTGTTGACTACTGTAGATCTGGGGAGGGGGAGATGTAACCATAAAGGTGAGGCAACACTGAGAAGGTATCTAGTATATAACCAGGCAATTAATTGTGAACACGAAGTCAAAAGAAGCACTAAAGGCTCACAACTATATTACAGCTATTCTGGATGTCTGTGGGCTTGGACATCTCAGATCAGTTTTTTCCAATAATATTAATTTCCCTGAAACATCTATTAACATTTATTTTCATTTTAGTTGTTATTAATTTGAAATGGGGAGAATATTTTTGAAATAATTCCACCATCAAATGTCCCCCCCCCCCCACTTACTGGCAAGAAATATACTTTTACTGAACTTTTAACATTAAGGCTAAGCCATGAGACTTAGTGCTTGGGAATGAGGGGGCAAATACTTCCTCAATTAAAAGTCTACATAGTAGGAAAGGAGAATATTATATTCAGAAAATTTCTACGAGATGGAATGCGGACATGGAAACTTTTTGAGGAAGAAATACTGAGTTTCTCTCAAAGGGACAATAAAAGGGTCTCTGGGACTCTTAGGTTCCCAGTGCCTCCACCACTCTAGATCTCAGCTCAAGGTAGGGTAAAGGCAAGAAGATTGAAGCTCTTGTTGAGGAAGTAATTGAAAGTATACAGGGATTTTTGTTTGTGGCTCTGGGAACAGAACAGTTTGCAGGGAGCCTCTGCACCAACAGGGTATACCTCCTGCAGAGCAGAAATGATAACACATATATTTAGACAGAGAGAAGTTCAGGATTAGCCCACTCCCCTGCATGATCTCCACTTAAGAAGGATGCACAATCTATTGTATTTATGTTATGCATAACACTTTATAGCTTTCTTTTTCAACATTAAGTATGCTTATCTTTTGTTGTTACAAAGTTTTTATAACATTACTGATAACCGAATACTATTCCACTGAGTTGTTCTCCTAATGTACCTAGTCTTTACCCTACTGTTGCGTTTTAGATTGCTTTCAGTTTCCACTATCATAAATAACTCTGGGGTTTTCTCTTTTGAACAAATAAACAGAACTGAGAATACACTCTGAATAACTATGTGCCTCTACAATACTAAATGTCAACCATTCCGCTGGCCCTCCAAACACAACTGAACATATATGCATTAAAAACTACAAAGATGAGGGGCGCCTGGGTGGCTCAGCTGGTTAAGCGTCCAACTTCGGCTCAGGTCATGATCTCGCGGTCCCTGAGTTCGAGCCCCACATCGGGCTCTGTGCTGACAGCTCAGAGCCTGGAGCCCATTTCAGATTCTGTGTCTCCCTCTCTCTCTCTGACCCTCCCCCATTCATGCTCTGTCTCTCTCTGTCTCAGAAATAAATAAACGTTAAAAAATTTAAAAAAAAACTACAAAGATGAAAACATACTTCACACAACTCAAGTTGTGCTCAAGTCGGAAGATGTTCAAGACAGAAGCCAAATGACTAATAAAGTGGGATTTTGCAGAGTGATCACCAAAGGCCAAGAACTGCTCTGTCTTTCAGGTCAGTAATGTTATCAATTCACCATGACTCACTTTACCTAAATTCTGAAAAAGATGGATTGATGCATTACATGGCTATGTCTTCTCATATACTGAGACAAAATTTGACATGCATGGTCTGACCAAAGCTTTTTCCGTTACTTTTCAGTATATAATATCCAGAATATGCCAGAAACATGATCATATCTATAACATTTTCATTGTTTATGGGAAACATCAGATAGGACATTTGAAATTTCATTGTGCTTTAAAATTAGAGATACATTATCATCATATAGATCAATCTAGCTATCATAAATTCATTTCTGCCTTCCAGGGCTATGTATAAAACCATCTGGAAAGCCAAATTTGTTACACCACTGAACAAACTTAAAATTAGGAGGCAGAAGGTTGGCTGAGACTTAGGGGTATCTTAACAAGAAGCCTGGTTTCCAAGCAGAGCTAGCAGATAAACACTAGGTATTTTCATCAGCACTCAGGGGTTTCTTTCTTTTTTTTTAATTGACTAATTATACATAGTAAAACTGTTATCTCACTTTCATTTTTATATTTCTTGGATTAATAAAACACTAACCATTATTAAAACAATTCATTCATAGAGCAAATGACAACTGAGCACTTACTCCATGCCAGGCACCAATCTCATCCTTTCAGTCAGAGTTCCTCCATCCTTGTAACCTCATTGTGTGCTCTTTCTAAATCCATATTGTCACTTACTGGAGTCTGGTTTGTAGTATAAGTCGGTTTATGTTCCTCTTTCTCATACCGGTCTATGAATTCTAGTCTGTGAACTCTGCAAGCCAAGGACTGCACCCTGCAGTGCTTAGTTCTAAGTCTTGGCCACTATCAAGGCTTACTAAGTATCCGGGGGTTCAGTTAAACGATTCTCCTAGGAAAGAGACATTGCAGTGGAAATGTATGATCCCCCCACATGCAAACTGTAGTCATTCTCTTCTAGACTAGAGGATATAAAATCCATGCATGCCGAGACTCCATCTTATTTATTTTTATAGCATAATTCCTAGCATCCCATAGGCGTCCAGAATTAAATTCTCAAATACCTTGGCTGCTTGGTTTCACTAACTCAGATAAGTTAATGAACTTCCCATCAGATCTAAAAGTTAAGTGTCAATTCTCGCTACAAATGCTAAATGGCAAGGCCAGACAAATTGGCATTTTCTGTTTCTGGTTCTCTTCCATTTCAAAGGAGTTGCTGAGCACTTAGGAGGCAAAAGTTGGTTAAATAAAGTTGTTTCACGCCTGCTGACTGTGAATGCCACCTTCAAAATAAAAGGATTTGGAAAATGCTATGTAGTAGCAACAATCACAAAACTATGAATCTTATTTCATCTCCTCCATTCTATGTCTGTGTCTTGGTTCCCATGGGAACCAGACAGTTTTTAAACCTGTTTGGTTTTTTAAAGAAAAAAAAGCACCATTCTGCATGAGGCTTGCACTCAGACACACCATGTGCATTCATTCAAATGTTAAATGGATTAATAATAAAGCAATTTTAGGATGTTGCACAGTTTCCAAAAGGAAAAACAAATTAATTTTGAAGATGCATGTGCTTTATCTGGTGAAAATATGGCGATGCTTACAGGTGTACTGTATGTATTCTTTAAGAAGTCTTAATAATGTCGGGGTGCCTGGGTGGCTCAGGCGGTTAAGCGTCTGACTTCAGCTCAGGTCATGATCTCAAAGTTTGTGAGTTCAAGCCCTGCATCAGGCTCTGTGCTGACAGCTCGGAGCCTGGAGCCTGCTTCAGATTCTGTGTCTCCCTCTTCCTCTGCTCCTCCCCGACTCACGCTGTCTCTGTCTCAAAAATAAGTAAGCATTAAAAAAAATTTTTTAAAAAGTCTTAATAATGATAAAGATAATCTTCAGAGGTTTGTATGTTTCATTCAACACTTAGAAAACCTTTATTTAGCACTCTCCATGCAAGGAGGCCTGTGATAAACAATTAAGCTACCAAGATGAACTAGACCAAATTCCACCTTCTAGCCTTGTAGACCAAGGAGACACATATACATTTATGATGTGGTGGTGAGGGCAGGTGAAATCAATGCCTATGTGTCAGAGACTTAGGGAACACTTTGATGACTATCAGGCTCTTAATGAGAAAGAAACACATTAGATCTTTGCCTTTCTTAAGCAAACAAAATATAAAGCATGCTCCCATTTTTCCCTCTGTGTTTGAATTTTTTCCTTTCCCAAAAGAACTAGCTGTACTAGCCACTTGCATCATATGATTTTATTCCTATTCATCTTCAGGTTGTGCAGGAAGAGAGAGTTCTTTCTAAATTCAGAAGCCTGCCTAGATTCTCTGTCTGAGCTTTGCCCAAAGCCTCCAAACTGAGCTGGACAAATGGCAACGATGCTCAGAATGTCCCCAGGAAAACAGGCACACCTGCTGAGCCACCAGCTGGCAACATAATCCAGTGCCTTGTCCAGAGCAGAAAAGGATTTCAGTTCCTGACATAGAAGTGAAAAAAAAAAATCTGTACGTGAAAAGGAGGCCTATACAACACAAGATTTGACCTGAGTTCTACTTGAGGTCTTCTAGGAAATGTTTACTTATATCACAAGCTAAAACTCCAGTATACTAAAGCACCTGCTTGACCACAGAAGACTGCTGAAGGAGTGGGGTTTCATCAAGTTCCTAGGGGAAGTTAGCTTTCCTCTTAACCACTTTCAATTACCCACACAATTGGAGGGATGGTAGCACAAAGTCACCCCAGCCAGACATGAGCTTTACTTTAGGTTTACATGTATCTTAGCTTAGGCTGCAGGCAATGAATGAAACACATTCAATGTCCCGAGAAAGCACAACCCTGTGATGGGTAGTTCTGAAAATGCAGAGTCCTGGGAGAAAAAGCAGTTTGGGAATAAGTATGTGTAGACACTAAGGCCTTGATTGTAATAAACCCTGCAATTCCTGTTCTGCTAACCGTGCTCACCTCTCCCCAGTTTCATCAAGCCCCTACTTCCTGCTGTTCTTAGCATCATTGCCAGGATCCCCTTTCCTAAGAGGCAAGTTCTGCATGGCTACCATGGAAGCCTTTGCTAAATGAAACCCTTCTCAGGGGAGATAACACATTCTTTTTCCTTTCAACCACTGTACTCTATTCACAGTATTTTCTCTTTCCCACTCTGGGACATGATGTTTTCAGCAAAGCTGATTGGGACAACAAGCTTCTGCAGGAAATTGCAGACTCCCCAGTGAATTCACGACAGATCCTTAGAGTATCCATTTTTCTGCAGTTTTGTTTTGGAATAAGCCACAAAATCAGGAAGAAAGGATTTTAAACCTATTAAAAAGAGCCAATGATGTAAGAGCCCCAAGCCATCAGAGCGGCATCTATAAAAGTACATTGGAGAGGAAGGGGTATTTGTAAACAGATGATATGACTATCAAGTAGAAGAAATTGAAGCCTTCCAGCTTTCACTGTTTTTGCTCAATAACAAATGACACACAAATATGCACCATGGCCTACATAACCATTTAAAACTCAATGTGGGAATAGAAGATTTATGTATTAGGTTTTTGGGGATCCATTCTTAAACAAATGTCACATCAACCAACTGCTCTCAGACCCTAGAATAGAGTACCTGCTCTTCAACCAGCAAGCACCAGACCTCAGAAGCTCTCAAATCTGCCCTGTGAATTTCCAGGTCATCCCTGTTCCCTGCTCCTCAGGCCCAGTATTTGTAGGAAGAGCACAAATTCCACCTCTTAGCTAAACCCTCTCTCCTGTATTCCCGGCTCTTTGAATTCAGGGGCTGTGTCTTTCAAGGTATGTGTGACCTTTCTCCCACCATCAGTGACTAGCCCAATGCTCAGTAAATGTTTGTGAGTATTAAAAGGCAGAGGGAACTGGGAAAGAATTTATTTTCATCTTTCCTGGACATTTGAACAGCACCAGTTTTTCTTACCCTAAAAAATCTCCACCTTGCATTTGGAACATGCCTTACAGTTGGCAACTTCTTTACCATCTGTTATTTAACTGGCTTCTTATAAAAGCACCTTGAGGTAGCGATGGCAAGGATTATGAAGCTCAGAGAGATGAAATGAATTCCCCAGAGTCACCTGAGTTGAGTTGAGACAAGAATATTTTAATTTCTAAGCCCTTCCCACCATACAGTAGTACCATTGCTAACCTTTCCTTTTCAACCAGAGTACATACATTTATTAAACACTTGGTATGTTTCAGAGTTTGTGCTAAATGACATGGTGGAGAAGGCAGTTTAAAAATTAATAAGTCATGATCTCTGCCTCAACGAGCTTAATGTCTACTCAGGATGATAAAATATACACTGTTAGAGGCACATGTTTTTCACAGACTGAAGCTTACCTGGAAAGTGCAATCATGTAAGAAATGGATTTTTTAAATGAACACTGTAAAACATTTGTCATAGTTTTAAATAACCATTGCAGCTAATGGATTACATTGACAGGGACACTTTCAAAATGGAAAAGATGCCAAAAGCATGACCCACATACATCTTTCAAATTCACCAAATACAAACTGGAGATCAAAAAATAAAATAAAATAAAATAAAATAAACAGAATATTCCTAGAACACATTTTTGCCAAATTTATAATGACTACTGTAAATATCAGTGGATTGGGTCCCTGCTTTACACAACTGGCTCACAGGGCTTTCCAGTGGATTGGGAGAAGGTGGTGCAAGCCCATCTGAATGCAGTAAGGAAGGAGTGAGGAGTGTGGAAGAGAGTGCCAGAAATGCCTCAGGGAGGTCTAGCTGTGAAGTTGAGAAAAGCCCTGGACCTGAAAGAGTAAAGCATAAGCATAAAATGGGAAAAAAGTGTTTTTCTCAATCATTTTCATATTTCTGAAGTTAATGAGAAAAGCCCAAGTCTCCAGTGATTTTTAATCATGGATTTCCTTGCTAAAGATCACATACATTATAACTAATACAGCATATTATAACTTCTATCCACATCATATAATGACATTTGTGTGAGTATATATTAATGAAATTTCCCTTCTGGCATCTAAACTCAAACAGATCAAGTCCCAGTTAAAGAGTACAAATTTCCACTTATAACATGAATAAATTCTGCAGATCTAATGTATACTATGGTATACATTACCAGCTTAATAATACTGTATTATATACCTGAAAGTTGCTGATAGAGATCTTAAATATTCTCACCACAAAACAGAAATGATAATTATGTGACATGATGTAGGTGTTAGCTAACTCTGTGGTGCTAATCATTTGGCAGTATATAAGTGTATCAAATCAACACCTGAAACCTACACAATGTTAGATCAATCATATCTCAATAAAGCTAAAGAAAAGTCCCAATTGTTTATTAAAGGCTATGACAGAATTTTTACATCACAGAACTTTCTGTTAAGGTAAATGCAAATTAGCTGGTTAAGAAGGCATTACAAAAGGTTTCTGATGTGTGAGGCCACTGGAAAACTTCTCAAAGAAGTACTCAGTGTGGTAGCTGAAAGACTTAGTATCTTCCAAAAATCCCCACACTTAAAAATATCATAGAAGTATACAAACAATACAGGTAAAAGCTGAGAATTAACTATATACATCATGTGAACACGTGAAGTTCTATGGCAATGTTGACACAATAAACCCAAGACTTACTCTGCACTTGGAATTTGTAGAAACAGTCCTCAGTTTTGTGGACTGCACAGAAGAAATTTAATAAAGCAGCCCAAGGCTGCTATCTCTGGAAAGGCTTGCTTACAAAATTAACCTTTGGCTGGCCTCTGGGAACCTGGCTTTTCGAGTATTCCCTCCATCCTCTAACTGATAAAGGTGGTTTACTGTGTATAGACTATATATACAAACAATATAATTTGTGTTGAAAACCCACTTCCTTCTAGGAACCCAGGATGTTGGTAGTTGCTAAGCAGCGGGTGCCTACGTGACCAGTCCCACAATAAAATCCTTGAGCGCGAAGTCTCGAATGTTCCTCCCTGGGCAGAAACATGGCAAAGTTTTTCTGCTTTTTTCTACTGGACAGAGGAGCACCTCGGTATGTCCCCTCACAGAAGCAAAAGTGCATTAGAAGCCTGTACATGGATTTTGACAAACTCTGTCTCTTTCCCTCTTTAATCCTATCCGCTGAACGCTGAGTCCTGTAAGTCTTCCTAGGAAATCGCGAAATGTGTGGAGTGTCTTGAGCCTCCTTGAAACAGGAACTTAAACACACATGTGCACATTCAGAGAAAAATTAAGCATGTGGCACATTTACACGTGTCGTGGCTTGGCACCAGAGCACAATACATCACACACCTCCATATGATGTAAGACCATTTTTACATTTACTAAAAGTCCCTTCGTCAGCAGGAGAGGAACAGTAGTCCCTGAGGGCTTTCAGATCACTGATGAATTTCTTTGTCTCATCTCAATTCAGTCCATGATTACGATAAAATAATCATATATTTTGTGCTTTACAGTTTAAGCCCAATTTTACCTAATTTTCTTAGGTAATCTTCACAAAACTCCAAGAGAAAGGTAGTCACTACTATAGCCAAGGAAATGGCAAACCAGAAGGAGGAAATCAGTGCTTTGACTGAGCAAAGTTACATTACTTCACATGCACAGAATGTAAAGGAGTGGAAGTCAGACCCACTTCTTCAAATCTGTGGCCCTTGCCTTCACCTCTAGCAGTATTTCCATATTTCCCCCCAATGCAGGTTGTATATGGGCATTTACACCAGCAAAGAAGTTGTAGTGAAGTGAGAACAAAATAAAAGATGTAAAATAAAAGAATTGCCATATTTTCTTAGTTATGTCTTGTCTTTTTAGAGTTAAAATATCTGTTCTTCTAGAAACAGTGGCTGTTTTTAATTATAATTCATATTTTTGGCATAAATATTTGTAATATCTTCATAGAACAAAATAAAAGGAAAGCAATTCTGTATAGACCAGCTCCAAAAATGCCTTGGAATTTTCTGTTATTCAAATTTCAAAGTCTTGGGGCAGCTGGATGGTTCAGTTTATTAAGTGCCTGATTTTGGTTCAGGTCATGATCTCGTTGGTTTGTGGGTTGGAGCCCCGTGTCAGGCTCTGTGCAGACAGCTCAGAGCCCAGAGCCTGCTTCAGATTCTGTGTCTCCCTCCGCCCCCTGCTCCTCCCCCACTTGTGCTCGCTCTCTCTCTCAATAAATAAATAAATAAATAAATAAATAAACATAAAAAAAATTTTTTCAAGGTCTTGGAATCTTTTCCTCCTGGTCATTCATATATGTCTGACAAATTAAATTCAGCCACACTTGCCTGGGTTCAGCTCCTAATTCTACCACTGATGACTAAGTAGCACCGGGAAGGTCAGTATACTTCTTGGGACATCAATTTTCTTATTAACAAAGGGATTTACTTAGGTGAATTCTAAGAGATCATCTACCTCCAAAGGTCTATGTTTTTGTAATTCCTGAATCTGTTTTCCCTTTGATAGTTTCCTGGCCCCACAGTATCTAGAATGAGCCACAGGGTGGCAGCAGAGTATCACTTTAGCCAGATCGCGAGTCTAGCGGGTGAGTAGGACAGGGACGAACAGCACAGAAGGGAATAAACATGGACTGTTATGTTGCAAAAACCTTCATTAAGCGAGGAAGCATTCACATGCTAGCTGCCTCCCACATGCTGTGTTAGGAGACACAGCTACATCACAGAGAAGAAGGTCTCTTGTTTGCTTTTTAAATTAAAAGAGAGCTACATGACTGTAAATTCATAGAAGTAGAAAAATGGTTGTTAATTCATAGAAATAGAAGCTGATTAATGATTATGTACTTTTCTAAAAGATAGGCACAGTATGCATACAAAGAACTACCGCATGCCCAAAGCCTCATTATTAAGTAATGGCAGAGCTCACCAGAATATAGCTCTTCTGACTCCCAGGCCAATCAATATCCTGGACTTAACACAACAACACTTTCTCAGAGAATGCATTTGAACTGAAAATTTGGGATTCACAGAGAAGTTCTGTGTCTTCAGCCCACTGGACTTTTGGGTTAACTGAGGACACCAAAGGCAGGTGGCCCATTCTGGACAATGGGTAAACTCTGACATAGAGATTCAAAAAGCTCCTTTTATGGTATGCAGGAGACATAAAGTCCTGTAAACAGAGAAATCAAGGATTCCTGTCTGGTAAGTTCAAAGACAAATCTTTTTTTTTTTTTTTCTTTTACTTTTTTATTTTGAGCTCATTTTAGATTTATAGAAAAATTGAAAAATTAGTAGAGTAGTAAAGACCCTTATAAAGACTTCACCAGCTTCCCTTAAGGTTAACTTACACACCCACAGTGCAATTCAAAAGCCAGCAAGTTCACACTGGCATCACATTATTCACTGAACTACAGACCCTTTCCAAATTTTACCAGATTTCCTGCTAATGTCCTTTTTCTATTCCAGAATCCTATTTAAGTTCCCAAATTGCATTTAGTTGGTATTTCTCCTTCATCTCCTCCAGCCTGTAACAGTTCTTAATCTTCCCTTGTCTTTCATGATCTTGACACTTTTGAAGATTATTGATCAGTAATTGTATAGCTTGTCCCACAATTTAGACTTATCTGCCATTTTTGCATGATTAAATTGAGGCTATGCATTTTTTAAAAGAATGCCACAGAATTAATGGTGTCCATCTCAGTGCATCATATCAAGGAGTTAATGATGTCAATGTGTCTTACTACCACTAATATTAACTTTGCTTGTTTGGTTAAGGCAACATCTTCTAGGTTTCTCTACTGGAAAGAATTATCTTGGGGAAGACACTTTGAAACCATACAAATATCCTGTTTCTCCTTGAATAACCACCCACTGATGTTAGCATCCACAGGGCACCTTAGCTGTGGTCCATTGTAACTGTGGGATTTGTTTCCTTCTTTCCTTCCACACGTATTGATTGGAATTCTTCCGTAAGGAAAAGCAATCCTTCCTCCTCCCCTCGTTTACTTATTTATTTGATCATCTATCAGTATGGACTCACAGATATTTACTTTATCCTATGGGCTAAAACCTAATACTATCATTATATAGCTCCTTGCTCAAATTGTCCCAGTGTTGGCCATTAAGAGGCCCTTTAGGTTGGCTCCTGTGTTCCTTTGACAAGATGTCATCCCTTTCTGAGCACTTCCACACTTTTGGGTATCACAATATTTCCAGGATCATCTTGAATTTTGCTTGCCCAGCCCTGGATCAAATACCTGTAAGGTATCGGCTCCTTTCCTTGAAATATGTTGTTTCGAAATGAAGATCTGGGTGGTAACTGTGTTCACTGCAGCTGGAGTACCATTGTTTCTAGAACTTCTCAGCCAACAGATCTAGAAATTATGTGTACATTTTCTAACACATGCATATTTACACATCTCTATTTTTTTATGTATGAATCTGTATGTAATACAAATAGTATGAAGTCCCTACTGATGGCTCTAAATCCCTTTGGGGTTCCTGGGTGGCTCAGTTGGTTACGCATCTGACTTTAGCTCAGGTCGTGATCTCACAGCTTGTAAGTTTGAGCTCCACATTGGGCTTTGTACTGACAGCTCAGAGCCTGGAACCTGCTTTGGATTCTGTGTCTCCCTCTCTCTCTGTCCCTCCCCCGTACTCTGTCTGTCTGTCTCTCTCAAAAATAAATAATAAAACATTAAAAATTAAAAATAAAATAAAAATAAAATAAATACCCTTGAATGCCATCAGATGCCCCTTCTCTTTGTGTAACTTTCTGCTCCAATGATGAGAGAGCTGGCTGTCACAGGATAGTCAACAGCAGAGTCTGGCCTCCACAATCACCTGCCCAGCCAAGAAAAAGCCATGTGTGTTTAGCAAACTGTGGAAATGAGGCTTAGTGAAATTAAGTTGTTAAGTGTCTTTTGACTCCAAAAAAGTCTCTTTAGAGGTGCTTGATACCCAGGTCTATAAAGGGGTGTATGTCATGACACTAACCCCAGTGTTGTTTGTAGCTGCCAGAATGAAGACAACTCCATCACCACGAGAATGGAAAAAGAAAATAGTAAATACCAAAAGTGGGCTACTGTGCAATAAATAGGCAGGCATACAACAACATGGACAGACTTCGAGCACAGTGCTGAATGAAAAATCAAAAGGAAATAAATAACAGTACCATTCACATAAACTAAAAAATGCATACCTACATGAAACATATATGTTACAAAGACATATTTATGTATGGGGCATGTGGGACCCTGCTTACCATGACAGGAAGGGGTATGGGAATGAGAAGTGAATATAAAGGGAAAAAGTAGTTTTGGGTGGAAGGAAAATGAGAGATGCATTTTCACTGAACCTGGATGATAAATGTGCGATGAGATGAAGAGTATAATTACTTCTAATTTCCTTACCTGAGGTAAAAATAAAAAGAGGCAATGTATAAGAAGTCAGTGAAATAATCAAAAGGCCATGAAAATAAATTCCTTAATTTGAAAATGAAATGTGTAGTCGTATTAAATTTATTGTTATTCAGAGCCTCAAGAAGCTAAAGGTTAAGAAAGATGTTTAAAAACTTCAGCACTAAAGGGGCACCTGGGTGGCTCAGTCGGTTGAGTGTCTGACTCATGATTTTGGCTCAAGTCATGATCCCAGGGTCGTGAGATCCAGCCCCACCTCGGACTCGGTGCTGAGTGTACAGCCTGCTTAGGATTCACTCTCTCTCCCTCTGCCCCTTTCCTTCATTCATGCATTATGTCTCTCTCTCTAAAATAAATAAATAAATAAAAAATAAAATAAAATAATAAAATAAAATAAAATAAAATAAAATAAAATAAAATAAAATAAAATTCAGCACTAAAGACGTTTTTACTCAAAATGACAAGAGGGTTTTCTAAATGCATTACAGTGCTTTGAAAATCCAGTGTTATGGCTATTAAGTACACCATTAGCATGTGGAGTTTGATAACTATCATAAACATCCATTGTCAGAGCACATCTATTATTCTAGGCTCTGAAAGGTCAGTTTCCTTCCGCAAGACAAAAACAAAACTCCTTTTCCCCATTTTCATTCTACTCCAGCCACTGTGGCCTTTCCTCTCTCTTTTGGACAAAGCCTATTCTCTTCACACTTTTGCTGTAGCCAACACTTCTGTCTGGACTGCTCTTCCTCCATATGCTCGCATAGCTGGCTTCTCACCAAATGGCGCTTCTCCCAAAACCTCAGCTGACCCCTTACCTAAACTACCACTCACCCCATCACATATTACCCCCATGCTGTTTTATTTTGTGTTCTAATTTATTGTATTTTACATGATGACTTTCAGAATGTATGGCTCTTCTGGTGTGAGCCTTGCTCACAATCATAATGTCAGTCCTAGGAACAGTGCCCCGCAAGGACTGGATACTCCAAAACTGTGCTGCTCAAGTTGCAGAGATGTACTCCACGGGGAAGGTCTCACTCAGATGCACAGTCTCCATCCCTGGGACAGAGCTTTCCCTGATCCCCTGCCTCTGTTCCCAGCTTCAGGAGCCAGGGAGTGATACAACTAGTACATGCAACACCCAGAGCATGTTATTTTTTTAAATTTCCCTCCTATATGCCACAAAATTGTTTTTAGTAGTAATCATAAGAGAAAAATATTCCAAATGGCAAAAAAATTAGTTTATTGACTCCTATGTATAATCAAGCCAGTAACAAATATGAAAATAATACAATAATAAAAAATAAAATAATTACATGAATGTACTATTTAAAAAGGCGGGGGGGGGGATAGGGGGGCACCTGGGGGGCTCAGTCAGTTAAGTGTCCGACTTCAGCTCAGGTCATGATCTTGCCGTTTGTGAGATCGAGCCCAGCACTGGGCTCTGAGTTGACAGCTCAGAGCCTGGAGCCTACTTCAGAGTTTGTGTCTCCTTCTCTCTCTGCGCCTCCCCTGTTCATGCTTTGTCTCTCTCTCAGAAATAAATAAACATTAAAACTTTTTTTAATTTTTTTTAATGTTTATTTATTTTTGAGAGAGACAGAGACAGAATGCGAGTGGGTTGGGGCAGAGGGAGAGGGAGGCACAGAATCTGAAGCAGGCTGCAGGCTCCGGGCTGTCAGCACAGAACCTGACGCGGGGCTTGAACTCACAAGCTGTGAGATCATGACCTGAGCCGAAGTCGGACGTTCAACTGACTGAGCCACCCAGGCGCCCCAACATTAAAACGTTTTTTAAAGGATTTAAAAAAAGAGGGGGGATGTAAACTATGCTTTGTATTATATTTCATTGTTTTAAATTTCATTTATTTTATTATATTATTAAATTATTATAATTATTTTATTTGCTTTATTTACATTATTTTATTATATTATTAAATTATTTAAACTACTCCTGAGAGGTTTCCAGATTAATATCCATGTGGGATATAGTGTTTTTTTAAAGATAAGTAATTTTAAAATGTGTTAATTTCAACCCTATATATATTCTTAAAATTCAATAGTTCGTAACTGCAGAAGATTTTTTTTTCTTTTTTTAACAGTTATTTATTTTTGAGAGACAGAAACAGAGAGTGAGCAGGGGAGGGGTAGACAGAGGGGGAGATAAATCTGAAGTAAGCTCCAGGCTCTGAGCTGTCAGCACAGAGCCCGACGCGGGGCTTGAACTCATGAACCGTGAGATCATGACCTGAGCCAAAGTCAGACACTTAATCGACTGAGCTACCCATGCATCCCTGCAGCGGATCTTTTAGGGAGGGAGTATGTTATCACTGACAATTTGGAATTGCCTGCACACACTGATAATAACATGCACATAGATTTTATTTGACTTTATTACACTTTTAAACTTCTATAGGCATTGTACCCCCTTGTTGTCAGTAGGTAGAACCTCCCCTGCACCCCTCCCTTGCTATGTCATTGTGTAGTCTCAACTGTAGAAAAGTTCATGTTTTCTTCGACAACACTTTCTCTTTCATATGAAATTTGATGCTATCCTATATTGTTGTCTGGCTTCTTCTTCCTATGATTACCAGCTCCTAGAGTCTAAATGTCCCCCAAAGCCCACAGTCCCAGGGCTTCCAAAATAAAAAATTGAAAATTTTTGGGTGCCTGGGTGGCTTGGGGTGCCTGGGTGGCTCAGTCAGTTAAGGGTCCGACTGTGGCTCAGGTCACGATCTCACAGTTCGTGGGTTTGAGCCCCATGTCGGGCTGTGTGCTGACAGCTCACAGTCTGAAGCCTGCTTTGGATTCTGGGTCTCCCTCTCCCTCTGCCCCACCCCTGCTCATGCTCAGTCTCTGTCTCTCTCAAAAATAAATAAACATTAAAATAAAAAATTTAAATCTCCTAGATACTCCTTGAAGGACAATAACCTAAAACTTCTAAAGAACGTCCAGCTGTTCCAAAGGAGGGGAGAAGGAGAGGGAGAATAATTACTCTCTCTGTTCCAAGAAGGGAAATGATCTCATTTTCTCTAACTGTCTTGCTCTCATCTGTTTGGCTCCTCAGTTTGGTATCCTCGTGCCACCCAAGGCTATTAAAAACAGACAAGCGAGTCTGTGTCTCTATCATTCTGAGTTTGTTCTTGCTATTCCACTAGTGGATACTTTCAAGGCATAAATACAACTCCTACTTAAATATTTTCTATTCATTGTTCACAATTCTGCTCAAGTCTCACCTGTTCCAGGAAGTCTTTCCCTGTTTCCATGTCTGCCCTCTATGCCAGGCTCCAGAGAGATGTAGTTACTGTCTTCTTAATTTCCATTAAATTTGAAAAAAGATTTCTATAACTTATGTACTTTTCATATTTACAATCTACTTCCGTGATTTCTTTGTGTGCAAGACCTATAAGTGTACTTACTTTTGTAATCCTAACTCTTACTATGTGTTCAAAAATGCATAAGGAAATTAAAGTTGTGGGGCCAACTGAAATGGTGCAGTAGAGAGAAAATCTTAACCACCTCATCTTCAAACCACAGAGGTCTAACCTAATCTTGGGAATGGCTAAGACTGATTTCTGTATGCTTTTACTTATTTATTCCCCTGCCTACTGCCAAAAAATTTTCCAGACCAGCTAACATTACTTGAAATCGGGTATCATGAATAGGTTACTAGAGGGTAACCAAAGACTTAGTAGTCATCAAAGCCTTATGTGTGGGTGGTGAATTCAGGAAACTAAATACAGAAGTAACATAGTAAGGCTGACTACACTGTATCTAATTTCCATCTACTCTAAAGAAAAGTAATGGCAATCATTAATTACCTAGCAATATTTCATTTTTTTGAACACAAACCGAATGAGTAAGAGTGAAAACCCAATACTGCTTTGTGGAGTAGTTTGAGCTACTGTCCTTAATCATTTGTGCCTCTCTATAATAAGACGTTACATCTCTACTCATTGTCATGTGATTTGTCATACATTCGGTGGGAAAAGACCACATTTCTGTCTCATCGATTTTGAACTTGACCAGGTGGCATGCATTGGCCAAAATAATTGTGAGCTGATGTTTGCTATGATTAAGCAGAAGCTTTCAACATAAAGTGTGGTTTGGCTCAAGCTCTCTTGCTCTTGACCTCCAACATGAAAATGTAATGTATTAGGTAGAGGTTACTCATCCAGCATGAGATCCACAACGTAAAGATCTATGGGACAGAGCTACACTACTCCAGGATTCATGGAATACAAGTATGAATTCAGCATTTGTCATTGTAAGCCACTGAGGTTTGTGGTTATCTACTACATAGCATATGGAAGAACGCCTGCCTTATACATAGGGTAAATTATTAAAAATTCATTTGTAATGTAATGGTAGAGAACATCATATTTATCTTCTTATTATCTGGAACATAAAAAGTACTAAATAAATATTTTTGAATGAATGTAACTCTGCAATAAGGTAAAACAGGTTTTGTTTAATTATGTAAAAATTAAAACTTAAAAATTAGTTCCCCTTTGTGCATTGGACATCTGTTGTTGTTTTCAGTCAAGAATATCTTCCCCTACTTCCAGTAGCAACATCTATCCCTTTTTGTGGCAAGCAATTCTCACAAAGTTTCCAATCATAGGACACTGGCCTTCTAGGCTGCAGTAATAGGCAGATTTAGCCAATCATAGCACCCCATTTTCTTCATTACAGTGATTGGTGCATAGACAGGAATATGAGCCAAGATGATAGTCCTTTCTTGTATTTTCATATACTGAATTGGTTGGAGAAAACTCCCATCATTTTTGTTCTAGGTCCACAAGAGCAGGTGTCTGCAGCCATGCCCAAACAGGATGAGAAAAAGAGAGAGAGAGAGAGAGAGAGAGAGAGAGAGAGAGAGAGAACAAAGCCAACAGAGAGAGGGAATAGTAGAAGTGACAGTGTTCTGAGGGCTCTTGAGTCTTTGTCCAATTCCTGAAATTGTGTATCTAATCTCATTCATGCAGCTCTTGTTGTGAGCAATCCTAGTATTCTAATAAAAATTCTCTCTTTACTTAAGTAGACTCAAAATGAATTTCTGCATCTGTAACTAAAGAAATGCTATTGAATGCAACTTGAATTAAAGTAGCTTTCAATCATTAGTTTCATAAACAAAAACAGAGCAAAACATTAAATTAATTGAGTCTAAGAACTGGAGTTGTAAAATACAATGCTCTTGTAAGCATGCCAGAGAACCCTAAATCAGTAGCCTGCTGTAACCTGAAGTTAGTGAAGATTGAAGATGGACTGTTTCAGAGCGCTCCCAGACCTTCCAACCATACCCAGAGAAGACAACTATTTTTCCTGTTAACCTGTAAATTCAATGATCAGGACACAGAAGGCTAATAAGTTAAGTGATGCACTTATAAACACGCAACTTCTGTCGATGATAAGGAAGTACAAAGAATATAGTTGCAAACTTTAGAGGCCCTAGAATATCGGCTTATTCCCAGATTGTTTCTGAAATAAATGCAGAAAATATGAGGAAATCACAAATTCAAAGTTTTTTTTTTCTTTACTCATTGATGGGAGGTTGTAAAGCTAAAATAATAGAAAAAGCCAGAATTCCTAAAGTCATTATGGATTATGGTATCATTAGGACAGGTCCAGCTTTTTTATACCCAACATCTCATTTCATGATTTTTTAATGACACAAAATTGGAAGGATTACAAATCATTGCAGAAGCCATTGTTGTGACAGGGAAGCCTGGAGGGACAGAACACAGTTTCCATGTATCTGAAATACAATCCTGATTGAAAAGCCTTACTTGCTAACCTAAAATTATTAAACTAAATAGCTAGCTAGCTAGACAGATAGATGTATGGAAAATCCTGCTGAACAATAGCCTAGGCAATTCAGCAAATAATGTTACAATTTATGAACTCCCCAAGCTATCATCAAACAGCAGAGAAACCAAATTCTTTGATCCCCATGAATGCCTACAGCTCAAGGTGAGGTGACATCTGATACTGAACTTGGAACAGACCCAAGGTCACTCCCTGGACAAAGACCTTCCATGCATGACTTAAACATTGGCTTCAGGGCTCACATGTGAGGTTCCATACTTCAAATGGTAGGAAAATATGAAAATAATAATGATAGCTACAATTTTGATGCTTTCTGTTTTGTACCCATTTATCTAAAAGGCTGAACACAGTGCCTATTTCATCTATTCCTCATAGCAATTTGTGAGGAAAATATTCTCTTTGTTTACAGAGGAGAAAATAGAGCTCAGAGGCCCTCAGCTAATAAGCAGAAGAATCCAAATATAAACCCCCATGTTCTGCCTCCAAAGCCTGATTCTCAACACCAGTCTCCGTGACCTCTAATGAATAACTCATCATTTTATCACAACATACAGGAAGTACCTGATAAATATTTAATGAATGAATGAATCAATGGCATTAAGTCTACAGTTCTCAAAGCCACCTGCAATATGCTCCCTATTTGGACAGTATTAAATTCCAATGGCACGTTTTCCTGGAATTGCCACCACAAGTACTGTCATCATGTGGAAATACTGGAAAGAGTCTTAATGTTTAGGATCTGAGAACAGAGGGGTAAGGTAACTTTCCAAAAAGGACTTACTGAGGACTGAAGTACTGGCTGCCCAGTTTTGTTAGAACAGAGGGTATCTGGAGGAGTTAGTAAGAATAACGAAGGAAAGATTGATTACAGCCAAATTGTGAATGGTCTTGGATACCTTTTACTCTGAAAGCAATGGGGAAACACTGAATGGCTCCTGCCTCCTGAATGAAGGAGTAACACATTAGAGCCATATATAAGCAAGTGTCCAAGAAGTACTTTTGAATGATTGAAGTTGGTATCAGACTGGATCCCAAAGGGAAACACATGGCATTCCTAAATCAGGATAACTTGAGGAGGGCTTACTTACAAAAGAACTGATTAAAGAAGGGAGAGCATCATGTAGGGAAACTGTAAGGACAGTGTGGGAACTCAGGGCTAGTGCTAGCAGAGCTCTACTAGCTTGACAAGACAAGAAGAGGGGTGACTCAAACCAAGAGGAGAGAAAGTTATGTAAGCCATGCTACCCAGAAACAGGTAGTGACACCCTGTCATGCCTAGCTAGAGGTGGCATCACAGAAAAGGAACCAGAAGAATAAACATCTGATCTCACTCTCTTGCCCTTTCATCACCTGCCAAGGCTCCCCACTGGACAAATCCAATAAACAGCCAGAGTATATAGGAACCCTTTGAAGGATTCACACAGGTCAACCTCCCAGGTAGAAGGCAGAGGTGGGACAGTTGGGAGAGTGGAGAGTGGATCCAGAAGCGCAAAGAGAAAATATGTGATTTAAAGACTTCCAGGGGCACCTGGGTGGTTCAGTTGGTTAAGTATCCAACTTTGGCTCAGGTCATGATCTCACAGTTTGTGAGTTCGAGGCCCACGCCGGGCTCTGGGCTGACAGCTCAGAGCCTGGAGTCTGCTTCAGATTCTGTGTCTCCCTCTCTCTCTCTCTGCCCCTCTCCCCTATCAAAAAATAAATAAACATTAAAAAAATTATGAAATCTTCCAAATAATGAAGAAAATTCTTTTGCAGTATGGTTTACAGACTGCTTTTAGTTTGTACATTAGCAGAGATGAGGAGGGAGAAGAATCAATGACAGAATAGCTAAAATTATTTGCAGTACACAAAATACTTTACTTCCAGTGGTTATATAACATAATATATTTATTTTAAACATAAGACTCATTTATATTGTATTTCAAGTCTCTGTAAGTATACCAGCTATTCAGGTGGAAGGTACTGGTGGGGATGGAGAACAGTAAAACTGGACTCAGAAATATACACAAATATACACAAGATAATATGATCTAGTGTGAAAAATCAGCTAAAAATTATTCATAGTAGATAACTAAGCATGAATAATTAAGAATTAACTTCACTTGAGGCTACATATTGACATAGTTTAATATGCTGTTTGATCAATTATATCTTTCAAGTTCATGACAGAAAAGAAAACTCCCATAAACAGAAATTTTGATACTTCTTAATCACAGGCTAAGTGATTACACTTTATATCATTCAATTAGATACTTGATTCAATTCCTGAGACACTGCTTTTGTGCATGGGCACCCATAGGTTCTACTTCATGCCACTGATAAGCACACTGGCTTTGTGAAAACATAGGCAAAAATTCTACATTTATCTATATTTGTGTCTGCCAAGAATTTATAAAATTAAAACATCCTTGGTAGGCAGTAGGCTTGAGACCTAGTCCCATTTCAGCTCTCTGATCTTGACCTTTTCAGCTAATATCTTTGCCCTATTTAACTTTTCAGAGGAAACATATATTGAGCACTTACTGTTTTCCAAGTACCACATTTATCTCTTACTTATTACAGCAAGCCAAGAAGTAGATACTCCCATTATCTCCATTTTACCAATGAGAAAAACAAGTCTTGTTAACTTAGGTTAAGTAATATACATGTAGTCATGCAGCTAGTAACTGATAAAATCAGGATTTGAACCAGACCCTTGCCCAACTCCAAACTACACACTATAACACTAGGTCCCCCTACACTATGAGTCCGAACGAAAGAACATATGTTGAACTACTGTGTAAATGTAATAAATATATAAATCAGATTTTTGTTTTATAAATTCTGATGTTCATCACCACTCCCTAAGTATAACTTTTCAAAAAGATGATTCTGTTCACTCTTCGCATAAATATCCTTATCATGTATTAATGGCTTGCAGCCATTGAGGCAAATTTTTCAAGTACTAGATTGTGTGGCAGCATACATGAACTAATTAAAAGGTATACCTGCCTTAAAGAAAAAAGGAAGTTTAAAAAACTAAAAAAATATACCCTACTCACTAATATCATATTAGTTCCTCTTCAGAATTAAATCACTGTTTCAGTATAACTGTTGACTTGCATCAACTCAAAAGAAACATTTTCTCATATTCCAATAAGCATGCAACAATGCAATGGCATTATCTCTACGTTATGCCTTGTGCCTGAATTCTTTCTCTGCCTAGAACCTTTTTCTGTAGAACAAATATAAAACAGAATAAATCCCTAGTTGTACACATTGGTCAAAATATAGATGCCTAAAAGAAGCATCATATTTGAAAAGCACCGCCAAACATCATGCAGCTATGGGTTCTCACATAATGCTCAATTCTGCTCTCCTCCCAGTCTGCTTTTGCTGGGTAAAGGAAATGTGTTTCCTTCTGAATAGGCAATGTGCCCGGGCCTCCCTTATTTTCCTCATATCAAAGGGGATTATTTCCAAGCCTCTTTCCGGGCCATAGGACACTACACCAGTGCAATCTGCAGAGAGTCCCTCCCTCATCTTGGCAGCCACCAGCAGCCATGTCAGGAGACTTAGCTCACCACTCTGATAGGTCCCAAACAGAGCAGATGCCACCTGCCCAAAGTCTGTCTCCATCTGGGTCAGATGTTATTGGAATATGTGACCCCATAAAGTCACATGGAGTCTTAGTAACACAGCTTTAGTCCACTTCTTTACTTCAGTTGTCCAACTCAAAAAAGAAAAAAGAAAAAAAAAAAAACACCTGGGAGACTTTAAGTATTACTGGTGTCTTTTTCACCAAATAAAATGGTATGTGGGGGAAAAAAGCCTACAAATGTTCCTGTCCCCCACTAACAAACCAAAACAAATAAAGATATATTCGTTGCTCCTGAACAAGGGGCGTGAGTAAGATGAGGAGAAAAATATAACAATTAATCTAGTCTGGTTCAATAAAATCGTGTTTTATATTCTAATAATACTGCCTGGCTCATTCAGTCCCTTTTCATTCAGTGCTTCCGGTGTATCCAATTCCGGATATTGCAAAATTTAAATTACATTCCCTATCCCCTAGAATATTAAGATGCTTAATGTTTACAAAAAGAGCAAGATGGGTTAGGCTAACAAATAAAAATTACACATGATGAAGACCCTAAAGATTATAGCAAATACATTTAGGGATTTATTGTAGCCTAGAATACTGGGGAAGGGTTTGTAGCACAGGTATGAGCCAGCCTGGGTTTAAAAGGCAAGATTTGGGTTGGGACCAGGAAGGGAGAAGGACTTTCCAGGTTGTCATGCAGATGGTGGAAAGATAATAGCAAAGAGAACATCAGTACCTTGGGGTATATTCAGCTGGAACCAGCATGTAGAATTATTTTCTGTGAAGTGGGGATAAAGAAAGAAACTCGAGGAATCTAATGATGACCCAAGTGAAACAAACTCAGGGTTAAACGATGAGGATGATAAAGACAGAGTGAAGAGTTAGGGAATAATCACATGATTTCGCAAAGGAACCTCACTATTCTCACTCTTGTCCATAAAATCCATTCTTTCTCCCACAATACCAGGACTATGGGATCCTAATAATTCATTTGGGATAATCACACGTTAAATCTCAACATTAAATTCCCTCCATTTTCCTCTAGATATAATTATGATATTGAATGTCAGTATGAGAGCCCATGACTAATTCCAGGGAGCTACACACTGTAGGAAAGCTGTGTGGTTGCTATGTTCAACAGTGGGAAAAAGATGTGCTGATTGACAAAAACAATAACCCTCTCTTCCAAGAGGATTCTGAAGCAAACGCTGCTATGGATAGAAATAATAAGAGAACAAGGTATTTTACAAATAAAGTTGCCAACTGAGTGGAGCAATTGCTAAGTGCAGAAACCAGTATCTCATGACAGGAAACACTAAGAGATCTCTTCCAACTATCTCTAAATTGAACCAAAATAAAAAGTTGCTGCTCAATGTTCCAATCACTAGCAATATGGGGCATAGCAAAAGTCTTCTAGAGTCTTATGCCATATATGATATAGTCCATGCTAAAAAACAAAAAAAGATAGGTCAGTACATTTTGAAACTTAGAAGGGAATCCAAATCAGCTTAACTACATTGTATTTTGACATTTGCCAATTGCTATTGATTGATCAAAGTGTTTTCTTAGTCTCCATGTTGAGCTAACACAGATTAATTATTCCAATATTCACTTAAAATTAAATCAAAGGAGTCTGCATTATAATTGGTTAGATCTAATCATGGAAGCAGGGAAGACAGTAGCACTGGTTAATGCTCCATATGCTTAATTTATGTTTTCTAAAAGAACATGCTGTATTTAACCTCCCCCCCCAAAATGAAGTAACTATAATGCTGACAGATGAAATTTTTCATTCACTGCATGTCTTGCTCAGAATACTATATATAACGGAAATTTCACTTCAAAGGCCTCTAGGGTTTGCTGAGTAATGACTTCATCAGCAGTCCCCAAAATAAATTTCATATAAAGGTATGTTGACATAAATAAAAATAAAACTCTTTGAAATTGGAAAAAGCATAAATGGCTTAAAAATATCATTACCCTGATGTATAGTAGACCCTGTTTTTCTTTTCAGTAACCATTGGACAGTAGCCATTTGGTTTTGAGAAGAATTACCAGTATACCAGCTCTAGAGGTAGGTCCTAATTACTCTACAACAATCATGGTAATCCCACCCAAACAAACTGTTTAACTAAGGTCTATACCTATGTAAACTATGTCTATAGCAATGATTGAATGATAATTGTCTGGCATGAAGATTTTTTATTTTGTTTTTTTTAATTCAGTGGTGCCCAGTCTGTCCCACTGAGTTAGGCTTAGTTTGCTTCAGGCAGTATCCTATCTATAACCCCACAAGTAAAACCAGTCTAAGAAGGAATCCTACAACATTGTAGATGGCTGAGCAAAAGATAATGAGAAATCACATTCTTGATAAGAGAGTTGGACCACTTGACCAATCAACCTTGAAGTGTGGACTACCTCCGGATCTCCCAGTAAAATGAGTCAGATCATCTCCTTAGAGTTTAAGCAATGTTGAGTCATATTTTCTGTAAAGTTTAGTTAAAAGCATTCTTATCACTATACCAGGAGTGTTGCTCAATCCTTTTCAGAGCCTATACTTAGTCAGAGACCAAGAAAATGAATCCTAAAGCTTGCTGAGAATATAGTTATTTGTCCAAATATGAAGAGTCAAAGAAGCCATCTGAAGAAAGTAGGATAATTTTTAGAAGCTGCAACTAATGAGGTCCTCTGGGCCCAAGAGTTTAATATTATGTCATTGTTACATACCAACCTCATCACTGCTGAGAATGTTAAGGAGGCTGAACCTCATTATAGGGATCGTTATGAGTTTCCAAATTTGGGTCTTGAACCTCAATCATATAAGAGATTGCACGCTTAGTGTTTTAGTATCTAAAAAGAACCAAGCAAAAAGCATGTGAGAAACAACATATATAAACATATATACATACTATTTAATTTTTCCTGTTAAATGAGGATTAAAGCTTTTACTGGAAAACTAAAAATTCAACTGAGAAAAAGACACATGGTAAAGAAGGAAAGTGTAGAGTATGAATCTTAACACCTGGTTAAATGTCTGGTTCTGTGTCTTTTAGCTGTGTGACCTTGTGCAGATTACTTAAACTTTCTGGGATTTACTCCCCTTGGCAGTAAAAGAAAAGGATAATAATACAATTTTCAAAGCTACTGAAAATAGCTTCACATTATGCTAGATAATGTGAAAGAATTAAACATGTCTTTATAATTTACATATTTTCCTCAAAATGAGTAGCATCTAACCCACTTGCAAAGACAAACTGTACTTGATAAAATACTGATTGATTCATTCCCATGTTCACAGCATTCAACTTTCCATTGTCTAAAGTCCAAACACTTTAGGATAGACTTTATTGGCTTGTACAACCCACAACCTGACTTCAATTTATGGTTCTGGTCTTGTCTGTGACTACTTACCTTTACAAGCTCCACTTGCCAAAGACCTGCAGTCCTGCATTCCTGGACACTCAGTTGTCCTCTGCATCCCTCAAGTATAGCCACTCACATGGTCTTGCTCTTGTTGTCCATCCTTAAAGAATGCTCCCTTTCTGCCTACCTAAAATCTACCCATGTCTCAAAGCCCAGATAAATGCCACCTCCTTCATGGGGATTCACCTAGTCCCCCTAACTGCAACCTCTCATTTTCTAAGCTCCTGTAACCTTTTATATGTAAGTTGCTTACCCTTAAAAGCAAAACAAAACATTATATAATAACTGTATGTGAAAATACCTTATTTTTCGTACTGGATTGTGAATACTTTTTATGGGCACAATTATGTCTGATATGGTTCTATTTCCTTAAGATGCCAAAAGGAGATAATTCACAAATAAGAATTTAGTACATATCAGTTCAATTGAAATGAGCAAATAATAAGATGAGATGACTCAATATACAAGGATGGATTAGATAATATATGAATCACGAATGTAAATGATAAGAAGAAGTCACACCAAGGAATCATCATTCCAGTGTCAATTACCAACATATAGAAGTGTGGTTGAGGCATAGCTTGAGAAAAAGATAGTATTTAGGTTAAATGAGAAAGACTTAAAAGGCATTCCAGGTAGAGAATTATATAAATAAGTAGTAGCCTAGAAGAAAGATGAATTTTGTATGTGCCAAAGACAGAAAAGTAATCCATGTAACAATTACATGGGCTATTCTGGATGGCAGTATGTAGTAAGAATTGTTATAAGGCCAAACTATGAATAAGTGCAAAGCTTAAGGCATTGGCCTTTTTACTGTAGAAATGAGGGAGCTGTTACATTTTTGTAAAGTACTAGTAGCATAATACACATTGTAAGGAAAAAACGTGTTAATCATATGTGATTTATCAATAGCAAAGGAAAATAAAGTGAAGTATTAAGGTAAACCTAAGAACTTGAGACTAGAAGATTAGAGAACTGATTATATCCTTAATAGAAATGAAACATACACACAGGTGGCCTAGTTGAGTAGATAAGATGGCAAACTCTATTTTGGTCTTGTTGAATTGGAGATGAAGGGCATCTTGGAGAGAATTGATACTGTGAGAAACAAGTGTGCCCCTGAGACAGCACTCTCCATCATTACACTGAGGTGCAAAGATTCTGATTTCCATGCAAAAGAACTTCCAACCATCAGATGTTCTTTTACTCTAAAGGAGATCATTTTATTCCCAAAAAAAGAGAAATTATTTTTATTGATCTAGAACTTACTCTAAAACCTTATACAAATATTGAATCTGAAACACCACACAAACCCTTCAATCTAGGCTTCCATAAGATAAAATGTAAGTGATTCTGACCACCTGTCACTTCTCCCCGTGGAAACAGTTTGTTGTTCTACTTGCATTACTCCATGATGAGAAATATTCATTATATGCAAGAATCAATTTTTAGAATGGAAGTATCACTATGATAGGGAATTCTCATATAAACTAATACCACAGTAACAGTTGGCTGTGAAAGTTAGAATGGGGAAAATGCAGGTTTCTCCAGATGGAAGAAGACAGTTGCCACGGAGATGGATGGAAGGTTAGGCACTCTCCCATGGCTGAATGGACAAGCCCACACTGCACCACTCCAGGGACACTGTTCATATTGAACTTACAGGATTATCATCTTCAGGAGAAGCACAATTCCAGAAAACCATATGAATGGTGTACCCAGACTGGTGACCCTTCCCCAGACCAGAACTGAGTTCAAAGACAAAAATGCACTACTAGAGAGAGATTCATCTTCTTATTTGTATTTTTATTTTAAGCCTACATGTTTCAAATTTAGTCTGGAGCCTCACCTTCCTTAGTCAATGCCTAGGCTTTTGAGAGTTGAAACATAGTTGGATCCTCTAATACAGTTTCTCAAATTAGGTAAGGGGCTAGGTAGGGGGTGTCTATGTATCCACACACAAACACATATACACTCAAATATCTTAAATACAAAAACATGTGTTTGTATATGTATGTATGCTTACCTAGATATTTGCAGCTAGATATATTCAGGGCATCTAGATGATGACTTTATAACTGATTGTTGACACAAAATTTTGGAACTAATATTTCTGGCTTTGATTATGATGTTTCGCTCAAAGTAAAGGCCAGATGAAATCACCATGCATCTAATAAACAACTGTCTGTGGTTGTTGAAACAGAGGAAAATGGAGTAATCATCTGACATTCGAAAACTCAACAGTACTTGTGCCTCAGCAGTAAGAAGACATTCAATTTGCAGCAGATGTATTATGGAAAACCCAGTTCCAAGCATACCATTGCTGCAACAACTCATTCATGGTAAGAATAAGCAGCAAATTTGCAGTTAGAAATATCTCTGTTCCCAATGCTAGCAACTAGTTCGCATAACTTTCAGCAATGTTGACTTGTTCCAATTCTAGCAACTAGTTCACATAACATTTTAATGTACTTTGCAGCAATGTTGACTTATTAACTTTATTTTTAAGAGAAAGAAAGTAATTTGAGAATGACGTGTAATTAAATTTAACATTTAGGATTTCTAGCAGGCAAATGTTTAAGTATGAGGCCAAATATCCTCAAATTAACAAACAAAACCAATAAATTATTAATTCTATTCAATATATGTACGTAAAAAGGTATTCTCTGCATAATTATTATTGATATTAAAGCACAGAAACATTAAATATAGAACTGCATCTGAACTATAGCAATTTTATGTCATTAAAACATCACCTATAACATTAAATAAATATTATTAATTTGAATTAAGCTACTTTTATAAGACTTGTTTACAACTTAATTTGTAAGTTGTTTTACAATTTTATAACAGCTATAAACAAGAGAAGATTTATGTATACATATTATACATGATAAAAATAATTTAAATTGCACTGGATGGCCATTGATACAGTCTTTCATTAAAAGAGATGACTACCTTACCTACCTTTGAGAAATAATGTTCTAGAAGATCTAGATCCAAAGAATTCAGCACCAAATCGACATAAGAAACAAATTTTTCATATCCTCTTATGTACAGTGATCCATTCATTCATGTTTATTGAATGCTTACTGTGTTGGCCACTGAAGCTATACTAGTAATCAAATAGACAGCTCCCTATCCTCAGAGATACTGCAGTCAAATGTGTGAGACAGATAATTAACATATGAACTAATCATTTTATGTAAAAAATTCAAATTGTAGGGACACCTTGGTGGCTCAGTCAGTTAAGCTTCCTACTTCGACTGAGGTCATGATCTCACAGTTCATGGGTTTGAGCCCCGCATCAGGCTATGTGCTGATAGCTCAGAGCTTTGGATTCTGTGTGTGTGTGTCTCTCTCTGCCCCTCCCCCATGTGCACTCTGTCTCTCAAAATTAAATTAAACGTTAAAAACAATTTAAAAAAAATTCAAAGTGTATTCAGTGTATGGTACAAGGGAAATAAAGACTGTCCTATGACAAATGGAATAACGTGGAGGACCAATTGAGACTAGATGATCAGTGGGAGCCTCTTAGACATATCTTAAACATATTGTTGAAGATCCCCAGACAAAGAATGACACATCTAAACAAAGAGTAGACATGGATAGCAAAGGGAATTATTCCAGAAGAGAAAATAAAACACTATAAACCTCTAAACTGGGAAAAGTTTGGCATGTTGTAGGAAGTAGAAGAGTAATGTGTCTGGGAAATACTGAACATAGGGAATAACGGGATCAGGTTGCAGAGATAGGCAAGGGACATCATTAAGGACCTTAAAAGACATACTAGGAGGTTTACTTTATTCCAATTGGAATAGGAAGCCATTGAAGAGTACAAGCAGTAGAAAACATAATCTAGTTTATATTTTAAAATATGAGGCTGAAGTGGGTAAAATAGCTAGATATTCCATTAACAAAACCTCAAAGGCTCCTAGTTGGACAGGATGTAGCCTCCCTCACTCAGGACAAAAGCTGTCTTAAAAGGAACCAGAACCAAGGCAGTGTGTTTTATGCTTTTTATGCTTTAATTTGACATGTTAACATTATTAAATTATGGGATTTTACCTAAAATACCCGGATTGTGTGTGTGTGTGTGTGTGTGTGTGTATTTTTTTTTTTTTTTAATTTCTAGAGATTCCAGTAACAATGGGCCTGCATTCCTGCCTAGAACCAATTGGCTGGAGCTCAGTAGCAGCTGCTCCTGCTCCATTTCCCCATTTGGAAAATGCTGTGATTTTCTTTTTGTCACAGTTCTCCCTCACTGCCTAACAACAGGCCTGCTTCACTTGCTTTTGTCACTTGTTAGATGTATCTAGACGCATGTATTCTGTCACCTCCTCTGGGGGACTACAGGGACCACATTCATAGCTCTTGGGAACTGTCCCTCAGGCTGACTCAAAGCCTTGGTTATAGATTATGCCTAAAGATCTTTTTCCTAGACCTGACTTTTGTTCATTTATTGACCTCAGTGCTTTGTCCATTTGTCTCTCCAAGACCATCCCTACACATGAAATACCAACTTATCCTGTGTTCTTGTTCATCCAAAGCCTATTCCTCAGCTTCTGTTCTATGTCAAGGTCACCTAAGTGACCAGGCTTTATTCTGAAGACCTTCACACTTAGATCTGTACTATTTCCATCTATTGTTGAAGGCACTGTTGAGACTTTTGAGGGATGTTGAACCGTATGTACAATCAGGTGTTGTAGGACAAAATACATACTGCTAAAGGGGCTTTATTTATAATTTAATTGTAAATTGAAAAGTAAGGAATGTACAATTCATATTGTATATCCTATGCAACCTGTTGGGTTGAGATTAACTGAAGCCTGTTTCTAGTCTTATCCCTTTCCTTTCATCTGCTTAGAAAGCATAATGATTTGGTGAAGAGGTGACAATGCCATGAAAAATACATGTTTCCACAAGGATGTAGGAGCAATAGATCAGACATTTTAACTTGTCCACTGTTCTACCTCAAGGACCTAGAGCAGTGGCACATTGTAAGCTTCTCAGTTAATATTCTGTTGAATTAGTGAGTGAATTTCAGGCTATTGTACACTCAGCCCAATATTGTGCTTTGGACATATGAGGCTACAAAATGAAAAAAACATGGTTGTACTTTGTGACAAAACATCCAAAATAATAAGTAAGACTATAGATTCTACCACTTTTCCAATACCCCCAATTACTCAACTATAATTAATTGCTTTTTAGAAAAATCTAAGGCTTTTAGATCACCTCTTGTTTCTCTAACTCTATTTATATTCTGAATCTATAACATCTTTCAGAATAATTAAATTTGTCCATCAAGGAACCCTTTATAAAAGCAACATTTCTACTGGTTCTACATATAGTTTTGAAACAGACCAACAGACACTATAATTATGAAATTGTAAAACAATCTAGGGAATGTTCCCTAATATGGAAACATTCAGCTCATCACTACTACACTCAAGTCTGAACTGAATCTTTCAACTACACTCACATTCCTTCCCTCTTTTCTTCTTCCTGGGTAAAACGTCTAGGACAGAATATTCATCACATTCACTATGACATCAATCAGTCCATTAGCGCTGCCTTTATCAATATCACAGTGGAGATGACATAGTTGTGAGTTTGTTCTTTCTCTTTAGTTCTTCTCAATACAGAAGACTTTAACCCTTGCTAAGGTAGTAATGCTGCCATAACACCAAACAAGATAATAAACAAACAACCACTAGAGACAGAAATATGTTTTGCGAACCTTAATTGAATAAGCACCTTATTTTGCTGCTGGTAGAGAATAAATTGTCAGGAAATGGAATTTATTGACTGACCTGATTTCCAAGACTTGCTTAAAACAAAAAGAAATTCCTATGACCATTTTTCTCCCATTAGGGCAATGCATATGAGTTTTTGAAAGACATAAATCAATGTTCTGTCCTTCTATGCACCAACTCAACTGACTTCATGACAAATTAATTTGTCAGAAATCAACAACTGCAGGTTTGAGATAGAAATAGCCACATGAAGGACCAAATTGAGGTTATTTTGGATCTGTTAGCCTTATGATGGGATGTTTTAATTTATGCATCATGGATATCTCTTTACACCACTCCACTTGTAATTGCAGCAGCTCACGACGCTTATATGCTTGTTGGTTTCATTTTATTCTAGAAAATCTGGTAAAAAGTCACTTTATGCAACTGATAATTTGCTAGGGCAAGCTGCCTTTAAGAGATAGTATCTGATTTTTTTTAACCACATCATCTCATTAACAACAACAAAAGAGTAATAGTAAAAAGCTCCAGTGAGTTGTAAATTGTCTAATGGAATGATATGTTACTTTCTCTATAAAAATTCCCAATTTTCTTATGTGAATATAAACTTGCACATTACATAAAATCCTTTCCCCTGACCTGTTCTTCACTTTGAGGCCATCATTACTATGGAAGGCCCACTTAACTGCCTATTTAACATCCATTTCCTTTTCTTCTTTGCAAAGACGGCTCCATTGTTCGTTGGGGCAACAATATGCTTAGATGCAGGCAATGGATGGCAATTAATATGAGCCAGTCTTAATAATTTTATGCCCCAATTTACCAGCCTCACTTTCAGCTAGGCATCACCCACTTTTGCAAATGAGACTTGGGAGGAAATCTTTGGGGAGATGTTTGGGAAACTTTTACTCTCTTAATGAAAGACTAATATGTCTGGTATCACAGTTACTCTTTGCTTTGAATTCCAACTTGATATCTAGAGCTATAGCAACTATCTTGAGACTGTAAAGCAACAAGTAAGAATATGAATGGCAACATGCTAAGAATGTCGCAGTAAAAAAGATCCTGGATCCTAGATCCTAGATCCTGGATGGCATTGCTGACTTTTGAGTGAAAGCCAGCAAAATGCCTATTGCCAGACAGCTTGGTATTTGAGAAAAATCAATCCATCTGATCAAGACACTTTCTGAAGACTTTGGTGACTTGCAGCCGAATGCCTTTCTAATACAATTATCTTTCTGTAAAATAGCTCAGGCATTCTCAAAACTCTTCCCTTTTTCCTTTTCTCTCTCTCCAAATCTACATTCCACTGTAACTTTCAAACAGAGTATATTCCTGCTACCTAAACTGCTCTTTATTCTTTGAATTCTCTCTGGGGTCTATCATGGGTCTTTGTAAGTGATTCCTCCTCCACCAGTGAAATCCTTTGCCATCCTTACTTCTCCTCATCAAACATTATGTTAGTATAGGCATATTCCATAACTCAGAAAATCCACTCCTAGGATTAGTCCCAACAGAAATGCATAGATACATTCACAAAACGAAAGGTACAAGATTGTTCACAGTAGCACTAGTCACAATGACTACACATTGGAAACAACCCAAATGACCATGAATAGTCGAATGGATAATAGATGTGTGGTATATTTACAGCAATAAAAATGAGCAAACTACAACTAGAGCCACATGCAATGTTATGAATACTCTTACACATGTAAGTTTTAACATAGTTTTAAAACAGGCAAACTATAGTGTCAGTACAAGGTAACTGCTGCCCTTGGGGAAGTAGTGACTGGAAGGAGAGTCACCAGGATGCTGGCAGTGTTGTTTCTAATCTATGTGATGGTTACTTGGGTGTGTTCACCTTGTGAAATTATACCAAGCTATAAATGTGCAATTTATGTATTTCTCTATATAGAATACTTAAGTTAAAAGGTTTTAAAAGCAAAGTTTACCTATGTCAAAAAAGAATCATTAACATAATCACATTTCTCCCATAACGCTTTCTCTGATTTCTTCTTCATTTCAATTTGATCTTTTCCTTATTCCTCCCTAGAATTTTGTCTGTGCCTACCTTATAACACATATCCCTAACTGCTTGCTACACAGGTGTTTGTATCTGTAACTTCCCCTACCTCCATAAGACTGTAGTCTCCCTGAAGGCAAGGTTCACATCTGTGTCATCTCATACTGCAATGTACAAATTAAGTCAGGAAATATCTTTGAAGGGAATTTTAATTCAAAACAGCTTCCTACGAAATATGTGCACCAAAGATCAGTTGTTCATGTTTTTGAGTCTTCATAATCTAATAATATGAAAACTTGAAATTCTGAAGGCAGATGTAGCATAGTGTAAGATTCACTGGATTAAAAATATAACAACTTTTAAGTCTTCACTTGATATCCATTTAAGACATGGAAATTTACACTGATAACTTTACCTCTGAAAGCCGCAGTTTCCTCACCTGAAATATGGGGAAAATAATGTTTACTTCATGGAAATGCAGTGTGTCCCAAGACAGTTGATACACATGAGTGTTTTTAAAAATTTTTTTTTACATTTATTTAGTTTTGAGAAACAGAGTGAGACAAAGCGTGAGCAGGGGAGAGGCAGAGAGAGAAGGAGACACAGAGTCTGAAGCAGCCTCCAGGCTCTGAGCAAGCAGTCAGCACAGAGCCTGATGCAGGGCTCGAACCCACAAACCGTGAGATCATGACCTGAGCCGAAGTCGGACGCACAACCAACTGAGCCACCCAGGTGCCTCACACATGAGTGTTTTTTAAACTCAAAAGCACCATACATCATAGAGGTTTTGTCCTTTATTATCTAGCATTTGTTCATCTTTTTCACATCATAAACATGGCTTGCCTATAAAATATAAATTATTACAACATATTAGAGTGAAATGAAAGGCTGCTTAGGAGTGGAAGACACCAACCATGTGCATTGTTCAGAAAGCGCTATTCCAGAAAACCATTAGTTCATTAGAATTAAAGACTCCAGCTCAGGGGCACCTGGGTGGCTCAGTCAGTTAAGCATCTGCCTCTTGATCTGGGCTCAGGTCATGATCTAACAGTGTGTGAGTCCGAGCCTCATGTCGGGCTCTATGCTGACAGCGCAGGGCCTGCTTGGGATTCACTTTCTCCCTGTCTTTCTCTGCCCCTCCCCTGCTCTCTCTCTCTCTCTCTCTCACTTTCTCTCTCTCAAAACTAAATAAATAAACATTTTTTTTAAAAAATGAAACATTAATTCTGCATTAGGAGCACAGTTAGCTGTTAAGTATGTCAAGTGGACTTCTTGTTACCTAGTTGGGCCCATAAATTACATTGGTGCTTCTTCTACTCAGTGTATCCACTTATTCAGAGCTATGTGTTAAAGGGCCTTATTATTTTACAGTGAATTTTACTCCTGAAGGGGGATATGAAGAGGCCTCAGAGGCTGAAATTTTCCCTGTCATTTAGAAGAAATCAAGCTACACACCAATGACACTGCTCTGACCTCCTGGATCAGAACAGGACAACCGGACAATACGCACCCAGGGATTTACCTGAAGACTTCAGAATTGAACAGAGAAGTTTTATATTCCTCAGCACCTTCTGGACTCAACCCAAACCCTTTATACTGCGTAGCACAACCTACCATCTCATGTGTCTTTTTTCCTCTAACCTTTCCCCAAACCTCAGAAAATTCACTAGCTCTTCCTCACATAAAGTCTTAGATTTGACACAGAGCATTAGAGCTAGAAAACCAAGAGTCGGAGGCTTAACTGACTGAGCCACCCAGGTTCCCCTCCTTATTGGATGTTTGAATCCCTCTGCAATACCTCAACAGTCAAGCATCTTCTTGTACGATCACAGTAACTGGAAAGTCATAAGCTGCCATAGCATTCATTGTGTGTTCTCTACGGTGGCAGTCTTGTACTTCCGTTGTACTTCAGCCCGGAGCTGCCTTTCAAAACTCAGTCTGTCAAACCTGCTTGCACTTCCTTGAAATTCCTGGAATACTAAATTCTCCTTCAATCTCTGCTCTCTTCTCTAGGCTAAACATCTTTATGGCCCTCATCTGCTCCTTATAAGTCATGATTTCAAATCCTATTAATATCCTGGTCATCATTTCCTAGATGTACTCTAATGTAATAATATTTCTTGGGAAGCATGCTTTCCACAACCAGATATAATCTCCCCCTTCCCACCTCCAAGCGTTATGTGACCAACATGGGATATAATAGTACAGCCTGCTGTATCATTCTATTCCCTCTCACATAATCACAATCCAAAAATTATCCTGATCTCTGAGGAAATATAATAAAAATAACACTAAACAATGTATTTGTAGACACATACATACATATTTTAATCAGCCTCACTTTGCGTCACAAATGGTGGTGGACTGTGAATAGTCTATTTTCCAAGACATTTGTGTCATGCAGTATGAAAGTGTGTTTATAAAAACTATTTTCCACAATTCACATGAAAACTATATATATATACATTATATATACATACATATATATGTATACATACACACACACATCTGTAAGTCTTCAACAACCATAAAATGTTTTTCACTCATTTGATCTTCATAACTCTAAGACACAGCCAGGGAAAGATTAGCATGCTTCACTTCATATGCATGCACAAAACTTGCCAAAACTCACATAGTGTGTAAATTACAGAGCCTTTGGATTTGAGATCCAATCTCCCTTCACACTATTATTCACTTTAAATAATCAAGTGTCTGAGCACCTAACTGGGTGCTAAGACTCAATATATCAGGTGTAAATCTTAATGATCCACTTTGACCCAATTTCTGGAACATGTTTGTGCTAGATTCGGCAGTTTTATGGCTATTTCTGTGTATTCCTACAAGAGAGGAAAGCATATGGCCGTCACTTTTTCAATAAGTAACTATTTGCTTAAAATCACAAACTGTGAGAACCAGACACTTCCATTCATAGCCCTGTAGAGAAACCACATGGGCTCCAAAAACCATTAGCAGCCTCCAGTCACAAATGCTAGCTTTCTTAGGAGGAGAAATCCAAAAACAAGAAAAGCCAAAGCTAAGAGATTAAAGATTTATAAAAAGTCTAAATTTATAGCCCCATCTTCTGCCACCCCAAGTCAATGGACTCTTGAAACTACTGTAAAATGCACAGCATTGTCTAAAACAAAAGTTCTCAAATCTAGCTCTACCCTGCAATCAGTGGGAAGCTCTTTAAAAATATGAGCACACGGGACCTTTCTGACAAGAAAGGATATAGCTGGTCCAAGCCCGGAATTTGTTAACAAGGGGAGGCCACTTCCTCTTGCAATAATCCCATCTCTCTCCTTTTCCAGTCAATCCTTCTCATCAGCATATAAATATTTCTCAAAAAACGATGTTCTGATGATCCCACATTCCCTGACCTTCCTGTGCAACTTTACTCTTACTACACAAAAAAAATCCTGCAAAGATTTTTTTTTGGTAACCATTATCTCCATTGTCTCTACTTCTAGTCTCTTAAGCCCATTCCAAACAGACTTTCATACCCATGTCTCCACTGAAGCAGCTCACCCAGGTGAGCAATGACTGCCCCCCACCCCCACATTTACCAATCTGAAGATCCATTCACAATCTACTAACTATGGATCTCTCATCAGCCTGTGACCCAGCTGGTCCTTCCTTCTCGCCACTTTTTTCGCTTAACTCCTGTTGTCACACTGTCCTGAATTTCCTGCACAGCTCAAGCTTCTCCTTTGGAGTCTCTTTGGTAGCATTTAGCTCCTAATGGCTAAATAAATATAGGAGAACCTCAGGCTTAGTCCTTAAATCTCTTCTTTTCATATCAACACTAACTCCTTATGTGACTGAACACAGTTCTGGGGTTTTAAATACCACTTATATGCTGATGAATCACGCCTCATCTCTCAGGCCATGGAATCCCCTAAATTCCAGATGTTTCTCTTTCAACTCAATGTTTCTACTCCACTTCTATGTAATATTTCAGGTATTCAAAACAGAGCACTCGAGTTTATCCACCAAAGCAATTCTACCCTTGTTTCCCAGCTCAAAGATCTCTCTTCACCTAGTTGCTCAGGCATAATTACTTGAGCCACCTTTGACTTGTCTTTTTCTCTCAATTAGCAAATCCTATCAGCTCTATCTCAAAATATATCTCAAATCAGACCAAGTCTTACCACCTAACACATTATGACTATTCCAAGCCTCTCACCAGAAATACTGTAATAGTTTCCTAAATAGTCTCCCTGATACAGTCTATTTTCATACTGTAGTCAGAGTGATCTATTTAAAATGTAAATGGCTTATCACACCCCTGTTCAAAACTCTTTCACGACTTTCCATAATCCTCAAAATAAATTCCAAATTATTTGTCACAGCCCACAAGGCCAGAAACAATCTCCTTTCCTACCATTTTTTCCTCACTTTCCTCTGACCACACTGCCATCCTTGCTCCTTTTTTAATATTTCAAACCTATTCCTGCTTCGGGACCTTTGCATTTGTTGTTCCTTCCAGCTAGAGGAAGTTTCAAGGCTTACTCCCTTCAAAAGCCACTCCCTCAGAGAAGACTACCATGTCTAAAGAGATTTTTCTTTCACTCTCTATCCTCTTAACACATCTATTTCTCTTTATAGCACTTACCACCACCTGACATGATATTATATGCATGCTGTTGTTTATTTATTTATTAGTTTCCTTCTGCACCAGGAAGAAAGCTCTTAAAATAGACATTGTTTTGCTCACCACTGAATCCTCAGCAATTAGAACACTACCTGGTGAAGAGTAGCCCACCAATAAATGAGTGAAAGAATGAGCAAATTTAGCCTGAAACACATGCTCTTTCTTGGCCCCATGCCTTAGTGCATATTTTCCCCTTTACCCAAAATGCCCTTCCTCATCATTTCCTATGCGACATGGATGCCTATTTATTCTTTAAAATGCAATTTAGGTAGCACACTCCTTCCCACATAAGCCTCTCTGACTACACACACATACACACACACACACACACACACACACACACACGTGCACACACACACACACACACACACACATACACACCAAGCAGAGGGAGCTGCTCTCATCTCTCTCTGCCTCCAAGAGAAGTTGTTCCTTCTTTAGTCTAGCACCTACCCTTGAAGATGTCTTTTTTATATCTTTTTAATCTTATATCTTTTTTTCCCCATTTTCCGTACTGTTAATTCCTTGGGGCAAGAGTTGATGTAGCTCTATATGCCCCTGCCAAACAGAAACTAGGAACCCAATTGTGTCTAAAATGTGTCTGCTTGCTAGTGCTTATATAAGTTTTTACTATTTCCTTCTGCCTGTGCTAAGTTATTTTTACTAGAACCTGCTGTTCATTAATGTGCTTAATAATCCTAAAAGTAGCTCATTTGTTCCCTCTGCCTCATACACAAAAGTGCCTGTAGATCCCAGGAATTAAACTCTAATACAGTTTATATTTGCTCACCATTGACCGAGAACGAAGTGACGCAAGCCTTCAATAATAGAAGTTCGCCTGCATATTTCCACACCCTATGCAAGACTTTAGTTATTAGTCATCAGTAAAAAGAATTTAAAGATTAAATCAACAAAATGCCCTAACCTCTATCATGATGTCCCACTTCATAATGCAAAAGGAAAAGGTTCGATACTTGCTGTTGGCAACAGCATCCTCTTTGAGCAGCATTATAATAGGGTACACCACAAAACTTTGTGTGCAACAAGATGTGATAGTTATTGAAGATATAATTCTTATTCCAAATCAGGTATAAATTTCATGTTGATAAAACTGGCCTCTGCCATTAACACCCTCTCCACAACAATATAAAATGGAGCTTCATTTTATCTCCAATACAGCCTTGTATCGTAGATGCATCAAATATAATAGCAGTAGTAATAATAAATAAGTTATATCTATATTATGCTTTTTAGATTTTGCCACTTTGCATACATACTGTTTCATCTAGCACTGCTCCGATGGAGGAGAAGATGATTATTCCTACCTTAGAGATATGGATTTTGAGGCTCAGAGGTTAAGAAACTTGCCTAAGATCAAGAAATGACTGAATGAAAGAAACAGACTCCAAATTAGTGTCTAAATCCTAAGTATACTAAGTACAATATCCAAAGTCTACTTTATATAGACATGGGGTTCTGAACAACTGTCTCAAGTTTTCTGGGCCTGTTTCTTCATTTGCCACATAAAAGTGTGTATTCAATTCCTACGGTTGTGGCTAGGGACCAAATATTATGATTCTACATTTTGAATCACTATGCTCTATGGATAATATAATAATTGGCCCCTCTCTGTTAGAAGATTACAAAACAGGAATTATGCTTGGATCCTAGTATCTGCGCTGTGATAATGACATCAAGGTTCATTAGAATCACTGATATTTGGTCATGCTAAGAAGCTTCGTGAGGTGGGGAAAGCAATCACAACAAAGCCTTATTTCAGTCTTAATATCTGTCTTAGAAGTGCCCTTCCATATTTTTGAGGAAGCTGGTTATTTTTGGCTATAAGGAACGTGCTAAGGAGGCCCAGGTGGCTTGGAAAGTGGAGCTGACACAGATCTGAAGTCATTGGACAGTCTCCGCTCCATCCAGTCTTTCACTTATTTTTCCTTTTAAACCTCTAGAGGGATTTGTTTCAGTGTCAAGCACTCATTCTAGTTCCAGCTCAACGAGAAGCCACTCCCTCTCAATTCAAAAGGAGAGATGACCAAGTGCACCTATTTACAATGTTGGAGAGAGGGGAGGAGAGGGTGCAGCTTACAACCAAGGGGAAATGGAATTGGACTTCACACCATTCTCCATCGTTCCTGCAGTCTCATTGATACAATAAACCAAACCCCAAAATAATACGGCAATTTCAGCAGATGCTGCAAACTCATTTGATGATACTCCACTGAGCAGCAGCCTTGGTCAGAAGACTATTATTTCTTACTGACTCACTAACCTCTCCAGCTTCGGTGGCTTCCCATTGGGCACCACTCAATGCCCAATTGCCTCTGAAAGGAAGCAAGCCCCGGACACATAGGTTTGTTTCATATATTCTAAAAGTTTCATATATATTAATTCATTTTACTCCTCACCACATCTCGATAAGGTAGGTGCTATTGTTATTACCATTTTACAAATGAGGACATTGAAGCCCTAGAGGGGTCAAGAAACTTTTCCAAGGTCACATGACTAGTAAGTCCCAGAGCCAAGTCAAACCCAGACAACCTGGCTCAACAGTTTGTGTTCTCAGCCACTTCAGTAGACTCCCTTATACCAGGCTACATGTTTCTGAACTTGATGAATCTCAATTAACAGAGATGAATTTCAAAAACACAAAACTGAGTGAAAAAATAAGATGCAGAGAGGTTAAATACAGATCAGGACCATTTATATACATTTTGGAAACTCTCAAAACAGTGTCATACCTGACATGTATTAAGAATATAAATACAGAGAATGGTCCGGAAGATGGCGGCGTAGGAGGACGCGGGGCTCACAGCGCGTCCTGCCGATCACTTAGATTCCACCTACACCTGCCTAAAGAACCCAGAAAACCGCCAGAGGATTAGCAGAACGGAGTCTCCGGAGTCAAGCGCAGACGAGAGGCCCACGGAAGAGGGTAGGAAGGGCGGCGAGGCGGTGCGCGCTCCACGGACTGGCGGGAGGGAGCCGGGGCGGAGGGGCGGCTCGCCGGCCAAGCAGAGCCCCCGAGTCTGGCTGGCAAAAGCGGAGGGGCCGGACGGACTGTGTTCCCACAGCAAGCGCGACTTAGCGTCTGGGAGGTCATAAGTGAACAGCTCTGCTCGGAAAGCGGGAAGGCTGGAGGACAAAGGGAGGGAGAGCTGCTGAGCCCCCGGACGGCAGAGCTCAGCTTGGCGGGGAACAAAGGCGCACGCCAGCGCCACCTCCCCCGCCCATCCCCCAGCCAAAATCCCAAAGGGAACCAGTTCCTGCCAGGGAACTTGCTCGCTCCGCGCAAACACCCAACTCTGTGCTTCTGCGGAGCCAAACCTCCGGCAGCGGATCTGACTCCCTCCCGCTGCCACAGGGCTCCTCCTGAAGTGGATCACCTAAGGAGAAGCGAGCTAAGCCTGCCCCTCCAGCCCCCGTGCACCTTGCCTACCCACCCCAGCTAATACGCCAGATCCCCAGCAACACAAGCCTGGCAGTGTGCAAGTAGCCCAGACGGGACACGCCACCCCACAGTGAATCCCGCCCCTAGGAGAGGGGAAGAGAAGGCACACACCAGTCTGACTGTGGCCCCAGCAGTGGGCTGGGGGCAGACATCGGGACCCCGCCCACTAACTCCAGTTATACACCACAGCACAGGGGAAGTGCACTGCAGGTCCTCACCACGCCAGGGACTCTCCAAAATGACCAAACGGAAGAATTCCCCTCAGAAGAATCTCCAGGAAATAACAACAGCTAATGAACTGATCAAAAAGGATTTAAATAATATAACAGAAAGTGAATTTAGAATAATAGTCATAAAATTAATCGCTGGGCTTGAAAACAGTATACAGGACAGCAGAGAATCTCTTGCCACAAAGATCGAGGGACTAAGGAACAGTCACGAGGAGTTGAAAAACGCTTTAAACGAATTGCAAAACAAAATGGAATCCACGATGGCTCGGCTTGAAGAGGCAGAGGAGAGAATAGGTGAACTAGAAGATAAAGTTATGGAGAAAGAGGAAGCTGAAAGAAAGAGAGATAAAAAAATCCAGGAGTATGAGGGGAAAATTAGAGAACTAAGTGATACACTAAAAAAAAATAATATACGCATAATTGGTATCCCAGAGGAGGAAGAGAGAGGGAAGGGTGCTGAAGGGGTACTTGAACAAATTATAGCTGAGAACTTCCCTGAACTGGGGAAGGAAAAAGGCATTGAAATCCAAGAGGCACAGAGAACTCCCTTCAGACGTAACTTGAATCGATCTTCTGCACGACATATCATAGTGAAACTGGCAAAATACAAGGATAAAGAGAAAATTCTGAAAGCAGCAAGGGATAAACGTGCCCTCACATATAAAGGGAGACCTATAAGACTCGTGACTGATCTCTCCTTTGAAACTTGGCAGGCCAGAAAGGCTTGGCACGATATCTACAGTGTGCTAAACAGAAAAAATATGCAGCCGAGAATCCTTTATCCAGCAAGTCTGTCATTTAGAATAGAAGGAGAGATAAAGGTCTTCCCAAACAAACAAAAACTGAAGGAATTTGTCACCACGAAACCAGCCCTACAAGAGATCCTAAGGGGGATCCTGTGAGACAAAGTACCAGAGACATCACTACAAGCATAAAACATACAGACATCACAATGACTCTAAACCCATATCTTTCTATAATAACACTGAATGTAAATGGATTAAATGCGCCAACTAAAAGACATAGGGTATCAGAATGGATAAAAAAACAAGACCCATCTATTTGCTGTCTACAAGAGACACATTTCAGATCTGAGGACACCTTTAGATTGAGAGTGAGGGGATGGAGAACTATTTATCATGCTCCTGGAAGCCAAAAGAAAGCTGGAGTAGCCATACTTATATCAGACAAACTAGACTTTAAATTAAAGGCTGTAACAAGAGATGAAGAAGGGCATTATATAATAATCACAGGGTCTATCCACCAGGAAGAGCTAACTATTATAAATGTCTATGCGCCAAATACCCGAGCCCCCAGATATATAAAACAATTACTCATAAACATAAGCAACCTCATTGATAAGAATGTGGTCATTGCAGGGGACTTTAACACCCCACTTACAGAAATGGATAGATCATCTAGACACACAGTCAATAAAGAAACAAGGGCCCTGAATGATACATTGGATCAGATGGACTTGACAGATATATTTACAACTCTGCATCCCAAAGCAACAGAATATACTTTCTTCTCGAGTGCACATGGAACATTCTCCAAGATAGATCATATACTGGGTCACAAAACAGCCCTTCATAAGTTTACAAGAATTGAAATTATACCATGCATACTTTCAGACCACAATGCTATGAAGCTTGAAATCAACCACAGGAGAAAGTCTGGAAAACCTCCAAAAGCATGGAGGTTAAAGAACACCCTACTAACGAATGAGTGGGTCAACCAGGCAATTAGAGAAGAAATTAAAACATATATGGAAACAAACGAAAATGAAAATACAACAATCCAAACGCTCTGGGATGCAGCGAAGGCAGTCCTGAGAGGAAAATACATTGCAATCCAGGCCTATCTCAAGAAACAAGAAAAATCCCAAATACAAAATCTAACAGCACACCTAAAGGAACTAGAAGCAGAACAGCAAAGGCAGCCTAAACCCAGCAGAAGAAGAGAAATAATAAAGATCAGAGCAGAAATAAACAATATAGAATCTAAAAAAACTGTAGAGCAGATCAACGAAACCAAGAGTTGGTTTTTTGAAAAAATAAACAAAATTGACAAACCTCTAGCCAGGCTTCTCAAAAAGAAAAGAGAGATGACCCAAATCGATAAAATCATGAATGAAAATGGAATGATTACAACCAATCCCTCAGAGATACAAACAATTATCAGGGAATACTATGAAAAATTATATGCCAGCAAATTGGACAACCTGGAAGAAATGGACAAATTTCTAAACACCCACACTCTTCCAAAACTCAATCAGGAGGAAATAGAAAGCTTGAACAGACCCATAACCAGCGAAGAAATTGAATTGGTTATCAAAAATCTCCCAACAAATAAGAGTCCAGGACCAGATGGCTTCCCAGGGGAGTTCTACCAGACATTTAAAGCAGAGATAATACCTATCCTTCTCAAGCTATTCCAAGAAATAGAAAGGGAAGGAAAACTTCCAGACTCATTCTATGAAGCCAGTATTACTTTGATTCCTAAACCAGACAGAGACCCAGTAAAAAAAGAGAACTACAGGCCAATATCCCTGATGAATATGGATGCAAAAATTCTTAATAAGATACTAGCAAATCGAATTCAACAGCATATAAAAAGAATTATTCACCATGATCAAGTGGGATTCATTCCTGGGATGCAGGGCTGGTTCAACATTCGCAAATCGATCAACGTGATACATCACATTAACAAAAAAAAAGAGAAGAACCATATGATCCTGTCAATCGATGCAGAAAAGGCCTTTGACAAAATCCAGCACCCTTTCTTAATAAAAACCCTTGAGAAAGTCGGGATAGAAGGAACATACTTAAAGATCATAAAGGCCATTTATGAAAAGCCCACAGCTAACATCATCCTCAACGGGGAAAAACTGAGAGCTTTTTCTCTGAGATCAGGAACACGACAGGGATGCCCACTGTCACCGCTGCTGTTTAATATAGTGCTGGAAGTTCTAGCATCAGCAATCAGACAACAAAAGGAAATCAAAGGCATCAAAATTGGCAAAGATGAAGTCAAGCTTTCGCTTTTTGCAGATGACATGATATTATACATGGAAAATCCGATAGACTCCACCAAAAGTCTGCTAGAACTGATACATGAATTCAGCAAAGTTGCAGGATACAAAATCAATGTGCAGAAATCAGTTGCATTCTTATACACTAACAATGAAGCAACAGAAAGACAAATGAAGAAACTGATCCCATTCACAATTGCACCAAGAAGCATAAAATACCTAGGAATAAATCTAACCAAAGAGGTAAAAGATCTGTATGCTGAAAACTATAGAAAGCTTATGCAGGTAATTGAAGAAGATATAAAGAAATGGAAAGACATTCCCTGCTCATGGATTGGAAGAATAAATATTGTCAAAATGTCAATACTACCCAAAGCTATCTACACATTCAATGCAATCCCAATCAAAATGGCACCAGCATTCTTCTCGAAACTAGAACAAGCAATCCTAAAATTCATATGGAACCACAAAAGGCCCCGAATAGCCAAAGTAATTTTGAAGAAGAAGACCAAAGCAGGAGGCATCACAATCCCAGACTTTAGCCTCTACTACAAAGCTGTCATCATCAAGACAGCATGGTATTGGCATAAAAACAGACACATAGACCAATGGAATAGAATAGAAACCCCAGAACTAGACCCACAAACGTATGGCCAACTCATCTTTGACAAAGCAGGAAAGAACATCCAATGGAAAAAAGACAGTCTATTTAACAAATGGTGCTGGGAGAACTGGACAGCAACATGCAGAAGGTTGAAACTAGACCACTTTCTCACACCATTCACAAAAATAAACTCAAAATGGATAAAGGACCTGAATGTGAGACAGGAAACCATCAAAACCTTAGAGGAGAAAGCAGGAAAAGACCTCTCTGACCTCAGCCGTAGCAATCTCTTACTCGGCACATCCCCAAAGGCAAGGGAATTAAAAGCAAAAGTGAATTACTGGGACCTTATGAAGATAAAAAGCTTCTGCACAGCAAAGGAAACAACCAACAAAACTAAAAGGCAACCAACGGAATGGGAAAAGATATTTGCAAATGACACATCGGACAAAGGGCTAGTATCCAAAATCTATAAAGAGCTCATCAAACTCCACACCCGAAAAACAAATAACCCAGTGAAGAAATGGGCAGAAAACATGAATAGACACTTCTCTAAAGAAGACATCCGGATGGCCAACAGGCACATGAAAAGATGTTCAACGTCGCTCCTTATCAGGGAAATACAAATCAAAACCACACTCAGATACCACCTCACGCCAGTCAGAGTGGCCAAAATGAAGAAATCAGGAGACTATAGATGCTGGAGAGGATGTGGAGAAACAGGAACCCTCTTGCACTGTTGGTGGGAATGCAAATTGGTGCAGCCGCTCTGGAAAGCAGTGTGGAGGTTCCTCAGAAAATTAAAAATAGACCTACCCTATGACCCAGCAATAGCACTGCTAGGAATTTACCCAAGGGATACAGGAGTACTGATGCATAGGGGCACCTGTACCCCAATGTTTATAGCGGCACTCTCAACAATAGCCAAATTATGGAAAGAGCCTAAATGTCCATCAACTGATGAATGGATAAAGAAATTGTGGTTTATATACACAATGGAATACTACGTGGCAATGAGAAAAAATGAAATATGGCCTTTTGTAGCAACATGGATGGAACTGGAGAGTGTGATGCTAAGTGAAATAAGCCATACAGAGAAAGACAGATACCATATGGTTTCACTCTTATGTGGATCCTGAGAAACGTAACAGAAACCCATGGGGGAGGGGAAGGAAAAAAAAAAAAAAAAAAAAAAAAAAAAAGAGGTTAGAGTGGGAGAGAGCCAAAGCATAAGAGACTGTTAAAAACTGAGAACAAACTGAGGGTTGATGGGGGGTGGGAGGGAGGGCAGGGTGGGAGGGAGGGCAGGGTGGGTGATGGGTATTGAGGAGGGCACCTTTTGGGATGAGCACTGGGTGTTGTATGGAAACCAATTTGACAGTAAATTTCATATATTAAAAAAAAAAAAAAAAAAAAAAAAAAGAATATAAATACAGGGGCGCCTGGGTAGCTCAGTCGGTTGAGCGTCTGACTCACAGTTCGTGAGTTCGAGCCCCGTGTTGGGCTCTGTGTTGACACTTCAGAGTCTGGAGCCTGCTTCAGATTCTGTGTCTCCCTCCCCTGCTCACGTTCTGTCTCTCTGTCACCAAAATAAATAAGCATTAAAAAGGCTTTTTTTTAAAGAATATAAATACATGGACTAGAGGGACACATACTATAGTCACTTTAGTTTCACACCTGAGGGAAGAAGAGACTCTGGAATGGAGCTGGGGACAATTCTAAGAAATTTTATCAGTAATAAATATTTGACTCCTTTATTTTAAAAATATTTTGGGCACCTGGGTGGCTCAGCAGGGTAAGCGTCCAACTTAGGCTCAGGTGATGATCTCCCAGGTCGTGGTTTAGAGCCCCACATCGGGCTCTGTGCTGACAGCTCAGAGCCCAGAGCCTGCTTCAGATTCTGTGTCTCCCTCTCTCTCTGCCCCTCCTATGCATTCTCTCTCTCTCTCTCTCTCTCTCTCTCTCTCAAAAAAATGAACAAACATTATTTTTTTTTAAATATCTGAAATACAAAAGGCATAATGTGAATAATTTGTTCATCTTGAATCTTGGGCATATTAGTGTGTGTTATATTAATCAGTGGTCATTTCTGTATTTTAACTTTAAAAACAAACTACATATATTACATCTCTTATTCCTTCTTGTGCCCCCCCCCCCCAACTCCAAAGCCATGAACATCATTTCCAGGTGAGGTAATGGAATCCATAGCATTGCATTTTGGAAAAAAAAACTGAAATGGTGATTCACCCAAGGCTAGTTGCCTAATGCTAACTACAGCAAAATATTTCCAGCTTAGAACGATGAAAACAAATTAACAACCAATCTATTCAACTAGAACTTGAACTGAGCACATGGCAAATAATCATACAGCAAATAATAATTATCAGAGAAGGTAACCTAAAAACAAGAACACTGGGGAGAATTTATCTCTGCTACAAACACAATAGTACCTTCCAGAATAATGACAATGGTAACTAAGAATGACACACTTTGGACACTATTAATACCTTAATTTGGATTATTTATGCTCATGTGTTATCTCCCTTATCAAAGTATAAGTTATCTTAGAAAAGGATTCATGCAAGGCCCATAGCTTGACTTGTAGTATGGGTCTCAGTAAATGCTGGCTGAATTAATATATAAATGAAGTGATGCTCCATAATGTCTTTTCTCTGACAAACCTAAAATACCCAACTCTCCAAGAAATGGGGTAGCCACTAAGACAACATTAAAATTCTTATAACTAGATAAATAACAATTTGGGGAGTGTTAGTAGCTTTTGCCCCATAGGATAAAACTTGGAATTTCCCCAGGGGCACCTGGGTGGCTCAGTTGGTTAAGTGTCTCACTTCGCCTCAGGTCATGATCTCAAAATTCCTGAATTCCAGCCCCATATCGGTCTCTGTGCTGACAGTGCAGAGCCTGCTTGGGATTCTCTCTCTCTCCCTCTCTCTCTCTCTCTCTGCCCCCCCCCCCCCCAACTCATGCATTTTCTCTTTCTCTCTCAAAATAAATAAGTAAACTTTTTAAAAAAATAGAATTTCCCCTTATCATAGAAACTCCTTTATTTTCAGAGGGACTACCTTTCAAGACTTTCTCATTATACCAGTATAAGTCAATATCTAGTTTCTGTTGCTGTAAAACCTCTCCAACCAATGAAGCAGATCTTTCCATCTAAGATGTTAACTACTCTGTTTAGTAATTTAAATTTGATATATTTTGAGCAGAACCAAGTTCATAAAGAACTTTTCTCTACATTTAGGCTTCCCTATTGGAAAATCTTTGCTTATCTTTAAAAGGCTTGTCTTATTTGGCCCAAGAGTTTGTGGAAGAGATCATAGCAAGAAGAGTATGCCAGACTAAGCCCTTTTGCAATCTACTTTGAAAGGAAGATGGAGGAAAGGTACAATGCTACATGGGCCATACACTTAGCATTCCTCATCTGGTAGTATTTAAAATGGAATAACTCAAACACTTAGACATGTACAGGCTACTACCATGATTGCCTCTTCTAAACCAGGAGTGACCAGACCATATTCTGTGCTGGAAGTGTGTTTCTCTGAAAGGGCATAGATGTTCCACTGCCAGTCATCCTGCCATCAGAAAAGCAATGAACCTTAGAATGGGAACAGGAATAACCTCACTGTGTCTCTGGAACCTGAAACAACCATTCCTAATTCTGAAGGAAACAAAGAATATCTATAATGCAGAAATAGTCTGGAGATAACCAGGAGGCTCTCTTAGACAAGGACATGGTCTATGTACTCTAGGAGCAGTGACAGCTAATATCTGTCTTTACATTTCCATTTCCTGCCCTGTGGTACACCTCTGGTATTCAGTAAATTATTCTTTTTGTAAATTTTTTTAAATGTCCATTCATTTTTGAGAGAGAGAGACAGAGTGCAAGTGGGGGAGGGGCAGAGAGAGGGGGAGACACAGAAACTGAGGCAGGCTCCAGGCTCTGAGCTGTCAGGACAGGGCCTGATGCGGGGTTTGAACTCACGAACTTTGAGATCATGACCTGAGCTGAAGTCAGACGCTCACCCTCCTTAGCTACCCAGGCACCCCTTTAGTAAATTATTCTGAAGATCCACCGTCTGGTTTACTATAAGACTGAAAGAGGAGAGTGACAAAGCTCCTGTATCCCAGGACAGACTTGTGTAAATGTGTAAATGATCTTTAGTTTTCCTAGAAATGAGTTGGCAAGGAATGGAAAATCAGCAATCTACTAAATGAGACTTGCTGTCAAGACTTGAAAATCAAAGTTAATTTATGTTTTAGTCCTGAGGAGCTCAAAATGTTTTTCAGTTACAGTGATTCTACAAGGTTAAAATTTAACATAACTTTGGATTTCCTCCTGTCTTGATCATCTAAATACTCTACCTACATTAAGAGAGAATTGAAACTTGAGTATTATGAACTATCAAGAACAAAGTTATAGATCTATCCTATGACCCAGCAATAGCACTGCTAGGGATTTACCCAAGGGATACAGGAGTGCTGATGCATAGGGGCACTTGTTCCAATGTTTAAAGCAGCACTTTCAACAATAGCCAAATTATGGAAAGAGCCTAAATGGCCATCAACCGATGAATGGATAAAGAAATTGTGGTTTATATACACAATGGAATAGTACTTGGCAATGAGGAAGAATGAAATACGGCCTTTTGTAGCAACGTGGATGGAACTGGAGAGTGTTATGCTAAATGAAATAAGTCATACAGAGAAAGACAGATACCATATGTTTTCACTCTTATGTGGATCCTGAAAAACTTAACAGAAGACCATCGGGGAGGGGAAGGGGAAAAAATAAAGTTACAGAGAGGGAAGGAGGCAAACCATTAGAGACTCTTAAATAGTGAGAACAAACTGAGGGTTGATGTGGGGGTGGGGGAGAGGGGAAAGTGGGTGATGGGCATTGAGGAGGGCACCCGTTGGGATGAGCACTGGGTGTTATATGGAAACCAATTTGACAATAAATTTCACATTAAAAAAATTTTTAAACAAAAAATAAATTAAAATGTGATACAATTTTTACAGAAAAAAAGAACAAAGTTAGTGAAACTATGATTAATTCCAGAAATTCAGTTATCAAAAGTCGCTGAAGAGAGTACCATCCAAATTACCTCTTATAGGCAAATTACTCCATTAATACAATTTTACATTTGTTTCTACCAATGAAATAAAATTCAGAATTATTCTTAATGCTGTGGATATTATGGTGATTATTTGTTTTGAGGAAATAAACTGAGATCTTCACAAATGAAATTGGCTAGATACAGATTCCTATTGCTTTTACCTGAAAAAAAAAAAAGGCCTGTCTTAAGCAACAAAGAAAATGTAAACATACATATTAAAATTTTACGTATATTCTTAACTTTGGTATGCTGTACATTTTTTTTTACCTTAAGAGACAGAATAAGATGGGATAAATCACACACTAACAGCATGCACTTTGTATGTTATCCCACCAGGAGGGATGAAAAGCAAGAAAAAGAAGAGCAGAAAACCCCATGCACTGACCACTTGCTCGGGATTTCATAGGCGAAGAACCTTACCGACATTAATGCATTTAACCTTCAGAACAACCCTATAACCTAAGCACTATCATCAAGCCCCATTTTACGTTTGAGGCACAGGGAGACCAAGAAACACGCCCACAGTCACACAAAGCCAGGAGAATATTATACTGCTAGAAGTGTAAGTTACTGGAGAACAGCATATCAATACCTTAAAAGTAGCTGTGCTTTTGAAAATTACACATTGTAAGAGTAAAGTTTTGCTCCCACTTCACATGCTTACTTCTTGGTCCACAGAAGAGCCACTTCTGCCTTTTCCAACATATGGCAAGAGAGTCTCTGACCTTCCAGCCACCCTTCTCATTCCTTTCCAAGAAAGAGGAAAACCTTATGTGAGTGGTGAGATTAGAGAGAGAAAAAAATGGGGCAGGTGAAATTTAGCTTGTTGTGGGTCCTCCCCGCCTCCCTCTTTGTGGATCTGCCTGCCCACAGCCTGGACACATTCTGAGCTGCTGGGTGGGCACAAGTAGGTCAGGATCCACATGTGTCTCTAGAGGTAGACATCAAATCCAAATCTCTCTGATTCCACTAGTGAGGCCCAACAGAGGTAAGGTTGGATTTCTCAGCAGGCCTGTTCCACAGACCCAAATCTTCCCTCTGGTGAGTTGCATATGTCAATATTTAGTTTGGGGAGAAAGGTGCTAAATCCAATTTTGACCATTCTCTAAGCCAATATTCCAGCAATCCAGTATAAAAGCAAACATGTTTAATAGCCATCTGTTTGACAACTTTGTCTATTTTCTCAACCATTTTGAACTCAAGATTAAGGAAGGAGGTAACTGTAAAGAGGAGATAGAAAAGTTATCATAAATGCCATCCCCTAAGCCCACCACACACAAAGATCTCTACCCAAGGGTATTAGTCAAAAAATGTAAAGGCAGAGAAAAATGGATGTAATCTAAATATCCAAAAACAGGAGGTAAATGATAATTATAGCACAGACATGTAATGTCATTCAATTAAGTAATTTAAAATCATTAGAAGAATATTTTGTAAATGGACATGTCTACTAGTATTTTTAATGCAGATAAGTAACAAATAAAAAGAAAATACAAAATGATCTACAGTTTCCCATCCAGCTATATCCTGACATACATACGTATATATGTGTATACACACACACACACACACACACACACATTATACACACACACACACACACACACACACACACACACACACAGTCAATATGTGCAAATCATTAGAAACACACAAAGCTAAAAAAAAGGAAGCCTACCTTTTTTACTGCCCCAAAAGTTTCTCTCCCCAACTAACCACTATTAACAGCTTCTTATAATTCCTTCTGGAAAAAGAGTGTTTTCCAAACATTTCAATATGTATTTCCATATTTAGAGTAATTATTTAAGATCACAAGAAAAGAAACAAATGAAGCACATAACTCTGTGATAACATTTTAAAAATTCACACACAAAGAGTGCAGAGATTATATTGAGGTTGTGGTTTTGATTTTCTTATTTTACAGAGTTTACATTTTCAAAGTTTACTGCTGTGAGCAGAAAACTGTATACTCTGAAATATATATCACTTTTATTATAAAAGGAACACATTTTCATAATTTAAATTATATAGAAATATTTAATGCATAAAGCAAGTGTCTGCCATCAAACTCCATAAAGGTAATTGCCATTAACAATTTCGAATGCATTTCATTAAAGATACACACACACACACACACACACAGAGTCACATAGACACATACATGTACATTCAGATTAGTGAGAAAATAAATAAATGTATATAGACATAAAAATCTAAGGATAAGCCTTAGTTTACTAATCTGTATTATATAACTATAAAGAGGAATCCTGCCTAACACACAGTGAATTTTGGGAGTCAAAAGTCCAAAAGTCGTGATTGATATCCTCCATTTTATTACTGCACCAGTTTTAGAAAATGCAGCACCAATTTTTCTCTCTGTTTATCACCATTTCCAGGTCATTCCTGAGCTGTCTGTGAATACAGGACTGTCACCAGACTGTCACAGAAAACTGCTGGCCAGAATTCATGATCTCAATCAATCTTCTGGCTTTAGCCTTTGGGTAGCTGGACCCATAGGCACATGGGCTATCTCCAGTCACTGAGTTATGTACAGAGTGCTACGATGGAGTGTGGGTAAGGAGTTCATAACTATCATTTTGAGAACGGCTTCATCTACTCACGATTTCCTTAGTGCCAAGGTCAGACACTGAGCCAACATGGCGATCTACTGATTCTCAAGTTCCTCCAAGTCACGCAATAATTAGTGCTTTAGAGAACCATCCAGCTAGCAACAACACCCCTCCCCTCAAAAAAGAGATTCATTTTGTGCCACTAAGTTTTATTTAAAGACCATGCAATCGAATCCCAGCTGGCTTCATTGAAGCAGCAACGTAGGCAATCAGTGACACCAACTGCAATGCTATCGTTTCTATAAACAGTAATGAGTGGAGGGGGTGGGATGGTACTAGAAGCTTATGTATAAACAAGAAAGATCATTTCAGCAAGAGAGATGGTCTCGGCAGATTCACAGTAGCTTTCTGATTGGCACCCTAGGAAATGCAGATGCCCTAAAACATTTAATGGCTTAGAAGAACTATTCGGACATGGCATTCCTAATGATGTGCAATGAAAATAACATGGCATAAAGATAGCAATTTCATACATGAAGCAGTACAAAGGAGAGCTTTGTTGTTTTAAGATATACCATGGAAATTGGGAAAACAGATCTCTAAGTGCTCCCTGGACATCCCTTTCTAACTCTGATACCAGAGAATACAACTTGCTTTCTTAGAAGCTGATGTATTGTACCAGGCTGTGAATAAATGGAGTCATGTTGAGGTAGGGGCAGAAGAGATGTATAACACAGATAACTAGGCAAGATATCTGAATATGAGCAAAGCTGGGTAGGCTTGCATTGAGAGGTAGGGTAATTACTTTTGAAAAAATTACTTTTTTTATATCTGTATCTTATTTTTATACAAACACATTCTTCCAGTAAAATATCCTGAGATACTACTCATTTCCATTAGAGCCCCATCTGCCCATGCTAGTACTACCTTTTGAACTTCTAAATGCTTTTCGAGTTCAGGAAGATTAACAGGAATCCCAGGCAGAATTAACTATTCCTTCCTCGCAGAGATTTTACCATAGAACATTAACTCAGCTAAGAGGTTGTTAAACTGAAACAAACTGAGGCTCCCCAGTATCCCACTTTGGGCACGTATCCTATCCTGCCTAGTAGTATACCTCTTGCTTGTGTGTGTATATATATATATATATATTTCTCCCTACTAGGTTTCTAGTGCCTAATGCAGAACATTGCATGCAAACAGCCCTCAAAGAATGCTTGCTAATGTGAAAAAGGACAACCCTTGAAGTCAGAAACATATTTCTTTAACTTCCTGTCCTCAGATGGAGAAGAAAGGGAGGGCGAGCAACTGTGAAGGGTTAGTTAGTATGACTCAAGTATCCTAGGCTTCCAGAAAATGGCTTCCCTCCTGTCTTTTGCTGTACTTAACCTGGAGTCAGGAAAATGGACTGCTGGTCCCTAACACAGATGAGAGCATTCAGCCCAGCCCAATCACTTCACCATAAAGTAATGCCCTGTTTTTTTCCCCATGCATGCTGCTCTCAGTGTATAAGCTGGGAGAAGAAAAGCAATTTTATTTGCATTTCTCCTTGTCTGGCAAAACTGCAGTAGAGATGAGAGCTGCCACGTTGTATCTGTTTTTCAGGTATTGTAATTAGTTCTTTCCTTTCAGGATATGTTTGAAGATATGTAGTTTTTACATCTCAGGGTATGTAGAAAGGAGAACTGGAGTTCTTAAGAGCCTTGAAATTAAATTACAAGTTTAAAAGAATATTCTCAAACATCAATGGAACTTGATTACTTCATTCTTATTTTGGGGGGAAATATAAATATCATTTAAGAAACATGGTACCTGCAAGGCTCCAGACACATGCTAACTTATCAGAAGGATGACAAAACCTCATACCTTGGGATGCTGAACTAATTACCCAAATATTTTCAAAGAAAACCAATACATCAATTGGTTATATACTATAGATGAGGTCATAGAGAAAGTGGAGGCCAAGAATTTACCATTAACTTTATTATTATTATTATTATTATTATTATTATCATCATCATTTACATCCAAGTTAGTTAGCATACAGTGCAATAATGATTTAAGGAGTAGAATCCAGTGATTCATCCCCTACATATAACACCCAGTGCTCATCCCAACAAGTGTCCTCCTTTATGTCCCTTGCCCGCTTAGCCCATCCCTCCATGCACAACCCCTCCTGCAACCTTCAGTTTGTTCTCTAAACTTAAGAGTCTCTTATGTTTTGTTCCCCTTCCTGTTTTTATATTATTTTTGCTTCCTTTCCTTTCTGTTCATTTATTTTGTATCTTAAACTCTACATATAAGTGAAGTCATATGATATTTGTCCTTCTCTGACTAATTTCACTTAGTATAATACACTCTAGTTCCATCCACATTGTTGCAAATGGCAAGATTTCATTCTTTTTGATTGCCGAGTAACACTCCATTGTGTGTGAGGGGGAACATATATATAAATATATATGCCATCTTCTTTATCCATTCATCTGTCGATGGACATTACGGGTCTTTCCATAATTTGGCTATTGTTGATAGAACTGCTATAAACATTGGGGTGCATGTGCACCTTTGAAACAGCACACCTGTATCCTTTGGATAAATACCTAGTAGTGACATTACTGGATCATAGGATAGTTCTATTTTTAATTTTTTGAGGAACCTCCATACTGTTTTCCAGAGTGGCTGCACCAGTTTGCATTCCCACCAGCAATGCAAAAAGGTTCCTCTTTCTCTGCATCCTCACCAGCATCTGTCATTGCCTGAGTTGTTAATTTTAGCCATTCTGACTGGTGTGAGGTGGTATCTCTTTGTGGTTTTGATTTGTATTTCTCTGATAATGAGTGATGTTGAGCATTTTTTCATGTGTCTGTTAGCCATCTGGATGTCTTCCTTGGAAAATGCCTATTCATGTCTTTTGCCCCTTTTGTCACTGGATTATTTGTTTTTTGGGGAGGTGTTGAGTTTGATAAGTTCTCTATAAATTTTGGATACTAGCCCTTTATATGATATGTCATTTGCAAATATATTCTCCCATTTTATCAGTTGCCTTCTGGTTTTGCTGATTGTTTCCTTCGCTGTGCAGACTTTTTATCTTGATGAGGTCTCAATAGTTAATTTTTGCTTTTGTTTCCCTTGCCTCTGGAGATGTGTTGAGTAATTTTAAACTGTCCTTCCTTACTATATCAATCAGGATAGGCTAGGTAACAAATGGTCTTAAAAATCTAAGCTACTTTAGGCTAAAATGAACAAATCAGGAGACTATAGATGCTGGAGAGGATGTGGAGAAGTGGGAACCCTCTTGCACTGTTGGTGGGAATGCAAACTGGTGCAGCCACTCTGGAAAACAGTGTGGAGGTTCCTCAAAAATTAAAAATAGATCTACCCTATGACCCAGCAATAGCACTGCTAGGAATTTACCCAAGGGATACAGGAGTGCTGATGCATAGGGGCACTTGTACCCCAATGTTTATAACAGCACTTTCAACAATAGCCAAATTATGGAAAGAGCCTAAATGGCCATCAACTGATGAACGGATAAAGAAATTGTGGTTTATATACACAATGGAATAGTACTTGGCAATGAGGAAGAATGAAATATGGCCTTTTGTAGCAACGTGGATGGAACTGGAGAGTGTTATGCTAAGTGAAATAAGTCATACAGAGAAAGACAGATACCATAGGTTTTCACTCTTATGTGGATCCTGAGAAACTTAACAGAAGACCATTGGGGAGGGGAAGGAAAAAAAAAAGAGAGGGAGAGAACGAAACCATAAGATACTCTTAAATAGTGAGAACAAACTGAGGGTTGATGGGGGGTGGGAGGGAGGGGAGGGTGGGTGATGGGCATTGAAGAGGGCACCTTTTGGGATGAGCACTGGGTGTTGTATGGAAACCAATTTGACAATAAATTTCATATTAAAAAAAATCTAAGCTACTTTAAAAAAGACTTTAACCTCTCATTTGTGCTAAATGTCCATCATGGATCACATAATGAGGCTCTACTTATTGTAGACACTCAGGGATACAGGCTGATGGAGCCACTGCTTCCTTAAACATCATCAGAAGCTCAGAGCCTGAGGTGAGTTGTGCTCTGGCAGGTAGAGCATTTCATTTGCTAGTGCAAGTCACATGGCCAGCCTAACTCCATAGGAATGGGGTAGTGCCACCCTACAATGTGCCCAAGAGGAAAACCCAAAATATTGAGTGAAAAGTGGCAATGCCTACTATATTTGCACATAGTGGGCACTTGGCAAATTGCTTTTTGAAAGTACTATATGACAAGTGGATTAGTAACAGGCATGAACTTCTTGAATTTTCTGACATTAACACTGAAAACCTCATGTAAAACAACGAAAATTTCTTTGAAAATGAAAGCCATAAGAAAGTTATGGACATTTTGTATATCGCATATTCTTTTCATTTTAAAGTTTTTAAACATTTATTTATTTTTGAGAGACAGAGAGAGGTAGAACATGAGCAGGGGACGGGGAGGGAGAGAGAGAGAGAGAGAGAGAGAGAGAGAGAGAGAGAGAGAGAAAGAAGAAGAAGAAGAAGAAGAAGAAGAAGAAAGAGAGAGAGATACAGAATCTGAAGCAGGCTCCAGGCTCTGAGCTGTTTGTTAGCACAGAGACTGACAGAGGGCTCAAACTCACAAACTGCAAGACCATGACCTGAGCTGAAGTCAGATGTTCAACTGACTGAGCCATCCAGGCGCCCCTGTATATTGCATAATTCTTATTCATTGTACTCACTGGAGCAACATTTAAATAGGAAGAATTTTAACATTATGACATAAAAACCAGCTCAAAGAAAGATTTTACAACAAAGATAATTGCCACATATAAATCATCAATTAATTATTCTTTAGTGAAGTTTTCCAAGATTAGATAAATGAAGGCAGTGACACACTGAAATCGCCCATGTTTCTTAACTAAAATGATGTGAACAACTGAGTACATTGCTTCAAGAGGTAAGTTTTGCCATTTGTTTTCAATTAGGTGGATTTCTGAAGACTGAATTAGAATCTAAAATATTCTCAATTTATAAATACATTGTTTTCATTTCTCCAAAATTTTGGATGTGACCCACATCCTTGAAGAAAAAGTAAAGAGAGTAAAGGACTACATACTCACAAGTAAAGCAGAGAGAAGTTGAAAACAACTGTGTAATGCTGTCTTTGTTGAGGATCCCTTCCTGAGAAATGGGCTTAAAACAATGACCACATTGCAACCAAATTCAAGATCACCTGACTGTCTTGTACAGTAGTTAAAGCCTAAATCTCTTAGATATACATTAGCTGATGTAAACTGAATGTAAGCAGGCAAATTTAATTTAGATGGCGGTGCTATATTTGAAAGTAAGGGCATGACTGGGTTTTACTTTTGTGTGTTCATTAGGATTGATAAATTACTTTTGCCTGGAGTGTTTCAATCCCACACCAAAGCTACTTGATGTGATTGTACAGCTCAATGTCTGGACATCTGGTAATCCTCTGTGCCACCAGGGTGAGGCAGCCCCTAATTGACAGGATATCACAGGAGAGTTATGACTGTGTACAGAAGGAGGAGAGGCCAATGGCTGCTTTTCTGGAACAGCTGAGGGTGATAAGACAAGCACAGTGTTGTCCCTCCCTTGTGGTATGAGTGTGCACACCCACAAGTATACACACTTATTTTCCTACTATTGTGGGCACCCACTACCAAAAGTGCTGCCATCCTCTGTCAGGTTGATACCTAAGACAGCCTTCTTGGGAGTCTGGTTGTTAGGACAGGAATCCTTCTTTCATTGGTTTTTCCTACCAAAGTGATGAGAAACCCTTCCTTGATAGAATGCTTCTGCTTTCCTCCCAACTAGATCTTGAGAGGAAAGGGAGCAGTCATTCAAGCTATTGTTTTAATGTCTACTCTTCAGTGAGCTTATGTTTCTTTGTAAAGATCCCAAATCTAGGGAAAAATGAATCTACTTCCCTCTCCCTTCAAACTAAAATCTTAGCATTTTCCAGGTTAATAGAAGTGTCATATACTCTAAGCAGAATTGTTTAGAATTTTATTTTATTGTTTTTTTAACATTTATTTATTTATTGATAGATAGAGAGAGACAGAGCACAAGTGGGGGAGGGGCAGAGAGAGAAGGAGACACAGAATCCAAAGCAGCCTCCAGGCTCTGAGCTGTCAGCACAGAGCCCAATGCGGGGCTCGAACTCACAAACAGCAAGATCATGACCTGAGCCAAAGTCGGATGCTTAACTGACTGAGCCACACAGGCACCCCTGGAATTTAAACTTCTTAATGTTATTTCAATAGATAGGCTCCCCATGCTTAAAAAAATATATCACTGATTTTGAGAAATGGAAAAAAAAAGATCATAAGATACCAGGAAAAAGCCATAAACAACCCACTTAACCTTGTCTAAGATTGTTTTCTATTTGATATCTTATACTATCTACATCCTACTGAAGTAAAAGGATTTATAAACTAATATAATGGATATATTAGGCAAGATTAATATTTGGTACTATAGAGGAAAGACAGGAGCAATAAAACATTTTAATTATACTAAGAAGCTCGAAAGTTACTAATGATCATTTTGTATTTGTTTAACTCCATTTATTTAATGAAACCTAAATAAATTATTGAAATGTTTGCAATTCCAAAAATGCAGCAATCCATTAGAGGAAGGGATTGAACTTTTAACTTCTTAAAACAAATTATGCCACTTCTCCCCTGTGGCCCTTACTTCCCTCAGCTGTAAAATAATGGGGAAGATGTCACTGGTGTAAAACTTTGTACTCCATTCTGACACAGTTCAAAATATTATTATATTTCTTTTTAGGTAAGTTGAAAAAAATTAAAATTGGGCATTCCAGTTCTATTCTTATAAACTTGTTCCATGAAAATGTATCTGATGTCTTTACCTCAATGTATTCACACACTGGGAATAAAAACATTTTACATGGAATTGCTGTGATGCCATGCTAATGGTACAAGTCACATGAGTGAAATCATGTTAAAATGGAGCACAATAATAATAATATCTAAAATATACTGAGCACATTATATATGGTAGACTCAAAGTTCTTAGAATAATGTCTGGCATATAGTAAGAGTTCAACAAATCTTTAGCTATTCTCAACTTGCTTAATCTTTACCACAACCTATGAGGTACGTACTATTACCATAGTAATTAACATTTATGCATAAATTGAGGAATGGCAAGGTCAAGCATGTTATCCAAGATCATAAGCCAAGAAAGGCCACAATCAAACAACAGCAATGTAGTTCCCAGAAACAATCTCTCAGTAACTCTGTATATTATCTGTATATTATTATATTATTATCTATATATTATCTCTGTATATTATCTCTCTCTGTGGAAAAGTTATGAAGGAACCTTCATCTTCACTACTTGTGACTAAACCATTTTACAAAAAATATGTTGGAGTGATCATCCCCTAAACTAACCAACCACCCCACTAAGTAAAAAAGCATATAAAGAAATAAAGTGCAACAGTTTTCAAGGGTTGCATGTTAAATCTTTTAAAACAAGATATAAGAACCAGGCTAGAGCTATTATTTCCACTTTTTCCAGATAAAAATACTTAGTTAAAGGATTCTTAGTAATTTTATTAAGACTGCTTTATAACTAAGTCTTCTGACTCTAAGTCTCATGATTTTACAACAACCTATGCTGCCCCATCACATATGTTATCACTTCTATTTGGATCTGTTACTATTTGAGAAACTGACTCTGAATATAAATTAATATGTTACCTATTTTTACACAAGGTAGCACCTTGTCATTATTACACACCATATATACTTAAACTTTTTCACATCCAGAAAACATATATCCAAGTTGCAATCTATGTATTATTTAATGTGAACAAGGAAAATTGAAATAAACATACATCTTTACCAGCTTCCTGAGATATGTATTTTCAAAATATGAAATTTCATCATCAAGCATACTAATTTAAAATATAGCAGTTGGATATCATTGAGCACTTATAAATATGGTGGCAAAAAAGACTGTAAATAATCTTATGAATTCAACAAAAGTAAAAATATAAGATCTCATTGTGATTGTATTTCAAAAGTGTATATTCTCATATTTCACATAGAAATTACCTAATTAGTTCTTTTAAAATAGTTTTACTTTTCATTTAGAGTGGTGAGTAGCCAGAAAGTCAAAATTTTAGGGAAAAAATGAATGAAATCTATATATATTCTAATCTTTCCAAATATAATCTTTATAGTTCCAGAACAGGGTGAAAATAGGGAGGTAACCAAATGAATCAGATCCCCCAGAATAGCATACGAAGTTTTAAACATGAAGCCTACTATAATATTGTTAAATTGTTGGACATTAAAGTTACTGGTAATTTATGGGCAAAACAAATTATTTCAGAAAGTGACACTTGCCTAGACATAATAAGGGCACCTGTCCTCTCTCCTCACACCCCACCTCCATTTTGTAAAGAAAACCAAAAGACACAAAAACTAGATTAGCAGTCGAAAGGTTAGTAGACATAATCACAATAAAGGATACTTACACCTTAAAAAGAAACAGAGAGATGCACAAATCAAAGTGTGGTGAAAGAGCACCGCATTTGTAGGGCTTCATCAGAAGAGAATTTCACTTGATTTTAGCTTAGTTCGTTCTTTCTTTCTTTCTTTCCTTCTTTCCTTCCTCTTTTTTTTTTTTTTTTTTTTTCATTTAAATTCTAAATTTCGCAGGTCATTAAAAGGGTCTGATTTTCTTTCTTTCCCTCCCTGGGCCTTTCCTGAGGGACCCGGTTGGTTAAACCCAGGGCTAATTGAGACTCTCCTGTTTCAGTACCGAGGACAGAAATTGTTTGGTCTCCAGGGCAAAGCTACTCTCCGACTAAGGCCAGATGTCTACTTCTCCGACAAGGCAAGAAAAATAAAAAATACCTGCCTCGCCAGCCACCTGTTTAAAAGTCCCCTCTCCTGTCGAACGCATCAGCAACTTCTTAAGAGGAGACACTGAGCAACTCCAAGTCGCACACCGCCCTTACAAGTCACAAGGAGAGAGCCGCGAGGAAGTGCGAAAGCAGGTCAGTTTATAAGCACCCCTCGAAAAGAGACCCGCGGTTCCAGTCCAGGCGCTCAGCGAGAGCTAGAGCGTTCTACAAAGCGCAGATGACTTCGGGGATTAGTAAAAAAACACCCCCAAAGACAAAACCGGCGGCCGGGGCCTTTCTCTCGCCCCACTAGGGAACCGCCTTCCTTCTCCCACTGACAGCGCGGAATAAAGGAGGGGAGCCGAGCGCAGAGGGAGCCAAGGGGGAGGAAGGGGTGGGGTGGGGGCATCTGCAGCGTTTTAAGGCCGAGGAAAGAACATTTTCTCACCACTTAGGCTGTTGCTGGACCTCAGGCTCCTTCCACAGAGACACTGCAGCATATGCACTCCTTTCTTCAAAGAAAGCTCAAGAATCTTCATGGAGAGGCGCGCGTGTGGGGTTCGTCAACTCCCCGCCCACCTCCGCTAATTGTCCAACCAAAAGGCCGCCTGTCTTCGGCAGCCGGGTCCGGAGTCCATGGTGCGCGCGTCCCAGGTGGACAGGGAGCTGGGACTCTGGTCAGGAGCGCGGCGGGCGCCGCGGCCGGGCTGGGAGGGAGGAGGAAGTGCCGCTCCGCTGGGGGCAGCCCGGCGGGGGGGGGGGGGGGGGGCGGGGGACGGGCGGCTCGGCCACACCCCAGTAAGCTCGAGCGTGATACTTTGGGACTTCCCGAAGGAAGCTGCGGGGCTGCGGGAGGGAGGGAGGGTGAGTGAACGGGCCACGCGGGGGGACGTCACGGTGGCTCCGTGGCCCTTCCAGGGGCCGGCGCCCGGAGGCACGAGGACGGGGTCCCGCGCCGGCCCTGGCCCTCTGGGTCTGGCGGTGAGCCTGGGGCGCCCGCCCGCCTCAGTACCCCAGCAGTGCCGGGCTGCGGGGCGCCGAGAGGGGCTCCGCGGGGCCCGGCCGAGCTAGCCCGGAAGGCAGCGCTCCCGCGGGCTGCGCTCCTGCCGACGGTGACTCCAGCGTGGGAATCCGGCGGAAGGGAAGCGCCCGCAGGAAGGGCTGGACCCTGGAGGCTGCTGGAGCGTCAGAAGCGACTCCAGGGAACTGGCGGGGGGGGGGGGGGGGGGGGGGGGACGGCGCTGGGGAGGTGGGGATGTGGAATAAAGAAAGCTCTTGGGTGCGAGCCATGAGAGCGCAAGTGTGCCTAGGCGCAGCGCGGATGTGGGAGTCTGGACACCTGGATTTTCTGATCCGGGCTCTGTGACCTTGGGTAAGTCACATACCACCCTGGGCGCAGAGTGGGGAAGAGGGTGTGGAATAGAGAACTGGCAACTTCATGATGTCTCCTTGGCCTCCAGTCTTCTGAAAAAGCTCTAGCACAGGTGAGTGGGGAGGCAAGTGCTGCGGAGGGCAAGGGGAGTGACTGGGTGGGTAGAGGAAGGCCAGAAGGAAGGCAAGGCCACAGGTGCAGACTGGAAGGCAGATGAGGCGGGAAATTTGAAAACAACAGCACTTCGCTTTGGTGCGATATTCTGGTAGGTTGACTCGGCGAACTGACACCAAAGATGACCAGTGAGCTTCCCTGTGGGTCTACAGGTCTCGATTTTTTTTTCATCAGCCACCCCTTTGGCTTTGTTTATTCTCAGAGGCCGTCAGTGCCCCTTTGGAAGTCTTGTGAGTGAAGCATACAAAGAATGTTGGCTATGGGACCAGACTCCACCCTATCTGGAACCTCAGGGCAAGAAGAGACCTGAGAGGACACAGCAATACAGTGAGCAGTTCAGGTGCTGGAGACAGGCAGCCTATGTTCAAATTCCTACTCTAGCTGTGTGACCTTGAACAAATTACTCAACCTCTCTGTGCCTCAGTTTCCTTATCAATAAGAGAGTTGATAAATAGCATTTACCTTATATACCTTATAGATAATAATAGCATCTATCTTGTTGAAGATTTAAAAAAAAAAACTTGATATAAAGTAAGTGTCATAATAGTGTTAGCAATTATTATTACTTAGCCCCTCACCTGTAGGTTTTTTGGTGGCTTTCACTTTCCAAGGAACACCAGTGTCTATACCAATATTAGCATTTCTGCTTGAAAGGTTCAGATAATAGAGAACAACCAACTCCCCAGATAGTTCATTGCACAAAATCTGTTAGAAGATTTACCCTGACATCGAACCAAAAACATACTACATTTTCTTTCCATCCATTGTTCCAAAGCCACTGGCTGGTTACCTCTTCCCTGCAAAGGAGTAAGAATGGTTTTCATCACCCCTTTCTTCTTTTCTCTAGGCTAAACCTGATTTACAGTTCCTGTGATGTTCCCTAAAGGTTGAAGCTTAAGGTTGAAGTTCCCTGGAGAAATACTCATTCAAAAGCCTCTTCCTTTTTCCTCTCAAAGATGATGGATGAAAGCCAGGACATCTGGAGGGCGTTTTGAGCTAATAGCCACTGCTGGCTCCACATTCTCTAAACTCATTTCATAATAGAGCTCTAGCAAGGTCATTTGGGGCGGTTCCAAAACTTAAGAGGATACATCCAGGCCTTCCTTCTAGTCACCTCTTAGCCGCATTGTTCAGTGGGATCACCAAAGCTCTGTGGGCTCCAAGGTCCTTGAAGATCTTGCTAAAGCCACAGCATTGTTATCACTGGGGAAGTTCTAAGGCCCCAGGCAACCTGGGCCATGGCCTTTGTCTTTCCAGTCTCTTCGGGAATTAGTGAGTAACTTGGCCCATCTGGGGATTCTGCCCATAGAAATTCCCCATGGAGGGAGAGGCAATTAACAAAAGGAAAACATCTAAAAATATCCCTTCATGCTGCACACGCAGAGGCAGAGAGTTTTCCCGTAGAGCTCTCCTGCTCTGGAACCCAATGCCGAGAGCTGTTTCTTTACTTTGAGGGAAATGCTATTCCTTGAAATGTAGTAACGGTTTAGCATAAGCCTCAAGGAACTTGAGCAGAGTGAGCAGGTCCATGTGTGATTTTAGAAGGCACCTGACCTCTGGAGCACCAATTTCCATATTTATGAGCCTCTCTCCCTTCCAGGCAAGGCTGTTGCAAGGATTCAGTGAGGGGAAATGTGACAGTGCTTTAGATATTCTATCATCTTTGCAAGAAGAGGCTCTATCACCACTGGGTGATCACCACCAAGGGTTCTAGGTGCTCCTTAATGGTCACACATAGTGGCTCTTCTATTTGATGATATGAAGAGTTTACTTGTGAATCTTCCCTCTCCTCAAGAGAATTGCAAACTCTTAGAAGGCAAGGCAGGAAAGCGAACTCCATTACAGTTCGTATTCAAATGGCCTGCTGCTGTCTTGCTTAAATGACAGTGGTTCTTGTGGTCAAGTGTATTCATCGCAAAGAAAAGGGATCATCACATTATTTGAAAAAACAAACCTGGGATCACATTTATAGATTTTTGTTGTTCTTGTTATGGAACTCTCAGATGAGTTCAGATTAAACCAAAGAGAGCACATAACATTTTAATGAAAAATATTTTCCTAGTATATATTATGGACTTTTGATCAAAGTAAGTACAAAAGGGAATGGATCACTGGAGCTTTATTACTTAAACTTAGGGGGTTTTTTTTGTTTGTTTATTTGTTTGTTTTTTAAATAAAGATTCCTCCCCTTATCTGGTCTTTGACTTACATGTTTGTTAAAGTAACTCCTAAGGTGACATCACGTTCAAGTTAGGCACATATTTTAGTCTTCCTAAAAGTACCTTGGGCAGTTCTTAAGGAGAACTCAATTCTGCATGTACCATAACATCCAAAAACAGGACAAAACAAAAACAAAGAGGAGTAGCCATGAGCACAATGGATGGTAGGAAGGTGGCACATTTAGTTTCAGAAAAACTTCCACATTCTCTATGTATTATTATTATGTAAGACAAAATCAAATTTTTTACTTGCAATCATATTTTTTATTTTAAATTCAAGATATATTACTACATAATGACCAAATTTTAAATTATGTTATCTGCTTCTAATTAAGATTTTTAAAGTTAGGCATTCTCTCTATTTTCTTATTGACTTTGGGCCAGCTCTGGCAAGTGACTCACTAGTGTGGTTTCAAAATGAAATAATTTATCACTTTCTGAGAAGGACTGGAAAATCTGGTACATAATGATAGGTGAACTTGTTTAAATTCTTAGTATCTAAATTTTTCCTTTCTATAGTTATTTACTCATAGTTTGTAGGAATTCATATTTGTGGGAGTTCTGAGATTTTTAAGTGGTCATTTATCTGAGATATTTTTTGTTCATATTAAATAGGAATCTATTGACTCTTGGCATCAGCTGTGCAATTAATCAGTATATTTATCTGCTTGGAAGACTACACTGAGTTAGTAATAACATATTCAGAATTTTGCCAGGCCCCAAAAGTTTTAATGAGTATATTAATGGCAAAATGTCTATTGAATGGAAAGCAACTTTATTTTCACAGAGAAGCCAAACCAACACAGAAACTTAAAGATAAAGACCAGTATGATAGCTAACATAGTACTTTTGGTCTTTGTTACATGTACAGTCCATTGACGACCAGGCCTGTATCTCACGTCTTAGAAATACCTTCAAGTCCAATTTTGATAGGCAATTACCCACATTAAATGTTTGCATTCCCCCCAAATTCATATTTTGAAATCCTAACCCCAAAAAATTGGGAAGTGGAGGCATTGGGAGGCTTTACCTTCATGAATAAGATTAGTGCCCTTATAAAAATGCGGTGGGGAGCTCTCTCTCCCCTTTGACCATGTGAGGACACAGTGAGAAGACAGCCACATATGCACTAGGATGTGGGTCCTCACCCGACACCAGATATACTGGTGGCCCTGATCTTGGAATTCCCAGCCTCCAGAACTGTGAGAAATAAATGTTCATCATTTAAGCCACCCAGTATACGGTATTTTCTTGGTAGAATCAACCTTATTACATAACGTGGCAAGAACAGTCACTAGCAGCTAGCTTACTTTATTACTGACATGCATGGCCCAAATACGTTTAACTATAGTAAAATCTTGGATTGCGAGGAACTTGTTCTGCGAGTGTTCTGCAAGATGAGCAAACATTTATAATAAATTCTAACTTGATAAATGAGCAATGTCTTGTTATGCAAATAATACACGATGCCAAACATCATGTGATCACAACTGAGCCAATCGTTCTTGAAATTAGCTTCGATATATGAGTGCTTTGGACTACAAGCATGTTTCGGGAACAAATTATGCTCACAAACCAAGGTTTTACTGTATTTTTAAAAGATGACATACATTGGGGTTTTTATTTTTGTTATTTTCTTCCTCTTGTTCTTTTTTGTTTGTTGTTGTTCTTCTCCAAAATTTAATTTTGAAATAAATTTAGACTTCTAGAAAAGTTGTAAGATTATAGAGTTCATGTATACTCTTCACCTAACTTCTTCTAATGTTAATGACTCACATAACCAGTGTACAATTAACACAGCTGAAAATTCACACCGGTACCATGCTATTACGTAAACTGCAAACTTTTCTGAAATTTTACTAGTTTCCCCCCCCACCCCATCCTCCAAGATCCAACTAAGATCCACCTTGCATTTAGTTGTGTCTTCTTAGTCTCCTTCCATTTATGACAGTCTCTCAGGACTTTTTGCCTTTCAGGACTTTGACACTTATATTAATATCAGTCAAATATTTTTGTGGAATTTCTTTCAATTTGGGTTTGTCTGATACTTCTTAATGATTAGTATAAGGTTATTCATTTTGGCATGAAGGTCACATTAGCTATGTTCTTTCCGTCTCAATTCATCATTATCAGGGGCTACATGATATCAACTAGTGATACAATATGAATCACTTGGTTAAGGTAGTATCTGCTAAGTTTCTACGCTATAAAGCTACTTTTTAAATTTTTTATAGTTGATAAATCTCTTAAGAAGAAACTTTGAGGCTATGTTTGTACCCTGTTTCTCCTCAAACTTTCATCCATTGATTTTAGAATCCATTGGTGGATCTTGCTTATAGCAATTATCATTGCACTGTGTAATTGCATAGCATTACACAGTGACTTTGTATTTTCCTCATTCCTTCTATACAAATGGGAGTTCTTCTGTGAGATCTGTACCTCCTCCTCTTCTTATTTGTTTATTCAATTATTTATTTATATCAGTATGGTCTCATGGATATTAATTCTATGGGTCATAATTCAATACTATCATTATTTTGTGGCTCAAATTGTCCCAGCTTTAGCTATTGGGAGGTCCTTATGGTTGGCTCCTACATCTTTTTATTGAAGAATTCCTTAATTTTCTGGCACCACAAGATGTTCCAGGTTTATTTTTTATTTTTCCTGCCCCAGCTCAGGAATCAACTAATTCTCTAATAAGCCTTAGTTCTTTTTATTGGAAAATAGTGTTTAGAAACCAAAATCCAGGTGCTAAGTGTGCTCATTGTTACTGGGATGTTCATTGCTCCTAGGCTCTCTTGGTGGAGAGAGCCGGGAAATATATGTATGTACAAACTCATACATCATATTTGTTGAAGTATCTATTTCTCTCTATAAATGGGTAGAAATATCTATATGTGGATATATTTATATGTAGATGCATCTATATGTAGATATATAATAGGTAGATATCTACAGATAGGTGTAGAGATACAGACAGGATAGAAATAGAGATAAAGATAGCAATCACTAAACTTATAATTCCAACCAAACACAAGTTTTGTTTTACTCTTTGCCTCTTCCTTATTTGCAACTTCTTTATCTGACAGTGAAAGACCTTTTATCATTTATAACATATTCACTTATTTATTCAATTCTGGAATACACTTAAAGTAGTTACAGAATTCCTAACCAATATTCCTGTGAGAAATGGATTCATCACTGAAGTACTGTATTTATGCACAGTTGTCTTTGTCTTTAGCCTTACAATATCCAGTCAAAATATTATTTCCCAAAATGACATAGGTTAGTTCTTTTCTTCACCATCCTTTTCAGTATGGGTTAGTCAATCATTTGTAATCCAGTTAGATTCATTTGTCATCATTTGTGTTCTCTGCTGGGTGATCTTAATTATTTAATCAAAATTAACTAATTATTTCTTTCTCATTTGAGTATGTAAAACATTGGTATGGTTCTAAGAGTCAAAAATTTACAAAAAATGCATGCTCCCATAAATGTCACTGTCTTATCCCTCCTGTCCTGTTCTCACTTCCCCTTCTTTCCACTCCTTTCCCATCCATTCCCTATAGGTAACTGGCCCCTTTAATTTCCGGTTTATCTTTTCTATGCTTCCTTTGCACAACTGAGTAGATTCTTCCATGTATAGTGAACTTCAAGTTAGTTCCGATATTTTTCTATTATCAACAATACTGCAATGAACACTTGCATATTTTCATATTGTCAGCAGGTAGATTCTTGCAAAATGTGATTCTTTTTTTCTTTGGTTTTTATTTACATTCCATTTAGTTAATATACAGTGTAATATTATTAGTTTCAGGTGTATAATTTAGTAATTCCATACTTACATACATCACCCAGCGCTCATCACAAGTGCACTCCATAATCCCCATCATCCATTTAACCCATCCTCCCACCCACCTCCCTACTGGTAACCATCCGTTTATCCTTTATTGTTAAGAGTCTTTTTCTCAGTTTTCCTCTTTTTTTTCCCCCATGACCATTTCTTTGAAACAGTATGATTCTTAGAAACGGGAATGCTGAGTCAAAAAATAAGTGTATACTAGTTTTGTTAGGTATTGACAAGTTTCCTTCAAAAGTCTTGCATGAATTTGGATTTTTACCAGCAATATATGAGAATGCCTATTTCCCCACAGCCTCACCAACAGAATGTATTGTCCTCCTTTTTTATTTTTGTCAGTTTTTTTGAAATGTTGTCTTCATCTGCATATCTCTAATTATAAGGACATTTGAACATTATTTTCATTTAAAAGCTTATATTTTTGCAAGAAATTGCCGCTCCTGTTATTTGCTAATTTTTCTATTGGAAAAAAACTCCACTTTTTTACCACCAGGAAGGGAACTGAAATAAAACTATATTAAATTAAAAATTTTTTTAAATGTTGAGGTATGGGTTCAAAACAAGGTCATTGTCACTGGGAAAACAGTGTAAAGTTTCCAAATAACATTTAACCCATTCACTCATCCACCCACCCTCCCCATGAGTATTTAGAAACTAAAATTAACTCCTTTCCCTAAAAAGCTAGTCAAGGAAGAGAGATATGTAAACTATAAGTGTACTGGTAATACTGCAGAGTCCAGTAAAGTTACAAAGAATGGGTAAATTCATCTGTCTTTTGAGGGTAAGAAGCAAGCACTCAGTAAAAGCTTCATATACTTTAAGAAACTTGAGCTGAAGGGAAGGAGATAACTCTCATTGAAATATACAACGTCCAGTGCTTAATAAATGCTGCTACTTTACTTTCTAGCCACGCTTAATAGGTACTGCCTCCACTAAAGAACAAACTCTGCTTAGAAAAAAACAGCACCCAGAATTCAGACTCTATATACCTCCACCTCTGACCTATGTTCCATCACATCACTATTAGTTACAGGGCATTTAACGTAGGTACATCTTATCTTAACAGACTCAACAGTCAATGAATGATGTTACTTTTGTAGGACTTTTCTGATAAAACCTGCTGATATCTGGTTGATGATTAGCACTTCCAGGCATTTTTCTCCAACCTTCCCACCCCCAGACCCCAATCTTCAAAGAAAGAATACTTCAAGATTTGCTGCTACAATCAGGCATTTTCCATTCTCTTCTAATAGCCCTTAAAACAAGCTGTTTTGAATAAATGCAAAGTTTGTCATCTATAAGAAAAACTTAAAGGTAAGCTCTCTGAGTCACAGAGAAGGAAAATATTTCTACTTTATCATAGCCAAGCATGAGTTATTTATTGTGAGAATTTTGAAATCAGTCAATCCAAGATAGTTAATACTGGAAAATTTCAAGGAAGTACCATTTGCTTATTAATCAAAATTCATTACTGAAATGGGGCACAATTCCAAATAGGTGTTCTCATTTCCATCACCTAAACACATCTCTAACTTTAAAAATCCCACACATTCTTTCAGACCTACCACAAATGCCACAATGCTCTCTCGAGGAAATTTTTTTCTGAACACTATAGTTCCTCTAATATAAAACTTACTTTATTCTGCCTGCACACATATATCTTCTCCAAGAGATTGTAAGCCCCTTTATCTACAAATTTAGGTACTATAACTTTCATTTTTTAATGTCTTGAGTACCTAGAACATGTAATAAATAATTTATTTACTAAATATTGATGGAATGAAATTAAATTAACATTTAAAAATAAATATTAATTCCTGTTAAATATTGATGAAGTGACATAAAATGGGGACTGTTTTTGTGGATTTTTCATTTGGGAAAACTGTATATTAACTTAAAATTTTAAAATGTGGTAAAGCCCCTCCCTAAGGAATGTGGTGAAAACCTCACACGTGCACGATATTCCTCACAACTCTGTAACATAGACCACCCATTCAGACTGTATGTCACCACATATGGGAGACAAGGAAGCAAGAATTATACAAAAAGCAACCCCTGCTCCTCTCAGGGCTCAGGCTTTTGGTTCCTAGCCCACTGAACTGGTGCTGGCATGAATAAAGTTGCTTCATGGAAAGAAAAGCCTCGGTATCCTGACTCTCTGTGTGTGACTCACTGCTACATTTCGTGGGGGCTCATCTGGGATGCAGAGACAGTGTTTCACCTCCCTTATCACTGGGGCACAAACCTTGAAGCACCTGGAGAGGTGACCTCGCCTAGCACCAGCAGACTGCTTGATCCATAGGAGACTAGCCCCTCCCGGCAGGCTGGGGCAGGGGCCCTGGATGCACAAAGGAACCTAGTGAGGCCCAGGAACCAGCTCACGGAGCCACCCATCAGACTGGTAAGAACCCAGGTTCGTTTTGGTAGACCTGCCCCTAAGTGGCAGAAGGGAATCCTGGTCACCTCCCAGATTTGCCTGATAGTTCCATAAGGAACGAAACCACAACTCCAGGGTGACTGGCACTGGGCAGCAGGCTGGAGTCACTATGTGACTGTGTGTGAATGAGACAGACAGTGGAAAGTTTCTGACCTGACCAGTGGGCCGAATCGAGTGTTGAATCCCAATCCGTGGTTCCCTGGCAACCTCATATGGCTTAGGGTGGTGTCAGACTTCCTCAGGAGTCTGATCTGGGTCAGGGCTTGATACTGAACCTACCAATACTAAGAGGTGCCTGAAATATCTCCAAGAGGAGATTGGCAAGAAATAGATGAAACGAGTGTGCATCCTCTCCAAATTTGTCCCTCTCTTCCCCCTTTTTCCCCTCTTGTGAATGATAGTTGTCTGTTAGGGGGAGGAAACGGGAGGAAAGCAGAGTAAACTGATTCTCCTAAAGTGTATGTTAAGAAATTTCAAAAAGGGATATTCAGAAGATTATGATGTAAAATTAACCCCCAGAAAGCTCCAGACATTCTGTGAAATTTATTGGCCATCATACAGGGTGGGCTGGCACGCTGAGGGCTCACTTGATAAGGAAATAGCTGAGTGTTCAGGGTCATTGTGGAGGATCCAGGCCACCCTGACAAATTCCCTTACATTGACTATTGGCAAGACCTGGTTCTATCCCGGCTGCCTTGGCTAAAAGTCTACATTGAAGAGAACTGTAAAGTTATAATGGCTCATGTCATGGCTTCCTCCAAATGCTGGCCAAAAACTGAAAAACCCATTCTGTCAGGAGAGCCTGAGGAGCCTCCACAGCCATATGCCCCACTGTACCCCTCACTGCCACCTGCACCTCCAGCCGCCCTGGTTGCTGAAATCCCACCAGAGCCTGTCTTTAGTTCCAAGGCCTTGCCACCTCTAGCAACACCAGCCTCTCAGGATGTGACGGCTTGCCCGGACCACCATCCCTAACCTCATACACCCATCCCAGAAAGCAATTAGAAGGTCAGACCAGCGGAGATAGTCCCTCCCTGCAGCAACACCAGAGGCCCCTACAGATTTCACTGAAGGAAACTAGGGGACCTATCTATTATGATCAGGAAGACCAGATCTGAGGAAGCCAGCCCTTTAACACTATATAACTTCTAAATTGGAAGCACCATATTCCCTCTCATATGGAGAAGCCCCAAGCTATGATTGAACTAATGCAGTCCATAATTGAAACCCATAAACCTGCCTTGACGGACTGCCACCAACTCCTCCCGACCCTCTTCGACATGGAGGAGCGTCACCAAATTACCCAGGCAGTCCTAAAATTGTTAGAGGAGAATATCCCGGCTGGGATGCTAGAAAACCCAAGCTTATGCTCAGGCTCACTTCCCTGGGTAGGACCCCAAATGGGACCCAAATGACTCAAATGTAGATGGAGGGCTTGCAAGGACTGAACAGTATCAAGAAGCCCTTCTAAATGGCAAGAAGGAAGGGAAGAAAAGGCCGTAAATATGAGTAAAACATCAGAAGTGCTCGAGGGACCCAAAGAGAGCCCAAGCCAGTTCTATGAGAGACTATGTGAGGAATTTCATCTCTACACCCCTTTTGATCCAGAGGCACCCATTAACCAGTGGATATTCAAGGCGGATTCCATAGGTCAGGCCCAAGGAGGGGGGACATCCAGTGCAAGCTGCAAAAGCTAGAGAGTTTTGCCAGCATGAAGGTCAGTCGGTTGCTAGAAGTAGCAACTAAAGTGTTTGTCAACCATGACCAGGCAGCATGGAGGGAAGAATGCCAGAAGATGTGGAAAAAGTCAGATTTGTTAGCTGCTGCCTTGGTGGAATAGTCAGAACGCTCCTGGAAAGATGCCCTGCAGGGACTGGGCCAGGGCCTAAAAGGGGAATGGTGGGGAAGATCATCTTGCCTAGGACCAAAGTTAGGATGGAATCAGTGTGTTCATTGTCATCAGGAGGGCCACTGGAAAAATGAGTGCCCCCTGTGGCTGGGTAATTCTCAGTGGGGTCCCAAACAGAAAGAAAGAGGCCATGTGGTCCAGGGCTGGTACCAACCAGCATCATGACCTCATGGGGCCCCCAAAGATGATTTTGTGGGACAAACAACCACCGAGGACTATGAGGAGGACTAGGACAGACTGAGCTCTATTTTGTTAGGCCCCCAAGAACCTATGATCCAAATGAATGTGGGGGGCTAACTCATCAACTTCATGATAGATACTGGGGTGGAACATTCAGTGGTGTCCCAACCTGTGGACCCCCTCTCACAGAGACAAGTTACCATTGTGGGAGTCATGGGCAATCGGACACGCTGTCTTTTCCTGCTGCCTTGGTGATGAAATTTACGTGGCCGTGAAGTCATCTATGAATTCCTGTACCTCTCTGACTGCCCCATGGCTTTAACGGGCTGGGACCCATTAGGAAAGAAGCAGGCCCAGAAAAATTTCAACTCCCACAGACAAGCTGCTCTGACCCCATGAAAGCCGGAAGCAAAGATTATGATTCTCACAATTCCCCAAGGGGAAGAATGTTGTTTCTACATTCTCATGGAGGAGCCACAACAGGGACCTGAGCTGCCCTTCAGAGTACCAGGGGTGTGGGCTGAGGACAACCCACCAGGACTGGCCCAGAACATACCTCCCGTAACTGCAGAACTAAAGCTAGGGGGCAGGGCCCATCAGCCAAAAACAATATTTCATCCCTTTTAAGGCACAGATGGGGATACAGAAGCACCTGGAGAGACTTCTAAAATAGGGGATCCTCCAACCCTGTTGGTCACCTTGGAACACATCTCTCCTACCAATCCAGAAGCCAGGCACCAATAACCATTGGCTGGTCAAAGACCTTTGCACAATAGACCAGGCTGCCATCACCCTGCACCTGATTGTCCCAAACCCATACATTCCCTTGGGTCTTATCCCCACCAAAAGTGCCTTCTTCACATTCCTACACTTCAAAGATGCTTTCTTCTGCATCTGCCTGGCCCTCCAGAGTCAACCGATCTTCGCCTTCCAGTGTGAGAATCCTGAAAAAGGTGACAAGGGCCAGTTGACTTGGACCAGATTGCCTCAGAGGTTCAAAAGCTCCCCAGCTATTTTCAGCACTGCATTAGCCTCAGAGCTAAGAGCCTTCCCAGTGGATCAACATGGCTGTGTCTTGCTTCAGTACATAGATGATTTACTGCTGGCTGGAAGGTCCCAGGAGGATTGCATGGAAGGAACTCGGCAGCTCCCTACCCTCCAATGGGAGACTGGCTATAAGGTCTCAAGGAAAAAGGCCCAAATCTGTCAAAAGAAAGTCAAGTACCTTGGCTTTCACCTCTCCCAGAGGTAGCACCAACTCGGCCCAGAGACAAAAACAGGCTATTTATTCGATCCCAGTTCTATGGGCCTGACATCAGGTTTGGGAGTTTCTTGGGGCCACAGGTTTCTGTAGAATCTGGATACCTAACTTCTCAGTCTTGGCAAAACCCCTTTATGAGGCCATAAAGTGTAGAGAGCAGGAACCTCTGTTATGGGAGCAAGTACAGCAAAGGGCCTTTGCAGATATCAAATGGGCCCTCACCAACACACTTGGTCTGGGGCTCCCAGACATGTACAAGTCCTTCTTGTATGTTCATGAACATACTGGCATTGTGGTAAGAGTCCTACCCCAGATGTTGGGGTCATGGCATCACCTAGTGGCATATCTCTTCAAGCAGCTTGACTCTGTTGCTCAAGGCTGGCCACCCTGCCTACGGGCACTTGCAGCTATGGCCCTCTCAGTGTCTGAGGCTGACAAGTTAACTATGGGACAAGAATTGACAGTCTAAGTGCCAAATTCAGAATTGACATTAATGGAGTATAAGGGACAATACTGGCTAACCAACACCCAGATGATCAGATATCAGGAAGTGCTATGTGAGACCCGCACATTCACCTAGAAGTAGTGTGGACACTAAACCCTGCAACCCTACTGCCTGCTGGGCCAGGTCAACCAGATCATGACTGCATTGAAGTCATAGGTGAGGTGTTCTCCAGCTGACCAGACTTAAGGGAACAGCCCCTCAAGAACCCCAGCACTGAGTATTTCACCAAACGGCAGCAGTTTTGTGAAAGAGGGAGAATGACTTGCAGGGTACTCTGTGGTGACCCTGAATTCTATCATTGAGGCCAAACCCCTGCCAAAGGGGACTTTGACACAGAAGGCAGAGCTCATTGAGCTAACTCAAGCCCTCCAAGTGGTGGCAGGGATACATGTTAATATATACACAGGCTCTAAGTATGCCTTCACCACTCTCCACATACACGGGACTTTATATAAAGACAAGGATATAATAAACTCAGGAGGAAAAGACATAACGTATGGAAATCTTCGAACTCTTACATGCTGTGTAGGCCCCTAAAAGAATGTCAGTCATGCATTGTTGGGGACATCAAAGGGGAGATACCACAGCTTCATGGTATGACCATGCAGACCAAGACCTTGGCAGACCAAGAAGCAAAGCTTGCAGCCTCCAAAGGAACAGCAGAATCAGCGGCTTTAACTTCTGCACTGTTCCCTAGTCTGCACTGATCCTAGGCAGAATGGGATCCTAATTACTCACAACATGAGAGTACCTGGTTTAAGACTGAAAATGGAAGCTACCTCCCTGGTGGATTATGAAAATTTGAAGATGGCCAAGTAGCAATTCTTGAGGCCCTGGCTCCAGCTTTTGTCAAGCAGTTCCATCAGGAAACCCATATTGGCCAGACAGCTCTTGAAACTACACTGAGGCAACATTTCTACATCCCTTTACTCTCCAGAATAGCCTGAGTCGTATGTGGGCAAAGTGAAACGTGTGCCCGGAATAACCCACATCAGAGACCCAAGGCCACCCCTGGGGTGCAGAATGTCGGGGGAGTCCCACTTGAAAATATGATGGTGGAAATCACTAAGCTTCCCCGGGTGCGAGGCTGTAAATATCTGTTGGTCTTTGCGTGCACTTTCTCCAGCTGGGTGGAAACCTTCCCTACTCACACAGAAAAAGGCACACGAAGTGGCCTGACTTCTAAAAGAAATCATTCCTCAATTTGGGATCCCTATCACTAGGGGATCAGGTAATAGGCAAGCATTGGTGGCTGAGGTGGTGCAGCTGGTGACAAAGGGGTTAAAGATCACCTGGAAGTTACACACGGCATACCAACCCCAGAGCTCTGGGAAGGTGGAACGAATGAACCAAACCTTGAGGTTGCAGTTAAGTAAACTATGTCAGGAAACCCACCTACACTGGGACCAGGTGTTGCCAATCGCCTTGTTAAGAATCAGGTGTAGCCCCACTAAGCAGATGGGGTTCTTCCCTTATGAAATCCTTTATGGGTACCCTTCCCCCCCCCATTATCGGGGGCATAAGGGGGGATCTAAATGATATAGGCAACCTAACCCTAAGGCAACAGATGTGGGCCCTTGGCTCTACCCTAACCACCTTACACCACTAGGTTAGGCAGCGATCACCTGTGAGTGTGACCACAGACCCTCACCCATTTAAACCAGGAGATGCTGTATGAGTGAAGGAAAGGAATGTCCAACCCTTAAAACCCCTCTGGAGGGGCCTGTTCACTGTCATTTTGTCCACCCTTATTGCAGTAAAGGTAGCCGAGGCGGGTCCCTGGATTCACATAGCAGTGTGAAGTTGGCATCTTGAAACTGGGAGTGCATTCCTGATCCATGCAAGCTGACCTTACGGAAGAAGCAATCTACAACTCCAGAGACTCTGGGAGACTGCAGCCCTGCTTTAGTCACTCCGGAAGCTGACTAATCTACACAGAAGCTTGAGGAATCGACAGTCCGGTGGAACAAATAGACTGTCCTTATTTTCTATATCTGTTTCCTTACTGTGATGCACTGTCACCCCTTGTTCTCACTGTCATTGTGATTCTTGCTCTACTTTCCCCATAGGATTGGCAGAGGCCGCCCTGGCTAGCTCAAAGTGTGGTGAGAGGTTTCTGTTAGCACTCACCTTCCCTTTGTGGATGGGATGCTTCATTGGTATTGATTACTTCTAATCTGGACCCCTTCTGTAGACCTAGATTCCTCATCATGTGACCCATGTATTTACATAACCAGGTCAGGCCAGGGAGTCACTTGGACCTTAGTATACCATACCCACTTCTCATGCCAAGGAAAAGTCCTGGGGACCTGCGGACACAAGACCACCTATTCTATCTGCCAACGAGAGAATCAATACACTTGCTTTGACTCACAATACTCCCGGGTGAAGACTGGTTAGAAGTCCGACCCTGTCAAGAGAGGGGGGCCTTGGTCAGCTGGACACAAATTACTAACCCCAAATGACTGGTGTCAATACTGTTTGATGTATGTGTGATTATAGGTATTGGCCCAGATGCATCTCTCATACAAAAAAAGTGGGCACTTGTCATAGAGAGTCCAAGGACTTTTGATATACCATGAAGAGGCTTAGATTGGGAGCAGGAATATTGACTCAATGACAAATACATGTGTGAGGAAAATGGTTTATGTGCCTATACACCTGAGTTGTTATGCCTCAGCTGGAGCTGTGTTTCATGGGTTACTTGGAAAAAAGAAGGCACAACAGCACTCCTCCAGAAGGGGGCTGCTACATCAAGGGCCTGTAACCTTGTTAATTTTACCATCATTAACCCTGGAGATTCCAAGTGGCAAGGGGGCACCTGAATTGGCATCTGGATTCATGGGCGAGGCAGGGACCCAGGGACTGTGCTGTATTTCAAGGGAGTCACTACCACCCATCCAACCATTTCCCATCAAGTCTTCCACTCCTTCTATGAAGAAATAAGAAGTAGCCCCCCTCCCATTTCAGCCGCAGCAAGGAACTTGTTTCTAGCCCTAGCAGAGACTATAGCCCAGACTCTTAAGATCTCTTCTTGCTATGTATGCGGGGGAACCAACATGGGGGATCAATGACCATGGGACACTAGAGAATTAGATCCCCCACAAACCTTATAATGGAACAGAATACCCTAGTCCTACTACCAGGGTTTGGCTCCTCAAAACCTCAATTATTGGGAAAATCTGCCTTGCCTGATGGGGAAGAAAGTTCACCATCTCTGTTGGAAGCTTAACGTGCCTAGGCCAAAGATTTTTATAACTCAACTGTCTGGGAAACCCAATGGTGATGGTCCCCAGATCACCTTGAGCCAGATACCCATCCCTTGTCTAACTTCTTTCATCTCCGAGAGGCCTGGGACAATGTCGATTCAGCCATCGAATGGCAGGCCCCAGGTGGTCTATATTGTATATGAGGAAGGACAGCCTATATACTCCTTCCCTCAGGCTGGTCAAAGCCATATGTGCTGGGAACTATTCATCCATATTTCTTCCTGCTCCCTTTGCCAGGGGGGAACATTTAGGAGTCCACATGTATGGGGATAGGGAGACTCAACAGAAATGACGTGCCCTATACATTGGCAATTGGAAAGATGATGAATGGCCTCCCAAGCATATAATCCAATATTATGGCCCTGCCACCTGGGCAGAGGATGGGTCTTGGGGCTACCGCACTCCCATTTACATGCTAAACCGCATAATCAGACTGCAAGCAGTTGTAGAAATTATAACCAGTGAAACTGCCAGAGGTCTTAACTTACTAGCCAAGCAGCAACCAAAATGTACAATGCTATGTATCAAAATCGCTTGGCCTTAGACTACTTGCCTGCTTCTGAGGGAGGAGTTTGTGGAAAGTTTAATGTGAGCAACTGCTGCCTACAGAGAGATGATGATGGAAAAATCATAGAGGAGATCACAGATCGAATGAGAAATGTTGCTCACATCCCCGAAAGGTTTGGAAAGGTTTGGAAAGGTTTGGACCCTGAGGAGTTATTTGGAGGATGGTTTTAAAATCTTGGGGGATTCAAAACCCTCATAGGTTTTATCCTCTTGATTTTGGAAGCCTGCTAAATCCTACCTTGCCTAGCTCCCATGGTTATACTGTCTGTCTCCAGCCTCACTGAGGTAATGGTTGAAAGGAAATCAGCCACACATGTGATGATGTTAAGGAAATATAAACCTCTAAACCAAGATAATACTCTTTGACCCAAAATAGGGGGTCAGAGCATCAAACAGGGGGAATGTGGTAGAGCCCCTCCCTAAGGAATGTGGTGAAAACTTTAAGACAAGGGAAGGCAACCTGGCTATCTGTGCGTACACAACATTCCTCACTACTCTAACATAGACCGTCCATTCAGACTGTATGTCACCACAAATGGGAGACAAAGGAACACAAAATCATACAAAAGGCAACCCCCCACTGTGCTCAGGGCTCAGCCTTTTTGGCTCTTAGCCCACTGAGCCCATGCTGGCACAAATAAAGCTACTTCATGAAAAGAAAAGCCTCAATTTCCCAACTCTCTGTGCATGAGTGGCTGCTACACAGCATCAATCATTTGTTATGTTAATTTATTTTATAAATTCTTTCCTACATCTATAAAAATAACCAGAAACCATTTTTGTTTGAGGGAAGAATCTAAGAAAATTTGGTTTTTAGAAGAAAGATTTTGAAAATTTTTTGCTTCATCAAAACTGGATAAGAGGTGACTGCTAATGAGTATGGAGTTATGTGGTGGGCTGATGAAAAATGTTCTGGAATTGGTGATGGATGGTTGCATAACCTTGTGGATATACAAAAACTATCAACTGTACACTTTAAAAGGGTGAATTTTATGACATCTGAATTATATCTCAATTCAATTTTTAAAAATTCTATAAGAAAAATTATTGGGTCTTAGCAAGATGGCATACAACCATAAAATTGATTTAAGTAGTGATTTCTTTTCCTTTTTCTCTTTCTGCTTTAGATGCCTTTCCTATTTGGATGGAAATCCACCCCAGGTCCTAAATATTAAAATTTTCCAACTCTTAGGTGACATCATACGAAACATCTGGGACTTCAGAGCTCTACATTTCTGACTTCAAATCCCAGTGTTACCAGTTACTAGCCATGTGTGTTCACAAATTTCTTAACTTCTTTGAGTTTCATTGTTTTCATTTGCAAAATTATGCTACTGACCTGTCTTGAAGAATTGCTGTGGCAACAAAATATGGGGGGTGGGAGGGGAGAGGGAAAGGAAAATGCTTAATGCAGAGTTTAGCACTTACAGACTCCCCACAATTAATAGTTTGTAATTTTTTTGGATTGAAGTATAGTTGACATAAAATATTATCTTAGTTTCAGGTGTACAACATAGTGATTGCACAGTTATATACATTAGGAAATTCTCACCATAAGTGTAGTCACCCTCTGACACCACAGAACATTATTACAATATTATAGACTGTATTCTCTATGTTATACTTTTCATCCCCGTGACTTATTTGTTGTATAACTGGAAATTTGTACCTCTTAATCCCCTTCAACCATTCTTGTCTCTTTTTTCCCAAGATCTGTGGTCTGCTTAACAAGGACTAGGATGTTTTTAAAAGAGAGCCTTCTTTAAAAAAAAAATCAGGACATGGTATAAGTCACACAATGGCCATTCCTGTACTTAAAATGTAGAATCTGTAAATGCAAATGGAAATAGCATTCTTAAAGGCGGGTCCTAAAACTTTAAGGTTATTAAGAATGTTTGGGATTCTTACATTTGGAAAAGAAAGGATATGAAGATAAAATTTGGAAAATCCATCCTTCCTCCATTTTCTAACACATGCCGGATGCCGTCACTGACACCTCGAGCTGAGGAATATAAGTAGCTTTTGCTTAGGAGGAGGTGTTAACATGATGCCCACTTGTTTGGAGAGTGTTTTTTGTTTGTTTGGACTTTGTTTCTAATCCAAGTAAATTACCTATGACACTCAGCATTAGGACTGCATTCTGGTTTACCAAGTACCAAAACCATGTCTTTGCCATTTTATTGCATAAGTTCCACATCAAAAAGACCAACATAGGAGGTAAAAAGGAAACAGCCTGCACTAGGATCTCAATTAAAATTACTTGAATTTAAAAATAAATCTAACTAATTGCTTTTAAAAATAAAGACACGTGGGGGGAAAGACTGAAATCATATACACAAAAATACAACAGTGCCTATTTCTTGGTGATTGTTTTGGTGGTGATCGGTGGTCGAGGGGAGGCAGTGGTATGCAGTTGCTCAGAACATGAATGCCAGTGCCCAAGCTGGACCTCCTGGGCTTCACCTTTGCTCTCCCACTTGTTGGCATGACCACTTTATGCACATCACTTAACTCTCCCACCATCAGCTTCTATTTATATGAAATGGGAACAATAATGACCACAGGGTAAGGCTTAACCAAAATAGTGTACATAGGGCATGAGGTACAGTGCCTGTAGAACACGAAAACATGCAATCAATGTCATCATCAGTTTCTGTTCCTGAATTTTTGTATTTTTGAATTTTCTATTATTAACACTGAATACATTAAAAAATTTTTTTGTTTATTTACTTTTGACACCCCAACATTGGCGCCCCAACGTTGAATACGTTTAAAAGAAGAAACAAATATTATTTGTTTTTAAAAATATCAATAATTTTTAAGGAGCACCTGGGTGGCTCAGTCAGTTAAGTATCCAACTTCTGCTCAGGTGATGATCTCATGGCTCATGGGTTCGAGCCCTGCGTCGGGCTCTGTGCTGACAGCTCAGAGCCTGGAGCCTGCTTTGGATCCTGTGTCTCCCTCTCTCTCTGCCCCTCCCCTGCTCATGCTCTCTCTCTCTCTCTCTCTCTCTCTCTCAAAAATAAAAATAAAACATTCAAAAAAGATTTTAAAAATATCAGTATTTTTTATAAGTGATTTTTTTTAAAACCTAGGAATGTCACATCTTCAGACTATATATAACTCTTGAGGTTATAGTGTCAAAAACTTTTTGTTCCATGGCCCTAATGCAGGTACTTCATCCTTGGACTCCAGTGAGAGCCCCCAACTGTTTGTAAACATGCTATTATTATGCACAGTTCTTCTGAAGTCAAATAGATTTTCAGGAAAAGCATAAGCTATGAATTGGATGGGATTCTCTGATTCCCTGTACAGACTTCTAGAGATTGAAATACCATGTCTAGGAAGTAGATCTAGTAATATCCCTAAGGCAGCAACCAAATACCCTTTTTGGAGAATGTACCAATTCATGGTTTTATTACATGTCTACCTCTGCTTTCAGCCCCTCTAATGAGATTTTTTTTTAATAAAAGCGAAATGTATTTTTGTTCCTAAGTTCCCAGGATCGCTTATTACAAGCTTGGGAAAAGTGAGAGACTAATTACCCAGGTATCCCAAGAAAGAAAAACTGAGATGGGTGCATTCCAGACTCATTTTTATAATTCCCGAACTTTTTCTACCTGTTCCTGTTTCTACCTGTTCATCTTTGTTCAATTAATTCTCCTAATCTAATTAGAATTCATTATTTTGAAGGGAATGAGAACAAAAATGAAATAAATTACTCTTTCTTATGGGTTTTGCTTATTTTTTCTTCCAGGAAGCAATTCTTGCATTTTCAAAGCAAAGTCATCTGGGGACATCAAACACTGACCATATTATCTGGTATAATACTTAGCAAACTGCCAACAAAACCTGAAATTGCTCTCTCTGTCCTTATTTCTCCTGTACACTTTCACAAGGAAACAAATGATGGATGTAAACATCTATTTTCAACAGATATTTCATCTGACATCATTATCTGTTACTCAGAGGAAAATATCTCGGGTTTTACGATTGTTTGGGGAAAGAAATTTAAAATAGTGTGTGCTCAGGAACACAAAGTAATTTTGATAAAACATTATTGAATGCTTTACTCACTTCTTCAAGAGCCTATAACGGTTTCTTTACAGCTGAAAGTAGAATTTTCAACATCTTTAACGTGGAATTCAAAAACTGGCACAATTTTGTCTAGCTTCCTGACCATTGTCTCCACAATATCCCATCACCTATAATTACTTCAGGTCCACAATCCCATATCTGAAACACCTGCGGCTAGGTGTGTACTGTGATTCTGGTTTGGGCGGCACACGGTGGTGTTTTTAAATGTAATGGAGTTAATGTATAAAATACCAGTGAAACCTCTCTGTGATGGGGCGGCACCTATAATAAATAAGATTGATATTTCTGCAACAATGTCTACAAATATTCCCATAAGTGGAATAAATAAGGATTATAAACAGCCTATCATCAATTCAGGTCAGATTGTGTCACTAAATAAGTTTGCTACAAGTTAAAAAACAAAACAAAACACACACATACATATACACACATGCACACACACACACACACAAACTGGATTTTAGAGCTTCTTGGATTCAGACTATAGACAATGGATTGTGAAACTTTGCTTGCTTTTCTTGAAAACAAACTTTTGAACCTTTGAGCCTTGGTTCATTTACTGTCCTTAGCCAAGAATATCCTCTACATCTCTTCTAGTTTATTAAACTATATCACAGATAGTCCAAATGTCAACCCTTCACGAAGCCTGAAGTCAGAAGCATGGGTCCTTCCTCTATTGTCTGCATATTTATCTCTCCCTCTAGACTAGAACCTCCTTAAGGAAAAACCCTCTGTGTGCTCTGCATTTGACTACTGTGACTCCTGGCAGTGTGTTTCCTTCAAAAGAATAAATAAATTGAATGAAGCAAACCTATACGAAACAATAATACTGGCAAAAAAATGTTAGTGTCCTATCTCCATCCTCTCTCAATGTGGATCTTTATAAGATGATGGATTTTGTTTTATTTTGTTTTTTTTAACTAGTTTTACTCAAGATCTACCTTTTCCAGTCAAATACTTCTAGCAATGCTAAGAAAAATTATAAGCTGCATTCCTACTGGTTTTCATTACAGTTCAACACTCCAAGCATACTTCCAAGAGATCAATTTTAGGTTATTGCAGTGTTTAGGAAATATAAGTAAAAAAATTAACTTTCTCATATATTGCACTCTTAATTTTTTTCCAATTATTTAACCATATTTGTATTATTATTGTTTGTATTATTTCTAGGAGCAGGTTTTAAGTTCCTTGATGGATTAGAAGAGTATCTTCTAGTGCTTTCTGCAGACAATTGAGTTGCTAAATGAATTAACATATGACTGAATAATATATGACTGAATAATTTACTTGTGGATAAGGTAAATCATTTTTATATTAAATATTTAGGTGACTGGAAGAACCATTTTTCTACTATCGGAGATTAGATGACATATCCCCAAATAGAAATACCAGCCCTTATTTATAAGTCCAAGGGGATACAATGCAGTTCCTTTGGGTCTAAGCTTAATTTTACCTTATGCTGTTTTTAATCTTATATTCTGTTTCTATAATTTAGTTGGCTGTCATATGAAATATTTGAATTCCTTTTGTAAGAAAATCATTAGAATATTTAAAAAACAAACACACAAGAAATGAATGAAATACTTCATACATTGTGAACAATAATAGAAACAGTAAATTGGGTGTATTTTGGCTATAAAGGTTGAAGAACAACCCTAAATAATTCCTAAAATCACAAAATTAACTCTAATAAGCCATATTTGGTTTTCCACATTTGCTTTCATGCAATATTAGTCCAAGCTTATACTACTGAATAATACTTGTCTATCCATCCATTCATCCATCCATCCATCCAACCAATCATCCATCTAAACATCCATAAAGGAAAAAATTCCACACAAAATTTGAATTATCTTCTTAGCAGGATGTTTCGAGTAAAGAAGAAGAGGTCTTTTTTGTTCACAGAGCACCTTGGTGGGTTAGAAACTGAACAGTGAATTCAGAGAGGAGTTTGGGAGTAAGGGTGGAGAAAATGGAATTAATCTGCATAATAAAGTTAGACAAATTTGGAGTTCCTGGGGCCATCCAGAAGGGACTGTGAAAAGCTGAGAAACATAGTAGGAGGCTAGAATCTGAGATGTAAAAATGGCCAAGAAATTTTTTAGAACAGGGATATCCAAGCAATCTCTACAGTGACTTAATTTGGCAGAAGTCGAATTCAGAGCCAAAGGTCCATAAAAATATGACCCCACCCTGAAAATTTGCATAAACTTGGTGGTCTTGGTGGAGGATATTACACCTCCAGATTTCACAGAATAGAGATCAAACCAATCTTATCTAGGTCTTCATTGTAACACTGACTTTAGCTCTATCTCTGAGATACATGAAAACATACGTGTACACATTTACATGAAGCAAGTATCTGGAGTTTGTCCAATAACTGCAAATATTTGCAATATAGACACAAACCTGAAAAAAAGATGCAAAGAAGGGAGAAAGGGAAGGAAAGATGACTAAGTACCTAAAAACGCTGTCATAAGATTATGGCACAAAACTTTGTATATTTTGTTTGTCGGAGCACATTAAGTTCAACACATGTATTTACTTTTTTAAAAATTCTATTTACTTTTTTTACATATTAATCTACATAGCTATTTCAGCATACACAACAATCTAGAACAGGGGTTGGTAAGCTATGGTCCACAAATATTCAGGCTTACTTCCTATTTTTGAAAATAAAGTTTTATTGGAACACAGCCATACCCACTCATCTGTGTGTTGTCTATGACTTGCATGCTACAACTGCAGAGTTGAATGGTTGTGACAGAGACCATATGGTCCACAAAGCCTAAAGTATTTGCTATCTGGCTCTTGATAGGAAAAGTTTGCTGACCTCTGGTCTAGAAGGGAAAAAAAGAAATTGAAAGAGACAGACTTTTTTTTAAAGTGAGAAATGACAATTCTAGGGAGAAAAAGTATACAAACAACAAACCAATAAATATCACAATATAGTCACAATAATAAAAGCCTACTTTATTATTTACTGTGGGGATAAATAGCATCAGACAACTTAACAAATCTCTGAGAAAGACTGTGCCATTTTATAGTGCAATATAATTATTAACTGAGAAATCAAAGTTGTAAAATATGTTCACAATCTTCTAAAAAATAGACTTGAAAAATACATTTTAAAAAATGATAAGAAGTGAGGTTTTTGCTTTTATTATTTTTATTTTAGAAGAGGCTTTATACTAAAAAAATGTAAGCTTTGATATCTGTAAAATTCGCTGATGTAAATTATTTTATTTTTCTGAGGCTTTTACTCAGAAATTTAGATTCTCCCAGTATTAAATATCTCTAAAATGACCACTGAACACATGTCAAAACATGTTGGATTTTTCTCCTAATAATTATTAATTTTTTATGGTTTTTTTCCATGTTATTTGTCACATAGTCTATACTCAATAAATACCTGTTCAAAAATGAATGACTAAATGATATTGTCTGCACTATTCCTGACAATATGAGGATTGTCAGACACTGGGACAAGGTAAAAGCAACACCCAGATTCTAGCTCAGCCTCCTCAAATATTCCTTAGAAATACCCACGGCTTTCTGTAATCATTACACATACTAAAAAAAAGCATATGATTACAATTTTGGTTTTCTGTGAACTAAACATGAGACTCTTTGTAGAAAACAGACTGGTAATTCCCAGTGGCAATGGAGCAAGAGAGGTCTCACCAGCACAAATGTACCCATTGACACCTGACTTACTAACTAAATGTTGTTTCTTGTGTGTTAGTCACCATGAATGAGTCTTCCTGAGATCAGTCACATGGGAAAATTCCCTGATCAAACTAAATTAAGTTCAACTCACCCACAGTGCCTCTATTTTCTTCACAATGCCTCTGCTCCCCACCTCAGCCAACCCCCAGGGTCTTCCTTTTCATCTTCTTGACTGTGCCAACTCATTTAGGGGAAAGTTGTGTCTAATTACATGATTGTACTTTATAATAGACTAAAGTATATGCAAAGGCATATTGTGACTAACAGACCTTGGTCTTTATACAAATTATAGCTTATACTGCAGTAAAATTGGCTATATGGAAAGGATATTAGATTATAGACAGCTTGCTGAATACAAAACTAAATCTGAAACCAACCTATAGTTCTTTTTTTATATTAAATATAATTTATTGCCAAATTGGTTTATATACAACACCCAGTGCTCATCCCAACAGGTGCCCTCCTCAATGCCCATCACCCACTTTCCCCTCTTCCCCACCCCCCATCAACCCTCAGTTTGTTCTCAGTATTTAAGAGTCTCTTATGGTTTTCCTCCCTCCCTTTCTGTAATTTTTTCCCCCTTCCCCTCCCCCATGGTCTTCAGCTAAGTTTCTCAGGATCCACATGAGTGAAAACATGGAATCTGTCGTTCTCTGCTTGACTTATTTCACTTGGCATAATACCTTCCAGTTCTATCCATGTTGCTACAAATGGCCAGATTAAATTCCTTCTCATTGCCCAGTAGTATTGCATTGTATATATAAACCACATCTTCTTTATCCATTCGTCAGTTGATCCATTCGTCAGGCTCCTTCCATAATTTGGCTATTGTTGAAAATGTTGCTATAAACATTGGGGTACAAGTGCCCCTATGCATCAGCACTCCTGTATCCCGTGGGTAAATTCTTAACAGTGCTATTGCTGGGTCATAGGGTAGATCTATTTTTGATTCAAAATAGTTGATCTAGTTACATAAAACCAACGTTTATCCACTGAACTGGTATTTTGACTATAGCCTTAGTCAGAGCTATCTCTTGGTCACTGCATTTCCAATCACTGTTTTCTTCTCTACGGCCTCTGACACTTTTTTCTTCAACATATTCCAGGTAAGAATGCTGTATTTATTTGAAAATATTTCCAAATATTAGCTAGAAAATGTACTGGAGCCCTCTGTAGTTTCAGGAGGTAGATAACTAGAACCAGAATTAAAGTCAAAAAAATGAACTGAGATAAGAAACTTTCTAATTATTACAGGATTTGGGCATGAATTCCTTAACTATACTTCTAAGTGAGAAATTCTGAATGATATCCCAAAACACACACATTTCTTGTTTTGTGTTAGGGTATGCTGAGGGAGAGAAGAGCAGAGAGAGAGGTCCTAGAGCTCTTGTCAGTTGGACTCATGACAATTGATAACATTAAGGAATTTAAAGGCCCTAATTCCTAAAGCATTGATATATATTAAAATATAAAGCATGAAGTGTGGACATTTTTAAAATTTTTATTCAGGTAGAATATTAAAAATCACAGAGATTTCAGATATTCAGAGCCCAATGTCTTCATTGTACAAATGGAAAAAACCAAAGCCCAGAGAAGAAAAGTGAATCCTTGAAGATAATTTGACAAGTAGAATTCAAGTGACCCAACTTGGAGTAGATTTCAGCCTGTTATTTCCTTTTTTTACATATTTAAAAAATGTTTATTTATTTTTGAGAGAGAGTGTGTGTGCATGTGCAACTGGGTGCGGGCAGAAGGGGTGGGGGGAGAAAGAATCCCAAGCAGGTTCTGCACTGTCAGCACAGAGCTGGACACAAGGATCTATCCCACAATTGCAAGATCATGACCTGAGCTGATATCAAGAGATGGATGCTCAACCAACTGAGCCACCCAGGCACCCATTAGCGCTCTCATTTCTAAATCCCTTTCCAAAGGATTTTGTTTCATTTCCTCCTGTTTTCCAACTGTGTGGCTGTCACCTGTATTCTCCTTGGTACTACCATGACTCATCTACCATACTTAGGATAAAAGTTAATTAATTCATCAAAGTATGCATGAGCCAGATTCTGAGCATTAATATTACTTTTGCTGGTAGCTATTCTCTAATAATGTCACCATTCTGTGCCAGAAACAGATTGAAAGACAGGCGTATATTTACTGAGCTGTCATGTTACATTCCTCCAAACACATGTACTGATATTCTTACTCATCAATAACAACAAACAGTATTTTTGAAAAACTGGCACTACTAACCTAAAAATCAGAAAACTAATTCCCATAACCAATTTACAATATGTTCTTATGGCAATAACTCATTAAATTATAACTATCTTGAAAAATTATAACTATCATGAAAAAAGTTCACTTGGCTTGTTCCTATCAAAAAAGACTTTCATAAATCTTTATGTTACTTTCTTACTATAAACCACTAAAGTTTTTCTTAATAGGCATTAGAGTGGAGGTTTTACATTATGCTTCCATAAACTATACCATGCAAGCTAACTACCCTAAAAGTCAGACAGGCTAAGAAACTTTGACTTATTATTTTTTTTAATTTTATATATAGAGAGAGTGCACATAAGCAGGGTAGAAGAACAGAGAGAGAGAGAGAGAGAGAGAGAGAGAGAGAGAGAGAGAGAAGGAGAGAGAGAATCCCAAGCAGGCTCCACGCTCAGCATAGAGCCTGATGCGGCACTTGATCCCATGACCCTGGGACCAAGACCAAGCTGAAATCAAGAGTCAGAAGCTCAACCTACTGAGCCACCCTGGTGCAACGTTTCAATCATGTCAAAGCTATTGAAAGATTTTAATTCAGGACTTTCTGTAATCAAATATGTGTTTCAAAAGGATTGCTCTGGTACCAGTATGGATGGAGATGGAGAAGACCAGGTTGTTTATACAAGAAATTGTCAGGCCTAACTACTACAAATGCAGTAGGGATAAAGATAAGAGAACAGACTCAGATGTTTAAGAATTGTGATTGATGGAATTTGGTAACCGATTACATATGAGAAGTGAAAAAATGGAAGAAGCAATGATGCCCAAGCTCCTGGCATTATGCTAAGTAGAAAAGGAGCTCAAAATCAAAAAGGGAACTTGTGAAGACATTTTTTATTTGTGATCAAATAATGACTATTCTCACTAGAATGTTGTGACGTACCATATACGGGATCAAATTCAAAGGAGTGTAAAATAACATTTGAAAATAGATAAGAAAATGAATCATAAGGAATGTAGTATGTCATGTTCACTAGGGTTTGTGTTTGAAAGAACAAATAGTCCAACACAACTAGAGCATCAGGTTAGAGAGTGTAGGAGGTAAAAGCAGAAAGATAGGTTGGAGCTACACAGTGGAAGATGTATGATACATAGCTAAAAAGTTCAAAGTTAACTCAAGAAAAAATAGTAATGAAGGTTTTGTAATGGATTTCACAAAATGAAATGAAAAAGTAAATTAATATATTTCAAGTATTTTAAATAAGATAAACATCTTTTTTCTTTAAAAAAGAACTTCTTTTTTTTACTCTACTGACTTTAACTTCCTTTCCCTGAAATTCACGTAACTTTGAGATTTAGAAAGCCACCTAAGACATAAGCCCTAGCAACCAAGAATGGATTGTGCACGCCATATTAAATAAAAACAAAATGGGGGTGCCTGAGTGGCTTAGTCGGTTCAGAGTCCCAGTTTGGCTTAGGTCAGGATCTCATGGTTGGTGAGTTCGAGTCCTGCATTGGGCTGTCTGCTGTCAGCTCAGAGCCTGCTTTGGATCCTCTTTCCACCCCATCTCTCTGACCCTCCCTGGCTCATGTGCACATGCTCTCCCTCTGTGTCTCCCAAAAATAAACAAACAAACAAACAAACAAACAAAAAAACATAATGGATGAAGTTCTAGAACTTCTGCTGCTAGTCATAGCAAAGTTACTAGGATTAGACTTACCTTCCCAAAGTAAACAACAATAAAATTGGACAAAATCTGTTATGAAACTATTTCTAGGTATCAAATAACAGAACAGAACTGTAATTCCTAAGAGAAAGGGAATATGTGAAGTGAGGTCCACGTTAATTCCAGATTTCCACCTGGAGCCATTTTCCAGGGGCAGCATGGAAGCCAAACCTAAATGGAGAATGCCAATCTCACTGAACTAAGGAGCATAAATCAGAGTTTGGCGCTGCTGATGCACCTGGAATTTGTGGGACAGAGTATGGAGAAGAAGTAGCTGCACAGAATAGGGGAAGTGAAAAAACTTGACTGAGGTTGTCCTCTGGTCCATGGCCACAGTATGCAATACTCATGCAAGTAAAGACTCTGTGAGGCCCTCTAGAGAGCAGCCACAGCAATGTTAAATCCTGTGTTCATCTGAAAGGAAGTATAAGACATTAGTCAATGCTCAGAGATGTTTGAATTCTAACCCATCCAGAGTGAAAAAAGGCTTGCTGAGCAATTCAGACATTGGGTTGAAATTCTAAAACGATCATGCCTATAAGTAAAGATCATGACCTATAGTAGGAGTAATGCCAAAGACTAAAGATAAAATGGAAATAAAGCATAAGAGCAATTTTAATGAAATCTAAAAAACCACCAGTAGTTTAACCACTTGCCAGAACAAAACTAAATATTATTCAAAGAAAAATAACATACTGTAAGTTCCGTACAATATACCATCCATCATATCCAGCATACAATCAAGAATTATTAGACATACAAAGGAGTAGGAAAAATGCAACCAACCCACAGTCAAAGGTAAAAGAAGGTAATGTAAATGGATCCCAAGATGACACAGATGTTGGAATTAGGAGACAAGGAGTTTAAAACAGATATTATACATGATTCTGAATTAAAAGAAGAACGTACAGACATAATGTATACATATTGCTGAGGTAAGAAATCCCAGAAGAGAAATAAAATCTGTAAGAAAGAACTAAATGAGAGTTCTACAATGGAAAAATACTGTATCTGAATAAATTAACTGGACAGGTTGTACAGCAGATTGGACACTGCAAAAGAAAGGGTCAATAAACCTGAATACATATGCATAGAAATTAACTAATTTAAAGATAGAGGGAAAAGAAAAGAGTGGAAGTACTCAGTACTTCACGTAATCTAATATAATGTAATTTAAATCCCAAAGAAAGAAGGTGTGTGTGTGTGTATGTTTGTGAGAGAGAGAGAGAGAGAGAGAGAGAGAAGGAGGGAGAGAGAAAAACTGAGAAAGTCCAAATTTGTTTAAAAAAAATTATCCTATATATTCATACTCACATAGTCAACCCTAAGCCATATAAATAGAAAAAAAAAAAAAAAAACAAACACTTCAACTAGGTACACTGTAATCAAACTGTTGAAGACAATGATAAAAAGAAAATCTTTAGGGACACCTGGGTGGCTCAGTCAGTTAAGCATCCGACTTTGGCTCAGGTCATGATCTCACGGTTCATGAGTTTGAGCCCCATGTCAGGCTCTGTGCTGACAGCTCAGAGCCTAGAGCCTGCTTTGGATTCTGTGTCCCCTTCTCTCTCTGCCCCTTCCCTCCTCATGCTCTGTCTCTCTCTGTCTCAAAAATAAATAAACACTAAAAAACTGTTTTTTTTAAAGTGAATCAGAATTTAATACCTCATAGAAATATTTTTAAAATGAGGATAAAGTGATTTTTTGGAAAAATGCAAACTAATTTGTTACCAACAGAAAGTGCACTATAAGAAATGGTAAACATCTATGTGCAGATTTCTATGTAGACATAAATTTTCAATTCATTTGGATGAAAAGTAGCATGAATTTGTAGTATGTTCAGTTTTGTAAGAAAATGAAAAACTGTCTTCCAAAGTGGCTGTGCTACTTTATACCAGCAATAAATGAGATGTTCATAGTAGCTTCATTCATAATTGCCTAAACTTGGTAGCTACCAAGATGTCCTTCAGTAGATGAATGGATAAATAAGCAATGGTGCATCCAGACAATAGACTATTATTCTGCATTAAAAAGAAATGAGCTACCAAGTCATGAAAAGGCACAGAGAAAAACTGAAATACCTACTATAAAGTGAAAGAAGTCAATCTGAAAAGGCTACACATACTGTATAATTTCAATTATATGATGTTCCAGAAAAGGCAAAACTATGGAGAGAGTAAAAAAGATGAGTGTTTCCAGGGCTTAGGGGGAGGAAAGGATGAATAGGCAAAGCATAGGATTTTTAGGGCAGTGACAATTCTCTGTTTGATACTGTAATGGTAGATAGATGTCATTATACACTTGTCAAACTCATAGAATGTACAACACTAAAAGTGGACACTAATATAAACTATAGACCTTGGGTGATATTGATGTGTCAATATAGGTTAATCAATTATAACAAATGTACTACTGTGATGGGGGATGTTAACAATGGAGGAGATTATGTATGTGTAGGGGCCTCGGATATATGCAATATCTTTGTGCCTTCCTCTCAATTTTGCCGTGAACCTAAAAGTACTATAAACAATAAATGTTTTAATTATTTTATTTTATTTTATTTTATTTTATTTTATTTTATTTTTAACATTTATTTGTTTTTGAGAGACAGAGTGTGAGCAGGGGAGGGGCAGAGAGAGAGGGAGACACAGAATCCAAAGCAGGCTCCAGGCTCTATGCTGTCAGCACAGAGCTTAATGTGGGGCTCAAACCCACTAACCATGAGATCATAACCTGACCAAAGTTGGACACTTAACCAACTGAACTACCCAGGCACCCCTTTATAATTATTTTAAAAGTCAGTAAGAAAATAGAAGATTTGGGCACTATCTCAATCAATTTGACATAATTGATGTTTATAGTATACATAAGAATTACAAACTAACACCCTTTTTAACTGCTTACAATGTTCAAGATAAATTTGAGATAGGACATAAAATAAATCTCAATAATAAAAAAATTAAATCTTACAGTGTGTATTATCTTATTACAATGGTATTAAACTAGAATTCAATAACAATAAGATGAAGCAAATCTTTAATATTCTGAAATTTAGTAGCACAATTTTAAATAATGCAAACAAAGAAGAAGTCACAAGGGGAATAGAAAATATTTGAGAATATGTGTTCATAAAAACAAAACACTATACATTTGTGTGATCCAGCTTAATCAGGTTTTAGGACTAAATAATATAAGCTTTAAATTTGGATGTTAGAAAAGACCATTTTTAAATCAATAATCTAAGGTTTAACCTTTAAACGGGATAAAATGTAGAGCAAATTAAATCCAAATAAATCAAAGAAAGGAAATATGAAGGAGCAGAAATCAATGAAATATAAAACAAACAATATAGGAAATTAACAAAGCCAATTCTTTTTTGTAAAAATGTAATAAAATTGTTAAACCCTACTACAGCTAAGTAGATAAAAGGAGATAAAGCACTAATTATCAACACTAGGAATAAAATATGGTATACTACTATAAATCCTATAGGCATATAACATCAGTATGAAGAGAATATTATGAACACTCTCGTACCAGTATATTCAAATTAGGTAACATAGATGAATTTCTTTATCAACATGAATTCAAAATTGACAGGAAAAGAAAAGAAAATGTATACAATCCTATGTCTGATAAATAATTTTAATTTGTAAATAAAACCTTCCAACAAAGAAACCTTTCCACAAGCCCAGTTGGCTTCACTGCTGAACTATATCAAACATTTAGGAAGGAAGAGTACCATTTATGAAAGAATAATACTAATCTTTTTTTCCTTAATGTCTGTTTATTTATTTTGAGAAAGAGAGTTCACACGCACACAAGAGCAAATAGGAGAGGGGCAGAAAGAGAATCTCAAGCAGGTCCCACACTATTAGCAAAGAGCCCAATGTGGCGCTCGATCCTCTGAACCGTGAGATCATGCCCTGAGCCCATATCAACAGTTGCTTAAGCAACTGAGCCACCCAGGCACCCCAGAAGAACACTAATCTTGAATGAAGTCTTTCATAAGTTAAAGGAGGAAAAAAAAAAGCTTCCCCAAACTGACAAAACTATTAATGAAGAGAAAGTACAGGGGCACCTGGGTGGTTTAGTCAGTTGAGTGTCTGACTCTTGATTTTGGCTCAGGTCATGATCCCAGGGTCATGGAATTGAGCCCCATGTAGGGTTCTGTGCTGAGTGTGGAGCCTGCTTAAGATTCTCTCTCTCTCTCTCTCTCTCTCTCTCTCTCTGCCTCTCCTTCATTGCTTGCATGCCCTCTTGCTCTCTCTCTTGCTCGCTCTAAAAAGAAAAAAAAAAGAAAGTGCAAATCAATATTCTCATAAACACAGGTGCAAAAAATCATTAATAAAATGCTAGTAAATCAAACATAGCAAAAAAAAATGAAGAAATAAAATGTAGTATCTCCATACAATGGGATATTCAGTCACAAAAGGGAATGAAGTATCGATCTATGCTATAACATGAGCAAACCCTGAGAATGTTACGCTAAATGAAAGAAGCTATTCATAAAAAAAACCAGATATTTATGATTCCTTTAATATGATATGTCCATAATAGGCAAATCAATAGAGACTGAAAGATTCATGGTCTCTAGTTCTATAAATTTGATTCTACAAATCAAATCAATAACAGGAAAACAATCCAAATTTTAAAATATGCAAAATAGTTGAACACTAACTTCAAGACCAAAAATATACAAATGGCCAATAAGCACATGAAAAGATTTTCAACATTGTTAGTCATCAGGGAAATGCAAATTAATGATCAGATGCTACTCCATATTTAAAAGGCTGAAAATGCTATATATTCGTGTTTGGGAGGATGTGGTCCAACTGGAAACCTCATAGATTGGGAGTATAGTATGTTGCAAATGATTAGAAAATAACACTTATTAAAAACCACCCACAATAGCATTCGGTTCTTTAGAAAGCTGTTGGCAGTTTGTTATAAAGTTAAGCATACACTTACACTATGACCCAACACTTCCACTCCTAGGTTTTTATACAAGTGAAAACATAGCATAAAAGTATTTGTACGTGAGGGTTTCTATCAGCTCTATTCCAAATAATCAAAAACCAGAAATAATTGAAATGCCTAACAAAATTAAAGTGGATAAATTGTGAGATATTTATACAATAGAATAGTACCCAACAATTAAAGAATAAACTACTGATACACAATAACATGGATGAATCTCAAAAATACTACATTGGGGCACTCAGTGGGTGGAGTATGCAACTCTTGATCTTGAGGTTGTGGGTTCGAGCCCCACACTGGATGTAAAGATTGCTTGAAAATAAAATCTTTAAAAAACAAACAGTGGTTCAGTCAGTTAAATATCCAACTTTGGCTAATGTCATGATCTCACTGTTCATGGGTTTAAGCCCCATGTTGGGCTCTGTGCTGACAGTTCAGAACCTGGAGCCTGCTTTGGATTCCGTGTCTCCCTCTCTCTCTGCCCTTCCCCTGATTGCTCAATCTCTCTCTCTCTCTCTCTCTCAAAAAGAAATAATAATAATAATAAATGCTAATTTTTTAAATACTATGTTGAGTAAAAGCCAGATACAAAATTGTATACACTGTATGATTCCATTTACATGAAATTCAAGATCAGACTAAACTAATCTGTGATTTAAAAAAAAAAAAAAAAAAAAAGGCCAGGGCACCTGGATGGCTCAGTTGGTTGAGAGTTTGACTTTGGCTTAGGTCATGATCTCACAGTTCATGGGTTCAAGCCCCACATTGGCCTCTGTGCTGACAGCTCAGAGCCTGGAGCCTGCTTCATATTCTGTCTCCATCTTTCTCTCTGTCCCTCCTCTGCTTGTGCACTCTCTCTCTCTCTCTCTCTCAAATATAAATAAATATTTTTTAAAAATTTTTAAAAAGCCTGGAAAATAAGTTGTATACTGAGAAGTGGGTAACTGACTGGAAGGGAGCATGAAAGTTTTCTTGAATGATGGAAATGTTCAGTCTTGATTGATATTAGGGTTACATAGGTTATGTTCATCAAATCTCAGTAAATTATTTAAGATTGTTATTCATTATATTAATGAATGCATTTAAGATTCATGTGTTTCAACCATTTTAAATTTTACCAAATTAAACACTAATGAAGAATATATACATTTTTACTTCATAAAAGTCTACCAATCTATATAGGTCATCTTGTCACAATGGGATAAATAATTGGTTTTCAATTGTATATTACTTTCTTTTTTAATTAATTAATTGATTAATTTTGAGAGAGAGAGAGAGAGAGAAAGCAGTGGAATAACAGAGAGAGAGAGAAAAAGAGAGAGAGAGAATCCCAAGCAGGCCCCACACTATCAGCGCAGAGCCTGATGTGGGGCTCAATCTCACCAACTGTGAGGTCACAACTTGAGCCAAAATCAAGAGTCAGAAGCTTAAACCCACTGAGCCACCCCGGCACCCCTATATATTATTCAATAAAACATATTGCCATCATCAAATAGGTGTACCATTCATTATGTCAAATAGTACACAAATCTGAGGAAAGAAGATACATTTTGGGTGATATCAACACTACCTCTAAGAGGCTTACTGTGTTCTATTCACTAACCTTTTCTTGCAAACAACTGTCTCTTTTGTTCATTCAGTTCCCCTTTTAAACACTCCCCATCAAACACTCATATGGAGCTCCTGCACTGAAACCAATGTTGTTTAGCTGACATACTCATGGACACCATGTTCTCCATTTTTCACATGAGGAAGTTCAAGTTAAACAACCAGCGTAATGAGGACACTTTTGAAACAAAGAGAGAAACTACATAATTGTTCAATACTTAACTCTGCTGTATCAATAGATACATATAATGATAGGCAGAATATCTGAACTGTTAAAGTATGGACTTCACAGCCAGACTGCCCAGTTTGGAATTCTAACCTCTCTATGCCTCAGTTTTCTTACCTGAGAAAAATAGGGATGATAAGAGTACGTATATCATAGAGTTGGTATAAGGATTAAAGGAATTAATTCATCTCAAGCCTAAGAACCGTGTATAACTAGTTACCTGTGTTTGGTTATTATTATTAATACACGATTACCATTTAGTGTGCCTACACTTTTCAAAGTTCAGATTTTCTATATATGGCAGGGAGAAATATCAGTTAAACAAAAAGAAAAGTTTTCTGTAGAAGACAGCTTTGGTTAAGATTATACCTCCAAAGGCAACTGAGGATATGGTCCTAAAGGAGTGAAGGGAAGACGTGAAAAGAAAGAAAGGTGTCTGTCTTAGCCCAGACTGCTGTAAACAAAATACCACAGACTGGGTAGCTTATAGAAAACAGGAAATTATTTCTCAGAGCTCTCTGGAGGTTAAGAAGTTCAAGATCAAGGTGCCAACATGACTGAGTTCTGGTGAAGGTCCAGTACCCGGTTCACAGCTGAAGTCTTCCCACTGTGTCCTCACATGGTGGACGAAGGGGAGCTCTCTGGGGTCTCTTTTATAAAAGCACTAATCCCACTCATGAGGGCTCCACCCCCATGATGTAATCACCTCCCAAGGTCCCACTTCCTAACAGCATCACCTTGGACATTAGGTTTTCAACATGAATTTGGGAAGGGGAGGGCACAAATATTCAGACCATAGCAGAGTCCCAACATCATGTGGTGTTTAACTAAATTTTGAAGAAAAAAGAGGCCAATGAGAAATTCCATGTTGTAAGTTGGTGAAAGTAATTTGTGAATATAAACCTCTCCCATTCCCCCCAAATCCTCAACAAACTCCGGCTGCATTCTCAGTGTCATGCCAGTGATACGTGCGCTAAGTGAAGGAATGAAGTAGTGACCAATGGGTAGCAAGAATGGAGGGTAAAAAAGAATCAAGGATCATACACAAATTGAACTAATTCCACAGAAGCAGTGACTTACGCTTTTGAGGCAACTTAAGCTTTTGAGACAGCCCTCCAAAAAAATCATCAGAAAGAAAATGAGGAATGAGGTATAAAAATTTCATCCATTTTTATTTCCACCTCAAAAGATGAAATGACTCCTAGGTTATATTTATATCTATTTTCTAAAATACATTTTATATTTTTAATATTCTTGGTAACACCCTGCACCATTTTCTGTATAGTAGTTGATCACACATATCTTTGAATAAACTTTGAATAAATGGGAGAACTATTATGTGCAGTGAGGCATGTCAGATAGATGGGATTTCCCTTAAGGAATGCTGGGGAAGACACACTCTCTATGTCAACTTAATGTTCCTTGGATTTAGAAGATGCTTAATATTTATTTAAAGGATGGATAATTGGGTATACCATAAAAATTGGTATCTGTAAGAAAATGAGGACAGTGGGACCAAGTCTGAAAACTAGCCCTTGTACAGTCTTATTGGGACACTGCATTTTTTCAGCATGAGTCTGCTCTGTGCTTCAGGGTCCCAGCATTCTGAGGAAATTTGCAACAGTAGTTGGGGCAGCAGGAGGGTTGTGATACATCAGACAATACACTATCGGAAGGGGGCATTGTTTTATCTACGACAACAAACTTTGAATTCCCTGGCCCTCGTGGTCTCCAGTCCATCTTCACATTTAAGAGCACCTAAGAACACCTAAGAACATCTTAACAACTAAGAACAACAGAAACCAGTGATGGCCTTCATGATCACAGCGAGCACTGTCCACACAACAGGCCACCTCAAGGCCTGATGCAACATCAAGGCCATACAGCAGAGATTGGCACTCGCATGCCACTGGGTTTGGGATTTTTTAAATGTTTTCTGTAGGATTTTTTTATTGGCTTGTTTAGAGAGAGAGAGAAAGAGCACGGGCTGGGGAAGGGAAGAGAGAGGAGAGGATCCCAAGAAGGCTCCATGCTATCAGCGCAAAGCAGAACACAGGGCTCGATCCCCAAACCCATGAAATCATGATCTGAGCCAAAATCAAGAGCCATCTGCTTAACTAACTGAGCCCCCCAGGCACCTCTAAAATGTGTTCTGTGTTTTGATGTTCAGAAGCAACATCCCAGAATTGATACCAGACATTTAAAAAGGATATATTTATAGCACAGAAGTCACTTAAGAATGTGAGCTCTTAAGACAGACTGTATTGGTTCTAACCTAATTTCCTCTTCTAACCTGCTGTGGGACTTCCCCCCATCTTTGTTTCCTCCTTGTAAAACGGGTATGCTGACAATAGTACCAAACACAAAAGTTTTGTATTAAATAAGGTTTTCCATACAAATCATTTTGAACAGAGCTTATCACATAAGTAAATGCTCAATAAATGTGAAGCACTCTTTATCAACTATAAATACAGCAAGTTTAAAATTTTTCTGTACCTTTTTTAAAAATCACAGTACGACCTTAAGCATTTTTGGATAATGTAATGTGAGTTCCAAGAAGCAAACTGAATGTACTATCAAAAGCTTAGTGCTTCAGGGCACCGGGGTGGCTCAGTCGGTTAAGCGTCGGACTCTTGATTTCAGCTTAGGCCACGATCTCGCGGTTTGTGAGATCAGGCCCCACACTGGGCTCTGTGCTGAGTGTGGGGCCTGCTTGGGATTCTCTCCCTCTGTCTCTCTGTCTCTCTCTCCCTCTGCCCTTTTTCCCTGTGCTTGCTCTCTCTCTCTCTCTCTCTCTCTCAAAATACATAAATAAGCTTGGGCTCCTGGGTGGTTCAGTCGGTTGGGCATCCGACTTCAGCTCAGGCTATGATTTCGCGGTTTGTGAGTTCAAGCCCTCTGTCGGGCTCTGTGCTGACAGCTCAGAGCCTGGAGCCTGCTTCAGATTGTTTCTCCTCCTCTCTCTGCCCCTCCCCTGCTTGTGCTCTCTCTCTCTCCCTGTCTCTCAATAACAAATAAACGTTAAAAAAATTTTAATGCATAAATAAACATTAAAAAAAAAAAAACCTTAGTGCTTCTTCACCTATATAACCAAAAATGTTATCGAATGAGGATAATGGAAAAGTGATATGTGAATCTGAAGGTGGAAATACAAATCAAAGACAGTCTGGTATTCAAGGAATTCACACTGCAAGACAGAACATTAATAGTAGCCAATAGTAATTGCACACCAACTCAATACTAGGCACTTTGATGTGGATTAGCTCATTTAACCTTCCTCATAAACATGGGACGGGGGCACCAAGAGCACCCTCACGACACAGAAGAGAAAACGGAAATGCAGTGTGCTGAAGTAACCCGCCCCAGGTTGGCAGGTGGAAACCGAGCTGCTGGAGCTGGGATGCCAGGCCGGCTCCAGATTCCACTCTTCTTCACTGTTCTGTCCTGCTTCTATGGTGTTTCAGGAAAGCTAATCTGGAGCTTGTGTGCAAGACGAAAGGAAGAGGGGAGATTATGGAGATAGGGAGACTGGGTACTGACATGGTCCAGACAAGAAGTAACAAGGACCAGAAATACGCAGTAGCCGTGAGGCAAAGAAAAGAAAGAGACACCAGGGGAAAGGACCCAATAGGATGTGTTGTAACTGCCTGCCTGTGGGGAAGCCAGGAATACTGGAACTCTTTCTTTAGATGAAGGAAATGCTGGCATGCCAACAACAGTATTTGGTGGACACCTCTTGGGGAGGATAAGTGCTCTCATCTCTCGAAAGTCCACAACAGTGTCCACTGTCTCTGAGCAGCCTGAGTCTTTTTGTCTCCAGATTTATCTGCCATAATTTTTCAAATGTTACTTCCAAGCCCTGTCTCCTAGAATCTGTTAAATAAGAACAGGGAAGGTCACTGAAATATTTCAAAATTGTCGTGTCCATCCTCCTTCTAAAGGAAAACTCACTGTTAAAAAATGTGATACTTTATATGCAGAAAAAAATCTTAGCTAAAACTACCGAACCGACAATTACCAGAAAGACCACAAGATGGCAGCAAAGTATAGTGTAAAAAGTGGCGTGCACAGAAGTCAGAGGGTGCTTTGCATTAAACACTTCAGATTTCATATATTTTGTATGTCTTTTGTACATATTGATTAACAGCTACAACACTAGTGACATGATCTCCACATGGCACCTCACAGTAGACAAAACTACCACAAACACTTTCTCTCATCTGACCCTCACTGTACCTCGGTGAAGTCCACAGGACAAGAATCATGACTTTTGAGGAGAAAAAGGAGCAGTTTTATCCCAGGTATCAAAAATATCTCAGAGGCTCAAACGTGAGACAAATTTCCAAAACGTTTTCATTATTCCAATTAACATATGCTCCAAGGGGCAAAGTATATGAATGGGGATACTGTACCTTCAACTTCAATGGGGAAGAAAAATCTAAGACATTTTTATATAATCGAGGCTGATTTAAGGCATTGAGGGCTGAAAGGAATTCCTCACCATAAGTGGAGGGGAAAGGGGAAAAAAGAATGAAAAAAGAAATGACTCTTTTTTTTTTTTTAAATAAGAAACACTACAAATATCTCAAAGACTACCATAGAAATCAGAACTGGAAAGGAATACGCCCTAGGAGGGGAGGGACATAGTTATTCTCCAAGTGATACTCGTATTAATTTCTCATAGCTGTTGTAACAAACTTGAAACAAGTTATAGAGGCTAAGAGCCCCAAGTCAATGAGTCTGCAAGGCTATGCTCCCTCCATAGGCTCTAGGGGAGAATCTCCATTGCCTTTTCAGCTGCTGGTGGCTCCAGACCTCCAATCTCTGCCTCCCTCTTTACATGGCATTCTCCTTGATGTGGCTGTCTGTGTCTCTTGTAAGGACACTTGTCATTGGATTAAAGGCCCACCCAGATAATATCATTAGGATGATACCTCAAGAATTACAACTGCAAAGATTCTTTTTTCGAATAAAATCATACTTGCTGGTACTGGGGGTTAAGCCTTATACATATATTTGGGGGCCACCATTTAATCCACTGCAATAACTTCATGACTTTATATCCACTCCCCTGTGCATGAGCTCACATATTACAGACTCCCCAACCCTCCCTCATGTTTAGTTGTTAGAGAGCAATATCTTATTTCTGCCCCAGGCTCTGACACTAACATGCTGTGTCACCTGTGTCCTCACCTTCGGTTTAGTCTCCTCATCTGTAAAATAAGAAAGGTAGACCAGCGAATGGTCACAAAGTCAAAAGCAGGCTGAGTGTGGGAAGATATGGACAGCAGAGGGGCTTCAGGAAAATGAGAGCATTGTTACCTTATTCCAGTTACTTGTCATATTATAGCAGAATTGCTCGTCTTTTTTCCCTCACTAGTTCTAGAAGCACATTTGTTTGTTTTTACATTTTATTAAATATCTACTTTGTGACAGCCACTGTTCTAGGTTGTGAGGACTGTAAAGATGAGCAAGACACAGTCCTTCTCTCAGAAAGCCCACAAGCCAGTAGGAGGGACAGACAGAATGAGATCAGCCTAGCGTGGAAGTGCTAAGGAGATGTCCTCTGCGTACCTGAGCAGGGAAGCCCAAGGGACCGCCTCTGGGGTGTGGGTAGAGCAGGCTTGAGGAAAGCCTCCAGAGCAGTCACGTTTATGTTGGTTTTTAGGGTTGAATCAAATTTCATCAGAAGAGCACGATCGTGGAAAACTGCCTGAGTAATCAGAATGTCTCAAGATGCCCAGATGTGAAACAGCAAGTGGGCAGGTGCCTTTGGGATAAAGTATATAGACAAGAAGAAAGAAAGAAAGAAAGAAAGAAAGAAAGAAAGAAAGAGGAGGAGAGGGAGGGACGGAGGGGGAGAGAGAGAGAGAAAGAAAGAAAAGAAAGAAAGGGAGAGAAAGAAAGAAAGAAAGAAAGAAAGAAAGAAGAGGGAGGAAGAAAGAGAGAGAAAGAAAGAAGGAAGAGGGAGGGAGGGAAGGAGAGACAGAAAGAAACAAAGAAAGGAAGGAGAGGGAGGAAGAAAGAGAGAGAAAGAAAGAAAGAAAGAAAGAAAGAAAGAGAAGAGGAGAGGGAGGGAAGGGGAGAGAGAGAGAAAGAAAGCAAGCAAGAAAGAAAAAAAAGAAAAGAAAGGGAAAGAAAAGGGAGGAAGAAAGAGAGAAAGAAAGAAGGAAGAAGGGAGGGAGGGAAGGAGAGAGAGAAAGAAACAAAGAGAGAAAGGAAGGAGAGGGAGGAAGAAAGAGAGAGAGAAAGAAAGAGAGAGAGGGAGGGAGAGAGAGGGAGAAAGAAAGGAAGAGAAAGAAAGAAGAGGGAGGAGGAGAGAGAGAAAGAAAGAGAGGGAGGGAGGAAGAAAGAAAGAGAGAAAAGAAAGAAAGAAAGAAAGAGAAAGAAAGAAAGAAAGAGAAGAGAAAGAAAGAAAGAAAGAAAGAAAGAAAGAAGAGGGAGGAAGAAAGAAAAAAGAAAAGAAAGAAAGAAAGGGAAAGAAAGAGAAAGAAAGAAAGAAAGAAAGAAAGAAAGAAAGAAAGAAAGAAAGAAAAAGGATCTTGTGGACAGCTGGAAAGATCACCATGATAACTGCTACCATTACTTGAACATTTGCTTTGTGCAGAGCACCCCACCAAAGGCCATCACACATCACACACTCTCACGGCAACAGATAAGCCGTCGGTGTAGGCTAAGCCACGCTGAGGCGACTACTCTCAAATCTCAGTTGCTGCATTCCAGTGAATGTTTGTTTCTCATCCATGTGGAGTCTGTTGGGATCTGGGTCATTCTCCTGGGCACCTGTCTCACCTTTCAGGTGGCTAAACTTTCAGTACTTAATTCTTAGAGCATCTTCGTATTAGCAGACATTTTCATGTTCGTCAAAGAGAAGAGTGCCTATAACTGTGTGCCTCCACACAGAAGTGACACATACCACTTCTGCTTACATTTCTTTAGCAGAGCGGGGCACTTGGGCACATCTAACTTCAAAGGGAGAAAGAAGGGTAAGGCCCAGAAATAGAGGAGTAGGTATTGAGGAACAGAAGTAGGGCTTACCACTGGTACCCACCATTCTTAGTCTCATTTCACAGATTAAAAAACAAAAACAAAAAACAAGACACAGAAAAGACACTCAATATCACACAGTTGGTAGTGGCAGAGCCACGATTTGAACTCAAATCTCTTTGACTCCAGACCCCACACCACTCTTTACTAAGAGAGGCATATGCCTTGCAAATGAGTTTGGACTTTATCCCATGGGTAATATAACAGGGAGTTATTGGAAGATTATAATAGGGCGACAACAAATCTCATTTGTTTTTAGAAAGATACACGTAGAAACAATTACTGGGGAGGGACAGGACTGAGGGTGTGCAGCCAACAGAACTTCTATGATAGTTTTTTTTACACAATTATGTTACTATTTTATTAACTCAAACTCACTTTACGAGAAAATACAAGTATGGCTTCCAATAGGAATGTTATACCTGGACTTGATGGCAAGCTCACAGACTTGAGCGTTGCAAGGACAGACTTTCAGGTTAAGCAAAGATTTGTAACCAAAACTTTAATCTCAAAGATTCTCACAAACATCTTACAAATGACAGCACGAAAAAAAAATCTTGCATAGTAACTCAAAATTCAGCTCCACAATGGACCCTTAAACTGGCAGGATATTGGTATCTTGAATAGTTTCAAATTTCCGAAGAGAGAATATTACAGAGAGCTGTGTTTATATACAGCAATCACGTGAGAAGTTACGACCTTAAGCAGGGGCGTCTGGGTGGCTCAGTTGGTTAAGCATCCAACTTCAGCTCAGGTCATGATCTCGAGGTTCGTGGGTTCCAGCCCGTATCAGGCTTTGTGCTGACAGCTCAGATTCTGTTTGGATTCTGTGTCTCCCTCTCTCTCTGCCCCTCCCCCTCTTGCACCTGCTCTCAAAAATAAATAAACATTAAAGAATTTAAAAAAAAAAAAAAACCTTATGACCTAAAGCAAAGATAAACTAACTTTCTTGAAACTTCCAATCTGACACCAACTGGACAACCTCTGCCCACTATGAAAACTAGTTGTATTCTTTCTTTTCTCTTTCTTTCTTTCTTTCTTTCTTTCTTTCTTTCTTTCTTTCTTTCTTTCTTCTTTGTTTTTGTAAACCTCTAATCTAGTTTAACAGTGCAGCTTAAGTTTTACCTGCTGGCTTGTGTTCACAGCAGCTTTTTAAAGACTGCTTGTTCAACACAACTGCATAGTATATCCCAGCCATGGAAAAACTCTTTGTTCGATTTTTGGCTTTGTTTTCATAATATAAAATGCCAAGCTTTAGCTGGGTAGGAGTTAGAGGTTTACTATCAGACTATGTAAGACTAAACTTCAGAGCCCTATGACAGTTTTCAGAAAGCAAATGATACGACCCTGAACTGATCAGTGCTCAGCCAAGGACAGTGAAAGGATCCAAGGGCAAATAGGACTCAGAATCCATAGGTTTTAATAAGTAAGTGGACATAGGAGCGCCTGGGTGGCTCAGTCAGTTGAGTGACCCACTCCTGATTTGGGCTCTGGTCATGATCCAAGCGTTGCAGGATCGAGGCCCTGTGTCAGGTTCCGTGCGGAACATGGAGCCTGCTTAAGATTCTTTCTCTCACCCTCTGCCCCTTTCCCCTGCTCATGCTCTCTCTCTCTCTCTCTCAAATAAATAAGTAATTTAAAAAATAAATAAGTAAGTGGATATACAGCATGATAAAAAATGAAGGAGGGACGGAATAGGAGCATCCTGGCTAGGGCAGCAAGGAGGATAGAGGGAACATTTACCAAAATGAGGACGTAAGACAACATCAGATTGATGTGTTTATTTTCATCTTCAATGGGGACACTTACATGGGTGGTTTAAATGTGAACATGTGGAATTTGAGTTGCCTGTGGAAATTCAAGTAAAGAGCTCCAGCATACGTTTAGGCTTAAGTATCTTACATTTATCAAAAAAAGGTCTTAGTTATAGATAAATATTTGGGGAGAAAACATACAAAAGTGATAGTCCAAGTCTGTAATTGATGAAATTGCCAGGGGAGGGAGACAGGGAGAGAGGGTGAGAGAGAAGGGAGTGAAGCATGTGGCAACATCTATGGAAGACGGGGATCTAAAATGTCTCTAAAGGTGGGGACTTCATTATGGTCACCTTTGATCTTTCCACCTGATTCAACACTGAGTCCAAAACATTTGGACTAAACTCATGAAAGAGAGAATTCACCAGAGTGTATACTACCTGGAAATAAGATTAAGATCCACTCTATTCATAGCACCATATTGTCTACACCTAGGAGGAAGCAGGTCCCCAAACTTCACAATCCTAGAAGTCAAGACACAGGCACATAGCATTTTTATCTTTCTATAAAATAGTTCATTGGTTTTGGCTTATTGCCAAAAGAATATATGTTTATTGTAAGTTACAGTAATAATACGTGTAAGAAAAAGAAAGTCAAACTGGTTGTAATCCTAGCACATCCCTTCTTAATAACTATTCTGTGCTGGAGGCTTGCATTTTGGCTTGCATCCGAGCGAGGCTAGGAAAGCAAATGAGTAGCGAGGGAAAGGGGAGGGGGGACAGGCGAGGAGTTCTATTCATTTCCGGCTCCACCATTCCATTAACCTTCTGATGCTTGAGAGCCTCTCCACACCTTCCAAATTAGTCTCCACTTTCATTTCTACCATTGAAAAAAAACCCAGAATGTAGCTTATTAACCACACATAAACATCTTCCATTAAACTGCTCTGAGGCTATTACTGTTGTTAACACAATTAATGGACTGTCAATGTCAAATGTGAAACCTTTTTCTGCTGGAGAGGCAACAATGACTTCGTGAAATTGTTTTCTGTGCTCTAGCAGAAAGGGAGGCCTTCTGGAAAGTCACTCATTCTGCAAACATCGCGGCCTGTGAAATCTGCCCAAAAAAAGAGCTGATCATATGCCTGTTATCCCAAAATAGCACCTTCCTCCATTATGCCGAGGTTCAGCGCAAAACTGACTCATGCAGCACCGGGAGCATTGCCAGAGCCGAGCGGCCAGCGGGAGCCGGGCTGCAGCAACAGGCTGGAGACATGGCGGGACAGTGCGGGGGTCCCCAGCCAAGAGGGCCGGAGCCCTCCCTATCCTCTTTAGTACAGGAGAGAGGGCTTAATAGGCTTCGGGGCGGGGGGGGGGGGGGGGGGGGGGGGGGCTTATTGAAAGGAATCTGTCACGTGCAGATTCTGTCTCTGAATCTGCGCGGTGTTGGAGGTTGCGCCCCCTGGAGAGTAATTCAGCTCCTGCACGTGCCGCGCCTACACTTGCTCCTCCACGCCAAAGCAAGGCGCTTGGCTGCTTCTTCGTGCCCATCCAGCGCCAGATCACCGCCCTCCTCCACAGCAGCCCCAGGAGCAACCTGGCTGTTCCATGTGTCCCCATCTGCTAGTATCCATGCCTCCCAGAGGTCTTCCCTGAGCGCCTTCAGACTCATCTTCCCTCTACAGAACCCTCTCACCACCCAGTGATCCTTAGCACTGTTTCTAGATCCTGTTGTAAGACACTAACTAGTCTTAGCGGTTCTCCTTAAATATCTCTGAGTTACCCACGGGGCCTGGTACATAATGGACAAGTTACGAGAATAGTGAGGCTAAGTCAGGAAACGCATCCATCAGGAACCCCACCCCCACCCCCCCACCTCCCCAGAATAAGCCGGATCCTGGATGGAAGTGAATACACACTCCTTCTATTTCCCTTCCTCCTTGATTTTCCTTTCTTCTTGAAAGAGATATATGTATCTTTTTAATTGCAAATAATGAGCTCTTTTGCTCCTTCCATCCTTCCAGATCATAAAACCAACCCTAAATGATTCTTGATTCTCAACACTTAATTAGATTTTCTTCTCGAGTGCCCAGTTGATATTCCATGGGCCCATTTGAGAAACTCTTGCAACAGGGGGAAAATCCACCATGATCATACACAGAGGCATGCATCTGTCTATCTTTTGTTGTGTAATGATGCTAGTGAGTTCGCTGGGGATTTAGGAGAGAACAATGGCCACAAAAACTGGCCATCGGAAGGACATAATAAAAGAAAACGTACCATATAAGAGCACTAAGTTTTATAATGACTAAAAAGACTCCAAGTAAGGCAAAGTTGGCATGTATGGTGTTTAACCCTTTGATTTAAACTTTAGGATTCTTTGCTGAAATTATACACCAAAGAACATAACCCATTGGGTCAAAATACACAGTAACATGATACTCCAAACTGGTTTCTTCAATTATTTTAGAAACGCTCTACAAGACTACCTTAATAAGAGCTGTAAAAGCACTTTGTGGCTGATTGCAATACTTCACACCAACAATTCATATTTTTTTATGTAAAATTAAAAATGCAGGGGGACTAATTGATACCAAAGGCCACTTTAGAGAACACGTTAAAGGCCTACAGGAAAAAAAAAAAAAAAAAAACAGGGACCCTTTCATGGTCATCTTTATAGTTTTTTTTCATATTTTTCAATTTTTTTTTGTTTGAGAGAGAGACAGCATGAGCAGAAGAGGGACAGAGAGAGAGAGAGAGACATAGAATCCAAAGCAAGCTTCAGGCTCTGAGCTGTCAGCACAGAGCTGGACGTGGGGCTCAAACTCATGAACCATAAGATCATGACCTGAGCCCGAAGTCAGATGCTTAACTGACTGAGCCACCCAAGAGCCCCTCATCTTTATAGTTTTATTACTTTACATGCAGTAGATACTTAATAAATATTAGAAGGAGGAAGAGAGAGGGAAGGAAGGATGATAAAGTATCGCTCTAAGAACAAAGAAATAGCATTTAGGAAAAATGTTTCTGGCACTTGGACCAAGCAAAGTCTGAAGTGATAAAGGTATATACTAAGAAGTACCATTGTAGGATAAAGAAGATGTGATACACACACACACACACACACACACACACACACACACACACACACATAATGGAGTATTACTCGGCAATCAAAAAGAATGAAATCTTGTCATTTGCAACTACGTGGATGGAACTAGAGAGTATTATGCTAAGGGAAATTAGTCAGTCAGAGAAAGACAAATACCATATGACTTCACTCATATGAGGACTTTAAGAGACAACACAGAGGAACATAAAGGAAGGGAAACAAAAATAATGTAAAAATAGGGAGGGGACAAAACATAAGAGACTCTTAAATATGGAGAACAAACAGAGGGTTATTGGAGGGGTTGTGGGAGGGGGGATGGGCTAAATGGGCAAGCAGTACTGAGGAATCTACTCCTGAAATCATTGTTGCACTATATGCTAACTAACTTGGATGTAAATTAAAAAAAATAAATAAAAATAAAAAATAAAAATAAAAAATAAAGTTCCATTCTACATTCAGTGATCAGATGTAGGAAGGTTTTTCCCTTCTTTTCAGATAGGAGTCCTCATTCTCAATACTTATGGAACATACCTTTGGATCGGCCTTAAAGAGAATTCTGGAAAATGAGGGGGATGGTGCCTTGTGTCATTTAAAGGAAAAAATGCATAGTCAATATACTTGTTATGGTTAATTTTATGTGTTAACTTGACTGGGCCACAGGGTGCCCAGATCCTTGGTTAAACATTATTCTGGGTGTTGCTATAAGGATATTTTTGGATGAGGTTGACATTTCAGTCAGTAGGCTGAGTGAAGCCAATTGTGGGTGGGCCTTATCTAATCAGTTGAAGACCTGAATAAAACAAAAGATTTGCCTTCCCCTAAATAAGAGATAATTCTGTCAGATGGCCTGCAGACTGAAACATCAGCTCTTTCTTGTGCTACAGCAGCTTCTAGCCTTTGTACTTGAAACAAGACATTGGCTCTAAGGAATTTGGATTTGTAAGTCTCTTTATGTATATATATTTTTATGTATTTGGAAATATTTATTATAGACATATCATATATGAAATAATATATGTTATATATATTATATATCCTGTTGGTTCTGTTTCTCTGGCAAACCCTGATCAATACAATACCTATTATTTTTATGATATCTACGAGATAAAAGCCAACAAAATATGTAAAATATATAAAATAAATAGGGCAAAAGATGTGTTAAAGGATCTGAGTTTAAAAAGATGAGCACTAGGGCGCCTGGGTGGCTCAGTGGGTTGGGCGGCCGACTTCGGCTCAGGTCATGATCTTGCGGTCTGTGAGTTCTAGCCCCGTGTCGGGCTCTGTGCTGACGGCTCAGAGCCTGGAGCCTGCTTCATATTCTGTGTCTCCCTCTCTCTGACCCTCCCCTGTTCATGCTCTGTCTCTCCCTGTCTCAAAAATAAATAAACGTTAAAAAAAATTAAAATAAAAAAAAAAAGATGAGCACTGGGGTGCCTGGGTGGCTCGGTCCGTTGAGTGTCTGGCTCTTGACTTTGGCTCAGGTCATGATCTCACGGGTGGAGGGTTCAGGCAGCACGTCGGGCTTTGCACGGGCAGTGTGGAGCCTGCTGGGGATTCTCTCTCTCTGCCCCTCCCCCACTTGCACAGGCATGCTCTCTCTCTCAAAATAAATGAATAAACTTTTTTCAAATATTTGCTTTAAAAAGATGAGCATTGCTGGAACATCAGCAACATTTATTCAGTAAATGTCACTTAGTCCTCATTTGAGTTAGGAGCAGACATGCAATGACAGGTTTAACCCACTTCTCTTTTTTCCCAGCCTCTCCAGCCTCAGGTGCACCGGAAACAGGAGCCCCTCCCTAACCACATTGCAATAGAGGATCATAGGAGTGAGGAAAATGTCTGTCTATCCAAATTAAACCTTATTGTTGAGCCATAAAGCTAGTGGCTCCATCATTGTGTTTAGAGAAGTGGTCACCTAAGTCGTATACAGGAGTTGGAGACTCGAGACTCTTGTACTTCGGTGATTCCTCGGTAATTCCTAATTCTACCTACTTCTTCTAATATATCGTTCTAAAACTCGAGGGGAGTGCGGAAGTTAGCTAGAGGCTATTGTTTATTTTAGACATGAGGAAATCCAGGCTCAGAGAGAATATGATCTGCCTGTGCCACACAGCAACCATCACCGGATCTGTGAAACCCAATCTATAATTAAGCCTGTATTCTTAGCAGGTCTTTAAGATTCAAGAATTTAAAAAGAGTATGGTTTAGGTGCCTTATGAAAGTCTAAGGTTCTGACCCTTCCCAAAGAAATTTTGCTGCAAGCATAAGACCAAGAATGTAAAATCCAGAACCTCTCGGATGTGCCCCGCCCATTTTGGGAGCGCCTATTCCACTAAAAAATGTGTCACCTCCTGTCATTGAAACCAGATTCCTATATCACACAGGTCATCACAGTATTCCCCTTTAAACACCTGCACCGGTTCTCCATAGCTGCATGTGTGAGAAGGGCAAAGAAACAAATGTTCGCTTTAGCTTGGCCTGGAATTTAAGGATGTCCATGATCACAGCTCAACCCCCTCCAGCAACACACACTTAACAAATACTCAATAGGGTGAGGCACAGTACTTGACATCAGATAAAAGCCATTTGGAAGTGAATCCTCCTGTCCTCGCCAAGCTTTCAGATGACTGCAGACCTAGCCCACATTTTGACAGCAATCTCATGAGAGACCTGAGTCAAAACTACCCAGTTAAACTATTCCCAAATTTCAGGCTCACAGAAGCCGAGATAATGGATGCTTGTTTGAAGCCACTTGTTACGCAGCAATGGATAACTTATATATCAACGGATGAATGGATAAACAAACGTGGTACATCCATACAATGGATACCACTGAGCAACAAAAAAGGATGAACTATTGATACAACATGCTTAAAATTTCTAAATGATTACACTGAAAGAAGGTACACACACACACACACACACACACACACACACACACACACTTACTGTATGACTCCATTTATATGAAATTCTAGAAAAGGCAAGCAAAACAATGACAGAAAGCCAACAGTGATTGCCTAGAGATGGGGAAGAGGCAAAGAAGGGAAGGAGAAGTTTACAAGTGAAAAGGGCTTAACTGTTATATTCATTAATTGTATTGTGGTGATAATTTCATGTCAAAACTTATCAAGTTGTACCCTTTAACTGTGCACTATTTATAATATGTCAATCATACCTTAGTAAAGCTTAAAAATTAACTTTTAGGGGCGCCTGGGTGGCTCAGTTGGTTAGGTATCTAACTCTTGATTTTGGCTCAGGTCATGATCTCACAGTTCATGAGATCAAGCCCTGTGTTGGGCTCTGAGCTGACAGTGTGGAGCCTGCTTGGGATTCTCTCTCTCTCTCTCTCTCTCTCTCTCTGCCCCTTTCCCTGCTCATGCTCTCACTCTCTCAAAATAAATAAACTTAAAAAAAATTAACTTTTAGAAAAGTGATCAAGACATTGGCCCCATCCTAGAGCACTCAGGTTTGGAATGGAGAACACAGTCATTAGCAGCTAGGACAGCACATGGCAGAGGGATTAACACACAACACGGGATGGGGGGAGTCTCTCTCTCTCTCTCTCTCTCTCTCTCTCTCTCCCACTAGAGGGCATCCTTGCTGAAGTCTTCTCTGTTTTTCCTTTATCTGTTGTTAGTTCCACTTAGCCATTAGGTTTGCCTTTGGTATCTCCTCTTAAACCTGGGTTCTTTCTAATTAAGCTTGATATATTGCAGATCTACTCTGGATCTCTTTTCTAAGTGATTTTAGCCTAATGATCAACTTTTCACTTTTCAAGTTACCTATTTCCAATGTACAGCTTTCAGGACTACGAAGATTTAAACTGACATGTAGTGGTCACTTTGTAGGTACCTAATACATTGTAATTATTACATTAATACTATTGTTACAAGTGTAAAGTCATGAGGATAAGAGAGGTAACTGGAAAGAAATAATGAAGGTTTTCTTTCATCAGTGGTTTTGCTCTTCCCAATAGACATTTGAGAATGGTACTTTCACCATCCAAAGAACTTTATTTTTAAATAGCCGGATAATCAGGTCACTGTGGGAAAGGGGTGAGTTGGACTTAACCATTACCAAACCCTTTGGGAGGTCAGGTAGTTGAGTAATGTTCTTTTTTGGTACCTTAACATAGCCTTTCTGTACTTAAAAAAAAAAAATCAATGTTGCCTTTGGGTTAGAAAAGTCAAGCAAAGGGAGAGAAGGCTCCCTGGTTTTATAATTTGTGGAACAAATTCATATTCACCACCTCACTTCATGTGCACCAGCACTGCATTGTAGCAAAGGAATGGACTCTTACCCCCATCTTACAGATGAGAGAGTCCATGGGAAGTTAGAGGAGGTGAGTCGCCAAATACCACATAAACTGGTATTAGAATAGCTGACCCTAAATCTTGTACATTTGCCATAACACTCAAATGTGTAAGATGAAAGACTGATTAGGAAAAAGCACGAGATAAGGAAGCACTATGTGACTCAAAGGAAAGAGCAATGTTGTATAAAGGTGCAGAGGGGAAACCAGGTCAAGGTTTTATTTGAATACTGGCTTCTACATATAAAAAGAGTGTGATCAAGTAAATCATAAAGAAATCGTAATTAAATCAATTCCTGGATCCTTTAGGTGTACTTTATTAAATGGGAGAAATACCCACATTTGAATAATATTAAGTTCAAAAGCAGAAAAGAACAACAGTTTAGTCCCAAATCTGTTAGGTGACAGGGGCAAAGAGAGATATGTCAAAACATGAATGGTAGTTATGTTCTTTCCAGTGTTGAGACTATAACTGGTTTATTCCTTTATTCAACTGTATGTTTTCTCACTTTTGAACTATGGACATATATTGCTGTCCTTAGTACAAGAAAAAGAATCATTTTTTAAATGAACAAATAGTCTCAGAGCCATACTACATGATTTCCTAAATATTTGGCCCAGTGTGCTGTTGTATCAATTCCAGCAGCAAAATCCACACAAAGGGTATTTGTCACAAAGTGGAAACCTGATGCTGCCAGATTTACCTGGAATACTGCATGCATTTTGGCAATGCTGAAGAGATGAAACTCGAATAGGCTTAGGAAAAAGCTGGGGCAGAGAACAAAGGAAGAGGAAATTTTGCCATATGGCAGAGAGGAACTCATTTAAAAATCAGGAAGCTTCAATGGAGATAAATCAGGAGGAAGGGGGTCTGAGTAAAGTAACAGAAGTTGATAAAATAATCTTTCATATGTGAGCATCTGAATCCCACAAGATTTTAATCTCTCTAATAACAACTGTTTTATTCATCTTTTTATTCACAGTGACATGCATAATATTAGCAAATAGTAGGTGCCTGAATTGAATTGCAGTTTATAGGTTGAATAAACATGAATTTATCCAATATATCTTAGAAGACTAATGTGGGATCATTGGGTGAAGCCCTAAAGGAATGTTTCAAGTTTATTTTTTTAAAAAAGGTATTTTTTCATGATAAGCAGTGAATATGAGTAAATAACTGGTTCCAAAGAAGGGTGCGGGCAGATAACAAGGTCTGGTAAGAGGGGTTTTGGGGAGCAGGCATATCTGAAAATAGCAACATGGTACAGTCACCTCGTGAAGGATGATCATGTTCTCCATGACAACAAAAAAATATCTCTTTGGTACATTTGTCTCAAAAGAGAAATTCAGACTCCAGTTACCTGTATTATATCAGCATAATAACAAGTAATACTAAATGCAATCACTATGTTTATATAGCAAGTACAATGTCCCACGCACTGCTCTAAGCATGTTATGTATATTAACTCATTGAACCCTCCAGTGTCCCTTTCAATAGGTATTAGCATTCTCCTTCCCATCCCCTTCATTTTACCTGGGAGGGAACTGAAGCACAGAAAGTTTCAATGATTTGCCTAAGGTCACACAGCTAGGAAGGAGCAGAGTCAGGATTTGAACTCAAGCCTTCTGGCTCTGGAGTCTGCATTCTTAACTCTCTACTGTCCTTCAAGGAAAAACGACAACAATGACAATGTGTAAACCTATGCACGTATGAAAAACTTATTTGTTTATTGCTCTCATTTCTTACTGCCACGGTGGTTTTGCCACTCAAAGTAAGTCAGTAAGCAGCGCAAGTGTGACTTCACCCTTTACCCCCCTTAACTGCCATGACACCCAATACTGTTGAAGCCACACAATAGATGTGGTTCTGCTGTGAGATGTCTAATCTTGATACGCTTGACATTCAGATTTCTTTTGCAAATACTACCCTTTCCACTCAAATTATCAAATGTAAAGAAAGAACAACTCTCCAGACAATTAATAAGAAAATAAGAACTGGGTCACCATATGTGAAACAATTTTGGGATTTGATTTGAGCTCTCCTATCACTGCAAAGTGAGTAAGCTCATATTATTCCCACCTGCAAAGGAACAGCCTTCATGAACTACATTTTCATCACATAGACACACACATCCACTTTCTATAAGAATGCTCAGCCCATCTGCTCACATTTAAAAATATAAATTGAAGAACTCCCACGCTTGCCTTGGTTTGTAAAATGTCTATCACCAAATCTTTATTCTAAGACTATGATTTCTTTTCCTTTCTCTTCCCTTTTAATGGCTTTCACTAGTTTTCTTTCAAATACCTGATGTTCATCATTAAAGTTCTCTATAATAGACGATGATCTTTAGAGGGCAGGGTTTCAATATTATTTCCATCTATGTGTCTTCGTCTTGAGGAATTTTTTTACTATTTGGAAAGCCTGCTGCTGTCTGTTTCTGGAAGGAAAGTTAAGATGTTCTCTCTCCTCAAGGTGCAAGCCTTGGTCGAAATAATACTATGAAAAACAGCTCTTAAAAACTCAACACAAGAAAAGACAGAATTGTGCAGACAGCTCTTATCCCAATTTAAAGCTCATTCCCTCAAGACACATTTAAGAGATTAAAAACAAAAATGTGCATATATGTTTCTGAGCAAAAGGGTAGACATACTTGCTGGAGTATGTAACCCCTCCGTTCTCAGAGAAACAGCCCCACAGGTTGGCAAGCTTAGGACACTCAAGCACTATATCCACATTTCTTCTGTAAGCCACATTTTATTCTTTAAAAGCTTCAAGCTTAATGTCCATTCATCCATTCTTTCTTTCATCCATTCACTTATTCATTCATTCAGTTGAGTGTACTATGAATTAATTGGACTGTACTGAGTGCCATTTGCAGAGCTTTCTCATAGACAATAGAGGGACACACAGATGACAGATTGTGCTGCCTGACCTCAAGGAATTTACAACCCGGAGAGTAAGGAAAACTAGCGCTGGGTCTTCTGACTTCCAATTCAGTGCTTGCTTTTTTTCTTTTTCTTTTTAAAAAATCTGAGACATGCAATGTTGTAGCTGAATTCTTTATATGCTTTACTTGTTCCCTTTTGTGAAGGTACTTTATGCAAGATCTGATGCAATGAACCATTTCAAGTTCCAAACAATGTGCCATGTCCCTGGCTGCAAAAATGACCACCAATCTATGGTAGTAGAGCAAACTACTGGAATTTGTCATGGAGTCAAGATTTCTGCATTTTGCAAATGTTACCGAAATCCGTATTTTTTTATTAAAAAAAATGTGATCAGAAACTAAAATCTGCTTCAGGCTTTCCCTAAAGTCCAACTGAAGGATTTTTTTAAGATACGGCTAGAGACCGCTGAAACATGGAACAGGCTTTGCTAAGGGACTGTGCCATATTATTCAAATATTAGGCCTTAGAATATGGGTGCAAGTCAGCTTATGCCTCTTGGGGGCAATTGGTCTATGTTCTATATACAAGGCTTTTCAGTAAATGCTTCTCAATAAAGGGTCTTAAAGGATACTAATTCATGTTGGTGACTGTTTAATTGGGGGTGGGGTTGTTTATTTAAAATACACAGTACACTTGATACTAAGCAAATAATCAGATATGTATAAAATGTCTGTTAAAATGTTCTCTTTCCATCACAGAGAAAAATGGGACACTATATATTCAAGGAGAGGGGACTGGTTAATTATGAGATTCTAATTACATAGATAATTATACTGCCATTTAACATTATATAGCATTTCAGTGATGTGAGCCAATAAGCACAATTTATGACTGAATAAATTACATAGAGAACTATATGATCCAGAGGATGTTAAAATATATTTCAGTACATCTTTTAAAAGAGACAGGAAGAATGATATATGCAAAAACATCAAGAATGTTAGTTCTTTTTTTAAAATTTTTTAATGTTTATTTTTGAGAGAGAGAGAGAGAGGGAGGGAGGGAGAGAACAAGTGGGGGAGGGGCAGAGAGATAGGAGACACAGAATCCAAAGCAGGCTCCAGGCTCTGAGCTGTCAGCACAGAACCTGACGCAGGGCTGGAACCCACAAACCACGAGATCATGACCCGAGGCTAAGTCGGATGCTTACTCTACTAAGCCACCCAGGTGTCCCGAGAATGTTAATTCTGATCAGTGAGACATCCTAAAATTCTTCAGTTTTGTCATGCTCTCTCTAATCAAGGTCTTCAAGTCCTCTGTTCCCTGTAATGAACCACTCAACTCTCATGACTTTTCACTTAAGGAATCTGTACTCATGTTTCAAGCATCCACTTAGATCTCACTACCACCCCACTGGATCCATCATCACAGGTGCTCCTGTTGTAGCTTACCATGGCACTGAGCACTTTGCCCATCATACCTCTGTTACACACTTTCTCCAAGAAACAATTACCTCCTTGAAGACTTCTATGCTTGTTGTGCTTAGATCTATGCTACACACATGGTCTAACACACATGACTCATATTTCAAACAAATTTATGAAAAGAGTAAATAAATTGGTTTATATTCTTCTTATCACTTTTCTGGAGTATACAGATTTTCATCACTAAACATCTTTTGCAAGTTGAAAAACAGTAAATGTTGTAAATGTTGTTATTGCCTTTGGAAATCTTTGTTAAAATCTAAACCAGAACATTCTAGACAAATACAAAATTTTCTATTCTTCAGAACTCAAATGGCTCAACGGCTTCTTAATTCATCTGAGAAAACTATAATTTAAATTTCCCTGTATCTTTTAGAATCTAAGTGGCACAGCGAATTTTTAATTCATCTATGTGATAAGCACATGAACCTCTAAAATACCATCATGTTAAATTAGCAAGAAAGATTATAAACAGATATGAAAATTGCCTAAAACTGTGTATGCCTTATTCTCTTTGGGGTATTCAAGTGTTCTAAGGGACTCAATTTTTACTCATTGACAGTATTTCTGTTACGTTTGTACTTATTAAGAATTTGTGGGAAAATAAAATAAAGCTAGGTCCAGTAAAATAGGGTCCTTCTGAACCCTTGACTTCTAGGGAGCTATATATAACAACTGTGCAGATGCTAAACTGAGTTCAACATAATTCACCAAAGCGTTAGGCTTTGCCATTTTATTTCAGAATTACTCAAATTATGACAGCTTAAAAATAGCTTTAAGCTTTTAAAAATAATTATGGCTATGTATTTAGAACCTCTATAAAGTTATTTTTAGGCTCCTAGGAGATCTTAGACTATTAATATAAAAAACAATTTTATGCCGTTTTTTTTTACATTTCCTTCTAGAGCACATTCCATAAATACAAATGGGAGTCATTGGCCTATAAGAGAGCGGAAAAAAGATTTACATTTTTTAAGTTAAGCTTTGTGTTAACAATATGGTTGCTTATTCTATTCCTGGATTATTATTTCCCTGCTTAATGCATAGCTTAGCAAGCAAAGAGGGGGATGAGCTTGCCCCTGACAAGAATGAGGCCTCTTGGCTACTAAGCCCTGTAAGACGTGGTCTAGAACAAAGAGAAACACCACATTAGAAGGGAGGGCAGTCCTAAAGGTCTGGAGTCAGCATGGTTGAACAGTTTTAAAGTGAGGTGGAATCTCAGACCTGAGGGTTGGTGATATTAGATGAGGCCAGAAATGCTTTCCCAGAAGATACAAAAAAGTCCTTGAGCATAGATTAGACAGGTTTGGCAGTGGACCCGAATTAGGATGACAATGCCTGTGTCAGGTCAAAGGCCTCTGCCTACCTTCTAAGCTTCATTTGATGCCCCCTGCTGGATGTCCTGAAGGATACCAGCACCTCTCCACCCCCACCCCCAGGCTCACCCTCACTCTCCTCCCTTTCTTGCCATCCTTGCCTCAACACAAACACAAATATTCTATATTCCTTATTCTTTAAACAAAAATTGTTTTAATTTAAATTCCAGCATAATTAGCATACAGTATTATACTAGTTTCAGGTGTACAATATAGTGATTCAATAGTTCTATACATTACTCAGTGCTCATGATAAATGCACTCTTAATCCCCTTCACCTATTTTCCCCACCCACCTGTCATCTATCCTCCCCCACTGCAACCACCAGTTTGTTCTCCATAGTTAAGAGTCTGTTTTTTGGTGTATGTGTCTTTTTTGTTGTTTATTCATTTTGTTTCTTAAATCCTGCCTATGAGTGAAGTCATATATTTGTCTTCCTCTGACTGACTTATTTCATTATCTTCTCTTCATTCTTGACTCTGTAATGTTCTCATTCTGTTCCTCCTTCCTTCCCCTCTGATCACATATAGTCTGTCCCAAATGAGATTTTATCTGTTTCTCTATCTTCCCAAACACTCCTTTTCCTTCAAGGCCTACCTCACACCTCATCACCCCAGGAAGTGATCACTGACTGCTGTGGTTCATGTTAGTTTCTCCCATTACTACATCTTTATTTTACACATTGTTAAATGATACATGGTTTGTCATCTGACTATACACTCCCTCAAATAACATGCATCTTTAATTTCTCTCCAAGTCACCAGTGAACATGGCTCTCATTTTACTTCTGTTGTATTCTCCACAGGACCTAGCACAGTGTGGAAATGTAGAAGGCAGACAAGATAAAATGTGACACATGCTGATTATTTTGTGATATCAGTGCTTAAAATAATTTATACTTTTTAAATGTTATTTATTTTTGAGAGAGAGAGAGGGAGAGTGAGAGTATGCACACACACGAGCAGGGTGGGGGGGCAGATAGAGAGGCAGAGAGACAATCCCAAGCAGGCTCTGCACTGTCAGCGCAGAGCCTGTCCCGGGGCTCGATCTCAGGAACCATGAGATCATGACCTGAGTCAGACACTCAACCAACTGAGCCACCCAGGTGCTCCATAATTTATACATTTGAAAGCATCTTCACAACATGACCTTTTCCCTTTTCTAGAAAAAATATTATTGATCTAAAAACAATCTGAGCTCATAATCTTTAGAAATACATAGAAACATCAAACTAATAGAAATCATGGGGGTGAGTAAGGCAATTCAGTAATTTTAGCAATGAGAGTGAGACTCCCATTGAAGTCAGTTTGGTTTGCTTTAGTAGTAATTTTCTGAAATGGTAAGAATAGTTTTAAAAACTCAAGACATGGATAGTTAAGTCATAGGTAACAGGAGAAACAGATAAAAACAGTTTTGAATTTGCAAATGGCAAATCTGTCTTTTTAAAAATGAATTGGGGAAAAAGACTCCTTAACTCTCAGACTCTCTACCTTCTTACTTACAGAGGTATTTATAGGCCACACAGCCAGCCTGGTCACAGTCTAAACCACTGTGTCCCTGGGTGTGCCCATACTTGGATAGGTATCGAGGGGAAGCATTACTGCCAGGGTTAGGCATTTTTTGCAAAAATGTTACCTCCTAGCCCTGAGTTTCAAATTTAGCTTGTTTTAGAGGCCTTAAAAATCTGTATCTGAAATCATCATTTTATCTTTTCCTGTGGTAATTTAAATCCTGAGGAAATTTTGGTCTAACGAGCTTCAAAAAGCCTGCTGAGCTGCTCTGAAGAATAAGGTTCTGTTGACTTAAAAAAAAAAAAAATCTGAGCTCATAATCTTCTTTAGCAATACACAGGAACATCAGACAGATGTACCACAGAATCATGGAGCCGAATGATTAAGGTGTTTCTGAATTCAATAAGAAACCATTTAAGGGATCTGGGACCAGCTTTATCTCATACCTATATCTCCTCTGACATTTCCTATGTTCTTTGTTAGAAGGAGTAGAAGAAATAAACAATTACTAGAAGATTAGCCATTATTTCTCTGCTACATTTGTTAACCCTTCAAATCACTGGTCATTGATGGCATGGCTCCCAGATTCTCCCACCTGCATATATGGAAGAGCAGTGTTGTTCTTCCTTTCTCACGACCGTGAGATCATGACCTGAGCCGAAATCAAAAGTCAGGTACTCAACTGACTGAGTCACCCCAGTGCCCCCCTTTTATTGTTCTCTATCAATAAAGACATAATGGCAAGAATTTTTAGCTAGAAGTTACATGAGCGATCCCTGCAGGAAAGAGGTCCAGAGAGGGCTGGAGAACTGCCAAGGCCTCAGTCCAGGTCAGAATTACCTCTAGGCTCAGAAACAGACTCCAATCTGTGGATTTAGAGCTCGAGGCTCTTTACATCTAATGGGCCGCCTCACTATTGTTCTCCATGGAGGGTTGGCTTCTTTTAGTAACATACCAGAATTTCGGCCACATTTCCTATATTTATTCGTGCTTCATCCCTGACTTTATCACAAAAACTTGTACACACAATCTGATACTCATGCCCTATCCATCTAGTTTGTGCCAGCCTATACTGCACTATCTGCTCCCAAACTGTCTTCTTATTAGCTTCCAAGATTCTTCTCTTTTTCTGCTCCCGCTGATTGGTAAGGCACCTGCTTAGGTCCTGAGTCTCTCTTGGGCTATTATTCCATGCTGCTTTTCCTCTGTTGATGAATTCTTGTAAAGCTGCCAGCAAAATTCTGATCCTCCACAAAGAATGTCACTCCCATCTCCAGACATCTCTGGAGTATGACATCTGCTTGCCAACAGTTTATGCCAGCTCCTAACTGGGTACCTTGTTGAAGCCAGTAGATCAGTTAAAGATAATATGTGGCTCAATTATTTACAGGTAGTTGCCATTCTGAAACCAGGCTTATTCTGTTGGATTCAATAGCAACTAAGAAAAGTTCACTTTGTTTGCAAAAAAGTAAGAGTGTCAATAGCAAAAGTAATTCAATATCTGCAGAATAAATTGCAAGCCAAATCAGTGTTTTCCAGGTCTGAACCAAATAACACATACAGAATGCCCAACAAATGCTGTTCACTGTGATTCCTTCTGTTTATACTGGTTTTACTATGTCATTTTAGACTTCACAATAACCTTTGGGGCAAGAGGATATAACCCAGGTCTGTCCAACTCCAAATCTCTGTATTTTCTATAATACATAATGAAAATTTGTCTCTTTCCAGCTGGGGCTCGGGGTAGGGAGTAAGGGAAGCTTCAGGTATACAAATCCAACTCTCACTTGTGGGTTGGCACCACCTGGTGGCAATTATCCTGCCCCATTTAAATGCCATGAGAAACTCTAGACCCAATCATTGGTTGGGTCTTCCAGATAGCAGTAGTGATTCTGGTACCTGTTTTACCAACCTGACCCAAGGACATTGGACTTGCAGAATTCTGGAGACTCCAGGACCTACTTACTCTTCATCTCCCCACTTCCTGAGGAGAGGTCATCTGCCATTTCCTGCCCTCCATGAACTCCCTACACACACACTATGCTTTCCCTGACCAACAACCAGCAAAATAGTAACTGTAGGAGGAAGACCAGAGCCAATAGTCAGTTGTGTTGTATGGAGGTGGGAAAGAGGTTTAACTGTCTTTCACAAATGGAATATTATTTCTAAGAGTTCAGCTTCACTGATGAAATCCCATGATTACTTATATTTAGTTCAATAAATTTATATATATTTAGTTGAAATCTAGCAACATTTCTAGCAGCTAGTTAAGAGAGTATATAAAAGTAGATATAATAATTTATGAAGATAAGATGTTGCACTGGGTCTAAATTATTACAAGTTAAGAGGTTAGTATTAGAAAGTGGGAAGTCACTCATAAAAAATTAATTATCATCATGAATACTATATATAAAAATATGCCAAACACATGTGTGAAAAGTCGCCATACAAAACTTGAATGAAGATGTAGGCAGCCATTGCTTATTACACACTTACGATTTTTTTTAATGTGGGGGGAGGGCTGTGGATAACTCAGATAAGATAGGCATAGGTAACAAACAGATAAGTAACACATGACATCCTTTAAATTTGATCCAGAGAATTACCCAAATCACTTGGAATATTGAGGAAGACAGACTTACCTACATTTGTTTCCTGGGTCTGCTGTTTACTAGGTTTGTAAATTTATAAAAGTTCATTTTTCTAAACCCCAATTTCTTCATCTATATATAGGGCACAGTAATATCCACCCTGTTGGTTGTTACAAAGATTAAATAAAATAATGTAAGTAAAAGATTCAGTATAGTGCCTGCACATAGTAAACCTTCAATAAATAGTAGTACAATTAGCTATGACTACTGACATTATTATTATTATTAATTCAGAAATGGTGCTTGAAAAAATGGCTCCAATATCACCAGAAGTGCTTGACTGCCTCTAACACATTCTCTGTTGCAAGATAACTTCACCTGAACTGGATAGAGAACAGGAGCCAGCAAGTAGGGCTCTCTTTTCCTGCACATGAAGGTATCAAAGAGTAAATTTTATTTCCTCACTTTAGTAGAGAAACTGCAGTTAATAAACTTTCAAGTCTAGGTAACTCCGCAGAGATCCATTAGTTTCTGTTGGAAATGTGTATACGTCCAGCTGCATACTAGACCAAGCTCATTTTTACTCCTTTTTTAAAATCATTCAAGTCCTCTTAGTCTTCCTATTAAAATGCTATAAGTCTATAGTCTAACACTATAAGTCTAACAATTTGTTATTTCATAAAGAGTCTAACACAATGATTCTTAAACTTTTTGGAGTCACTGACCTCTGGAGAGTCCCCCAATAATAATGTATAATATATATAATATAATACATTACATTATATATGCACACATTATAAAAATACAACATATGCATGCATTGTATACACAAACTATCATATGTAGTACATACTATATATATATATATATATATATATATATGTAGTACATACATATATATACACACACATGTGTGTGTATATATATATACATGCATACTATATATGTATATACAATGTGTACATATATTATACTCATGCACACACACATACACAGTGTATCTTGTCTAAATTCTGGAAACTCAAACCCTGCTTAAAAACTCCAGGTCTTACGTCAATTTCAGAATCATATTAAACCTTTGAGATTAACTCTAGCAAGGCATTCAAAGGAAAAATGCTGCTTACATTCTCTTCATCAAGCACAGAGTTCTCTCAATGAAAAGATATCACCTTCTGGTAGAAATGGAGCCACTTAACCTTCAGTGTAGAACTTAGGTAGGAGTGGTGTTCAAAATGGTTACCAGTCAGCCCTCAGTGGCATCGTTCAATCAGAATACGTGCCATTAGTGCTCAGGCGAGTTCCTGGAGGCCCTCAGCTGTTTCAGGAGTTAACCCATTTAGTTCCTGGACTGTGGAAGGATGGAAAAGATCACCCCTGGCAGAGGCAAAGGTGGTGGGGGTACGAGGGTCTTGGGACAGCAGAATATGGTTGTATTTCAATATTATAACATGCAGGACACCAACATTGGTGGGTCCCACCTGAATATCAGCTCTGTGTTTAGATAAAAAGGTGAAGAAATAATTTCACACTCAAGATCAAGATACCCCTGCAAATGTGAGGAAAGATAATTTTGTAATCCCAGAAACTTTATAGTAGAAGATGAATCCATCTTCACAAGAAAGGGTTGAAAAAAAAACAAGAAATAAACTTATTTTGTACTCTCTTTGGCTATTTAATTTGGTTATTGCATCAGTGAGTATCATCAGTTTTCTTTGGGCATTTATGATTTCCTTGTTTTTTTATAGCACTTTTTTAAAAGATATATTAAGGAATTCAGAATATGGTACTATATTATATAATAAAAAATAATAATATGAGAATGGTGATGATGAACAAAAGTAAGTTACTTTATAATAATGCCAAATGTTGTGCTTTAGACTTCACATGTTATTTTACATATATCAACTCTTTTAATCCATGCAGCATCCTAGGATACAGGGATTATCATATCCACATGAGAATTTTAACGTTCAGAAAGTTAACTCACTCAAGTCTACACAGCTAGAAAGCAGAAGACAACACTCATACATAGGTCTTCTGATCTGAGTTCAGAGCTCTTTCTACTCTATAAAGCATCCTGGAATTCCTGGGGGTTTTCTTTATGTAGAAAGTCACTATGTAAATTACAGTATTCTAGAGGTTAAAACATGAACGAATGAATGAATGAATGAATGAAAAATACGATCATTTTATCTTAGTAGCAGATGTATGTATTTGTGATCACTTCTTTAGGTGTAATGCCAGAATCTTTCATACCCAAGTTCTGAGACTAAAAAGAACATGATAGGGGCGCCTGGGTGGCTCAGTCAATTAGGCATCCAACTTCAGCTCAGGTCATGATCTCACAGTCTGTGAGTTCAAGCCCCACATCAGGCTCTGTGCTGACAACTCAGAGCCTGGAGCCTGCTTTGGATTCTGTGTCTCCCTCTCTCTCTGCCCTTCCCCTGCTCGTGCTCTGTCTCAAAAATAAATAAAAACATTAAAAAAAATTTTTAAGGGGACATGGTAGAGGTCCCTGGAAATCTGTGTCAACCTGATACCAGGGTCAAGAATTTCCTATTTTCGGGCAGCTGGGTGTCTCAGTCGGTTAAGTGTGGTGAGTTTGAGCCCCATGTCAGGCTCTGTGCTGACAGCTTGGAGCCTGCTTTGGATTCTGGGTCTCACTCTGTCTCTGCCCCTCCACCACACATGCTCTGTCTCTGTCTCAAAAGTAAATAAAAGTTAAAATTTTTTTAAAGAATTTCCTATTTTATTCCCTCATTTTCAATGCCTAGCCATACAACGTTGTGTCTAAAGCACACCAATCAGCTAGAGTGGCCTTAGGAGTTTACCATTAGCAACTAATTGCTACAGAAGTGGGTAACAGACCATTTATATAAGCAGATTGTGCTAAAGTCTCAGAAGATATAACATTCTCAGAGATGTGCAAACCATAATGTTTTGAAATGAAATAGAAAGTTAGCTAACAAGAAGAAAACACTGCTCCATCTGTAGCTTGCAGAAAATTCTATTAGCCTATTTCTAAGCTTAAGACTTATCAGTGGCTGGTGTGTCAGATACAGAGCACCTATTATGTAAGTTACGCTGGAATGCAATAGGCTTCCAGGGCTGGAGGGAGGGAATGTCAGCTGAAGAAAAGCTAAGCCAGGAAATAGGAGAGATCCACAAACTCTCTGGATGACCCCAACAGGAGTGAGGTCCCATAGCCATCACCTTCAGTCCCTCACTTTAATGAAAATGTGACTGATACCCAGAGGACAGAAATTCCTTCCTCAAGGTCACACAGGGGCTGGTGGTTTTCAGTGAAAGTGGAACTTTTTAGGAAAAGGACTGAGCAAACAAGTACTACAATTTATGTGTAAGGAGAGGGGTGAGGAAGGGAGAAGATAAGGAGTCATTTCTCAGCTCCTACCCTATATCAGCTACACTGCAAGAAACTCACATTGTTCTTCTCTACAAGCGAGAGGTTGCCATTGTTTGTGTTACTATACAGGTGAGAAAAATGATCTTGGATAATTTTTTTAGTTGCTCAAGGCCACTAGATAATTGAGTGGTAGAGTGACCCTTAACAGAATGGATTCTGACCCTGGTTCTTCCATTTCCAATGTTGCTCTTTCTACCCTACCATGTTCTCAATCTGAAACTCAAGCTACAAATATCCACTTCATGCAAAAATTATGGAATGAGTGTTAAAGTCTCAATACCCTGGTAATTTATTCTGGAACCAGTATATGTATAGAACCAAGGAGGGGTATAGAATCAGAATATAGAGAGAGACTATATAGATGGAATATAAAGAGTAAAGCCTGAAACTGTGAACAAAATTTTTGAAGCCTAAACTACCTTGCACATTGTTGGTAGCTTATAGATGAGTTCTTTCATCTAGAAAACACAGTTCTCAGGAAATTCAATCCTTAAAATGTGAATTCATTTATCCTTAATCAAGAGTTGTGTTAATATATCAATTAGAGCTTCAGAGAATTCAGGAAAGTTTATTTAAATTTGAAGGTTTTTCTTTTCAGCAACAAAACATTTTTTTTTTCCGGCACTACAAAGAAATTGGATAATGTAGATAAGTATTCATTCCAAATCTAAAAGCCCACAGAAGTCAAGTGCTGCTTGAAATTTGTCAAAAATCATTTACATATCCATCTTTCAAACAAATCACTTCTCTTTGTTTGAAGGCCAAAGATGGAGGTTTCGGTCACAATTACACATTCCACTACATGCTATATCACGCAGCCAGCAAATGATCACGTGTACATTGCCACATTTCATTGAATTATTGATTTTATGAAATACAGACTTCTTGGCCTCAGATCTTCAACTTTTCTAAAAATGGCACCATTAATTTATGAATATTGATCAGCACCGCAGATCCAGATAAATTCATGACTTGATTACTTGCTGTTCCCTAGGCATCCCTGCTCTTCCTCCTTCCCCTCCCACACACTTGCTCTGACAGTTCCTTGCATCTCAGACTCTCTCCCTTCCATATCACCTCCTAACTAAACACCAGTCCTTCTACCCATCTCCTTAGTCCAATGAGATTTCCTCTCTCCATTTTCTATTCACATCCCTTCCTGCCCTAGAATTAGAAAATTCTCAGTGTGAGCCTGAGTATCCCACTTCATCTGAGGAGGTCGGATCAGTCAGGAAAGTGTCATCTGTTGAGACCAGGCAGAACCTGGGCATCTGTCGGCACACCACACCAACTCAGCAGCCTTTCTCTAAGAGGGGTTCTATCTGCCTGCTACGTGAATGCCCTTTTCAATGACTGGTTAGAGCCCTTTCATGTGCAGTAAAACAAACAAACAAACAAACAAAAACTTAGGGACTAAATCTGCCACCACCAAGGATGCTTTAGCTTTAGGACATATTCAGCTCCCAGTTTTCGTGCCTTCAAACAGCTGGGCGTGAAGGAAAAGAGACAAGAAAAGTTCAGATATTCTCATTGTATTTTCTCAGGGATTAAACCAGAAAATGAAGAGGTGCTGATAATGACGGGAAAGGTGATGAAGTAAGGTGACTGTGGCTCCCAGTTTAATTTGCCTTACTTCTGTCACCCAGTGGGGTAAAGTGGGCCCAGCCCTTTACCCTGAGCAAGTCCCCACAGTGGGCTGGTGTGCAGACGCCCTTCTCATTCTCATTCACTCACAAGGTGAAAGTCATCCCAGACCCAATGTGAGCAAGGCGCTGTGTCAGACGATGGGGCAAGTGATAGGAAAGGTAAGTGTGGCTGAAAATGTTTAAGTGGCAATAGTCAGCCCAAATAACTTAGAGTTAATGGAATTATAAAGATTTTCTGCACAAGCCCTTCCTTCATTCTACAGATGGAGAATTTAAGACACTGGTGGGATGGGTGTGGGCAGAAGACAGGCTCCTACCAGACTGTTCCCACAAATACAATTAGAACCTATTAGCACTTTTTTGCCATAGTACCAAATCACAATGGTTTAGCCAGAAAAATATACAAGACCAATTAAGTGACTACTCTCCACACTCTATTTTGCTATAGGCTATGCAGACAATTAATTAAAACAGATTAGGCAGAGGGGAAAATTCTCTACTAGGGCAAAGAATCCAGGATACTTGAATACCCTTCGCTGATTCAAGACCTTGGAATTACACCTGCTCCTTCTTCAACTCAACTGTGATGAACAGAAATTTTGTCTGGAGTTGTTGTTTGCCCTAGTGTTGTTTGAGACTGCATACTTTTTACAAAGCGCCATTAGGATAAGCTCTCTTCTTTGGAAGAGGAGACTCTGTCCTTGTGAACTGTCACTGTCTTTGCTGACGTCTCCTGGGGCATAGTTTGAACTTACCTGGTCTTGGGTGTTGAATCCAATTCTAATCTGCTGCTCCCAGCATCTCTGATCTTGTGATGGACATTGGTAAACAGGTATTTATTTACACATTGTGTTCTAGTCCTGGCCACAGACATTTTGGGTCAGCTGACTTTCTTTCCTCTTACCACTGCAGACTTCTCAAGGTTGTGGGATATTTGGGGGTTGCTCACCATGCAGAGAGCTTAAGAGTCTGAGAAGTGGTCCTCTTCTCCATGGTAGCCAGGGTCCTCACCCAACTAATGCTCCTCTACTATCCAAGCATCGTGCAGGCTTCAGCACTTTTCTTTGGGAGTTACAGTTGCCTTGCAGAACAAAACCCTTCTGCCTCACATGCCTTTGATCTTCCAGAGCTGAGTCTGAGGCAAACAGGAAAGGGGATTTCTTGGAGACTCAGTGCATGTCAGATCAACTCACAGCTCTTCCAATTGCTCCTTGCTGCCCTTTGATATTTTACGGTTCTGATTCACCATTCAGGATACATTCAAAAGCTGATCATTCCTCTCCCCTCCACCACTACCATGATGGTCTGAGCCACCATCATCCCTCATTTGTATTATTGCAGTTGCTTCCTCTCTGGTCCCTCTGTTTCCTCCCCTGGTTCTCTGGAGTCTATATTCAGAACAGCAGCCAGAGTGATTCCTTTAAAAATGCAAGTTACATAACATCATTCCTCTGCTCTACAAAACCCTTCATTGGCTTCCCATTCACTCAGAATAAAATCTAAAGTTCCGATGTTGACCTGAGAAACCCCAGGTAATTTGCTCTTCTCTCCTCCTCTCTGACACTCTGCCCCAGCCACCTCTTAATTCAGGCCTGGGTGCAGGAGGTTCCCTTTGCTCAGACCCCAGATATCTGCCTGGCTTCTCCCTCACAGCCTTCAGGTCCGATAAATGATCACCCATCAGGCAGACCTTCCTTCCCTCACAACCATATGTAAAATAGCAATGATACCCCTTCTGTAACACTCCTTGTCTGTTTCCTTCTGCCCTTTTCTCCCCATGGCACTTATTACCACCTGACTTATATGTTTTTTTGTGATATAATTATTGTCCAGCTCCACCCATCAGGATGTAAACTCCATGAGAACATGTTGTTTTGTTCACTACTATATATACAGAGCCCAGTATGTTTTAGATGCTCCATAAATAATTGTAGGATGAATGAATGAATAAGTGAATGGATGAATTCCAAAGTAAGATATACCAAACGCTGGCTCTCTATATGCAAAGTCAATGTTTTGGAACTGGAAAAAAAATCTCATAGAAAATGCGTTGGGTTTCAAGACGATTTCCTCTTATTGTGCACTTTTAAAAGTCTATTTTGAAACTCGAAGCTGAGCATTGATTTCTTTGTTCTGGGTTGTATCTGCCCTCCCTCTGAGGTTTGAAAGATACTGGCTCAATGGGTAGAAGGCTCTAGAACAAGGGGGAAAAAAGCAGGAAGAAAAATCCTCTCTTTATGAAAATCCTTGTATCGCATCTCTCTACCTAAGAATGTTGTAATAAGGATTTGAATGGTTTTGGTCTTACTTTGCCTAGAGACTTATTTCATTCTCAGCCTTGCCTTGAATTCCCTAAATATTGATAGGGTAAGCAGCTTGTCTCTTAGGTTGAAGTCATGAAAGAAAGCAAACTGCAAGAAAGCAAAGCTGTTACAATTTTCTGAAGAACACAGGGGGAGCTAAGGCCTGAAATATCTGGTAAGGACATTTGAACAAGAGACTTCCCTGTTAGCTCTGCTTTCAAACATTGGATAATAGGCTTTAATAATAAAACACTGAGTGCTTAACTGGACACAGTGGAGAAAGTGAATAGAATGAGTGGCATCAAATGATGAATAGAATATTTTTGGACTTTCCAAATTCAATAATGGCTTATACCTGGATTGTAAGTTGGCAATCCACAGTTATCTGTCCTCAAGCATGTGTTATTTCGTATTTGTTAATGGGAAAATTTCACGTGTAAGTACTGATTCTCAGTCTCCTTTAAAGAAAATGGAACGTCTGCCATCCTTACTTGTTAAGAAACGTTATCCAAACATTGGAAATAACTCAGAAAGATTCCTACATACTCCTTCAGTCTTAATAGAGTGTTACCTAATAAATCTTCCAAGATTTATACAATTATCTCAACCCTGGACTAGATCTAGGCCCTAGATTATAAGCATGCAATCTTGCTTGATTTGTGGTTTACTATTGATTAGGGCCAAAAGTCTTTAAAGTTAGATGTTAAATTGTGGAAGACTGATTGGTTGCAAATTATTTTTGTCCAGTAGAAAAAAACAACCCCAAAGGTAATAGTTCTATTTCTCTGTAGGGCATCAACCGATTCTGTAACTAACTTAATCTTATTTTAGTATTCTTTCTTCTGTTGACTATATAAATATGCCAGCCTCTCATTTTCTCTAGCTTTCTCCAGCCTCCCATTGAACGAACTTTATCATCTTGCTAGTTTCTTATTAATGAACCAAATTCATCTTTGACATGTATTCACTATACGTTTATAAGACAGTCATGCTTCTATGTTTTAGAAAATCATATTTGGATCTGCTTTGCATTCCTAAATGGTAACCAATAGCTGAAATCACCAGTAACTGCTTGCATTAAGAAGCGTACCTCTCCAGTTCAATTGTCCCCTCCTCTAACACCTTATTTTATTCCCAGTCCTCTCTGTCATTCATGTGTCCTTCCTGGCCTCTATTAGCTTAGCTGTTCATAACTTCTGACTTGCACCATGAGGTTTTAGTAGAGCAGCAAGTTTTACACTTGAACTTGCCTCAGAACCTCCTGGGAGGCTTGTTAAAACAAAGGATTGAGCCCCACTCCCAGAGTCTCTGACTCAGCAGCACTGGGATGATGGGGCTCCAGAATTTGCATTTCTAACAAGTTCTCAGGGGATGCTGAACATACAGCTTAAGGACCACACTTGGAAAATAGTGCTGTAGTCAGTGGGGGGACTGACCTTGGTCTCGATGGGTGAGAAGCTATGAAAACACTCTAAGAATTTGGCAAACTGAATGCAAGACACAGTAAAGTAAATTTCATTAAAAAAAAAAACTTTTAAAATGTGAATTATAAAACATCAGATAATTGACAGCTTTTCGCATGATGCTTACTGCACTTGAGAATCCGCTGTTGATGGTACTAACAAAACAAAAAAGAGCATTATATATTTATTATAAAGTCAAGACCCAGCTCAGTGATTCCATTTCTTGTTTGTCTTCATGTTAAGTTCTTTGAGAGCAAAAAATTCCTAGTAGCCTCCCCGTTGTGGTCTTTAACATCAACTTATGGTAAGAGCCTGGCAAATACCTACTGACGTATGATTGATGTGTTCCTAGGTATTCTTATGGTTTCCAAAGCCGTTCATACTCATTACCTCATTCAGTACTCACAACAATCCTGTGAGGTAAATAGGGCATATGGATGACACTACACTACAGATAAATATGTGGCTTTCTCTAGGACACATGCGGCAACACCAGGAATAGCCCTTGATCTTTTATCTTGCTCAGCAGGATTATTTACTGACACATAATGATGACCAGATTGATACTACAATAAGGTCTTATGGGAAGCCAAAAGATTCTTAAATACAATTGAACTCGCAATGTATATGCTCACACATAGCAAAAAAACCATCTATTTTACCAAAGAATATATATTGCATACAGGAGTTTGGCACTGGCCACTTAGGATGAGATAAAAATAGATTCCATGCCACCAATTAATTAGCTTCAGATAGGAAAGGAATGTGCTGAACTTTCTGGAATTCAAGAGCTTGCAAAGAGAGAAGATAGTGTATAGACAGAGCATGGGTACTAGACTCAGACAAATCTCCACTCTGTCTCTGACCACTTATAAAACCTTGAAAAATCATCTCACTTCTATATGAACTTTAGTTTTCTTGCCTGTAAAATAAATCACATGTATGTATTAAAACCTAAATTTCTTGTAAAGATGAAGTAAAAATCCAAGTAAAAATAGGAATGGACCTATAAAGTACCTAGTCCAGGGTCTTAAGCACTAAGAGTACCCAAGAAGGGTACCCACCTCCTATCTCCACTCCAATTCCTTGGAAGGAAAGGAGAATTTGCTGGGACTGCTAGGATTTCAACATTCACTGAGATGTTGGATGAATATCTATTGCTCATTTCCATTGAATTATCACAATTTTGTTGAATTTTTCAGGCATCCGACCACAGCATATCCCAGAAAAAGCAAATACAGGCATGTTATTGCAGTGCTGATACCATTCACCAGTGACTGCTGCACTAAGAAATCAGCAGAGCCTATTAGCACCATGGCAGGTGACTTCCATGGTTGTCAGGTGCAACATAATGTATTTTCATTTGTGTCGTGGTGCGGGAATCAATGAGAAAGAACAAGGCAACAGCTTGAGTCACAGAGGAGAAAAAGGGGAGAATATTGGATGAATTGCATTCATCTGGGATGCAGAAGTTTTATACAATTAGAAGTGGCAGGAAAGGAAATATACATAATTATAGTCTGCATACAACTGGGAACAAATGGAAAGAGTGGCGGTGGTGAGGGAGAAGAGAAGTGAAATCTGAGAAACTGGCCGCTCTGCATTCCAGACACAGGGAGATTTCCTCTGCAAACAGCGCTCTGGCTAGACTTGCCAGTTCTGTGTATGACAAAGCAGAAAACAAATGCACTGATTAAAGTGCTGAATTCATCCTCAGACTCCAATGCAACTAGGAGGGGAGCATCAGTTGGACGGCAGCCTGGCATTTTCAGGCAAACAATACTGGGCTAGGTGGCACACCCGGAGTAACTACATGCATTTTCCTGGCTCATATGCTCAAAAACGGTAAAGTGGGTAGTAAAGGTTGAGTTTGATTAGAACAGAGATATTAGAAAACATGACACTCCGTTCCCTGTGATAAGAGTTGTGCTAAAATGGACCACCCACAACTTCCCTGGGGGAAATGCAATAGCACTTCTGTGACTTAGAGTAAAACCTCAGCCTTCCCTAGCAACGCTCATTACCGCATTATTGCGGATGTGTTACAGTCTAAATTGTGTTACAGAAATCTAAGCAACTATACTTAACCAAGCCTAACATTTACACTGCCCCCCAGATACCAACACCACCACTGAATAACAGCAAGAGAGAAACAAGCTGCATTTCTCGTGGGTTACTGGAAGGGAATATATTATATTGTTTGGGACCTAGAGGCTGGCTTATTCCTACTCAGCTACCTTCAGTCCTTCTACCTGACTAATATTTCATTCCTTGTGTAATTTATAATAATTTCAAATATTTACTAAATGCTTAAGTTCTAGGGAACGAGAAAAGCATTTTATATGGATGACTATTTCCCATTCTAAAGTACAGGCTACCCTGAAAGTTGAAACCCTGGTTGATTCATGAGCTTGGGGACATGAGAGTTATTGGTTTTGATATCCTTAGAGAGTAGTGTTTCTCAAACATACGTGTGTCACCCGCACACATCTCCTGGGATTTTGTTAAAATGCAGACTGTGTTAGCCCGTCAGGTATAGATCCTGAGAATATCCAGGTGATGCCCTAGAGCACATGGCACAGCAAACAGCAGATGCTTTATAAGTGTTACATGGACCAGGGTGAAGGTCAAGACACTTAGATGAGCCAACCATGCTCCAAATCCAAGGAATTGCACAGGCTAGCCAGTTTCCTCCAGCTCTAAATTACAACATACTGTTTAAGAACGTCAACTTTGGGATCCTATGGACCAGAGTTTGGGCCTTAACTTTGCCATTTATTAACTCTGACCTTGGATAAGTTAACTTCTCTGAACCTCTATTTTCCTGACTCTAAAATGGCTAGACTACTTCAGAAGGTAATTATGAGGATTAAATTAAACAACATACTTTATAGCACAGAGCCTGCCATCTGAGAGATAGTAAAAATGACAACCAATATTGTTATTATTGCTGTTTGTATAAGTATCTCCAATTTTCAGTTTCTTTTTTTTAATAAAGAATTTATTTTTAAGTAATCTCTCTGCCAGCGTGGGGCTCAGACTTACATCCCTGAGATCAAGAGTTGTGTGCCCTTCCCACTAAGCCAGCCAGGCACCCATCTAATTATCAGCTGCTAACCTTAGCAGAAGGAGGAGAACAATTTTGATGGGGGAAAGATTTAATGATTTATTAAGCTAATACATATTTATTGAGGGCTATTCTGAGCCGGGTATAGTCTAACACAGAGGATACCTCTTTTTTTTTTTTTTTTTTTTTTGAGAGTGAGAGAGAGAGAGAAAGAGAGAGAGTGAGAAAGAATCTCAAGCAGGCTCCCTGCTGTCAGCGTAGAGCTAGATGTGGGGCTCAATCTCATGACTGTGAGATCATGACCCAAGCTGAGATAAAGAGTAGGATGCTTAACCAACTGAACTATCCAGGTGCCACAAGGGTACCTCATTTTAAAATAAGTCAGAAAATCAGGGAACCTAGGTGGCTCAGTTGGTTAGGTGTCAGATCCTTGACATCATCGGCTCAGGTCACGATCTCACAGTTTGTGGGATGGAGCCCTACACCAGGCTCTGTGCTGACAATGCAGAGCCTGCTTTGGATTCTCTCTCCCCCTCTCTCTCTGCCCCTGCCCCCTCTCAAAATAAATAAACATTTTTTAAAAAATAAAAAAAATAAAATAAGTCAGAAAATGACACCACTTCCATGTGCCTGACATTCTGCTGGGAGGGAAAAACAATAAATAAACACATAAATAGCGATGAATGATTTTTTAAAATGAAACATCCAACTACATGACATTCTGGATAAAGCAAAACTATGGAGACAGTAAAAGATTAGTGGTTGCCAGGAGTTAAGGGGAGAGAGGAATGAATAGGCAGGGCACAGAGGATTTTTAGTGCAGTAAAACTATTCTGTATGACACTGTAATGGTGGTTACATGCCATTATATATTTGTCAAAAGCCACAAAATGTACAACACCAAGGGTGAACCCGAATGTAAATTATGGACTTTGGTAATTATGATGTGTCAATGCAAATTTGTCAATTGTAAAAAATGTGCTGTTCTGGTACAGGATGTTAATATTGGGGAAGTAAGTTATGCCTGGGGGAGGGCAGAGGGTATATGGGAACTTCTCTGTACTATCTGCTCAATCTTCCTGCGGATTTAAAACTGCTCAAAAAAAAATGAAGTCTATTAAAAAAAATAAAGTAGAGTGAAGGGGAGAGGGCGGCTGGCAAGGAAGGGGGGCATTTGAGATATTGTGATCAGGAAGTTCCCTCTGATGAGGTGGAATCGTGCAAGACATGAATGATAAGGAGGAACCAACTATGCAAAACCATCCCTCACTTCTTCTCTGACATTGTCAGCTCACGTTGTGTCTGTAGACATGAAGGTTACACACAGTCTCAGAGGTAAGATGTGCAGTCGAAGTCGGCTGATGAGGGGCTCCACTCTGAGAGGCACACATTTCCTGCCCAACTGTATGTGTCCAACTCACTTTCTAAAGGGCAACATTTCAACAGGTACCTTCTAAGGAGAAGGTCTATGATACCACCAAGTGTACGGCCAGCTAAAACCATAGCTTCTTATAAATATCTGGCTTTTATAATTAAATCAGTGCACATTAATAATAACTGCCACTTACTTGGCACTCTCTAATCTATGTGCCATATATCTGACTCTCATGACCTCACTGATCACCAGGGGGAACCCATAGCAAAATATGGTTATTCTCCTTCTACACAGGAAGAAACAAGGCTTAAAAAGTCATATAAACTCTCCAAGGTCCTACCATTCTTAAAAACCAGAGCAAAGATTTGAACCCAGGTCCAGGCTGCCCAACAAGCTTGCAGCAAACTTCAGTCTTCCTGCTGACTCAAGAGTATAAACCTTCGTCTCCCCAACTGTGTGCTCTATCTTGAAGCAATCACGGGAGCAGGCTGAGTAAACCACGTGACATGAACTTTTATTACTGGAATGCAATAAGAATGCAAAGACACGGCTTCAAGGACACACACACGCATACATGCACACACATGCATATTTGGCCACACTTTTACCTTTCATCTCCTGATTGCTTCTCTACAATTTTTGAAATATTTTCATCATAGGACACAAAGGGAGTCATTAGTTAGCCATTGACTGACTACTGCGCATAAGAAATCTGCTATCTAGTTAAAGATGGAAAAAAAAACCATGCCAGGCTGCCACACCTCATAGCAGTTTGGGTGAAATCCAGCTGTTTCCAGGGAAAGCTAATGAGGGCACTTTGGCATGATGTCAGAGGAGCAGTGCTGTTGAGAGGGGAGCACCAAGAGAGGGTAACTCGACCTCACGGCAAGGAAATCAAGGCTTGGAACAAGAAGGGGAGGAAGGAGGAACAGGTAGGTATTTGGAGTTAGTGGAAGAGGAGAGGTTTTAGAGGCATCAGGCTTGAGTTTTCATCTTGCTGTTTGCTCACTGGAGCATTGGTTTCTTTATAAAATGAGGACAGCAACACCAGAGTGAGGAGAGGCTAAATGTGATGTGCCTGCTCTTACACACGCCTGACACATAGCACACTCCCCACATACATGGTTTCTTTGTTGGTATAAAGATTTTTTTTATTTTCAATCCACTGTTTAAAAAAAAAAAAAAGGCATGTCTATTATCACTCTTGTTACTCCAGGTCATGCTTCATTAGTTTTATTTAAGCTCTTCATCTATACCAATAGAATTTTGACAAAAATGAAAAACAAAAAAACAGAAAAAGACATAAACCTTTCGTTACTGGAAGTTTTTCTATCAGCCCTCTCCATGTCAACAGCAGTAAATAAGAATAGTTAACATTTGCTGAGCACTTACTGTGAGTCAGTCGCTATCTTAGACTGAATTCAAACTCACGATAACCTTGCTAGATAGGTGCCATTATCATCCCCATTTCACAGATGAGGAAACTGCAGTGCAGCGAAGGAAGTCATGTGCCCAAGTCTCACATTTAGTAGGTGGTAGAAGCAGGATTCAGAACATGACTCCATAGCTTTGTGGATGAGTATTTACCAGGAGAGGAATACGTACCCAAGTTGATGATTTGTCCCCTCATGAGAAGCCGTCAGTAGGCTGCAGAGCCCCCTTTTAGATCGGTACAGAACCTACTCTCCAATAGCAGAATCTTCTTACATTTCCAGTCAGATAAGCAGTTCATGTTAGCAGGGAGCAGACTGCCCAGCCAACAGCGAAGGCTATGAATTTCTTCTGACCTTCTGAGAAGATGCTTTTACATCTAGAGGCAGATGATTCCATTATTTCCACTTTGCTGTGAGCCTCAAAATTGCTGACGATTAGATAATTCAGCCCTCTGGGAAAATCCAGGTCCCGGTCTTAAGTCTCTAACCCTTATGCCAATTTGATAAGTGGTACAGACATAACATGGCTCTTTAGGTTGTCTAAATTTACCAGCTCTGAAAGATTTAATGCGGAAGGAGTCCATTATGGCATGGTCAGTCCAACATATTCTGGCACTTTACCAGCTTAGCGAGGCAGACTTAAATAGGAAGATACTAAAAAAAAAGGCATTTGGCAGAGCTATAATGGGCATCCAGCTTAGGGGACAGAATCTGTAGTTAGTTGACTTGGGAAATTCTGTATTACTTCCAGATAGAGCTTGTATCACTCTCTTCTGCCCCCAGGCTCCTTTTAATGATTGGGGTATAAGTAGGTCAAATAAATTCAAATTCTGTAAATTCTCTGTATTTGTTATATGGGACGGGTGTGTCGACTGTGGAAAGCAGTCATAACCTTGGTCTAGATATCTGTTTCAAGTGTTCAATGAATGATGTTCAACCAGGCTTTGAACATGCTTGATTAGATCTCACATGACAGAGTGTTCCTTAAAGCTAATCACGAGTTGGGAGTGAAGCATGAGACAAGGCTGCATTTGCACGACTGCTTTTTCCCACTCTCCTTATTTCCTTACCCTTACCTCCTTAGTTCCATTCCCTTTGGCTTATGATTATTGGTTCTTACAGCGCTGGGAAGCACCTAAACCAGGAGGGGAACATTAACATGGAGAAAGGGTCTTAACTCTGTATGCTTGTTGTCATGCTTGTTGCAGCGTGATGAGCACTGGCTGGAGATGCTGAGTGTCTGCTCCAAGATGCCCCCAAGCATCTTGAGGCCAACGACCTAAAATCCTGACCTGCAAGTCAGCTCGGTTTCTTCTTTCATTATACTACTTTCATTACACTACTCTGAAGCCTCAGCAAGGACACAACGATTCAGGTAGGGGCAAAGTGTTGAGAGGCTGAGAACCTATAAAATTGTTACCACATCATAAGACGCATGATTCTCAATTTGTTCTGAATGCCAAATGAAGTCTTCTAAAATGGATTAAAAGCACTTAGAAGATCACAACCATGCCTTTTACTTCTCTTAGATTCTTCTTAAAGTGTCAGACACAAACCTAAGCACAAAATCCATGTCCATTCTACTTGTACAACTGAATGGGCTTAAACCAACAGGAACCTTGGTCAAACCACGTCCACTCAAATGTGGCTTGATCCACACTCAAGTATAAGCAGAGCTGATATTCAGCCAGACAGAGGGCTGTGCTGGTTATTTTTCAGCTGGCATCTGTTCTGATTGGTATCTCTGCTGGGCTAGGTGTACAATATTTTGAATACCATCTATGATCATTAGTATTCATTTCTAACTTATTGGTACAATTCATGCCATTATCATATATGAGTTTTTAGTCCTTGCACATTCGGATAATATTCAGTTACTAAGGATCACTGAGTCATAGAATACTTGGATTGGAGGGCATGTTGAAAGACATCTATTCCCACTTTCTAGATACAGAAATCCCCTCTTTAGTCTCTCCACAAGAAAAGCACCCAAGAAATGGAAGCTGAGTACTTATTAAAAACAAATCACATTTTCTGCTTTTATTTTACATTGTTTGCAATTGCAAAAAAAGGAATCATTTTTTACAATCACAAGGGACTCCAAAAAATTGTGAAGACTAGAATTATTACAATATTGGTCCATGAAGGAAATTTTGTGTTCTCTCCAGTTTTGCTACATTGGTCCATAGATCAAAGAAGAGATTCACATAAAACCCAACCACTGTTTATCTCAAACTGTTAATAGTCTGGTCCAAATCACCATTATCTCATCTGGTTTTTTGCAATTGCTTCCTAACTGGTCTCTTTGCTTCCACCCATTACCCCTTTCAGTCTATTCAACATGGCAACCAAGGTGATCCTATTAAAATGTCAGGTCAGGCCACTCTTTGGTTCAAAACCCTCAATGATGGGGCACCTGGGTGGCTCAGTTGGTTAAGCATCTGACTTTGGCTCAAGTCATGATCTCAAGGTTCATGAGTTCAAGCCCTGCATTGGCAGTGCAGAGCCTACTTGGGGTTCTCTCTCTCTCTCTCTCTCTCTCTCTCTCTCTCTCTCTCTCAATAAACAAATAAACTGGAAAAAAAAAAAACCCTCAATGACTTTCAAAATCTGGCCACCCCATTTATTTTGTTTTATCTCCTACTCCTAATCTCCTGTTGTTTCTGGAATACACACTGTGCACTCATGTCTAAGAGCCTCTCTGTTCTTGCTGTTCCCTTGGCTCGGAAACTTGTCCCCCAAATGTTGCTTCAGTTCCTTCCATTGTTTACTCAAATATCTTCTCAGCAGGCCTAGGCTAGCCCACCTATATAAAAACTGCACTCTCACTTCACTCCCTATACCCTTCCCAGCCTTATTTTCCTCTTCAGCCCTATCATCTTACATACATATTGTTTCCCCCACTGAGGATCAGGACCTTTGTCTATTTTGTTCACTAGCATATTGTCAAGGCCTAGAATAGTGTATATCATATAGTAAGCACTTAGTAATCAGTTACAGAAGGAAGGAAGGAAGGAAGGAAGGAAGGAAGGAAGGAAGGAAGGAAGGAGGGAGGGAGGAAAGAAGGAAGGAAAGAAAAAAGATGAAAGAATGGCTCAAGTTTTAGAAGGATCTGTTTTCTGCTTTTCTTATGGAAAAAAATTAAAATTCTTCAGGCTTCTAAAAGATCAGAGTAGGAAGCATTTACAGTTACTTATTGGAATTATTTCTATCTTTTAAAATGTGCATATCCAAGGGTAAGGAGAGAAGGAAGCTATCAGGGATTATTCCCTATCTCTGATTTTAGATATCACTTAAATACTTTTTGTGGTATTATGTTTTAAGATTGTATTCATTCATTCAACAACATATTTATTGAGAACCTGCTATCTGCAAGGCCCTTGGATTAGCCTTAAGGGGATCTGAAGTTACACTAAACATATTCCCTGGAGTACATAAAGAAAAAGTGTAACATCAGGCATTGGTTCTCAACAGCTGTACAAGAGAATCATCCAGGAAACATAAAACAAACCAATGCCTGGGGCCTGGTTCCAGAAATTCTGAAGAGCAAGGGAAACATTTGAAATACTTCCCAGGTGATTCTAATGTCCATCCCAGGTTACCACTTTTTTTTTTAATTTTTTAAGCTTTATTTTTGAGAGAGAGAGAGAGAGAGAGAGAGAGCGAGAGCATGAGTGGGGGAGGAGCAGAGAGAGGGAGACACAGAATCCGAAGTGGGCTCCAGGATCTGAGCTGTCAGCACAGAGCCCGACACAGGGCTCGAACTCACCAACCGAACCATGAGATCATGACCTGAGCCGAAGTCGGACGCTTAATCAACTGAGCCACCGAGGCACCCCAGGTTACCACTTTTATATGCCATCATATAAAAGGCATATATATTCAGGGAGTGACAGCCAGAAGTCTTAAGGGAATTCCAGACAGGAATCACTTCTAGTCAGAGCAATGTTCCTCAAACTGTGTTCCAAAGAACAGTAATCATTTGTGGAAGGCTAATACGTGGGGTTAGGGAAAAAAATAGCCTCATGTTTGAATAAAGTTGGAGAATTATTTGTTCCTTATGCCCCTTCTTAGAGATTCAGTGTCCCAGGGAATCTCTCTGGACTCAAGTGGGTTAAGGAAGATGCGGTAGAGATTCTAGTAAGAGACTTTTTAGGCTGAGGCCCTATTAAACAGCCATGCAGGGTCTCTGGAATTGTAATCATGCTTGGGCTTCATGCCACCACATAGCTCTATATATGCACATTTATCTTACCCAGAGAGAGCTGTAACCAAAGCCAGTTCTTTGCCAGGAAAACAAACCAGCTGGAGAAGTATACCAATAGCTACATTTTTTAAAAATGCTAACACGACTGGATGAAGTATGCTCAGGTTGGCCTTCATGACCCTTCCCTTTGGATACTCCTACCTACCTGTCCTCTTTGTATTATCCTCACATTTCTGGACCACACTTTTGCATTTGTTAATCTATCGAGTTCATACAAGGTTTCCGTTGTCAGTCTTGTTAAATCATTTGGAAGAGAGAGAAATCAAGTTTTGCTTTATTCTGCTAAGTTAGGATCTATAACCGACATTATCTGAATTTCATAACTGTGTTTGGCTTACCTGACTTCCTCTTTGGCTGATACTATGTATCTTAATTTAAACTAAACAAACAAAAGATTAATAAAGGACATGGAATAAATAAACTATGATCTATATAATGGCATACTTTGCAGAATTAAAAATATGGAAAAAATGTTCACCATACAATAAAAATATTTGAGTGGATACAAATCTATTCACAATATAATACAAAATACATCAAAGTTATATTTATAAAATAAGATTGGGTGCTATTTATTTTCTTTTACTTATTTTATATGTCTTAAATCTTCCAAGGTGAATATATATTAATTTCCAGACAGAAAACAATAAGGCAATTTATAGGCAACAACTTGTGTTTTTAATGAAAACCAAATAAATAGAAATCAGTTTTCTTTACACCCTCCTCCAATAAACATGCTACTTGTCCAGATTTTACTTTCAGATTGAAATTGGCGTAACTATTCACAGTTGAATGTTCCCAGATTTTTTAAGAAAAAAAGAGTAATGCTGATAAAATACTTTGGAACCACAAACTGTGAAATAGATAAACAATACAGAAAACACAAGATGGTGACCTTTCCCTGCTCATTTTTTTCTTGCTAGAAAGATGTATTTCTCCTTGTTTACTGCTCTTTTGGGGATCTTTTTTGTTTTGCTTTTTCGTTGTTGTTTATTTTTACCTCAAAGCAAAAAAAGTGTTTGCTGACCAGTAGAAAACTTGTTGAAGTCAATCATTCCTTGAAGACTTTCTATGCATAATTGCCTTGCTGAAAAGTTTCTCAGAAAAGAGGTTAGTGACTTTACTGTGCAATCTGTGCCGTTTTGATTGCCCCCAAGCTCTTTCTCATTTTTGCTTATGAGCATTTTTATATTAATGGCTTTTATGGTAGAGGAAATTACATACATGAACTCCTCACAGGGGCACCACGAATAACTTGCTGTTTTACGTATTGACAACAGTATGATGAGAAAGTGTTTGCTAACACACGTGACACAACAATAGGAGACCTGCTTCATTTCTCCTGATCTGATTGGATAATCAATCATGTTTGGGTTCTAAATACGCGCAACAGATAAAGAGTCCAAGAAATGACCCTTCTGTGAAACAAATGCTTTTTGACCCATAGACCTTCCACACAACTTTCCAGTGCTTTGCAAATATTTGCTAAGAGTTATGCATGTGCAGAGAAAAATCAGGTGTGGAGCAATCTCCCCAGTCACCCTTCCAATTAAGGGAAATGGAGGATGAATGATCTCAAGTGCACTGGATAAACAAACCTCAAAGAAATGTTCCCACTGATACTCATATTATTGGGAACGTCCAAAATGGAATCTTTGATGAATAAAATTCCAACACTGTGTGGAACTAAACACGCAGATTTTTTTGCCAGTAATTATACATAAGATCCCAGAACATCACTTATAAATTTCCAATTGTAATAAGGCTATTAAATAAAGGAATGTAAATTAATTCATTTATCAGTTGTGAGAATGATCAGCCTTGGAATGACAGATGGGTTACTTGGATCACAGTCACAGCTCTGTGCAATCCCCTGGCACCCCACCTTTCCCCTCTTTCCCATTATACCCCACTAAAGACAAACCATTCATCTCTTCCATACCTTCAGGCTTGCTCCCAGGATTATGGGGCTGAGAGTCTTCAATGTGGTGCTCTATGTATCCCTAATACAGACCGTTTTATTCCTAAATCGTCATTCCCCCTTGCTTTTATTTCTTTAATTGCATTAAAAAATTTGTTCCTCTTAAGGGTTAAAGTTATGTCTCTAAACCCTCCTTTTTGAATGGATCTACTGGATTGATCCTTTGTTCACCTGGACTTATGTTTCTAAAGGTAGACTACACAGAAGATGATACAGTTAGGGCCTTAGTATTCAGAATACTTTTATGGGGTGACAAGAAGGAATAAGCCTAGAGCCCCAAGCATTGTTTAACCTGTAAAACACTTCAGTGGTAGCTGGAAAAGGATCTGAGCCAGTTGAGGAAAGAGAGACACTATTTTGTTTAAGTTAAATTGTCTTTCTTTTTCTGTACTATTCCTTAAAATTACTCATCACCTCAAATACACTGACAGAGTAAAATATGTTTTCCTCATGGACATCCAAATATTAAGTATTTAAGAATAGTGGAATTAGGGATGATTTTATAATCCTTGTGATTATAGTAAATCATAATTTTAAAATATACTACAGTAGGTAGTTAATTTTATATGTAGAAAAAACTCCACATTCTAAAATATAACACATATAACCTTAAATTTTCTCTATTGATAATCATCATAGTGTATAGGTGTTCATATGTAATCTTTTCCAAAGGAACAAATTTTACCAGAAGGGTAAAAACTTAGGCTTTGTTTCATTATTTGAATCATTGGCAAAGAAAAAGTGTGTCATACTTTCTTAGCCTCAGAGAAGTTTCAAAATCACTGATGATTTATTTGGCTTATTGGTTTGTTTTTCTTATTTCTAAAGCATTATGAGAAGCAAAAGAATGTCATCAGTGATTCTTGTCTGTGATTCTAAGACAGTTTTGTGTCTACTTAGATACGTACCTCATAAACTTATAAAAGCATCAGCCATCACAACAATCCTCACAGCAGATTTATCATGATCCCTAAGTTTATTTTTTCTAATATTCAATAACTTGAAGAGCTCTGCATACACAGGGCCTTTGAAGAATAGATTCTCATAATTGTATTGTTTGAAGAGTTCCCAGAATGAGCTCTGAGATACTAAAGTCTAAAATATAAATAAACTGGAAAAAAAGTGAGATGGACAATGATATTTTGAGAAATGACTATCAGTAGCTCATCTGCTTGATCTTTGAGAGGCAGTAAAGTAACAGAAATATTATCTAGCTTGGCTGCTCATAGAAGTCTTCTGTGACATTATATGGAGCCTCATTTACTTGGAGAATGTCCTCTGTCATTACTCTCTGCTTTCCACAATCTCTTGCTTATGATCATTAGTTTATTTTTATATCAGTCTATCTATGGAAACAACTGAAAATCAAACAGGAGAAAAGATTAAAGAAATTGGAATGAGCAGGCTACCAATGAGAAAGTTTGGGGGATGGAGGCCTAAAAATGCTCTTCAAATGCCTAAAAAGCAGTCATACGGAAGAGGGGTTTTGAGCATAATTTTCATGGTGTTAGAAGGCAACAATTAGAGAGAAGGTTTTGGAAGCTATGTGTCAGTTCAATGTAAGTGAATATGGGATGGTCCAGTTAAATCCAAGGGGAATTCAGACTTGTTTGTGTGTATGTGTGTGTGTGATGTGTTGTTGGGAATGGTGAGTCCATAAGGATCTATTGGCATGAACTGACTTCTTGGTAGGCTTTTTTGTTTTGTTTTGTTTTTTCTATTTCAGGCTGAAGGAGAAGGGACAGGGATATATTAAGAACGTAGAAAGAGGGACACCTGGGTGGCTCAGTCAGTTAAGCGTCAGACTTTGGCTCAGGTCATGATGTCATGGTTCATGGGGTCAAGCCCTGCATTTGGCTGTGCACTGATGGTGTAGCTTACTTTTCTGGACTGTCTCTAGAGAAAGGAACTGAGGGAAAAGAGCTTTTTATGAAAAGCTCCATTGGGAAGGAGGGGCTTAAAACATAGCTGCATAGGCCCCTGCTCAGTGACAAAGTGAGTCATAAAATTGAAGAGGTCATCTCCCACTTGCTGTACAGAATTTACCTCAACTTGGTCATTCTGATTTGGGAATCATCCAGCAGAACCTCTTTTAATTCTGACGTTAGTGTTATCAGAATGGGCAAGGCCACAGGAAATCATAAGACACTGCCTAGGCAGAGCAATGCCTCTCAAACTTAAATGTACATACAACTCACCTGAGGGTCTTGTGAAAGCACTGTTCTAATTCAGTGAGTCTGAAGTGAGGCCCAAGATTCCACATTTCAAATAAGCTCTCCAGTGATGCTGATGGGGCTGGTCCAGCAACCTCAAGGTAGGACTTTGATAGAGATTTTATAATGAGAAGAAACTAACAAGGAGAAGCTAGAGTGGAGAGGAAGAACTCATAGATGCTGAAAAACAGGATCCAAAGCTGACATTGTGGTTTATGAATACTCTGGAACTATCCTCCACCTACCATCCAGAAATACTGGAGGCACTGCAGTCAGTCTAAGCATTTTAGGAAGATATATATGGGGAAAGGACAGTAAATCTGTGTTGTTGGTATAATATGCCTCCATGGTACCCCCCAAAAAGAGCAAAGAAGAGTCAAAGTTGACTAACAAAGTATGGACTAACTTGGATGATAGGCAGTTGCCTTCAGTGGAAGTGTTCAAATTCAACCTAAGAAATTCTTATCATAGGACTTATAGAAGACTCATTGAGATGATTGCCAAGGTTTGCTCTTACTCTACTGTCTTCTGATTCTACAGTGGAATCACCAAAGCTATAAAGGCTACCTGTAGTTTGTGTGTTTGTTTGTTTGTTTTGAAGAGGGCTTGTGTTGACTAACTCAAAGACAAATGCTAAAGTGAGCTAAGTTTAGCAAAGAGTGCTGCCAATATTATTCGATTCCAAATCCATAGGCGTCTCTAAAGTCAACATGCCTCCCACGACCTTAGATTACACTCCATCCAGTTTGGGCAGATAAATGCCATTAGATGTAAGGGAAGACAGCAAATAAATGGATTGTACATATTAATTACCATTGCAAAGGAAGGAAGGAAGGAAGGAAGGAAGGAAGGAAGGAAGGAAGGAAAGAAAGAAAGAAGGAAAGAGGGAAGGAAGGAAGGGAAGAAGGGGAGGGGGGGAAGGAGGGAGGAAGAGGGAAGGAGGGAAGCAGGAAGAAAGAAAGAGAAGGAGAAAAGAAACTTCATTAAACAGTATTATCTGTAAGATGAGAAGAGCTAGATAAAGTAAAAGAAAGGCAACATGTTAATAATAAATTTGAACATTCTCCTCCCCAGATGTGGTGCCAAAAATATTCTCTCTAACCCTCTGGCCCAGAAATTGAAGCCTTTAAAATCTTAGTTCCTGTTTCATTCCAAGCTGCCAAAGCTTTTAGATCAGACTCACAGATGGAAAAGACAAAAGCAATAACCGAGTTAATTTACAAATGTAGCTTTTGTCTTTGTAGATGAAAGCTTGACTGTCTCACAAACATTGAAAAAGAAAAATAAGATTATCTGCTCTTTGTCTGAGAACAGCTTAAGAATGGACCTCAAATAAACGAAAGTTCCTGCATCCCTACTGGGTGGAAAGGACTTACTAGAGGCTAGGGATGCACAGGCAAGGCCTGGTTTACAGTCTGATAGAGGTTACAGACAGATACCCCCCCCTCCCAAAAATAATATAGCATGCTAACTACCGAAAAAAGAGCTGTAAATATAATCTTGAATCACAGATAAAGGAGGAATCCTCCTCCTTTCCCCTGGGGTGGGGCCTGGAGAAGACTTTACGGAAGAGAGGACATTTGAGCTGGGCCTCAGAAAAGGAAGAGACCTTTCTGGGCAGAGGAAAGAGTAAATAGCAGAGAGGAGTAAAAATGCAAGGCAGGAACTGAGAAAGGTGGACTTGACCAGTGGTGTATACCAGGGCAGCTTGGCTGGGGCTGGAGATGTCCATTTGGGTCTGCCTGCCTTGGCATCCCTGCCAATCACTCCTTCCCAGTTTCCTCTGAGCACTTCCTGCTGACATCTTTGAGGACTTGCAGTCAAAGCCATGGACTTTCTCTACCTCAGAGGTTTTACTGGCAACCTCAAGCATGGCATAATTTGAGGACAACTACCACCCCCCTCACACTCTGGTACGAGATTTTAGAATCCAGGTATTAAGCCCAATTCTGACACCTGCTTATGGCAAGTCTTCAAGCTTTCCTTGCTTAACTTTACTATCATGAGACAGAGGTGAGATAAGTTGCTTTACTCCAAACGTTTTTTCGAGTGAACATCATTTTGAAGGAGAAATTGGGAACATCTCTCAGAGCTATGCTTTCTTTTGTCATATCCAAAGTCTGGAGGCCATCTCCAGCTGGGTGATTTTTCAGCAGGGGCAGAGAAATGGAGTTTAGCAACCTGGCATAAACAGCCCTCAGTCCAACTAGGCAAGGGCTTCTCCATAACTGTTGGGGGAGGTGGTTGAGATGGGTTGGGAGAACAAAAGAAATCCGTTGGTTGTTTCAGACCCGGATGTTTTATGGTCATTTATGATCAATGGGTAAGAAGAGCTTAATGGAGATCTTCTGACCTCCCATAACCACACAGGAACTGTGGCATCTGTTTCCTGTTACCACTCCATTTTTGCCCATGTCATCTCCATACTCCCTAGGTGAGGGACACGTGGAAACCTATTCTGCCTTTGAAATTCATGGTTCAATTCATGCCTTTGAAATTCATTTATTAGTTCAACAAGATTAAATCAATACACACACACACACACTCAAAGCTGAAAAAAACATTTTGAGGTTTCAAGAGACTAAAAAAGAGTCCATATTCTTCCTTATAAGCATTCCTTGTGATAATTGGAGAGTTTGCCAAAAGACTTCCAGAACCCATATTTCATCTACCCCAATGGAAGTAATACACAAGAAGTAGTCTACATCTTCCCCTGCTGAGAATCATTTGCTTGGTGTGTGCTCTGGATAAAAACTAGATGGTAGGAAAAATGCCACCCTGCCTGAGCTGGCCAGCATGCTTCCAATCTGCTGCCCAGACTTCTTGCCTAACAAGCTGCCGAGAGGAGAGGCTACATTGTCGCTCAGAACCTAATGGGCTATTCTCCCTGATGTATCATTCACTGGGAACTACAGTCTATGAGGCTGACTCTTATATTTTATTTGTGAGTCATTCAATCTCAGAATTTTTCCCAGGTATATTCATAGGCTCAAAATGTCTACATTGCCACATACTCGGCTCTGAACTACCTATCAGTATGGTGAATTTTGGATTCACCTTTGAGACAAGCCAAAGATGCTGAGACATTTGCTTCCCTACATTTTGTGGGTGACCAAAGCATATCACAGCAGCCCACAAAAAAAGTGCTGGGGTCAAGATAAAGAGGCTCAGGTTCTAGGACCGCACATACCAATATGGGCTCAGGGAGTATTATCCTCTCAGACCCCATCTGTAAAGTTGGGGGATGGGCTTCCAGCACCATCTGACTCTAACACATTAATTTTATATTTCTGGTCAGGTGGACTAAGGAAATGTGATTGGACATGACCTGAATATTTCAAACATCCCCTCTCTTAAACCTCTCAGTCTCTTTCAGCAATCCGTCGCTGACTTCAAATCCAGTCATTGCTTTTGTTTTCACACATTCCCAAAATGATATGTATACCTTTCCCTCATATTCCCTAATAGGAGGATTTAATATGCATTTAGCAAATTAATTTTCATGAAGAAACTTCTTTCCTTAAAATGATGAGAGTTTTCCCCAATGGATAGCAGGCTGAGTAATAAATACTGTAAGAAATTGTACCTTTTTAAAAAACTAAGTTTCTTGGGTGCCTGGGTGGCTGAGTGGGGTCAGCATCTGACTCTTGGTTTTGGCTCAGGTCATAATCTCATGGTTGGCAGGATCAAGGGCCACATCGGGCTCTGCGCTGACAATGTAGAGCCTGCTTGGGATTCTCTCTCTCCCCCTCTCTCTCTCTCTGCCCCTCCCCTGCTTGCTCTCTCTCTCTCTCTCTCTCTCTCTCTCTCTCAAAATAAAAAAAAAATAAGCATTTTTAAAAAGCTAAGTTTCTGCTTAGTTTAGCCATGCGATATTACATACAATAAGTCTGGGCTTTGAAACATGACCAGAATAGAGCTAGAACTCCAGTTCTGCTGCTGTGGTCTGAAAGAATATAGATAGAGTCCGTCACTTTCCCTACTGGGTTTTGGGAATCACAGCCCCTGCACTGGGAGGCTATTTTACAGATGAGAGATAATGTAGACAACACACGAAAGGCAGTGCCTGTCACATTGTTCTTACTGGTGGGAAAACTGTGTCTCCAATCTTGGGCACTAGCAAGGTTGTTAAATAAGGAGAGAAGATCTTAAGTAAAAACTAAAGACAAGCAATGAAAAAAGAAACACACACACACACACACACACACACACACTACCTCCTACCTCCAACCTTAAGAATCATGGATCTCAGAACCAGCAGGGACCTCAAAAAACCTGGCCAGATTGGCACTGCCTGGCACAGTGCTCCATTGCCCGTGGTGGAAACGATATGTTTGCTAATTCTCTTTGGAGCGATAGGAAAATGGGTACATGCCTTCTATCCCAAAAACCTATTCTGTGGAGAGAAGTCAAATGTTGCCTGATTTAAGTGAAGAAAGTCATAGCTGACCAGGATTGAAATGTTGGAGCTTCACAGTTGTTGGTGAGCAGCCCACTGAGGAAAAAGGCCTCCCTCCCAATTCCTTTCCAAATGCAAGCCAAATTCTAAATCTTACTGTTGTCAAGTGGCATGGGCACAAATAAATATGCACAGCATGGCTTCCTTGTGCCAACTGGCATGTAGATGTAATCATTTCACACAGCACGCCCTCTGTCAGCCCAAGGGCACTGAGCAAAATACAGCAACCAGGAGCTGGGAAGGCTGTGGAGCAGCGCAGGGAAGCAGCAGGACAGCCCGGAACTGAGTAACCTGGTTGAGTGCTCCTTTCCACCTCGCGGGAGCCATTCTATAGACTGATTGCCTACGGGATGAGACAATAGCTAAGTCATTTGGGAGAAAATGCCCTGAGCAGAAAGCTCTGAATGAGCGGTCCAATCATTGTGAGAGAAGTTTTTAATCCTCACTCTACCCTAAGCCACCCAAGGGATACAACACTATCTCATGGAAACAGTGAGGAGGGAAAAGAGGGAGCAGGAATCACCATTAAGTGAGGATATATGTGGAGTCTGAGGCCTCCAGGTAATTCTGAAATTCCATTCTTCCCTTTTCTTTGGAATTACAGATCCAGCAGCCTGTCTTGGTTCTGTCCCTGACTAACTGGAAGCACCGGTGCAAGTCACTTAACACACACACACACACACACACACACACACTCTGTCTGTCTCTCTCTCTCTCTCTCTCTCTCTCTCTCTCTCTCATGGTGCTAGTTGTTTCCTTAGGGTGACCCCTGGTGGTCAACCTAAGACGATGGCAGGAGAGTAATTCCATAACATCTCTTCACACACACAGAGGGGCAACCCAACATCTTTCTGGATTATGACACTTGCAGCTGAAGCTTAATATATTAGAAACACGACCAATTTATAGTTCATACTTGGCTTGCCCCTTCCCATCTTTCTTTTCCAGCTGTTTATAGTTGCATAGTCAAAGTGTCACTCATAACACAATTCAATTAAATGAACATTACTTGTGTAGCAACCATGTGCCAGGTTCCCTGCTAGAAGCTCTAGGGGATCAAGAGAGAAATGACAGAATTCTTTCCCTCAGCTTGTGAACATTCTAAGTGGGGATGGGGGAGCATGAGAACAACCACTAATAATAAGGCAAAAGCCAAGCAAATACTAAATGAACTAGGAGAGCACTGAGGGAGGTTTCATCTTTTTTCTGACCAGACAAAAGAAAAGAAATAATTTTTTGAAAAGTCAAATATATTGCTCAAGTCAGGAACAGAAGTGCAGAATGGCATAGGTTTTCTGAAGAAGGGAAACACATAGACTGGAGGTTTGACAGGCTAATGATATTAGGAAGTTAGATGGCACACTAATTGTTTTTTCCTTTCCCCCTTGGGTTCTGATCCAAGAGTTAGTAAGTATTTACTCTGAAAGGAGCAAACAAATCGTCCCGGGTTAAAGTGGGCACGGTGAGAGATGCATTGCCTTCAAAAAGTTCTAAGTGTGTCACTAATTAAATGATGAACCCAGAGAAAATAACAAATATGGTTTTTTAACAGCTCTGGATCAAACTTCTAATCATGGCATTAAAATGTTTTCTTGGGGCGCCTGGGTGGCTCAGTCGGTTAAGCATCCGACTTCAGCTCAGGTCATGATCTCATGGTCCATGAGTTCGAGTCCCACATCGGGCTCTGGGCTGATGACTCAGAGCCTGGAGCCTGCTTCCGATTCTGTGTTTCCCTCTCTCTCTGCCCCTCCCCATTCATGCTCTGTCTCTCTCTGTCTCAAAAATAAATAAAAACGTTAAAAAATTTAAAAAAAGATAAAATGTTTTCTTGTTAGGTTTGATACTTAATAGCTGAACACAAGGAAGGTGCTACTAATACTGACTTAGGTGTGATGCCACAAGGCCTACTTAATTCCTTCAAAGTTCCCCTAAACAGTATGCCCTACAAATCGTTCTCCTTTTGTTTTGTACAAAAGGAGGTGGTGTTTACTTTGCTTTGCATTCTGCTTTTTAGCCAAAGGTTTTGTTGGTGTTTCATGGAGAGAGCCTGATTCATTACAAATGTGGTAAGCCAGATCTCCATTACGTGCTTTCTTTTGTTTGCCCAGAATACAGGGAGTGCTGGCCTCCAGAGGTATAAAGAACATAAATGGGTCACTCCTGGTGCCGACTCAGCACAAGGACGGGAGGCTGCAAGAAAAGTAGAGAAGTGAGGTCTGATAACTTCACCTCCCTCCCCACTATCAATACAAGCTCGTGAGTTGTTTTCATGGCACATCAGATTTGAGCCTTTTTTTTTTAATGTTTATTTGAGCCTTTTTTGATAGCCACTTACAGAGGTTGAGAAGCAATCATGACTAGTTGCCAAAACTGCATGTTGGAAAACGTAATTATTTCATGGAGTTCCGAAAGCACGTTCACGAGTGCATAATCAGTTTTAAGATTGGGTTAGCACAGTATTTGAAGATAAATTAAATACAAAAACACACTGCATCTTGAGCCAGATCAAGATGGCATTATGAAGCTAAGTGGTTTACACTCCTGTTTTTCCCATCTCGTCTCTAGAGTTGATGTCAAAAATTAGTGGAACGCATTGATGATCTTTATAGAAACACATATAGGGTACATATCTCCTTGGCAAATGTGGAAATTTCTCTATTAAAAAAATGGGGTGCCTGGGTGGCTCAGTCAGTTGAGTATCAGACCTTAATTTCATCTCAGGTCATAATCCCAGGATCAGGGGACCAAGCACCACATCGGGCTCCGTGCTGAGTGTAGATCCTGCTTAAGATTCTCTCTCTCTCTCTCTCTCTCTCTCTCTCTCTCTCTCTGCACCCTCCGCACTCACACTCTCTCTAAAAAACAATTAAAAAACATATAAAAATAAATTTAAAAAATTAAAAAACCCTTCCCAAATGAAATTAAATTAAGAACTAATATAAGTCCTTGCTAAAATGAGGCTTATATGTTCAGAAAGGCAGGTCAGTCCTGTTTTTACTCCTGTGAGCACAGAAACAATTTAAATGACTATACAAATGTTAACTCACAAATATGAATCCACATGGGTCATCCATGTACCCATATGTTGGTGAATATATTTTGAAAATCCTCCCAACTTTAATCACTGCTACAGAAAAGCTAAACAAGAATAGAATAAGAAAGAGAAGGAAGAGAAGAAGGAGTAGGAGGGGGGGCATCATTTCTCGAGGTGTTTATATTTTCTTCATATAGGAATAGAAACAATAAAATGGCTTCTATACTGTAGAGCTCAACTTTTCTCTTTAAACTTTTAAGAATTATTTTTCATCACAAAATAATTATATGGCATCTTTCTTTTCTGAGGGCAATATTGGAAAAAATGAACTCTGTAACAAGGAGAAAGTTGGTTTTAAGCAGTTCTACCGATCGTAGGCTATATGTGTATAAATGTGTTATTATATAAAGTTAATTTATTTTCTGATTAGGTGATATAGTCACATAGTTTGAAACTCAAAAGGTGTAAGAGACCTTTTAAAAAGTCTTTATCTCTTACCCTCCAGCCACCTGTACGCTCTCACAGAGAAACCATTTTGTCATGTGTTAATGTATTCCCCCAGAGATATTTTATGAATCTATTAGTAAAAGGAAAATAGATTGCATAATACTCCTACAGCCCTGTGCCTTTGCTTTGTCTGTCTAACAAGAGGCTGTTCCATATAGCAAATAAGAAGCTCTCTTGAGTTTCAGATATGTAGGCTTCCATTTTACAGATATACTATCATTTATTTGACCAGACACTGTTTTATTCAATCTTTCGCCCCTATAGATGATGCTGTGATAAGTGATTTTATATATTCATCTTTCATATGTCCAAGTACATCTGAGATCAATTCCTAGAAATAGAATTGTTGTATTAAGATATGTGTATTACCCACCATAAAGATTAAGTGAGTTTATTCTCAGACCAGCATTATACTGGGGTCTGTTTCACCTGCAGCTGTCAATAGAGTGTATAATACAACTTTCTCATCTTTACAAAATCTAAAAGTCTAAAGATAGTGTGTCAGGGTTTCATTTTTAACTTCCCTTTTTCTTTTTATTTTAAGTTTATTTATTTCAAGAGAGAGAACACAAGTAGGGGAGGGTCAGAAGGAAAGAGACAGAGACAGAGAGAAGTCCCAAATGCTTGGAGCCCAGAATGCTGAGCTCAATGCAGGGCTCGATCCCAGGACTGTGAGATCATTTTCTAATCTGAAGTCAAAAGTCAGATGCTTAACTGACAGAGCTGCCCTCGTGCCCCTCACTTGCCTTTTTCTTACTGTGAGAGAGATTGAGCATACTTCCAAACGTTTAAGAACCATTTGAATTTTCCTTGAAATTATAAGTTTTCTGTATTAGAAATAAAAATGGGAACTAACATATACAGTCTCTTTTAATATCTTCTTAAAAGTTGATAAGAAACACTAGTGGCAAGCACTATTGATTTTCATAGAGGAATATGGATTCTATGTTTTTCCTTGGAGGCTGAATTGAAGAAAATAATCTCTATTCTCTGCAAAATTTTCTTTTTAAAGCCTGTATTTTTGCAACCACTTTGTTAACATGAATGGGTGTCTAGATTATCCCAAGAAGTACTCAAGGTATAAAATATTTTTTAAAAAACTCAAAACATATTAAAAGAGAAAGGGGGAATTAAAAAATGAGAGTAAATGACAGGCAAAACAATTGTTAAATAATATACATATTTCCGGGAGCCTGGGTAGCTCAGTCAGTTGGGCATCCGACTTTGGCCCAAGTCATAATCTCATGGTTCGTGGGTTCGAACCCCGCATTGGGCTCTGCTGACAGCTCAGAGCCTGGAGCCTGCTTTGAGTTCTGTGTCTCCCTCTCTCTCTGCCCCTTCCCTACTCACTCTGTCTCTCTTTGTCTCTCAAAAATAAACAAACATTGAAAAACAATTTTTTTAATAAAAAAATAAAAAAATAGTATATATATATATATATATATATATATATATATAAGCTTTAGAAAGCTAATGTCATGAATTGCAATTTTTCACAGGATCATAAGTTTAGGGAAAGGGTTAAAGATAGATAGATTGATAGATTGGCCACAAGTTTGGTAGATAAGATTAGATTGATGAGATTAGACAAATAAATTAATCCCCTCTTTTAGATGCATTCTATAATACTTTGTTTCCAAAGATCCACCTTTTTCTCTGACATGGCTGCAATGCCAAATGTACAAAATTTTCTAGAGCTGCTATAATGGCTGCTACTTTTAAAGCAAATTAAAGTTCACCAAGAATACGTAAATGATTAATTTCTTCAGAACATGACCCAGTACTTGGTTCGCGTTCTCAACTGTCATCACCAACAATATCAATCTTTTGCAAATACCCAGCATGTGATTTATTTGCATCAGTGATTAATTCCCCAAGAAGTTAATTAATCATCTACTGCCAAAATGAACAGTAAATATTTCTCAACACTTTCTGTTCTTAAGGATCACATCATATTCCTTAACAATATTTCTGAAAACTGGTCATAGTTAAAATAAAAAATTTAAGTGCTCAGTTCCAAGTTTCTCTCACTTTCCAAGAGAATCTCTAAAGAAAGTTTCAGGTGGATACAAGTTTGCCAAGTCCTTCCCTCTCAGAAATGGACCAGCTATAGGCATTCCAAATATGAATTAAGCATAAGTAGAAATTAGTCATGATTGAAATAGGTTTAAGTCAAACATTTATATATATATATGTATACATATATATACACACATGTATATGTGTATGTATACATATGTATGTATACATATATATACATATATACACATATATATAAATATGTATATATACATATATATATATATGTATATATACAAAGTATTACATGACCATTGTGGAAGAGTTTTAAAACACAGAAGAGTGTAAAGTTGGGTAGTACGCTACTACTCGGGTGAAACAACTATTTAATATCTACTAAAATTTATATGCTAGGATACTCTAGGAAGAGCTTTGATCATTCACTTTTTTTAAAAAAAGAATGGGTTGGTACTATTATATCCTCACTGTACAGATAAGAGGTCCACAGAAAGGATTAGCAATTTACCCAAGACCACACAGCTAGTAAGTATAAGAGTCAGGTGTATATGGAGATATGGAGTTTGTGATATAAAAATAACATATCTTATATTTTGTACTTAACATTATATAATGGACATTTGTTCTAATTAATAGACATTTTGGGAAAATACAATTTTAATAAAGCATTAAAAACACTATCTTTTATTATATGGGTTATTTACAGTTTCATTGCTATCATAATAATACACTATACCATATATTATAGTGAAGATATTTATATATGTATATATTTAATTCATATCTCTGAATATTTTCCTAGGGCAGTTTCATGGGTGTAAAATTAGAAGGTCAAAAGATTTTATTATGTAAAATTATTTTCAAAAGTATAGAAATCTATACTCTCAAAAGCAATACACAGAAGTATCTACTTAACTCTATTATCACCAACATTGGAGAAGCATAAAAACATCCTTTGTCCATTTTGACAAAATGAAAATACTAGAAACTTTTTGTTAACTTTCTTATTAGTAGGAATATAGTTTATTGAAATTTGTGTAAGAGAATTTCAAATTCACATGTAATTTAAAAAAATAATACAGAGAGGTAGGTCCCATGTATACTTTAATCAATTACCCCCAATGGTAACATTTTTTTCAAAACTATTATCACAATCAGAATGTTGTCGTTTATATAAACACACTTATCTCACAAATTTGATGTGCACTTGTGTGTGTTTGTGTTTAGTTCTATATAATTTTATCACACGTAGAGATTCATGTGTCCACCATCACAATCCACATCCTCAATAGTTATATCATTACAAGGATCACTTTTGTTGTCCTTTAATAACCACACCCATTTCTCTTTTGCCCACCCCACCACTCCTTCTATAACTTCTGGAAATCACTAACTTATTCTTCATGTCCAAATATTGTCATTAAGAATGTACATATTAAATAAACAGAATCATACAGTACATAATCTTTGGGGACTGGCTTTTTTTCACGCACTATAATTCTTTGGAGATTCATCCAAAATGTTACATGTTGAAATAGTTTTTTCCTTTTTTTTCTCTCTTTTTTGCTGAGTAGTATTTTGTGATATGAATGTACCAGTTTGTTAAATCATTCACCCATTAAAAGACATTGTTCTTTGTTTGTGGTTTTGAGATATTATAGATAAAGCTGCTATGAACAATCATGTAGAGTTTTTTATATGAACATAGTTTTCATTTTTCTGGAATAGCTCTCGAGAGTACAACTGTGGTGTGTATGGTAATTCGATGTTCAGTTTTATAAGAAACTGCCCAATTGTTTTTACAGAGTAGTTGTATAATTTTTTTTGTCTCCACCAGCAATATATGAATGACTCAGTGTTTCCACATCTTTGTCAGAATTTGGTATTGTCATTACTTTATCTTTTAGCCATCCTTCTGGCCTCTTTATTGGCCACTGATTGCAGAGCTAAGAATCAGAGACTTGAGGTTGTCATGCCACTAATTTGCTATGATCTTGAGCCAATCATTTCCTCACTGGGGTATGTTTTCCCTGTATATAAACCAAAAAATTCCTAATTGTCCTTTCAATTTTAACTTTGTATGAATCTAAGATAAGAACAGACAGGGAGGTTTAGAACCTAGGGAGAGTCTGTAAGTGATTTCCCTTCTAACGGAAAAAGCATTAATTTACTTACTGAGTAGGAAATTATTATCTTCCTGGAGAACCAAGTAACATGTGAGGTCTAGTATGTATATATTACTGCCCCCAACCCCCGCAAATAACCCCCTCCACACAGCAAGTTGACTGACTTCATCTAATATGAACTCCAAGGAAATCTCCCCTCTGCCCTAGCTGGCAGTAGAAATCACCTAATCTCCACAATAACTTCATCCTTTATTTATTTATAAAGGCTCTTTTTCTCTAAAGAATGTGAAATGCTAGGTAGATGCTCCTAATTTGCCTTCAGAAAAGCCTCACAGTGTAGAAAAGGGACACCAGACATTTCAAGAAAGCCAAGCGCTGTATCTGCACAAATGGGCTTGGGAGTCCAATGAGAGCAGATTCCACATTAGACCCGCGAAGGCTTGTGCTGCTGTCAGGGCTGAGAATCTCAGGCAGTAAAATCAACCTTTCTTGCTTCACTTGGCTCCTAAACTTCAAATGTCAGTTGGAAATAATGTGCCAATAAAATTTTTTTACGGAATGTTTGATCATCATCCCAGACCATGAATACAAAGAGGTGCAAGGGCAAAGGATGGCAAGAAAAAATAATAACAGAATGTTGAGGAAACTCCAGTGGTTAATCTAATACAACATTACATAGGTTCCTTCCTTAGAATCACATGGGATATATGTGACAGGAACAGATTCCCAGGATCCACTGCTAGTTATTTCAAGCATAATCTTAGGAGGTAGAGGATAGGAGCACATACTTTTTTTTAATTTATATTTTGTTTGTTTTTATTTTTGAAAGAGAGAGAGAGAGAGAGAGAGACAGAGAGAGACAGAGAGACAGAGTGTGAGTAGGGGAGGGGCAGAGAGAGAGGGAGACACAGAAGCCAAAGCAGGCTCCAGGCTCTGAGCTGTTTGCACAGAGCCCAATGCGGGGCTCAAACCCATGAACTACAAGATCATGACCTGAGCTGAAGTTGGACGTTTAACCAACTGAGCCAACCAGGCGCCCTGAGGAGCACACGTTTTTAACAACTCCCCAGGTGATTGATTGTCATGAGCAACCTAGTGTCACCTGGCGTTTAGGAACTACCCACACAGGACAACACTTACATTTTATAGATAATCGGGGCTAGAAAGAATTTTCCCCCAACAACTCAAGGCCATGCAGCCAATAACTAAACAAAGGTTAAACCAGCACTCCTGCTACTTTCTTTGTGCACTTAACCTTTGTGACACACTGTCTCTAATAGCAACAACAAAAATCCACTTTAAAAAAACCAAGAAATTATATAAAGCCTATCCTGGTTCAAAACTTCATCCCTCATCCACCCCACAGCTGAGGCTACAGCTCTGTTTCATACTTGCAGGCTCATTTCCAATCCTTGTTTTCCCCCCAGATTTTGTCTCATGACACAATTTACTCAACTGGCTCCAGTCCCCATTCTGCAGTTCATAGGTATCAGGTCTGAGCAGCCCATTCTTCTTTTTTCTTTTAATTTTTTAATGTTTATTTATTGAAAGAGAGAGAGAGAGAGAGAGAGAGAGAGAGAGAGAATCCCAAGCAGGCTGTCAGCACCAAGCCTGACGTGGGGCCGGATCTCATGGACCATAAGATCATGACCTGAGCTGAAATCAAGAGTCAGACTTAACTGACTGAGCCACCCAGGCGCCCCACTAGCAGCCCATTCTTTATCTCACTCCCCAGCTCCTGAGCCATGGCCATTCTTTTTGCCTTGTTCCCATAACAGAAATCTTTTTTCTGCTAACCTGCTCCATACTCCAAAGGCCTCTGCCCATTTGCTGGCCCTAACTTGCTTTTTCAGTTCCCTTTCAACGAAGAAAGTCTTATTCCTAAACCCCAAGCTAAGCACTATTTATTACTCTGATGACAACTGTCCAGATGTTTGAGATGGTCCAGCCCCAGGCATCCATCACTACATTTAGCCCAACTATTGGGATACAATGCTATTCCATCCCACATATCACTCCCAACTTCCCATGGCAACTGCTTAACTGTAACTGAAAATCTCATTAACATCACTTGTTCACCAGATTGAACCCCTATTTACACCCAAAGGTGGATAATTTTTTTCAACCCCTTACAGCACATGGGTTGACAAGTTGCTAGCACCAGAATGTCTCAGACTACTCCTTTCTGCCACATCTTGCTGAAAGTAAGTGGCTTGGCTAGCTAATCTTGAGCTCTGACAGATATCGTGCCACTTCCCACACTGTGCTCTTAGTGCCTACATCCCCCACTAGACCCAGCACAATGAAGGCAGGAGGCAGCATCTATTACATTGACCAATGTATCTCTAGATATAAGGTAATGGAAGCGAAACTGAGGGACTTGTGAGAGAGTGAGAGAGAGCAAACATTTTTGCAATAAATGATGGATGTAAGCCCAGAAAAATTATCTGAACATTTGCAGCAAGGTCAGTGGCACCATGAGCGTGCCTGGGGTCCTCTCCTGTCTGTGGGAATCCCAGGCCTCAGCTCATCAGCGAGTAGAATCCTAAAACTCCAGCAGCAACACCTATTTCTTTAATTCATTTGGTAAATCACTAAACTGCTCTATTTCAGCTTCTGTGTTACAAAAGAACATAGCTCACAGTTCTCTCAGGAGAGCAATGAGAACAAATTAGCCAATATTTACCAAATCATCTGAAAATGAACTGAGCTAAATAGCTTTACACACATCTCCTCTCCTGGGACTCTAGATTACATTTACTACATGGTACATGGAGTTCTTCATCCCCCATCTAATCCCACTCAGGCAAAAAGAAGGTGTGCCTTACTCGGAAAACCAGTAGTAATTGAAAAGCCAAGCTTGGAATGCAAATTTCCACTTAGATTTTTATTTTAACCAGATGCACCTATTTTACTTATTAAACCATAGCATAACAATTTTGCTCATCTGTAGGGGGAAAAGTGATTCCAACTAAATGAAAAACACTGCCGGAAAGTACAAACACATTAACCATTCCATTTTGGCCAAAGCATTTACATTTTTTTTCTACAGTAAGTAAATATCTGTAAAACGTTCTCGCCATTAAATTTCATATGCCACGAAGGCAACATGATAGGAGTTTAGACAACTAAACGTTGCTCATTCTATTGTGAGATAGTGGCCATAAAGTGCCCAACACTTTCCTTTATACATCGCGAATGCCGAGTAACTGGGATATATACTTCACAGTCCTAGAAAGCGAATGTTTAAATGTGTAAATATTTGTAGAGCATTTTGCAATTGACACATCTCCTCTTAATTCAATTCTGATTCATTAGTTCTCACCCAAACTCTCAGATGGTAAGTATCATCCTCCCCATTTAACAATAAAGGAAATGAAGGTTTAGAGGTGTTTTCACTTCCTACAGCTGCCATAACAAAGTACCACAGACTGGGTGGTTTAAAACAACTGAGATTTAGTCTCTTACAGTTGTAGAGGCCAGAAGTCCGAAAGTAAGGCCCTGGCAGAGTTGGTTCCTTCTGGAGGCTCCAAGGGAGAATCTGTTCAGTGCCTTTCTCCTAGCTTCTGGTGGGTGCTGGCAATCCTTGCTATTCCTTAGTTTGTAGATGCATCTGCCTTTGCCTTCACATGGTGTTTTCCTCTTGTATATCCTCTCCTCTTCTTAAAAAGACCTCAGTCACTGGATTTAGGGCCCACTCAAAACTAGTATGACCTCATCTTAACTTAATAACATCTATAAAGATGCTATTTCTAAGTAAGGTGACATTCTGAGATTCTGGATGGACATGAATTTTGGAGGGACACTTCTCAACCCACTATAAAAAGGTTAAATGATTTCCAAAAATCCTACAGCTGATTGATTGGGGAGCTGAGACCCAAACAATGATCTATAGAGTCTGTATCAAAATCCATAAAGGCCCAGAGCAGATATATATTTCTTTATCCCTTACATTTCCAAGCATTCCCTTTTTGCTTTAAGAAATTACTAACAAGGGCTCCGGGGTGGCTTGGTTGGTTAAGCATCTGACTTTGGCTCAGGTCATGATCTCCCATGTGCGTTTGAGCCCTGCTTTGAGCTCTGTGCTGACAGCTCAGAGCCTGGAGCCTGAGTTCTGTGTCTCCCTCTCTCTCCCCCTCCTCTGCTCTCTCTCTCTCTCTCTCTCTCTCTCTCTCTCTCTCTCTCAAAAATAAATAAACATTAAAAAAAGAAATTACTGGGGCGCTTGGGTGGCTCAGTCAGTTGAACATCCGACTTCAGCTTGGGTCATGATCTTGTGGTTCATGGGTACGAGTCCTGCGCTGGGCTCTGTGCTGGCAGCTCAGAGCCTGGAGCCTGCTTTAGATTCTGTGTCCCCCTCTCTCTCTGCCCACCCCTGCTTGTGCTCTGTCTCTCTCTTTCAAAAATTAATAAACATAAAAAAATTTTTTTTAATTACTAACCAAAATCTAATTTGAATGATAGTTTATTCTTCTTCCTTTTTTCCTCTCTTTGTTCTCTTTCCCTCTCTCTCTCTCTCTCTCTCTCTCTCTCTATATATATATATATATATATATATACATGCACATACACATGTACAAATATATACATGCATACCCTTTCTCTCTATATACACACACATGTGGGTGCAAATATATACCTGCATATATATATATATATATATATATATATATATATATATATATACACATAGCTCCGAAAGTAGAAGCCAAACTCTTAAAGAGAAGGCTCACATCTTACTATCTCTTAGTGTATACAGCACTACACTTGTTTACCAGGAAGGTGTTCAATTATTGATAACTGAATAAATTAATTTATATATTTAAGAATGAAATAAATTATGAGAGTTTAAAAAATAACTGATTTTGGGTGCCTGGTGGCTTAGTTGGTTAAGCTTCTGACTTTGGCTCAGGTCATGATCTCATGGTTCATGGGTTCGAGCCCAATATCCAGCTGTCTGCTTGCTGTCAGCACAGAGCCCACATGGGATCCTCTGTCCCCCTCTCTCTCTGCCCCTCCCCTGCTCACACTGTCTCTCTCAAAAATAAATAAAAATTTAAAACATTTTAATAAAAAATAATAGATAACTGGTTTTAAGTATAAGCTATAATTAATAAGAAATGAGAATTATTTTTAAAAATACCATGACCTATTATGCAATCACAAAATAATTAAAAAGTATTCTGTAACATGGGTTTAGGTGCTGTCTCAATCATTCAGCCTCTGTTTCATTGATTAGAATGTTTGAAAGGTTTTTTGAAGTACCTCCATACCCATCACTCTTCTTCCTGTAGGCCAAGTCTAGTAGTGTTTAAGAAGACTACTGCCAAATCATTAAAATGACCATAGTTGTAAGGCTAAAATTGATGATATGCCTAGATCTCATAAACCATTACTGCTTTAATTAAGTACAACCTGGTAAAGCCTTGTTGATTTTTCCAACATCACTTTATAATCTTTAATAACATGGCATTGAATTCCCTAGGTATGCCAGGACCCAACGGTGCTTGGCCTTAATAAATGTTTATAATGATTGTGACTTGGCCTGAGGCTGCATATATACCAAGCCAGAAACAAAAGAGAACAATAAGTTATTTGATATCATTTAAGCCAATAAATTGATTCTTTAAAATCTTCAGTGCACCTTTCTCTCTCTGTTCTATTTTTCTGTAGGGAGAGGGAATTTATTGGAAGCAAGGGGCTATCATCTTAGTACTACAGAGATGGTTTTTTCTGATGAACTTTATAAAGAAGTGTGGATAAGACATAGAACTGATTCTTTTTTTACTGATGGAATCATACAGTCTCAAGATAAGACTTTAAAGGTCATCTGGTCGTCAACCCTTAACTGAAAATATCTGTATCAAAGTATACTATTCATTTTGTCCCTACCTCAGAGGTGGCAAACAGGTTCCTCTCTCTTGACAAATTCAACCAAATGATACTAACTGGAGCAATGCATCGAAGAAGATTCTGAGACTGAGCCTGGGATCAGGTGGATAAATGGCACACATGCACTTCCAATAAATATTTATGACATCTAAACTCATGATACACTCAAGACCTTTCTGCTCAAATGCAATTATGTACAGGAAATCAGTTTATACAATATGTTATGTGACTATGAAAACATGATACCAATGTTAACACTCGTACACTAGATTCTCCTAGATTGTCAATTGTCACTGACTATTTAGGTATTTTGATCCATAGCTTCCCTGTTACCTATATTGTAGCCACTACTCACCTGTGGCTACTTAAATAAAATAGTTGAAATGAAATAAAATCTGAAATTCACTTCCTCAGTCTCACTGCAAGTCTGACATTTCAGGTTGCCCATTGCCATACATGGCAAATGTGTTGGACAGCACAGACACAGATAGAACACTTGTAGAACACTGCAGAAAGTTCTATTGGACAGCACTGCAAAATTTTTAACAACCAATATAAACCATCAGCATTTCATGATGTTGAAATCCATACAAGTCCACTTAACAAAGGAGTTCAGAAGTCTCTTCCAAGGTGACATTTCTTCTCTCCTTCATGAGTCAAGGATATGGTACTATCTGGTCTCCTGCAAAGGAGTGTGGGTACATGTGGGTGTGTCAGAGCTGGTGTGAGGAAGGGTAAAGAGTTATAGCTATTGGCTGCTCTGCCTGCTGAGGCCTTCTCTGCAATGAGGTGACTAAGCCATGCTAGTCAGCAGAGGTGACTTCAGGGGACTTTTCCCCAATGACTTCAGCGTCCAGGAGAATAATAAAGATATTACCAGAGGACCTGTTCTAAAATTCTGCCATTGTATAATGTTAAACTGAAAGCTAAGTGAAAACTAGGATACTTTCTAGATGGGCAGGTTATTAGGGAAGGCAGAGAAAGAATGGTGATGGCAATGATGAGTAGGTGGGAGGAAACCAAAGACCCCCTAGGTTGCACAGACTCAACTGACAAACCACCTTTGACCTGGCTGGCAAAGTTTGTCAGCCCAACCTCACTGCAGATGATGGAGAACACAGCTGATAAATAGACATTTCCTTTCTTCTTTTTTAAAACATTTCTCTCCTGCTCCTAGCCCTTTGGATACAGCAACAGAAATCTTGCTAAATGCTGACAATGCTTTTGGCTGGTTTTGTAATGACACTTCAGTGGTGCCAAGTTCCTATTGCCCTCTCCTTAAGACTCCCATTATAGCCATGTTCTCCATCTCTCCTTTGGAAACGAATGCACAGGCTGCCTGGCATTTTTCTTAACCCTTTCAGTCATCTTTCCTTTTAGCCTAAAAACAACTGTAAGTTCTGAGATGACAGGCCCACTGTCATATTGACCTCTGTGGCTCCTGACAGGTCTTAGCATTGCGCCCCTAACAACTGAAGGCAATACGGCACTGACATCGCATCGTGGGCTCTAGAGTCAGATTGTCTAGGTTTAAATTAAACCTCTGCTACTTGCTAACTGTGCCTTTGGGAGAGAGACTTCCCCACTCTAAGCCTCATTTTCCTCCTCTGTTAAAAAAGGGTAAGGGTACCCTCAGGAATTATAACAAAGTTTAACGGAGATAATGAAAGTAAAACTTAGCACCATGTCCCACACCTGGTGAATACTCATAATGATCACTGTTGGGCATTAAATAAACACTGAGTAAATACAACTGCTGAAATTTGCCCTGTGCCTGATACTAGAACTTTGAGGGCTAAGAGAGACCTTAAACATCTTCTTGTTCAACTTCCGCATTTCATGGACAAGGAAACTGAGATGTACACAGGGAATGTCACTTGCCCACATTCACAAACCATCAGTAGCAGAACAGAAGCTCCTTAGTGGCAGATTTTCCATCCCATCCACTGCCTCCCTGAGATCTTCTGAATGTTCAGAGAGTGCCAGTAGGCATTGCATGGTGGAAAATGTCAGGCAAAGGATTCTCTTTATTGTACAGACAACTCAAAATGTAAGGCCTACAAACAGCTATGGTCATGCCCTTGTCACAATGTCAGTGAATTCATCTCTCCAATGACAGACAACAACTACAACACCCAAGGAAGACTAGCGTTCAAATAGGTAACTTCAGGTGTCACACAAAATATTAAGGATGGAGTCATTTTTCAAGCTAGAGGACCAAACACTGAGTATTGTCACATCAACACAATTCAACATATGTTTCTGAGCACTTTTTGTTTATTTACTAAATGCATGTTTGCACTGATAATTACAGTATTTCTGCCTTATTATATATGTGTGTGTATATGTATAGAGATCTACATACACAAATATATAAAATACACACACACTGTGTATATATACATAAATATATTTAAATATACATACATAAATATCAACCATTTTATTCTATGTTGCAATGGAAGGATGAAAACTTAGCTTTTACCAGTTGCTTCCGAAATTATTTCTGCAGATCAGAACCACAAGGATTTCATGGGGGAAAGAGAAATAAGCATTGGAGCTAGCATTTTAAAAGCTTCTACCTTATGAAATGGAAAGTGATAATTGTTAGAAGAAATTATTGAGTTCCATTCTCTTCTGTACCTTAACTTACTCCCCCAGACAGTAGGCACTTAAGTAAGTAGGCCTATTACAGCTTTTCCCCCACTTGAACCACACCCACATGACTTAGTGAGTCCAGAGAACCCTGGAAGTGAATATTGGCTACACCAAACACTTAGGAGGGAATAATATATTGAGAAAAATTAAGGCAGGTATTTGCCAAACATTCTAGTAGCAGTTTCAGAGAGTGCCTGCCTGCCTTTCAAATGCTACTTATTTATTCATTGAATATTTTATTTATTAAACGGAGCTTCTATAGTGCATAAGCCTCAGGAATTAAACTTGTCTTTGGTCTCAGAGCCTACGATTGAAATCTTCAAAGACTGTTTTTAATAGCTCTGTGTGTGTGTGTGTGTGTGTGTGTTTCAGCTTTGCTTGAATTGCAGGATCTTAGGACACCAGAGCTGGAGGGGATCTTTTGGATCAGAAACTGTCTTTGAAATTTTTCCTAAGCAATAAAAATTTTCAGATGTAAATTTAAAAGGAATCTTAACATCTATAGAGAGGAAAAAGCAGTAAATGGGGTCCTCAGGCAAATAAATCTCCAATGTTTGTTGGAAAATATTTAAATGTTGTTAAAAACCCTGAAGCATGTGTTCTGAATCTTAAATTTCAAAGGACACAGTTTGAAAACCAACAATCTAGTCTAATGTGATAAAGAGGCTGAGACCCAGAAAGAGAAGAAACTTGCAAAGAAGGGGAACAACAGAGTCTCTAAAGGAGTGGCTTGCTACGGCCTGGTGTTCTATCTATTATAACAAGCGCAACATCTAAAACTCACAAACCCTTCCCAGCTCATGTATACATTATAGAAGAGTGACTTAGGATCTGTATCCAATGGCTCTTATCCAAACACTGTAATGTTGACAAACATGAAAGGTCAATTTATAACTATTAGTAAATTATTGGATATAACATTTTTCCATCCCTTTAGACACAGCCTTACCATTAAAAAAATATTAACATAGATATATTACTCAATCACTTAATCTAATTGGAAAAATGTTTTCTACTGATTCTCTCTTGCGCTGATGGTGATGTTACTATTAAATACTAATAAATTATATGAACATCTAAGAGAAGGAGGCTATAACTGGGTGAGTACCTAAAGACTTTGGGGGAAAGGAAGAGGAGATTTCATTAAAATGTGACCCTTAGCTTCACGCACTCTGCAAACAACTTGTTTCAAAATCACTGCCATTATATTCTAATAGCAAAGCACCTGCTGGGAAATACCTAGAGGAAATAATAAACAGTAATAGCTCTTAGCAACTGAATAACACATTTTATCCATGAATTTGAAAGTTCTTTAGAAGCATTAACTAATTAATTTCACCACATGCCCACAAGGTGAATATTAGTTCTGTGTTTTGTAGATGTACTCATTTAGTATGAGTTATAACTCCCATTCGTGGGAATATTGGATAGGGAAAATCCTAACAAAATAAAATGCTTTCAGATCCTAAGGGGCAATGCAGTAATAATATGGCAAGGCACCAAGTGATACCCAGGAGGCATTTCAGAATTAATGCACATCTAAAACATCTCATTTAATACAAAGAAACTTCAGAACCAGGGAAAATTGAATCCATCAAGATGCTGAAATCAACAACTAGCTATAAATGCATTTGAAATATTAGAAGCCAAAAGCTTGCTGGGAGAAGGGCTTTCATAGGTGCATTTTATATATCATATACAAGTAAAAATGGACTCCAACAGAAAGTGGTAATCCAGAATCATTAAACCAAAAGCTGAGAGAAAAGGAAAGCTCCTAAGACATTGTGCAATGTATGCCCCCAGTTTTTCAGGAAGCCTACCCACCTTCACACAGTCAATTCAGTCTTGCATAGGACATGTTAAAAACGTGAATAAGTCCATAAAACTTCTAGAAGAAAACATAGGCAGTACTTTCTTTGACATCAGTCATAGAAACATTTTTCTAGATATGTTTCCTCAGGCAAGGGAAACAAAACCAAATTGAAACTATTGGGACTACACCAAAATAAAAGGATTTTACACAGCAAACAAAACTATCAACAAAAACAAAAAGGCAACCTACTGAATGGGAGAAGACAGTCACAAATACTATATCTGATAAGGGGTTAGTATCCAAAATACATAAAAAACTTACACAACTCAACACTAAAAAAAACCCCCAAAGAATCCAATTAAAAAATGGGCAGAGGGCCTAAGTGGATATTTTCTTCCCAAGAAGACATACAGATGGCCAGCAGACACATGAAAAGATCCTCAATATCACTAATCATCCAAGAAATGCAAATCAAAACCACAATGACATATCACCGCACACTTGTCAGAAGGGCCAAAATCAAAAACACAAGAAACCACAAGTGTTGGTGAGGATATGGAGAAAACGGAACTCTTTGTGCACTGTTGGTGGGAATGTAAACGGGTGCAGTATGGTGGAAAACAGTACGGAGTTTCTTCAAAAAATAAAAACTAGAACTGTCATATGGTCCAGTAATTCCACTACTGGGTACTTACCCAAAGAAAACAAAAACACTAATTTGGAATGGTAACATGGACCCCTATGTTTACTGTAAATTATTGTTTATAATAGCCAACGTATACAAATAATCCAAATGTCCATCGATAAATGAATAAAGATTACATATATATATACATATATATATACACACACAATGAAATATTACTCAGCCATTTAAAAACAATGAAATATTGCTATTTGCAACAACACGGATGGACCTAGAAGGTATAATGAAATGGGTTAAGTGAAGGTTAAGTGAAATAAGTCGCTCAGAAAAAGACAGATACCACATGATTTAATTCATATGTGGAATTTAAGAAACTAAACAAATGAGAAAAGAGACAAACAAAAAACCAGACTTTTAAACAAAGGAAAAAACTGGTGGTTGCCACGGGGGAGGTGATTGGTGGGGGCCGGGGATGGATAAAACAGACAAAAGGGATTACGAGTAGACCTATTCTGATGAGCACTGATTATAGAATTGTTGAATCATTATGATGCAAACCTGAAACTACTACAATACTGTATGTTAATTACACTTCAATAAAAAAAATAATCAACTAGGATTGAGATAAATTAAGTACATAAGTAAATAAATACAGTAGAAAAATACAAAGATACTCATAGTCTGATGTAAAATAAGCACATCAAATATTTTCTCTAAAAAAGTGAGTAAGTAAATCAAAATTTTGGTTGGGAAAAGTTCATTTTTCTTTATATAAATTTGTTCTAAATTAGTGGTTGGCAAACTGTGGCCTACAGACCAAACTTAACCTATAGCCCTTATTTATACGGGTTAAGAGTTAAACATGGTTTTTATATCTTTAAGTAGTTGAAAGATAATAAAGAGAACAATATATTTTGATAAGTGAAAACCATATGAAAGTCAAATTTCAATGTCTATAAAGTTTTATTGGAACACAGCAATGCTTATTGAGCTTACTAAGCCTCAAACATTAATTCTCCAGTTCTTTACAGAAAATTTGCTGATTCCTTTGCTAAATGACATATTTGAGAGATATGTTACATATTTTTGTGTCTGCAAATAGATTAACTTCCATTTATGAATTAGACATCATCAAAATTTGATTCATGTCCTTCTGTATCTTGTTTACACGTGCCTGAACTCACCAAACTGTTTTATGGAAGATATCAAATGTCTGAGCATTTTTCTTACTTCTCAACAATTACTATTCCCTTCTCAAACCATATTTATATAATTCTTTACCATTTGAAACATTTTCACATCTCTGATTTCATTGATCTCTGACAAAAAGCAAATGAAGTGCCCATGAAAAGAACAATTTCTGCTTTTCAGAGGGATAAACTGAGATTCCAGGTATTCAAATTACTTTCTCGGGAGGCATGGAGCATTAAGCAAAAGATTCGTGCGCTAACCCAGAATCCAGATGCTCCTGGGAAAGCAGCACTTTTCTCTGAACAAACACAGTCACAGCTGAGATTGAAAAAGCCAAAATCACAAAAAGGATGATATAAACACAGGTTTCTGATTCTTTCCTGTACATGTTGACCTCTGGAAGACTGCCTCAAAAAGGTTTTATCTGGTCACCTGGGTGGCTCAGTCATTGAATGTTTGACTTCAGCTCAGGTCATGATCTCACACTCTGTGGGTTCAAGCCCCACACCAGGCTTTGTGCTGACAGCTCAGCCTGGAGCCTGCTTCAGATTCTGTGTCTCCCTCTCTCTCTGCCTGTCTCCCACTTTCTCTGCCTCTCCCCCATTCATGCTCTGTCTCTCTCTCTCTCTCAAAAATAAAATTAAAATAAAATAAAATAAAATAAAATAAAATAATAAAAGGTTTTACCACTGGTTAACTAAAGAAGGAGTTAACAGACACTCACCATTTTTCATTTGAAATCTATACCATGTACATATATTACTTATTTGAAAAATAAAGTTTTTTTCTCTTATATTTCCCAACTAATGGAGGATAACTTAGGTGGCAGCATCTCCTGTCAGTAAAAACTGCTTCTATTTAAGGAAAGATTTCACATGACTCCAATTATCCCCTAGGAAAAGAGAATTTCCAAGTAAATGTTAATCTAAGGTCAGTGTGGCACTTTCCATGAAGTCCACTTTGATGGGCCATTTACTTGTAGCTTCAAGAAAAAGATGGACAACATCACTGCTGTCACCATGCCATGCTGGCAGGCAACCCATAGGGGCTAGAAGGAGTGTCCTGACTAATCCGTCTGAAGTGCTACTCCATTTTTCTTTCCCTTTATTCCTTTTTTTACTACTGAATGCTATGACCAGCTGTCAATTATATTTTCTTACCGGTAGCAAATTGACTTGTGATATATTCACAATCAATACATGTTTCTTGAAAGAATGACGTTGCACAAAAGAGTTTTCTGCACATAGTTGGCAATCGTGATTTTTAAAAATAATTCAGAATGAGAGTTAAAACTATTAGGACAATTCTTTACTCTTCCAGTTTTCTGAAAATGGCTGGGAAATCTCTATAATAGGTAGCAGATGAGAAGGAGGGAGAGAGAGGGAGAGAAATAATTGAGAATCTCTTGTATCTATCTATCTATCTATCTATCTATCTATCATCTATCAATAATCTTTCTTTCTATCTATAGCTAGCTGGAATATGAATATCACTTATTGACCCAGGCATGCTGGAGAATTACAAAATCGAAGAACATTATGACTGGATGGAATCTAGACCGCATTTTAGAACATCTAGTTGAATTCTTAATCAGTGATGAAGCTGCTGCCAAAGGGGATTTTGTTCAATGGAGTCTTGAAAGTAAAAATTGGGTACACGTTCAATTTCCGCAATCTGCAGAATTTGGCCTGCAATCTGGCCTCAGCCTACATTTTTTAATCTTACCACTTATCAGCTCTGCTTCATGCAAATTATGCTCACTGTCCCTCAACCCACTCCCAAACCATCATGTTATGCATTTTCCTCTTTGTAGTTTCTAAATCATATAAATGTCTTTTGCTCTTACTTTTCATGTTCATATCCTGCCACTCTCCAAAGTTCTATTCCTCTGAATTTCCCATGCATTGATTGGTGGCCATTTCCAATAGCACTTATTTTATTCATCCATTCTTCTAGTTTTCACTATTTTACATGAGTTAGAAAATTTTGAAAAACTTCCACAATTCATTGTTGCTAGACCATAGTTTTAAAACAATAGAAAAGAGTATTATATGATAGAAAGTTTTTGGTAGCTGAATTTTGGTGAAACAATAGAAAATGAAAAAATATTTTTATTCCTATGCCATAATAAACAGCATCAGTTAGGTCTTACTAAAATGGGTCTTGCTTGCTTAGGCATTTTCTTGGTCAGAGATATCACTGACACCCTACTCAAAGAGTAAGTAACTCATGTAACCTTAGAACTTTTCATTTTAAAAGAATCTAGGGGAATTTCCAGGCCATATTTCTACTCTTCCACATAAAATATGGAGGTCTGAAGAAGTAAAGTGACTTTCCCAGATCTAAAACCTGAGTTTTCTGGGACTCAATGCTGATACAACCCCCATCAATCATATGGCCTCCTCTAATAACCATTTTTCATTGGTGAAGTCCATTGCCAAAATGTAAATATGTGTTTGGGTACTTTGTTCCTGTTAACATCACGTACATATATTTTTGAAGATTCCTAAAAAACAAAAAACAAAAGCAAAAAGCACACACACATAACTTCATTAAATAGCTTATTGGGCCATACCTTATGGATCATGGAGTCTTGTATGGATCCTCTAAACTTTTCAGATCTGGCCTTCAGCAGAGTTGGGGTGAAGCAGAGCCCGATTTACCCAGCCCTCTCTCTAACACTATAGACTAAAAGCCTCATTGTCATATCCCTTCGATTTGTGCTATAAAGTTGTCCTTATGGACCCAGCTCATGGCTTTTTGTTACTCCTTTTTTAAAAAAATTTTTTGAATATTTTATTTATTTTTGACAGAAAGAGACAGAGTACAAGTGGGGGGGGGGGGGCAGAGTGATAAGGGAGACACAGAATCTGAGGCTCTGAGCTGTCAGTACAGAGCCCAACATGGGGCTCGAACTCATGAACCATGAGATCATGACCTGACCAGAAATCGGACGCTTAACTGAATGAGCCACCCAGGTGTACCGCTTTTTGTTACTCCTACTTTACTGATATTTAATTGTGATTTACCAAAAATGAAGTGAATTTTTATTTAATCACTGATCCAACAAATGTTACTGCCACATAACAGTTACTGTCCTACACCTAGAATAGTACAGTTATTTCTACAACTATTAAAAATAATATGATCAATAATGACTGTTAACAGTAAATGCTTACTGTATCTCAGGTCTGTACTAAGAACTCTACACACAACTTCTCACTTGAAATGTTAAATGGCTCCCCCAAGCCCCAGGATTGCAAGTGGGGATTAGGATTAGAACCCATATCTGTCATCACCCAAAGTCTGAGGGCTCATGTCTAGCATGTGGGAGAGCCATCTACCACAATGTTCAAAGCAATGTGCTACAAGCTGTTATTTGGGTAAGTACATGGTGTCATTGAGCATAGAGGAAGAACTCGAACTCTTCTGAGGGCAGTTGGCCTAATCTTTGAGGAACAGGTGGCATTTGGGCAGAATCTAAAAGGATGACTAGAAGATTGGTAAGTAGATAAGAGAAAGAGGGTTTTGTGAATAGAGGAAACCCTATGGGAAAGGGTGCAATGTTTTGAAGAAAATAGTACATTTGGGGGATTGAAAGCAATCTAGCATAATTGGAATCCATGAGAGAATGGCTGCTGCTGAAGCCGAAGAGGTAGGTGGGGTCATGCAGGCCAAGCAATGAGGTTGGAATCTCGCCTGTAGGAAATGGACAGGTGCTAAAGACTTTGAAGCAGAGTGACAGAGTCACATTTTAGATCTAGAGAGATCACAGTGGTGTGGAGTATGGCTCAAATAAGACCAGGGATGGAGGGAGGAAGGAAAGGGGTGGAGAGAGAGAGAGAGAGAGAGAGAAAGTTAGGAAGATATCACAAATGCACAGCAGAGAGAAAATGAGAACTTGAACTTGAACTAAGGTAGTGTCTGTGGAAATAAAAACACTAATTAATGGGATGTGTACAAGACTGCATCTACTGGACTTTATGACCAATTAGGTATTAAGGGCCCAAAGAGAGAAAAGAATCTAAAGTGATACTCAGGTTTCTGGGTTAGATCATAAGAAATCATTAAAGATGGCAAGTAGAAGCAAAGTTTGAGAGGAAAGATAATGAGTCTGGTTTTACAAATGCTGACTTTGGAGTACCCTGAGGAACACCCAGATAGAGATGTCAAGATGGAAGCCCACACTAGAATGGATCATCAGATAGGTCTGGAAAAGGGATGCCATACAGGGAGTGATCAGGGCACAGCTGGTAATTAAAGTCAATTGTTTATTCAACAAGTATTTACTGAATGCCTATTGTGTGCCAGAAACTGTTTTAGGCACCAGGGATATGGCAGTTAAAACACATTCAAAAACACATCCAGCCCTCTTGGAGTCAACGTCCTAGGAGAGGCTATATTTTGGAATACACAAATAAATTTACAATTACAAGTTGTGTTAAGTACCAGAGAGGAAAAGCATTGAGTGTCATAAATACATACATACATAGAAGGGTGATATAGTCTATACTAGGTTGGGATGTAGGGGATAGTCAGGGAAGGACTCTCTAAGATAAGGGGCATTTAAACTGAAAATTACACCTGATAAAGGATTAGCCAAGTAAAGAACACTCCAAAAGAGAACAGCATATGTGGAGACCTGAGGCTAGAGTTCATTATATTGAAAATACTGAAAGACCCATGTGATTGGAACATAATGTATGAACCTAGGATGGCATGGAAGGAAGAGGCAAATTTAAGCAGATTCATTCATCCAGGGAAAGTCTGTAGTTTGATATATAATATCAATCAATCAATCAATCAATCACTCAATCACAGCAGGAAATCACATTTAATTAGGGGAGCAGGGGAAGAAAAGCCTACAAAAGAAACCTAAATTTTTATCATTTCCACCACAGTATGGTATCTACAAAGGAGTTCTTTTCTCTCAGTTAATATAAATAAATGAGTTGTTATTCATAGCTAATTTTTCCACCAGAAGTGTTCTCTTCTAAAAGGTTAGAGGAGGGATCCATGAGGTACTTTTGTTACTGTAAAGATCTCATGGGATGGATAAACAAAATTTGGTATATCCACACAATGGAATACCATTCTGACATAAAAAGAATGAAATACCAGTATGTATTACAACTAGATGAATTTAAAGACGTTTTAAGTGCAATAAAGCCACATAGTGTATGATTCAATCAATACAAAATGTTGATAGTAAGGAAATCCTTAGAGACAAAACATAAATCAATGGTTGCTAGGGGCTGGGATAAGTGGAAATAGGGAGTGACTACTTAACGGATATGAGGTTTTCTTCTTCAGTGACGAAAATGTTCTAGGATTGGATAGTGTTGATTGTGTACAACTTTATGAATATACTAATAGCCACTGAATTGTACACTTTAGAAGGGTGAGTTTTATGGTATATGAATCACATATCAATGAAGCTGTTACTAAAAAATTGCTTGGAGACATCTACCTGTGTTCTCTCAGTCTCCACAGGTGATAGATAGACATAAAGGTAGATAGATCTAGACAGCTTGCTTATATAGGATTTTGTTAAAATTAATTATTTTATGCTCATATTATCTTTGATGATCTTTGGATGAATGAGTTATGTCTATATTAAATGGTGACTTTGGAAGTTCAGTTCCATAAGATTAATTTCTTACCTGGGAACATGCTGAAAAAGCTTTTAGTAATCCTTCACATAAATAATGTGAAGAAGACGGAGTCAATGTGTCTTATAAAACCTTGCACTTACTACCCTGTAAAGGTTCTATCAAGGAGTGTCATCCCTTGTGCTGAATGTTAAGGATGATAGATAAAAAATGAAGTAGATCCATAATACATTGGGGCTTTAATGAAGCTTTGGATTCTATCCACATGACATACTTATCAATGAACCAGAAGATGTGTTTCACACACAATTTATCCTTCCGGTAGTAACCCTACCAGTTTTTTTCAGTCTAGAAAATGAAGAGGGATTAAAGTTCACCCAATATTAAAGTTTACCCAACAGCCAAGGTAAGATTTAAAATTTTAATATATTTCTAATTTAAGAAACTCTGTGATATATCAAGCTGTTGGATCCTTATAATGTCCAAATACTCAAAGAAGTATTAAGAAATAAGTAGTCTTATCAATATTTTTTTTGTTTTCCCTTGATAATTAATAATAAAAGAATGGTTACCAGGAATTTATTTCAACTCGAGTAACATGGTTTGACACTTGTTATGGACATTTAGGAAAAAATAGATATATCAACATATATGATGGAGATCTCTTCAAAGTGGCAAATTCCTTAGAAAATAAGGTGCAAATAAATGAGTAAATGCATTGTGAGTAAATAAATAAACAAGTGAGCAAGCAAACTACGTAGAATTGTCTAAGAAGAAGCAGATTGAAAATAATCCAAATAAAAATAGTATTTTATAGGTATCGAACTATTTTCATATATATTTAAAAATTTGATCCTCAAATCTGTTCTATGAAATAAGTAGTACAGAGCGATAGCTCCATTTCACAGAAGGGCAAAATAAGGCTTAACAGGATAAGGTCACTTTGGGCAGACTCACATTTTTGATAGGTAGCATATCTAATTTTATACCAACTGATATCATGTCCATTGCATTTCTGACATGACACAGTATTCTATTATCATTTTTAGTATTATTAGTAACGTTATTTTATCATCATGGGATAAAAAGATATATACAAATATCAGATAGAAAAGTGAGTAATGGTTTATGGTATTACAAAAAAATGGTCTGTGGTATAAAAACTGGCTAGTGTTCTAGAAAATAGTGTATTTTTGAAAAATATTTGATTTTGTTGGTTGTGTTGATTTTGTCTCTGCTTTTGTTCATCTTATAAAGAAAATCAAGGCACTAAGACACCTATATATACACAAGATGAGTGTCTCCTCCCATTATATGGTCAGGTGTGAACTATCCATAGCCTTATAGGGTCAAAGAATATTTATAATCTTTTAAATCTCTCTGAATTTTGAATTCTCACATCAGTGGGTGTTTCCTCTTTTGCCAAAAACAAGTTATTTTTTAAAACCCACCAAACTTCTGGCTTTTGTTGGTTTTCCTCCTTCTCCAACTAGCTAAGCATCTCCTAAATAAACAATTACTTTAATTGAGGTCATTTACTCATGATTCTGCTCTGTGCTCCAAAAGAAAGAGAAATATGAAAAATGAGAAATGGCATCAGAAAGAGCAATAGAGAGGATAAAATCTGGCAAAAAATAATGCTTACAAAAAGTAGAATAATTTATCTTTAAGATCAGGCTTTCAATTGAATTACAATCTAATACAAACTAAATTTGCAGTATGGGGTTATGAGGCAGTTAGGGATTTCCTTGAACTTGGGGTTGATTAATCTACAAAATGGATTCTCAGATCAATGGACTCACTCTTAAAATTATTTCAGGTCATCATTCTCTCTGGGAGATAGAGTAGATGTTGTTCAGTATGGAAGGAGAGTTTCTACATGGGAGAGATCACTGCATCATATTGAAAATCAGCACAACCAGGATATCAAAGTTAAAGGCTTTTGAGTTGTCTCAGCTCTTGGATCAATACACCTATAAGTCGCTACCATCTGATTTAACCGATAGTCCCCAGACAGTGGAAAATTCATTACAGTGACCCAGGAAGTGATCCCATCTACCCCTCATCTGTCAGCAGAGATTAATCCCCAAAGCCACAACCCCAGCCACTATAAACCATAGCAAGCCACTCTGATAAACAGAGTGACTCAAATGATAATGTCTACTCAATGGGCAGGTAGGGACTGGCCCTCCTCAAGTACAAATCTCATTATTGATTAATTTCCCTGTAAGGGTTCTCTGCTTCATTAATAACAGTTTCAATTCTTAATTCATAGATTACCTTGGCAATCTAGTTTTCCCCTTCTTATTTTAACTTTGGGTTGTAATAAACATCTTGAGTTTTGTGTGTTATTAAAATTATACTCAAATCTCATTTTAATGTTTTCACTTATGAATTATTTTCATATAAATGGTAGTATTTTTTTTTTTTTTTTTTACAAAATTCTGTTTAGGGTTATTCTGTGGTATAGTCCACTCTTGATATGTTTATTACTAGCAGTTCCAGGGGTGGGGGAGAATTGTTGGGCTTAAAGGAAATTATTTTTCTTTGATAACTTGACAACATGCAAATCTGTTCCCCCTCTCTGGTGTACCTGATGGAAGAAATCATCTGTTATTCTTCTATAGACTACAAGGAAGGAGAACCAAAAAGAGTCATGGGGAAAGTGACAAAGAGAACAGAGTATTTTCTTTAAGTATAACTCTGACCAAGGCACATGTCCCCCAAATTAAACACACTCAGAACTCTTTTCCTGCAGAATAAAATTCAAACCCTTTAATGGCCTTTACAAGGCCTTCCAGAAACTTGCCCCCACCTCTTTCTTTATCCTCAGTTTCCACCACCAATGTATGCACATATGCTGCATTCCAGAGATGTCTGCTGGTTTACAGCCACTTGAATATGCCATAGTGTTCCACATCTTCATGCCTATGCACCTGCTATTTCTGCTACTAGAACCGCCATCCTTTCTTTCTCCTAGCTCCCCCTTCTGATGAACTCCTACTCATTCTGAAAGAGAGTTCCCATCTGTATTGCCTTCATGAGCCACCCAAACAACTGCCCACTCGCTTTTGTGTGTGCCAACCCTCTACCTATTATTTACTACATGATTGCATTTATTATGCTTCACTGTAACAATACAGTTTTAAGGACATTTTCCCCATCAGTCTCTAAGTTTCTTCTAAGCAAGATCTACACATAGTTCAACTTTGTATCATTAGCAATTTGCAAAGTCCCTGGTACACAGAAAATGTTCCATGAAAACTGCTGAATGAAGCTGGAGTATTCATGACCTAAGGAATGAAATGTTGTACTTTAAAGTATAATGGCTTTTTAAAATCTAAAATACAATTATATGTGGAATATTGATATATTTCAAATGGTACAATCCTAACTTTAAATATTCAGTCCTACCCTCAGACCATATATCCTGATTTTTGTTGCAAAAATATGAACAACATAAATACAAAATGTAAATAACAGGTTTCATGGATCGATGTTTAATCCTAAAACAATGAATAAGATACTAAGTTCAACTTATTTCTGTCCTAATGTTCCAATTTTTAGGAAGATCTTCACAACCTGAACACCAAAAAATAGAGTTTTTAGCTGAAATCTATACATCTGTCCTTTAATTTTTTTTAATGTTTTATTTACTTTTGAAGCATAGAGAGACAGGGCATGAGCAGGGGAGAGGCAGAGAGAAAGTGAGACACAGAATCCGAAGCAGGCTCCAGGCTCTGAGCTGTCAGCACAGAGCCCGATGCAGGCTCGAACTCACAAACCGCGAGATCATGACCTGAGCTGAAGTCGGACGCTTAACCGACTGAGCCACCCAGGTGCCCCTACATCTGTCCTTTATATTCACAGACATAGACATCTACGATGAGCCAAAAGGAGAGATTCAGTAAAATCCCACAAAACCAAAAACATCCAAATCACTTGGGTCAATGGATTGATAGAAACCACAGTCCCAGGATAAGAAGAGCCTGAACACCAAGTTTCTTAGACCAATAGACGTCTTTCACAGCCCTCAGGTGGGATTTTCAGGTTGTCTGAATTAGGCACCGACCAGCTGGGTAAACCTGGGTGGGTGATGTCTCTCTAAAGTGCAGTTCCTCCTCTATCACATGAGAAGGCTACACAACATCACTGAGGGCTTTCCAGCTCTCACATCCTATCGGCTCTGGGACTGTTTCACATCATAGAAAATGATGAGGGAGGTTCAGTGACAGTTACTGGTAACTGGCAAAATAGTACACCTGCTTCTCTATTTCATCCTCCCATCCTTTTTCCTCACCTTTGAAGGCAAATGAACCAAACACAAAAATCAGATACTTTTTCATATAGGCAACACATTTAATATTGGCCAATAGAACATGGAGTCCGGCACATCACCACACAAAGTGTGTTGAAACCACTGGTACTTTGGGTCAGTCTGGAAGATATACATCCTTTTGTTGTACATAAAAAACTTTAAGCAGTTAGCATCATGTTCACATTTATAGGAGTTACAGTTTGCTCAAGCATTCAGGTACAGTGTCTCATTTATCCCCCAAGGCATCTCTGAGAGTTCGGGTTCTTTGCACCGGACAGAGATTGGAACCAAAGTTCAGAAAGGTTCAGCGTACTGCCTGAGGTCAGGCTGCTAATAAATGCAGAGCTGAGATTCAATCATCAGTCTCTAGATTTCAAATTCAATTTCATTCTGTATTAATGCTCTCTCGCCCTCCAGTCACACTATTCATGTAGAGGATGCTGTTAAGTGAGAAGAAAAAGGATTAAAAGACTTATTATTCATTCAAGAAATATTCGCCAGGCACATACTCTATGCCAGACACTCTGCCAGATGCCAAGGAAAACCGAATCCCACTCAAACCCTCTCCTCCTGGACTTCCAGCCATTACACTTACAGGAGGGACTAAAAAGGGTAAGTGTAACTAGATGATGTGGGCAGATGTTACATGTGCCTGGTAAAGATATAACTGAGGAGCTAGGGGCACACATAATAATTCATGCTGTTTATGAGAGTCAGAGAGAGCCTCTGGCATGTAGCTGGACCTTGAAGATGAGTATTTCATTCAATAAGTGGACACAGGAAGGGGAGTCATGGCAATGTGAAAAGAACAGCGTGAGTGACAGCTCAGATAGATGGAAAGGGCAAGACTCATCCTGGGAGGTAGTTCCTTTGGTCAGCATGGCAAGATTCCTCTGAGTGGGCACCAGCTTTGTTGAGAGAAACCCAGACCAGCTCTGCGGCTGCAAAGTAAAACATCCTCCCTAGGATTTTGCTCTCATGCTTTCCCAAAGAGGATGCTTACTTGTGCTTGGCTTTATAATATCCGTAAAGAATTGTTCCCAATGGGTGATCTCTACATCAGCAGCACTGACATCACCTGGCAACTTTGAGAAATGCAAATTCTCAGGTCGTGGTCACAAACCTACTAAATCAAAAACTCCAGGGGTGGGGCCTAGCACTCAATGTTTGAACAAGAACTACAGGCAATTCTGCTATCTGCTCAGGTTTGAGAACCACAGCCTTAAAATATTTACCTTGCCAGTGTGGATGTCTATCTTTTTGTAACACATCAGTTCTAGTCCCAAAGTTAGCTGGTTCACCTTCTAAGTCTGCACACTAACTTTTTGTGTGTATGTGGTGGGGAGTAGGTCTGCTGGTCAAAGGTAAAACGGACTACTTGGGAATAAACTAGGAATTTATGTTGAGGTGCAGTACCACCACTCAGAACTGTTGGAAGGGAGATGTAAGCATCTGTGGTTCATCTGAGTAGACACCATCTATGGCATCCCAGGGATAAGCTTCTTTTGTGGTATAGGACTTAATGGTAGCCCAGTTATAACACCATATTTCAAATGACTCACAAATGGGAACTGTGAAGTACTCTTTAAGACCAAGTGGCAATAAAGTATGATGAGAGGGAAAGGTGGGCACACCTGTTTTCCTGAAATCTTTTGGTGTGGCTTAGAACTAGCTGTAATCCAATTTGATAACTAATCGCCAAGCTCTCTGTTATCAGCATGACTAGGCTGGATGTGGGGATGGGTAATGCTTGCTGTTCTTGTTTTCAAGGAGTTTACACTCTGGTTCTTTGGACTGCTCACAAAATCCTCTCACTTTTCCCTAACCACCCCCAGGAATTCCCTTTTTCCCTACCTTAGGAGTTTCTTCCTGGAGTGCTCCACTATCAAAATCCATCAAAACCTGTCAAAGCTGGGTGCAAATGCCACCATTTTCCCCTCGACCAGATATGATCTCCTCTCCTCTTATACAATACAGACCAAAGAATGAATTATTTCTCTCTTACAGAGCTCTGTGGCCTTCTGGGAACACAGTGTAGATCTGTATTATTAAAAATATTCTAATTAGTTCCTGTATGCCCTGTAAGAAAACCTTGATGCAAATCATTTCTAATTAAGAAAAGGACAATGGATCAAATTTTCATTAAACCAGAATGAATAAATAAATAAAACTCTTTTCCTTCCAGTATCCATTCCTCATGTTGGACCTCTTAAGTGATGGTGCCATGCTGACTTTATAAATGCTGATGGTTTCATACCAAATACGTGAAGAATGACAGGATTTTGCCACTGCATAAAGAGACAAAGCATAAGGTATGCCACTTGTGGATTCTAGATTTAGAAGTGGGCACAAAGGAAGTGTTTTGTGGAAGTCTGGGGGCGGGGGGTAAGTAAGAGGGTGAAGGGTAAATCTAGGTTATCTGGTTGTGTTTCCTAGGTCCTCCTTCATTAGTATTAATGGGTAATACACTGTCGCAATATCACACAGGAGAGAAGAATTCTTTTTGAGGTAATTAATTGCTACCAGGATATTTTTAGAAAATAGTTTCCTTGTTACCAAGAATGAATAAAATCCGATCTAGATCTAAATAATAAAATCAACACCAGCAGCCCAACAGCATTTTGAATGTTTTCAATGCTTTGAAACAATATATTTCATTTAAGGCTCAAAATACCTCCATCCTACTCTAGTGTCTTGACATAGGTGGGTATTCAATACACATCTGAGAAAGGACAAGACAAATAATAGGAAGGCTAAAGATTATTAGCACCATTTTATAAGTGGAAAATGGAGGAGCATATGGGTGGCTCAGTCAGTTAGGTGGCTAGCTTTGGCTCAGGTCATAATCTCGTGGTTTATGAGTTAAAGCCCCATATCAGGCTCTGTGCTGACAACTCAGAGCCTGAAGCCTGCTTCACGTTCAGTCTCTGTCTTTTTCTGCCCCTCCTCCACCCTGTCTCTAATAGAAATAAACATTTAAAAAAATTATAAGTGGAAAATGAAACCTTAGAATAACGGAGCCAGGAAATGACCAAGTTGGAGTAGAATAGAGGATTGTTGAACACAGTCCATTCTTTCTCCCATACCTTACTTACTACATCACAGTTTAACAGACCTGAATACTACATCTCCCCTTGTATGTCAGAACTGTTCATGATTTTCATATATACTAAAGAAATGGTATCCTGACAATGTTTCACTGATACACTCTAGCAGTCTATAAAAATCCACGGTTTATTAGCCATTTCTAACAAATCAGTGGAGGAAAAAACTAATTGTCAACTGAACTGATTGACCATATCTTTCACTTTTCAGAGTAATGTTATATTTTTCCACTTCATTCCCTGGAGCAATGATAAAAAGTCCTTCCAGCTCTGTACTTAAGCACAAAGAGACCATGTTAGGAATAATAACTCAGTATTAATATGATAAGAAATCTCTGCTATGCAGAATATGAAACATCTTATTGAAGTCTTACTGCATGCATAGGGTATATAACATCTGATATGAATTCCTCTCAAAATTCTCTGTATGACAGAGATGAATGCTGCCTGAGCATTATCTATTTCACTTCCTCCTTAGTAACACAGTTTCTATATCATTGGCAGCAGCAATGTGCCCACCTACATATCCCAACTGCCCCTTTGTAGACAGGTTTTACATTCTAAACAAAACCATTTTAAGAGAGACATAGGAGAAAAAGAAAGTATTCTTTCAGCAGGCCTTCTTTTTGCCCTTCTCTTTCCCCATCTCTCTGCCTGAAACTCAAATGTGACGGTTGGAGCTACAATAGATGGACATCTTTTGACCATGAAGCAACCTTGAGAATGAAAGTGACACAATAGGAATGGCAGAGCAGAAGGATGGAGGAAAACTGAGAGGCTGATGATATCATAATACCAATCATACCAGCTTTAGGATGCTTACCCCTTGACTTCGACACTAAGAGAAAATTAATTCCATTTCATTTAAGTCACTATAATTTCAGATCTCTTGCTACTGGTATTCACCAATGGAATCATAACTGATGAATCCCCCAAATGTGGACAGAATAGAGAGCCAAAAAAAATTTGATTATGACTGCATTTTAGAATGAAAGACCAAATGAGTAAGAGATAGACCAGTGTTCCACACTAATGTGGGCTAAAAGAAGCAGATAATTTTCCCTAAATGAGGCAACCAGAAATGGAACTTATCAGGAGTCTGAGTCATGCCAGAAAGAAGATGATGATGTTTGGAGCCCTGCATAATTATGCAGCAGGGGTGGAGAGTGGAGAGGTGAATTAAGGAATGAGGACATTAGAGCAAAGGATTACTGGAGCTAGTGGGAAAGGCATACTGTTTGGAACTGGTGGGGCTAACACCACCTACCTCCAGAGACAGGGAACCAGAAAAGAAATGTTGCACATCAGATAAGAAATTCCCTTTTCCAAGTGGGTCAAAAAATTTTTTTTCTTTCCCTTGCAATATCTGGCACAGGACCTAAAAGTAGGGGGCTGTGGGGTACATGTTCATTAAATGTATGTTGATTGATTTAAAGCCATCCAGAAAATCAGTAATTGAAGTTCACCTGGGAGCATCATTCTCAAAAAACTCCATAAGACACACTGTTCCACTCCAAGCCTTTCTCTCTCTTCTTTAATTGTCACTGAAGAACATCTAAATTATAAAGGAAATGATACACATCTCGGTAATTGCAATAAAGCAGATACATGTCACCAAAGCCTCAGCACAAAAGGAACATGAATTTAAAAGCACTCAGTATTTATCTGCAACTGCAGTTTAAAACTCTATGCTTTATACTTATACATCTGTTTCTCTAGTAAAGTAGTTCTCAGCCAAGATGGTTTTGCCCTGTAGGTGCATTTGACAATGTCTCTTGAGCCCCTTTTGGTTGTCACAAGTGGGGTGGGGGAAGGTACTACTGGCATCTAGCGGGCAGAGACCGGGGATGCCACTCCCCAGCCATCCTACAATGCACAGGGCAACTCCCACCCCAACAAAGGATTATCCTTCCCCAAATCCAGTAACCGCACCAACTACTTCAAGGTTATGGTGTAATCTCCCCAGTGCTGATGTATTTAGCTCATGTAATATTTTTCAGAGTATTCAATAAGAAGACACCTAACCTAAGGGTAGAATCATAAAAACATAATGTATGGTCTGTAATTGTTGGTACTACTCAGCTACAATATATGTCCTTGTTCACAGAAGGCTGGAAATAAATAATAGCCAAAATTTTTAAATACAAATTTTTGGGGAGGCATAACGCAAAAACAAAAAAAACAAAAAAAACAAAAAAAAAAACTTCAGAAAAAAATTCTTATTGAATCTATGGAACACTCCTGAGGGATAAATGTTATTACAATCATTTTACAGAAGAGAACTCTAAAGCTATGAGTGATAAAATCTCATGCCCAAGGTCACAGAACTTATAAATAACAAAGGATCCCAGTGCATACCAACCACAGGAAGCTAAATGTATAATCATGAAATGGTTGCTATTCTGGATACCAATGTTCTCTGGTGAGTTGAGAGGGTTTTTTCCCCACATTTAAGTTCACAAAAACGTTGACTTACTTGCACAGAATGCTTCTTGAAATGCACTGTACATTTCTGCTCTTTATTAGGCACACTATATTGAACATAGTTTAATCCTCTCTTGACATGGCAGGATGGTTACGATGAATACCCACACTACCCCGTACTGCTGTGTCCTCTGGATCTAATGAAATGTACAGGGTTTCCTGTCTCCTCACTTGATTGGACCCAATACTTTTAGAGTTTTTCTGCCTGGTTTTTATCATTTTTCTTTCTCTGCCTCTTCTAGCCGACTCATAACTGCCTCTTTTAACTATAGCTGGTGTGCCTGCTTTCAGGTGCTTCTCATCTTCTATGGATGAAAAGATAGATCGCTACCTCTACTAGAACCATATCTACAGTTAAAATAATAAAATCTGAAAAGAATCTCCCAAAGTGTGTGTATGCGTGGGGGGCAAGGAGGGAAGAGGGACTGAGAACAGGTAAGCTTCAAGGTATCATCTTTATCTCTTCTAAATTCCTTTTAGCTTTATTTCCTAGTTTCCAGCTGGGCTTCAACCACCTGAATTTGTTGTATCTGTTATCTTCAGACTCATGAGGTATTACAATAATGGACATTTTAATCATTGTAATTTAGAAAATCCCACCTTTGGCTGTATTATATGCAATGCTTCTACACACTAAGTATTAGTCCGCTAACACCTAAACACCAAATTCATCAATAGAAACACATTTCATAGCCAAACAATGCTTTAAGTTTTTATACATGCAGCTCCTACTTTTAATTTGAAAAAATTATCAAAATACTAATAAAATTCTCAAAACAAATAAAGGAGCAAGAGAATATGAAGTTTCAATGGTTGTTTTACTCTGGGGAAACTTTTTTTTCTCCAACAAGGCCCACAACACCACTGGGGCTTTTTTTCACTCCACCATTACTCTTTTGGAGAATGGAAAGAACACTTTTCAGCACTTTGCAACCACAGATGCAAACTAGAGGTGCCGTGAGGTTTAACCAAGACAAAATACAATCAGACATATCAATGATTCTTGAAGATTGAAAAAAAAAAACAAAAACAAAAAACCATGACAAATCTACTAGATAATCAGTCCATTGTTTTTAAAAAATATCACATTTTAAAAAATTTCCTGGGGGCGCCTGGGTGGCGCAGTCGGTTAAGCCTCCGACTTCAGCCAGGTCACGATCTCGCGGTCTGTGAGTTCGAGCCCCGCATCAGGCTCTGGGCTGATGGCTCGGAGCCTGGAGCCTGTTTCCGATTCTTTGTCTCCCTCTCTCTCTGCCCCTCCCCTGTTCATGCTCTGTCTCTCTCTGTCCCAAAAATAAATAAAAAACGTTGAAAAAAAAAATTAAAAAAAAAAAAAATTTCCTGTATAGTATATCAACAAAATAGCTGGTACACTGGGCTGATGCTCTGTCAGGCTGAAAGCTGGTTCTGAAACTGCCAATGGCCAGGTACCCAGAATTTGGCATGTAAGAGTGCAGCATTGCCTCTATGGCTCGCCGCTCGCCTCTGTCAACTCAACATCAGCTGCTGGTTTGCAAGAACATTCCCTTGGGTACCCAAATGCTGCTACCAGCAGTTTTATTACATTCTTCCATGGTTTTGTGAAGCTGAGCAAGCTGGATCTTCATGGAGAACAGAGCAAAACAGAGTTCGGAGTATGTTAACTAGTGAAAATGTTAGAGTGCATTAGCTTTGCCCTAGGAAGCAGGGCATTTGGTTTATTTGGAAAATAAAGGGTTAGCTTGAGAAGAGATAGGAACTCTGCTTTTCTCTTAAATCATGGTTTAATGTAACTTAATTTTCCAATGAAAATAATTTATTTCTCCAGTGGGAGATTTAGTATGAAATTACCACTGCAGTTAAGATTATCAAAAAACTCATTGGCTACCTTTCAAAATAGTTATCCAATTAGGGGCTGATGATACAGTGATTGAAAAGGTGGCTGTATTTTCCCTTGAAATCTTAATAGGTCTCTGCACTTGCCCTTAGGAACCATAATTTAGTACATTCTAAAAGCCCAGGTGCTAGGCTTTTTGCAAAGTGCTTAGGATGCACAGATAAGTCATACTTGGCCCTTGTCTTCCAGGGATTGGTAGTCTAGCCAGGATGGGGACCTGCTTCCCCATGTGCCTTGAGTGAACCACAGGAAGGACAAATTAGATTTGAAAATCACCAAAAGATTGTAGATTCAGCTGCTGACACTACATTTCCACTTATACAAAAACACGAGCTAAGGAATGGATACCTTCTCTTCTAAAAGGACTCCAGGAAGTTATAGGTACAGAAGGTAAGTCTGGTGACACATTAATGAGATATCACAAGGAATTAAGCGTTGATATTTATGGCACTTAATTTTCTCTCTCCATATTTGTGTATTAAAATACACACACACACACACACACACACACACACACACACACACAACACAAAAAATATGACCTGACATCACAATAGCAATAGAAACTAATAATATTTAGCAACAATTTTTCAGCATCTGGGAGCAATTGATACTCATCTGTGTGACACAGGCATGTGGCCTCATCCCCAACTGATGTGTCTACATGGAGCTTGAAAATTAGCAGAGGCCCTGACTACCTCCTACTGTGTACCCTCATTTCACAAGTGCACAAATCAGAAATATGACATCCACCTCTCCACACATACAAGAAAATGGTTTACTATGCCATCCAAGATGATTTCCTCTCTCCTCTGATGGCTAATCCTTTCCTCATACAGCATGAGTGGGGTCCCTGACATGAGAATTTTAAGGCGGTAATGCTCCATGGTACAGAAAGGCCAAGGAGGAAGGAATGTAAAGTTGATGGTGGGCACTGGGGAAGATAGGAAGAATCTTGACAGTTGTATACTCTGTTTCTGGAGAAATAGGAGCTAGAAATTGTTTCAGATCACTCAGGGGAAAAAAAAAAGTTAACTTTTCATAGCCAAAGGACAGGCTGTGATGGTTAGTTTTGTGTGTCTGCTTGACTGGGCTAAGGGATTCCCAGACACCTGGCAAAACTGATTGCTGGCTGTGTCTATGAGAGTGTTTCTGGAAGAGACTGGCATTTGAATCATTAGATTGAGCAATGTAGATGGTTATCATCCAATCCTTAGAGGGCCTGAATGTAACAAAAAGGCAGAAGAGTGAATTTGCTCTTTGCATGAGTTGAGACATCCATCCTCTCCTCCAACAATGTGGCTCCAGGTTCTCAGGCCTTCAGACTCAGACTGAATCACACCCTCAGGCTTTCAGACTCAGACTGAATCACACCCAGCTCTAATCACAGGACTTCTTGGCCTCCATAATCATGTCAGCCAATATAGATCCTATTGGTTCTGTGTATCTGGAAAACCCTGACTAATATTTGTGCATTGGAAGTGGAAGATCCTTTCTTTTTAGGCAGAGCCTTACTAATTGATCTCCTAAAAATTAGTGAGCAGTTTTGCACATCAAAAAGTCTCTAACATAATTCCTAAGAGACAGAATCTGTCATATTCACATGGAAATTATTAGGGGATAAGAGAGAACATGGGAACTTACATTTTTGGAAAGTCCAGTCTTGGACCAAGGCTCAAAGAGAACCAAAACAAAAACAAAAACAGCACAGGTGGAACCCATACTGTAAAACTGGATACTCTGAAGGTACAGAAAACCATAATTAAAAAAAGAAAAAAGAAAAAACCTGGGAATATCTGCTCTGTGTTTTCAGATAAATATGTGAAGTAATGGGCTTGCTAGAATAAGGGATGATTGATGAGATTAAAAGATATCTTAGAGACATTCAGTCTGAAATTATTAAGGAAGCTGGCTGAGAATAGAAAAGAAGCAAAAGCCAAATTAATTCCACATTGGAAATGGAAAAGAATGGAACTGGCACTATAAAAAATTAAATCATTGATTAAAGAAGAAATTCTGCCTTAAGTCAGGAAAATATGAAAAGTTATGAAGAGAAGATAATAAATACAGAGACAAAGGCTATAGATTTATCTCTACAAATAATTTGTATCCCTAAAGAACGAGTCTTGTCTAATGGAATAGAAGCAACAATCAATTAAATAAAGGAAACAGTTCCTGAGTTGAAGACCAACCAGAGTTGTGATTATCATGTTCCAGACAAAATGTAATCAATCTGGCAAAGAAAACAATGGCTGACATTGAAGGAGCCTCCTGCTATCCAGAACCAACAGGAGCCAGGCCCAGGAATTCCTCGGGTCCTCTACCTTCAAGCCAGACAGATCCAGTTCAAATCATGGCTTTACAACTTTACAAACTGTATGAATATGGGAAAGTGGCTTCACATCAAGCTTGCCCCATTTGATGTCTACAACTTAACACTGAGTAGTAAAAATGCTACTTCAAAACATTTTCTCACCCCAACACATCCCCATCCCTACTGAAAAATCCATTTTGCTAATCTCCCAGTGCATCTGACTCAATCTGAGTAGGCTTCCTCATTCCTCACTCCATATTCCACAGCCTTCTTTCCACCAGACCTGGATGAATCTGGAAGGAATGGTATAAAGGAAGGAAAGCAAAGATCAGAGAAAGAAGGAAGAAGCGCCAAGGTCATCCTCCTGGGAACAGTAGCAACTGTCCTCAAAAGAAAATCACAATTAACTTTTAATAAAATATTCCCAAAGGAATGTTACCTTCATCCTCCAGAGGTGATATCTTATTATAAAAGAAGCTTTGCCTGGATACTCCAAGCATTCCCCCTGTTAGCTTATTTCTGCCATTCATTTTCATTACAAATTCATTTTCATAAATCTGAATTGCCATAAAATCCAAATTAATAGCCTCCAATAACTCCAATAACTACAGTACCCATCACATTAATTAACTCTGTACAATGATCTTTTCCACAGACTTACCTGAAAGCTACCTAGCTGAAAGTATTGCCCATTCCTTTTCTATTAGGCAGACTGACTTTCTAGGCTTTCATTTTCTAGAGCAGGATGACTTGGGTCCCCCACAAAGAGGAGACTTGGTGTGCTCAGACTCTCTTAAACTCTATCCATGTCTGTATAGATTCGATGCCAAAAGCTGGGACTTACACAAATAATGCTCCTTCTCCTTTGTCCCCAAGTATCATTAGAAATTAGGATCAAACCTTTAAAGTAAACTTTTTCTTTTTCTTTTTTTTTTAATGTTTTTATTTATTTTTGAGACAGAGACAGAGCATAAGCAGGGGAGGGTCAGAGAGAGAGGGAGACATAGAATCTGAAGCAGGCTCCAGGCTCTGAGCTGTCAGCACAGAGCCCGACGCGGGGCTTGAACTCATGGACTGTGAGATCATGACCTGAGCTGAAGTCGGACACTCAACCAACTGAGCCACCCAGGCGCCCCAACTTTTTCTTTTTTAAAAAATGTTTATTTTGAGAGAGAGAGAGAGAGAGAGAGAGAGAGAGAGAGAGAGAATTCCAAGCAAGCTCCACGCTGTCAGCAAAGAGCCTGATGTGGGTCTCACACCCACAAACCATGAGATCATGATGTGAGCTGAAACCAAGAGTCAGATGATTAAATGACTGAGCCACCCAGGCATCCCTACAGTAAACTTTTTCTACCAATGTTTTCCCTTATCCCATTTTATAGTCACAGTTTTATCTACTACTTGATTACAGCTTTTAATCAAATGGTGGTCTCCACAAATGCATAAATACTTACTGTTTAGTACATTTTATCTCCAAAGATCCTTAGGAGACCTGGTTGTCAAGAAACCTATCTGCTCCAGATTTTTCTACCAAATAACTAGACTAGAGGCAAACCTCTTTCAAGGCTTGAGGTAATAAAGCTACCTGGTGAAGGAGACAGTGCCAGAGTGCTGGTTTTCATCCAATGTGCTTTCCAGGCATGCCATATACAATACAGGAACATGCCTTGGAAAGGTTGAGGACAGAGAAAGCAATCAAGTAAGGTAATCTATGTGAAAGTACTTTGTAAACACAGTTACTAATACGATTATATGCAACAGGGCATGGGAGTAGGGTCTATACAATGAAAAGGGCCCCGGATTTAGAATTGGAAGACCTGATCATAACCGTAGCTTAGGGAATGTCATATCACCACTTCAAGAATCAATTTTCCTAAATGTTCTATAGGTCAAGAGTAATCTTTTTGTCAGAGTGCCTACTATTGAGTGCAGCACATAGTAGGCTCTCAAGAAATTAAGTCCAAGGCTGACAGGTGGCTAGTTCTCTGGTCCTTCACAGGCAGCATGACTGGCTTCCTTTGAAGCCTATAAAGTCTTAGGCAACAGAGTACCCTCAGCCAAACACACTGGTCCAATCCCATTGGCCCCTGCCTGGCCAGCTCCCTGAAGGTAGCCTTTCAGCAATATATAGTCTTCCTGATGGAGCGGGCTGTCATGTCAGAGAAGTTACTTAAAAACTAAATCATTATTATAAAACATAAAGAAACATGTTCAAGCTATCAGAATATTAAACAGGTTCTGACTCCTATTCAGCATCGTTTTACCCTCTCACTGTGGTTTCCTTCCAGCTGCAATCAATATACATTTTGGCAGAAGAGATGCTAAAGAAAAAACCTTCCAGTTTGTTTCCAAGGATTTCATTTTCCCCTGCACACATAGATCCTACAATAGTGGTAGCAACAACCACTTTTTCTGTGCTCTGTATTAATTGACCTAGCATTGCACTTGCATTATATAACCCAATTACATAGACTGACATGTAATCCAACCCCCCACATTAGAGGGTCAGAATGGCCACGTGAGCTGCTCCAAGTCCTGCCACTAATGGGTGATAGAGCAAACCCCAGGTATATGAATATGGAGACGAACATGCTTAACAGCACACTGTCTGCCTCCACTTTTTTCAAGATATGTGGAAAAGGAAGTAGCTAGAATTTTGAAGTTAACTCAATGTCCTTCTCATTGTAATATACCTTAATAATTCATTTTGTGCCAACCAAATCAATCCATCGTGAGATATTAAAAAGGTATCTTTATAATAAGATGAAGAGATTGTATAACCCCAATGAAATCAGTGTGCTTTAAATTAGACCAGGAGTGCCAATGGAGTAGCACTGAATGTGAGCACTTCCTGTTTTAAATGAGCGATAGACTTGCCAAGTGGTTATCTTGGCACTGGGCTAGCAGTAGTGAACAGAAAAGACATGATCCCTCCTCACAAGGACCTCACAGTCTAGCCAGGAGTTAAATAAATCACATACAGACACTATTTAAATATAGGATTATAAATCTTGATTAGTTTTGCCAAATAAATGCAGCGGTGTGTGTGTGACATAATTTAGTTTCAGAATAAGGGAAGACAGAGAGACAGACAGATGGGTGGATGATACATCTCACTCTGGTGGAGTGTGAAAAATTGATTGAATAGGCATGAAAACAAGACAGAAGGCAAACACATCGAACATACAAACTAGCAGAAATGAATAAATTGCAAAAAGTACCACAAGTGCTAAAGAGACGTGGATGCATTTGGAGATGGGTGGGGTTAAGGCAAAGGCAGTAACTTGGAGCCTGTGTCTGGAGAGAAAAAGTTATCTCTCAACTGAATGCACAAGTCTTGCCAGGGGTTGAATTTAAAATAAAACATCTATTAGAAATGCAGGAATTTGCGGTGCCTTGGTGGCTCAGTCGGTTGAGCGTCCGACTTTGGTTCAGGTCATGATCTCACGGTTTGTGGTTTTGAGCGGTTTGTGGGTTCGAGACTCTGCTGACAGCTCAGAGCCTGGAGCCTGCTTGGGATTCTGTCTCTGTCTCTGTCTCTGTCTCTCTCTCTCTCTGCCCCTCCCCTGCTCACACTCTGTCTCTCTCTCAAAAATAACCATTAAAAAAAATTTAGAAATGCAGGAATTCACAGCATCGGTTTCAATATCAAATAGTAATTATATCTTCACTTGTTATCAATTTTCTGTTAGACTTTGGAAAATGGAAGGTAGGTAGGTTTTTACAGATTCATTGAATAGTATGTGCTAAACACAACAGCTTCTAAAGAATCCTGAAAACAATTAAATGTTTAGTTTTTTATCTTGGAATTTTCATCCTCTCATCTTTTGCTTAGGCATGCTACTTTTTTTTAATCTGTAATTTTTAAAACCCTAAAAATAAATCCTGCATTTTTTTAGCAAAGCTGAAATTGCACGATAACAGCAGATGATCTAAAATAACCTGATCTGGTCACAAATATAGCCCATATCTAACAATTTCCCCTCTATATGTCTGCAATAGGAAGGGTTCTGTAGAGTATAAATGGCTGTAGCATACATAAGGCTCTGTCTGGTTCACCCATCCATTAGCTGCCACCTTCTGTGATCCTCTGAAAGTTAACTCAAGTCAGTGGCATCAGTCAAGAGTCTTGGCATATTGTACTGAAATGGCAAGTGATCTAATAGATGATCTAACACGAAGGATAATATATTGGGATACAGCTACAGGCAGATAAACCTAGTTCTAAAAATAATATAAGCAGAGTAAATGGACTAGAGTTCCCAGGTGGAGGTTTACTGATTGTGCATTACTTTGACTCACAAAACTGCTAGGGCACTAAATAAATATTTATTGTGTTTCCTACCTTAAAGGCATCTGCAGTCTAGTACACCAATGAATATGGTTAGAGTGTTATTAGTGCTATCATGGACATATATACAGAGTATAATGGGGGCCGAAAGGAAGTTTCGTTCAATTCTCCTTGAGACTCAGAGAATAGCTTAACAGAGGTGATAGACATTGAGTTCTGAAGATGAGCAGATGTTTGCCAGGTGGAGGGAGGATGTGTGAAATGGGAGGGAGAACTGGGCTGAGCTGTGTCAAATGTATGACATTTGGCTAGCTAGACTCTATATGGTTACCTCAGATAGGGCCTCACTGAGATCTATTTCACTTGCCAGCTGTCATCTTCATCCTAGCATGAACACTGCAACATCATGAGTGTGAAAGTCAGTTTTGAACAAATAAATGGAGGGCATGGAAATGATAGGAGGGAAGGGAACGGTTTAACATATGAAGTGCAAGAATCTAGACTACCCTACAGAGCTTCCAAGAAGATGATAGGAAAACACCAAGAAGGTTATAGGAGAGTGATGTGATTATTTTTGTGCTTCAAAAAAAAAATCTCTTTGGTTGGGGAGTAGATGTACTGGAGGGGACAGAAGTGGAGTTTCAGAGAAGAGATGAAGAGTTAAGAGACCTCGTTGAGATTATACTCTCTGTTTGTTATTGTGTCTGGGTTGGGAAAAAAGGACCCATAGAAGTCAATTATTAAAGACAAAAAGATTGTGGGGCTTTCTATGGAAATGTCATAAATTGCTTATATTCTGTAGCCACCAGTTTCCCAGCTGTCAGAAGCTAACCCAATGCACGGTAGAGGCTCTGGATGAGTAGGTAGAAATGTTCATCATCACTTATCAGCTGTGTGACTTGGAGCCAACTAGGCTATTTAGCCTTTTCCCTTACTGAAAGATAGGCATAAGATACCCTCCCTGGTCCCTTGCACCCTTTCTACAAAGGCCACAGGAGGGATGAATGGGATAGCCCTTTAGAGACTAGAAATACTCTAGTTAGGTGAGAAGCTGAAGGCTGCTGTGAAGTGAAGGCATTCAGCAAAGCATCTCATGCTTCTTGGCCAACAAAAAAAAAGGAAAATTCCAGGACTATGTAAGAAATCTGAAGCTATATAAGCCCACATCCAGTGCTATAATGTCTGTGATTTTAAGTTAAAGGAAGATAACTTTCATTATAAACTGGACTAAAATAAAATTATGAACCCTTAGTTGCCCTAGAAAGGAACTCATATAGACAAATTCTTTTATTTCCCCAATGAAGAAACTGGGACCTAGGAAGAGAGCTTGGCTTACTCAATGTTACAGCAAGTTAATGGCCAAGCCAGGACTAGAATTGACCTTTCTTGACATCCAGTCCAATAGTCTTCTATAATAAGCTGCATGAGTGATCATGATGGGAAACATGGAGGTTTTCTGTGTTCCATAGAGCCCTACAATGGTGTGCAAAGGGCTTTGGCTAGGGTGGGAGATGACAAAGAACAACCCCCTCCAACACCTCCCAGCCCAACTGCTTTGAGAACAACTCTTGGTTTGTTTTTAATATTTATTTATTTTTGAGAGAGAGAGAGAGTCAGAGCATGAGCAGGGGAGGAGCAGAGAGAGAGAGAAGGAGACACAGAATCCGAAACAGGCTCCAGGCTCTGAGCTGTCAACACAGAGCCCGATGTGGGACTCAAACCCACAAGCCATAAGATCATGACCTGAGCCAAAGTCAGACACTTAACCAACTGAGCCACCCAGGCGCCCTTGGATTTTTTAATAAAAGTATTAAAAAATAAGGTTTTCCTGCTGCCAAAAAGAAAAAGGAAATCACTATAGTGTCAAAACATTGTTTTTTTTTTCAGCTTGATACAAATAAACCTGAAAATTCCAAGTCAATGAACACATACTAAAATTGTCACTCAAAGCTTGCACTCATGTCTATTTACCTCAAAATCCTGCATACATATCATCAAGCAGCTTGGAAGGTGCATACAGCTTTTCCCCATGACTAATCATCACATGTTACCATTCAAGCACAAGAGGACAGATCAGTGAGAAGGCATGGTTATTTACCAAACTGTTGAAGTGATAACACAAACAGAGTTCTTTAAAAGAAATAGAGCATGGGAGAAGACTGTGTGGGCTTCTTTTAGTCCCCTTTATTTACCAATTTGCTTGAATTTCCATAAATGTTTCAGTTGCCGAGCTTCTGTGCTGCCAAGGAATCCATCTAGGCCATAGAAACATGCAGCTCAGGCACAAAGATGAAGTTTAGGACCCTTGGCACTTGGCACTAACAAGAAGAATTAGAAGTATTCTACAAGATAAAGGGTTGGCCCTGATCCACTGAGTCCCCTCACCCTGTCTCCCCCTCTCACCTCCATTTCTGAACACAGTTCATGAGCTTCTCCCATATGTCAGATTCTGGGCAAAGCACACTGGGAGATACAGAAAAAAATAAGGCATAGATTAGAGCACAATATAAAAGGCAATAAGAGCATGCTTAGAGGTGCAGGTGTCATGCTTTAGCATAATGAGTGATCACTTCAAGGTGAAGGCTCTGGCTAGGCAAAGGTGATGTTTGAACCAGGCCTTGGTAGGAAACTGAGGACCCAAAGAGTAATTTTTATCCATGAAATGAGTAAATCCAGATGATTCACCTCCCTGTGTCTCCTTAGCATGAGGAGGTGTCCTCATCATTGATTTACTCTCTACGGGTTACATGTCTGTACCAGCAGGTTGCCTTGAGGAATCCCAGAAAGGGGACAACAACAAAGAAGCCTCTGGTGTTAGCAAGAAAAGTGCCAACACTATTACACAGAATTACAACAGATCTCCTATGTTCATGAAGGCTACACCGAGAGACGTTTCCAAATCACCCAGTCCTCGACTCCAGCTCATTCCACTGTCAGTGCCGGGTATTTTTTAACTAGGTGTTCTCACTAAGTCATCACTCTGACGTGCAGCTTTGCAGCCCTGAGCATTCACATCCACACTGAAGATTGTTGGTACCCTATCTCATTTCATCCCTAGAATGACCCAAGTGGTGGTTATTGTCCTCGTGACAAATTATTACATGCCATAGACTATGGTCAGTTGGTTTATAAATAATCAAAACACCATGAATTCTAGAAATGCTGATGCCAAAATCTGGCCAGTGTAATCCACAGAAGGAAGAGGTTCAGCATTTGCGATGCACATTTAGAAACTATACAATCCATCCATATTTCATTATTCATTGGTGAACACTTATTACATCCAATACATTATGTAAAAACAAAATGATAAATAAATGACTGTGAATAGTATGTTAGTTAGAAATCTTGAGTCTGGAGACCTAGCAAGAGGGCCACTCTGTGATTAAAAGACAGTTACTAATCTCTGGGTATCCATTTTCTTCAACTGTGCAAAAGGGGACAGTGCACAGTAGATTTTGTAATCCCTAAATTGCTTTCCACTGCTAAAAATTTCAGTGCTACTAGTAATTTAAAAAAATGCAGTTAGATGGATAAAAGTCCCTGTTAAGTAAGTATTCTTCAGTCTGTAAATCCTCAGAGATGCAAATGTTCATTCAAGGAAAGGACCTAAGCTTTTATTCAGCATTAGGTGAGGTACAAGATTTTTTTTTTTTTTTTCAACGTTTATTTATTTTTGGGACAGAGAGAGACAGAGCATGAACGGGGGAGGGACAGAGAGAGAGGGAGACACAGAATCGGAAACAGGCTCCAGGCTCTGAGCCATCAGCCCAGAGCCTGACGCGGGGCTCGAACTCACGGACCGTGAGATCGTGACCTGGCTGAAGTCGGACGCTTAACCGACTGCGCCACCCAGGCGCCCCAAGGTACAAGATTTTAATACAGGTGTGCTTTTTTCCTAAAAGAGAGAAAAATGAACTCTGAAGAAAGGGAGAGAGTGGTATGTTTGAGCCTTATGCATAAATGCAGAGGACAGAAGCCTACTGAGGTTTGCAGTTACAGTCAGAGAAAGGGAGTAGAGAAATATACAACAAAGACTTTGGAGGAAGATGGTAACCTTTCTTAAGCTTTGCAGCCTTCCCATGTTTTTATTCTTTCTGTCACCATCTGTCTACCAGTGTGATCAGTGTTTTTGTCATCAAAATGGACAGGGCCTGAGTACTTGTCTTTAGGAGCAGACAGGAGAGGCTGAGCTAGAGAAACTGGTATAACCCTGTAGTCAGTCCCAGGGATAGAGTAAGTGGTGGTGGGCGGTGGGGGTGGGTGGGAATCAGGTGAGTGACCGAAGCCTGTGGACAGCCTTAGCACTGGCAGGGATGGAACAGTTCCCGGGACAGAGCATCATCAGCACCCACTTGGGCTGGACAATGGCCCATGACACTGATTATGTAAATAGGCATGGATGTGTAGAGCTCATATTCAGACAGTTTTTCTGTCCTTTAAAGTGAGCAAAGGAGAAAGTCTCTAACCTTTTTTTAAGTGAGAGTATGTAAGAACCCAAGATTTAAGATCATCTATATAGTGACATGTATGATAAACCAATAATTCTTGCATTCATTATTTTCTAAGGTGATCATACAATTTATTATGCAAATTCAGGCACTTCTGGGTCTAGAAGGAGATGATATTGATTATCACCCTAAGACAAAAGGTATGAACAGGGACATATGTAGTCTCTCTATCTATAAAGTTCTTTGCTCATTACCTACCATTTCACCTGATTCATTTGAAGGGGACAGAATGGAGGTTTTTATGCCTATTTTAAAGATGAGGAATCTGATGTTCAGAGAGGCAAAGTGTTTTGCCCAAGACACATAGATAGTAAGCTTACAATACTCAAAAATTAATGATAAAGTAAAATAGATAAAATTCTGATAAAGTATGCATACACATACATAACACTAAAAAATAAAGAGTCCAAAGGTCATATGTGCATATAAAAATAGGTTACTAAAATGTGTGAAATTCAGCCTTCCTCAAAAGGAACTACTTTGCAAGGCACTCAAGAATGGCTAAGCAGATCAGTGAGAACAATCTAGGTGTGTGCAGTGTGGCTCACCATTCACATTGATTGTGAAGACTTGGTGAGATCCAGCAGTGTGTATCTCCCATACTCCCATAGGGTCCCAAACCCAAGACACCACCTCTGGTGGTCAGGCCCCTCAGGCTGACATATCCTAGATAATACCAGATGAGAGGTTACACTATTGACAAGTCCTGTTCATGTGAGGAGTTAGAGGATAATGAAGACACCCATCATACATATACAAAACTAGAAGCTCACAAGTATTCTTGACAGTTCAAATAAAAGCATGAATCAGTTCTCTGTCCCCTGTTGTGGTAGGTGTTTGGAATTCTCCATTGGGCCAGTCCCTGAAACAGCTCACACCACTATAAGCCTGAAGAGTAAGCATGATGCTATTAACCAACATAAGACTTCCTAGACAGAACAGGAGACCGTTGGAGAAAGAGGTGCAGAGTCCTAGAAGACTAGAGATGAAAGAAATCTGAAAGAACAGCAAGCCCTCTATTCCCAGAATGGGAAGAGGCCTCAGAATCTATGAATCTAAGTCAAATTGCAAATTAGAGGCAGAGCTGGCTTCAGGCTTTCATGGTACACAGTTCTCTCAAGTAACTGTGAATGGGACTGAATTAGAGTGGATTCATTATATGTGCCTGTGAGCTGCATCATAATTCTCAAAAATTTGTATGTTGAAATCTTAACACCCAGTACCCTAAAATGTAACCATATTTGGAGACACGGTATTTACAAAGGTAAGTCAAGTTAAAATGAAGCCATGAAGATGGGCCCTAATCCTCTATGATGGGTATCCTTATAAAAAGGGGAAATTTGAAGACAGACATGTATGCTGGGAAATCACTATGCGAAGATGAAGAGAGAGACAGAGAGAGGCTTCCTCCTACCAAGTAACGACAAGGAAGCAAGCTATAAAAAAGCTGGGGGGAAGGCATGGAAAAGATTTTCCCTCAGAAAGAACCAACTCTGCTGACACCTTGACCTTGGGATTTCCAGCCTCCAGAACTATGAAATGATCAATTTCTGTTGATCAAATCACTCAGTTTGTTGTACTTTGTTTGAACAGCCCTAGAAAACTAGTGCAATGGGTTTGGGACAGACACACAGTTTCTCCAGTGTGTAATCAGTCCCTGGTCTGCAGTCTGGATTTGCTCATTCTGTAGTGATAGGCTGTTTTTCTGGCCCCAACCCAAATATGTGCCACAGAGATGGCTTGACTTTGGACATTATGAAAAGTCCATTACTCTGACACAGACATTAAGGTGGCAGGCAGGGGCACCTGGGTGGCCCAGTCAGTTAAGCATCTGACTTTGGCTCAGGTCATATCTCATAGCTCATGAGTTTGAGCTTTACATTGGACTCTGTGCAGACAGCTCAGAGCCTGGAGCCTGCTTTGGATTCTGTGTCTCCCTCTCTCTCTGCCCCTCCCCCACTTGTTCTCTCTCTCTTTCTCTCTCTGTCTCTCTTTCTGTCTGTCTCTCTCTCAAAATTAAAATAAACATTAAAAAATTACAAAAAGAAAGAAGGCATGCCAAACAATGGCCTCACTCCTTCCTCACCTTTCCAACTGTGACCCTCTAGATAATCAGCACAAAATCCCCTCAGTTCCCACTGAGAGTTGACTGAGCCCAGTTCTACAGGCAAACCTGAGTCCAGCATTTATCATAACTTGTGAACTTCTGAGTTAACATGACTTCACCCCTCTGCCCCATTCCTTATGTCACCCCTGAGAAAGGCCAGCCCAGAGAGAACTCTAGATGTTGTACAAGGTAAACTCTAGGACATGAAGTGATATACTCCAAGCTCTGGCCTAGGATGTTTCGGATATACACATAGAGAGAATCCTCTTCTCTTGGACCTGTATTTCCAATTGCTTCACTATGAGTAATATTCTCTAATCATTTTACTGGCTACTTGAGTATATAGTCTTTTTTCTTTTTCTTTCAACAGGAAGACGCAAATGACTCCAAAGAGTAGGAAGCTCTAAGTTCGGAAATTGACAAAAAGCCACTTGGTCTGTGCCAGAGCAGACCAGTAGAGATGCAATGTGACCTCACTCTTTCTTTATGTGTTTTAAGGCAAGCTGCCCCTCCCAGAGGCCTGTGGATGATGCCAAAGACAGATTCTGGCAGGTTTTCCGACTTACACTGAGGATGTCCCCTAAGTGGACTGCCTGGCAGTACAGTTCTGAATTAGGCTGCACTGGCCCATAAGCGTGATGCAGACTGATTCAGACCTCATTCACCGAAGAGGAAACACCAGAATCATTTACAGATTAAGTCCTAACACTACATTCTTGACCAATATGAAATCATTCTACTGCGCCAACTAGGCCTACTGTCAAAATGCTTTCTAGGTCTACCCTACCAAGAGTAAGACATCCTAAGAATATCTACGGTAGAGCTCCTTCTTCTGGGTGTGCTGTATACAAGTTGCTATCTCAATACTTAACGACAAAATCGTAACTAACATCTACTAGGCCCTTACTAGGTGCCAGGCTAAGTGCCTCAAATGGTTTTCCTCTATTGTGTGCTAATCTTCACAACTCTGTGAGGTACATGCTTTGATTATTCCCACTTTACAGATGAAGGAACTGAGACAGACAGACTGGTAAAGTAAATCGCTCAAATTCACGGAGCTGGTGAACAGCAGGTGCAGAAGGTGGAGCCACGCTGGCTGCAGAGCTCACACTTTTCACCACCACCCTAGCTTGCTTGTCACCCTGGTAGCCCCGACTGTAGCTGTATCTTCCCCTCTGTGAGCTTTCTGAGGTCTGGAACTACTCCTCTCTCGGCCTTGTCCTCTTGTCACCTGCATTCAATGATTGATGTGGGGTGACTCATCTGTGTCCCCACACCCCAATCAAGAAACACCGTCTCCCTGTACTTAACTTTCTCAGTTCCTCTTAGATCATTTGACAGTGTTCTGCCTTATGGTTGTTGGCAAATCTTAAACCTCCGTCTTTTCCTCCCAGTTCATATATGTGCAAAATTCATAGCGGAGCCATGCTTGAAATTTCCCCAAAGCCCACCGTATGCCCTTGAGTTTAGTACGATTTTCTCCATAGATACACGAAATGAATGAAAACAGGGTCAGGTCCATGGCATGATACAGAATCCAGGGCCTTCCTGAAAGCCAGTGCAGTTTCAGCTTCCTACATCCACTATAACAGGACTTTTGACACTGCTCACAGGGGATGAGGAGGACCTGGAATTCACTTAAGAGCCCTGGTTCTTAAACTCAAGTATGCTTGAGAATCCTCCTGGAGGGCTTACTGAAACACAGGCTGCTGGGTCTCACCCTAGAGTTTCTGATTCAGGAGGTCTAGGCTGGGGTCTGAAATATGCACTCTTAATAAGTTCCAGGGTGAGGCTAATGTGGCAGGATTGGGGCCCACGCTTTTGAAAAGCACTGTTCTAGAGCTCCGCTTTGGAGAGTAATAAGTATTTTAAGTAAAAAGGAAATAAGTAGATATGTAGCATCCCAGTGGAGTAAGGTTGTATGTGGCAGAAATACAGGAAGCATGGCAGGTCAGGCTCACACAGCGAATGTGAGCATCTGCTGAGGCTGGAGTGTGAGATGTGCAAAGTGGGGTGTGGGAAGATAAGCAGTAGACTTGGACTTGACCCAAAAGATAAACAGTTCAGCTCAATCTTTAGATCATAAAGATATTTGGATTTACCTTCTCATTCAGGAAAGCCCTAACCCTCATCAACTCCATACACCTTGGACCACCACACCCCGGGATCAAAACTAAAGGCCAAACATCTTATTGTTCTAAAGCTTCTAAACCATGACAGATGATTTGTGTGGCTTCTCCATACAGCTGAACAGGCAGTGGGGCTTTGGAGGTAGAAGGTCAGTGGGTCCTCCAGCTCAGGAAGAAGAATTACTTCCTGAACTGGAGGAGCATAAAACTCTCTGTCTCATTCCCTTCACCATCAGGTGCACTTGTGCTAGTAAAACACCATATTTTAAAAGATGGAAATAACAAAAGCAAACCTTTCCTTTGGCTCCCATGTTAGCTTAACCGAGTGAGCCACCCAGGCGCCCCTGGCTCCCATGTTAGCAAAAGATTTCCATACTGTGGGCTTCTTCTGTCAATAGAAAAAAAAAAATAGGTTGCCCCATGTGTTCTATTCCATCATTGCTAAGAAAGCAGTTTTTAGAAGGCAGAAACAGAGATATGGCAGGGGAGGGATTTCATAGGGCTCTCAGCAACATCTGGAAATAAGCATCACTGCTCCGAATCTTTTGAACAAATAATTGGAGGGAGGGGGGAATGACTGGAAGAGTTTTGCCACATCCAGGCATAAAACGAAGTGGAAAGAGCGATACCAGCTACAGAAGGACATGGTACAAAAGGAACAGGAGACTCCACCCAGGGCCCAGGTTGAAAGAGGTAAGGGAGCTGGAGGGGCTACAAACCCAAATGGACTCAGGTGAGGATGCATGTTGGGAAGTGGGGTAGAAAGGAAAGTGAAGAAGAGGATTATTGCAGGGGTGATTCAGGTCATTACATGGAGAGAGTCAAAGAGGTTAGACTGTGAGGTGAGCTCTGGTGCAGACAGAAGAAAAGCCAACAACTGAAAAGACCAGTGATTGCACAGCAGGAAGCCCAACAGGGGACGTGAGAGGCATCTGAACAGCCCATCCAGACAAGCTCAGGTTCACAATGTGACTTCCTTCCCTCTCTTTAACCCTAGCTTCTATATTTATAAATGAATGGAATCTTTTAACTTTTCTCGGAGGGTCTCCTAGCTCTCAAGTACATGAGGAGATGCATTCTTGCATCCATTCAGTCTACAAAAAAAAAAGGCACCCACAATTTGCCAGGTAGTTCCATGCTAGAGCCATAATAATAATATAGAAAGTGACCCTATCTTTAAGGACCAGACTCATGAGCCACCAGGATCACAGAACAGGAAGACTTAGAGTCTGCCCTAAATTAGGCCTAATAATTTATTTACACAAAGATATTTAATGAGGCCCTGGTGCTGGGCCCAGCTGACCAAGTCCTCAAGTAGATCTGCTATGTAATAATGTAGTCAGCTCAGGAATGCACTTGCAAACATTTCATTCATTCATCCAGTGCCATTCCTGAGTGTATGCCACTGAGCTCAATACAAACCAGACCACAGAATCTGTGTTTTGTTGTAAATCATAGAGGCGAGAAGGGCACTGTCAGAAGACGGGCAGTGAGGTGTCCATTTCAGGAGACAAGGTAAGGGGTAATGAATGTCTGAACTGAGACAGTAGAACCAGAGGGACACCATGATTTAAACTAGAGATAAGAGGGGCTCCTGGGTGGCTCAGTCGGTTAAGTGTATGACTTCAGCTCTGGTCATGATCTCACGGTTCATGGGTTCGAGCCCCACATCGAGCCTGGAACCTGCTCTGGATTCTGCCTCCCTCTCTCTCTGCCCACCCCTGCTCGAGCTCCATCTCTGTCTCTCAAAAATGAATAAATGTTAAAAAATTATTATTAAAAATTGTAATATATTAAAATTAATATATAATAAAATATTATTAAAATATTTTAATAAACTAGGGCTAAGAAAGGGGTGCATGGGGTCAGTGGGGGCAGGGGCTCCTGACATTGACCCTAAGTTTCCCATAGATTGTGGCCCCATTTGGCAAGTTGAGAAAATGGGCAGGGGAGTGATCAGGGAGAAAATGAGAAACTCCATCAGAGCCAGTAAAAGTTGAGGTGCTTTGGGTCTGAAGTTGGGGAGAAAGTTCTGGACTAGAGACATACAATTCACAAGAATACAGGAGGCACTGGAGACTAGGAGCAGATGACATCTTCAAGAGAGAAGGGCTAAATAGAGGTCTCCATCCCCCTTCTCCCTTCCCCCCAAAATACAAGGTCTAGCAGCAGAGGGCTCCTACTTTTAAAAGTTGCTCCTTGACCAAAAAGATTTAGAAAGGAAAAAAGAAAGTTCATGAAGAAGGAAAAATGTCAGCTAGCTGGAAGGCAGGTTTTTGTTTTCCTTTTTCTTTTCTTTCCCAAGCATTATACAAATTCTCCTTTTAGCTTAAGCAAGTAATTAAAGGGATACAGGGAGCAATGGTCACTACCTACTGGCTCACCATACAAGCTCCTTGGCATCATAAGTATCATTTAGTCAGCCCCATCCCTAAGCCTAGAAAAGGAAGAAGAGGGGCATGGCTAGGGTTATGATATGACGATCTCAGGTTTTCTTTACATTTCTTTTGATTTGTACCAGGGGGAGAAAATCTCAGAATGTTTCATAGACATTCTAACAGTCCCAGCATGTGATGCTATTCCTGTCCCCACTCTTTTTATAAAAATGGAGGGGTTAAGACAGTGGGAAATAGGACTGTTTCCCCCTCATCTTCTCATGAGCTGATCAAGAGTCAGAACAAAGCCAAAAGCCAAGGTCTTGATTTTTTTTTTTTATAGAACAAGATTTCGCTAGGTCAGGAGAAATGGTAACACACACCCCAAGCTTTATGTTTCAGTAACTCCTCCAGCAGTGGTCTAGAAAGCCCTTCATGAACCAGGTGGCAGCCTGGAGCAAGCAAGGTGAACAGCAGACGTCCAACATCCTCTACTATGAGCTCCTTAACACACACGTGTTTGAGTGCACATAAACATGTGTGTTTTCTCTTCCCCACCTCCCTCCAACCCCTTCCCTTTTTTTTTTTTCTCACATAAATGTAGATCTTGTAAGGCATTGTCCACCCTGGTTTCAAATCTCTGGCCCTGAGGCAAGAAAACCCAAACCTGGTCCGATTTCAGTTCCACCTCTAATGTTTACTAGTTACAATCTTGGATGATGTCCTTCACCTCAGGACTTGTTTCCTCATCTCTCAAGGGAGAGGTTGGGACTAACTCAGCTCTAAGTTTCATTCTTCCCTCAATAATAGATGAGGTTCTGGCGACTAAGACTTATTTCATCTAAAACATAATTTTCCGGAAATTAGGGTATTGTATGATAAAGAATGGGTCTGGTCTTTGCCCTGGGTTCCTGTCATGGAGGTGCTAAACCCCTGGAATTTTCCAAATGATAAGAATGCCTTTGTTATTCATGGTGGGCCCTTGAACCACACCTGAGTTTAAGCTAAGGCAATAACTCATGACTGGAGCTGGCTGTTCCAGAAAGACCAACTAAGTGATTAGAGGGTTAGGACTTTGAGGTACAGTTCAAGAGGAGAGGGAAGCTGGAGAATAAGTCATTCATATGATCAGTGTTTCAATCAATCATGCCTCAGTAATGAAAACCTAATTAAAAACTCTGGACACTTAGGCTCAGGTAAGCCTCTTCACTGGAGAACACACCAATATGCCAGGAGGGTGGCGTTTCTGATCCTACAGAAAGACTGCCAGGAAGCTCCATGTTTGGGATCCTTTCAGACCTAGTCTTATGAGTCTCTTCATTTGCTCCTGATTTAGATCCTTTATAATAAAGCTATAAGCCAAACAGCAATGCTTTCCTAAATTCTGTGAGTTGTTCTAGCAAATTATCTAAATCTGAAAGGCGTCATGGGAAGACCCTCTGAATTTGTAACCAGTTGGTTAGAAGTGAAGGTGTCCCGGGGAAATCCAAGACAGTCTTTTTGGAGACTATGCCCTAACCTGTGGAATGGATGTGAACTGCAGGCGGTTAGCGTCAGAAATTGCAGTGTTGCTTGTGATACACCTGTTGGACAATAATTATAATTTGCATATGTCCTTAGACAAATGAATAGACCCCACACACCCACAGTGATCTCTGACATACAGTTGGTACTGTGCTCTGGCAGCAGCAGATCCTAAGTGTTACATGATCACAAGAGATCAGCTGCTGCCATCCTCTTATAACATCATGGTGATCTTGGTGTGATGAATGACATGAAAACTTCTTCGAGATGTCAAAGAGGACACATTTATCTGCACTAGCACCTCCTAACAGGGCTTTAAAAAGAAACGTTCCCCTGCTATATTAAGCAGCTGTTACAAAGTTTGAAAAAAAATTCTAGGGGGTAGCAGCCATCATTAAGGAGTTGACTAAAGCCCTGCCTAATACATCATCTCTTTAACCACTACTCTGTGGGGCTTATTTTTATCATTCTCAAGCAGTTCAAATGTTGGCCATCCATAAAATTCATTTCTTTTTTTCCTTCCTACAGGCACAAGGGACAGAACTGAAATCACTGATACAACTGAGCCAAAATAAATTTCAGAGTATCTTTTTGTTCTAAGGCAAACTCAATCTCTAAGCTCCTGTGTGCAGTTATAAACATCAATTAATTTATCACCACTAGAAGCAAAAAGGAGAGAATCTGGCATTCTTTTTGGAAAGGTCAAACTAAGTTCTAGAGCCATTTTCATCATCCATGACTATTAAAGACCACAATCCTACCTCAGTGGTTGTGTCCCTCCCAAATTCAAGTGTTGAAGCCCTAACCCCCAATGGCATGGTATTTGGAGATAGGGTTTAGGCAGGTAATTGGGTTTAGATAAAAACATGAAAGTGGGGCCCTCATGATGGGATTAGTGCCCTTGAAGAAGACAGACAGACTGCTACCTGCTCCCTGTCCCACTCCACATATCTATCTCTTTATCTCTCATGCTGTTGCACCAAGGAAAGGCCATGTGGCTGTGTAGTGAGAAGGTGGTAATCCACAAGCCAGAAAGCAAGACCTCACAGGAACCAAACCTTGCTAGCACCTTGATCTTGTACTTCCCAGCCTCCAGAACTATGAGAAATAAATGTTTGTTATTTAAGCCACCCAATTTATGGTGTTGGGTTACGGCAGCCTAAGCTTACTAAGACAGCAATATTCAAATTGTGTGTTCTATGAGTCACCTTGGGGGTGATTGCTCTCTAGGCAACATCTTGGGATCCTCACCCTGAGATTCTGAATTAGTAGGTCCAAGTTGAGTCCGATAAATCTGCATGATTCAAGCTTTCCAGGAAATCCTAACACAGGTGATCTGCAGAAACACCAAGGAACCCTTTGGATTGCTTCTCCCCATAGGTCACCACTGGCACAGCACAGCACATCCTGTCCACAGCTGACTGTGTTCATGGAGCTAAAATGGAAACCTACATCAGACCACCAGCTCTGTGGTACATAATGTCGGTGAGAAGTGAGTAATCATCACGGGTGATATGTTATAAAAACTGATCAAAGACTCCTCAACTCTGCCCCATGCCAATCAAGACCAACTGATCGTGGTTTATTTTTTCATTTAGAAAAAGGTCAAGCAGCTGCCTGTTTGCTTTTTTCTCTCCAGGGCCATTTTAGGAAGTTCATCTGCTCTAAACAGCTGCTCACAAGCAGAATTGATCCTTGCAGAAAAATGGAGTGGAGTAGGACCCCACTCCAGAGGTGACATATGTTAAACTATTTTCCACTTTTTGCTTTCCTTTGATGGAAAAGAAAATATGAATAGTAGCTTCTTCTTTCAATAATTAAAAATTAGGGTAAAAAAGTATTTTGACAAATCACATTTCCATAAAGTGTTACATTTATGATGCCCTTTTTTTTAGTCATTATCATGACATACCTTTATAAAGCACTTTTAACAGGAATCAAAGAACTCAACTCCCTTATGCATTCAACATTTTGTAATTTAAAAAGTTCACATATCTTTCATGGTCTCCATTATGATCCTTCCAACAGACAAGGTATATAATATTATCCCAGGTTAGATAGCATTAAACCTGGACACAAATGAGGGGTATGGCCTGGGTTCAAATCTCAGCTCTTCTACTTAACTTGCTATGTGGCCTCGGGTAACTTAACCTGTTGTGATTCAGTTTCCTCATCTACAGAATGAAGATAATAGGGCCCATCTCACAGTATTGTTATTAACAAACTAATTATTTCTAAAGTGTCTGCCTCATAGTAAATACTGTGTGTGTGTGTGCGCGTGTGTGTGTGTGTGTGTGTGTGTGTGTGTGTGTGTGTGAAAGTGTGTGAAATAAAATTAAATTCAACGAGCACTGAGCATTTGAGTATTCACAACATGTCAGGTCCTGAATGAGGATGTGGACATAGGAGATTTAAGCCATAGTCTCTGACCTCAAGGAGCTCTGAGAGGAGTGTTGAGAGGGAAGCAGAAGATTCTACAAACATAAGACAACTTCTTTGGTACCATGAGACAACAGCCAGAGCAAAATGGACTGGGGGAAGGGAAGGGAAGGAGATAGGGGCAGGTATTAATTACTACAGGGCACAGTACTAGAGGAAGGGCAGGAATTTGCCAAGTAAACTGGAGGGATATGACAGGGAACAGTAGGTGCTCAGGACAAGGGTGCAATATGTGTGAGCAATAATAGTACTGCCATATCTTTAGTGTTTGTTACATATACAAAAACTGCTGTATTTAATAGTTTATCTGCATTTTACTGGAACCTGACAATAATACTTCAAGGTTGGCCCCACTATGATGGCTTTAGAAATGAAGAACTTAAAGCTTAGAAAGGCTTATGATCTATTTTTCTAGAACATACCATAAGTGGCAGAACCCATCTGTCTCCAAGACTGGAGCTGCACAGGCTGTTTTCAGGGGCCCCTAAGTCCTGGAGGCAAGTCTGTTGCACAATCAGATTTTGTGAAGAAAGTAGAGGAAAGATCTAGAAAGAAGTGGGGGGTAAAGAGAATGACTTTTGATGGGCTGAGTTTGTTTTTAAATAGGATAGACTTGAGCACGTTGATAAGCTGAGAAGTCAGCAGAGAGAGAGGATGAAAAACCAGAGACACAAGAAGGTGCCAACACAGCATCCCACAAGACACAGAAGGTGACAGGACCCAGGGTAAATGTTGATAAGCTTAGAATGAAGAGTCAACCTTTGTTCTGAGCAAGGAGGAGGGAAGAAAGGCACAGGTAGAGGCAAGTTCATATATGATGAAAGGGGTGGGAAAGTTGGGATCAGACCACAACGTAGTCCTATATGACCTTAAGAAAGTCACTGGAGTTAATGGAAGATGTCCCTGCCCCTCCCTCTCCCCACAGTGAAGGATCCAGGGTGACCCCACCATTGTCCTTCACCACCTTATGCCCCAGGTACTCTGAACATGATGCAGCTGTTTACTAAAATATTAACTTACATCTGTTCTTCTCCTTTTCCTTTGCTATTTGAAGTAGGTCACTTAAAGTAGTATTTCCTTGACTCAGGGATTTTTTCTGGTGAGGAAAACAGAAGCTATCTGAAGGTCTTAGCTCTTGGAAAAGAATGAAATCATTGAGGAGACTATGAAATGGGTCTCCTTAGAACATCTAGATGGGGAGAGGGGATGATGTTCCCTCAGGACTAAAGACATTTGGAGGAGAGTGCTGATGCGGAAGCAGGATAGAGGCAAAGAGCAGTACTCTGGGGAGCAGAACCCGAGACAAGAAGATCTCTTGATAGCAATAAAGATGTGCATGCCTCAGGCATGGCAAGTCCTCCATAACAGTGGTCAATGACCACAAACGCTCTGGGACTCATCAGACCCAGGTAAGGCCCTTGATTCCATCTGGAAAAGGCAGTAAGACCCGATAATGAATTACCACCAGGCATGGAGCATCAAAGTCCGATTTAGGCTGATTTAATTGGAAGAAGAGAAAGGCAGATTTCTTTTGCGTCTGAGTTAGTAGGTAACAAGCCACATTCAATACACTGTTCATTTGCTGTTCCAAATACAAACCTGCATTTTCTTCTTGTCTCTGCTCACCCTGTGACCTTCCCTACTCTGGAGATTCTGAATGCCCGGTGCCTGCCTTCTGTCCAGAAAGAACACAAATGCCCCCTCCTGGATTGAGCCTTTATTCTTTGAGTGGGAAGAGGAATGTCGCTTTGTCTCCCATTATAGTTTATCCTATTACATATATGTGTATTCCATTAATCTGCAGGCCTTGAGAGGATCTCATTCATCACTGAGTCCTTCCTACCACCTACTACAATTGAACTTTATGCACACATAGTAGGTTCACAGGAGGTAAATCATTTGTCACTGAAAAAATTAACTAACAAAATATGAAGATTCAATTTGAGATTAGTAAGTTTCAATTACTTAAAGAATTATAGCTCAGGATCTATGAATCACCTTTAAAATTCTGTTAGAATTTTTCTTCTCTCAGAGCATGATTCGTATAGATAAAGCACTGTTTACCCACTAGACTCAGTTTTACCTATCAGGTCAATACGTCAGCAAAGAATAAAGTACTCACTTTTTAAGTGTCATCTAAGTGACATCTAAACATAGTGTTTTTTTAAAGTTTATTTTATTTATTTTGAGAGACAGAGCACACAGGGGGAGGGGCAAAGAGGAAGGAGAGAAAGCATCCCAAGCAGGCTCCACACTGTCAGCACAGAGACTAACATGGGCTTGAGGCCACGAACCATGAGATCATGACCTGACATGAAATCAAGAGCCTGATACTTAACTGACTGAGCCACCCAAGCACCCCCTAAGCATAATTTTATATCCTTCAAATGGGAATGCTAACATTTTCAAAACTGTAGTAAGCCCTGAAAAATGGTGGTTGGGAATCTCTCTGCAGACACAATTGAACATTATTTTTTTAATTTTTTAAATATTCATTTATTTTTGAGAGAGTGAGCATGCAAGCAGGGGTGGGGGGAGCAGAGAGAAGGAAGAGAGAGAGAAAGCCCAATATGGGGCTTGAACCCACAAATCATGAAGTCACGACCTGAGCCAAAGTCAGACGCTCAACCAACTAAGCCACCCAGGTGCCCCAACATAAGAGAACTTCATACACATATTTTTCTGTGCTACTAAACCAAGCATCATCTGTTGTCTTATAACCATGGGCAAGAGCGGAAAAACCCATTTGTACTCATCAGAATCTCCCAGTTGTGTTCCCTTCATTGTCTTGCTCCAAGTTTTACCCCTTTCTTTTAATGAAGCTGGCAAGTTTTTGCAGAGAAGCCCAGTGCAAGTGACTGATGCCAGCATTTCTTATCAGATTCACTCATTATTGGCTCCACGTGGGCAATGCTGCAGAGCTTTCCAAGGTGTTTGCATTTCTGGAACCAACAAGCAGGCAAGGAAGGGGCCCAAGACAGCTGGTGAAGAAAATAAGAGAAGGTGATAGTCCAGGCTCAGGAAAGAAGGGTTGCTTTTCTTTCAAAAGCTAGCACATCAAGGGTAAGTCACAAAGGGATCATGGTGTGGGAAGAAGTGACTGCAGTTGGGACCCTGCTGGATCAGGAGCCATAAAGCCTGACCATGAGTTCAACTTCCCTATTGCTCAAGTGGGTGACCTTGCCTCAGTCACCCAACCATGCTGATCTTCCATTTCCTTACTGTAATGAGGAGAAATGATTGTCCTAGGTAACTTATAACAACACTTCTTCAACTTTACAGGGCTAAGGGGCTTAGTAAACTCATATTCTAGCTCAGTAGGTCTGGGTGGGGCATTTCTACCAAGCTCCTGGGTGACACAGATCTGCTGGTTTGTAGAATTCATTTTAATAACAAGGCCATATAGATTATGGAGGAGACTGAACGAGGCAAGGGAAAGGGAAATACTATTTAAAGTGTCATGTATTAAGGAAAGCTATTATGATTAGCAATAATAGGAATAGGTGCTTTCTCTGGGTCTACTTCAGTACAGCATTTCCTAGAGTTGTTGCCCCCAAAGATCTGAACCTGTTTTTAAGGGCTTCCCTCCCCTTTCCTACCTCTCAGTTTATTCTCAGTGCAGTTGGTTCCAGCCCAAGGGCTGTCTTCTCCCACTGACAGAGCAGTGGGATTAGGTTTTTCCAGAAGGCAGCAGGCTTATGCCATGATTTAGCAATGCAATGAATTCCCAAAGGTTACTGTGCGTGTGTGTGTGTGTGTGTGTGTGTGTGTGTGTGTGTGTGTTGAAGGAGCCTGAGGAACCTTGTGGAAAACCAAGCTCTTTTAAAAATGAAACAGGCTCTGGATCCCCAGCAGTTTCTCCAGAGGAATCCATTGGATTCACGTTGCTTTTAGAAACAGGTACACACAGGATTTCACCCCTTGCAAACTCATTTACATTTCTGTCTCCTCCATTAGCAATGTGAGGATCTTGCCACATCAGAAGAGATGTTTACATTTTCTAAGGGGAAATGATTGGTACTGTCCCAAATTTCTGGGATACAAGGGCATTCACAGGTCAATGCCCATCTCAAAATTCCAGAGCATTCATTGTTAACCCTACAGACCCAACTGTTAATTGTCTGAAGGAACTAGTTATGGCAGAAAGCACTTCATGCAAAGGAAAGGGTGGATCGAATTGTCTAGGGGGTGTTCTCTTGTGCATCTGAGATTTAGACTGTGATGGAATCCACCAGTCAGGAGAAATGGGGCATAAGGATGAAGATGTACATTGGCCTCACCAAACCTCACCTCCAGCACTCTCTCTTTCACTGACCCCACAGATTTCCTTACTGCTCAGCAAACCTGCCAGGCACATTCCCACCTCCAGAGGATTTGTATTTGTTGTTCCTTTGCTTGCATGGCTTTATTCCTTACCTAATTCAGGTCCTTGTCCAAATGTCACCTCTTCGTTCAGGCCTTCCATGACCCACTTAATCAAAATTCAAAATAAGCCCTTCAATGTCTCCTAGCATTTCTCTACCCATATTTCCTGCTTTTTTTTTTCATGGTACTTTTTAATATCTGACATTAAATGTTTTACTCATTTGGTAGTTTCTCCCCTATCACAAAAGACAAACCTCATGAAATCAGGAAATTCTGTTGGTTTTCTTCACTTTTCTCTGTAGACCAGTGCTTAGCATATTATAGGTCTCAAGAACAACTGGCAAATGAATAAATAAATCTTTTAATCAATTACCTAATTAGTAATGGGGTTTCTAAAGTATTGAATCTCAGGCAATGCAGTTGCTCATCACAACAATATATATGAAGGAGAGCAGTTCAAGATGGCAGCATAGGAAGACGCTGAACTCCCCTCCACCCATGGACATACCATATCTACAACCACATACAGAACAATTCCTTCTCAAAAAGACCTGAAAACTACCTGAATAGCTCCTCTACAACAAAGGATAAAATGGCCACATCAAGACCACTAGGAGAGGCAGAGACATGGTCTTGCCAAAAAACTTCCTGTTATGGTGACCCATAATCAGGATGTTTCTCACAAATACAAAGTTTCTCCCTGAGGAGCAAGAGGTTCATGACCCACATCATGCACTCCAACCCTTGGGACATGCACCAGGGAGACAAGCCCCCAGAATATCTGGCTTTGAAAACCAACAGGGCTTGTGTCCAGAAGACTCAAAGGACTGTAGAAAACTGAGATTCTGCTCTTAAAGGGTTCACACACAGGTTCACTTACCCCACGACCCAGCACAGAGGCAACAGTTAGAAAAGAGCCTGGACCATATGTGAAGGAGATTCATTTGCTGATCTTAAAGAATCTGCCAGAGGGGCAGGGACCACTGGCACTCTTCTCAGGGACAGAGATGCTGCTGGGCACCATTTTTGCACTCTCTACCTTGCTCATGCCGGTGAAGGCATGTTGCATTGCTAAAGCTTGTGGGCATGCCCCATTCCTGTGCTTTCCCGTTCCCCTACTGGTAGATGGCCCCCAGCTCTCCTGTTGCCTCACTAAAGCCTGTAGGCATGCACAGTCCACACAGGGGACAGCCCTTGAGCACCTGGCTCTGGTGGCCAGGGAAGGCTGAGTTTCTGGGCCCCATGGAACTGAAACAATCAGAGAGATAGTTCTTGGCAGGCTACCACACCCAGGCACCATACAGACAGCCGACTGAAACATACTCCCAGTCCTCCTACGCAAAAGGCCTGTTTACTTGGCCTGGAGCATCAGCCTAAGGGGCAAGTTTCAGGTTTGCCACATATCCAGAGGGAATGTAGGGAATGTAGACTAAGAGGATGCCATCTTTGCACTCTTCCTTAATTGTGCTATATCTTGCCAGTGCCTACCAGAGAAGAGCTTATACACTTGTCTGAAGCCCTGATTTTTAGAACTGTCAACAAGAAGACACCTCAATATTGCCTGGTCTAGAGGCCAGTCTACTTTACGATTGTCCTCCTATAGGACGGTATATATTTACATATTTTAAAAGCTGCTGTCTAAGGGTCCAGCTTCCAATCAGCTTAAAACGACATGCTGGCTGAGATCTCTCCCTTTGGAACACTGACAGATGTTGGCACACCTTCTACAACTAGGACCTATTAAAAATATATCAGGCAACTTAGACATTCACAAAAGTTTGAGGGACAACCAACAACTAGGGCAAGTTTGAAAACTAAAGTTCATCTCCTACACAAAGTAACTCCTTTAAGACTGGAGGTAGCTGTTTTTGCCTAATACATGGAAGCAAACGCATGGAGTCAAGAAAAACGAAGAACCAGAAATATGTTCCAAAAAAAAGAACAAGCTCACACACTGGCCGGGGGGGGGGGGGGGGGGGGGTTGGGGAGGGAGGTACATTAAGGAAACAGAGATAAGGAATTTACCTGAAAAAGAGTTCAAAGTAATGGTCATAAAGATGCTTACCAAACTCAGGAGAAGAATGGATGAACACAGTAAAAATGTCAACAAAAAGATAGAAAATATAAGAAAGTACCAAACAGGCGTCACAGAGATGAACAATACAATAGCTGAAATGAAAAATACACTGGAGGCATTCAACAGTAGACTAGATGAAGCAGAAAAAAGGATCTGTGATCTGGAAGACAAGGGCAGTAGAATTCACCCAAACAGAGCAACAAAAAGAAAAAAGAATTTTAAAGTGAAGATAACTTAAGGGACCTATGAAACAACATCAAATAGAATAACATTCACATTGTAGGGATTCCAGATGGAGAAAAGAGAAAGGGGTAGAAAACTATTTGAAGAAATAATGGCTGAAAACTTTCCTAACCTGAGGAAGGAAACTGACACCCAGATTCAGGACACCCAGAGAGTTCCAAATAAAAATATCCCAAATGTCCACACCAAAACGCACAACAACTAAAATGGGAAAAGTTAAAGAGAGAATCTTAAAAGCAGCAAGAAAATCAGTTTGTTATATACAAGGGAACTCCCATATGATTATCACCAGATTTTTTAGCAGAAACTTTTGCAGGTCAGAAATGGGTAGGATGATAAAATCAAAGTGCTAAAAAGGAAAACTTCCAATTAAGAATATTCTACTCAACAAGGTTATCATTCAGAATTGAAAGACTGATAGTTTCCCACAAAACAAAAGCTAAAGGAGTTCATCACCACTAAACTGGCCTTACAAAAAAATGCTAAAGAGACTCTTTTAAGCTGAAAAGAAAGGACACTAATTAGAAACAAGAATACATGTGAAAGTAAAAATCTTGCTGGTAAAGGTAAAAATACAGTAAAAGTAGTGGATTAATCACTTACAAAGCTAATATGAAAGTTAAAAGAGATAAATAGTAAAAATAACTCTAATAATTAGTTAAGGGATAAACAAAAAGGTGTAAAATGTGACATGAAAAGCAGAAACATGCAGCGGATAAAAATGTGGAGTTTTTAAAATGTGCTGAAACTTAATTTGTTAATAAATATTTGTTTATTTATTTTATTTATTATATGTTGTTATATGTGAGTCAGTCAGTAACCACAAAGCAAAAACCTACATACACAAAAGATAATGAGAGGGGCGCCTTGGTGGCTCAGCTGGTTAAGCATCTGACTCCTGGTTCTGGCTCAGGTCACAAACTCACAGTTTGTGAGTTCAAGCCCCACATCAGGCTCTGCACTGTTAGTGCTTGGGATTCTCTCCCTTTCCCTCCTCTCTGGACCTTCCCCACTCACTCTCTCTGTCTCTCAAAATAAATAAACTTTAAAAAAGACAAGATAATGAGAAAGGAATCTAAGCATCACACTAAAGAAAGTCATCAAACTACAGGGGGAAAAAAACAAGAGAGGAAGAAAAGAACAGAGAGGAGCCAAAAACAACCAGAAAACAATGAACGAAAAGGCATTAAGTACATATCTATCATTGATTACTTAAATGTAAATGGACTAAAGTCTCCGATCAAAAGAGATAGAATGGCTAAATGGATAAAAGAAAAAAGGCAAGACCCATCTATATGCTGCCTGCAAGAGACTCACTTCAGATGTAAGGACACACACAGACTGAAAATGAAGGGATAGAAAAAGATGTTTCATGCAAATGGGAATCAAAAGAAAACTGGGGTAGCTATACTTACAGCAGACAAAATAGACTTGAAAACAAAGACTATAAAATAAAAAATAAAAGATAAAGATGGACATTATATAATGATAACATTTGTAAGAAGATATAACATTTGTAAATATATACCCAAGATAAGAGCACCTACATATATAAATCAATTAATAGAACAAAATGGAAAAATTGTCAGCAATACAATTATAATAGGGGATTTTAATACTGCACTTGCAACAAAGGATAGACCATCCATACAGAAATCAGTAAGGAAACACTGGCCTTGAACAACACATTAGATGAGATGGATCTAACAGACATATACAAAATATTCAATCCAAAAGCAGCAAAATACACATTCTTCTCAAGTGCACAAGGGACATTCTCCAGGATAGAACATATGTTAGACCACAAAATAAGTCTCAATAAATTTAAAAGGATTAAAATCATATCAAGCATCTTTTCTAACCACAATAATATAAAACTAGAAATCAATTATAAGAAGAAAACTGGAAAAAATCACAAACGTGGAAATTCAACAACATATTACTAAACAATTGATGAGTCAACAAAGCAATCCAAGGATAAATTTAAAATATATATAATTTGAGACAAATGCAAATGGAAATACAAACATACCATCAGCAGTTCTAAAAGGGAATTTCATAGAGATACAGGCCTACCTCAAGAAATAAGAAAAATCTCAAATAAACAATCTGACTTTACAATCTGTTCCTAAGAGAACAATGAACAAATGAAGCCATAGTTAGTAGAAGGAAGGAAATAAGAATATGAGGTCATAAATAAATAGAATGAAACTAAAAAGAATAGGAAAGATCAATGAAAGTAAGAGCTAGTTCTTTAAAAGATAAAATTGGCAAAGCTTTAGCTACACTAGGAAAAAAAAGAGAGGAGCCTCAAATAAATAAATCAGAAATGAAAAAGGAGACACTACAATTCATACCAAAAAACACAAAGGAACACAAGACACTACTATGAGCAATTATATGCAAACTTATTGGACAACTTAAAAGAAATGGATAAATTCCTAGAAACATATAATCTTCCAGAACTGAATTATGAAGAAATAGAAAACCTGAATGAACTGATTACTAGTGAAGAGATTTAGCAAACTGAATTCAACAATACATTACAAGGATCATATACCATGATCAAGTGGAATTTACTTCAGAGATGTAAAAATCATTCAACATCTATAAATCAATGTAATATTATCACATAAACAAAAAAGGATAAAATCATATCATTATCTCAATAGATACAGAATAAATTTTTGACAAGATCCAACATGCATTTATGATAAAAACTCTCAGTAAAAGTGGGTATAGAGAAATCAGAACATAAAAAAGTCCATATATTACAAACCCACAACCAGCATCATACTGAACAGTGAAAAGCTGAAAGCCTTTCCTCTATCATCAGGAACAAGACAAGAATGCCCACCCTCACCACTTCTATTTAACATAGTATTGGAAGTCCTAGCCATAGTAATTAAACAAGAAAAAGAAACTGGAAAAAAAGAAGTAAAACTGTTATTATATATGGACAACATGATGTTATATATAGGAAACCCTAAAGACTCCACACAAAGCTGTAAAAACTAATAAATTCAGTAAAGCTGCAGAGTACGCAAACAACATTTTTACAAAAAGAAGAGAGGGAAACAAAAGAGACTCTTAATGATAGAGACCAAACTGAGGGTTGGTGGATGGAGGTGGATGGGAGATGGGCTAGATGGGTGATGGATACTAAAGAAGGTATTTGTGATGAGCACTGGGTGTTATATGTAAATGCTGAATCCCTGAAATCTACTCCTGAAACCAATATTGCATTGTATGTTAACTAAAATTTAAGTTTAAAAAATGTTGTATTTCTATATACTAACTATAAAATATCAGAAAAACAAATTAAGAAAATAATCTCATTTACAATTGTATCAAAAAGAATAATACACATAGGAATAAGTTTGACTAAGGAGGAGAAAGATCTGTACACTGAACACTACAACAATAATGAAAGAAATTGAAGAAGACACAAATAAATGAAAAGACATTCCATGCTCATGAATTGGAGGAATTAATATTGTTAAGATGTCCATAATACCCAAAGCAATCTATAGATTCAACGCAATCCCTATCAAAATTCCAACGACATTTTTCACCAAACAATAGAGCAAACAATTCTAAAACAATTCTAAAATTTCCATGGAACCACAGAGCATCCTGAACAGCCAAAGAAATCATGAGAAAAAAGAACAAAGCTGGAAGCATTATTCTCCCTGATTTCAAACTATATTACAAAACCATAGTAATCAAAATAGTATGGTATTGGCATAAAAACAGGCACACAGATCAATGGAACAGAACAAAAAGCCCAAAAATAAACCCATGCTATATATGGTCAACTGATTTATGACAAAGGAGGCAAGAATATACAATGGGGAAAGGACAGTCTCTTCAATAAATGGTGGTGGGAAAACTAGACAGTCACATGCAAAAAAAAAAAAAAAAAAAAAAAGAAAGAAAGAAAATAGATTAGTATCTTATACCATATACAAAAATTAACTCAAAATGGATTAAAGACTTCAATGTAAAACCTGAAATCATAAAGCTGCTAGAAGAAAACACAGACAGTAAACTCCTTGACATCAATCTCGGCAATTATTATTTTTTGGATCTGACTCCAAAAGCAAAGGCAACAAAAATAAAAATAAACAAGTAGAACTACATCAAACTAAAAAAAACTTCACAGGAAAGGAAACCATCAACAAAATGAAAAGGCACCCTACTGAACGGGAGAAATATTTGCATAATTTGCAAATAATATGTCAAATAAGGTGTTATTATCCAAAATATGTAAATAACTCATACAATTCAATAACAAAAACACAATCTACTTACAAATTAGGCAGAGGATCTAAATAGATAGTTTTCCCAAAGAAGATATACAGATGTCTGACAGACACACGAAAAGATGCTCAAAATCATTAATCACCAGGGAAATACAAATCAAAACCAAAATGGGCTATCACCTCACATCTCTTAGAATGGCTATTATCAAAAAGACAAGAAATAGCAAACGTTGGTAAGAATGTAGAGAAAGGAGAACCTTCGTGTAAATTGGTACAGCCACTATGGAAAACAATATAGGGTTCCTCAAAAAACTAAAAATAAAACTACCATATGATCCAGCAATTCCACTTCTGGGTATTCATCCAAAGAAATTGAAAACACTAATTCAAAAGGATATCTGTACCCCTATGTTCACACAGCATTATTTACAATAGCCAAAATATGGAAACAACCTAAATGTAATGGATGAATACATAAAGAAAATGTAGTATATGTACACAATAGAATGCTACTCAGCCATTAAAAAAAAAAAGAATGAAATCTTGCCATTTGTGGCAACATGGATGGACCCTGAGGGTATTAAGCTGAGTGAAATAATCAGACAGAAAAAAGACAAATACTATATGATTCCACTTACATGTGAAGTCTAAAAAACAAAACAAAACAAAATTCATTGATACAGAGAAGAGATTCATAGTGGCCAGAGAGGAGGAAGGTTGAAGGGTGGGTGAAATGAACAAAAGGGATCAAGAGGTACAAGCCTCCAATTATAAAAGAAATAAGTCATGGGGATGTAATGTACAGCATGGTGACTGTACAATAATACTGTATTGCATATCTGAAAGTTGCTAAGAGAGTAAATCTTGAAAGTTTTGATCACAAGAAAAAAATTGTAACTTGTATGGAAAATGGTAATTAAACATCTTGTGGGGATCATTTCACAGTGCATATAACTATCAAATCACTATGTTGTTCACCTGAAACTTATATAAATGGTATATATCAATTATGTCTTAATAAAAAAACTATATGTGGATTTTTCTAAAAAAATTGTTTACTTTAAAATTTAGTGTTCTGGACTGGGAGATAAACAAAGCTTATATATCTAAATTCAGTTTATGCTCTGCAGCTATACAGATACATAAACTTATATAGTCCTCTTTCCTAGATTCAGTCTCCACTGCAAAATATAGGAATTACACCAGATTCTTAAGTGTTTTCCAAACACCAACCTTCTGTAATAATAAAAGTAAAAATAGCAGTGCTTTCATACACAGCAATAATAGCAAAAATATACTGAGTATTAGCTGTTGTTATCCTGGAAGGCCATAAAGGTTTACTAAACATAGACTTCGGCTCCAATAGAGCTTACTTACTACCAAGAGCAAGGATAGAAGAGACAAAAATTAATGAGAAGTTTAATATTAATCCACAAGATAGATTAGTTTCCTACATTGAGCATGAATGATGAATTCTAATATTCCTGCCAGCTCTATAATTTACCTTTGGTTCTCTGAAAATTTGAAAGCGTTAGATACTTGCCAAAGATGATCAAATATCAACAAAGACCTCATCACTTTTTTTTTTCATCTTCTCACAAAAGGTGATAGTCATTCCCACTTTACAAAGAGAAACCACGCACGCTACTGAGAAGACCTGAGTTGTGGTCACCAGCTCCCCGGCCTCTCAGAGGCCTATCATACTGCTCTCAGTCTTTTAAAATATTTGTCCCTTTCAGGACAAGTCTTTTATATTAATGCTATAAAGATAATTATGTGTCATGAGAGAGATGTCTTCCCTCATCCTGTCTAAAGATTTATATAGTTCTTTAAAAACTGTCATCAATATCAGGTCATGATCTCACTGTTGGTGAGATAAAGCCCCACATTGGGCTCTGTGCTGACAGCGTGGAGTCTGCTTGGGATTCTCATTCTCCCCTCCCCCTCTCTGCTATTCCCCAGCTCACATATTCTCTCCTTCTCCCTCTCAAAATAAATAAATAAACATTAAAAAACATAGTTCCCAAGAGATCAAAGAAATTAGGGTGCCTGGGTAGCAGTCGGTTAAGCATCTGACTCTTGGTTTCAGCTCAGGTCATGATCTCACAGTTCGTGAGATCGAGCCCTATTGGGCTCTGCACTGACAGCATTGAGTCTGTTTGGGATTCTCTCTCTCTCCTCACCTCCCCACTCTCTACCCGCTCCTGATCATTCTCTCTCTCTCTCTCAAAAATAAATGAATAAACATTTAAAAAAAAAAAACCTGCCATTACCATCTCCCCATGAAATCCCATAACACATGTGTAACTTTCAAATGTTTTTTTTTCCCCTTCTCATTTCTGGTTTCTTATCCTTACCTACCACTAAATATCAACCATATCTTTTTTTTTTTCTGGATTCAGGTTTTAAATATCAGATGAAGGGTTGGACAAAATAACATTCATGCCATTTGCAACTTTACCATTTTTTTAAATTATGTTTTAATGTTTATTTATTTTTGAGAGAGAGAGAGAGAGACAGAGTGTGAGCAAGGGAGGGCCAGAGAGAGAGGGAGACACAGAATCCGAAGCAGGCTCCAGGCTCTGAGTTCTCAGCACAGAGCCTGACGCGGGGCTCAAACTCACAAACCATGAGATCATGACCTGAGCTGAAGTCAGCCACTTAACCGACTGAGCCACCCAGGCACCCCGCAACTTTACCATTTTTTGATATGTTGGTGTTTTCCACAACAAGGAAATTGGTTTGAACCTCTTTGTCCTTTCCTTTCATTCACAATTTGAAGTCACAGGAAAGAATTATGTCAGTGGTGATCATGGCTCTCAGAATGCTATACCTGGTAGGATATTAATACCACTGCTGGGTGTGCAGAATTCCAAGTAATAACTGCTCAACTGTGGTGAGGTGCGCACATTTATTTCTAGCTTGTAAGAGAAGAGCACAATGATCTAGGACACATGTCAAATCTTCCATAATTTCTAACTGCTAATCATCTATAATCAACAAATCTATTCTTCCTTAGCCACCCTGGCAAAAAGCCACTGATCTGACAGAATAAGCCATCACTTGCAATACTTGGAAAGAGTTGAATTTCCCAATTTATCTTGAGCTTGACCTTCCATCCCAATTATTACTTTAATTTTAAGTAATGACCAACCAAATCTATTACATGCCAGATAATGAAGTCAAGTATTCAGAAGGAGAGCAAAGATATGGAAAAGACTAAACATCAGAGTTAAATCTTGCTATAAGTTCTCTTTCTACCACTCACTCCCTCTAGACTACTGGTTCTGCCTCCGTAGCACGATGGGTCAGCGAGACAATTCCCACATCCCTTGACTCGGTTATTTCATGGCCCTTAATTATTTTTATTGCAGAGGAAATCAGTTTGAATCTCTCTGCCCCAAAGGTAACAACAGAACTTAAAGATAACTTAAGAGATCATTTTATTCAGACACAAAAAAAGATAACTTAAAGCTCAATGGTCATCAATTCCTGTCTTGGGAAATGAACCAAGATTCCCCATCACCACTAACACAGGAGCAAATCTTTCCTTCCTGGCTGGAAGGGGAAATAGCAGTGCCCCTCATAAAATTACTTGGAAGCTAAGAGTGGTAATTAGCACATTTCACGAGCTCTCTGGTTTTTTTTAGGTTAAGGAACTTCGATTCCTTACCCTGTTATTACAGTGTTCATTTTATATGCATACTCTACTCTCTTTTTACTAGAGTCTTCTAAACTGCAGTCTGAAAAGGGACACAATGCTTTAATAATATCCAAATACTACAGAATATAACCAAAGATCATAATCACAAACCCAGGCCACTATACTTCTTTAAATAAAATAAATTATAGCCACAGTTGTTGAAATTTAAGATTTGCTATATTTAATGTGCTGAGATAAAATAAAATGTGAACTTTACTTTGCAATAAAACAAACCTAAGCAAATTCCTATGGCATCATAATAAAAAGAAATATTTCATTTTTTAAAGATTTATCATGGAATATGAGGCAGAGATGAAACAATGCCTTCTCAGTACCATATTTCCTCATTTTATGAGTAGAAGTTACTTATCATATTTGAGGAGATACATTATTAAAAGCATATGGTGCCACAAAGGAGTCACACTCTTCCTCGAAATATTAACATCACACACTACTAGTAACTTTGAACACAGCATTATTTTAAAAGGTATTCATGGAAAAATACTGTGTGAACAGCAAAACAGAGACAGACCATTTAGCAATGTCTCATATCAAATGTAGGTCTATTTGCTGCAATCTTTAAACAGACTCTGGTCTGTAGTCTGGTGGCAAAGACACTGGTCCAGGAGATCAATAAAATAACTGGTTAAAATAACTTTTAAAAAAGTTACAGATGAAGTATTCATTATCTGTAAAGTTAGATAATTGAACTAAGGTTTTTTTCTAGTTTTGTGATCACAAACCAACGTGCTACAAATATTAGATAAATTCACCTTAAAAATGGACATGGAATTAGGGGCGCTTGTGTGGCTCAGTCAGTTAAGCGTCCGACTTCGGCTCAGGTCATGATCTCACAGTTCGTGAGATTGAGCCCCGCATTGGGCTCTGTGCTGATGGCTCAGAGCCTGGAGCCTGCTTCAGATTCTGTGTCTCTCTCTCTCAGCCCCTCCCCTGCTCACTCTCGGTCTCTCTGTCTCTCTCTCAAATATAAAACATAAAACATAAAAAAAATTTTTTTAGATGTACATGGAATTAAATACCTAAATTATGTCAGTTGGGAAGCTTCTTATAGCCTTCTTATTTTCAAATGGAGTGATTATTAAAATGATATTCATGCTCAAATATAAAAAATTGTTGCCCCGCATCCAGCTCTGTGTTGACAGCTCAGAGCCTGGAGCCTGGTTGAGATTCAATGCCTCCCTCTCTCTGCCCCTGCCCCACTCTCTCTCTCTCAATCCCCCCTGCCAAAAAATAAATAAACATTAAAAAATAAAAAATAAATTAAAAAAACAAATAAAAATTGTCCATGTCACTGTAGGAAAAGCTTTCAGAAATTTGAAAGACTTGATTATAGCTCTCCACCTTAATTTTTTAAACAACCATGTATTATTGGTATTTTCTCTACATTGCTCAGGCTTCAGGAGTTTCAGAGGATTTCACACTGATTTCCAAAAGATATTATCTTGTTCTATACCTGTCAAAGTCTATATAATATTTAAACAAGATAGTACATGGGAAAACATTTATAATCTACAAAGTATTTTAAAGATGCTATATTTTTTACCTTCCCCTCATCTCCTCAGAAAAATTAATCTCTCCTTATCCTGAACTCTTGGAACCTTGTTTCATCTCTCATAGTTTTTAACACCTACTCTTCTCTACTCCAGATCAACTATCCTTTCTAATAGGAATTACCTTACTCACTTGTGAATCTAGAGTGCTTAGCATAGTATTTTTAACAAATACTCAATATTTTTTTGGTTGAATGAAGGACAAAAAAGTAAAGATATTAGAGCATATTTCACAACAAAATGTGCTTTAAGCGTTTGCGGACATAATTGATTTCTCACACAGAATTTCACTTGTTAATACTTAGCCTCCTCTTTAAATATACACATTCCTCCCAGACACAATAGAAACACTCAGTAGATAGGAGATTCCATCATTCTTTTTTGGTGCCTAAGAAATTAAGCTTTGGTGGAGTGCCTGGGAGTGGCTCAGTTGGTTGAGTGTCCTTGGCTCAGTGAGTTGGAGCCCTGTGTTGGGCTTTGTGCTGACAGCTCAGAGCCTGGAGCTTACTTCTGATTCTGTGTCTCCCTCTCTCTCTGCCCTCCCCCACATGTGGTCTGTTTCTTCTCTCTTTCAAAAATAAATACACATTTAAAAAATTTAAAAAAAAAGAAATTAAGCTTTGGCATTTTCTGTAAAAGAATTCCTTAAAAACATATATTCAAAATACATCACTTGGGTTCATAATTGGTAAGGCTTCTGATTTAATAACATAAACATAATGATACTCTCAAAGAGATAATAATCTTTTATTAACTAGACTCAAAAAACACCCTCAACTTTTTTAAACTGGAAGACAGTGTCTAGATCATCATTTCTTCAGCCCACTTCATGTTACCAATGACGCAACAGAAGTGCATGAGGTAAAGTGACTTTGCCAAGGTCACATCAAGTCAGTGACTGAGTGCTGAATACCAGAAGGGCCTCCAGATCACCCGACTCCTAGCTCAGTGTTGTTTCCTTCCTTCCTGTCCTCTCCGATTTATTCATCCAGAACTAACTGACCAAGCAGAAACAATTGGGAATAGTCAGACCTCTATTAATAACAACTTGCATTTATATAGTACTATATACTTTACATAGACTCTCTCTCCTTGAATCCTTCCAAAACCCCAGAGACAGGATTTACTTCCATTTACAATAAACTAAGGCCCAGGAAGGTAAAGTGATATGTCCAAGGTCACACAGCTAAATTTGAATGCACACTTTCTTATGACAAATTTAATTCTCCATACATAAATCCATATCAATCTCTGTTCCACAGATACAATCAAAGAAAAAGAATTATTCCATTATGATCCTCATCTGTACCCTATGAAGCCACAATTCTAAAGGGCCTGACTCAGTAAATTTGTGAAGCCTTTGTGATGAATAAATAAATAAATAAATAAATGCGAGCTGAATTTGAAAGAATTTTAACACTAACCAGATGAATAACCCATGCAAAGGTAATAGATGAATTGAGAAAAAGGACAGGACAGTCACTGAAATGCACGTCCAGCAAAGCGATTTAGACAACAAGGACAAGGAAGACCTTCATTACCTGCTTCTTTCAGCGCCTGCTTTTAAGGTTAAGGAACTAAAACACTTCCATCCTCAACCTTCCAAAAAGTAGAAATCCTGGGGTATCTTGAAAAACATGTTATGATAGTCGTGGCCACCCTTTGAACCAATATAGAAGTCTCTTTAGTGGCACTCACAAAAGATCCTAAGAAGTACAATCTGTACCCCCAGAGTCGCTGAGGCCAGGGCTGTAACTAAGGATAAGAAGTAGAATGTGAGGAAGTATTCAGAGAAGTCTTCGTGGGAGCTGACAAGAGCAGTACATCCCGGCCCTAACAGGAGGAAGGGGGACCCAGGGACTGATGACAAGGTATATGCACAGATAATAATGAATCATGCCATTCCCCACCATACAGGATGAGAAGGACAGAGAAGACACTGTTTTGTTTTTCATTTTTAAAAACAGTGGAAAAGGGACACCTTAGTGGCTCATTTGGTTAAGTTTCTGACTCTTGATTTCAGCTCAAGTCATGATCTCGTGGTTGTGTTTGAGCCCCCATTGGGCTCTGTGCTGACAACCTGCTTGGGTTTCTCTCTCCCTCTCTTTGCCCTTCCCTTGTGCGCTTTCTCTCTCTCTCCCGCCCTCTCTCTCTCTCTCTTTCTCATTCTCTCTTTCAAAATAAATAGATAAACTTTAAAAAGAAAAAAAGAAACACAGCAGGGGAGAAAAATGCTTCTAACAAGGTGGGGGAGGAAGTTTTCATGCCTTACCAGATTTCTAAAGGATGAAGACTGAGAGTTCTTTCCTACCGGCAACTGGAAGTTAGGTCACAGTGATGATGACCCATTACTTAGAGGCTGGATCTGAGCTCAGGGTGAAATCTGAGTGCCGTTCAAAAAAGAAAGGAGGGGCAGTGGAGGCTATGAGGTGCTTGAGTGTCAGTTCTGAGTCTTTAGCTACTTTATACCCAGGATACAATGGAAAAAGTTATGAAAATCAAATAAGTAAATATTACATATCAAGGGCTTTATATTTTTATTTATTCAGGTAACTTTCTATTGTATACTTAATATGTGCCAAGTTACTGTCAAGTTAATATGTGCCAAACAAAGAAGAAAGACATATTCTTTCCCTTCCCGATGCTCACAGCCTAGATGACGAGCCTGGTCATGGACTCAAAGAAACTATAGTGTAGAAGGAAACCAGCACTGCAGGAACATTCAGAGGGCCAGAGGAAGGAAAGACCTTTCTCAACCGAAGAAGGCCCAAGACAAACCTCACTGAGAAATTTACAATCTAATGATTTGTAGATATAAAAAGTTAATGTCCTTTGGGAAGATATGATAAGATCTCTTTCAAGTTGTTGTGTTTTGTTTTTAATGAGTAATGTAATTATTGTTAGTATTATATTACTGATAAGGAACTGACTATTCAGCAGTATATTTTATAGGTCTTAGCTTCCCCACAACACACCACTTGCTATTAGTTAATTAAGTTACGAAACCATAAATTTAACAGAATGCACTACATTCTTAAGTGTTCATTGAAGACAACATTCTCCGCCTCTCCAAAATGTTTAAAGTCTATGTTTATACATCTGTTGTGTGCTTTTGAGACAATGTAAACATGGAAAAATCTCAAAAATATGTTGCAAAACGGCATAACCAGGGCTTCATTTAGGAAGTCACCCCTGAATTTGATAGGTGAGTTTAAATTCAATCAATATTAATCTGTGCAAATAAAAAGAGCCCTGTTCTTCCAGTTTCTTCCACTAATCCAGAGTGGCCCTGCTCTCAAATGAAATAATGACAACTCCAAGCTTTCTGTCTTTCTAACATTACATGAGAGAGTTTGGAGTTTCATACCTATGTCCAAAGCAGAGCTCCTTCATTTAAAATGCTCTTTTAAAAGAAATCCTCAGGGGTTTTCAAAACTGATACTTCCCTATCTTTGAAACTTAGAGCCACCAGTTAAAAAAGTTAATCCTATTTAGAGATAGGGTAGGGAATCAATAGGAGTTAGTAGATAGATATTTAGTAGAGGAATAAAAAAAAAAAAATCGGAGTTCCAGTCCTGACTTCATTGGGATTGAGCCTTTTTTTTCTCTGAGCCTCAGTTTTTCCAGGTAAAATGAAGATCTTAAAATGAATTTTAAAGTCCCTTCTGACCATGAAGACTCTTCTACAGTGCTGGAAAATTAGTAACTTTGCCAGTTATGAATTGGCAAGAGGATTTTTCTGGAAATTATTGCTTGAACTGTGAGAGCTGAGACACATTGCCAATCATGAATTTGAGGGTGGACTTACTCAATCCCACCCCTTAGAATCTCTAGCACTTGTTAATAACTCCATTACAGCATTTACCACATTGCATCTTGAGCAATGGTGTCTGTCTTCCATGCTAGTGTGGAAGGCTTACAAGGTCACATACTATCTCTTCAATGTTTTGCCAATGTACAGCAATGCATGACTCAGAACGAGTGTCCAATATATGCCCAAGCAGTGGAAGAATAAATGAATTACTATGTCAAGGCATCTCAAAAAATAATTTAGTCATAATCTTGGTACCTTTCTTAATCTTGTAATTCTTTTAAGGTATTTACATGTTGGTTTCTCACAAGAAGACTACTTCCGTGACCCTGATGTCTGACAATCTAAGTATGTTGAATAAAAAGGAGAAACCAGCCAGAGTGCTGTGAAAATTCCACAAAATGCTGTTTACAGCACCTCTGAGCTGAGATTATCTTTGTGCAAGAGCATCTTTCAAAAGTAAAGAAACTTCTGGCTAAAGATGGGGAAAATGAACACAAGCTTTTACTTTCATTCCTACTTGAAACACCAATAAAAGTACAATAAATGTGTGTATGTATGTGTGAGAGAGAGGGGGAAATCTATGAAGATGGAACAAAAGTGAGACAAGATCACAACAACTAAATTTCAGAAAGAGGAAACCAGCTAATGAAGATATAAAGGATTTAGCAGACCTGAGAATGCTGAATTCTAAGTCGGCAGTGGGGAAAGACCGTAAGCAACCTAACTCAGACTACAGAATCTTCAAAAGTTCAAACAGTGGTAGCACGAGGTTTCTCGAGAAATACAGTGAATGGGGTGTGGGGTAAAATATGTAGTACTGGTGTAAAGTTTGTTTTTAACAAGGAATTATAACCTCAAACCTTTTCCTAAACAGTGAACATCCAGACACCTGCCCTCCCCAATCCCAGTAGAAGACTGGAGATTTATTCCTTGTAGAAAATAGAACAGAAGCTCCCCATACAATGGGTAGAACCACGTGGAAAACTGGAAGATTAAGTGAATGTGTATATGCTAATTGCTGAGACCCACATAATTCCAGCAGCCACATCTTTGTCATCCAGGCAGGAGAAAAAAAGTCTTTGGGCAACTTGTAAATATTAAGAGGCAAGACCTAAAGATACTGAATCAGGAGCTCCACAGTGAGCAGCCCACTGTGATTACTCTACAACTGAGATCATTTCAATAAGCCCATCCATGTGCACAGAGATTCCTTCCAGTAACCTTTTTAGTCCCCCACACTTTGGAAGGGGCAACCAAATATAAAAAATATTGGTAAAACTCTCTAACATGAAAGAGAAAAATTAAAGCAAGGAATTTAAAAAAAGCTAACTGGAAACAATGGCTATAGAAGGAGATGAAAACTTCTGAAAAATATATCATTACTATCCTTAACAAGGTATTAGAAAATATTGCCTTAGCGAAACAAGACAGCATAATTTAAAATCAAACATTCAAAGAAAAGCAACAGATAAGGATCTTGGAACTAAAAGTCTGATACCAGAAATTTCAAAAAAAAAAAAAAAATAACAGAAAGATTAAAAGATAAAATTGAGTCTATCACCTAGAGAATAGGGAAAAATGAAGAAGAGATGGAAAATAAAAGATAAAATATATGAAAAATAAAAACATCAAATAAGAAATTCAGGATATCAATATCTAAGTAATAAGATTTCCAAAAAGCTGGAATCAAACAATAACAAAGGAGGAGGACGAGGAGGGGCAGAAGAAATTACTAAGAAAAAAATATTCAGTAAAGTTTTCTAGATGTAAAGAATGAGTTTCCATATTAAGGAAGCCTGCTAAGTGCCCAGCCTAATGGGTAAATATTAAACCACAACAAGGCAAATCTTCATAAAGTTTCTGAACTCAGCCAAAAAGAATAGATCCTGTAAGTTTTCAAAGAGAAAAAAATCAGTCTGTTCAAAAAGTAAAGAATCAGAATGGCATCAGACCAGAACAACCAAAGTGAAAGACAAAAAAGATATTATAGCAGTGCCATCTCAGGAAAATTATTTTCAAACTAAAATTCTTTACCAAATTATTATTCAAATATGAGGAAAGAATGAAGGTATTTTTAGATATCACAAAGATATTTCAGATATTTCAAGTTTAACTATTATGTATCTTTTTTTTTTCAGGAAGTCACTGGAAAATTTATTCCCCCAAAATAAGGGAGAGAAGAATACAGAGGATACAGGAGAACAAGAGATCAAAGCAAAGAGATCTGCAGAGATTTTCCATGGTGATGGAAAGGAAGATTCCAAAATCAAACCCATGTACAGGGCATCAAAGGAAAAGAGCACATATAGAATCAAGTCAAAAAGTACTGAGAGAGATCACTTCAAGAAGATGACCTTGATAGAATTATCTCTACAACTGAATGTCTTGAGATGAGATTCAGAACACTGGCAGAGAGACCTGTAGTTAAATAGTGAAAAGTACACAGAGAGCTGAGCAAACAAAAAAACAAGACAGCTATCAATCAGAGAAAAAACACAAAATCTTAAGAGGAAAGGAAGAGTAATGATAGTTTAACTTGGTTAGTCATAAAAAGTATTTACCAGGTCATAATAATTAACTACTAAAACCGGATCTAACCAAAGTAACAAAGTAACAGCCTTGGGAAGATGGCAGGCTAGAAGGATGCCTGTAAGGGTGAGAATGTGATCATGAAAAGAGATGGAAAGTTCATTTCCATGGCAGGACATCAACAACAGATCTGAGAAATTGAGAGGCAGCAAGAATATTATATTATTTAGAATATGAGAATAAATATCAAAAAGAGTTGAAAGTGATTGTTTCTGAAGAGAAAAAAAAATGAGGGAGGAGACAAGAAACTATCTTGGATAATACGCTTTCTAGAACTGTGACAAAAATAATAAGTAAAAAAAATAAAAAGCAAAAGAAGAAATCACCTCAAATTTTATTCATGAGGGATTGTCTTTATAACTCTCTTGTTCCAGAAACATTCTTAAAGGAATGAGTATCTTAGGAGGCTGCAGCCTGCTCCCAACACCCTCACCTCCTCACTGAGACATGATTCATGGCCAGTCAAGATCAAAAGAGGTTGCTCAGAGAAAAGACAAGGCTGTCTTTGCCATCTGTCTAACTGCTCCTTATGGCTATTAGATGAAAATCATCTGCTGACCTTCAATTTCGAAATCTTGTTCATAAATCTTTCACCAGCCAGGATGAGACCTTCTCTATATAAGATGGTATTCTAGATTTCAACCATTGATTATCGCTGTCCAATTTGACAGGAAGTGTCTTCCTGGAACAGTTTGAAGACTTTGATCCAAAAGTGGTATCTTTGAGGGGTTACTGTATTTTGCAGCTCTATGTTGAGTTACAACTAAAAGTTCAGACTGGAATACTATGCTTGGAATTCATTTAAATAATTAAGCAAACATGAATCCATCAGACTCAGCAAAAGCCATGCCTATAATTTTGTACCAGAGGTTATAATGAGGCAGTTTTGAGATATTTAATCATAGCTATGTTTTGTTGAGTCTTTACTATATGCCAGGCAGTGTAGTAAACACTTTAATATGTCATCTCATTTAATCCTCAAAACATCTCCTTTAATAGACACTATTATTAGCTCCATTATATGGATGATAAAATCTATAGCTAGGGAGATTTAGGAACCTTGCCCAATTTCTTCACATAGAAATGTACAGACAAAAATCAAAAACAGAATTGGGTTCAGAAACTACTCTTTTTAATTTCCTTATCTTCCCTAAAGAAAGATAGCTAGAAAAACAAAATATGCCATTGAAAGAGTAGATGGTAAGGTTTAAGTCAAACATATTTCTTACATGAGTCTTCATATATTAAGGGTAGGAGAGTTTGAAGAGTCTGATATAACATAGTTGCAAAATACACGTATATTAGTACTTGTGTCATTTGTGCCCTGTAATCATAATTCTGAGACTTGATAATAATTTATAGACCTTCAAGGTATGGTTTTTGAACCTGACACATTTCAAAATGATTCTCTGGACCTTTCTCCTAAATACCAATTTGTAATTTGCAATGCAAAAATTTCAGGGGATTGAAAGCCAAAAGTGACCAGAAGTGAAATTCACTGTTCCATTAAGCAAGGGAAGTGTCTTAGCATCAGAGACTGGCAAAAGTCATAGAGTAAAATACTGGATCACAGTATTTTCTCTGGCCATGGCAGTATGTTTATAGGTATGCCTTGCTTTGTAAAGTGGATGTTTTCTTGAAAAGCAAGGGAATAACTGAAGCTCTGCAAGTAGAATTATACTCTAAAAGCCGTGGGAATCTAATTTTTAAAGATAATTATATTAATTAATGTTTTAAATGTACATTATCATCATCTACATTATGTAATTTGTAACAGGCCTCCACAATTTCCCCTAATCTTTCATGATTCATCATTCACTGTATCGTGTCCCCAAACCTACCTGCTTCATGAGGGTGGGGACTTTGTCTTCTCACTACTATATTCAGTACAGTGGAACAGTATCCTGGAACGGTATCCAGCATAACAAATATTTGCTAGATGAATGAATTAACCAACCACTTAATGTTTTCCAAGTTGTAACATGTTTGCCAATTAATCTATACCTTTGATTATACTATTCCATCAGCCTGGAATAGTTTTACAATATGTCAGTTCCATTCCTTCTGAAAGACCAAACTCAAATGCCAACTCCCTTCTCTGTGTTCCCATGGATTATATTTCTGTATCTGGTATAATAGCAAAGGGTATAAACCTTGTCATAATCATTGGTCTCTGTCCTGTAACACCTAGCCAGAGCAATCCACACAGAAGATGTGATATTAAGAGTAAATTTAAATTTTAATCTAAATTTTCACATGCATCACCAGCAGTCATCTCTTCCCAGACTCCTGCTTGTGTCTACCTTCAAAAGTTTGTCTATGAGGTCTTCATGAGGTCAGAAAAGGTATTTTTTCCATTTTTAATCCCAATGGCAACCAATGTGCGTGATACAGAGAAATGGATAAATGGACACTTCCAAACGTACATTATTTGTATACATGTATTATTTATTTACATTATTAATAACAACTTTGTATTAACTAACTAACTGGTGTGGTTGTACTGGAGTGATTTTTTAGACATAATCGTACTTACTCTTTTAAGCTATATGTTTTCCTCATGACAATGCTACCCATGATCTCTTATTCTGACATTCCTCAAATATCAGCAAAATACACATTTATTTCTATACTCAATAACAAGGTACAAGAGAAGTTTAGGTTGTCTACACAAGCTGAGGAAACTGGACCGCATTTTAGGTCAGACAATGAGGACAAATTAGTAAAATTCTGATCAAGCAGATCAATGGATTAACCAATCAGTGTCACTACTCTTTAATTTTTGTAGCATGATATAAACACTATGTCTTGAAAACTATGGTTTGGAACAATATACCATTGTTGCATGGCATTCTGGTGGCTCCAACCAAAGAAAAATGAGTAAATTGGAGTTAGGCAGGATAAAGAAGAAAACCACTGAGGGCAGCAAGGTTAGCAGTCTAAAGAAGAGTGAGGAGGAATGGAACCAATTATAGATCCATTACACCTCATGTCAAAGGAGGAGGAGGAGAATGATGGGAAAGGAAGGAATGTGTCATTAAGAGTAAGAAAGGTAGCAGCTTCCAGCATCAAGTAGGAATCCTGTCATGTATCAGGAATGTTCATGCGGTATTAAGGACACCAATAGCTGCATCAGGTTCTATGGAACAAAGCTAAGGTAATAATTAGGAGTTTGAGAAAAGAATCCAGCCCCATTCAGGAAAAGAGGAAGGTGTAAGCCTAAGGATCAAATAATAACCTCAACAGCAACAGCTGTTATTATTGACTACTGATTTTAGACGTGGTTCTTTATATATATTTTCTTTCCTTGCCCCATCAATTTTGAAACGGCCATCGTACAGATGAGGAGGCAAAGACACAGAGACAAATCCTGCTCAAGCCATAGGGATTAACAAGTTGCTAGTTGTTATGTCTGATTTCAAGTCTTTTTTTTTTTTTTAATGTTTATTTATTTTTGAGAGAGAGACAGAGACAGAGACAGAGCACAAGCAGGGACGAGGCAGAGAGAGAGAGGGGCACACAGAATCTGAAGCAGGCTCCAGGCTCTGAGCTGTCAGCACAGAGCCCGACACGGGGCTTGAACCCACGAACCATGAGATCATGACCTGAGCTGAAGTCAGACACTCATCCAACTGAGCCACCCAGGAACCCCTGACTTCAAGCCTTATAATCTTTCTACCATACCACTGAGCTTCCCAGATATGCAGGACAGCTATTGGAGGTGAGATAAAAATAAAAAATGGTAATTGTAACCCCATGGTTAGTTAAGCCATTGGGTTTAGAAGTCAACAGAAGGCATACAAGAACAAAGGACTCTTTCTCATACCCACCTGATATCAGGCAGGAACTTCCAGTGATGCCCCAAGTCTACTCTCCCTGGCCCGAAGCTTGGGGGAGACTGAGCCTACAGAGATCAGGCATCCTAAAACTTAATAAAATGTACACATTTAACATATGTGTGCAAAGATGGGCTAGTTTTCAATAACAAAGATAAGTCTAGACTCACCAGACTAGAGCAAAATATGCCTTCAACTTTCATTAGGGGTTAAACTCACAGATGATAAAGCCAGTCTGCCACTTACTAGCTGTTTAATCTGGGAAAGTTACTTACAGTCTCTATCCCTGGTTTTTTTACTTCCTAAAATAGGAACAACAATAGTGCCTGAATCACTGGATTGTTATCAGGATTAAATGAGTCAATATACGTAAAACACAGTGCAAAAGCTACATTAACATTATTTCAAAAGGCAATTATCTCTTCAAATGTCCTTTCAATGTCTCACATGAATAAAGCATAAAACCATGAAGCATGGATTTGCTTGAGTTCAGTTTGAGTAGATTTGTTTAAAAGATTATCACTGAACCCAATACCCAGTGTACCTATGCTTTATTAACAACAACAACAACAACAACAACAACAACAAGAAACTTAAATATTGGTGAAAATTTTGAAAATGGGGAAAAATCCATTCATAATTCAATTAGCATTACCCAAATATTGCCACTTTTTGCAAATTACAATCTACTCTTTGTCCATGGACATACAAATTCTACATTAATGAAATCAGTACATATAACCACATCACTGTTTTTTATAAGGATCATCATATCACAAGTATTTCTGATTGTAACTCATGTTCATAAACATGTTAATGGCTGTCAAATTTCCACCTCATCACTGTATTTCATTCTTGGTGCGTTCAAGAAATTCAGCTTATTAACCACGAAACTCTTAGACTTTGGATAACTTTCATCTGGAAGTGAAAATGTATCTTCTATCTGAAATGATCTGTAGCTAATCAAATATCAGAAGAGATAGTTATCGGTTTTTTAATTGTTTGAAGACTGAAGGACTGAGCGCAATTATTTTTTAATAATATATTACTGCTGATTGAGGGCTATAAGAAAATCAAATCTCCTTCTATTACGTCAGTAAAACACTCAGCACTTGGGTTTCTTGGCATTATTCTGTTTGTCTTTCCTTTTTTTAGGGGTGAGGTGCTGGTTAGGGTGGGAGAAAGGAGAAAACCGTATCTACCAAATCAACTTCACATATGACTGATTTATAAGTAAACTAATCTTAATTGTAAAGAAGACCCGTGTGAGGATAAAAAAAAAAAAGCATAACATACAATCTGTTGAGAAAATGTCACTCAGATAGCCAAAGAAATAGGAGACCAAGGCACCAACCATAAATCCTTAAACAGAATTTATCCACTGTGGTACCTATATAAATACCTCACAAATGCTGGTTCTGACAATCCCAGAGATGAAATGAATCTTGCCTCTAATCCACCCTTGTTTCACAGATGAAGAAACAAAGACAGCGCAACTCTAAATTAACAGTTGGGGCAGGAAGCAGGATTCAATCCAAATCTTCAGATTCCCCAGCCAGGGTCTTTGCCACAAGGCTCCCGCAGCCCCCACTCAGTTCCGACATACCTGGGCCTATATGTGGTCATAATCATGCAATCTACAAATGCCAGCCAAGTAGCAATTGACCTCCTCATCTTAGTCCTTTCTCACTTGGAACCAAATAAATTGCTCAACTCAGCAATAGACCTAGCAATGTCAGTCACACAACTCACAGTATTAAAAATCTAGCTCAGATCTATAGTGTGTCTTTAAAAATTAATGTGGTAGTAATGACCACCCCATTGTATTTTCCGTAGACGTCAAAGTAGCTGAAAAAGCAGTTTCTCTGTAATAAGAAAATAGAAAACAATAGGCAAATCAAGTTAAAAAAAAAAAAAAAAAAAAGACTTAGGACCCTGAGCTCCAGAGAGGAGACAGAAGAGATTATTCCCCAGTTCCTCCATTGAATACAGAGACTAGAACCTGAAGGGAGGTTTTCTAGCATCTAGTCCAATATTAGTTTTGTTGTGTGTTTTTTAATTAAAGTACTTTATTTATTTGTTTATTTATTTATTTATTGTTTCAAGATTGTTAACATACTATAATATTAGTTTCAGGTGTAAAATACAGTGATTCATCACTTATATACAACACCCAGTGCTCATCACAAGTGCCCTCCTGAATCCCCCTCACCTATTTAACCCATTTTCTCACCTCCCTCCATCAATCCGCAGTTTGTTAAGAGTTTGTTTCATGGTTTTAGTTTTATTTCATCAGAACATGCAGCATGTTTTCTGTGCCTCAGTGGATCACATCAGTTTGCAATCCCTTTAGTGTGCATGCCCCAGTTTGAAAAACTCAGCCTTAGAGAATCCAAACACATACTAGGTAATCAATAAGTACTGCTTATTAAATAAATCAACCAACTGCCTTGTTTTAAAATTGCTTTAGTTGTCTCCCTTGCCTCAGAATTATTGAGGGTTTTGCTCTATTTGCATCATCACTTTGCTTTTTTATGCTGATGCCAATGCAAAGTCCGCAGGTAAAAAGTACCTATGTCATCTCCTTTTAAACCATTTGTAGACTTGCAAATGAAGCATGATTTGCATGGCAACCTTTCTCTTGACATGTAGCAAATACTTCTCCTTTAAATCCCAGAAGAGAAAAAGAAGCAAATCAAATTCAATTTTAAATAGTACTAGAAATGTTAAAAATATTTTGAAATGAAAGAAGTGCCTTAGGAGAAAACTGCTCCAATAATTTAATTTTAAACTTTCTAGATGTTAACAATTAGAATGATTATGTCATTTTTTTAAAGCCAGAAACATATCTAGGTTTCTGGTTTCCAAAAAGTTGAAAAAGAATGTCCCAATTTGCCCTGTGTTGAGGTTTGCTCCACCTGTTTTTTTTTTTTTTTTTAATTTTTTTTTTAACGTTTATTTATTTTTGAGACAGAGAGAGACAGAGCATGAACGGGGGAGGGTCAGAGAGAGAGGGAGACACAGAATCCGAAACAGGCTCCAGGCTCTGAGCTGTCAGCACAGAGCCCGACGCGGGGCCTGAACTCACGGACCGCGAGATCATGACCTGAGCCGAAGTCGGACGCTTAACCGACTGAGCCACCCAGGCGCCCCTGCTCCACCTGTTTGAATATTATCGGTATTTAAGGGTTCAAGAAAAACCATTTCACATTATTGGCAGATTGGCATTGCTGCTTCCTCCTACCTTCTGGTAAAGGGAATCTGATACATTTAGTTATCTTCTGAATGGCCTGTAAAAGCTTCTGAGTTTGTTTTTTTGCAGTCCGGTCCCATTGGGCTGCTTCTCAGGCTAATGGCAATCCACAATGAGGAGAACAACAAAAACCCCAACTACAAAATAACAACTTCCTTCTTTTGCATAGTTTAAAGTCCACTTTCGATTATCTGCACTCTCTGAATCACTGGTGATGGAGTTTGTCTCAGTTAAGAAGCCAGTCTATGATGTGTACAAAAGGGGAAAAGAACAAGGGTCTGTGGAGGAGCAACAGGTGTCCTTTGGGACTTCTTCCAAGGTACCATCAATTGTATCACAGGAGCGAAATACCATGGCCTCCTCTGGGGTGGGAATCCCACATTCCCAAAGACAAGGAGACAGAGATTGTTTGAAAAAGTAACTGGAGAGAAGAGCAAACTAAAATTAGAACTATAGACATAGATCCTGGGAAAAAAATCCACCATGTTCTGAGTGCAAGGATGCTAATGCAGAGATGAAGATATTGGGGGAAACGATGTGTCTTCTTAGCCTCAGACACCCACAGTCTATTGACCTGTCTATTTTCTATCCCAAGCCTATAGTACAGGAATTAGGTCTCTTGTCTATGTGTCACACTCTCTTAACACTTAAGATAATAATAGTCAAGATCCAGGCAGTAGGAGTCCTGTAGTGTTCCTGATGAGTGACTCAGGTACATGTTATCTTTTCATATTAATTCCCTCCCATGGCTTATCTATTGGTTCCTAATTGAGAATGCACACCCTAACCATCGGAGGTGCTTCTTAAATATCCCAGTGCTGTGTACCATGCATACCCAATGATTTTGATGTGCACCCCTGATGGAGAATGCTATTAGTCATCAGATTTTACACTGTCTGTATTTTAAACCATTCAAGGTGTAATACTTGACCCAATCTATCCCCATCCCCAAACCCACACGATGTTATTATATAACTGCCTCACAACTAAGTCCTAGCAAAACAAATACAAATTCAGGTGTTCAAGGAGTTACTATAGAAATATAGACTAAGCACAGAAGAAATCCCTTTTAGTAAATTAAGGCCTTTGCAGAAATCAACGGGGAAGATTTGTTGAGTATCCATGCGACACATTTGCTTCTAAAACTACAAAGGTAGCAAAGGACCAATTCCTTCCCTCCAGGATCTCACATTCTAGGGAAAAGACAAACACATCTAATAATAACAAAAGACTAAGTGTGATTCTACAGAACTCTGCATGCTTTACTGGTATGCGTTTAATTTCATAATCATGATATTATAGTGCGGGGTTTGGGGTGGGTACAGTAATTCTTATTTCACAGAGAAACAAAGATGAGTTGCCTAAGTCACTTAGTCTTTCTGAGCCTCTGTTTTTGCAATCTATAAAATGAAGTTAAAATGCCTAATCACAGGGTTTGAAGGGAGATGATATGTCTTAAAAGCCCCTGGAAAGAATACAAAGTGTCTCATGAATGTTATTTGCGGCAGTTAAAATGTGACAAGTCAGAAAATCCAATTTACCACTACTGGTCCATGTAATGGGTATAAGACAGCATACCTAATAGGGTCAGTACTTCAGAAGCTTAAAGGCATAGAGACAGAGGTAAGGGGTGGCACTGCTTGCTGCCACCTCTGGACTCATTCCTGATGCTAACACACCTCACAATAAGCACCTAAATCAGACAGTAGGTTACTGGCAAGGTAGCTGGTCAGCCAGACCGCTTTTAGAATAGATACTTAGCTTGAGTTCAGATGTTTTCCCCACACAATAATTTTGTTTAGATAAACCAAAAGGGGAACAAAAGGTAGGAACTGCTGCTGTGGAATGTCAAGTGTCCCTATAGAGGCCATTAATCACTGTAAGACTTTATACTCTAGCCTCTGGGCAACCACCAGCACTGAAAAATGAATAAGGAAAAGACATACGATGTTGGAAATAAACAGCTCCTGAGTCTGTTCATGTGTCTTCAGAACAGAAGGAAGCTCCTAGAGGGCAAGTCAATGCACTATTTATATCCCCATACCCTGCATTTAACAATGCTCTTGGAACAATGCAGCAACTAAGTAAACCTTTTGAATTCAATGAAATGAACTCCCTTTACAATGTAAGAATCATGAGACTCAGAAGAGAGAGAAAATGATTTGCCCAAGGTTACTTATTAGAGCTGGGGTAGCAAAAAGGATCTCCTGCCCAATGCCTCTTCTATTGTTATGTTTTTTACTGCATTATATTTTACCTATCCCACCACAATGGCCTCAGAGTTTGGGATTTTTTTTTAAAGCATGAAATAGCTTTTCTTAAAATCACTTCCCAGATCTGCTCAACTAGTTACTACAGATACATTTCCCTTCTCTCCTACAAAGTGAGTCACTCTGGTTTCAGAGAAACAACTGTTCTGTGCCTTAAATATATTGGTTCATGCCCCTGGTTCGACTCTAATGGTTGATGTGAAACCCAGAGGAGAGTTGAAACTTCACTGGGAATACATGTGCAGTTCTCTACAGAGAAAGCAGGTCAGGTCACTGCCTTCTATGTTCTGGAATCAAACTGATGTTTCTGGTACCCAAACATCTTTCACCTCTCTTGATTTACTATCTACTGAATGCATGAACGTGGCATGGCAAACTAAGTCAGGCCATTCAGGCCAACATATGTAACCAGAACTCCGCTATGGTAAACAAAAATGTTTTAGCTGAAGCAGGCAGCTGGGTAGCTGCAGGAGTGTAAGAAGTTCAGATGATGCCTGCAGGAAGGTTAATCTATTAGTGGAGTCATGAGAAGGAGATCTTTAAGACTGGGGACTGCATCTTAGTTTTCTTTTAGTCTCAGAAGCAGGCACATTGAGAATATAGCAGGTATTCAGTAAATACTTGTTTAAATAAAGAACACAAAGATTGCAATGCTGATTGTAGGAAATGCATTATGTGGGAGACAAACAATACTTAGGTCACATAAAGTATGCCAACAAAATACCAAGTAGATGGCAGGGAGGTCAGGGAAGATTTTGTGGAGCAAGGGGCACATCAAATAAATCTCAAAGGAGTAAAACAGGGCCATAGGCCCATGGGAAGAGGTTAAGGCAATATTCACTCTAAGACATACCTTGATTTAAGCAGTCTAATATCACACTACCCTGAGTTAATGCCAGGATATTGTCAGAAGCTCAGAATGGACCTACAGAATAAGTGTTCAAAGATAATCGGGAGTTGAAAGTTAAATGGCTTGAGGAAGAGCAGAGAGGGTATTTAAAAGTGAATCCATTTTCTGATCTAACCATAAAACAAGCAATGTCTTTTCCATCTCATTCCCATTCTTTCCAAAAGCAACCAAAGACCTATAACATGACCACATATCCAGGAGCTTCCGTACTGATTAGAGGATATCACATCCTCTATACGGAGGTGGCAGTCTTAGATACAATCAGTTCCCGAAGACCTAGACCTGTGCTTCTCCCACTTTAATGTGCATGCAAATGACCAGCAGATTTTACTGAAATGCATGTTGATTCAGTAAGTCTAGGGTAGGGCCTGGCGTTCTGAATTTCTAAAAAGTTCCCAGATGATGCTAATGCTGCTTGTCTATTGGCCACACCTTGAATAGCAAAGACCTAGACCAGTGGTTAATTCTGGCTAGCTATTAGCATCACCGGGGAGCTTTTCAAAAATACCTACACCCAGGTTCCACTCCGGAACCAATTAAATCAGAATGCCTAGAGGTGTGCCCTAAGCATCTTTATGCTTTAAATGCTCCACAGGTGTTTCTAATATGCCAGCCTGAGGTTTAGAACCTAGCTAGACAAAGAAAAGATGTGGTGCAGGCAGAAAAAGGCAAAAAGAAGATGAGAGAGAGGGACAGAGAACCTCTTGCGTCACTCTAAATCAAGGCTTCTCAAACTTTAATGGGCATGTACATTACCTGGGGATGTTGTTAAAAATCAGATTCTGGTCCAGTAAGCCTAGAATAAAAATCCAGATTCTGTACTTCTAAAAAGCTAGTCTTCAAGTCACATTTTGATTATCAAGAATCTAAATTAGTGGTGCCCAAACATTGCTGCACCTGGCATCTTTAAAAAATAGCTGTGCCTCTCTTACACCTCAACATTCTAATGTCAGTGGTAGGGATTTGGCCAGGCATGAGGATGTTTAAAAAGCATGCCAGATGATTCTAATGTGTAGCAAAGTTTGTGAACCACTGTGAACTGTAAATTCTGTCAAAGCTGGTCAGACTGTGAACCAACCCAAATCTTTGAGGCAATATTAATTATCATGGTGCATAAAAATCACTGAAATTAGATCATGATTGGTTGCTAGGTCAATTGATTTATTTTCCTCTCCTCCTTACCCTGGATGATAGGAAGTGATGCAAAGTAATAAGGAAGCAAAAAAAATTTATCCTATTTGTAACCTGATGTTCTGCTAGAGACTCTGGACAAGTGTTCTAAGAAAGGTTTTCAAATGCTGGAGGTAATGTGAAGGTTGTCAAATGCTGGCAACAAGATTCAAGATTAATCGGGCCATTAGATTTTTTTTCTGAAATGAAGAACTCTTGAACCCTCAACTGAATCATGCAGTAACACTCTTTGAATCTACGTTAAAAGAGTTTCCAATAGAAAAGAAAATTATATGTACTTACATTTGGGAATGTCTTCCTAGAATTAGATTTAAATCTGCGGGGGAAGGAAGTTTGTGCATGAGAGCATAAAGTATGAAAGATGCATCAATTAGAATGAGATATGGATATACTTCTCTCAATATACTTTTTTTTCTTCTATAATAAAAATTTCAAGTTAGCTACCATTTTTCCTGTGCCATTTGCCTCAACTTAGAAAGTGAGGCTAATGTGTAAGTAATTAGCCATTCTTAATATGATCACTACCTGGTTAATTCGGTTTTTTACAGGAAGTCTAAGAACTAAATGCAAAAGGACTTTCACTGTGTCTTGTGCCTGAAGCAATTTGGTACCACTGCAAAACGACCACAATAAAGGCAAAATTCTTCATTGCCTTTGGGTCAATGCTGTGAATCATGCCTGTATCACTGCTATCTGGATTGGCATACAACTTCTGGCCTGATTCTTCTCAGATACATTTCTGAGATTCTTTCTCCATTCCAAATTCCCAAGATTGGCAGTACTTAATGGCTAGAACGCTACTGTTATCAACCTGAGATATAAACCACCTGGCACTTTGAGTGACATGTACCATATTTTATGGGCAAAGAAGGGAAGTAAAAAACAATCACTAAGAGATACATCCTCTATATATGATGGATCAAAAATTAGTGTATAAATTGGAAGCAAAAGTGTTACTCAGAACCCTTGCCAAATAAAGTTTAATAACCAAATAGCAGGTGTCATCTAAGTGCAAAAAAAAAAAAAAAAAAAAAAAAACTGCTTTAGAGTAAAATGATACTCTCTGTTGTTAACTTATGTTCCAGAAATAATCAACTAGAATATTACAGATCTCTATGAGTTAAAACTGGCTTCTCATTTAAAAACGGATTACACAAGAGTTAATAAATATATGCCTCATCTATGTAAGAGACATGGACTCTCTCATGTAGGTACATCATTATTGAACATAGAAATGCCCATCAACAAATCCTAAAGATAATCTGTCTAATTTGAAAATCGCCAACTAGTGTAAATCCATGTTAATTCAGTTCTTTTCATACTGTAAATGCTCTCCTAGGTTCAAATACTGAACTCTTCTAATTAAATACTTAAAATACTTTACTGAACATATACCTGCTATTGTTCGACACTCTGTTTTTACTAGTCAGCTCAGAAATAGGTAACCCCCCACCATTCCCTGATCTGAGCACATTGCCACGATGACTGACATTCCTGGTTTAAAAATAAAACCTTGTTTCAAATATAGCTTCTCGAGTTCTGGGTAATGAATATAGTTTCATAAAAGTTGACATCATTTCTTCTGATTTCACCAGAATTAAATACATCCAATATTCCTACTGGGTATCTGACCACATCACTCAAGGTTCTTGCAACCTGGTGGGTGTTTGAAGGGGGAGGAGGAGGAGGAGGAAGAGGAGGAGAAAGAGGAGGAGGAGGAGGGGGAGGAGGAGGAGGAGGAGGAAGAAACCTGCATAGATGGAGTTAAACCCAAAGGATAATCAGCCTTACAATTGTAATAGTCATTTTGTTTGTTAAATATGGCATCACAAGTTGATTTTTATAGTTCATTTACCAGTTCGTATGTGTATAGTATGCAGATTTGCTTATGAGGAGAATATTAATATATACATGTCCAGAACTAGTAAATGCATCACGCTTGGGAGCCAAGCAGTACTCTGATACACTGTTCTCCTTAGAGGTCAGTTCTAACGCACACTGTTTCAAATAGACCCAATTTCTCTGCTGATATATATTCAAAATGCAGTAGGATGTGGTCATACACGCCCAGAAATACCATCTTTATGGGGTGGGGGTGAAGAAATCCAAACATTTTTTTAATAGCAATGCATTACTGTATATCAGATACAAACATGCCTGTCAGCAATCCTAAAGCAAATGAAATATATTATTTGAGCCCATCCACTCTACAGAAAAGAAACTGCTTTACCAACACATCTCTCCTCCCCCATCATCTAAAGACTCTCCCCCCACCCACCCAAAAAGAAAAAAAAAAAAAAAACTCATCACACTTCACTACGCAACTGATGGAGTATTAAACACTGTCTTCCAAGCTGTGGGAGTTAAAAAGAAGTCGCCTTCCTGCCACACTCCCCTGGTGCTGCAACGGACATAGCATCTCCTCCTATCGACCTAGTATGATGCTCGCTCCCCAAGCACTGCAGTCCCCTCGCTGAGGACTGCCCTGGCCACACGCACATCCAGCGGGAAGTCCCCCGATGGGGACAACCACATACCTTTGCTCTCCATTTCGGTCCCTTTCGAGTGCTGGAAGTTCAATGGAAGTTGGCCGGAAGATGTGGGCCCGCTTCAGATTCCCAAATCTGGGAAGCCAATCTGATGATTTCGCCTGTACTTCCTTCCTTCCCCTCAGGCTTCCTGAAAGATGGGATTTCTTAAACCTTGAAGCTGCAATCAGGCACCAAAGGACACTTAGCAGCAGCAGATTGCCTCTACAGGGGATGGGTTGCGACGCGTATCTGGTATTGAAATGCATGCATGGTGCCCGCTGAGATTTTTTTGTTTTCTTTTTTTTTTTTTTACCTGGGTCTGGAAGCTGCCAGCAGGAGCTGTCCTCCGAGCGTGGTGCTGCAGGTGTAGTGACAGATCATCCCACTTTGCTCTCTGGATGTACAGCAGATTTGCATGGGCGCTGGCACGCATGCGCAGGGCGTCCCCCCTCCCCTTTTCGCCGCCTCCCGCTCCCCCGCCCCCCTTCGCCGCTCTCCCCAATACGGTCCTCAGTTATCCTAGCTGAGGAGCTGTAGCATTCGGTCACTGGGAAGCGCTGCTAAAAATAAACGCCGGACCGGATTTTCCTTTGCTAACTAGAAAATGGATTGGATTGGGATTGTGCATCAGTTTCGTACGATTTTCCAGGATGGATTACGGAAGCCTTAGAGGAGGCTAGGGTCTCTGAGCTAGGCATGGCTTTATTCAGAAGCAGAAGGGAGAGAAGAGGAGATTCATGAATCCTATTTAGTGGTCACAGTTTGAAGTTCTCTTCCTACTTGCTGCAGTAACTTTCCAGATGTATGCTTCCCCTTCCTCTACCCACTTCCCCTGACTTTATATTTCTCTTTGCATTCTCCTATTTGTTTTTGTTTTGTTTGGGGATGAGATGGGTGTCATCATGGAGGTACTAAAGGTTAATATTCTCCCGCTTCTCTGCTACTCAGACTCGGAGTTTGCTTCCTTCCCTAAGATCTCTTTGGCCTTGACCTCAAAACTGTTCCATCAACAGGCTCCAACACTTCTAAAGTTTTCCCAACAAAGCCACTGAGGACTTTGTGAGGTGTTCTTTTTAGCTTCTTTTCAACAATCTACCAAGCAGCAAAGTCCCCAGAGGTGGGGTGTTACCTTATTAATAATACACACTTTAACACTGTACCCATAATCATTTTTATAAAAGTGCAGAGGAAGAGTGTTTATCTTATATGAGGTTCTAAGGAAGGGTTGCAAAGCCACAATCCCTTGAAGCACTACTTTGCTAACAGAATATTTGTTAAAGCCCACACTACAGTTAATCTGCAAAATGTTTAATAGGAAAAAAAGTAGGTACTTATTATCTTTTTTTTTCCAATAGTCCAAATTCTCCTAAGAGAATATACTCTCCTTAAGTGTAAGTCTTATTTTCAGGCATAAAAAGGATCCTAGAACACTCTGTTATCTGGAGTGGTTAAAGAGAGAGATGTGCAGATTAATCACACACTTCAGATTACACAAAGATCCCTCCACAGTAGACTTCTAATCCCAATTATCAAACCATTGAAATGCAGTAAAATAGATTCCCAACAAGAAACCTGAGGCAGACTATAATTCAGTCTCCTGGTGATTCAGAAAGCATACTGGGATTTTCCAATGCCTTAGGGCCATGATTACAAATATTAATCATGAGGGTTCCGCCAAACATGGACATATAGTAGCAGAGGACTCCTGCTGAACTGCTATGGCTCAGCAAAGCCTGCCTCCATTCAGCACTGGGGAATTAAAACACTCCAGTATGGGTTGCAGAGGCCACAACCTAGCATCTACTAGTGTTTAGGCTCTCCCATTGCATGCCCAAGCAAATATTTGGAAAAATCACAAATCTCGGGGTTTCTTTAAAATTTGACAGGTTTAGGAAGTAGAATTAAGGGTGAGAGTAGAGTTGTTCCTTAGGAACAATCACCTATTTCATTGGGATAAATAATTTCCGGTCCTAACACTGCACCCATTACATATTCTTCCCCTCTCAAAAGTTTCAGGAAAGAAGACACCATTAGAATGATCTATATACACCCTTAATATTTACCATTTTGCAAATGGAGAGGCAGGAAGAGTACTTGACTTGATAAGAGTCACATAGTTGAGCAGACCCAAGCTCAGAACCCAATGGTCTAGGATGATTTTTTATATAGCCACCTTCTCATTATCTACAGTGAATGGCAATAGGGAGAACCTCTGACTTCGTGAATTTTCATTATTTTTATTCAGTTTTTTCAAGCCCAGATGCTTTATTAAGTGGGAAATAAATTTAGTGTAAAGTCAAAAATCAAAATTAAAAATGAAAAATTCAAGACCTTTGTATTATCTGAATCCAAACTACCTTTCAAGTCTTCTCCAAACTTAACTTGCAGACAATATTTGCCATTATTGTAAGCAAACCTCAAGATTTTCCCTTTCCATACTTTTACTTACATAGTCATCCTTATAATATCTTCACCTCCTTGCACCAATAACACAAATGTATACATATGCAAATCTTATATTTTCCTCAAGATTCAACTACACTTCCATCTCACTCCCACAGTCTTCCTGAATCTTTCAATCTGAAAATGTTCTCGGTTAGAAAAAACAATGTTGCTGTATCTTTACCTGTCTTAGATCACTTATTACCTTCTATTTTGTATTATAATTATTTATCTGCATATCTCATTCCTCTTCTCCATCCTTACTAAAAAATAGGCTCCTGACTCATTTTGGTAGTGTATGGTGTCTTCAATATAGGAAATGCTGATAAATGTTTGATGAATTAATACTATGTAGTATACATGTTTTTGTATATATGACATTGACTGTGGGCACTATGATAAGAAATAATGATGACAATAATATTGAGCTAGGATTACTAAAAGCTTCTTATATGCCAGACACTATTATAAGAATTCCAAATGTTTTAATTAATTTTATCTTTGTAAGATTCTAGGAGGTTAGTACTATTATTATCTGTATTTTAAAAATGAGCAACCACAGGCACAGCGAGGTTAAAGTATGAATAAAACATGATCTCTGCCCTACAGAAGCATAGAGCTTATTAAAGGTGATAGAAACATAAATGATTTTAAAAGATACTGTAAGGCATAAGGTAGAGATTATCACAGGTGTAATGGGAGCACAGAAGAGGTTGGGCAGTTAGCTAGCCCATAGGTTTTATGAATACAAGGCTAGAAGCCTTCACACTGCTCCCCTTTAAAAAAAAAGAAAGAAGGAAGGAAGGAAGGAAGGAAGGAAGGAAGGAAGGAAGGAAGGAAAGAGTCTAGCCTCTCTCACCAATACATACACAAAGTGGGAAAGGTTTTAACAACAGAAGGACTTCATGAAAGTGTTAATAAGAAATTATTTGACCTAGTTATAATGAACCTGCTTGATGATGAACTTGGAAGAGGGGAAATACACTAAGTAGCCTGGTAATTTGCTACTTTAAAATGCCAAGAATTGGGTGGACTTAGATCCCTGATATTGGGGTGCCCCATTTCACCATCAAAAAACTGTCCTAGTTTGGACAATAATATGGCCATATGACTTATATTACACAATCGAATGAGAGGAGAACCACCAATATTGACATTCCAGCCTAATTCTGGTTAACCCGTGTAATTGATTGGCTATGTAGGCATATTCAGATTCTCTAGCTTTGGTTCTTACTAGAATGTACAGAAACAATATAAATGATTGGGTTAGTTAACAACAATGTATTACCTTACAATTAACAATTTAAAGAGCCTTGCTAATATGTCAAATCAATTACCAATTCACATAGATTTCCCCCCCGATATATTCACTATGTTCTTCCAGAGTGCTGGATATAAACTGAATTTGTGACTTTTTTGTGTGTGCCCCGTTATTTTCTTACTATTCATCTTTTGTAACTGATGATCTATTATACAAAATAACACTTGGCCATTTAGAATTTTTTTTGGTTGACAATACTAAAGTCAACTCATCATTATAAATGAGTATTCACTGTAAAATGGTCAAAGTCTCTCCTGAGGATATCAGTTTCAAACTGCCACCAGAATGTAAGCTCCACAAGGTCTAAGGCTATGTCCGTTTGTTCAATGTTGTATCTCCAGCATGTAGAACAGCGTGTGGAACTTAGAAGGTTTTATTTAATACCTGATAAGTATATGAATGATTTTGATGAAATAAACCTTTTTTCCATGGCCACAAAGCCAGTTTACTTGGCAAATGAAAGGCATCAATCAGCAATCCTGATAACATAAACAGGATCCTAAGTGACCTGATGAGGCAGCAAGATTATCACAAGGCAGTTAACAAATGTGTTCAGTGTTTAGTCTTGGGCAAAGACTATATATAATCAGGCCTAGGTTCAAGTATCTCATAGGCAGGCTAATAGGAGGGCTATACTTCCACAAAGGGCTTAGGTGGCTGAAATAAATTAGTTATACAAGAAAGAAGAATAAAGTACATGACAAAAATTTCAAAGTACAAAAAAATGATGAGTCAACATGTCGAAGTCATGTGAGAATAACCATGCTATAGAGATTAGGCAGCATCCCTCTGAGAGCAAACATATCTTGATTACCTACTATGTGTGAGGTTTTCATTCTCTTTCTTGAGTGAAGGTGAAATAAAAGTCCTTCTAAGAAGAAAACAGCAAGTGATAAAGTTTCAATAGAAATAATTCTGGCTGCAGGTATGTAATGGAGGTAAGAAACAGTCAATGAACGATGAGAAATGGCAGAAGAGAATGCTGGTCATCTGGGTGTATTTTGCCAAGGAATACTTCATCCACATACTTCAACAGTTATTTCTCTGGAGACTATTAAGAGTCTATAGAGACCTACAGAATGGTGAGGCAGAGTAATGATGCATGGGTAAGGCATCTGGAAGCCAACTGACAAATATTTTTGACATTTCTTGTTAAAGACTTTGTCCACTTGACAATATTAGAGATTTATACACAAGCTATCAACTGACAATTTCAAGGCCCATCTGTTACACTGGCATAATGCCCACTTAAAATGGGGTGTGCCAATCTCATTAATGTTTAGGTCCCCATTGCACACAGGTTGAAATAATCAGTCCAAACAGAATATTGGGAAACACTGATCAACTGATTGTCTCTTTTCACTCTGGGGATAAGAAATCACATGGCAAATGACATGCAAAATTAACTTCTTAAATCTGGTTTGGATCATTATAAAGACCAACCCAATCCTTGAGTTCAGGTGATAAGAGCAGACCAAACATACAGCAAGCTTTAGTCTAAAAATGCACCATAAAAATGTTGTCTCAAAGGTATGTAATCATTTGTGATAAAGCCATTTGTTTACCCTATACCCTCCCTCAAATTCCAAATACACGAATGCTCAATATTATTTTTGGTAAAAATAGCACATGAATAAGTAGTCCTAAAAAGTCAACCAATATAACCCAAGTCTGTCATTAATTCATTAAATAAATATTTTGAAAACCTACTGTATGCCACGTTCTACTCTAGGTGTTGGGGTATACCACCAGTCTGTATCGCAGTGTTGACATTGCAGTTTCACAATTGGAAGATATTTCATAAATCTTGTAGCCCCAACATTTATTATACAAAAGTGAAGAGTGAGTTGAGGCCCACAGTGGGAGAAAACAACTTTCCCAAAGCCAGGTGGCAAGCTACCAACAAAATTAGATGTTAAATCTGCTGGTGCCCCATTTCATTACAGCTTTCTCCACAATGGTATGCACATGTGCGCACATTCTTTGGTTGGAGAACTTGTCCTATGTGTATTAATCTGCAAACTATTATTTCAGAGCTCTATTCATTACCTTGGTAAACACAACCAGAAGTTCTTGGTGAAGGGCTAGAAAATGCTAACCATACTAAATGTGTTGTGAACAATGAACAACCTCCAAAATGTGCTCTACATGATGCCTGATAGATGTGGCACAAGTGTATCATTTGTGTGATGACTAATAACAAATATTTCTTTCATTACCAGTGTTCTTACTTGGTGAAAGTCTTTCTGGTTTATGTTTATATTCAAATCCCAATTCACTTAGCAGCTGTGGCTACCCAAGCAAAGTAAAAATGCAGAAATAAAGCAATTAGCTATGATAGTAGTGCCAAAAAACTTGCTATTAAAAAGAGAAAAAAGATTAATGAGTAATTTCAGCCAACTGAAATTAAATAACAGCAAAAGAAAACAATAGCACAATGGATCCCACAGGTGTATTAGCCCAAGGGTATTATTAACAGGAACTTAAAGGTTCATGACCAATGGCTAATAATACTGACACTCTACAATCTACAAAAAAAAAAAAAAAAAGAAAAGAAAAGATAAATACAATGGATTTTTATATTTTCCATCCTTAAAAACATTTAACAGAATTTTACACACTGTGGGTTTTTGTTTTGTTTTGTTTTGTTTTGTTTTACCTCTTTAATCATTTTATCCCACTGAGATGATTCTACTGAATTAGATGTTAAGAAGCAAAGACAAGAGTTGTCATCAGAGGTGGAACCAAACAGCTGTTCTGCACAGAGGGTCTCTTAAATACTGAATTTCCAGGCCATGAGGTTTTAAGACCATGATGCTGCTGATGTTCCTAGGCCCTCTCTCAATTACTTAAAGGCTGTCTCAGTTTAAAACATCTATTGCTTTTCATTTGATTTTAAGGGTATGCCTATATATTATGACTGGCAAACCTTTCAATCAGCCTACCCAATCTCTTCCAGATTCATTGAATATGCATTTTTCCCTTCTCTCTTGAGAAATGCAAGGTATACATAATTAATAACTAATAGCCATCATAAGAAGGATATTGGGAAGGGTTGAGACTTAATCCTGGTTTCTTGCTCTGTAAAAGAAAAGGCATGAATGATACAATCTGTGAGGCCCCATCCAACTCCTACACTGGTGGTCTCTATGTGTGGACCATGACATCACCCCCCATCAGAAAGTATGTGAACCCTTGGCCATCTCACAGATGTGGTCACCTTCCTTTTAGCATTGATGTTGAAGCCCAAAGGGCCTCTAGGGTTCCTCTAGCCCAATTCCTTCAGTTTATATATGGGAAACTGAGCCCCACAGATGTGAAAACTCTTAGATCTGAATTTGGAACTGCTTGAATCCAAAGTCAGTCCTTTTAACCATTATCTCACTGCCACCTGATATTCATTATGTAGATGAAATATGAAGTACTTGAGTACTAACCAGAGAATAGGTGGAAGAGAAGAAAGAGTAATCCACGAGGCCCCATTAATGCCATTCAACCATTCACTGAGGAGTTACAAATCCCATCAAGATAGTTTCCTTCTACCTGCCCCAGTGCCCCCTTTCTTCTCTCTATCTTTTTACTTGTTTCTTTCTTTATCACCCCCTACAAGTGGATGATGGAAGGCTATAATAAAAAAATGATAAACTCAATTTCATAGAGCTACAGGATTGGATGGAAACTTTGGGCTCACTCTTTCTTAGCTTCGGAAACTTATTCTTCAGAATCCAAGGGAAACATTTCTTGAGGAAAAGTCTTTGAATATTCATAGTATTTTCAGAATTCTTCATTCATCCCTGGCATTTATTTGTATGTCTGTCTATAAAGTAGAGTATTCCTATCACATAGCATACAGCCCAATACATAGTAGGCATAGAATAATTGTATTCTGAACTCATTGATGAAGCAGTGAGTGAGTGACTGAATGAATGAAGATTCAAATTGTTCCTGGAACTTTCTTTTTTTTTTTTTTAATGTTTATGTATTTTTGAGAGAGAGAGAGAGAGAGAGAGAGTGGGGGAGGAGCAGAAAGAGAGGGAGACACAGAATCTGAAGCAGGCTCCAGGCTCTGAGCTGTCAGCACAGAGCCCCACACAGGGCTCAAACTCACAAGCCATGATATCATGACCTGAGCAGAAGTTGGATGCTTAACTGACTGAGCCACCCAGGTGCTCAGGATTTCTCAGTGTCTCTCATCAACCTACTCTATTCTTGTTCTTTTCTCTCTAAATCTTCAGTTTGTAGAAACAAAGGTCTCCACTTGTGTCTTCTTAAACTTGACCTTTCTTCAACCTTTATTTCTTCTCCCTCTGGTCTTGGGATTTCCCATCTCCCCAGCTGCCCACTTTTACCCTACTGCCACGCACACACACACACACACACACACACACACTCACACAAACGCACACAGCCCACTAACAATCTCCCTGCTTGGCTCCATAGACCTACATGAGCTGAACCAGTACACTGACTCAGTCAACGGAAGAAGGAATAACTTGGACAAACTAATTAATGAATGACAAATATTCCGTAGATTTAGATTTTCCAATTTCAAGTCCTAAATATAGCTGAATGTTACTATTTGATCCTGTTACCCACTTTCTTTAATTTTGTCCCAATTATTTTTCTCCTTTTAGGCAGAGAACTTAAAATACCTCAATTCTTGGTTTTCTCCCTGAATAGAGGGCTTTTCTTTTCTCCTTAAGTGAAATGTTAGCGTCCATGGCTAAATATAGCAATCATCTATCAATAACCCTTACAGAATACAAAGAACCACTCTACCTTTCTAATAATGGATGTGGTGTTTTCTTGGCTGAACGTAAGTATGTTCAAGATGCACATTTTAAAAGATGATGTATTCTTGCAGGTACATTACTGGGCATCTGTAAAGCCTATTTCCACATTGATGTACATGCCAAATCATTTGCTATTATTACATTCAGCATTATTTGCTCCAGATAATAGTGCCAAAAGACTAATGTCTTGTGAGTACAGAAAGCAGACATTTTTGGGGAAGGACAGATGGAGATGGGAGAATCGCCAACAGAATCGTGCCTTCTCACATTTAAGTTTTGTTTTTTAATTATTTTCAAGGGTGAAGATCATGCAAGAAGTATCACTCATGCCCTAAACAGAGGACGGTGGGAGTCTGAATGCAATCAAGCTGACAAGACATGGAAAAAGAACAAAACATTGGAATTGTTCATCCATCTGAATGATAAACTGAAAATCAGAATTTAGAAGGAAATAAAAACTGAGAAAAATAAGTTTATACAATTAATTTAAGCATATTTCTTTGTGGATTAGATATCCACTAAGATTTACATATCACCATTTTATCACTCCAGGAAAATTACTACGATAGGGGAGTGTGACTTGTTCTTTTGTGACATCAGAAAATTTATCTAAAGGACAATGTGATACTGTAGAAAGTCATAATTCTTTCTTGAGGCAAATGTTGTCCCTAAAACTCAGTATAAGGTACTTGACTGGTTTGTATTTATATTATGAATGCCACACATTGAATTTAACAAACATTTTAATTTTTGTTTAACATCATGCTGGGTTATATCTTATTATCCACTATCCACTATCTTATTAAATCCCCATAATAACACCAATAAGGAACCAAGACTCCAGGAAGGTATATTATTTGATCAACACACACACACACACACACACCACCCACTAACAATCTCCCTGCTTGGCTCCATAGACCTACATGAGTTGAACCAGTATCCCAACTCAGTCAAAGGAAGAAAGAGTGATTTGTATAAACTTTCAGAATTTAATGTTTAATTTAAATGTTTGGCCTCTGGAACATGCAGTTGGTGGGTAAGACTACCACTCCTACCTGGTGGATAAAACCCCCATGACCAGTGTATGAACTAGTGCTACAGGAGTCCAAACAAGGGAATTCATTTCTTTAGCAGTCAGAGAAGGGGCAGAGAATGCTAAAGGATGCAACAGTCCAACAAAGAAGAGAAAGCTATTTCTGGCGGAAGTTTCAACACTGGACTCGAAGCCAAGAGAACATGTAGGGTGGATTTGAGGTGAAGCAACTAGTCTGATGCTGCTGGAGTGGAAAGAAGATAAGAAGAAAAGCAGTGCTGAATTGAGGGAGGTGCCTTAGCGGTTCCTGGATTCCCATTAGAACAGAGCCATTACTGTATCTAAGAGGCCAATTTTAATTTCAGCCCCAATGGCCTTGGCCATTTTGTGTGGTTACTACAGTTTTGGAGCAGGGGAATTGTCTAGATGGAAGGCCTTTCCAGTGTAACATATTTACCTGTGTTAAAACTCTCAGTATGCTCTCCCTTAGACTTGGCACTGACTGTTTTTCATGTTTATTTATCCTGTCTATCTCAGCTCATTCACCACAAAGACCAAATCTTCCACATATGCTTGCCCTCAAAACTACCCTTTCCAGTGCAGCTCCTTTGAGGGTCCAACCTTGACCTTCCTAGTTGTTGAGACTGCACAAAAGAAATCTGGGCCACATGCAAATTTAGATTTTCATCTTTGACCTCACCCACTCAGCAGTTTGATCCTGGATTCTTTGTCTCCACTTTGCCACCAGCTTTGCATCTGACTTGCATTTACATCCCCACCTCCCTGATCAGCATGATGCAAGATCCAACTTCTGACCTCCCTGTGGGGCTTTTATCTCTCTTCCTTAATTCCATGAGTTCTAGAACAACCTTCAGAACAGCAGCCCTTACAGCTCCACCTCGCCCAGCCCTTCTGCTCTGACAAAAGCCCCACTGGTTCACCTTCCCCATCTGTCCTGTTCTGGAGGTGGGGTCAGGAGAGCACTTGGAACAGAGCCTGAAAAGTGATAGTACAATTTTCTAACTATTTATTCTATAAACTCTGCACTATGTATACATTATTTCTAATCCTTACAATTCTTCCAGGTTGTGAATGATTATTCCTAAGGTTCCTAAGATTACCAAGTAAATACAGCTAACAAAAATGGTTGAACGTCATATGTGGTTGGAATCAGGAGTCACTGGAAAACTGAATTTCCACCCTACTCTTCCACTGCAATTTCTAACTTTAACTTTTTCCCCCTTTTTTTTTCCTGTTAGGATTTTAATATGTTACTGCTACAGTAACCGTGAAAAATTGTTTTAATTTGAATGCTTATAAAATTGTGCTGAGAAATGAAAAATATCCTGAATGTTTATGCTCAGGAGAACTACACTAGGATAAATACTACTAAGCAGTTCAACTCTTATTACTCTCAAGAACTTGCTAATATGTGGACTCGTTTATTAAAGCACTTTGGTGAACATTTAAATGAGCAGTTGTAAAATTTTATATCATGGAGAGACATCATCACTTCCATACTTCCTCATCTCCTGATTTTGTTAATGGGTCTCAGTTAAGCCAGCAGATTTTTTAAATATTTGTTTACATTTGAAAAATGATAAGGATTTGAAATGGCTATTTGGTTAAAAGCTAGGCTCTCTGCAATACTAACTTTGCCAATCTTTAAAACATATGAATATGCTTAACTTGTATTTTCAGTTCAGTCAACAAAAGATAGTTACTATTAGCAGTAGTGGTATTCACAGCTTGGCCTAAAGGCCCTTCATCCTATATCTCCAGCCCCATGTCCCACCTCCCCCCATGCTGATCCCCCTCTCCAAGTACATGATGTGTGTCATGCCTCTGTGAGTTCATCTGTGCTGTTCTCCCCACCTGGGAAGACTTCATGTCCCTTTCTCTTGAATTCACTCAAAATTCAGTATCAATGTCAGCCCCTCCAGGAAGTACCTTGTATCCTCCAGTGTGATTTGAAGCTTCCTCACTCTGGGCTCTCCTAGAATCCTGGATATTCCCTTTTCATTACTCAAACTGCTGGGTGACCTTAGGTCTCCCTCTTTAGACTTTAAGGTTTGGGAAAAAGCACAATGGAATTATATGTATGATATCTAGCACAGTGCACCACACCTAACAGACATCATTAAATACTAGTGGAAGGCAGGAAAGCCAGAGGATTTTCCTGAAGGAAAATTGAGGCCCACAGCAGGTATGTGACTTGCCCAACATCACAAAGCAGAGGCCCTATAGAATCCATTCCTCCTGCATCTCAGGGCCAGGCCCAATCCACTATTCTATACTGTTCTTTCAGTAGTTTGGGAGGCTGAGTATTTTAGAAAGAGTAGGGCTATATATAGACATATATACATACTCATTGAAGGATTTGAAACAGAAACACTTTTTTTTTTAATTTTTATTGATTTATTTTTGAGAGAGAGAGAGAGAGTGTGTGTGTGTGTACTTGCACAGAAGGGGCAGAGAGAGAGAGAGGGAAAGAGAATCCCAAGCAGGCTCCATGCTGTCAGAGCAGAGCCCATTATGGGGCTCGATCCCACAAACCATGACATCATGACCTGAGCCAAAATCAAGAGTCAGATGCTTAACTGACTGAGCCACCCAGGTGTTCCTGAAACAGAAAGACTTAAAAGTGAATACATTATGAAGTAGCAGAAAGAGAAATTAAGAAAACAATCTCACTTAAAATTGCACCAAAAAGATTAAAATATCTAGGAATAAATATAACCAAGGAGGTAAAAGAATTGTACTCTGAAAACTATAAAACATTGATGAAAGAAATTGGGACACCTGGGTGACTCAGTTGGTTACGTGTCTGACTCTTGATTTTGGTTCAGGTCATGATCTCATGGCTCATGGGAGCCCCACATCGGGCTTTGTGCTGACAGTGCAGACCCTGCTTGGGATTCTCTCTCACCCTCTCTCTGTCCTTCCCCTCCCTCAAAATAAATAAATAAACTTAAAAAAAAAAAAAAAGAAATTGAAGATGAACCAAATAGAAAGATATTCCATGCTCATGGATTAGGAAAACAAATATTGTTAAAATGGCCATACTACCCAAAGCAATCTACACATTTAATGTAATCCTTATCAAAATACCAACAGTATTTTTATAGAACTAGACAAATAATCCTTAAATTTTTATGGAACCACAAAAGACACCAATAGCCAAAGCAATTTTGAAAAAGAAGACTAAAACTGGAGGTATCACAATTCCAGATTTATGGATATACTACAAAGTAATCAAAATAGTATGATGTTGGCACAAAAATAGACACATAGATCAATGGGACAGAACAGAGAGCCCAGAAAAAAAAACAAACAAACAAAAAAAACAAAAAAAACCCATGCTTGTACGGTCAATTAATCTCCAAGCAAGGAGACAAGAATATGCAATGGGAAAAAGACAGTGTCTTCAAAACCTGGTGTGGGGAAAACTGGTCATCAACATGCAAAAGAATGAAACTGGACCACTTTATTTCACCACACACAAAAATAAGCTCAAAATGGATTGAAAACCTAAGTGTGAGACCTGAAACTATAAAAATCCTAGAAGAGAGCACAAGCAGTAATTTCTCTGACACCAGCCACAACAACATGTTTCTAGATATATCTCCTAAGGCAAGGGAAACAAAAACAAATATAAACTATTGGAACTACATCAAAATATACTTCTATACACCAAAGGAAACAATCAACAAAACTAAAAGATAACCTACTAAATGAGAGAAGATGTTTTCAAATGACATATTTGATAAAGGGTTAGTATCCAAAATATATGAAGAACTTATATAACTCAACATCAAGAAAACACCCAAATAATCCAATTAAGAAAATGGGAAAACGACATTAACAAGACGTTTCCCCAAAGAAGACATACAGATGGCCAACAGATACATGAATAGATGCTCAGCATCATTCATTACCAGAGAAACACAAATCAAAACCACAATGAGATATCACCTCACACTTGTCAGAATGGCTAACTAAAATCAAAAACACAAAAAACAATAAATGTTGGTGAGTATGTGGAGAGAAAGGAACCCTCTTGCACTGTTGGTGGGAATGCAAACTGGTGCAGTCACTGTGGAAAACAGTATGGAGGGTCCTCAAAAAATAAAAAATAGAATTATCATATGATCAGTAATTCCATTAAACAAAAAAATACTAATTCAAAAATATAAAACAAAAACACTAATTCAAAAATATATATGCATCCCTATGTTTATTACTGTATTATTTACAACAGCCAAATTATGGAAGCAATCCAAGTGTCCAGTGACAGATAATGGATAAAGAAGAGGTAGAATATATATAAATCATATTATATATATATATATATATATATATATATATATATATATATAATTTCTTAAATTTAAGAAATTTAAGAAACAAAACAAATGAGCAAAGAGAAAAAGAGATAAACAAAAAAATCAGACTCTTAACTATAGAGAACAAACAGATGGTTACCAGAGGGGAGGTGAGTGGGGGATGGGTGAAATAGGTGAAAGGGATTAAGAGTACACGTATCATGATGAGCACTGACTAATGTATAACATTGTTGAATCACTATATTGTACACCTGAAACTAATATAGTACTGTGTATTAACTATACTAGAATTCTTTTTTTTAACATTTTATTTATTTTTGAGAGAGTGCAAGCAGGGAGGGATAGAGAGAGGAGGGGAACAGAAGATCTGAAGTGGGCTCTGTGCTGAGAGCAGCAAGCCTGATGAGGGGCTCAAACTCACAGTGAGATCCTCACCTGAGCTGATGTCAAATGCTCAACCAACTGAGCCACGCAGATGCCACTGGAATTAATTTTTTTAAGTGAATACATTATTTTGATGAAAACTAGACAAATATACCAATTCCTAATTCACTGAGAATATTATAACAACTAAGTGTATAACAAGAAGAAACTAATTCCAAAAATATATCTATGTATTTTCCTATATTTAAAGTGATTCAATGATTCAAAGAAATGTAGTCAAAGGGAAGATATGGGAGTTTCCTTTTTTTTGTCATCTCACCCAAGCCATTTTTTTTTTTTAATTTTAGAGAGAGAGGGAAAGAGTGAGCACAGGAGAGGGGCAGAGGGAGAGAGAGAATCTTTAACGAGCTCCACGCTGGGTGTAGGCTCTATTCCACAACACTGGAATAATGACCTAAGCTGAAATCAAGAGTTGGATGCTCAACCAACTGAGCCCCCCAGGTACTCCCAAAATAACATTTATATACTCAAACTAATGATCCATTATGGTTATTGAATTTTTAGGGCCATTTTGCCAAAAATGGTAATCACACCAAATCCCAGCTAAAGTAGTAATTGGAAAAACCATGGCGGTAGATCTTTCTGACCTTTCATTCATCAGAAGTTACGAGGTCATTTATTATTTGAGAAGAGGCCAGATTTCAGTTGCTCAGAGCAATCTATGACACATGAGACTGGGTGAATTGTGAAATAGTAACTATAGACCAAAGATTTAGGTTGTACATGAGCAATCATTAAATGATTCCAAATAGCACTTTCAAAGTTTTACAGCATTGTCTATCCAATTAAACAGAAGTTAAGCTTGCTGTCAAGAGACCCACAAGCACCTTTTCTTATAGAACTTTCCCACTGTCCCCTCTACTCTATCTTAACAGGACCACTCTAGGGGCCCAGGAACAGCCCCTGCCTCCCTGCTTTGTTCACCTCTGGAATGTACCCCTCCTATCCAATCTTTCTTTTCACAGACGTATTGAGATGTGATTGATATACAAAAAAATCCACATATTTATTGTGTACAATTTGATGAGTTTGGACGTATGTATGCATCTGTGAAACCATCAACACAACCAAGGTAATAAACGTATCCCTTACCACCAAAAGTTTTCTTGTATCCCTTTGTTTTTGTTGTTGTTGTTTGTTTCTGTGTTTGTCTGTTTATGGTAAGGATGCCTAACATGAGATCTACCCTTTTAACAAATGTTTAGGTACACAATACAATATTGTTAACTATAGGCAGTATGTTGCACAACACGTCTCTAGAACCCATTCATCTTGCATGACTGAAACTTTATATCAATTAAACAATCTTTCTTCTCCCAATCTTCTCAGTTACCTAGAAAACTATCCCAAATACCATATTCTGTAAATAAAACAAAACAAAAATCCTTTCCTGGATCCACTAAATCCTTTTTGTTCTTTGAAGTGTACAATTTGTACAGACAAAATTTTGACAGAACTCTATGTTCAGTGAGTTCCCCCTCTTAATTACTTTTCAATGCTCCTAATTACCCCATTGTGAACTTTTGGAGGGAGAAGTGCCTGTCACCTCTGTCTCTTTCTCTAGGTCCATAACCCCTCAGCAAATGTGTCAAATTGATTACCAACAATCCCATAACTGAAAATGGTACAAACGATTGATGCTATTTTCCTGTTCAGGCTAAAACTGCTGGAATATTCCAAAACTGTCGAAGCTTACTAAGCCTGTGGGTAGGGAATGCCTTTGAGAGCTAAGGCTGAAAATGGGAACGAGGCCTCATGCTCCGTGCAGCACCTTGGACTGGCCTGTCACATCCTTGCTGACTCCTTGCTCTCTGAGTCACCCACACATGAAAGGAGAGCTTTTATCCCGGCATCTTTAAAATCCTGCACTTGGAAGAAAAAAGCCTGTTCTCTCCGGAGGATAAAAGGGAAACTGCACCTCTGTGAAATGTGTCTGCAGCCAGGTGCGGGGCTCTGCAGGAGTCAGCTCTGGGACAGACTCCAATCTCTCTCAATCAATAGCTACATTTCAACTTTCCTTTCCAAAGTGTCTGAAACTGAGCCGACCAAAGCAGTTCGGAAACCTAACCCATGTCACTTGGGTCACACAATGTGCCTTTCGGCCGCTGACATCATTTCTCGTTACAGGGAAATAAGGCAAAGGCGCAGTTTGCTATAGATGAAGAACGTAGCTCTGGGGCACCTGGGTGGCTCAATCGGCTAAGCACCTGCCCTCGGTTAAGCACCCGAGCTAGGCTCAGGTCACCGTTCATGAGCTCGAGCCCTGTGTCGGGTGCTGCTGCCAGCACAGAGCCCACTTTGGTTCCTCTGTCACCCTCTCTCTAGGCCACTCCCCTGCTAACACTCCCTTTCTGAAAAATAATAAACATTGAAAAAAAAAAATAAATGTGAAATAAATGTGACTCACATCAAAGGTGCCCGGCTTCAGTTTATGAAATACGATTACGCTTGTCACCATGTAGGCCACTAACCACCGTAGGCTCTGAGCTGTGCCCCTGACCCCCACCCTGTCTATGTATGCAGCTATGTGAAAGTCCCTTCTATGAATCTGCATTTCCCACATTGTAGCAGGACGTGAGCAATACCAGTGGCCTACCCACTTTCTAAAATAATGCCCAACTCACACTAGGCATACAGTAAACATTTGTTGAACGAATGAGTGAATGGAAATTGATTGAGGAATGATGAACCCAGCTTTTAACAGTGCTTGAGCTCAGAGGAAAGCCACTCTGTAAATAAGGATCCAGGGCTATTAGCACTGACTGGCTGTTGTTCAACCCCATATTTGTATCATAGAAACTTCTAAATACAATCTGTACACTTAGAGGCTCCAAGGAGCTCGAGAGACCGCATCTACATTCTGTGGAAATGACTACTAGAATAATAATAACGATAATGATAGTAACCCCTCTTATGTGTGGAGTGCTTTTCAGTTTGTAAAGCACTTCCCCTTCCATTATCACATTAACTCCTCCTGACAACATCGTGAAACCAATCTCATTGTCTTGTGGCTGAAAAAGTCAGACTCAGAAAAGTGGCATGACCTGTCTAAAGTCACACAGCTAGTAAGAAACAGAACAGGATCTCAAAATTAACTCTCCCCAGGAAAAATGCCCAGGTGATAGTTTTTCTACTACATGGCGCCTACCTTTGAATGGGTTTATTTTTTTTTTTATTTTTTTTTAATGTTTATTTATTTTTGAGACAGAGAGAAACAGAGCATGAACGGGGGAGGGTCAGAGAGAGAGGGAGACACAGAATCAGAAGCAGACTCCAGGCTCTGAGCTGTCGGCACAGGGCCTGACACGAGGCTCGAACTTGCGGACCATGAGATCATGACCTGAGCCGAAGTCGGACGCTTAACTGACTGAGCCACCCAGGCGCCCCTATATGGGTTTAAAAACAACAACGACGACGACGACGACGACGACGACAAGAATAATTCAGTCAAAACAATTTAGTCTCTGATTGGACAAGTCACATCATTATAACTTTTAAAAAGCCTCTTACTTCTAAGTGGATTCTTGTTAACCTTTCTTCAGAACAGGTGTGATATTGCTTTGCTTTTAAGTCATAGAGAGTTCCTGTTAGAAGGGCCCTTAGATCTCATTCATCCCTTTGTTCATTCAGATACTTATTAAGCTCTTACTTCCCTAAGTGACAGCTCTGGGGAGGGGACAGAACACAGTAATGTGTGTCCCAGTCAGATAACAGCACAAGATATATAACAAACAGCTATAGTACAAGAGGGAAACTGTTTTTTGTTGTTGTTGTTTTTTTTAATTTTTATGTTTATTTATTTTTGAGAGAGAGAGAGACAGAGAGACAGAGTGCAAGCCATGGAAGGGGCAGAGAGAGAGGCAGACACAGAATCCGAAGCAGGCTCCAGGATTTAAGATGTCAACAGAGAACCTGATGCGGGACTGGAACTCTTAAACCACGAGATCATGATCTGAGCCAAAATCGGATACTGAACTGACTAAGCCACCCGAGTGCCCACAAAGGGAAAATTGTTAAGCATCATCCAAATGTCTGGTGGGTTAGGAAGGAGTCCCCACTTCTAACTGGGGATTTCAGGGAAAGTTCCATGGCGTTTGTGCTGGCCTTAAAAACAGGGGAAGTTAGAATAGTGAGGAGAACAAATCACAGAGAAAGGGGTTTAAAGAAGCAAAAGCAGAGTCAACTTGCCTCGTAACCAAGAAAGAAAAGTTGGGTATCCTGGAGGAAAGTGGTGTTATAGAAGGTCAGAGCCAGGAAGGCCTTGAATGCCAGGTGCATTTACAGATGAGGAAATCAAGGCCTCGAGAAGTTTGACTCACCTCCTTTTGTCCTTCTCTGTTCTACTTTTCTGACATTACATCTGCCAAAATCTTCTCAGCTAACAAGGAAAACCAGTGTCTTGACTAACCAAAGCTAAAACACTTTCTGGCTATTTTCTCCCTAAACACAACAGTGCCAGATGCAGAAAATGCTATTCATCCTAGGCCCACACTAGGCTTTGCAAATATTTTGGACATGAGGCAGGTCATGATTCTCTGGGAATGCCACTGGTGCCTCACTTGACCATGGCACCTCTTCCCACACATTTTCCTCGCCTCCTTCTGTTTCCCCCACTGTGCTCAGGGTGAGCATTTCATTGGCGCTGTCCTATCTCCTACAACTGCCCAGCCCAACCCCTAAATACCAACAATTGTTGAGGTCCGAAACAAAGTAGAAGTCATTTTTCTGCCTGCAACTAGTCATGAGTAACATTCTTTTCTATTGGGAACACACAGCGTGTGTGAATTTTCATGATACTTTTTTTCAAGTTTATTTTTATTTATTTTGAGACAGAGATAGAGAGCAAGAGGGGAAGGGGCAGAGAGAGAGGGAGAGAAAATCCCAAGCAGGCTCCACGCTGTCAGCACAGAGCCCCATGCGGGGCTTGAACTCATGAACTCGGAGATCATGACCTAAGCTAAAGTCAAGAGTCAGATGCTTAACTGACTGAGCCACCCAGGTGACCCCATGATCCTTTGAGCAAGACATCTCTGAAACTAGTGAGGCAGAGTGGAAAGAACACAGGCTAGTCTGCCAGAAAGTCAGAAGGCCTGGTCTGGCCCTTTCTTTATTAGACACCAGTTTGCTCTGTGACCTTCATCGAGTTAACCTCTACTCTCTCTGAACTTCTTCAGGAGAGAATAATAATACCTAGTTGCCCAGAACATCCTAACACGTTTGTTGTAAGTGTCCAGTGACTTAATGGATGTGAGAGCTGTCTACAAACAATCATGGCTAAATAAACTGGGACCACGTTGCAATTATCATTATTCACCTTGTTATTTGCAGGTTCCAGATTAACCGTAAAAGAGATCTCAGAGATCATCAGTCCCAAGCCCCTTATTTTCTAAATGAGAAAATAAGTCTAGAGAGGGGAAGTGACATGCTCAAGGTCACCCTGGCAATTAATATCAAAGATGAAACTCAACTCATGACTCCCAACTCTCAGCCCCGAAGTTGCTGCACTGTAACCACAAGCTGTGCGATCAAGTAACCATCAAAACAAGACCTGTGTGGCACTTAAAGTCTCATTTTAATGATATTTTATGTATTGATCCAGAACATGGTAAGGAAAGCTATTCACATCATCCACGCTTAAATGGGGGGAGAAAAGGGGGGGGGGCATATTAGATTAAGTGATTGGGCCAAGTTCCAACAAGAAGAGATGAGTAAGAAGGGAATACCAGAAAGTCAGCTTCTCCCTGGAGGTCAACCTGCTAGATGAGACAGCATTGCCAAATTCCTGAAATGATGGCATTCTATTGCTGTTTCAAATCACCATGCCTCTCCTCAGAAGCCTATACAATCCACATCCAGATACTTTGACCTAGAAACTTCCTTTGAAGAAATCCATGACCCCACTTGCAGTAATTGGAGTCAGGCAGAGGTAGGATTGGCAGTTCCGCACAGCTGACTCACCTTCTCACCCACACCTGCTCTGAGGGCTCTGGCATCAGCTCATTTCCTGGCAACTCTGGGCAAACAATCGCTTCTGCTTAAGCTTACTTGCTTTCCCCTGCCACATCGCATGTAATTTCAGTCCTTGGAACGGAATATTTACTTTAGTCCAGGCTCTGACTTCCTTGCCTAAAACCTTTGGAATACATAGGTGTTTTAAGAATTCATACTCAGTTACGGGGCGCCTGGGTGGCTCAGTCGGTTGAACGTCTGACTTCGGTTCAGGTCATGATCTCGCGGTCCGTGAGTTCGAGCCCCGCGTCGGGCTCTGTGCTCACAGCTCAGAGCCTGGAGCCTGTTTCAGATTCTGTGTCTCCCTCTCTCTGACCCTCCCCCGTTCATGCTCTATCTCTCTGTCTCAAAAATAAATAAACGTTAAAAAAAATTTTTTTTTAAATTAAAAAAAAAGAATTCATACTCATTTAGATTTTGGAAAGTTAGTGATTCAGTACCCTTCTTAATGTATTACAAATACTCCTGCATGATCTGGGGCAGGACCCCATAGTCAAACGCTTTAGTATTTCTTCAGCAAAACATGAATATTCTCAATAAGTGGGATAAATAAAAGCTATAAATAGCCTCACATCAGGACAGGTTGAGTTTTGTCACCAGCTGGGTTTGCTGCACATTTATAGAAAAACAATCAGATTGCAGAACTTTTTGGATTTCAAAATTGCAAATACAGGATGGTGGATCCATATCACTTTTCAGTTTGTACAACGACTCAGCTCAAGTCAACTAACATGGATGTTTTCCTGTATCTTTCTAAGAGAGCCATCACTGTTAGTTGATTTTTCCTATGGATTTTCTGTGTCTTCATAAGGAAAAACCATAGAAAATAAAATAGATGTAAGGTGCCATTATTGGCAGGTATTTTTCTTCCTCTTTCCTTTCGGAAAGCATCATCTTTGTTACTGGCAGTGAAAAAAAAACACAAATACCTGCCTCCATCTGAATAGTCACACTGACTATTCAGCAGGGACTTAAAGGAAGACAAAGGATGAGGGCTAGTCTGAAGATGGTTGTTGCTGTGTACTGAATAGTGTCCCTCCAAAATTCATACCTTGAAGCCCTGCCCCCCAGCAAGACTGTATTTGGAGATAAAGCCACTAAGGAGGTAATTAAGGTCACAGGAGTTTAGAAGGGTGGGGTCCTAATTTGATGGGATTAGTGTCCCTATAAGAAGAGATATCAGAGTCTTCTTTCCCTCCCTCCCCAACTCCCTTCTGTCTTTCTCTCTCTCCCTGCCCTGTGAAGACACAGAAAGAAGGTGGCTGTCTGCCTGCTAGCCAGGAAGAGACCTCTCACCAGGAACCGGCACCTTCATCTTGGACTTAGCCTCCAGAACTGTGAGGAATAAATTTCTGTTGTGGGACCCACCCCGTGTCAGGTACTTTGAGGGCAGCCTGGGCTGACTAAGACAATTCTGTTGTTACAGTTCTGTTCTCACACTGGCTACCTTCGCATGCCCTATGCACAGTCATGAGTTTTACTTAAAGTGATTTTGTTTGGGGTACACGGTACAATGCTCTGCTAGCTGTAAAGCATTTATTGCACACTAAGCTCAGTGTTAGCAGACCCACATTCTAGACTTGGTTTTGCCATCAACTAGATGCATGAACAGAGACAGGTCCCTTCCTTACCCTGGGTCTCAGAGAGTTCAGTACTGGATAATCTCTAAGTTCTCTTCCAGCAGTGACATTCTACGATATGGGGAATTTAACCACACCCAGTTCTATTTCCCAGCAATGCTTTTTGGCAAAGCCAGGAAACAAATCAAGAATCATTAAGCCATCCCTTCACCCCACTCCACCCCCAGGATCATTTTTATTGTTCTCACACTTACCTCTAGGGTGTTAGGAAGATCGATGGAACTGTTTGTGTTTCTCCATGGAAAAGCTTCTCATGAGTGTCCTTACAGCTTGATTGTGGTTAGAGCTGCTCCATGAATTGCTGATGATCTGCACTTCTGAAAGATGCTGAGGTAAATGTAAATTACAGGGTCAGTTTGGGGGTAGGAAGTAATCCTTCCCAAGATGACCATCTGGCATTAGTCCATGAGATCAAGGGGCAAAGATCAGGGGACTATCCTCTACATATATGAGCTAGGTCACCAGCATAGGCCAGGTCAAGGAAGGAGAAACAGACATGGAAATTAATTCTCCCATCAGAAGAGCTTTTGTTTCTGCTTTTTGCTTTTCCCCTTGTCCTGGCCAGAGGTGCCTAATGCTATGATTGTCCACCCACCACTCCTAACTGCTTTCCTACATAACATCTTGCAATCTGCTCTTCAGTTTTTCCCCATTCTTCCACCAAAACCTTTAATAACCCAAGTCTGGGGGCCCCTGGGTGGCTCAGTTAAGCATCCAACTCTTGGTTTCAGCTCAGGTCATGATCTCAGGGTTTCATGAGTTCAAGCCCTGTGTAGGGTTCTGTGCTGGCAATGCAGAGCTTGCTTGGGATTCTCTCACTCTCTCTCTCTCTCTCTTTCTTTCCCTCTCTCTGCCCCTCCCCAACTCACACTCTCTATCTCTCGAAATAAATAAATAAACTTAAAAAAAAATTTGACTGCACTGCTTTCTCTCTCCTCTTCATCCTAGCACATCAAAGGGATAGTAACCCGATAAGAGGAAATGTTTACTTTTACCATCTAATCGATATCCAACTGCCATATGACTCACATTTTAATTTTTTAAATATTTATTTTTGAGAGAGAGAGAAAGAGACAGAGTGTGAATGGGGGAGGGGAAGAGAGAGAGGGAGACACAGAATCTGAAGCAGGCTCCAGGCTCTGAGCTGTCAGCACAGAGCCCGACGCGGGGTTCAAACCCATGAACCAAGAGATCATGACCTGAGCTGAAGTTGATCACTTTATTGACTGAGCCACCCAGGCACCCACAACTCACATTTTATAACTGACATGACCTAAATCATCCTTAAGTTACATTGCCTGTCCACAAAACATTTATGAAACTATTTCTGCCGGATGTTTCCAATTCTGGCTATGAACCAGAATCACCTGAAGTTCTTGTTAAAAATACAGATTTCTAGGCCAAATTGCTGACATCCTGAACTAGAACCTACAGGAATGGTGCCCTAGAATCTGCATTCTAACCAGTTCCCTAATGCTTCTTAGACACCTCGCCTAATCTTAGTCATTTGGGAAATACTAATGTTGGTTTCTTTCTTTCTTTTTTGAGACAGAGAGAGAGACAGAGTGTGAGCAGGAGAGGGGCAGAGAGAGAGGGAAACACAGAATCTGAAGCAGGCTCCAGGCTTTAAGCTGTCAGCACAGAGCCCAATGCAGGGCCCGAACCCATGAACACGAGATCATGACCTAAGCCGAAGTCAGATGCTTAACAAACTGAACCACCCAGGAGCCCCTAATGTTGGTTTCTTACTCAAAGAAGCAGAGACTGCATGTCTTTAGTCTTGATGCTGGTATTAATTCTACATCTTTGTTGGCATATAACAAAAATATAATTCTCACTAGTTTAACCAAAAGAGAAGATCTATTGTAAAGATACTGGTCATGAAACGGGTCACGAAACACCAAGAAAGAGTGCAGTTGGGTTTGAGAACAACTAGAAGTCACCTCTAGGACTCTGTCTCGTATTTGACCAGCTTCTAAATAACTACTTGGTTTTTCTGTCTCACCTCAGACAGGCTTTCACCCCTCCTCGATGAAAGACCGTGACTGCTATCATTTCCCAAGTGCTATGTGTTTTAGTTCATACACCCAGATAACTTTCCCTTCTGTATGTTCAGATTCTCAGGGAGAAGATTTGAATTGGCTTGGGAGGCATCAGGTGTCCATTTTCCCCAAAATAAACATACACACACATATTCATTCTCTCGCTCTCTTTTTTGCCTTTTTCTCCCCACCTCCCCTTACTGTGGCACAGTCTATTAAAGTATTTCTGAATCTCACATTTTAGTATCAGTTGATTCCTTGGGTAGTTACCATGGCTGCCATAAAGTGACATGGAAGGTTCCAGTCACTTATGGTTAGAGATCGGTGGGTAGCGGCAATGCATAGAAAACTCTGGGAGTTTCCTATAAAAGACAACTGGAGGGAGAAGTGCTAAGTGAGCAAAACAATGGGTGCACACTACAATATATCTCTCTTGGTGCCCATTATGGGGCTTTGTTCCTAATAAACATTCATTAAGTAGAGCATTGAGTCACAAGTACAAGATCAGATTTCAAGTGCCAGTACCAATACCAACTAGCTACTATAAACATTAAATCTCTAAATCAGTTTCTTCATCTAAAGAGTGGAAATAATAATATGGTTATTTAGTGGACAGACAAAAATTAAAATTATACACACACGCAAGCTTTTATTTATATATTGTAAACCACAAACAACTCTATAAATATGAAGTATCATTTTCAACAATCTAAAATATGAGTTTGGACTGAATTCTTCCCATTGTGAAAGACTCATGTGCTTGATTTAATAAGACTATTTATGGAAATACAATATGGCTTGAAGAGTTTCCCTTTTATCAAAGTTATCTACAGTTTTTTTATTTTAAAAAAAAAATTTTTTTAACCTTTATTGATTTTTGAGACAGAGAAAGAGAGCATGAATGGGGGAGGTTCAGAGAGAGAGGGAGACACAGAATCTGAAACAGGCTCCAGGCTCTGAGCTGTCAGCACAGAGCCCGACGTGGGGCTCGAACTCACAGACTGTGAGATCATGACCTGAGCCGAAGTCTGACGCTCAACCGACTGAGCCACCCAGGCGCCCCAATAGTTTTAATGTCATACATCAATAGAACCTACTCTGGGAGGGGCCACTGAACACTTACTGGGCACCAACCACCATGCTAAGTTCTTTACCCACATTCTCTCTTTCAATACGCACAACAATCCCTTAAATTAATTATAAATAGTTATCTCCATTTTACATAGAAGGAAGTTGAGATTCAGAAAGATTGGATAACTTGCCCAAGGACACAAAGACAATAAGAACTGGAACCCAGGTTTGAACCAAAGTCCTCAATAAAATGAATGTGTTTGAATTTGTCTTTCTAAAAATGTCACAGAAATGTCTACATTACCCAGAAACACATTATTGTTAATAGTCTCCCTATAACTTGCTTTAAGATATGACTAATTCAATACTATCATTATAGCTAAGCCTTTTAAAATAGAACGCATTTCATCCTCAAGGCTGAAGCTGTAAGTGTTCTTCATTGAATTATTTCTTGAACCTGATTCTGATGTATTTTTAATTGAAAAACATTCTGCTTAGACTAATGCAAAAAAACCAAATAGCAAAATCTGTTTGGAAGCCAGATGTAAGCAGCAAGATGACTCCTAAAAAAACAATAAAGACTCAACTTGTAAATTGCTAACAAATAAATCAATTAAATTTTGGTTTTCATTTGTGTCACTTCTGGGTTTTTTGTCCTTCTGGCCTAGCTCTTCTCCTCTCTCATGGTCTTTTCTTTCTCTATTATAATAGAATTTCAATCCAGATTTTCAAACAAAATCAAAGTCCTCTGACATTATATAAACACTGCATAATGATTTTATGTATCATAAAATTGTTGAATCATAGAATATTAGAGCCAAAGTGAATCTTAATGATTATCTGGTATAACCCACTCAGCTTACAGAGGACAATTGAGACCCAGAGAGAAAAGCAAGTTAATATCCTTCTTTTCACAGAGAATTCCATAAGAAATACTGACCTAGACACCAAGAAAACATATTCACTTTGCTAATTACTAGAAACCAATTCCCCATTCTTGCCTCAGTTTATCTACCTAAAAACAATGGAAATAATGAATTACAAGATCTCTGAGAAAACTCCCACCTCTAATGTAATTTTTCTTACTCCTAAAGAGATATGCAACTATGTCACACATAGATTCACAACCATATCTATATTTCTTCTCATGCTTGAGTATGATATGAATACCAAATAATGGATATACACTATTTCTTTTTTTTTTTTTTTAATTTTTTTTTTCAACGTTTTTTTATTTATTTTTGGGACAGAGAGAGACATAGCATGAACGGGGGAGGGGCAGAGAGAGAGGGAGACACAGAATCGGAAACAGGCTCCAGGCTCCGAGCCGTCCATCAGCCCAGAGCCTGACGTGGGGCTTGAACTCACGGACCGCGAGATCGTGACCTGGCTGAAGTCTGACGCTTAACCGACTGCGCCACCCAGGCGCCCCAACACTATTTCAAGTAAACTCGATATTCAAAATCATGAACTTAACTGGTAAGTAGGGAACTATGGGTAGACTGGTTTTCATAGTCTTTGGCTTCAATTTCAAGCCCATTCTGAAGAGACCATGGATATTATATGATATCACTTTCTAATAATGTGGCATTTCATCTAGTTCCATTAGACACTGTTGATAATAAGACACAAGGTAATAAAAGGAAGCTGTGTTAGATTCTATTTGGTATAAGTGACAAAATCCCAGCAGACTTAAGCAAAGTGAGAATATATTGGAAGAATACACAAATATCTTAGAAAATAATTGAATAGCAAAGCCATAACTGGCTTCAGGAATAGCTGACTATTATAAGGATTTGGGAGTCTACAGGATGTCTTCTAGCTCTCTTTACTGCTTCTCTCTAGAAATGGCCTCATCCTCTTTTAACAGATCACCTTTCTCTATACTTTGAAAAACACAGCTGATAACACCAACAATGTTCTACATGTAACTTTTCAGCCCATGGAGAGACGATGACCCTATTGTTAGGTCAAGGATCAAAAATCTCAGAGAGAAATGACTCTCACCTAGCTCATGTTACATAGGCCCACTTCTGAACCAAACAGTCGGGGTCAATGGGCAGTTATGAGGCACCAATGTAATTATTCTAATAAGTTGATGAGAAAAAGGGTACTTACAGAAAAGGGGTCCTTAGCAGACTATCTCTAGGTTTCCACTCCACTAATAAAGTTCTGGATTCCCTGAGTACAAGGTTGGTATTCAAGATCAAGGGGAAGATTATTTCTGGGGTGCCTAGAATAATTAAAAGATAACAGTGAGCTTGAGATAATACTGCAATGTGAAATTCATGGTCTGTTTGGGAATTCCACTCCAAGCAGATTTCCACTCATACTTTACATGCCAATATGCTGTGGAGATTGCACAATCTAACCTTTTCTAAACAAGAATAATTATTAATTCAGGGCATTGAAAGCACTGCTTTATATGGCAATATATTTTTCATTTATAACAGTTGGCAATGATGATGGGGAAATAGAACTTGTTTTATATAAATTCATCTTTAACACAGCCTCAGTTTCAAGTGAAGGGACAAATACTTATATTTATTCTTGAAAATATGATTACTATGTATGTGATAACTCTATATTTTGTACATTCCCTCACAGTTTACATAAGCTTTTTTTTTTTTTTTTTTTTTTTTTTTTTTTTTTTTTTACCTTTTTCAACTTCTTTCCCCCTACTCAGATGGAGGCAAATAGCCCATGACAAGAGGAGGGCATGTGCTGTTACTGGTACCAGAGTATCCATGCTTTCAGGTAATACCTCACCTTGTTCCTGAGTCTATAGGTTAAAGTAGCTGTCAACTAGCAGTTGGGATAGCATAAAGAGGAGATGAGAATACCAACACTATTTCCCTTGTGCCAAGAGTCACAGCAGTATTGTTCTCCCAGGAGTTGAGTGATGAGGAAGGAAGTTCATATCATGAAGATTTATCAGTTGTTTTGAATTATCATAAACCACACATGAGATTTGTTTTACTTTTCTAGAAATGCAATAGATTACTTAAAGCCAGTCTGGGTGTGAGACTTTTTTTTTTTAAGTTTATTTATTTTGAGAGAGAGAGACAGAAAGAGCGAGTGGGGGAGGGGTAGCAAGAAAGGGAGAGAGAGAATCCCAAGCAGGCTCTGCTCTGACAGATGTGGGGCTCAAACCCACGAACCGTGAGATCATGACCCAAGCCAAAATGAAGAGTCGGACACTTAACTGACTGAGTCACCCCAGAGACTGTTTTTCAAAGACTTCTTTGGAGCAGTTTTAGGTTCACAGAAATATCAAGAGGAAGGTACAGAGATATCCCATATGTTCCCTGGTTACACACATGCATAGTCTCTCACTGCCAAATTCCCCCACCACCAGAGTACATTTGTTACAATTATTTGCTCTACAGAGAAACGCCATTATTACCCCAAGTCCATAGTGTACCTTAGAAGTCATTATTGGTGTGGTATATTTCATGGGTTTGAACAAATGTGTAATGGCATATATCAACCATTATGATATCATACAGAGTATTTTCACTGCCCTAAAAGTCCCCTGTGCTCTGCCTATTCATTCCTCCCTTCCCATTAACCTCCCCTGCAAATGACTCTTTCTATAGTTTTTATTGTCTCCATAGTTTTGCTTTTTCTAGAATGTCATACAGTTGAAACCATAAATTATATGTAGATTATTTTACTTTGTAATATGAATTTAAGTTTTCTCCATGTCTTTTCATGGCTTCATAGCTCATTTCTCTTTAGCACTGACTAATATTCCATTGTTTGGATGTACCAGTGTATTTATGCAATCACCTACTGAAAGACATCTTAGTTGCTGCCAAGTTATGGCAACTTGAATAAAGCTACTATAAACACCCACATAAAGATTTTTTGTGAACAAACATTTTCAGCTCCTTTGGTTAAAATAGCAAGATTGAAATTGCTAGATCATATGGTAAGAGTTTGTTTAGTTTTGTAAGAAACCTTCCAAAGTCACTGTACCATTTTCCATTTCACCAGCAATAGATGAGAATTGCTGTTGCTCTGCCTCCTTGTCAGCATTTGGTATTGTCATGTTCTGGATTTTGGCCATTCTAACAGGTATATAATGGCATCTCATTGTTGCTTGAATTTATAATAGATCAATGGCACAGAATTGAGAGCCCTGAAATAGACCCACAAAAATATAGTCAGCTGATCTTTGACAATGGAGTAAAGACAACACAATGGAGAAAAGATAGCCTTTTCAACAAATCGTGTTGGAACAACAGGACATACACATGAGAAAAACTGAATCTAGACACAGAACTTAAACCCTTCACGAAAAGAAACTTAAAGTGGACCACAAACCTAAAGCAAAACTAAAAATCTCAGAAAATAGCATAGGAAAAAAAATTAGGAAAAAAAATTAGATGGCTTTGGGTTTGGCACAGTGCTTTTAGATATGACACCAAAAGCACAATCCATATAAAAAATAATTTATAAGCTGGACTTCATTAAAATTCAAAATTTCTGCCCTGTGAAAGATACTGTCAAGAGAATGAGAAGACAAGCCACAAAAATATTGGCAAAAGACAGATCTGATTAATGACTGTCATCCAAATTATTAAAAGAACTCTTAAAACTCAACAAAGAAAACAAGCACACCAATTTAAAAAATGGGCCAAAGACCTTAACAAAAACTTCACTAAAGAAAATGTACAGATGGAAAATAAGCACATGAAAAGATGTTCCACATCACATCATCAAATGTGAGACTTTTTATTAAAAAAAAAAAAAAAAAAGAGGGAGAATTAAATTGCTTAATTTTAACCACAAGGTTGAGATTAGAATTCTTAGGGCACCTGGGTGGCTCAGTTGGTTAAGCATCGGACTTTTGATTTTGGCTCAGGTTATGATCTCAGGGTTTGTGAGTTTGAACCCCATATAGGGCTCTGCACTGTCCTCAGAGCCTGCTTGGTATTCTCTTTCTCTCCCTCTCTCTCACCCTCTCTCTCTGCCCCTCCCCTCCTCATGTTCTCTCTCTCTCTCCCTCTCTCAAAATAAAGAAGCTTAGGGGTGCTTGGGTGGCTCAGTCGGTTAAGCATCTGACTTCAGCTCAGGTCGTGATCTCAAGGTTCATACATTTAAGCCCCATGTCAGGCTCTGTGCTGACAGCTCAGAGTCTGGAGCCTGCTTCAGATTCTGTGTCTCCCACTTTCTCTGCCCTTCCCCGCTCATGCTCTTTCTCCCTCAAAAATAAACATTAAACCAAAATTTTAAATAAATAAATAAATAAATAAATAAATAAACAAACTTAAAAAAAGAGATTAGAGGGGCGCCTGGGTGGCTTGGTCAGTTAAGTGTCCGACTTCAGCTCAGGTCATGATCTCACGGTCCGTGAGTTCGAGCCCCGCGTCAGGCTATGTGCTGATAGCTCAGAGCCTGGAGCCTGTTTCAGATTCTGTGTCTCCCTCTCTCTCTGCCCCTCCCCTGTTCATGCTCTGTCTCTCTCTGACTCAAAAATAAATAAAAACGTTAAAAAAAAATTAAAAAAAAGAGATTAGAATTCTTAGTAACAATGTAACAAATTAATATTCAATCTCACGTTTCAAAGTTAATCTGTTAGAGACATTTATTTTACTTGTAAAATGACTATTTATTGGGTACAGCACTTAAGATATGTTCTCATTCTAAAAGAATCCATACAGTTTTGGTACTAGCTAGCTAATAAAAATTGGTCAGGTTAATTTTTAAAATTACCAGGTTAATTACCACAGTTTTTGAGATTGGATAATCTCCCATGACAAACAGTTTGATTTAAAATAGATTTTTCTGCAACAAATTTTTTTAATCAAATACATTTAATTATAATAAAGGTAATTTCAACTGGCTTGGGAACTATTAAAATAAAAATTTTACTAGTGTAGAAAACTTTATCTCTCCCTTTTAATAAATGAACTCAGATATAGACTCCTTTTTTTCTTTTTAATGACTAGACACAGGTAAGTACAGATTTACTTACATGGCATGGTAAATGATGATGTATAAACATTTACCAACCTCTCCTCTGTCTATTTAAACAGAAGCTAATAACTACTCCATTTTCCATTCTCAAAAGCACTTACGTCAACAATTTATCAGACCCTTACGTTTTCTGCGTTAAAAAAAAAAAAAAAACAAAAAACCTGGCTCACTCGGCTATCCTTCCAACTTCAGCTCAGGTCATGATCTCAAGGTTCATGAGTTTGAGCCCCACACTGGGCTGTCTGCTGTCAGCACAGAGCCCACTTCGGATCCTTGGTGCCCCCTCTGTCTCTGCCCCTCCCCCCCTCAAAAATAAATACACATTTAAAAATAAATAAACAGCTTGTAGACTCAGCCTTCAATTTTCATTTTAATCAGGGATAATTCAAAGATATTTTAAGGTTTATAGTAATTTATTCCAGCAGAAATATAGAATTTCATCAGAACTATAGAATGGCAGAAATTTTAGAGACCATCTAGCTCAAAACTCTTGATTTGACAAATCAGGAAAGCAGTACTGGAAGATGGAAAAAAAAATCTGCCCAACATTACAGTGCACATTAGCACCAGAGTTAGACTTGAGAATCCAGGACTCCCTTCATTCCCAGTCCTCTGACTCCAAACCTGCCAGACTTCTCTTACAGTCACGTTGTATTAGGCAAAATTGAGCTGAATGGGATAAGCACCAATTGTTTTCATCAAAATATGCTAAACTCATTGGGTGCTAGATTTTTTGAAAATATATAACCACTGTCCTCAAAGGTGATATAATCTGATGAAAGAACCCAGGTAGACACATATGAAAGATAAAGTATCATGCAGTTTATTCCTAATTGTTGAGAGTAACAGAAGGAAACAATAGTGCATTTACCTAAAATAAACATAATCCTAAGAAATAGACCCATATAAGAGCCCCTGACAATTTCTATCCCTCTTTTAACAAATACCACATGTAGAAAAGGACAGATATATTATACACAATATAGAAGAAAGGAAAAGACATGAGGAGCCAAGTCTGTAATCCTATCAAGAATTATATCAGGCAAGAATGACCTGTCAGTCTCAGCAAAGATATTATTTTAAATGGTGGGAGAGAAACAGAGGAAAGAAAAGGAAGATCTGTACGTGGATCAATCCACATGATTAAGTTTTATCTTCAGATAAACTTCAAGTTCTTTACAATGAAAGGGAATTATAACTCTTGTCTGTTTGTCTTCATAATTTTATTCTATTTTAACATCAAACTTTAATAGGCCTACTATGCCTTAACAATAATTGTCACTGCAGTTAAGAATTACTGTCATGGAAGCCGATGCAAAAAGAAATCCAAGTGGTTGCTCAGTTCTCATTGGATGATAAAACAAATTGTTATCAGATCACACTATGCAATCTGAATACAATATCTGAAACACTGAAAATGCGGCAACTTTCTGATCTTTGACATAAGCCACGTTGTAAAGACTTAGATCATAAGACATAAAAGCAGTTCTCAAGGATCCCACACAAAAAGAGTCAGGATGAGTGTCCTAAAACTAGTCTCAGAACCTCAGAGCATGTTTTCTTCCTATTTTGTGTATGTAAGGGGGTGTCCGTGTACATCATGGTGCTCAAAGCAAGTGAGAATATTTGTATGACACCCTAAAGAACATTGAAAGTTATTTTGCAAGCATAAGAGACTCTTAAAAACTGAGAACAAACTGAGGGTTGAGGGGGGGTGGGAGGGAGGGTAGGGTAGGTGATGGGCATTGAAGAGGGCATCTTTTGGGATGAGCACTGTGTGTTGTATGGAAACTAATTTGACAATAAATTTCATATAATATAAAAAATAAATAAATAAAAAAGAAAGTTATTTTGGAGATTCTCTAGAGGGTTTGGGAAAAACAAATTGTTAGATTTTCTTTTTAATATATAAGATAGATAAAATAATAGTGAGGAAAATATGTTAAATATTAAATTTGATAAAAATTTATGAATATAATCTTTTCAGAAATTTGGAGAGAAAGTTGAAATCTTGTCAATGAATATAAGATTTTGAATTCAGGTTCTGTGCTTGAAGTGGCCATCAGTGGACAAGTGGACATGGGGATCTGACAAGACTTCTTAATGATGAGCTCTTCAAATTCGTGGTAATAATCATTAATGAGAAATCAGTCACAAAAACAGATGATAAAAAATTTAAAACCACTGGTTTTTTAGATAACCATCTAAATATTTAAAGCAGTTGAAATTACATTTAAAGAATCTGACAAATTTTCCTTACCTTGCATTAACAAACATGAGTTGGGGTTTGAACGGAATAACATTTTTTTTGGTATCAAGCATTTCAAAACAGAGGGATGGCTTTAACTTGCAGATGGTACCTTCGTCGTTAAAGCAGTCACGTGGGAGGTAGCTCGGACTCCAGACAGTTGGTAGCACAGACAGAAATCTAAGTGGAGGAAGACCTCCTCTAGGCGGACATTCAGGGCTTCTTGTTAGAGCTGAGAATGCTGGCTTTCATTCTTTGAGTTTGTGGGCACCACCGGCATATCCTCAAATTCCTCTCCAATCATGCTGACCTCTAAGGAGCCTCAGATGATACTGGTTATGTCCTGAGGCAACTGGCTTAGGAGCTTCAGCTGCTGCGGAACCTGGCCAGTTGCAAGCTGATCATTTCCTTACTGCCCATGCATTATTAAACTGTGCACAGTATCCTGGTTGGAAAGCTCTGCTTTAGAGAACAATTAGCATGTCTCTATGACTTTTTTTTTTTTTTTTTTACAAGTATCAGTGTTTTCATTTGTTTTTAGCCACAGGCTAAAGAGCAACAAATTCAGGGCTAGGAATGCTCACAAATGTCTTTGTTTTCATATAGTCCAACTGATTGATGGATGAGTTCATTCATCTATTTATTTACCAACTATTGATCACATCCTTGTTCTTCGCCAGACACTAATGTAAGTCTAAATATTGTTGCAAATGGAAATAGAGGTTCAGGGATCTTTCGCTTAAGCACTGGGAGTCTGGAATCTTAACTCTAGAATAAAGCCGTTTACTACCCCTATCCCACATCACATCAAATACCAAATAAGCTAACCAGTGATGATAGGCACCCACTTTTTCATAGAATGTGTGTTGCCTCTCCACTAGTTGATTTGTGAGATTTGTTTTTTTGTCAATATTTGTCAAAAATTGATACTGAGACAGAAGGACTCAAGCAACAAGATATCTAAAAATCCTGGTTACTTTAATAATTTAGCCCCAGAATTCTGAGATGCCTAGAGCTCACAAAGAGAAGCTGCAAGGGGAACAATGAAGAAAGGTTGTATGATGAATTGACATATTTCATCTTTCCTGATAAAGTCCCTCCTCCCCACCCCCATGCCCTTACAGTGCAATGTTGTAGCAAAGTGAGGGCTCACATTGCTGGTTTCCCGTGGGGCTTTCTGGCTTCAACCAGTTAACAAAACCTCCCAATTTTCTGCAAACCCAGTTAGTCGTCAGTCTCTAAAGAGCCCTTAAGAGCCATGAAAACCACTAACATTGACAAAGGAGGTTCGTGGTTCTTCTGAGTACATTAACAGATGTTATGCTTTCAAGAAGAGGTTATGTTATGCTTTGCACAGAGGGCAAAGTTAACCACCCGTCTTCCCTACATCTTCATGTGGACATTATATTACAGTTCAACCGAACAGCTCCCCATTGCCCGGATGTGCATTATACCCTTTAACCTGTCCCCATTCTTTCTCTTACAACTCATTCTTTCTCTAAGGCCTGGTATCCATGTTGCCCACATATGCAGCCCTCCTCACCACCACCCCCCTATCCTAAAGTCACTGCTTTTGAATTCCTCCTGCACTTTGTGCATTTCTTAAAGGCACCAAACACATTATACTTAATCATATGCCTCAATACCACATTTCGCGGGAAAATCCTTAATACATGCCTCAAGGGCCTGTCCCAGGTCAGGTACTCAGGCCACACTAGATAAAAAAGTAAATATTAAAAAAAAAAAAAAAAAAAAAAGTGAATATTACCTTCTCTATTAATTTAATTGCCACAAATACAGCTCTCTTTTCTAGCTCAGTTACAGTTCTGCCCCCAGGCATATCTGTATAGATTTCCTTGATCCTGACATCCTGACACTTTTCTACTCTTGTCTTCTGGTCTTCCTTTCAGGCTGGGCTTCCCCGTAATCCCGGGACTCCAGACTCCAGTTAACTGCCAAGTAGATGGCAACTGCTACTCTGCTGCCCCCTAGGGGACCCTTGCCAACATAGTCAGGCTTTGCTTCCGGGATCTAATGAACTTCATCAAGGGAAGCATCCAAGCAGTTGATGGATCTATGAGAATAGAATACCTGTCATTGTGAACAACCGCAAGCCTTAGATATTTTAGTAAGTTAAACCTCAGGGTTGAAACTGTCTTCCATAATACAGGGCCAATATCTAAGCATCTCAGACTCCATAGACAGTATTGTAATAATTTAGTGTCAATTGGGTTGCCTCACGCTCTGGGCATTTTGTTTCAGGTTAATCTTCAACACTTTCAAACAATTTTTCTGAAATGCTGAATTCCAGAAGAAGTGTAAATATAAAACATGAGATGAGTCTTTCAGCCTTCCTAAGACTTTGGTTTCTTCTTCCTTTCCTGTTGGCCAAAGAAAGCACAATGAAGTTGTGTAGAAAGAATCTTAATGGTTAGGCATCCTTTCTAATAATGCTTTCCACCAGACAATGCCCGTAAAGTGCTCTGAATGTTTCAAATGAAAGTGATCACTGTACATAAATGCAAAATGTTTCCCATATTACTGTTATGGAGACTGGGAGCTTTAAATAAATGCATTCCAATAGCTGTCACAGAAAGAACAGAAACCAAGGAACCGAATATAGAATGGGGACATTTATAAGTCACTAGACACTCACAATAAAGCCTGCAGAGAAAGAAATAAGTTAAACGGATTTTTATAATGATGAAAGTTCCAGTTTTTCTCTCCAAAATTTGATGTTACCTAAATTTTGAATTAGCGTAGATGACAGTCACTGAAGAAAACACATATATAGGAAAAAATATTCTGAAATCATTTGTCAAATCTAAGATTGTGTTTTTTTCTACTAAAATGGCATTGTTTTGAATCTTGAGTATAATAACCCACCTTTTGTCCCCAAAAGTCACCATTTATTATTAAAACTATTAGTCACTGAACTGACAGAAGGGACCATAACTGAAAGAAACATACTTAAGGAACAAAGTAAGACCCTACATACCCCACATACCTCCTTCATAGAAGCACTTGCATGGCTCAATAAGGTAAATCTAAGACTTTAAAATGAACAGAATTTGTCAGGCCACATTAATACAAAGCTATCAGAAGAATAAAACAGAAAGTATGAATCAAAATGTTTAGCTAATGATAATTGTCCACCAAAGCAACAATCACCAAGTAAAGAAAACTGTACTAAAATACTCCAATATGAATTCAAAACAATTAAACAAGAATTTGCAGATATGAAACAGCATTTCAATTCAGAAATTTAAAAACCCAGAATAGAAGTAAACAAAGAAACAAGCAGATTGTGAAACAAAGTCTCAGTGCATTAGGCTGGGAAAGATTAGAAAAGACAGAATTTTCTCAAGTTAACACCATATTAGAAAGAGAAATAGATTAAAGTGAAAACATAATAAGAATATAATTACCGGACTACTAAATTTAAAAAACAATACCATTTATAATAGCATCAAAAATGTCTAATACAGGGGCACTTGGGTGGCTCAGTCGGTTGAGCGTCTCACTTGGGCTCAGGTCATGATCTTGAAGTTTGCGAGTTTGAGCCCCGTACTGGGCTTGCTGCTGTCAGTGCAGAGCCCGTTTCGGATCCTCTGTCCCCCTCCCTTGCCTCTCCCCCACCTGCACTCTCCCCAAAATTAAAAGAAAAATTCTAATACACACCTAAGAATAAATCTAATAAAATATGTGCAAGATCTCTAACTTGAAACTATAGGATATACTTGAGACAAATTAAAGAAGACATGTTAAGTGCAGAGGTATACCATATTTACAGAATGGAAAATGCAATATTTTTATGACGTCTTCTCCCCAAATTATTAAATGTCCTTTTCTCTAAATTAATCTGTAGATCCAAAATCATCCAATCAATCCCAGCAAGCTGTGTGTGTGCGGGTGTGTGTGTGTGTGTGTGTGTGTGTGAAAATTGATAAGAACTGATTCTATAATTCATATGGAAGTACATAAAACCTAGAACAGGTTTTCAAGAAGAAGAACAAATTTAAAGGTCTTATACCTCCAGATTTCGGGAGTTACTTTAAAGCTACCATAATTAAGACAGTGTGGCATGGGGCATGAGGATAAAGAAATCAACTATAAAACAGAATTAAGTATCAAGAAGTATGTGTGTGTGTGTGTGTATCTATATCTACATCTATATCTATATATATATCCATATATAGATATAGATATATAGTCAGTTCATTTTCAACAAAGATACCCTTGAAATTCAAAGGAGATAGGATGATCTTTTAATAAATGATAATGGGTCAATTAGGTAATCACAAGGGGAAAAAATAAACCTTAACTTCCTACTTCACACACAAATTTAATTTGAGATATGTTATAAACATAAATGATAAAAAGTAAAAGAATAAAGTATCTAGAAGTAACAAAAGAGACTATCCTCATGACATTTTGGGTAGGTGAAGATATTTTTTTGGCAGAACACAATAATTATAAAAGAAATGCGTTTGAGAAATTGGATTTTGTTACAAATAAGCTTCTGTTCATCAAGGACATCATTAGGAGAGTGAAAAGCCAAAATACAGTCTGAGAAAGATGCCCACATTTATATAATAACAGATTTGTTTCTGGGATATATAGAGAATTCCTACATATTAATGAGAAAAAAACAAACAACCCAATTTCAAAAGTGAGCAAATAAATTGAACGGTTTACCAAAGAATATGTACAAATATCCATTCAATCTACATTTAAAAAATTATTCAATGTCATTAGGTGTTAGAAAACGCAGCTTTAAAATAACAAGGAAACATAATATACACCCACCAAATGACCACAAATAAAAAGGCTTGTAATATTATGTGCTGGCATGGTTGGGGAAAAACTAGAAATCTCATCCATTGCTGATGGACATATAAATTGGCACACTTTAGATAACTGGAGTTATCTGCTATTAACTGAATCAGAAATTCTGTTCATGGATATATACCCAGAAGGAACAAGTACATGTGTCTAATAAAAAGACAGGTACAAAATGCACATAGGAACTTTATTCCTAACCATTCAGATGGTCAAAAACAGGAAAAATTTGGAAACAACCCTAACGTTTCCAGATGGATAATAGACATACACTTGGAAAGAAAAATTATAAACCTTTTAAAAGATAATATGGAATAGTGGCTTCAACCATCGGGCCCCAGGAAGAAACAGATCAACAGGATGAAAGATTGACAAATTTTATATTAGGGTAAAATTAAGAACTTCTGCTTATCAAACAATATCATCAAGAGAATGAAAAGGCAAGTCACAGAAAGGAGAAGATATTTGAAGCATTTATAACTAACAATTCTGCCCATGGATTTATGTCCAAAAATGTGTGCATGTAAGTTCCAGAAGGAATATATGCATAAGGAATACCTGGATAAGAATGTTCATAACAGTATTATTCACAATAACTAAAAACTATAAACAAGTCAAATATCCTTCAACAGTAAATAGTTAAATAAATAGGGGTATATTTGTGTAAGGGAGTATCAGATCTCATTGGAAACTAACAAACTACAGTTTCTTAAAGTAACATGGGTGAATCTCACAAACATCAAGTTGAGTGGAAGAAATAAGACACAAAAGAATGATTCTGTTTATATAAATTCAAAAACATAGTCAAACTAAACTATATCATTTAAAGGTGCAGCAGCATACAGAAAAGCTATAAAGAAAACAAAGGAGAGCTTAGAAAATTTAGCAAAGTTAGGGGCGACTGGGTGGCTCAATCAGTTAAGCATCTGACTTCAGCTCAGGTCATGATCTCACAGTCCGTGAGTTCAAGCCCCACATCAGGCTGTGTGCTGACAGCTCAGAGCCTGGAGCGTGCTTCAGATTCTGTGTCTCCCTCTCTCTCTGCCCCTCCCCTGCTCACGCTCTGTCTCTCTCTGTCTCAAAAATAAATAATAAAAAAAATTTTTTTTAATTTAAAATTTAGCAAAGTTATATTTGTTAGAGCAAAAGGGGGTTGTATCAAGAAGCACAGGTTTTGAGGGTATTAGCAATGTTCTATTGCTTGATCTGGATAGTAGTTAAATGCGTGTTTATTCTTTTAAAAATTTGTCAAAGTTAAATTGTATATTTATATTCACATTTTATGCATTTTCCTGAGTGATATTACATTTCACAATATAGACAGTATGAAAATGAACTCTATTTTCATTATCTGTCCATAATTACAAGCTTACTCTTGAAAGAATTAACTCACTCACTTAAAGACTATATTCCCAAAGGTATGAAATAATTTCAAAGTTCTCCTTTTTGTATAAAATACAAAATACAGGGGTGCCTGGGTGGCTTGGTCAGTTGAGCATCTAACTTCAGCTCAGGTCATGATTTCAAGGTCTGTGAGTTCAAGCCCCGTGCTCGGGCTCTGTGCTGACAGCTCAGGGCCTGGAGCCTGCTTCAGATTCTGTGTCTCCCTCTCTCTCTGCCTCTCTCACACTCACACTCTGCCTCTGTCTCTCAAAAATGAATAAATGTTAAGAAATTTAAAAAAACACAGCACAAATTATATATCAATAATAATTATAATTTCAATAATATAAAATTATAGCTGCCCATTATTCTCGTTACAAAGACTATTTTTCTTTCCCTTGGGGGAAATATACAAAAAACAAGTAGGGATAAAGTTGGACAAAACAATTGGTCAAAGACTATTTTTCTTTCCCTTGGGGAAAAAAGTACAAGTAACAAGTTGGGATAAAATTGGGCAAAGCAAATGTTAGCAAGCAAAAATAAGAGGTCTCCATGAAGAAGCAGCTGCTGTAATATCTTTCAGGACACAAATGCTGAGTTAGAAGACTGGCACAATGGCTCTTTCCAGTTCATCTTATTTTCTTAATGTTCTTTACTCATTTTGAGAGAGAGATTTAGAGTGCAAGCAGGGGAGGGGCAGAGAGAGAGGGAGACAGACAATCCCCAGCAGGCTCTGTGCTGTCAGCACAGAGCCCCACGAAGTGGGGGCTCAAACTCAAGAACCATAAGATCATGACCTGCGCCCAAATCAAGAGTGGGAGGCCTAACCAATTGAGTCACAAAGGCACCCTTCCAATTCATCTTTAAAAGGGAAGGCAAGGAGCTCCTGCCAGACACAGAGGAAGAACTTCTCAGAAGATAATTCAAAAGGAAATTTAATCACAGTGGAATATAGGTTCATACAATCAGATCATAACTCCTTGTGGTGGAAGCTAGGTAAATTAAAAACTACGTACTTTCTTCACAGATGTTTGCAGTGAGGAGCCTGGATCCATGACTGCTGGTTTGCAAAACAGCTGGGGCACAGAGGCCAAGGAGAGACAGAAGGAGGAGCAGACCACTCCAGACCTGCAGGTGGTAAGAAACTTACATACAAGGTTTGTCTCCGCTCCACGAGGCCCACAGATCTCTTCACTGCTGCCAGAATTTCATGGATTTAGTCATGTAAGTGTCCTGAAGGTCTCAGCAATACTTCACTCTCTGAAGGCTGTGTCCTTCAAACAGCCCCAATGTGGGAATGAGTGGCAGAATGTAAATTCCAAGGACAGGACAAGGGACCTGCTCGCAGGTCAACTGCAGGTCATGTCCCCTCGATGACCTCCCCCAACATGCTTTTTAACTACCACATTGTCAGCACAGAGCCCAATGTGGGCTCAAACCCATGAACTGTGAGATCATGACCTGAGCTGAAATCAAGATCTGGACACTTATCCAACTGAGCCACCCAGGCACCCCAGGATGTTCCAAGAAGCAAAAAAAAATTGCTTTAAAAGAATTCACCTTTTACATAACAAAAGGATAAACATATGTAAACATTCATGTGAGTTTCATAAACTCTGAGGGTGATTTAATATGTGTGTAGTGCATGGTGGGAAATCAACATGGTGTTTCTTAAAGCAATTCAAACACCAACTCAATGAATCACTGGCATTAATTAATACTATTTCATAATATACCTTGGTATGCTGGGTTGGGACAGAGATAAGACTGACAAATGTTGCTCTAGAAGTTATAGTGGAACTCAAATACAAACCTAATCAATGACTAATTTTAAGATTATAGCAGTCAACCTTCTAGAATTACTTTAGGTAGTGATAACATCAAACAAAGGACTTGTCAAAAGAACTGAAACTCAGGTTATTTTGCTAGTTTAATTATTATTTTATATTAGCATATTTGCCACTTTATTCAGTTAAAATAAATTCTGGAGACACTAAGAAGCAAAGATAAATGTCTTATCTCAGTATCCCCAACACTGTGCAGTGCCTGGCATATGATGTTTATAAAATGCCTGAATTAAGTGGATGGTTTTGTCTCTCTTATGCCCTATAAAATCTATTAAAAACTTTAACAAATGCAAATGTAGCCCTCCCACAACATGGCATCAGTCCTAGTTAGATTTTAATGGAATTTCCTTAAATATTCAAGGAATAGAAAATTCTTAATATTTAAACTCTTTAAATGAATTTTTAATGACTCTCTTTCCCATTAATTTCACAAGGCCAGTCTTATCTTGATGTCAAATTTTTCTCTATAGCTATAGTAACTATTAAGAAACTATAAAATGGAACAAGAATGGAGATTACATTTGCAGTGATAGGAACTGTGGAAAATTCAGAATACTTTGCTGATATACTGACAGTGGAAATGAATTCCATGTTTCTGAAAGGGTATAAAATATCAATTACTCAACTTAACAAAATGGCTCAAAAATAGCTGAAATAGCTAAGACAAATTTTGGGAAAATAAAGGAAGTGAGATAAAATTATTCTTTCATATAATAAAACACATATTCAATATAAAATCATTAAGAGGCTGTGAATCTGAAACAGAAACAGAACGACAGATGATTGGAATGAAATAGTACATTGAGCTCCAGAGTGTCCATATTAGAATTTAATACATTTTGTGGCATTACATAACAGTGGGGAAAAGATAGATATAAACAATTGGTGGGGGGGGAAACAGACCAATCATTCATATCAGCACATAAATGAAACTTGTAATTTAAACCTTATGTAATGGAGCACCTGGGTAGCTCAGTCAGTTGGGCATCTGACTTTGGCTCAGGTCATGATCTCACAGTTGCTGGGTTTGAGTCCCATGTTGGGCTCTGTGCTGATAGCTCAGAGCCTGGAGCCTCCTTCAGGTTATCTCCCTCTCTCTCTGCCCTTCCCCTGCTCATGCTCTCTTTCTCTGTCACCCAAAAGTAAATAAACATTAAAAAAAAAAAATTTAAACCTTACATAACAATAAACTCCAGTAGGATTAGGGAATTTAATATTTTTAAAATGTACAAAGTAAAACATGAAACAGAAATATACATGAACATTCTTATAATCAGGCCTTTCTAAGAATAACTTTAAACCCAGTAATCATAAATGAAGAGATTGGCAGGCTTTAGGGAAAAAGCCTTAACACTGCTATGCATGAACATAAAACACAGCTGAAACATTGTAAAATAGTGAAGTAAAGATATCTGTTCACTTTTTTTAGCTATCAAAAAAAAAGCAACAACGGAGGTGAGGAAAAACAAAAATCCTTTCTGAGACAAAATTAGGAAACAACAATGTCCCAAGTCAAATATATTGAAAAGCTGCCAAGAGTGGCGAAAATCGAACCAGGGGAGGGAGGATGTGGAGGGATCATGCGCACTACAGAGCTCAAGGGGAACTAGTTGACCTAGTTGCCTCTCAAATATGAGGGGCCATGAAAGGGGGCGGAATCACTGACCTTTTGTTTGGAGATAAGGAAGAAGCACCTGAGAACATCATTGAATCCCTTTTAACACCACAAAGAGGCAAAGGAATTAAGGACAAATGAGGAAAGAAACAAAAGAAAAGAAGCTTTCAACATGTCAGCTGGCTACCATGTGACAGACTAGGAGAGAGTCTGTGGTGTGAAAAAACTCTACAGTTACTAATCTTTCAAAGCCAAAGTGATGGACAGGGCTTAACCCCTTACCAACACAAACCCCGCTTCACTGTGGGGCTTCATTCCAAACCAGAGAGAATTCCCAGCCCTTCCATTTTATTCTGTTGCAAATAACTGGCCCAGGAAGAATTCACTTCATTCAAAAACCAAGACACTTGTCCTGGGTTGGCACTGCATGATATAGTTTTCAATTTCACCAAAACTTCCTGAAAAGGAAACATATTCACCAGTATGGGGAGGGGGGGAGGGTTAGACAGGACAACATCTTCAACAAGATCCCCCTAAAAGCCATTTGTGACAAAACCATCAATAACAGCAGCACCTCCATGAAATAAATATTGTGTGATAGAAGTCTACCACCATATCTTAAAAGCTATCAATACTAAAAAATTACCAAGCGCTCATCCACAAGAAGAGAAAATACCATCCTGATGAGAAACCAATATGGGTTGTTCTGGGAAATACCAATAGGGAAAGACTCTCACAAGGTCAGAATTTCGGTAAATACAAAAAAAAAAAAAAAAAGGCTGTGGCCATCTGGGACCTTGAAATTCTCAGAAATAACTTTCATACATTCATGTCCAGAAGGATAAACTCCACCTTGAGGGAAATGTACTGGAAACAAAAATCAAGTTACACAGAGCAGGACAGTGATGATAAAGAGGAAGGACTCTAAGGAAGCACATCCCAAGAAGTTCTGTAACAGCAAACACCAATGCTATAGTCCTTAGAGCAGGGAATCTACAGAGCAACAGCCTATAGAGCAGGGAGCCCCAACACGGAAACAAAGGAGGCTGGAGTACACAGGGCTAGACCAGAAAAATGTTACTGAATCCAACTTGGCTCTGATTCCAATGTTACTGAATCCAACCAGGCTACACAGAGAGGCCATATTTTAAGTTTTTCATGGCAATTGACACAGAAGGTAGTCACTGAGTTCTGAAGCTCAGAAAGATACCCTACTCCAGCCCTCCCACCCAACAGACAACTCTTTCTAAAGCTCAGAGGAAAAAAAAACCTCACCTTATCTAAACATGAAAGGGAAAAAGGGGATACAATTTAACCCCATAAAACACAAATTATAGTAAAAATATTAAAATAAACCTTATAATATGTTGACTATGAGCATACAGAAAAATGTGCCCAGAAATCACATAAAAACTAAGAATCCAAAATGAACTAAAAGACATTAAGAACATTACTTCACCTTTGAAAGAACAGCACAAATCAGACATAGAAAATCTCAGAAGTTCAAGTAGTTGGAAATAACATGGACATGAAATAAGAAGCAAGAGATCACTGTAAATAATTAAGAAGCCAAAAAAAAATCCTCTTTCCTCAATTCCTCAAAACTATTTTTTTAAGTTTATTTATTTATTTTAAGAAAGAGAGAGAGAGAGAAAGAGTACATGTGAGCAGGCAAGGGGCAGAGAGAGAGAGGGAGAGAGAGAATTCCAGACAGGCTCTGTGCTGTCAGTGCAGAGGCTGAGACGGGGCTTGATACCATGAACTATGAGATCATCACCTGAGCCAAAATCAAGAGTCAGACAATTTTTTTTTTATTTAAAAAAATTTTTTTAATGTTTATTTATTTTTGAGACAGAGGGAGACAGAACATGAGCTGGGGAGGGGCATAGAGAGAGGGAGACACAGAATCTGAAACAGGCTCCAGGCTCTGAGCTGTCACCACAGAGCCTGATGCGGGGCTCAAACCCACGAACCATGACCTGAGCTGAAGTCGGACGCTTAACCGACTGAGCCACCCAGGTGCCCCAACAGTCAGACACTTAACTGACTGAGCCATCCAGGTGTCCTAGTCCAAAACTATTAGACAAGGCAAAGCATGGTAGGCATTCACATACAGTATGTGTGTTTATGTGTGTGGAGTGCATGCTAGCCTGGAGAAGGTGTGCTACTGGGTGAGGAGACTGTCTTATTGGGGAGGGCAGCACCCAGGGAGGGCACGTCAGAGCTCAAGTGAGATAAGAAGGGCATCCATTTTGGGAAGTGAAAATGGCTAAGAAGTGGCAGAAGGCATAGAAGATTGGTTGTATACAGAAAGATTGATCACATAAATATATTCAGGCCAGTTTTCTCAGAGAATAAATACACAATATGAAAAGTTAAAAAGGGAGGAAACTGAAATGAACCCTGTGTTTATAGATTGGAGTTGAAAGTGTTGGGATGACTTCATGGTTTTCAAAATATAGATAGAGAAATGAATATAGGTGTGTATGTGTGTGTATACATGTATGTGGATGTATACCTTAGTTCTCTCCACTAAGAGGGCCTGGGAGAAGTAACAATTAGCATCCCCAGCATGCAGATCTTGGTTTCCAATTAACATTTTCTACTAAAAGGAACTGGAGTTCTTGGGAAAATGAATGATTCCAGGCCTGGGACAGAGAAAGTACAAGATGAGTCTGGAACATCTTGTTGTACATGAAAAATAAAAAAAGTGCTCAAAGAGTGATGGGGTCAGGTCAAGAGGACGCAGAAGCCATCATTAAGTGACCCTCACTGGCCAAATCTGGGTCTGAGTATCAAAATAAAGAATGATAATAAAAGATTATAAGCCATTAAATTTAAAAAGTGGACAAGTCCGTCCTAATGGAAATAAACGAATTAAGAAATAATATGATGAGGAATAGGGTATTTACATAGCTTGAAAGTACCTCCTTACAAAGGAGGAACTTTTTAAGAAAAAAGTTACCGTTATGATGAGAAACTTGGCAGGTAATATTTTAATCAAGTGGCCAACTTATATTACCAATAATAGGAAAATATAAACAATGTGACACAGAATAAAATGCATTAAGAACTCAACATAGATCATAGATCATAAGTTTTATTGCCAATGATGCAAAAATTAATTCTAAACCGGAAAAACTGACAAGTCTAAATTGAGAGACATTCCACAAATTTACTAGCTAGTAGTCTTCAAAAGTGTCAAGGCCCTAAAGCTAAGGAAAGATGGGGAAATGGTTCTGGATAGCAGGAAACTAAAGAAATATGACAATTAAAAGTAATGTAAGAATCTGGACAGGATCATTTTGCAGTAAAGGACATTATTAGGGATATTTACCAAACTTGAATGAAGTCTGATTAGATAGTTATAACAAATCAGTGTCAATTCTTTAGCTTAACAGTAGTGTTGAGGTTATGCAGGAAAATTTTCTTAGTAGTAGGAAATACACATAAGTATTTGGTGGTGGGGGGGCATCATATCTACAACTTAATTTCAAAAGTTTCAGGGAAAAAATATCATCGTATTGTACTTTCAAATTTTCCATAAGTTTACATTGTTTCCCCAAGAAAAGAGAGCAAAGTAAATTTGAAGGAAGATAAGAATAGACACATAGAAAGCACAGCAAAGAAAATGAATATTGCAAGAGATAAAAAACAAAACAGGAAATAAGAACAAGAAAAAAAAGACTTTAAGATAACGACAGATACGGAGACTAGCAAAGGAAAAAGAATATGGGTATTAATAGAGCCCCAGAAGAAAAAAGTCAAAACCAAAACCAAATATTTAAAATTGTATCTTGAGAAAGTCTAGGATATATATGCTGAAGTGAACATCCAGGGAACTAGCCAATATGTCCAAGAATGGTCAATACCAAAATGTTTCTTAATGTGGAATTTCAGTGATAGAGAAAGTAAAAAAAAAAACATGGGAGAGGATAATCTAAACAGAAGACAAATTACATCGAGAGCAAAATTGATAGCCAATTTAAAAACAAGACAAATTATTTTGAGAGGGTTTCCTTGGCTCTGGAGGAGTTCATAGGTGTTATTAATATTGCTCAGTTGTTTATTTGAGGAATCAGTGCAGAGTCTGATGTGACCTCTTTTAGTCTGGATGGAAAAACTATAGGTGAAGACATTTTCAAAGTTAAAAAACAAAATAAAAAAATAATTCTGTACAATCTGAAGTGGAATCTGCCAAGATGTATGACAGCTGATGGTGCAAAAATAGGTAGGGAGCAGAACCAAAGCTTAGATGGAGCAAAACTTGTGAAACTGTAATGTTTAAGCTTATTATTATTCCCTGTATTGTTCATTAGCAGGTACTCTGAAGACATTATTTGAATGATGTTATAAACATAGTGGCATCAACAGTGAACTTCGTGTGCTCTTGTAGAGTTAACCACTGGCAATTCTGAGAATTTTCATTCAGAAGTAGAAGTTGAATGTCCTTCATTGCCCAGCCACACAGCAAGTCAATAACTTAGCACTGGTAAACATTTTTTTGTGACTTTTTCTGGCACAGGGATGAGATTGAAATTTTTTCTGAATGAGAACTCCTCTCAATGGCTATTGTTTAACCTTATGTGGCTTTGGAAAATAGCTGCTGCTACACATTTGATAATGTTTCTTTTTTTTTTAAATTTTTAATGTTTTATTTATATTTGAGAGAAAGAGAGAACGCACACAAGTGAGGGAGGGGCAGAGAGACAGAGACAGAGTCTGAAGCAGGCTCCAGGCTCTGAGCTGTCAGCACAGAGCCTGATGTGGGGCTTGAACTCACAAGCTGTGAGATCATGACCTGAGCCGAAGTCGGATGCTTAACCAACTGGGCCACCCAGGAACCCCTAAACTTGATAATGTTTCTTAATGAATTCAACCAAACAGTGAACCTTATTCAGCAGTAAAGTCATTTCAATGACAATTAATGTTTGAATTTCAAATACCGTCAGACTGCTTTCTATACTTCCCATGCTGTCAAACAATAAAGCAAGAAGATTCCATTTCCACACAAATTTACAACAGATGTATTTTCCAAGTCGAAATCAATCATAGTTTCAGTAGCACTTTGCAGACCTCGATGTATGAAAGAATAGAACTACCTGTAAATCTTATCCTTTATTCCTATATGTGGCGCCCCCCATGCCTCACTTACTGAGAATTTCCCTCATCCTACAATACTTTCCCCACTATCTCCATGGTTTTATAAATCCTCTTATCCTACAAAGCCTACCCTGAACATCCCAAAGATTTCTCTCTAAGCCCAACTCCTGTGGTAATTATCATCTGGTCTTTCACTGGATCCTTTCTGTATACTCCTTTTTCTGATAATTTATATCCACCTAAGTGATTATCATCTCCCTATATACGCTGTAAGTGCCTTGAGGAGAGAAGCTACAATTCAAAGATAACCCTTAGCCCCTGTTGGCAATATGTGAAACTTTGGAAAATGTTGGTTGATTAACTGCTTGAGCAAGTATTTTGATAGTTACAAACATGAAAGTGATTAATGAAGAACTATGAACAGACTCATCAACATGCTGCTCTTAACAATTTAATTTAACCAGCATTTCCTAGGTATTCACTTCCTTTTGGCTGGTCATAGAAATGAACCTGAAATTGTGTCTAGCCCCAGGAAATGAATGATAGAGTAGAATTATTTACTCCAATGGTTCTCCACTAGAGACAATTTTGCTCCCCAGGGGACACTTGGCAAAGTCTGAAGACATTTTTGTTTGCCAAAACTGAGAGGGGCAGGATGCAACTGGCATATAGTGAATCGAGTCCAGGGGTTCTGCACAGCACCCTACTGCACAGGGCCGTCATCCACAACAAGGAATTGTCTGGTCCAAAATGTCAGTACCGAGGTTGAGAAGCCTAATTTACTGGGCCAATGTGGGCTGAAATAGGGGAAAACAGTGTTCCATATACGTTTTTGTCTCCTAAATTATGACATTTTCATAGGATTTTTTTTTATATATATCTGAGAATCTAGGGCTGATGTCTGCTTCTACATACACCAGCATTTCACTAGGCTAAAAACTTCACATGATTGGAAACCAGTCCTCTTTCTTGGAAGTGCTCAATAAATGTTTGATGAGCGTAGGTGTTCAATAAATATTTGTTGAATGAATAATTAAGTGTTGAGAGTGCATTGGTCTAATAACTGCTTTCTGGGACTACTGATTCTTCAGAAACCTAGAAGGACCTTTAGAGGTAATCTCATCACATGCCGTTTACTATTTAAGAGTGTGATACTTTTGGGGCGCCTGGGTGGCTGAGTCGGTTAAGCGTCCGACTTCAGCTCAGGTCATGATGTCACACTCCGTGAGTTCAAGCCCCACATCAGGCTGTGTGCTGACAGCTCAGAACCTGGAGCCTGCTTCAGATTCTGTGTCTCCCTCTGTGTCTGTGTCTGTGTCTGCCCCTCCCCTGCTCACGCTCTGTCTCTCTCTGTCTCAAAAATAAATAAAAACATTTAAAAAAAAGAGTGTGACACTTTTTCTTCAAATACTTTCTCATGGAAGATTCTAATGTACGAGGCAGATAAGAATAGAGATGCTCCAAAGACAAGGCATCTGGAGCCCACCCACCAACACACTGTGGTGTCTCCTAAGGTGAGCATTGAAAAACCAATGCAAATTACTCTCAAATAATAATCAACAAAACAGAAGTAGAGAGAAAAGGTAACCAAAATAAAGTCACATGGTGAGGTAGTGGTAGGTCACTAACTAAAGCTGCATTCTGTTCATTAAGTACCCTGAGAGGCAGTGCAGAACAAAGGTTTCTATTTTGTTGGGCTAACCTAATACCATGCTGTGCTAATATGTGTGTGTGTGTGTGTATGGTTAGAACCTCTATTTTTTGTATCTGAACATCTAAGACTAATGTTCTCCCCGACAACTTCACTCCATTTCACCAGCATAAAACTCCATGAAACACCTCTTCACAATGGGAATTTAATACTTAAAATTTGTGGATTAACTATCTATAAATCTATTTCTTTGTGAATTGTTTGTCTCCACCCCCCATCCCCCACTAAGACAGGTTCTTCTATGAGATCAATTTAGGCAGAATAAATTTATCAAGTCCTTCAACATCTGCCTATCCTTCCATGTAGATACATGATTCTTAATGGGGAAAGGGTTGTGACATAATGGTATTTTGGAATTAGGGGAATGTGTAGTTTGAAAAAGCATAGTCTGTAAAGTTATTTTTAAAATCCTCTAATACCTGTAATTTTCATAATACAAACCTTAGAGAAATCTTGTCAAAATATTTTTGGCTGGCTGGTGGCAATACTTAGAAGATAGTGATTCTCTAACAAATAATAGGCAAGTGAAAAGGTAGTGTCTAAGAATCTTACATGGAAAGGTTGAAGCATGAAGTTTTTGTGTTTATCAAAAGATTGCAAGATATTTAAATGCGCGAGGCAGAAAACATGGAATTTTATGTAATGACCTGGGGCCTTTCAGTGTCTTACATAGCTGTTAACTATATAAAAGGGTTGAGTCTGGGCAGAGAGCATCAGGACTTCCATGATGAAGATGAGGAAACCATTCTTGGACAATGTTGCTTTGTTCTAGTCTCTGTTATACTTTGTTATGATTCTTCTCCACACTATCAGTGTTAAAAAAATCAAAATGGGGGCCCTGGGTGGCTCAGTCGGTTGAGTGTCTGACTCTTGATTTTGGTTCAGGTCATGATCTCACACAGTTCATGGGATGGAGACCCAAATCAGGCTCTGTGCTGAGGTGCTGAGTGTGGAGCCTGCTTATGATTTTCTCTCTCTCTCCCTCTCCCTTTGATCCGTCTCCCCTCTTGCGAGTGTGCTCTCTCTCTCTCTCTCTAAAACAAAACAAAACAAAAACAACAACAACAACAAAAACAACAACACAGAATGATATGAAGGTCAATTTGACAGCAAGAAAGGATCCCCCTGGCTGAAGTCATGTCATGATTCTGTCAGAGTCACAGGATTATCATGGGAGATATTGCCCCAGAAGTTTTTGCCATAAGGTGAACATGTAGCAGGTAGAAATCAAATTTACATGGATTATATACCCAATCTAGACTTACCTTCTTCTCACATAAACCTCTAAATGGCTTCCTTCCTCTCAGAATTGTTGTATTAAAAAAAAAACTAAAAACAAAACTGATGTGTGAGTTACCTCAGGTCAATGCTCCAGCTATATTTAGTGATCTGAGAGTCAAAAAAAAGGTTTCAATTTTCCAGTAAAATCCTTTTGTAAGCAATAGCTTTATAAGATGCCACAGACACAGCTGCATGGAGGGCCCAGAGAGATCTGTACCTATGGACTTGAGACTGGCCTTGGGGAGCTCTCAGAACAATGTTGCCACCCTGAAGAGAGGAAGAAGAAAGATGAAGGGGATAACCAAAAGCAAGATCCCATCATTAGTCTCGCCTATCTGAGCACTTCCTGCCATGTCCATCCACCTCAGTTCATCCGGAGCTCCTGCCTGGGCCTGCCAATCCCATTTACCAGTCAGAAATTGTCACTGATGTATCTTCTCTTGTGCCCAGCTTCTGTCTTCATGGGTTGTTTTTCTTCGATAGCCAACAGCTCTTCAGAGCAGAAGGGATCCTTAGAGGTCGCAAATCTCACTTCTCAATTTACAAATGAGAAGACCCAAGACAGAGTAGGAACACCTTTGCCCAGAGTCACATGACTAATGTCAGAACTGAGTGAATCCACGTGGTTCTGCTCTCGGTTCAGCTCTGGCTATTGGTGCTACTTACGTCAGCCTGATCTTTCCCTCCCTCTAAAGATTGTCCTTCCTTCACCAGAGTCCTCTTTCAGAGGATGACCATTTAGTGAATTTCTTTTTTTCTTTTTTTTTTTTTTTATATATGAAATTTATTGTCAAATTGGTTTCCATACAACACCCAGTGCTCATCCCAAAAGGTGCCCTCCTCAATACCCATCACCCACCCTCCCCTCCCTCCCACCCCCATCAACCCTCAGTTTGTTCTCAGTGTTTAACTGAGTGTTTAACATGGAATTTACATGGAGGTGGAGACATGGAGGTGGAGACATTTACATGGGGGTGGAGACAAACAATTCACAAAGAAATAGATTTATAGATAGTTAATCCACAAATTTTAAGTATTAAATTCCCATTGTGAAGAGGTGTTTCATGGAGTTTTATGCTGGTGAAATGGAGTGAAGTTGTCGGGGAGAACATTAGTCTTAGATGTTCAGATACAAAAAATAGAGGTTCTAACCATACACACACACACACACATATTAGCACAGCATGGTATTAGGTTAGCCCAACAAAATAGAAACCTTTGTTCTGCACTGCCTCTCAGGGTACTTAATGAACAGAATGCAGTGTTTAACTGCATGGAAAATCCAGTGTTTAACTGTTCTCAGTTTTTAACAGTGTCTTATGCTTTGTCTCTCTCCCACTCTAACCTCTTTTTTTTTTTCCCTTCCCCTCCCCCATGGGTTTATGTTAAATTTCTCAGGATCCACATAAGAGTGAAACCATATGGTATGTGTCTTTCTCTGTATGGCTTATTTCACTTAGCATCACACTCTCCAGTTCCATCCACGTTGCTACAAAAGGCCATATTTCATTTTTTCTCATTGCCACGTAGTACTCCATTGTGTATATAAACCACAATTTCTTTATCCATTCATCAGTTGATGGACATTTAGGCTCTTTCCATAATTTGGCTATTGTTGAGAGTGCTGCTAGAAACATTGGGGTACAAGTGCCCCTATGCATCAGTACTCCTGTATCCCTTGGGTAAATTCCTAGCAGTGCTATTGCTGGGTCATAGGGTAGGTCTATTTTTAATTTTCTGAGGAACCTCCACACTGCTTTCCAGAGCGGCTGCACCAATTTGCATTCCCACCAACAGTGCAAGAGTGTTCCCGTTTCTCCACATCCTCTCCAGCATCTATAGTGTCCTGATTTGTTCATTTTGGCCACTCTGACTGGCGTGAGGTGATATCTGAGTGTGGTTTTGATTGTATTTCCCTGATAAGGAGCGACGTTGAGCATCTTTTCATGTGCCTATTGGCCATCCGGATGTCTTCTTTAGAGAAGTGTCTATTCATGTTTTCTGCCCATTTCTTCACTGGGTTATTTGCTTTTCGGGTGTGGAGATTGGTGAGCTCTTTATAGATTTTGGATACTAGCCCTTTGTCCGATATGTCATTTGCAAATATCTTTTCCCATTCCGTTGGTTGCCTTTTAGTTTTGTTGGTTGTTTCCTTTGCTGTGCAGAAGCTTTTTATCTTCATAAGGTCCCAGTAATTCAGTTTTGCTTTTAATTCCCTTGCCTTTGGGGATGTGTCGAGTAAGAGATTGCTGTGGCTGAGGTCAGAGAGGTCTTTTCCTGCTTTCTCCTCTAAGGTTTTGATGGTTTCCTGTCTCACATTCAGGTCGTTTATCCATTTTGAGTTTATTTTTGTGAATGGTGTGAGAAAGTGGTCTAGTTTCAACCTTCTGCATGTTGCTGTCCAGTTCTCCCAGCACCATTGTTAAAGAGACTGTCTTTTTTCCGTTGGATGTTCCTTCCTGCTTTGTCAAAGATGAGTTGGCCATATGTTTGTGGGTTTAGTTCTGGGGTTTCTATTCTATTCCATTGGTCTACGTGTCTGTTTTTGTGCCAATACCATGCTGTCTTGATGATTACAGCTTTGTAGTAGAGGCCAAAGTCTGGGATTGTGATGCCTCCTGCTTTGGTCTTCTTCAAAATTACTTTGGCTATTTAGGGCCTTTTGTGGTTCCATATGAATTTTAGGATTGCTTGTTCTAGTTTCGAGAAGAATGCTGGTGCAATTTTGATTGGGATTGCATTGAATGTGTAGATAGCTTTGGGTAGTATTGACATTTTGACAATATTTATTCTTCCAATCCATGAGCAGGGAATGTCTTTCCATTTCTTTAAATCTTCTTCAATTACCTTCATAAGCTTTCTATAGTTTTCAGCATACAGATCTTTTACATCTTTGGTTAGATTTATTCCTAGGTATTTTATGCTTCTTGGTGCAATTGTGAATGGGATCAGTTTCTTTATTTGTCTTTCTGTTGCTTCATTGTTAGTGTATAAGAATGCAACTGATTTCTGTACATTGATTTTGTATCCTGCAACTTTGCTGAATTCATGTATCAGTTCTAGCAGACTTTTGGTGGAGTCTATCGGATTTTCCATGTATAATATCATGTCATCTGCAAAAAGCGAAAGCTTGACTTCATCTTTGCCAATTTGGATGCCTTTGATTTCCTTTTGTTGTCTGATTGCTGATGCTAGAACTTCCAGCACTATGTTAAACAACAGCGGTGAGAGTGGGCATCCCTGTCGTGTTCCTGATCTCAGGGAAAAAGCTCTCAGTTTTTCCCCGTTGAGGATGATGTTAGCTGTGGGCTTTTCATAAATGGCTTTTATGATCTTTAAGTATGTTCCTTCTATCCCGACTTTCTCGATGGTTTTTATTAAGAAAGGGTACTGGATTTTGTCAAAGGCCTTTTCTGCATCGATTGACAGGATCATATGGTTCTTCTCTTTTTTTTTGTTAATGTGATGTATCACGTTGATTGATTTGCGAATGTTGAACCGGCCCTGCATCCCAGGAATGAATCCCACTTGATCATGGTGAATAATTCTTTTTATATGCTGTTGAATTCGATTTGCTAGTATCTTATTGAGAATTTTTGCATCCATATTCATCAGGGATATTGGCCTGTAGTTCTCTTTTTTTACTGGGTCTCTGTCTGGTTTAGGAATCAAAGTAATACTGGCTTCATAGAATGAGTCTGGAAGTTTTCCTTCCCTTTCTATTTCTTGGAAGAGCTTGAGAAGGATAGGTATTATCTCTGCTTTAAACATCTGGTAGAACTCCCCTGGGAAGCCATCTGGTCCTGGACTCTTATTTGTTGGGAGATTTTTGATAACCGATTCAACTTCTTCGCTGGTTATGGGTCTGTTCAAGCTTTCTATTTCTTCCTGATTGAGTTTTGGAAGAGTGTGGGTGTTTAGGAATTTGTCCATTTCTTCCAGGTTGTCCAATTTGTTGGTATATAATTTTTCATAGTATTCCCTGATAATTGTTTGTATCTCTGAGGGATTGGTTGTAATAATCCCATTTTCATTCATGATTTTATCTATTTGGGTCATCTCCCTTTTCTTTTTGAGAAGCCTGGCTAGAGGTTTGTCAATTTTGTTTATTTTTTCAAAAAACCAACTCTTGGTTTCGTTGATCTGCTCTACAGTTTTTTTAGATTCTATATTGTTTATTTCTGCTCTGATCTTTATTATTTCTCTTCTTCTGCTGGGTTTAGGCTGCCTTTGCTGTTCTGCTTCTAGTTCCTTTAGGTGTGCTGTTAGATTTTGTATTTGGGATTTTTCTTGTTTCTTGAGATAGGCCTGGATTGCAATGTATTTTCCTCTCAGGACTGCCTTCGCTGCATCCCAAAGCGTTTGGATTGTTGTATTTTCATTTTCGTTTGTTTCCATATATGTTTTAATTTCTTCTCTAATTGCCTGGTTGACCCACTCATTCGTTAGTAGGGTGTTCTTTAACCTCCATGCTTTTGGAGGTTTTCCAGACTTTTTCCTGTGGTTGATTTCAAGCTTCATAGCATTGTGGTCTGAAAGTATGCATGGTATAATTTCAATTCTTGTAAACTTATGAAGGGCTGTTTTGTGACCCAGTATATGATCTATCTTGGAGAATGTTCCATGTGCACTCGAGAAGAAAGTATATTCTGTTGCTTTGGGATGCAGAGTTCTAAATATATCTGTCAAGTCCATCTGATCCAATGTATCATTCAGGGCCCTTGTTTCTTTATTGACTGTGTGTCTAGATGATCTATCCATTTCTGTAAGTGGGGTGTTAAAGTCCCCTGCAATGACCACATTCTTATCAATAAGGTTGCTTATGTTTATGAGTAATTGTTTTATATATCTGGGGGCTCGGGTATTTGGCGCATAGACATTTATAATAGTTAGCTCTTCCTGGTGGATAGACCCTGTGATTATTATATAATGCCCTTCTTCATCTCTTGTTACAGCCTTTAATTTAAAGTCTAGTTTGTCTGATATAAGTATGGCTACTCCAGCTTTCTTTTGGCTTCCAGGAGCATGATAAATAGTTCTCCATCCCCTCACTCTCAATCTAAAGGTGTCCTCAGATCTAAAATGAGTCTCTTGTAGACAGCAAATAGATGGGTCTTGTTTTTTTATCCATTCTGATACCCTATGTCTTTTAGTTGGCGCATTTAATCCATTTACATTCAGTGTTATTATAGAAAGATATGGGTTTAGAGTCATTGTGATGTCTGTATGTTTTATGCTTGTAGTGATGTCTCTGGTACTTTGTCTCACAGGATCCCCCTTAGGATCTCTTGTAGGGCTGGTTTCGTGGTGACAAATTCCTTCAGTTTTTGTTTGTTTGGGAAGACCTTTATCTCTCCTTCTATTCTAAATGACAGACTTGCTGGATAAAGGATTCTCGGCTGCATATTTTTTCTGTTTAGCACACTGTAGATATCGTGCCAAGCCTTTCTGGCCTGCCAAGTTTCAAAGGAGAGATCAGTCACGAGTCTTATAGGTCTCCCTTTATATGTGAGGGCACGTTTATCCCTTGCTGCTTTCAGAATTTTCTCTTTATCCTTGTATTTTGCCAGTTTCACTATGATATGTCGTGCAGAAGATCGATTCAAGTTACGTCTGAAGGGAGTTCTCTGTGCCTCTTGGATTTCAATGCCTTTTTCCTTCCCCAGTTCAGGGAAGTTCTCAGCTATAATTTGTTCAAGTACCCCTTCAGCACCCTTCCCTCTCTCTTCCTCCTCTGGGATACCAATTATGCATATATTATTTTTTTTTAGTGTATCACTTAGTTCTCTAATTTTCCCCTCATACTCCTGGATTTTTTTTTATCTCTCTTTCTCTCAGCTTCCTCTTTCTCCATAACTTTATCTTCTAGTTCACCTATTCTCTCCTCTGCCTTTTCAATCCGAGCTGTCGTCATTTCCATTTTGTTCTGCATTTCGTTTAAAGAGCTTTTCAGCTCCTCGTGACTGTTCCTTAGTCCCTTAATCTCTGTAGCAAGAGATTCTCTGCTGTCCTCTATACTGTTTTCAAGCCCAGCGATTAATTTTATGACTATTATTCTAAATTCACTTTCTGTTATATTATTTAAATCCTTTTTGATCAGTTCATTAGCTGTTGTTATTTCCTGGAGATTCTTCTGAGGGGAATTCTTCCGTTTGGTCATTTTGGATAGTCCCTGGAGTGGTGAGGACCCGCAGGGCACTTTACCTGTGGTGTGCTGTATAACTGGAGTTGGTGGGCGGGGCTGCAGTCCGACCTGATGTCTGCCCCCAGCCCACCGCTGGGGCCACAGTCAGACTGGTGTGTGCCTTCTCTTCCCCTCTCCTAGGGGCGGGATTCACTGTGGGGTGGTGTGGCCCATCTGGGCTACTTGCACACTGCCAGGCTTGTGGTGCTGGGGATCTGGTGTATTAGCTGGGGTGGGTAGGCAAGGTGCACGGGGGCAGGAGGGGCAGGCTTAGCTCGCTTCTCCTTAGGTGATCCACTTCAGGAGGGGCCCTGTGGCAGCGGGAGGGAGTCAGATCCGCTGCCGGAGGTTTGGCTCCGCAGAAGCACAGAGTTGGGTGTTTGCGCGGAGCGAGCAAGTTCCCTGGCAGGAACTGGTTCCCTTTGGGATTTTGGCTGGGGGATGGGCAGGGGAGATGGCGCTGGAGAGCACCTTTGTTCCCTACCAAACTGAGCTCTGTAGTCCGGGGGCTCAGCAGCTCTCCCTCCTTTTGTCCTCCAGCCTTCCCGCTTTCTGAGCAGAGCTGTTAACTTATGACCTCCCAGACGCTAAGTCACGCTTGCTGTCGGAACACACTCCATCCGGCCCCTCCTCTTTTGCAAGCCAGGCTCGGGGGCTCTGCTTGGCCGGCGGGCCGCCCCTCCGCCCCGGCTCCCTCCCGCCAGTCCGTGGAGCGAGCACCGCCTCGCCGCCCTTCCTACCCTCTTCCGTGGGCCTCTTGTCTGCGCTTAGCTCCAGAGACTCCGTTCTGCTAATCCTCTGGCGGTTTTCTGGGTTATTTAGGCAGGTGTAGGTGGAACCTAAGTGATCAGCAGGACGTGCCTAGTGAATTTCAATAAGCATTACAGAAAGTACCTGTCAATCACACAAAAGATCAGATGTGTTTCATTTTATCATGTGAAATGGAAGACTTCTTTGCATTTATTTATTCCCATGAATAAGGAAGAGTTTGGCTCACAATGACAGATATTTGCTTCAGTCTGTGAAGCACAGTCTGTGTCGAGGCTGGAAGAAACAAGAATTTTCAGAAGTGTGTTTCAGAAACAACTTTTGTTTATTTCAAGATTGTCATAACCAAGAAATGCCATCTTTTCCCTTAGGTCCGTCACTTAAGTCATCATTAAAATCACTTCACAGTCTTTAATTTGGTAATAGCCTATAAAAGCTGGTTTAAGAGTTTGATTACTAGGAAAAGATTTATATCTGTAAATGGTAAGTGTATGGATTTATAAAATGTAAGTGGTAAGATTTTGTAGTGAGTTTGTCAACCAAATTTCTATCCAATGTCCAGAAAATTTTTAAAATACCATCATATTATAAAATCCCTAACTTGCAGAAATATTGTTTAAGTTTTTTAATGTTTGTTTTATAAGAGATATTATTAGTTTCTTTTTTTACTAAAATTTTTAATACTTATTTTGGAGAGAGACCGAACATGAGTGGGGGAGGGGCAGAGAGCAGGGTCACAGAATCTGAAGCAGGCTCCAGGCTCTGAGCTGTCAGCACAGAGCCTGATGTCGGGCTGGAACCCACGAACCACGAGATCATGACCTGAGCTGAAGTCGTACTCTTAACGGACTGAGCCAGCCAGGCGCCCCAGAAATACTGTTTTAAAAGTACAAGATGGTCTATTTACATATACCTTTTTTACCTCAATGCTAGCTGCCCGATCCATTAAAGTTGTTGGTTACCTATCATTTGTAGCTGTTTTTTAAATGTAACTAAGTTTCCGGGTGTCTGGCTGGCTCAGTCCATTAAGTGTTCGACTTTGACTCAGGTCATGATCTCGCAGTTTGTGAGTTCAAGCCCCACATTGGGCTCTATGCCGACAGCTCAGAGCCTGGAGACTGCTTCAGATTCTGTGTCTCCCTCTCTCTCTGCTCCTCCCACAGTCTCTCTCTCTCTCTCCCTCTCTCTCCCTCTCTCTCTCTCTCTCTCTCTCTCAAGAATAAATAAACATTAAAAACAATAATAAGAAAAAAATAGGGTTCAGATTGTGGGGAATCACTTCAAAGAAAAGTGAAACACATCTGGTTGGTTAAAAAAAAAAATGTAACTAAGTTCCCAACTACACATTTTTTTTTTCTTTTTGAAGACAATACCTCTCTTCCTATATCTTGAAAAAGAGTAGTGTTTTGCTAATAGTAACAATTCTCTCACCACCCACACTATGAGCTCAGGAATTGAAATCATGGTGGACATTTGTTCATTTCCTACCCCAATCAGAATCTTTCCCAAAAGTGATTATCTCTCTTCTACTAGGATCTGTCAGTGACAGAAATTAACTTTCTCCAAATAATCTGTTTTTTTCTGATGATAAATCTCTAAAGTTTGCCTCAGGCTCTGTTATTTAAGGTTTACCTTTTATCAAAATACAGGTCCTCTATAAATGCACATAATGGAATTTAGCCTTAATAATAGATTCTAATACCAGAGGTAGAATGGCATAGTAGGAAAGTTCTTAATTTTGGAAACAGACAAATGGGTTCAAATTCTGACTCTGCCCTACCACTTAATTATCTATGGAGCTCTGGACAAGTCTGATTTCTGAGTTTTGGTTTCCTTGGATGTTTAGAGTTATCATGATACTTAAATGGGTTCATGAGTACAAAGCATCTAGTAAGAACATCTGTACTAGAAAGTACTTGATAAACACTTGCTATGCCCCACTATATATACAGGTGCAATTAATACGTTTTTTATTTTTTTTAGGTTTATTTATTTATTTTGAGAGAGAGAGAGAGCACAAGCAGAGGAGGGGCAATGAGAGAAGGAGAGAAAGAGAATCCTAAGCAGACTCCATGTTGCCAGTGCAGAGACCGACGTGGGGCTCAATCTCATGGACCATGAGATCATGATTTGAGCCAAAACCAAGTGTTGGATGTTTAACCAACTCAGCCACCCAGGTGCCCTGGAGACAGGCAATCTTGGATTGAGAAACCCAGAAAGGAAGGGAACAGCTTACCCCACTTCTGCATTTTACAGATAATGATATAAAGTCAAAGGATTTAAAATCAAAGTTTAACCTCCACCCTTTAGCTTTGGTGATTAATTGGTGGAAAAGATGGTGGATGAAAAATGTGTCAATGTGTCCACCCTTACCAAAGTCACAGTAAGAGTTCACTCACCCTGAAAAGAGAGGGAAAGTGGCCCAGAAATACAAACATTCTCATCTCAGCTGCTAACTTAAGGGTAAATATGTCTGTCTTTATTTTTTTTTATTTTTTTAAATATATGAAATTTATTGTCCAATTGGTTTCCATACAACACCCAGTGCTCATCCCAACAGGTGCCCTCCTCAATACCCATCACCCACCCTCCCCTCCCTCCCACAACCCCATCAGCCCTCAGTTTGTTCTCAGTTTTTAAGAGTCTCTTATGCTTTGGCTCTCTCCCACTCTAACCTCTTTTTTTTTTCCTTTCCCTCCCCCATGGGTTCCTGTTAAGTTTCTCAGGATCCACATAAAAGTGAACCATATGTCTGTCTTTAAAGATACTTGAACAACAGTGCTTTTACATGGGGGATTAGTATTTGGCTTTGCTCAAATTTCTTCATTATTCTAAACCACACTGACACAGATGTATGGTCTCCCTGATGTTTGATGAATGTTGGGACCCAACTGTGGATTAAAAGCTGTCAACCCAAACTTAGAAAACCAGGGTCACACTAGATTAGTATAGAAGTTTAGTGCCATACAGCAAATGGTGCACTTTATGGACCATCATGTTTTTGAACGTACTGCTAATACAGTATCACTATGAAATGGGCATAGAGAAACAATATTGTAGTTCGATTATTATAAGCTTGATTTCTACTGTATATGATGTATGTTTTCTTAAAACATAAAAACTATACTTTTCCATCTCATTAACAGAAGTTGGAACTTTAGACGTGTTGCAAATAATTCTCCAATGGCAAATAACTAAACAATATTGAGATCATACATTCTTTGTTTACCTATTGAGGAAATCAGAGCGTAAGAGGTACATTTTAAAAACTGTCTCATAGAAGAGCACTAATGACACTGAATCAATCAGTTTGAAAATACATATTATTTACCCGATATTAATAAAGTAACAGCAACAGGAAATGATGCCCATCTTTCCTTTAGTATATGAATAATGCTCTGTTTAATGGCAAATAGCTTTTCACCCTCCAGGTCAGAATATGATGGAAAGTGTGAAATAAGTCTTTCCCTGACCCTTATTAATGGCCATCTGGGAAGTGAAAAAGCCATACAAATGCCCCCTGGGGGGCTCAAGGGAGGAGGTTCCAGGGAGAGCATATCAGGATGGAAGTTTGGGTACTTCCCCAAAGACCAGTGTGGAGCTTTGAAGCAGCAGGACACCGCCTCACCCTAGGATTCCGCATCTGCTGCTAAGCACAAGCTTCCTTTTCCTTCCCAGCAATCTCATCCAAGGCTGAACTCCAAGTCAGGAAATTTTTCTCAGCAAGGTAACGAACTGATCCAAAAGAATCAACATTTTGCTATGACCAGCCAATGGGCTGAATCCTCCCTGGAAGCGTTACAAAATAGACTAAAGAAATTTCCAACCAGTGCAGTGAAAGCACTGTGTGTGCATGTGTGTAAGGGGTGGTGCAGAAGTCCCTAGGGGCTCTTCGACTAGCCCCAGAATCCTCCAGAAATAATTCTGCATAGTAATTTCAGGGAGCTTTTTATTTTTATAATATCTGATCCTAATTGGCTCCTTCCACTCTGAAACCAACTTTTACTTATATCTTTGGATCTTTTGTTTCAAATGAGAAAAGCAGAGGGTAGGAAATAATCTACTTGTGAAATATATGAAACCAGGTCTCATCAGAGAATTGAAATCCTTTGAGTTGTAGCTTGTAAATTCCCACGACCAAAAAAAATCAGTTATAAGCTATCTGGAAACTGTGACTCCAGCCTTAAGGCACTTCCTATTGCACTTGAAAAGGAAGTGATTTTTACCAATCTTCTGGACTTCAGGAGAGCAGGCTAGTAATTCAATGATTTACTAAGTTTCAGATAAGAAAGGGTATCAGACTACATTCCGTATCTACCCACCTTCACCAACGTCTGATCCGTGTCCTGGGTTTATGGTGCTGATAGAAAATTCCAGGAATTAAAAAAATATTAAAGTTTTAAAGTTACTAGATCTCAGAAACCTCTGGACTTTTAAAATAAAGTTAAACCCAGAATTTGTAGAGCATGTTCTTTATTAGGACTAGACGTGGCAAAAGGAAAAACATGCCAAAAGGATCACTGAAACTAGGCTTTTTATCACATCTGGAATGAAACTTTGCCTGCAAACACAGCATTTAAAAATATTGTAAATGTTGCTAATTGTATTTGAGAGGTCACTTCAAAGCACAGTTATGGCAGTGTATGGTTGACTTTAAAGAGAACCAGTGCCTTTGAATATGCTTGCTACTTTAGTGGTTTACAACAATTGCTTCTAATCTAGGAAGTGTAACATAATGGTCAAAGTATAATAAGTTTTAACATACTTTACCAGGTGCATATTTCTTAGTTACAGAGTCTATGATATTCTTTGGAATTAAGCAAGTCAGAAAGCAGAAACTAGCCTTTAGATAAACTATAGGAGATATCCCTGATACCCATCTGCAGAAAGAAAAGAGACACACATCAACTGAAATAGTTTAAATGAACCGAAATAGTTTGGAATGTCAGTTTAAATATTTTGGTGAGTTGAACCAAATTCAAACCGGCTAAAAGAACTAAATGTTGACTCATTTGACAAGAAAAACCAGTGGGAGGAGAGGCCTTAGACTTGGGGTGGGGGTGGGGGTTGCGTCTGGTGGTTCATGTTCTTTCTCCTCTCTCCATAGTGTTACACCATGTCATTTCATCCTAAGGTTGGTTCCAGTTGTAACTATATGATAGTTGTCAGAGGACAGAGGCCAAGTGCTTCTTCCTGCACATCCAGAGGCCTGCTTCTTCCCCAGCATTCTGAGCAAGAGTCCTGAACGTGTCCCTCCCTGAATGGAACAGCTTACATCATAGGACTAATCCACAATAATTGTGGCCAGGGAAATGGTTATGTCGATTGATTTATACCAATCAGGATGCATGTCTGGAGCTGGGGATGGGCTCATTTCTGAGAAGGACATAGATTATGTGGAGGGCAGGTAGATACTAGTAGGAAAACTGGGGAAAGGGACAAAGATACTAGTAGGAAAACTGGGTGTTCACTACATGGACATCTGGTCTGAAAGACAATAGCAAACCCAGGGCTACGTTTACTGAAAATCACCGTTGGTATTACCAATAAGAAAATGGTTCCCCGATTACAAACGAACAACAGCAACAACAACAACGTTCCAAGGCCAATATGTTTCTTTTATTATTTTGTGTTTGACTTAAGATGGCTGAATGATTTCATTTTCAGTTATAAGCATTACATTAATTCCCATGCAAAAACCCAAGACTGCATATGCCTGATTTCAATTGGCTAAAATCCAACTTGTGAGTCTGGACCTTTAAGATCAAATCCAAATTGTTGCTTGACCTTTCCAATAGTAGACATCATGGTCATCCTTTGAGATATCAGCTGGGCCCCTGACCTCTCAGACACCACAGTTTGCCATGAGTCCATACCAAAACAGGGAGCCAGTGACTTGTGGTATCTAAACCTGGCAAGTGATTTCATTCATGAAGATAAGACACCTCCACACAAAGCTACCACCCACAGATATGTCCTCGTTCCTGCTCTATAGAAAACCTGCTTTTGGACAGGCATGGTGTCTTCTATTCGGGGATTATAAATTCTTTCTGCCAGTTTTCCCCACAACTCCCAGTAGAAGCAAAGAGACTTTACATAAAAGCTTACCTCTATAACCCCAAAAGCAGTACATACAAAGACACCTACTCTATCAAATATATTTTCCCCAGCTTCGGATGGTCACTTAGCAGGTGTAAAGCTTTACAAACTTCTCTCCGTAAGACAGGAACCAGGAATATCAAAGAGGGAAAAACAGGACCCCACAATTAAAGGAGAACGAAACAAATGCAAAGAATCATTCTATTGATCGAGAGAAATGGGTTAAATGAAAAAAAAAAATGACAGCATTTCAACAGTGGATGTCAATGTCTATTGAAACACACACACTGGAACTCTGACAATGGCCAAGATTTCATTAGTGCAAATAACAATTATAATGGTATGTTCTTTAATAGGATTTAAATAAGGCTTCAAATAATTACACACGCTAAAACTACCATTTGGAAACCTTAATTCTGTTTGGAAAGTTGTCAAACACACCCTCCAAACCATCCAAAGTTCTGATCTGAGGACAATTACATTCAATGAAGTTGCTTCAAAACACAACTGGTAGCATTATCACTTTCAAAGTCTACATTGTTTGGTGAAAAGGGGGAAACTACTCCCGTCACTGGTCAAAGGGAATAAACCCAGCTAACATACCAGGTAGTTTCCAGGTTCAGATGATTCTCAAATATCTGTAGTGATGAAAGCTCATTAAAAAAAATTAAATAAAAAGACAAAACAACCCCACAAAAAAACCCACAACAGAATCCTGAAGTGTCAGAAAGAGATCTGTTGCCCTATCCTCATTAACAAATTTGCACAAAGCATGAAACGGTAAAAAAGCAAGAGAATTCATGGGCATTTTCGTCTATGGCTCAAGTTCTCCTTAAAAAAACCAAAACCAAAACCAAAAACCAATGTGACAATAACTACAAAGAATAAACAACAAAATCAGAGGCAGAATATGAAATAGTAATATACTGTTTCAGAGCCTGCACCGTCCTGCAGAACCAGGAAACTTAAAATGTGTTCTTAACAGATCCAATCTAGGCTGGATATGTAAAAAACGGAAAGTCAGCATCACAAACCACACTACACATGATGAGCGTTTGAGAACCAGAAAAAGGGGTGGGGGAGGGGGAGGCAGCAAAACGCTCAGAAAAATTTATCATCAATTCTGAAATGGGGCCTTGTGACATCATCAGGGTTGATAAAGACAGAGATGGATTTCCCCGGGTTCTCAGTCACTAGCTGTTGCAGTTTTTTGGCCAAACGGTCATCAGGCTGGTTGGGGTCTCCTCCGTCGGACTGCGGGGAGGGGATGCTGGTGGTGCTGCCCCGCCTCTGGAGCTCCAGCGTCAGCCGGTTGGCCGCCTTGACGTGCTCGATGGCCGTGCGCAAGTGCTCCGCCGGGTCCGAGCGGACGGAGGAGAGCTTCCGCGCATGGAGCATGACGGTCTCCTCTGACAGGTGCTCCAGCATGTTGCACTGAGGGATGAAATAATTGGGGCACATCTTGTTGACCAGACAGTGTTGTAGGTCATCGATGAGGCCCAGCAAAAAGTGGGCTGCATAGTCTTCTTGGGCCAAGTAGTTGGCAGGAAGTCTGTCACAGGCCCAGAGCATCATGCTCCGCAGGTGATAGGGGCTGATAGCCTTGGGCCGGGACAGGAGTTTAATGATGATGGCTTTGCAGGCCTGGTAGGCCTGCATGAGGCTACTAGAGATGCACTTCTTCAGCTGCACCTCGCTCCTGGCAAAGGACAGCCGCCATTCATTGTCCTTCTTACCCTTGTATGAGCAAGCAGGCACCAAGTAAAACCCACTGATGACCTCTTCCTCAGTGATCTTCCCATCCCAAAAGTGGTTCTCCATGAGCCAGCTCTGGGCCACTGCAGGCCAGCCCTTGAAAGATACCACAGGGACGATATCATACAACATGCGACTGCTCCCCACTCCCAGAATGATGGAGATGATGGTCCCGTTCTTCTCTACCTTTTCCACCTTTGGCATCCCTCGCTGGGGTTTCTTCTGGATCTCCGAGAGGACAATGCTGATGGAGTCATAGAACCAGTCGGCCACTTTGGTTGGGGAGAAGAAGTAGTTGGTGGCACCGTTGATGTGATCCACGATGGTGCAGCAGTCTTTCCACTTACTGATTGTCCCCTCATCAAAGAGCCGGAGGCTCAGCCAAGAGTGGCACAAGGCTGAGTGGCGCATGTCGAGTGTCACAGGCTGATTACGGTCATGCAGCTTAAGGGCTGGCACCAGAAGAGTGAAGTCCATGTCGTAGTCTGTCCCCCGGGCATAGACATTCAGCTCATCTAAGTCCAGGTCCACCACGCCTTCCCGGACTCCCCCGGAGAGCAACAGGTACTCATTGGCCACTGGAAGTTTTTGGTCCAGCTTTTGCACCATTCCTAGAAAAGCAGAAAGAGAAAACACTATTACAGGAAGCACAGATACCAGACTCTTTGGCATCAATGTAGAACGTTCTGAGTTTCCAACACCCACTATTCGCTTCCGGTGCAAATTCAGATCTCAGGCTGCCACACGGACCCAGACAGCAGTATTTTCTTCTTTCTCATACATGTGAGAATACATCCTTTGCTGAGTGGGAGAATTACAGTAGACTTTTCTCTTGTAGCAAGAGCAGTAACTTTTTCAATCACAAACAGGGGCCTTCCTTCCCCCCGTCATCACCATGGTCAGTAGCATCGCCATCCACTAGATCATCCAGGCTGAAAACCTCAGTAAGCTTTAATCTTCATTGGCTTCTACAGCCAAATTTTGTCTATATAACCTCTGCAACATTTCTCACTCCTTCCCTGTTCCCCATCTCTGCTGTCATCATACAAAGCCAGGCTCTTTTGTCTCTTGCCAAAACAGCCTCCTCACCCCTAGGTTTGCCCTGAGTAAACATCCCTCTGTGCCAGTGATTCTCAGCGTGGGCTGTGGAGACTGAATGCGGGACACTTTCAGGGGGTGGTGAGGTCACAGCTCTTTCCACAATAACACTAACACATAATTTGTCTTTTTTTACTGTGTTGACACCTGAACTGACACTTGATGGTATGAAGTAAGTGGAGGGACAAACTGGTAGGCATTCGTGAAGACAGTGGCACTAAACCACACTGGCAGTCATTGGACTCTTTACTGTACTAGCATTAAAAAAAAAAAAAAAATTCAAGGGCGCCTGGGTGGCTCAGTCGTTTGAGCGTCCGACTTCAGCTCAAGTCATGATGTCCCAGTTCGTGACTTGGAGCCTCAGGTCCGGCTCTGTGCTGACAGCTCAGAGCCTGGAACCTGCTTCAGATTCTGTGTCTCCCTCTCTCTTTCTCTGCCCTCCCCCTCTTGCACTCTCTCTCTCTCTCTCTCTCTCTCAAAAATAAACATTAAAAAAAGTTTTTTTTAATGAAAAATGAATTAAAAATTATTTAAAAAATTCAGTTTCACTCCAGAAAATCCCTAATGGAAAAGAAAAATGAAATGGGTTAACTTTATTAAATCCCAACTCTTGAACTACCTTTCTTTTTTAAATTTTTTTAATGTTTATTTATTTGTTTTGAGAGAGAGAAAGAAGGGGGCAGGGGCTGAGACAGAGAGAGAGAGAGGGAGGGAGAGAGAGAGAATCCTAAGCAGGTTCCACACTGTCAGCACAGAGCCCAACACAGCATGGATCCTGACCTGAGCAGAAATCAAGAGTCAGATGCTTAACCAACTGGGGCCACCTGGGGCTGCCTCTCTAATGCTGTGTGACAAAATGGGAAGCAACCAGAATGCACTTCTGCCTCACACTGAAATACAAAAGCTGTCCTCAAGAAGAGGGTTCATGCTAGAGCTGTGGGCTAAGTCAGCTGCTTTGTTCATGGAAGACCATTTTTACTTTAAAAAACCACGATAAACTATGGGCATTCAGACGTGGGTATCTGATAGACATTTTCATTAAAAAATGAACAAAGTTAGCTTGTCTTCACACACACACACACAAAACAACTGAAATATTTATTACCAATGAAAAAAACCCAGGGTTTTCAAAAAAAAAACAAAAAAAACA